>NC_071505.1:74520991-75770991 GCF_027887155.1 Malaclemys terrapin pileata
GCCAAGGGATCAGAGAAGTCAATGACTATCATGGAAGGTAGAAGAACTTCCTGATCCCCCAGAACATGGTAATAAGGGCCCATTTACTGATTTTGTCTTGTCTGTTATTTGTCTGGCATAAATATATGTCAAGACACTATAAGTGAAAATTATTCTTTCTGAATTTGTATAGATAAGGCAAACATTGATTAAGCCTAAATTAGGTGGACTCGTGACTCAGTTTCCCAGCTTAACCAAAATGTTGGTGCGTCAAGCCCTTCCAGGGACACCATTTTGAGAGGTTATGTCCTTGATATTTAGTTACTTTTAATAGTTCCCCAACAGTTGTGTAGGGACCATCTTAGAATGAAACTGCTAGGACAGATTCATCCCTGAGAGAACTCCACTGTGGTTTGTGAAAGGGAAATGGCAATTACTATGTGTGGAAGGATGATACTATAATGAAAAAAATATGACTAGGAGTCACAGGCAGTAGATGCAGATTCTGTTTCTACTCTGCCACAAACTTAATGTGTGATTTAGAAAATTTGCTTTACCACTCTGTGGCTCAGTTCCAACTATGAGAAATAGGTCTAGTACTTTCCTACAGCACAGGAGTATGGTAAGCATTCATCAATTCATATTTGTAAAGTGTTTTGAGATTCTTGGAGGAAAGGTGCTACAGAAAACTATTATTATTATTTGGTTAGAGTAAATAATCAACGAAGGGTGTGAAGAACTACACCCTCTGTGAGGTGACATATTGATATATCTGTATAATGAAGTTGCCACTCAACACCGACTTGCCTTCTTGGGTCTAGGTCAGGGACTGTAGCTCTTGCTGCGTTGGGTGCCCTCTTGCTGCTTGTTCCTCACTCTGCAATAGTTTTTCTTCTGGTAACTTGACCCTCTGGCTGGGTCACCATTTAGTTCTCCCCTTCTGGGATTAAAAAATCCAACAGGACAACTGTTCAAATGCTGTGTTCAGCTTAAGGGACTTGCCCCAGCAGTCCGGTACCCACTTCCCTTAGAGTGAAGACCCAAAGGTATATTGTCTTGTGTTGTATAGAAGAATCTGCATAGTGCAAGCTCATAAAATTTGCCCTCTTCCTCAATATGGAGAGATATGCACCCTTTCTTGCCCCCCCCACCAGTTAGAAATTACAGAAAGTGGGTTTAATAATAAACAAAACAAATTTTATTAACTATAAAAGGCAGGTTTAAGTGGCTAAAGGGATAGCAAACAGAACAAAGCAGATTACTAAGCAAATAAAACAAAACACACAAACTAAGCTTGATTCACTAAAGAAACAGGTTACAGAATGTAATTTCTCATCCTAAATGTTGAAATAGGCAGGATGCAGAGTTTATGTAGCTCAGGGTTCCAGTTATTTCTTCTTACAGACTGGATCCCTGTCTCAATCTGGACTCTCCCCTGCCTTTCCCTTCAGGTTAGTTCCTTTGTCCCTTCAGGTCATTTCAGCAGTCCTTCTTCTTGGGTAGGCAATGGAGGAGAGTCCCGTTTGCCTTCCACCCCACCCTTAAATAAGATTTACATAAGGAGGGAATCTTTTGTTTCCCAAACTTGACCCCCCCCCCTCCTTTTAGTGGAAAGTGACAAGAAGTCCAAGATAATGTTTAGTATCAGGTGACAAAACCACCTGACCTAGTAGAGTCACAGTTACATCCCAGGATGCCTCCCAGGAAGGAGAGAGACTAGTATCTTCACAGTCTTGTTGTTTCTTCCTAATGGCCCATCAAATCTGATGGCCTGTTATCTGATGGGTGTCTTCCCAATCTGATGGGTGTACACCCAGTTGTAATTGTTACATAGTCCATATTCCTAACTTTAGATACAGAAATGATATATGCATACAAATTGGATAATCACATTCAGTAAATCATAACCTTTCCACTCACATCTTACATGAGCCATCTTGCATAAAACATACCTTAGTTATGTCATATTCATATCATAAGCATATTTTCATAAATAATATGGAGTGCAACACCACACTACCATAGAAGTGAGTTTTTATTTTGGGGGTACTTCAGTGTCCTAAGTATGGCTACAGTAACTGCTGCTATTAATCCCTTTATTAAATTGACATTGAAATTCTCTATATCATCGCTCACACTATGATTATTCACAAATTCAGTACATTTACTTGCAAATAGGTCCCAGTCAGTTTTCTTAAAATTCCAGTTGGGTAATTTTCCATTACCTTCAATTTTACCTTTCTCTTGAAAAGTAATAAGTATAGGGAAATTATCACTCCCCTTCCTTCTTCCTTATATATTTCTCAGTTGCATTTACTTGCGATATCTGATGTTATAATTCCCAGATGAAAGCAGGAAAAAATACCATTTGTTGCATTAAATCTAGTTGGGGTGCCCTCATTTAAAACCACTAGATTATTTTCATCAATTAATTTTTCTAAGTATGCACCATTTTTATCTGTCTTACTTCTCCACAATTTAAGTCACCGCATATATTTAGGTTATAGCATTCTTCACTATTCATAGTAGCTCCAAACTTTTTTGTTTTCCACTTGAGTTATAGATATTATAAATCCTGAAAGAAATATTAGTCTTCTGAATTGGGATCTCAACAGCATTATATTCTAGACTTACTTCTTCATTCTCTACTGTTATATAGTTTGCCTCCTCCTCTTCCTAGTTTTCAGTCTTGCCTAAAGGCAATATAACATGGAATTTTAAAAGTGAGCTTATCAACCAGCCATGTTTCCTGGATACAGATGTCATCTGGTTTAGTTTTCATTTCCAGGGTATTTTCTTTTAGTTCTTGACCATGTGCTATCAGACGGTGCTTATTCCAACAAAAGACTAAGATGTCCATACTAGTCAGATTCCTCCATTAACTTCATTCAAAATTGCATGAATACTTTCCATTGACAAGTTGCTAATATACAAGCAGTTTTCCGCTGCCCTTGCTATCATTTTCATTTTTTTCTGATTTTTTTCCCAGTTTGTGATGTATAATGTATCACTTCAATCATAAATGCAATAAACCTTTCTTTTTTCATTACCAGTATATCATCGTCTATTCCTTGCACAGTGTTCTTTATAGAATGAGGTTGTATCTGCAGTTCCCCTTTTCCTGTTCTGATTGTCTCTTCCCTCTCCACCTGATGCTTTGAGAGTCTCCTTATAGCTTCCGCATAAGATATAACAAATTTTGTCGTTTGTATCTCTTTAGCTTGCCTTGCAGCAATACACCCTCTATATGCCAAACTGTGATTACCAACACAGTTACTATTTTGATCTTATCCCTTCTACACAATTTTTATAGGAATACTCTCCCCCCGACATTACCACATCTTCTTTTCCCTCTGCATGCCCGTTCCATTGGTACTTATAATTCCTTAGGGGAGGGGTAATATATGGTTTGGTTCTGAATAACTGAAACCCTAGTGTACTAACACTTTATCAATTTCTCCTATGCAATTGATTATTCATCATTGGTCAACTCTAATGGCCCCTCCATATATTGCCCCCTTTATTTCAGTCAAATACTTTGGTAGCTGGCAACTTAATTTATCTTTCCCTAGCATTTTAGTTTTTAGTAGTTTATCAGAGTTGTTTTTACAGTCAACTAAAAGATCACTTCTCCCTGTCTCCTAGCTCTTACAATATCCCCTCTGCTTTTCTTAATCCACTCAGCTACTTTCACAGGGTTAACATCACCTAAGCTTGTTTCTTTGGCTAGGGATTTTAAAATTACAGCATTTTGGTTTATTTCTTCATCAGCTTTGCTTTTTTGCTGATATCATCATCATCATCATCATCCCCATCATCGCCATCACCATATTCTGCTGCTATTCCCTTTTCTTCAGTTTATAGAGTGATTTCATCGGAGGTCAGAAAATGCCTGCCAGACAGCCTTCTGCTTTCAGCCTCTTGGCTTTCTAGTGCTGGTCCAGCCCATCCCCGAGCTCAGCTTCACTCTCAATTAACCTTGGCCCTCCCTCTCTCAGGTGATGCCTGGTAACCTACCTGGCCTCTCAGGCTTTTGTTAACTCTATCAGGGCTGGTGTGGGGTGCACACCTGCATCGCAATCTGCAATTAGGAAGTTTACATTGTCCACAAACTCTACATCTCAACAAACATACATAAAAAGTCTGTCTACTCTCACCTCAAGCTATCTCAAAAGACGAGGCTCTTCAATACATATGGATTAATACAGCAGTCTGGAGCCTATATAGATAATGTTGTTGGGGAATGCCATCAAGATGATCGTCCTTGACCCTTCAGACAAGACTGAAAAACACTTTTACCTAAATTCTTGTACTTCAAGCAGTAATGAGCACACTGATTTGGAGCTCAGCAAATAAATAGTAATACTAGTGCTCTGTTGACAATATCTAACTGCAAATTAATTGACAATGGCAGAGGTGAAGGAATGACTAAAGCACCAATCCAATAGCTCAGATACACAAACGGCAAGAGAACGTGTGTGACGCTGACAGAAGTAATCCGATATTGTTGTCTGTGCTAAATGTTTCTGAAGTTATGGAAGAAAAATTATGATCTGACTGAAATATTTCTGATGTAAGTGAGTGTTGATACATGGCGTGGTGTGATGGGGTGCGCAAACCCTGCACATGGCAAGGCAAGGGTTAATGAACTGCTTTGGGCTCAATCAGTCCAACCCCTCTACTCCAGCAAGGAGCGTCAGGCCTCATGGGAGGACCTAAAAGGGAACAGCCCAGCTCAGCTAGTGGCAGACCTGGGAGGAGAGCAGAGTCCTCAGCTCTTGGAGATAGTGTGGCTGAGAGCAGGAGCTACTTGAATGATTCATGCCTGTTTTTGCTTTGATCCTGATACAGAATACTTACTTTGGGGTTATTAATTGTGACTTACCTGTGGGTGCTGAACAGGACTGTGGACTGCTGTAAAGAGAAGAGAAGGCCTGCTGCAGTCTTGTGTTAGCTCTTTTTTGTTTCTTTTTCTGTTGGATCTTGATAGCCCTGCAAGGGGTGGACTTCCACAGGACTCATTCAGAGGGCTGACTCTCCAAGAGCTGGATCCATGGGGTTTACTGCCTGGATACTGAGGACCAGAGGCTGGGTGAGTTCAGGGCCCTGTCACAGCCAAAGGGAATGTGGTGGAAGAGCAACCCTGGAACATATGGCTAAAAAACTTCTGGCTATGTAAGAGGACAGCAAAAGCAATTTATGGGATACAATGACTTAATTTGCCCAGCTGAAGAGGAAATACATTTTCATTTTATTATACCCATGCTAGGTGCATGGCATTTGTGTAATCAGCTGAATTATTTACAGTAGCTAGTTTCATAATTATTTTTTTTAATCATTTTTTCACTTGTTTCTCAGCTGATAGAGTTAGCTGAACATTACAAATGTACTTCTCTGATTATATACTACATTTTTGAGTGAACTAGCTATGGCTGTACTTGTGCTCTTTCTTGTCCTCTTTTCTGCAGGCATTTGAATGACTGAAGCCTTGTCTACATGGGGACTGTGACTGAAAGCACCCCAGTATTCACCCCAATGCACCATTATAATAATCTTTGTACAAAATATGCCTTGTGAGATATCATCTGAAAAGTAATAACTTGCTGGTCAATATTATCACGGTGAAATGTATGTAGCAATATTATATGTAAAGTTATGAATTCCCCTGTATGATGATATTAGCACATGTTCAAACCCACACAGTCCTGACTAGTCAAAGTTGTTAAGTAGGTCTATCCTAAACAAAGGAATGTGTATTTATCTCAATTTACATAGAAGTAGTAAACAGACTGCTTGAGACTGCAAGAGGGGGAAATGGCAGGAGACAAGGCAAATCTGCATTTCAGCATACAGGGGGGAGAAGAAAGAGCATGGAACCACCTTTACCACCAGGATCCACTTCACCTTCTTTACTGTTTGAATAAATTTTTGCTTTGAAAGGTAATCCTCAGAATCATCCGCTTCCAAGGGTGATTGGACTATGAAAGTGAGAGGCAAAAAGACCCCAAAGCATCTCTCTCTCTCTCTCTCTCTCCTACCTAAGAAGACAAAGGAACCCTCCCTTTGACCGTGGGAGGATCCTGACCTGAGAATTTGATCAGCAATGTTGCTGGGAATATGTGGTAAGGATTTTACCTTGAACCAAGTCTAACTTGTTAAGTTTTAGCTACTGGAAAACGTTCTATCCTTATGTCTCTTATAACCATTTCTGACTTTAATACCCTGTACTTGCACTCACTTAAAATCTATCTCTTTTTAGTTAAATAAACTTTTTTTTACATCAAAACTAATCCAGTGTTGTGTGTAACCTGAACTGTTTGGTAACTCCAGTTAAAATAGCTGACTGTTGTATATTGACCCCTTACAAGCGCAATGGACCTTTAATATCTGAAGTGTCCAGGAGAGGGCTGAGCAGTGCAGAACACATGCTTTGGGGAAAATTCAAGATTGGAGCTAGTTGGGGGCCACCTATAAGTAGTAACAAGGGCTGGTGGAAGCTAGAGTGTGATTGGAGTGTTGTTGACAGGTTGCTGGGGTCAGTGCTGCTGGGCCAAGGCTGTAGCTATACACACTTGGCGTGTGACTTGCATTCTGGTAGGCTTTCTGTGAGCAACCCAGTTTGGGAGTTAAAACAGCAAAGCATTGTGAGGCACCCAGGGTTCTGAGGTAGGTGGTGACACACCCTCTCACTGGTCTGGATTGCATCCTGATATGTGACAGGGATGTTAACTCAATAAATCCATCTAGCTACAACTCAGCTGACAAAATTTCACCGAGGTACAGCTGAACTCATACATGGCATTACATCCCTTCTCCTCCCCCCCCCATCACAGTTCAGGGCAACAGCACCTGTTTTCCCCTTAGTGCTCCAGCAAGGGGACCTATTTTCAGTTTCCAGACCCCTAGCTGTTGCCTCTATTGGGTGGAGGCACATATCCCTCTCGCTTCTGACCAGGGTATTTCCAGGGTGCACATTTCCTTGCCTTCACTGTGTATTTCCCAGCACAGACAGGTTATCCAAGGACACCTTCTTGCTCCTTCTTCAGAGATGGCTAACAGTGGTAATTGTAACAGTTATAAGGCACCACAGAGCACTTCCTATGCAAACCTACTATATTTAAGGTAAAAAGAATTGCAGAGCAAGCATATTAAAAACAATAAAGGAGCTTACGTGCATGCTACTAAGCTTACCAGAAGTAACCCCAACCTTAACATAGATTCTGGCAGAAGCAGGCCTTCAAACCCCTCCATCCCAGGGAATTCTTTGTGTTTACCAGTTCATCGCAGCTTCAGTTTAGAACAAGTCCTCAGTTATATGAGGTCTCAGTAGGCCTAATCTTTCCAATCCTACCTTAAGAATGAGGTCCCTTTCAAACCAGGCTATTTATCCAAAAACTGTTTTAGTCTGTTGGTCCCCTGGGAATCCAGTTAGATCTAGTATATGTGTACCTCTCCAGAGGAGTGGCTTCAAAAGGTTGATAATGGAGGAATTATAATAGCATCCCCGCTCCCTACTAGACGGTGCTAGCACATTAGCATCCCCACCACCATCTTCCAAGATCTCTTCATTGCTCTCACGCGTGTTGTGCTAAATACATCAAACACTTATCCCATGTGGCACATAATGATGAGAAACATTTTGTTTTATCAAAAAGGCACTGCCATCACTCTCCTTCAGTCTTCCAAATGCACACTCCACTGATATTCTGCAACTGCTCATAGTAAAATTCAACCACTCCTTTCTCTGGTCCGATTGTCTAGTGAAAGACTTAATAACTCCACTAATGTCCATAGTTTTCAGGGCAGCAAACACTCCCTTGCTCAGTTCTGCAAACAGGCCCGAGTTTCTAAACATCCTGGCATCATGGATAACTCAAGGCCACCCTATATTAATATTGGTGACTTTTACACAGTGATCAACCAGGTCTTGTAGCACCATGGAGAAAGACCTCTTCCTGTTTATAAAGTTTTTGATCTGATGTGTCAGGTATAGAATGGACATGTGTCCCATCAGCAGTCCATCTACAGTTCAGGAACCCCATCTGTGCAAGCTGTCAATATCTCATGTACTCTGTCAGGCTTTATGAGATGCCAAACTGGTTAGTTACTGACCAGTAGTAATCAGAGGTGATGAACTTCTGGATGGTGATGGCACCTTGCTTCTCCATGCTGAAGGGAACTCTCATGCTTGTGTTTGGCCGTTGCAGCTCCAGGATAAGCTCTGTGTAGATTTCTAGGAAAGTGGCCTTTGTCATCCTGCAGTTCTGCTGTCACTGCTGGTCATCCCAGTTCTACATCACTGCTCTCTCCCACCACTCACTGCTAGTTGACCAAGCTTAGAAGCAAGTGCTCCATTGAATAAAGCTGCTCTAGATAAATGCCTTGTAGAACTAACTGTTCAGTTGCCTCTTCCTCCATTAACTATGCTGCCACTGTATAAAAAGGCCTATGGAACCACCGAGCCAAATCCATCTGCCTGCATGACTGCAAAAGACATATACATCATTCTGTTTGTATTGATGACTGTCATGGTCACAGATCACAGAAGTCTGTTCCCTATACTGCCTGACAGCAGTTCAAAAACGGAACTAGCAAAGTTAATAGATGCCAAGAGAGGAATAATGAGAGTTTGCTAGTTTGGCAGAATTTCTGAAGTTCCCAAAGTGCAATCTGAGAAAAATCACAGAGCACAGAGCTTAGCAGTAGAGTATTGCACCGTGGTATATCTGCCCTGAATGCTGAGTGGTTACTTTGAACAAGTGGAGAGCTGTATGGATGCAATGATTAATAAGGAAAGTTCCTTAAGCTGGCAAACAAAGTGGTATGGATGCACTTCAGTTTGATATAGTTAAATTACTCAACCTAGAGTGAACAAACAAATTGGTGTAATTTCCCTGTGTAGACATGAACTATGTGAGGATAGTGAGCATAGTGAACTTGAGAGTCCTGTGAATATCAACAGGCCCCAAATGCTACATTCTTATCTATGAGTGTTCACACCAAAAGTATATGCATTCAGAGAGGCATGATTCCTCCAGGGGGAAGTAATCTGCTACTTGCTTATATCACTAGCAGATTAGCAGTCCTATTGCTTCATCTCAGCCTTGGCTCTGTTCACTCCCCTCCCTTCTGTGCCTTCTCTACACCCACATATGTGGAATGGAAGTACGGAGAATGCCACCCTTGCTTTTGCCTCTCTCTGTGCAGCAGAAATGTGAGCAGGCCACGCCAGCTTTTGAGGATGAATGTCTTAGTCCCCCTTATGCTTAGACCAGGCCAGGATGTAGCCTTAAATAATTTTACCCCACCCTGGAGTATCTCCTAAATCCACACAGTCTTCCTGAATTCTCAGAACAATCCTTTATTGAAATATACTAATTAAAGCTGTTAGTTCAAATTTAGGCTATGATCTTGCCCTTCATTTTCTCTCCATTGACTAGTTAGACTATGCGTGTGAGTGGAGTAAGTTTCAAGATTAAGCCAATGTCTGAGAGGTTATTTTAAGTGACTCAATTGTAAAGACTTCCTAAAAATTGTATTTCCTTCTGCATGTTATAACTAGATCAAAAGGGATAGATTCCCAGGTGTGGTGAATCTTTAGAATACTTCAGTCAAGAATCCTTGGCACATAGGATCATGTGGTTTACACATGGTCTAACATAGCTTTGAGACCGCTAAATAATTAGAAATAGCACATTTCTGAGGATACAAAGTATATTGAGAAAGGGAAATATCCTCACCCAGATTTTAGCTCTGTGTTCAAATATCTTCAGGTTGTATTGTGTTGTAGCTATTACAGTGAAATAAATGAGCTAATCAAAAAGAAAAGCTGACCCACAAAGTATTTAGGATTTTCAAATTGAGAAACTTATTAGGATTGCAGCAAATAAGGCCCAGATCCACAAAGGTGGATAAATCTTGGGCTTAGGTGCCCAAGTCCCAGTTTCAGCTCCACTACAATCCACAAAACTCCTGCCAAACCCTGTAGATGCCTAAACTCATGCAGCACCTACGTTTTCAAAGTAAAAATTTGCTAGGTGCCTATTTTTCCATCTCTGGGCATGTGCATTGCTGCCTCCTTTTGGGCATCTAAATGCCTATCTCCCATTTAAACGTCAGAGAGATTCACAAATTGAGGAAGATAGGTGTACCGCCACCTACATTGTGTGTGGGGCCCAATCCAGTAGGTATCCTAAGAGGCTGCCTACTGGATCAGGTTCCATTCAGAATCATGTCAGAAAAGGAGGTGATGGTGTTGACCTTATAACTTTTACATCAGTGCTTAGCTCATTTGCCTGGGATGTGGGAGACCCAGGTTCAATTCCCCCCTCTCTGCCAGGAGAGGGAAAAAAAGATTTGAATGAAGGTCTCCCACTTCCCCAGAGAGGGCTCTAACCACTGAACTATGGGATATTTTGATGTGGGCTTTCCTCAGTCTCTCATGTTGAAGCTGTTCCACTGTGGATAAATAATGATTGGAGCAGGGGGACTGGACACGGGGTCTCCCACGTCCCATGGGAGGGCCTTAAACACTAGAGTCATTCTTGCTCTCTCACTCTCTTTGGCCCAAGGCTGTACTGGTCCTGTGGTTGGTTCCTGTTTGTGGATCAAAAGCAGAGATAGGTATCTCCCTGCTCCCTGGTGCCTGGCTCTGAGAAAGGGGCAGAGCTTAGCACACCATCCTCTGGTAGGCATCTCCCATTGGCTAATTTAGGTGGCTGCCCCTCCCCCAGCGTGCTGTCTTTTGTGGATCACATTCTTAGATGCCTATCTCTCCCCATTCATTGTATAGGGAGCTTAAACATCTGACTCGACTTTGTGGATCACAGTGTTGTTCCTGTGATTTTCTGGGTGCCTAAAAGTTAGACGCTGTTACACTCAGCATTCCAACACCTAAGTCCCTTTGTGAATCCCAGCCTAAGTCCCTATTTTTCAGTAAAATAGCTAATCATTTTTCTTCATAGCTGTTAGGAGCTAACACTTATCTATCTATCTCTAAAGAGGTAGAAACCTGCCTTTACCATGCTTCGTTCTTACCAGAGAGGGCAGAGTGAAGCTGCATGATTGCGTGTAATTACATTATCTAAAGCTAAAAATGTTTTTTCTCTCTCTTCCTCCATGAATGTATCAATTCTGCAGCAATACTCTAGCTCCACTGACTGATCTAAAGTAGGAATTGGTGTCTCCTGGAAATATACTTCCTATAAAAGTTACTCTATTGAAATCCTTGCTGAATCTCTTTCTGTTATTAATATAAGTTCATTACATACTTTGTTTATATAGATGGCAATTTACACTGTCCTTTTTCTTACAGATTTCCACTACATTTTACTGTTTTATGGTTGTGAAATGGATTTGCTTTTCTTAATAATTTTATTATTACTATTACAGAATGATTAAAAGAAGAAAGACAATGAAGCTGATTCCCTGGAGAATGAATGGGATCCTGTCAACATGTCAGGAAGCCACATGCTAAGATACCTCCCACCCCCCAAAAAAGACCATAAAATTAAGCAGCTCTATATCTATGAAGCCCTGAGTGATTTTGAGAAAGGCATTTGGTTAAAACTGTTTTCCACACTCCATCTTCTTCTGTAGGTAAATTAAGGGCCAGATTGTGAACCTGTTGCTCACCTCAATAAGCAGTTTCTGACAAAAGTAATTCCATTGATGTCAATGCAATTGCTTGTGAAGTGTTCACAGTCTGGTCCTAGATTTTGATTATAATGAGTTTAGCAGTTCCTCATCTTACTTGATCTAGCTAATTTGTATAGTGTTGTAATTTTTCAGTATATTAACTCCCCAATTAGCCAATCAACGGGGAAAAAAGATATTTTATAAATCCCCAAAATGATTAATTCCATTGTGTGAAATGTAAAGAGATTTTTAGAACTATTACTCAAAACATAACCAATAAATGGTTTATTTGAGTTGGACCACAACTGCCCAGAAATATAAATCTACTTCTTTATCAATGGATGGAATGGCTGAAAGGGGAGTTGTGAAGGTTGGGAAGATGTACTACTTATTTGCACATGTGAGACACAAATTTCAGACATGTTTGTACCTGAATACTTGGATGCTAATATCTAAACTGTATTCTTAAATGTATTCACCCAAATTTGGGTTATTGCTGATTATGTACTATATGTATCTTATGACTTTAAAAACAAACTTTGTATTTGTGGATAAACTAAGCACTATGCCCAGATGTACAGACACTATTTTCTTAACCTGTGCACTATATATTTTTTTAACATTAGCTTTAATGGGAGAGAATTACAAGAACATTAAGTGATTTACTGACAGTGTTCCAAACTTCCCAGTACACGCCTTCATTTAAGTATTCCCATTAATTTGGTTACTTTTTTTAGAACAATCTATTTATCATTGATGTTAAATAGTAATAACACAGCTGAGTGGTATGAAAACTACGCTGTGTTGTTCAGAACTATGCATAATATGTTGTAACACCTAATTGTCTGTGCATGGGTGTAACAACCGATAAAATACAGATATAGACACCTTTTGACAATATTTGTATTGCCATTTAATACTTCAACTGTTCCATTAAATGCAAAATCATTAGAACTTTTCAGGGCTCAGTCTTTCTATTCTTCCTCTGTCCCAAAGGAGTTGGCACAAATATTTTCTGAAAGCCATTGCTCAGCATGGTGTGTAGACTCCAAAGTGTCTATTCAGATCTATCTGTGGTTTTATACCACACTCATCACCGTGGTATCAAAGTCAGCGACCGAATAACCAAATCTGTCACTGCGACAGGCATGTGCTTTTCTACATGCTGTGCCCCAGCTTTATCTTCCAGGATGGTTTAGGTGAAATATATTGAAACACAATAGCTCAGAGTCCTTTTACATTTTATCAGAAGAAAAGATTTCCACGTTGGTGCTAAAGCTGTTAAATTAATTGTGCTCAACATTATTCACAATAAAGCATATAAATGTGCCTACTAAGCTATACAATAGAGTACTTTTTAGGTTGCATAAACTCTAGTCATCTTCACAATTACTGTTATTAATATGTGTTGTTACAACCTTCTTCTTCTATTCCCCATGATAGCAGAGTCAGTGACAATGTGAATTTCTTGAAAAAAAGGTTATTTTGGAAGTGGCTGCTTGGTGTCGGAAGTGAATTCCTAAATTACCTTGCCAGATACCTTTTGATTATCACGTCACATAGTAAGCCTACTGTGAGTCAGAATGAATTATCTGACATTTCCTGATCATATGGTAAAATATATCAGAATGTAATTAATAACACCAGTGCATTCACTATTTTTAACCAACCGAGCAACAGAAGCAACTCTCCTAGCACTCTATCCATGCTGTTATTTCTCTTCTGTGGGGTTATTTCCTGAGTTAGGCAAAGAGCCTATGTCTCCAAGTAGAGTCTTGTAGAGCCCTGTAGCAAAGTCACTGCACCGGCTGCTTCATCTGCTGGGCCACAGCATTTTCTTGTGTGTGGAATACTATAGCTGACATGACATGTAAAGCTTCAGGTGTCGGACACATTCAGCTGTGTGATCGTGTTAACCACATTTCACCCAGCTAAGAAAACACTTTACAATGGCCCTTGTCTTTTATTGGTACAATGGTGCATTGGAAAAGCAAAATGCCTTCCAGTTGCACAGAGAAGGTGGGTGAGGTAATATATTTTATTGGACCAACTTCTGTTGGTGTGAGAGATAAGCTTTAGAGCTACACAAGACCTGAAGAAGAGCTCTGTGTAGCTCCAAAGCTTGTCTCTTTCACTAACAGAAGTTGGTCCAATAAAAGATATCAGGGGGGTAGCCGTGTTAGTCTGTATCCACAAAAACAACAAGGAGTCTAGTGGCACCTTAAAGACTAACAGATTTATTTGGGCATAAGCTTTCAGGGGCAAAAAACCCACTTCTTCAGGCTGAAGAAGTGGGTTTTTAGCGGGAAGAAGTGGATTTTTTACCCACAAAAGCTTATGCCCAAATAAATCTGTTAGTCTTTAAGGTGCCACCAGACTTCTCATTGTTTTTATAAAAGATAGTACCTCATCCACTTTCTCTTAATACCCTGGTACCCACACAGCTACTGCACTGCATTCCAATTGCACAGGCACTGTACACCCTTGTAAGTGCAGTCTACTCCTGCTAAGTAGGGGGTGAAGCCTATAAAGCCTCAGTGGGAAACTGTGCACCTTCAGGAGAGTAGGGACAGCTGCTGCCTACACCTCATGCAGTCTACTCAAAGGTAGGTGGCTTTTTATGCTCCCTCTGCCACTGAATTATCCAGGCTGTGGCTTTAGTAGTAACTCAAATAAAAATTAGAGATCAACCTCAGCTAAACGTTGTCCCCAGGCTTGGTTGTTCCCAGGGGTTCCTTGCAGGACCTCCTCTCTTCCAGCCAGTAGTTCCCCCCCCCCCCACCGCCTCTTTGGGGAAAAATCCCAGCCATTCATATATCCTTCCTGGATAGAGTTGACAAGATGTTTCTGCTGCTATGACCCAGCAGTCATTACCTTGTCTTTTATGCAGGATTTGTTGGGATGGTTCACAGAGGAGCTGGGTCTGAACTCAATCATCTTGTTACAGAGATATACTATGTAGAGCTGACCAGGATTGTCTGGGCAGGTATATAAAATAGGTTCCCAGCTGATTTTTGGAGGCAAGTTTCTTTTTGACAGCTGAGCATGCAGGATCTAGGCCGGGGTAGGCAACCTATGGCAAGCATGCCAAAGGTGGCAGGCGAGCTGATTTTTAGTGGCACTCTCACTGCCTGGGTCCTGGCCACCAGTCCGGTGGGCTCTGCATGTTAATTTAATTTTAAATGAAGCTTCTTAAACATTTTTAAAACGTTGTTTACTTTATATACAATAGTTTAGTTATATATTATAGACTAATAGAAAGAGACCTTCTAAAAACGTTAAAATGTATTACTGGCACCCGAAACCTTAAATTAGAGTGAATAAATGAAGACTCAGCACACCACTTCTGAAAGGTTGCTGACTCCTGATCTAGGTGCTGTACTCTGAGCGGCAGTCGGACCTCTAACCCCCGGCCGGTACCTCCCAGTAGTGGGTTCAATAAGGCTCCCTCAACGCTTTAATACTCTGTACAGCCCGGGGCCTCACGTCTGCAGTGACTGCTCCCGGTGATGCCGACACGCCTGCAGCGAAGCAGCAGGGATGTTTGTGACAGAGCGGTAGGCTTCACAAGAGCACCTCAAGCACAGCCTCTGCAGGGTACATCTACACTACAGCGGGGAGTCGATTTAAGATACGCAAATTCAGCTACGTGAATAGCGTAGCTGAATTCGACGTATTGCAGCTGACTTACTCCGTTGTGAGGATGGCGGCAAAATCGACTTCTGCCGCTTTTTGTCGGCGGCGCTTACTACCACCTCCGCTGGTGGAGTTAGATCCCCGAGAGGTTGATTTCTACCCGCCGATTCAGGCGGGTAGTATAGACCAGACCTTAGAGAGGTCTTAATGGACTTAATCCATCGGGAGGCTGGAGAGAACTGCCTAAAATAATGATAGAGGGGCAATAAAACTTGTTCAAAGCTCCCCAACGTATTGCATACGGTTGGATGTGCAGCTTCCCACTCCTCAGGGACCGCATGATGTGCCACTTCATGGAAACCTTTCAGAAACACATTGAAACGGGGGATCGGTCGGTGTCAAACGGAGGCAACGTTAGCAAACCCTTTGCGGACCCGCACCCTTTTCATGTTGCCATCCCTCCCTGTCCCGTGAATGATTGAAGAGCGTTTCCGTGCATGACTTGTTCCCACCGCCGGGTTCCCAGCACACAGCTAATGTCTGATTTCCACTCCCGCCGCACCCCTCCACATGTGCGCGGAGCTTTCAGGCTTTCGTGCACGCAGCCTGCTAGGCGACTTTCTCTAGGGCCATCATTGTTTTGCAGTTTTAACGACGGGCAGAGCGTGCCGCTAAACGTTACCCACACACAGCGCAACCTCGATCACAGGCTCCTGGGTGCATCCCAGAGACCCAAGTCAGGCCGGTGAAAGCTAAAGGAGCCTCCTTCTCTTCCCCCACAAACGGCCCAGGCTCGCTTCCTATTGTTGAATTTCCAGCTTATTTATACTGGGGGGGTGAGGGGGGGCGGACGGGGGAGTTGTGGCAAGCTGGTGTCAGCCGCGCCCTCGCTATCTCAGCGTCTCTCAGTGTGAAATTGAAGGTGAAAGAGGAGCGGCCAGGCAGGGGCGGGGAGGGGAGAGGAGAGAGGCGGGGAAGGGGCGGGCCGGAGGAGGGTGGCACGCACGCGCGGTGGGAGCTCGGGGGAGAGCCCCACGCGGGTGCTCCCAGAGCCTCGGCAGCGGCTCTCTCAGTTCAGCAGCGAGGGGGGCTTTGGCTGGAGCCAATGAAGAGTGACTGAGCTGCGCCCGGGTTTGGCGGCACAGGCACCCCGGGCGGCGGGCGGAGGAAGAGCAGCGGCTGCTCCGGTTCCCTCTCCCCGGCGCTCCCCGAGCTGCCATGGGTTAAGGGGAGAAGCGGAGAGCGAGGAGCGGGGAACAATAAACCTGCGGCTGCCGCCGGTGCGGAGCGCGGCTCCTGCTGCTGCCCGAGGGCGAGGAGGAGGATGCGGGGCGCGCCGAGCTGAGCCCGGAGCCGAGAAGTGGCCGGAGCCGGGCGGGGAGGAGGAAGAAGTGAGGGGAACGGGGGTGGATGCTTTTTGCCGCTGCCCCGGTGCCGGAGCAGCAGCGGCGGCGGCGGCAGGGGAAGGAGGCGGAGGAGAGATGATCGCAGAGTTGGTGAGCGGCGCCCTGGGGCTCGTCCTGTATCTCAACACCCTGGGGGCGGATTTCTGCTACGATGACAGGTAGGTGGTGCGGGGGGGAGCCATGCAACCCGGCCGCACCGGGAGCCCCAGGAGAGCGCGGCGGGTCTGGGAACAACTTGGGCAGCAGCCCCCGCGGCTCCGCGCTGGCGGAGCCTCCTCTGCTCCAAGCGCCTTCCGCAGGCGCGAACACGGCTCCTGTCCGGGCTCCCTGGCGGGGCCAGAGCGGAGGGGACGCCGCTCACCTGTTGATGGAAGGGTTAGGCAGATCCTTAGTCTGCGGCATCTTCAGAGTTAAATGCATCCCTCGCCACTTTTTTGCCTAGCTAGCATTGTTGGTGCCTGCCATAGACCGGCCCTCTAATGCCCAAGCTGCCCCGCTGTCAGGACTCGTGTAGATCAAGTTTGTTTATTCTAAACAGGGAATTAAACAGCAAGAAGAGAGAACAGAAAAGCGGTGTGAGCGGGGGGCAAGGCGAGCTGCTGTGTGTCCTAACAAACTGCGACTTTCTCTGACACCCCCCCCCCTCCCCGTTTGCAAGCGCTTAAGTTTTGGGGAACGGAAATCTCTGCTCGGTGGGCATTGAGTGCATGAACGTTGTATGTGTATATATGTTACTGTTTGTGTTTGCGTGTGTGTATATATTTTACTTAGTATAACAAAAACCCATTAAACGATGTAACGTCTGGGCTGGGAAGGAAGATTCACCCCCGCCCCCCGGTCTCCGTAATAGATCTCTTCCCTCCAGTGATTCCTCTTGTTTCTGTGACAATCTGATTTCCTGAGCGTTTGACAGAGAGCGCGCGCGCACACACACACACACACACACACAGACCCCGCTGCTTTAACTTTGCACTGTACTTATTGCAAGTGCATACTGCGTGTGTGTGCAGTGCCCGCTGAAGATCTGATGAGCAGCGCTTCTAAACGCATTTAGTTTTCATTTTCATTGTGCAGCTTTAGTTTGTGTGTTCAACATTCCTTTATGCTAATTAGCAAAGATGAAGTCCCTGGGGCTTGAAGTTGTCTTTTGCATTCGGGTTAGTTTGGGCAGCTAATGAGACCTGAACTGTGTTGTCAAAGAAACTGCATCGATTGCTGGAAAATGTCATGGTTGTGCTGGTGTCTCTACCTATTTCTTTCCTAAATGTACTTGTGTTTAGAAACTGATGAAAAGCTCCATTAGCAATTAGGGAACATTCCAATTTGTGCCTTTTCCGGTGACTTAATCTGATTACAATTAAAACAGATGCATAATTAAAATATATTAGGGAGAACAGCACGCCTGGCTAAACTTATTAACCATCCTGGGGTGTTTCATGCTCCATTGAAATTGAACCATCCAAAAAGTGAGCATAGATTTACTTTGACAGCTTTTCATCAGCCTCTCTCTGCTTTGGAAAGTGAATTAATCCTTTGGGTTAGGGTGAGTTGGTGATTGGGATTCGGCAGAGTGGCTTTATGTGGAAGCGATGCTGCTTGAATCCTCCTATCTAGTAGTAACTGGCCACCGCAGTATGTTGGAGTCCTAGCCAAACTTAAAAAGTGAATATATGTGTATATAACGTAAAGGTCAGTGATTTATGTTTCATATGCACATTGATCGGCAACAAACATTTCCAGCTGGAGTCTAAGGGTATTAACCTTTTGGAGCTTTCATTTAGGTAGGGTGTGTGAGGGGCAAGATTGAGAGGGGGAAATGACTAAGGCAGAGCTATTGCTAGATAACTTGTTCCAAACTTTCAGGCACATTAATGGGAAGGGAAAGGAAAGGATCAGTTATGGCTTTGATTAGTCAATTGCCTTGGGAAATAGTCTCTGTACTGGAGTCAATTAATTACTGAATTTGGAATTTTCTTGCATTCTCTTACAGAGTATAACAGTGCACCTGCCATAGTTAAGGTCTACCACAGTTTCCAGAATAAACCCCTTTTTTCGAGGGTTCCTACTATTATACTGAAACTGAATGCCAAGTTTCAATTGTGATCCAGCATTTTAGCCCTGGAACAGTTTACTTTACAGTTTGACTGTAAGCATTCAAAGTTTAATCCTTCAAGTCAATTACATGTATTAGAAGAAGGTATGTGTGGTAGTTAAAATATTCTAGTTTGTCAGCCCTCCAGTTTTATATAGTGCTTCTTGTTTGTTTTAAAATGCCTTTAAAAAAAACACAAAGAAGAAAAATCTTCTATTTTGAAATGTAAAGT
Source organism: Malaclemys terrapin pileata (assembly GCF_027887155.1). NCBI lineage: Eukaryota > Metazoa > Chordata > Testudines > Emydidae > Malaclemys > Malaclemys terrapin. The sequence goes on from NC_071505.1 coordinate 74,539,974, forward strand.
CTGATTTAGCTCAACTGAAAATGGGGAATTTTTTTGACACACTGACACTATCTGAACCCATCCCGTTATACTTAAGAACTGTAGGAATTTTGGAATAGTGTATTTATGTGAACTTAAGTAGCATGTATTGCAAAACTGGGTTGTTTAAGGACGTGGTATAAATCTTTGCTTCTACTGGCCAGTCCAAATTAGCTAAGATTGCAATGTCGTTTGAAATACTACTTAGCATTATTGATGTGGCGGTCAAGGTCTCTTGATCCTACCATAATTGTGTCTTAATACCATTAGAAAATATTAGTGATGTTTAATTGCAGGCCATCTCTGAAAGTATGGAAAAGATAATCACATGGTATCCTCTTAACATTAATCTCACACAGTTTAAATTAAATTCTAAAATACGGGTTTGTTTATGTCTTTAGCTTTTAAATAAATTAAACACTTCTAGTAGCTGTAACTAAAAAATAGCAATTCACTGGGGTGCACTGAACTCCAATTAATGACATTTCTGTACAATAGGTCATCTAATTAGCACATTTTCAACTACCACACTGAAAGGGTCAGGAAAAACAAATGTTGCAAGATAGTAATAGCTTTTACTAGCTCATCCACATGTTTAAAAATGGGATTCTCAGACCTAAAATGTTCTTTTAACTGTAATCGCAGAATGGCACTGCCCTACAGGAGCCTTCTTGAAAAGTAATACTAGATAAGGAGGTCAGTGCTGGAACTGCAGGACACAGCACCCCATGTGGGAGATGGATCATGCTTCTAACGTTAAGTGAATCAAGATTGTGCATTTAAGCTTGGAAACCGTAATGTTTGTTTCAGGAGGGCATCATGTTACCATCACTTTTTCTATTTCCTTTTCCACTACTTTGAAATTATATCAGAATCTGTTCTTTATTTATATATATATCAAGCTTACTATATAAAAGGTGTCTGTAATTGCTTTCTGTATTTTTTTTTTAATGTAGGTTGGTTAAGATTAAGTGGCATCGTAAAAACTTCTTATAGCAAAATCAATTTCCCTATGGTAAAACTTAATATTTTAAAGGCTTCATGATACCATACTGAAAACTGTGCATGATGGGGATATAACAAACTTACCTAGTCTAAGCTTTATTGTTTTATATCAAAGGGCTCAATATTTCTATTTTTCTCCCCTCTCACCTCATTCATCCAGTTAAATTGAAATGGAATGAATTTAAAGTCTTTGGTTAAGAAATATAATAAGAAAATCTGTACATCCCTTCCTTTAATTATAAATCCATATAATTTATGTGAAGTGTACTTGAAAGCTATACTTGTCTGTGGAATATTAATAAGGAGAAGGAACACGTGTTGGTTTTCTTATGGTTCAGACTGGGTATTGAAAACTTTGAATGAACTAGTGGCAACTAAACCAAAGTTCAGTATAATGGAGGGAGTCCCACCGTTTTTCTATTTTCCTCTAATCCCAGAAAATTCAAATGATGCATGCAGAATTTACAAAAGCAAGTTTCTTTTCCTCCTCTCTGCAGTAATTTTCCTAAAAGGTCTTGATGTTTCTATATTGCATGCTTGGATCATGTGGAAAGACTCCCTCTCTTCATCTAGAAAACAAGGTAAATATTTTTCCAATTATCTCCCTATTTGGACAGTTGATCATTGGGAGATAGGGAGAAAATTATACGAAAGAACAAGTTGAATAGGGAGTATAATACTTAAATGTTTGTGATATACCACATTCCTGGTTAACACAGGTTTAGCTGAGCAAAATCAGTTGGAACTGATACAGCTGTATTGGGGGAAGGTAATTCCCATGACTGGGCTGTGTTGAAGATTTTCTTGCTGTTTGTTGCCGTGTGTTTAAATCCAATTTCTTTCCAGATTAAGGGGGCTAATTTCCAGTCATGTACATGAAATTCTCATTCACGGTAATGAGAATTGCACTTATGTACCAGTATGACAGGGAAGATGTCTGCTGCTGCAATTAGACTATCACACTTGCACAATTGCTTTTGGTTACCCCCTTGTGCTTGACTTTAAATTGCAGTTTTTGTTTATCTGGCTATTGGGTGCTTTGTTGTGATGGTGTAGTCCGTGGTGTAACTTGTGCTAGGTCACTGTCAGTGTACAACTAGGGTGTGCAAGATTTAGTGCTTCTGGTACCTAAGCACCAGAAGAGGAGGGATACCTTAGTGTTTTGAGCATTGACCTGCTAAACCCAGGGTTGTGAGTTCAATCCTTGAGGGGGCCATTTAGGGATATGGGGCAAAAATCGGTTGGATGACTTAATTGGGGATTGGTCCTGCTTTGAGCAGGGCGTTGGACTAGATAATCTCCTGAGGTCTCTTCCAACCCTGATATTCTATGATACCTGAGATCATACATCGCTGCAGTGACCATCTGAAAAACAACTCCTCCATTGAAGTGTTTTTGCTCTTCTACCAAGTACTTGAAGAAAGGCTCATTTTAAGGATAGTATTAGATGACCTTTTTACCTTAAGTGATTAGGTAATCCTGTAGACCATTCATAAAACTGATGCATTTGAAAATACCTACAATTTTTTTTAAATAGATGTCCTTTGCATAGACAGATGGAATTCCATTGTTCACCCTTACTTACAATAGTTATCATAGACAAATGTAGACTGCATGCTATCCCCAAGTTTTACAATTTTGATTTATAAATCAAGAAGTTAAAGTGAATTACATGAGAAGAAATTCTTTGTAAGGTAGCCTTTTTATGAACTAATCACTTGGGGAAAACAGCAATTTATATGAATAATAGAAGGTATGTTTCCCACCTTTATTGCATAGGAGGTTTATTCAATCAAATAAAATACAATAGACCAGATTTTTAGTTTATGCTATATTCTGTTTAGTAAGCACAAATTGAACTGCCATGCTGATGGGAAATGATTTCAAACAGCTCTCTTCCATAGTTTCTGCTTAATGCTTCAACCTGTGTCAAGTCTTAGTATACATTTAAGATATTTATTATCTGAAACTATTGCTCAATTTAAAATTTAAGCTGAATCCATACACTATTGCACTGTACCTCTGTTGGGCCTGCCACATGAGATTTAATCTAGCAAGTGACCCAAATACATGCACTGGAAGAACAAGTATAAGTACACTAGGGAAAACTGCTTGCCATCTGTCTCTTAGTTGATCTTTATGTATATTTGATTATTAATTTACATTTATGATTTTTAGAGTCCTTTGTCTTGTCATCTACACTTAATTTTTCAGTTCTAATGCACTGTCCTGGAAACACTGAGGTTCCTGCTGTTATAATTGTCAAATGGGTGCAACCTGTCAGATTCCAACAGTGGGATTAAGACGGGGAATTCGTGTAGTTTATCTTCCTAACCCCTTCTTTTCTCCCTCCTGCTCGGCATTCTAAATGTGCTTATTTAAAATGGCCATGATGATAGCAGTTATTTGAAGCTGTGGCCTTTAACACATTGATAGAGGAGAATGTACTCCAGAACAGATGCCTGCATAATCTCAGCTAAGGAGACTAACCATTTTCAAGTGGTATAATTAAAAGCAACCAAGCAAACAAAATACCTGATCATGAAGCTTGATGAATCTATTGCATTGATATTTCTCATATTATTCCATTTTCCAGTGCTAACACACAGTGGGTGCCATCGTAATATTGTTTGTTTGTTTTGTTTTTGTTTTAAAGCATTATGCATTGAATGAGTCAGCTTTTGTTGCTTAATCAATCTAGATATTCTTCATCCAGAAGAATGACATTTGTGACTCTTTAGTAGGAATGCCATGGTATAGATTCAGAAAGTTGATTGCTGTTTGGAATTTCTATACATCACAAATAAGAGGCAAACTTTCAGGTTCTTAATGAATGTACAGCAGTCATGTAAAGCATGAATCCTGTCCCCCTCTAGTATCTAGTCCACAGTGGATAATTGTTTGTTTCTAGATTTGATAAGACTCTCTGTATTGGAGTCATTGGCTAGTTATTTACTTGATTATTACCTGTTCTGTTCATTCCTTCTGAAGCACCTGGGATTGGCCACTGTCGGAAGGCAGGATACTGAGCTAGATGGACTGACCCATTCTTATGTTCTTACCTCATCTTCGGGAAGCTCATTCCACTCATGATAGAGTTCCAAATTTAAGTGTTTTATGGAATATTAACATCATATTAACTTGCCAGAGTGGAAGACATTCATAAGGCTCAGAAATCCCCTCTATTTCTCAAACATCTGCTTTATCTGTAAGAAAGGAGTGCTAATTTAGAACTACCTGTGGCACTTCTCTTTCCCCACCTTTCTCTTTTATTCCTCTTCTAACTTCGAGGTCTCTGAGGTTGCTTTTGGAGCAAGATTTGTTACAGATTCATGGAATTATGCCTCTAGTTTACATGTGCTTGCTGCTGAAGCTCTAGGTTCAGTGCACTTGATAACTTGTGGTAGAGATTGTTACAAACATACAGTCAAACTTCAAGTAGCAAGTAAAATAATTTTGAACATGGAGGAAGCTCTTTCACTTGTTTAACTGGTGCAACATTTGCTTAAAGCATGCTGACACCCATTAAAACTAAATCCCTTCTTTGGTAGCATGGTCAATGAGCTTGTTAGCTTTGCATTTCCCCATTATGTGTGTTTTACAGATTTGTCTGAATTTTTATCCCTTAAAAAATAAAAAGTATCTATCTATCTACCTACCTACATTTTGAGTTTTCCCCCAGTTTTGTTGACCTAGAATACCTGTATCTTTATGTGGAGTCTCAAATTTTATATTGGTTGTTCTACATCTTTGGTCATGGACATCCTGGCCTCTAGCATGCTGAAATGGTTTTGGAATGCTTCTTGATTGTTGATCTCTATTGCTGACCTTTGAGGTTTGGCAACCTTTTGAACTGCTTGTGCTCTCTTGACTTGCATCATGAATGGTCACATGTATTCTGCTTAGCTGCCTTCAAAGATCTGAGCATATTCTGCAGGTGAGTTGTTTATGTCAACAAGACGCCATGCAGTGCTGCAAGGTTTCAGTCCACCTCTAGAAGTTCAGATTCTCACGTCACATTTGTTTGGACCTTCATGGTCCTTTAAGGTTAAAGAAAGGAGTTCATATTTTCAGTTTTTCATGAATGGATAAGGTGGTATCTATACTGGTTGCAGCATGTTTAACTAAAAATGGTTGAGCTGACAAATGGTATCACTGTGCCTTCTGTTGGTGCTTCAGCACATTTGATGTAGTGATTGAGATGCTGTTACTCCTATCTGATCTGATGAACATGTAGCTTATTAGGAAAAAACAACACTGAGGACTATAGGGATGGCAAAGGATAGGAACAAGCAGACCTAAGTCTGGCCTTCATATGAAGGATCTCAATATTCTATTACTGCTTTTTGTTTTACACACTGAGCAAATCTATACTTAAAATCCAACAAAACTGTTGGGTACTCCTGTTCCTTAACTGTGACCACTACTCACTGTATCCGGTATTCACTGCACTCCAGGGTCTCGTGTTACTTTCCAGTGCAGAGAGAAGGAAAAGTAGTGAGGAAATCCTGAATTCTAATCCTGGCTCTGACATCTTCCTGTGGCCATGTGCAAATTACTTAATCTTTCTATCTTAGTTTTTCCGTCTGTAACCTGGGGCTAATTGGCAGGAGGATAAATCACCATGTAAATGATGAGTATTATCTCTTAGTGCTCACTCACCTCCTTTATGGTCATCACCTTATGTTGTATTCTCAGTTCTTGCCATTTGTTTATTGTGTTTTCTGGCGTTGAAACTATTTATTTTGACTGAGCTCTATATTTTCAGTTCATTTGCTCTTCAGTGGCTTTACCACAAATGGCTCAGATTCATGCTTTAACACCCTTACAAAATCAGTGTAATATTTAAGTGTGTGCGTATGTGTGTATATTGTAATATATGAGTACAATAAAATAAAATATAGGTGTTTTCCTTGCTGCCCACCTTTAACTTTTTCTCCCTAATACCTCAAAAAGGAGACCTTGTGTTTTGGCGTCTGCCATTCCAGCAGAGAACTGGATGAACCTCCCTTTGAAACCAGTCAATGTGGCTCCTTAATTCATCTGTAAGGGTCATTGTTGAGTGACTCAAAGCACTTCCTCCTCTCCAGGAGCTAAGACTATTGCCTCAGGAATGCTTTCAGTCCCAGCTGGTCCAGGAAGCCTGAGACTGACAGGTAATTGAAGCAGGATTTTCCGCATGGCAGTACAAAGCATTGCCACTACACAACTGGTCTGGTCTGTGGGATCCCCTTTTTATTTATAGATCTGTCTAATAGACAAAAGGAAGCTTGAGCTTTTGACCCATAGCTCAAGAGAGAGGAGACAATCTTGCCTTCGGCACTACAGGTTTATGAAAGTCCTTTGCTTTCTGAATTTAACAATGTACATCTTGGCAGTTGTGGTCAGAAGAATCTTGTGTGGTTTTAACTTTTAAGTACTCTCACTTCAGTTAGCTAGTACAGTACTAACTTGGTAAGAGAGCAACAAAAGCACTGTAAACAAGAAGGCCATTGTTATAAATTATGTACCTGTGTCTCTGAGATGTCATCTTCACATAGTGGCTAACTAAGTGCTTACTTCCATGCAGAAGCATTGTTCATTTGTCACTCTCTGAAATAGCACATAGGCTCTTCCTAATAACTTTCTAAGAATGATACTGATTATTTAGTTTGGCATCAAAAAGTCAGAGTTCATTGTTTGGGATTCCATGTATGGGCAGCAAAAAGCGCTAAAAAATGCTTCTCTTTTTCTGAATTCATCTACTAAGACTACATATTAAATGGTTTTAAGATGGAGGAATGATTTGATGGGAGAGTGAGGGAGAAAAGACAGTTGTAATCAGCAAAATCTTATCTTTTTTAAAAGGTAGGGTTTGTTTACACTGCAGATGCTACAGTATCGCAGCCATAGTGTTATAATGTAGACACTACAGCGATGGAATGGTTTTTTCCATCCACCCCATTAATCCACCCTCTCGAGAGGTGGTAACTAGATTGACGGAAGAATTCCATTGACCTAGGGTGTCTATACTGGGGTTTAAGTCCCTTTAATTACATCTCTGGGAGATAACAGGTTTGGCATAAGTTTTAAGTGTAGACGAGGCCTTAGTGTTTGCAACAAGAAAATAAGTAGGGTGACACATGAAAGTAAACAAGGAACTTCCCTTCACAAAAATAGGGTTCAACCAACCTTGTAGCCTATAGGTATTTGCTAGGTAAGGCATAGGTATAAGTTAAGGCTGTAACACAATGAGCCTATAAGTGTGAAGGTTTGTAAGACAATAGCTTAGCTAAACTAAACCAGGACTAAAGCCCCCAAAAGCCTTCATGTAAACAGCTAGCCAGGAGGAACCCTAGATCATAAGATATCATGAGATTAAATGCGGTAATAAACAAGTAAGATTAAACTGCTGACAAGTAACCAGAAGATGCCAGTTGCTATCAGCTTTAGATATTTTAAGGTAGGAACATCAGCAGATGAGTGATGGCAAGAATGACTGGTAACTAATTGATGTATATGCTAATAAACTTGAGGTAAAAGGTCTAGTAACCTATGGGAGACAAGCACCCCAACATTAATAGGGTGAGGAAATATAGATAAAGAAAAGGAGCAGAACCCCCTACTTAATATACGTTAAGCATAGTGGATGTCAGTGTTTCAAAAGCATTCCCCTCTATCTGTCTCTCAAATAAACATTTGGCCTGATCTAGATCTCATTAGTCAATGGAAAGATTCACATTGACTCTCTCTAATGGAGTCCAGATCAGGTCCATAGTTTTTCCTCCAACTATCTGTGCAAAGGGGATAACAGAGTTGAAGTTGTTTACTGGGAGCTAGGTAATACTTCCTCTGTACCTGTCACCGACTAATGTCCTAAACATTTTAAAACTCTGCTCTGATCTCATCTCTTACTTTAGAACCATTAAATTGTGATGGTGCTGGTTTCCTTTTCCTATCACTAACTTCCAGCATAGTGTTGACTTCAGTTACTGTAGCCATTTTCGGTGTGATTCTGCCAAAGTGTACTTTGTTGTATTTATTATATTGTGTTCTTAGACTGCCCCCAACCCTAGGGTCTCTGTTCAAATTATTATGCTGCGATCAAACACCTGACTTGTTTTGTAGTCAAGTTCATCATAATTTTCATGCATGTATGTGTATTTCTGACAAATTAAATGTCTTATCTGCAGGCATGGATTTGTTATATTGTTATGAGACAAAACACACATGACCTGGAATGGGGAGGTAGAGGTTCGGACCTAAAACCTGGACCAATATTTTCAAAACCGTCTAGTGATTTTTGGGTGCCCAACTTGACAACTTAAGGAGGCTATTTTTTTTTCTCCAGAAACTTGCATCCTCTGAAAGTCAAGCAGATAAAATCACCAGCTACTTTTGAAAATCTTTGCCTTGCTCTTTTGGAGTATGTCTACACAGCAAAGAAAAACCTGCTGCTGGCTTGTGCCAGCTGACTCGGGCTATAGGCTGGTTCATTGCTGTGCAGATTTCTGATCTGGAGCCTGGGCTCTGGGACCCTCCTACCCCCAGAGTTCTAGAGCCTGAGTCCGGAAGTCTATGCTGCAATGAAACAGCTGGCAGCCAGAGCTCCTTGAGTTTGGGGTTTTCCTTGCTGTGTAGACATACCCCATGTTCTACCATAGGACTCCAACGGTATTTCTATTTTGTTTTTGTCTTATGAGTGCTATCACTTAACTGATGGTAATAGAAGATCCTATACGCTGCCTGTGGGCTGGCCCCTCGAGGGTGATACCACTGACTCAAACACAACAAACTAGCACACTAAATAGTACGCTGCTGCACAAACACTTGAGGAAAACTGCTTCTTAAAATGCACTCCACATATGCCTTCAGTCTGATCTGCCCCATATCAACTCCCCTTCTGTCCTGTGCATACTTGAAGCCTTTTGATGGTATCATAAAACCAAATTGGGCACATGGCATTATACAACGTAACAACACTCAAGGGCTGCAACAAGTTAAATTTGTGACTAATTGGCCCGTCTATTGCAATGGACCTGTGAAATGAATATGTACTTTAAAAGTGTGATTCTACTCTGAAATTGTAGTAAAAATGGCTTAGTGACATTATAATTGTTTCTCAATGCATTTGTATTGGGTTGTCTCATTGACAATTAAAATTGTTTTCCTAACTGCTGTTCATGCAGTGCTGGAGCAGTGCCACTGTCGTGCTTGTAGTGTAGACATACCCTAACAGATTAAACCTCTTAAGACCGCTGAAGTTTTAGTCTCACAGATGGAGACACTTGGTGAAAACCTGGTGCCAGTTGAAGTCAGTGGGAATTTTGCTATTGATTTGGTAGGGCCAGGATTTCACCAGTAGCTGTGTGGCCTTGGGCAAGTCCCTGAAAGCAGTGACAGAGCCAGGACTGGATTTCTGGTTCCTAGTCCTGTGCTTGGTTCACCGCTCTGTGCTGCCTCTCAAACACCCCCTCTTCCCTCCCCAAAACCTCCACCCCATCTGAAAATGTATTTTCACATACATGATCTGACTTCTAAGATTTGGTCTAGTCTGGAAAATCTTCTATTAACAATCTAAGATCCTTGTCATAGATAAATTTCATAAACATTTAGGCCCCGATCCTGCCATATGGTGTGAGCAGTTGGATTCCTATGGGGTCTGACTGTGGATCTAATTGCAGGATCAGAGCCTTAATATGTAAATGAATAATAATACTAATTAATAATTACAGGTGAGTCTTGGTAACATCAGTCTTAAATTAAGTCTCAGCATTTATATACTTGTACAAGAGGAAATTTTTAAAGGTGATATTTTTTTGGGAAGGAGGTGTTTGTTTTACAAGTTAACTTCAGTTGCGGTAGGAATTGTGGAAAGTGTTTTTCATTTAAGCAATTAACTATTCTTTAACTAAACTTGCTGATCAATTACAGTGTTTAAATTAAAAACAACAACCTCCCCTGCAAATAAACATTAATTCAGATCAAAGACAATTTTTTCCCCAGTAGCTAAATAAATAAATAAACAAACAAAAAATCATCTAAACACTGCTTGGCTGCATGTGATGAAATTTGCAAAAAGAACGAGTGCTAAGCCGAGTGCTGAAAAAATTTAATCAGGCAAAATGGTATTTTTATGTGTAGTAGTTAGTTTTTCATAAAAGTTCCATTTATTTATAGCTTATTTGTAACACCGATGAACCTGAATGTATTTTATATGCTTTATATGAAAAGGCATAGTTGTATGGGATACCTCACATCACTGTAAATTATTCCTCCTGTATATCAAAATAATTCAGAACACTAACCCCCCCACCAACCTCGCCATTTTTTTTTATTAAAGTGAAATCTTCACTTTGAGAATATTTTATGAAGATGTTAACTTTTTAGGAGTAAGGTTAAAATAAGGCAAAAGACCAAAGAGAATAAGCTATGAATTTGTTTCATACTCACCCTCGGCTTAAAAAACAAAAAAGAAAATTATTCCAGAGAGGCAGGTTTGTTCAGTGGATAAAGCAATGGGCTGGGGCTCGACATACTGTATCTGGCTCTGCCACTGACTGACTGGGTGATCTTGGACAAATGACTGCATCTCTTGGCTTCTTGTCTTTGTCTGTCTTGTCATTTTTGACTGTAAACTCCTTGAGGTAGGGATTATTTTAGGCTCTGCACCTTCTTGTAGATTCCTACATGTGCAAACATATTGTTGTCAGCTGTGTTCAACTCTTAATGTCCATTATTTTAGCTTGAGTTGAACCGGTAGGTTTGCAGACGTTCTAGCATTGCATGGTTGCCTTAAGATAGCAGCAAATAGCTGGAGCTTCATACCGCACAAATAGAGTTAAAAAACAATTAAAAAAGGTTTCAATGTATGAAGGCAACAAGCTGCTTTCTGTCTTCTAGAAATTAAAGGGACAGCTGCAGGGCTCTTGCTAAAATGAAGAAAATAACCTTCAGTTTAGACATACTAATAAAAAAGTAGACATCCCTGGCCAAAAACAATCAATTGGCTGAGGTATGATGTATTTGTAAAAGCAACTATGCAGGAAGCCCTTCACCTTTAGGGGACTGGCTGCTCCTTCCTTTATCTTCTCTAAATATTTCAGTCACATTCTTTATATAAGATCCTTTCCAAGTATGCTCTTCTGACTGCAGCTGGTTCTTCCAGCATTCCTGGACAGGATTCTGTATAAAAAGAGAATAGTATCCCAAACAGACAAACATCTCTTGGTTGCTTTGTCTGTGCCTAATCCACTAGCCTCTGGTGCTGCCCAGGCAAGTTGCTTTATCTTCTTTGCCTGTTTTCCGCATTTGTAAAATGAGGATAACACCAACCCTATAGTGCTCTTGTCCAGGGTACGCTATTTACTGGCATTCTGACTGGTTGACTTGGAAATGGGTTCAGTTTAGTGTGTGGGTGCTGGTGGCCTGTGAGCAGTGCTTAATTTGTGCCAGGCTTGCCAGGGATGAGCCTTGGCACCTCTAGGGTTGGTGGTTCATAGCCCCAGCACCTCTGGGCTCCTGGCCAGCAGCTGACACTCTCTGGCTGCCCAGATGGCGCTTAATTTGTGCCAGGGCTCAGCCCCCGTACCTCTTTCATTATAAATTAAGCAATGTCTGTGACGTACAGGAGGTCAGACTAGATGATCTGCTGGCCCCTTCTGGCCTTAATCTCTGACTCTAAATGTGTAAGAAAGTCAGTTCATTGCTCAAGAAATGTGAATGCGTTGAGGGTCTTAACACTGCAATAGCTCTGTAAGTGTACCCACCGAATTACCTTTTAGGGAGAAAACTTGTGTAAAGAGAATCGGTGAGTAGTACAGATCTGCACATAGCACTGTGAGCTTGATATAAATACCTTGAAAGATTGTGCTGCAATAGCTTCAAGCACGGTACTGCCCTGCACATGTACAGTTTCCAAAAATTTTACACTACATATGATATTTAAAACTACTAAATGGACTCTACACTTGTTCCGTACATCTCATGGAGACTAAACTTTGTAGATATTGGTGAGGATTATTGTACTGTAGTTTATTATAGATAAAATAGATTAAGAAATTCTAGTTTGTAGTACTTCTTATACTGTATTAACGGGCAAATTTATAATTGCATAAGTGAGCTAGCATATCTATTACAGTACAAGTGTTAAGGTCGAACTTTGAAATCTAAGGGATTGAGGGAGCCCAACACTTCTCAGGATTAGTTTCTATATGAGTAAAATGGCTCAAAAGTATGCAAGTAAAAATGTTATATTTACAGGTAAATACATAGGAACTGAAGGATATAAAATGTCTTGCTTATATTGATATGTTGCCAAACTCATAATATATTGGAATTTTCAGACATAACTGGGATTAAGATCAGCTTGTTGAGTGATTAATTTTCTCCAGCTCTAATGTAACCCGAAGAATGCCTCTTACGAGTATAACTTACATTATACCTTCTCAGTGCGGGGAGGAGGCATAAGGACATCTGTTCACTAAGTAGCAGAGTGGGAGTGAAGATTGAGAATTTCTGTTAAAGAAGTTTTCTGAGAGCACTCTTCTAATCCTAAAGATGGTATGCAAAGTAAACTAGGGGAAAATGGTAATGCGTGGAGTAAGGTACTATGTGGCTTCAGTACAAATGGCAGACTTGGACTTTAAATTTGATCCTATTGTATTGTGTGGTCAGGAGAAAGAGGTGCTTGGGTGGGGTGGGGGGAACCTCATTCATCTGTTTTCACTAGGTTTATTGTTGACTTTACCTGCTACCTCCTGACTTCTCATGGACTAAGATCCCACACAGAATGGCTAAGGGTGGCAGAAATGGTCTCATAAGGCAGCAAATGTTACCAGATAAGAGGCAACGGAATATCAAATTGTTTATAGTGCAAAAAGATACTGAAATCTCACCAGTTATGCAGAATTTTTTATCAGGGGTAGAAGACACAAGTTTGGAGGGTAAGCTCATCAGGACAGAGACCATGTCCAATACTATGCTTGTACATTGCCTGGCACAAAGGAATCCTGGTCCTGTCTGGGCTGTTTCCAGTGATATAAATCTTTGATTACCGTAATAATCATGGATGCTCTTTTTCCACTTAACCCTACTTCCAATGCACCAGCTACATCAACCAGTACAGTGATTGGGAGGGAGGGCTAGTGAGAGGGATGTATGACAAAGGGGGGGAAGCTTCCAAAAGAGTGATTAAGTTTAATTGGAAATTGAACTGACTATATTTTGTATGCCGTTAGAAATCTGTAAGCAGTACAGCGTTCTGTTAAACTGAGTAGTTGTCTGTATCCTACTAGCCTTAATTTATTTAGTTATTGCTCCAAAATTCAGGCAATGTGTCAGAATCCAGCTCTTCAGATGAAAAAGCACTTTCAAAGCGTTTACATACAGTCTGTTGGGTGATGACGCTAACTGATAAAAGCAAAGTGGCTGATTGATTGGTCTAATGACATCATTTTGAAGTCTGAAAATAGTTTTGAAACGGTGCAAAAAAATCCAACCCATGAACCTTCGACTCAGCCAACAAAATGAGCTATGTTAGCCTCTGATAGGGATGCTACAGTAGCTATCATGTAACGGGTACTGTGGTGTCTAGAAGTTTCTCACTTTTCTCCTCACCCCTTCCCAGAATTCTTGTTGTGTCTATGCACACCTGATGTTGGACACAGTTCTGTCTTAATCCTATTCCCAAAAACCTGGTCATCTCTGATTTAATTAAAAGTTCAAACTCTCATTGCCATTGATAATGCATCACTGACAATGATAGCTATTCTACCACAACTACTTTGCTGTTGATTTTTCTGGCAGAAAGGATCTAAATTTCATAACTGCTAAATGTGGGAAATCAAATACTCTCACTTGTGCTATGCATTCTCTGAAGGACTTAAAATGAGTCAGCTGGTGCAGAGGCAGCATTTCAGCTATTGTATCAATAAGTGACTAAGCCTTCCTTTAATTCAGTTTAATTTAGAATTAATTGGACCTTGCTACTGTTGTAATTAAAGAAAAACATACTTGAAGTGAACTGCACTGTACAGGTTAGTAAGTGGCCTAATGTATAAGCAGAGGCACTGTGTGTTCTCAAATAGGGAATATCTTAACTTTAGGTTATTGAAGTGTTGGATTCTAAATCTATGTTGGGGAGGATGATGGCTCACCTCGTAGCTTCCAAGAAGTGGTTTCCAAGGAAGATGTAGTAAGCTTTGCTAGTGGCCATCTCATTAGACACTGATGTCATTTGGGTCAAGATTTAAGGAAACTGTTCTGTAATTGCTGAGTGTGAGTCTGGAAAGAGAGAACATGGCAGCCTAGGCCTTGGCACCATAAGCAGTTGGGCATACATCCAACTTCTCTCACGTTAGTACTCCCACTGGGTGAAATTCTGGTCCCACTGAAGTCAACGACAGTAATCGTACTGACTTAAATAAGGGCACGATTTCACCAACTGCATTAGGTGGGACTGTTTTGTGCTTAAAGTTAGGCACATTGCTAATTGTTTGCAAGACTGAGGCCCTGCAAGGAAACAAGAATAAGACTCATTCTGAAGTCTGACCTGAGTTGCTATTGCATGACTGATAGCCAAGGTGAGGAAACTGATTAATCTTTTGGCCATAAGCAAATACAATACAGTATGTTAAACATAAATAACTACAATTCGTAAAATGTTTGGCTCGTCCTAAATAATGAAGTAGGGAAAATGTTTGTAGCCTGTGCTTGTTCTTGTAATATATTTTTTTAATTATTTTTGGCATAAAGGCACACTAGGAATTAGTATTAATATTGTCATCTTTCATTATTCAAAAGAAGTCAGTAATGCGATTCTTCTTTAAAAAACCTCCAAAAACAAACCTCCAAAAACCTAAACAGAAGCCGCAGGCTAAAAAATAGTGTCTACTTCTGAATCCTTAGTATAATAAACTAACAAGTTTCCTGCTGCACTTTAAAGTAAAAAACCCTGGGGCATATCCTCAACTTGTATAAATTGTCACTGGCACGTAAAATTTAGTAAAAATGAATGCAATATACTGAGCTGTTTGACAGATTGATCTATTAAAACATATATATGTGGCACATGTACAGCTAGCTTTGCAGAGTCCAGTTTCGTGTTTCTTGGCTAGAAATATCACTTGAACTAATGCCCTCTTAATCTCATGAGATTTAGATAAACACAATTCCCCACATTTTTAAGGAATCTTATTAAATATAAATGAATACTGTAACCAAGCAGTTAGCACAAAGTCCTCCTGCAAGCTAACAATCCTTTGTGTGACTATGCAAACTGCTACACAATACTGCATGTGCAAACAATGTTATCAATTGACATTTATGACACTCGGTAAAAATGTTGGAATGTATAAGAGCTGCAGTTGTAGCCTGGTCTCTTGTAAGATGAACTTTCATAAAGTGGCAAACATTGAGAGCTTGTTAAGAAAATAATGGCTGCTGGAGTTTACTTTCAAATGACTTTACTTTGGGATACATTTTAAGGCTCTATCCTGCTCTGTCCTGAGGAAAACCGTTTTAAAGGTTGGTATCTCCCCCAGTTTGCCAGATTACATGGATATTCTTTGATGCATTCTGCCTCTCTCCTTAGAGCTTCACTATGCCAGTTAAGTTGTGTGGACTTGAAATCCCTGGTTTACAAGACCAGTGCTCTAACCCCTTAGCTACGGAGACAGGTTCCAGGTGCCCTCAGGAAGAGGTGGAGGTTGGTTCTGGCTGACAAATGAGTGATTGATGAATGAGCGATGAGACTACAGGCCCAGCCAGAAACTGCTACCCATACCCAGTGAGATTTTAAGACTGTCTCCTTTCCAAAGGTGGTGTCAGCCTCTGCCCTCATTTCTTGTAGGGATGACATGGGGAAGACACGTGAACTTCTTCAGTCTCCTTCAGACTGTTTAACCACATTGGTGTGGGAGTGGAGCATGGACAGGGATAAGCTAGAGTTGCAGAACTTGGGGAATTAATTGACAATATGAGCTCCTGCGCTGCTCAGCAAATCTTGTGTGCTCAGGTTTTCCTTCCCTGAGACAGTACATCTCTTAACGTCTCATGCAACATTTGCTGCTGCTGCAGTTTGTGTGTGTGGCACTTCATCCTACCTAGAATACTGGAGATAAATCCATCCCTGATAAAATTCCATTGACTTCAGTTGATTTACATCCACTATACATTGTTACATGACCTCAGAGTCTCCTTTATTGGTGGGTTTGAACAGCCATGCAGAGTCCTTGGAATAATACTGGCATGAGTTCAGCTTGCCAACGGAACATCTATTTATTACCGAAAGAGGAGGCAGGAGTAGGGTCTCCTGCTGCTGGTGGTTCAAATAGCTTACACCTCCGCAGAGTAGGAAGCAAACACTCTTCTGCTTCATCTCAGGGTTACTTCATGAGACGGGGATATTTTGGGTCTGCCACACCCTCTAGGGGCTGTCTGTGGGTGTGTTACACTCACAGTCCCAGCCAGCATAGTAACTCAATTACAATATATGCATGCTTATTTGAAGCTGAAGAAGGAAATAATTTACAAATTCAATGAAACAATAACTGCAGAGGCAGTTACCTCAAGATTTGAACTTTACTGTAGGTTGTTACAATGCAATGTTGCTAAACACAGCTGGAGGTCAAGGTAGCGCTCTGATGGAACAATTCAATTGATGTTTCATGTAATGGTAGAGTATTTCAAGGACAATAATAATCTATTTTATGTGAAGATGAAAGCATGTGCTTTGACCATGCAGGAAAGGCTAATGGATTTTTTTAGTAGTATCTTCTCATAGCTCACTTTAGTGTCATAGTTGGAATGCTGTTGCCATACCAGCTAAGGTAGCTATTATTAAGGAGAGTCCAATCCAACTTTTAAGAAATAGTCCCTGTGCTAGGCCTTGTCACAAGTCAATAATTTAAAAAATAAGCTATTTCTTTTGCATTGGCATTTTAAGCAAAGACTATATTCCTTCATATTTATTACCTTACTTCTGTTATGGTGACAGTCAGAGCCCCATTTAGGATCCAAGCCCAGGTGTCCTAAAGATTATACAAACACTTTATTAGTCCCTGCCCAAAATTGCTTGTAAATGCAGAATCATGAACTTCAAATGCTTATGCACATATTTAACTTTACATTTGTAAATAGTTCTGTTGATGTCAATGAGATTACTCACATGTGTAAAGTTGGGCAAGTGTGCATTTGCAGAATCATGGCCTTTTTGGGGTAGGGGAAAAGAGTATGAAAAGTTAGTGAAAGACTGTACTTGTTTTTCATTTCATTTCATTCTATTACTCTATCTATTACTGACAGAGTAATAGAAATCTAGAACTGGGATGTTGGCTTGGGGAAAACATTATTTTGATGGAAAACATCACATGTACTAGAACTACTCCATTAGAACTGCATGGTTAGGTGTCTTAACATTGGAAGAAATTGGAATGTAAACCCTAATTAGGAGAGCAACAACTAAAATGTAATTAAAACATGCAACTCTGCCTAATTCAGAATAGTATCTAATTACGGTAATGTTTAAAAGAGCAGTAAGTAACAAAGCATTTAAAGTGTATCTGAATCTCCACCTTTCAATTTTCTTTCAGTAATTCAGAAAGCCTTGGGAAGAATCTATTTTATATTTCATCAAAGTACTTGCCTTTCGGGAAGCTGAGGAGTGGATATTTTCATTCTCAGGGCTGTGCCTTTTACTTTTCTAGGTATAAAGAAGACATGAAATGTGCTGGTTAAAATTTCCTATTGCTTGTCTTTACCTTATAATGACCAGGAATGTCAAACTTAGGACTTGTGCACACTAGCGTTTACTTCAGTATAACTTCAGGGGTGTGAAAAAGCAACCCCCTTGAGAGACATAAGTTACATCGGCCTAGGCACCAGTGTGGACAGTGCTACGTCAGCAGGAGAAGCTCTGGGAGGTGGAGGAATTATGCCATCGGCATAGGGCATCTGCGCTGGCAGCACTACAGCGGCGCAGCTACATTGGTATAGCTGTGCCGCTGTAGTGATTCTAGTGTAAACTAAATTCCCTGGAATTGCTCAAGGAGCCTTTCGAAGTCGGAAGGGTGTTTACTGTGAGTTCTGGCACCATAATCGAACGGATGGGGATGTTTGCACCTTTTATTAAAGACCTCACTATCCACAGAGGTTAAATAGGCTTTTCTTCTTTTAAAAGAGTTCTAAACAGTTTGACTAACAATTGCTTCCCCTTCTCAGTCACTCAGCTTTGCCTATTGACTCTTCACTGTAGTCATTTCACTATTTCTTTAGTCTTAACCTTTTAGTGCCAGCAAGATTGAATTCTTAATGTAAAAAAAAAGCAGAAAATAACTCTATAGCAGACAAAAACAAAAATTCATGCCATCATTATGAATCCTAAAGAAGCACAAAAAAGGCACAAGCCTAACTTATTTTTTTGCTTTGTACATCACCATTAAACTTTACCACCATCTTATTTTTTTTAAAAAGTCCTCTTTTGAATCTAATCTTTCTTCCTGTAACAGCCTTTCCTGCCATCTGCCTATAATAGCTGGTTGATAACAAAGCTAATAAGCTGCTTTGGTGTATACGAGGACCAGTAGTTTCTGTTTCACATTACACAGACATTCATACACACCCAAAATTAAAAAATGGGACAACCCATGGACAGCAACAATGCCTGTATAAAATACATGTTATTAGTGGACTGAACAGATATAATATAATCTCCATAGTAAGCTGGAGGTGCAGAGGTAATATAGCCTTACCCTGTCAGTAATAAGGCAATAGCTATCTTTAGATTCCATGGTATTGCCACAGAGACTATTAGCTTTACCAAGAGCAGCTCCATGCTGAAGTGGTGGGGGCTTATCCCCCAACATGACCAATTAGCCTTGTTTCAAATAACTACAGAGTATCGGCATTTGTGGCCAAGGGATAAAGTGACATTCACCCATTGGTCCATTGGGAATGTGTTATCATCTGTACCAACCCTGTACTTGGGGCTCCAGAAAGTATAGTATGGATTAATGATATTGAATTGCACCTTACAGTTACATTTCATTTCCAAACATGAGTGCTAGAAGGAGGAAAAAGTGCTTGTTTGTAGAGGGGCTTAGACTTGGATTTGGTTGTGACTCTAACTGTGTCTTAGTGGTGAACTGCAATGAGTGTCTTCAATGGGTGTGTGGGGGAGAATCAGACTAGTCAACAGCAGGACTAATAATGTAGAACTGGCAGGCTGGTCTTCTGCACTGCAGGAATGGTGGGCAGGCTTTTATGGAACATCTTGTATTTTAAATGATGCTTTGCTATCCAGGAAACAAACATTTTGTTTAAAGGTTCTTATGATTTTTGGCTCCCTGTTGGATTTTTGAACCATCCTTTTTCTATGAATAAAAATGTTTTCTTTTCTGTAGTTCAGTATCTTCAGACAAACCAGTACTTACATTTATAATATGCATTTTCCACTTCAGCTGTGAATATTGATGACCTTAATTATGGATTTTAGATTGGGCATGTGACTATGATCCAGAATCAATTTATTACACAAAGTACATTGTTGGAAGGGTGAAAAATGCTGTATTTCTGATAATTAAAACAGCTGTCCAGCAGTATTTTCTAGATATTGATAGTCAACTTATTACCTACCCTTTCAAAAATACCCCCTCCCCCCTGGATTAATTGAGTTCCTAATGCAGGTCTAGCTGAATATCTGATGTAACTGTTTTTCTTTAAAGATGTTGTCTGCCCCCACCTCTCTAAAATAAAAACTAAAAATGAAAATTCAAATGCTTGCTTGTAAATTCCTCTTACGATTTTTTAAAGGGCTTCCTCCCCCCACCCCCTTCTTCATTTTGGTATTAGCAGCTTGGAGACTGTGTGAGTCTCCATCAGATGAATAAAACATATACATTTACCTTAGAATCCAGTATGTTGAGATTTAGGAAAGAGAAGTAATTCTCGAGGGTAGGATTGCTGATTTCCACAACCTAATAGTGATTATTAGAGCAATAGTCTTGCTCTAGTGCCTAGAAATCTTGAAAAAAGGCATAAACTCTCTCTCTGACCCACTCTTTTGGCCTGTGGAGATTCAACTTTAGTTCAAAAGGCGGAGCTTCACTTTTTTAAACAAAAGTGTGATAGTCATTGGTTAAAGTCCCAACAGAGATAACATGGTGTGTGGAGATGTGTATGGATACATTTGGCATCTGGCCTGACTATACCATAATGATTTATTTTAACTCTCTAATCCATGTCATTCCTATATATTTCCTACACCTGACTGAGATACCTAGGTATCAGCTTTATTATACATTTGAGGTAAGATCTGCATAAGCCCCTATGTGACTTTGGGAGTCCCTTTTGAAAATGTGATTTAGGCTCCTAAGTCACATAGGTGCTTTTTGAAATTTTTACCCGTGGTTCTAAAATGATTGGTCTCTTATTCTAACCATTAACATCTCAGAGATCAATTAGTTTGGACTTTCTTTAATAATGATTTTTAAGGTCTGAATTCAGTCCTATAATGTGTTGAGCACCTTAAATGACTGTTGGAATTCAGTGGGTGTTAAGTGCTTACAGGACTCGCCCTATTGATAATGGCATTGGATAAAACTCTTCTGTAAGTATTTAACAACTTCGATGTCCATGTGTCTTTTAGGCAGAGTGGGAGAATTATTTACATGCAAAAAAAATGTGGCCATGGAAACTCACTTTCAGTTATCTGAATTGATCATATGTGGTGTAAGAGTTAGTACATAAAACTCTGCACCAGGATGTTTATGGGTAGCCCTCATATTGCAGCATTGAGAAAGGAAAAGTCTTCAGCTTTACAAAGGCTTTCACCGTTACTCTTACTCCTTTGTATCTCCTGCTTTCCTTGCACAAACTTGACTCTTTAAGTCCTTTATCTTTTTATAAAATATCTGAAACATGTATTTATATAGTAAGGAAAATAAACTTCATGATCAATTAAGTATTTAAAGGTTGAAAGTAAAATGAGGGACCTTGTAAGAACTGAGCAGTACTGCAGATGTCTCTCTGAGGGGTAGGGTATCTCACTTGCTGCACTTAAACTTCAAAGTCAATTTTTTTTTTTTCAAGCCTTGATTAAACAAATCAAGAAGAACGCTTTAATGAAATTCTTGCAAACTTTTGTCCTGTGTTTGGATGGGGCCTCATCCAAAGCCTACTGAACCCAGTGGAAGGACAGTGTGGGCTTTGTGTCTGGACTTTATGCTTAAGGTAATGTGTAACCTTCAAGTCTTACCATGCAGTAACTGAACATTATAGTAAATAACTTCTTCCAGTTCTTATTGTCCTTAGCAAATATCTTTTTACTTGTTTAAGCATTTTTTTTCTTGCATATTGTCATTTCAGTCTAGGGTGCAATCCAAACCAGTGAGGGGTTGTTACCTTCTGTGCTGTAACCCTGGGTGCCTCTCAGTGATTTGCTGCTGTAGCTCCCAACCTGGGCCACTCTCAATCAACCTGCTAGCATGCAGGCCACACCCTGAGTGTCTGTGTGCTAGACAGCCCTGATTCGGCAGCTGTAACCCTGGCAGCCTGTCTAAAGTTCCACTCTGTCTTCCATCAGCCTTGGTTACTACTTGCATGGTGACTCCAATACACTTCCAGTCCCGAATCTTCCCAAAACTGTCTGCTCTGTCCTGTCCAGCCTTCTCTTGGACAGTTCAGAGAAATAATAAGGTTTGTTTGTTCCTCTAAAGACCCAAACACACATCACAGTAAACACACCCTTCCATTTAAACACAGCAATGAGTTGGTTTATGTTAATAGTAAAACAAATTTATTAACAAAATATACATAGGATTAAGTGATGCCATGTAAAAGGAATAAAGTTAGAAAGGGTTACAGGCAAACAAAAGTAAAAACACATCTAAAAGTCTAAAATTTTATTTAGCAAGATACAGGCTTTGTTCCAAGATGGTTTCTCACCAGTCATTCTTCTTCCCAGCCATGTCTAATTTTCTCTGAGACAAAACCTTCCACAAAAGCTCAAGGGGCAAGTTTCCCTTATTTCTAGGTGAAAGATCTTTGCCTGGGCAGGTTTCTCACCTATATTCAGTTCCAAAGATTTCAATCCTAGGGTTGAAGGACCCATCTTTCTCAGCTTGCAAGAGCTCTGTTTTCTTGTATCTGTCTATGATGGATGCCAAAGATGGCTTCTCTCTTTTCTTATATCTTCCAAAGTTCAATGAATGTGTTTCAAGAAGCAGGATGACCTCATGCTGTTCTTCCCACCCTGTGGGCTTCCCATTCCCCTGTATCATTTCTATGTAAATAGGGCTTCCATTGTTTGATTCCACCAGCATACCTTTGGATTTAAAGGTCTCCTTCATTCTTCAGAAGCCTTTTAGATTTCATTGGCTGCATCAATCCTGCCAACTTCTTCAGGGCCCTGAAGTGCATCATCAAGTTCCTCTTCCCTTTGCAAAACTGTACTGTCTCTCGAGGAAGAGTTTGAAGATAAAGATTATTTTTAAACATAATCATTAGTTTTTCCCATCGATGGTGAGAAGTGGTAAAATATATACGCTTCCCACAAATTTGTGAAGAAAATCTTCAGGTTTGGACTGGTCTTCATCAGCATGCACCAAAACTAGGTTAATTTGATGTGCTGGACAATGGATGTATGGTGTGTAACCCCTGCTTGTCCAGAGTAACCATTTGTAATGCCGACCCACACGGGGGCTAAATGCACGAGCTTTTACTGCATGACCTAAAATACACATCTCTCTTAGCCAAATCTGGAGCAGGATCATCAATCTCTAGAGCATTTAGCTACCACTAGAGGGGGACAGAATGTCACTCCGAGAAAGCAGGGGTTACATACTTCCCCTGGGCAGAGAAGTGCATCCCTGAGCTTCAGAAACTTTCCCAGTTGAATTGCCTGAATTCCCCATACATGCCACCACTTTGTAATGCCAACCCACAGGGGAGTGTCAGCAGCTTGGATCAAACCTGGGGCCTCTGGAATAAATGCGTGAGCTTCAAGACATCTCTTAGCTAAGGCTATAACAGGCTCACCAATCTCTAGTTGGCCTAGCCACCACTAGAGGGGGACAGAGTGCCACTCCGAGTAAGCAGGGGTTACAAGTGCATACACTCTGTCTCCCTTGCCTGAAAGATATTCTCCCATTTTTGCTTGCAATCCTCCATTAGGTCTGGCCATAACACTGGCCCCACCATATCCCTGTCCAGACAAGTATTTGGAGTCTAATCTATACTTGTAAATGAAAACATTAGTTAACTGGTTCTTCACAGAGATATTATGATGTGACTATGGCATAACTAAGATGTATTATGTGCAAGAAAAGGCATGTGAGATATCATTGGAAAGGTGATCATTTACTGAATATGATATTCTATTTGTATGCATGTACAATTTCTGTATCTGAAGTTAGGAATATTGACTGTGTATCAATTACAAGTGTGTTTACACCTGGGGAATGCCCACCAGACAGAATGTAATCAGTCTACGTGGCTTGCTGTGAGGAACAGCCATTAGAGAGAACAATAGGTCTCAGAAGATCTTTATCATCCGCAGAGAAGCTTTCCTGGGGATGCTGCAAATAGACTTCGAGTTATGACTGCAGGGTCATGTGATCAAGTCATCTGGTACTGGAATCCATCTTGGAATACCAGTGTTTTTCCACTGACTGACGTGGGAACTAAATTTGGAAGCAAAGGGTTCCCACCATTTGCAAAAGCTATTTAAGGGGAGTGACCTCAATGTGGTTCATTCTTCACTGAACCCCTTCCTCAGATGACTGCTGAAAACATCTAAAACAAAGACAAAAGTGGGGGGTGAGAAGGATTGAGGCCAGGTTGGAAGGGTGTCTAGCTTGTGAATGAAATATCTGAAGTTTTTAGCTCCAGGTCAGTGCAGCTGGCCTTCAAGAATCTCTGCAATCTGCCTCAAACAACATTTAGGGTGAGGAATTACTACTTGTAACCAGTTTCTTTAGTATCTAAGCTTAGATTGCGTGTTTGTTTTTATTTGCTAAGTAATCTGCTTTGATCTGTTTGCTATCCCTTGTGGTCACTTAAAATCTATCTTTTGTGGTTAATAAACTTGTTTTTGTTTTCTCTAAAACCAGTTTCTAGAATTCATAACTGGTGGGGGGCTGGGAGAAAAGCTGTGCATATCTTCCTCCACATTGAAGGAGGGGGCAAATTTCAGTGAGCTTATGTTGTACAGTTCTCTGTGCAGTGCAAGACGATATAATTTTGAGTTTGCACTCCAGAGGGTGGTTTGCACTTGAGTATCTGGTCAGTTCCTTAGCTGAAGCCTTCTCATGCAGGGGCTAGTCAGAAAGCCTGTTTGCATGTTACAACAGCTGGGTGTGTACCTACCTGTGTGTGTGCTGGTAAAGTGCAGTCTGAAGCCTGAGGGCTTGGCTGGCTTGCCTCAGCAATACAGTGTGAAGGCAGCCCAGGCTGGTGGGACAGGTAGGCTCAGTAGTACCCCAGTTTCAAGTGGCACCCCAGGGGAACCTATTACAACAAGTCATACAAGGATACAGCATCTGCCTCACTTATTGCCAAAGCTAACAAAATGTCCTTTTATATATACTCACCCTTCAATATGATCAATATTAACAAAGCAAAGTAAAATAGCCATTTGATCAACATGGCTAATATCTGTGGTTGCATCTGCAATGACAGTAAAAAACACAACCAAACTTAGCTTCTTTGCAACTATTAAGTATGCGCCTCCTGAATAAAAGACTTATATAACTGTCTTGTTCAAGTATTTGATTCTCTTGGTATCACTGATATGTTGGGTAAAAGTTATATTATGTCTGGGAATTAACTTACTTATGCTCAAATAAATACCACAGTTGTTGCTCTCCAGCACTTCATGGTGGCTGTAGAAGGGGACCTAAACTAGCTGAAGTTTTGACTGTCAAGCAATATTTTTAGTACTAATTGCTATTTCTTAATATTTTCAGTTGTTTCAAAACATGCATTTATACTATGACCCTTCGCAAACTGTAGAGCTGCTACGTGTGACTCCACATGTTTGCCCTTCCCATGAACAGACATGGATTTTTAGCATAATCTGAAAAATAGGCGTGCAAAGCCACTTGATATGCAAATCTTCATGCAGTGCATTTTTCGTTCTGTAAAATAAAGATGAAAAATGGAGGTTTGTAGGAAAAAAGGGAACTGTCCATTTGGCCAGTCACTTTCAGTGGCCTGCAAGGACCAAACTGTACAAGTATATACAGTCGCTCAGGTGATAAAACTGAATCTTGAAAGTGACTTTCATTAGATGGGAAAGTCAAACCTGTTTCATCAGGAAGACAGCTTTGATCTGCGTCATTGCTGACCTGCTTATCTACAAGGCCTTTGGTTATTTCCCTTTTCAAGTTCCTCTACTGGTTTTGGGAAACAAGCTACATTTCCCAACAGCAGCCCTTTCAGCACTGGAGCATGCCCAGTGGCTGTGACCCCTCCAGGGTGGAGTACAAAACTTCTATTACTACCAGCCTCTGCTGGGCATGCTCAACTGCTGTGGGATTTTGCAAAGGCATTACAGGACAAGTTGGTGTGGGTTCCCTGGGGTTACGGTTACCAACTTTCTAATTGCAGAAAACTGAACACCCCTGCCCCAACCCTTCCCAGAGGCCCCGCCCCTGCTCCTTCCATCTCCTCTCCCTCCATTGCTTTCTCTCCCCCACCATTTTCACTGGGCTGGAGGTTGGGGTGCAGGGGGAGGGTGAGGGCTCTGGCTGATGATGCAGGCTCTGGGGTGGGGCCAGGGATGAGGGGTTTGGGGTGCAGGAGGGGGCTCCGGGTTGGGGCTGAGGGGTTTAGAGTGTGGGAGAGGGTGCGGGGTGTGGGCTTGGGGAGGGAGTTTGGGTGCGGGAGGGGGTTCCGAGCTGGGGCAGGGGATTGGGGCATACCAGAGGGTTTGGGTGTGGGCTCTGGGTGGCGCTGACTTCAGGTGGCTCCTGGGAAGCGGCATGATATTCCTCTGGCTCCTAGGTGGAGGGGTGGCCAGGGGGCTCCACACACTGCCCCCGCCCGCAGGCACAGCCCCCGCAGTTCCCATTGGCGGCAGTTCCTGGCCAATGGGAGTTGCAGAGCCGATGTTCATGATGGTGCCCGCAGGTGAGGGCAGTGTGCAGAGCCTCTGTGGCTGCCCCTCTGCCTAGGAGCTGGAGGGATATGCTGGCTGCTTCCTGGGATCCAGGCAGAGCCAGGCATGGACCCTGCCTGCCCCGCTTGGGCTGCCTGCCCCGCTTGTGCTGCGGCCAACTGGACT
Organism: Malaclemys terrapin pileata; assembly: GCF_027887155.1. NCBI lineage: Eukaryota > Metazoa > Chordata > Testudines > Emydidae > Malaclemys > Malaclemys terrapin. The sequence continues at coordinate 74,566,258 of NC_071505.1, forward strand.
TTTAGTGGCCCGGTCAGCTGTGCTGATTATAGCTGCCAGGGTCCCTTTTCGACCAGGTATTGTGGTCAAAAACTGGTTGCCTGGCAACCCTATTTGGGGCCCCTATAAATAAGGGGGCTGATAGCCATTTTAGACAAATGAATCCCATGCAATGACATCAGCTCTGAGGCAGCGAGGGGGTCCCTTGCCATGGTGACTAACTCAGTTACTTGTGAAGATGGGGTCCCAGAATTGAGTGGTGGTGGTGGCATGGAAGGCAGGTGGCAGTGGCAGAGCAATAGTTTAGACAAGTGCTCAGGAGCCCATGCACTTGGAGGGCCCCTGCAGGCTTAGGGCTGCTTGGCCACACAATACATGCCCAGCGCAAGCTGCTGCCATTGTTTGTGGTCTGCTGGAACTTCTAGGAAGAGCAATGCGCTGGTTCCCACTGCCTGCTGAATAGGCCTCCAAAATGGTGGCTCTCCCATGAATTCTGATTAGTGGGACCGCCAAATGGGAGAGCCGCCTCTTCCATTGCCTGGGCAAATTCAGATGTGGGCAGCAGGACCAGCCATGCTGCTCTCCATAGAGGTTCTGACTCTAGCTCTGGTGGCAGCAGCAGTGGTGCAGTGCCTGGGTCGGGGGGAGCAGACGTCACGGCTAGAGCCCTGCAAATCTGCAGATATCCTCAACCATGTTTGCAGATCGCGGATCAGATGCAGATACAAATTTGTATCCACACAGGGCTCTAGTCATGGCATGGAGCTGGGTATTGGGGGATGGGGAGCAGAGCAGGGGTGCAGAGGGAGGAACAAGTGTGGGGGTGGGGGAAGCGTGAGTTGCTTTGAATGTGATAGTATGTTAAGGCCCACTATAAAAACCTGCACTGGGGCACATCTTTCTGTTCCTCTGTCATTGGCAGATGCCCAGTCAGCATTTGCTGACCTTGCTGACTGTTGAAATTTGCTTCTGCTTTTTCCCTTGTGTTTGCCTGCACCAGTCCTTTGTGTTATCGCTTAATGGGAGAAGAGACCTCTGTCTGTGCCCCATATGACCGAGGCCATGAATGGTGGGGAAGGTTAAGCTTTAGAAAAACCTCCTGCCTTTTCTATATCTCCTTAAAGGTTGAAGGACTTTGTTTTTTTTGGGGGGGGGGGGGGCAGTCTGCTAGTCACAAAATTATGCTTAAAAACATATGAATGAGGTATCTGCTAACTGTGTTTTGTGGTATATGCCATCAAACTGGAAACTCTCCAACTTGCAGAGAGCTCGGTTCTACACAGCAGTTTTGTAGCCAAACGACACATGTTGTTTAGGTGGAAGAGCAGAGGGCCTCCAAGGATAGGAGCTTGACACAGTGACTTGGCTGACCTGGCAGATACAGAATGGGTAACGTTTCTCAGAAGAGGGAAAACCTGAATAGATTAGGTCTGACATTTTAGAAATCTTTGATAATTTCTGGCAGATGTGGCTGTCCTTTCCCCCTCCCTGCCCTCTTCCTTCCTTTTCTTTCCCTCCCTTCCCTCCCCATGCCTGTCCTTTTTTAAAAACAATTTCCCCTTATTTTTGGGAGGGGAAAATTTTTAAATACCCCCTCCCCCCAGATCTATTAAAAATAGAGAGAACATCAGATTGAAATAAAAGATGGGGTTTGCATACCATACCTCATCTGAACAGTCTGCTAAGCCCACTGAGGTAGGCGCCTCTTAGTTTAGTTAGAGGGTGGGAAATCCTTGAAATCAAATCCTCCTCTGACTATCCCATGGTCAGCCTGACCCAACTTCACCCTGCTGTGTCCAGAGATTTCCTTTTGCTTCCTCCTGGATCCATTGATTAAATCTCTTGATCCAGGGTAGCTTCCAGGTATTGGAGTTCATTATATCCAAGACATCTGAAGAAAAGTACACAATACCTACCAGGGCTGGTAAGTCTTTGTATTCCCCTACACTCCAGAGGACTGTCAAGGGTGGGGATATTAAATAGCTGCCTTAAAATGCTTCGGTATTGGCTCAAGTAGTGTATTTTACAGATCATTTTACCTGCCTGGGTCTAACTCATTTAGGCCTCCAAATATGTCCCATCCCCCTCACCCCTTTTTAAATGAAATACAGATTCCATCCCTTTGGTCAGAGTACTATTGAATGTGACACTGGAGCACCATAGATTATTTTGCCAGTACTGTGAAAGCTGTAATGGCACTAAGGGCTGTTTTGCCTGAGAGCTTGTACCAGTGTGGATACCCTGGTGTCTGGACACTGATGCCTGTAATCAGAACAAATCCCCTGTGTAGACAAGTCTTTAGTCAGCAGACAATCTATACATACTTACTTCAAGGGTAATATTTTTTTTCACATTCTAGAGCCAGTCTGCTTCTGTCTATTTTGCACAAATACTCCCCCCTCTGGCTTGACCTTCAATAGCCTCTACCTTATTTCTTGGAGGGGAGAGGAATTTATTGTTTGCAGTGCACAGCCTCTCAATGAATTGATCTGATTAAGTTGCAAAGTCCTTTGGTTAATACTTGAATAATCATATGTGCAGGATTAACATTCTGTGGAGCTGTTCCACAATTTTGTTTTTTTTTTTTGCCTACTAAAGCTACACTTTAAAGGCTAATACTAGCCTTGTGCATTCAAACATGCCAAATGAATGCACAGATGGAGAAAACCTGTTTTTTTTTTTTTTTTTTTTTTCTTTCCTGGGCTTCAAAGTGGGTGTCCCCACAGTACAGATGTGTGAGAGCAGCAGAGGAGACATTTGCATGCTCATTTCCAGTTTTTCTTCTCATGTTCTGCCTTTTGGTTAATATTAAAGGATCCAGTTCTTTTCCAGCTCTGCTGGGCTTCTGCTGTAAATAAGTGGGTAGAAGGCACAAGAAGTGAACTAAAAAGTTTCAGAGAAATGTAACTCTTAAATGACTGAAATGTGCTTTTAAATTGCATCTAACCTATTCTGCTTTTCAAGTAGCTTTATTTATTTATTTATTTATTTTTTAAAGGGATGCTCAGATAGTTCATCCTAATTTTAATCTATTGTAAAACAGTTACAATCGGGTGGGGGATATCTCCTCTACATTCTACATCTTTCCATTAAAAATATTTTTCACTGTCAGGGAAGTACAACACTGACTATAATGTACGACCCACAGTTTCACTACAATCCCTTTCCTCAGAATGCAGCTGACCTTGTTACAACGTTGAGGGGATGATGTAAAAATTAAGGACCCTCATTTAAAAATTTGGCAGAATTGAAATGCAAGAAGAAAACCCACTTCCTGTCTCTTCTTAGGGGAGCACAGAAAAGAATCTCCTATACAGATCTGAGTAGACACAGCTTATAGTTTCTCTTTATTTTTCTGTGATGTTTAAAGGGGCTTCCCAGCAGCTAAAATGGCCTGGTTTCCACAGTGAAGTGAGAAGTTTGGAGCTGTCCTTGACCCACTCTCGAAATTTACCCTCTTTCCTCGGGCAACAACTTAGGCACTCTCTTATCTGCCTCCCATCTTCTCCACTGTGGTTGTGTGTGTGGGGTAGCACTTTAATTTTTTCCCCTTTGCTTTATGTGTGTGCTTAAGAGGGATAATGGGGAGAAAATAGGATTGGTTCTTGTCCTGGTGTGTGCCTGCATCCTTACCTATTAATCCAGGATTTGGGCATCTACACACACCTCACCTATTGGCCTAGAGTGTGTGTACTATGTGGGAGTATAGCTGGTCTGCTGTCTTGCGGAATTGGGTGTCCTGGTCCCTTTCCCTTCCCACTCAGTTAATCAATCTAGAGGTGAGTGCTCTTTGGAATGGCCATGATGTTGCCAACCCTATGATGACACTTGCTGACAAATGTCATTCTGGTATTTAGGTTGCCCCGGGGATGCCATTTCCTACTGTGATGTCTGAGAAGGGAGCCCTCTGTAATGGGACTTCTGGGATAACTAAACAATAGTTAAATACAGGCCCATTCTTGGGCACCTGTTGGCCCTGAAAAAGTGAGGGCATCCATATTTTAACCACTGTTTCTCCTCCTCAGTCTATTTCTGAGAAATGGCAGATATGATGAATAGAAAAATCAACATTTTCTTCACCCTTTTTAAATCATAAAATTGATGGTTACTCATAACACGGTAAAACACTTATAACTGGAAGAAATCAAAGACGCTGGCTGGGCTTCAAGGAACTGTGTCTTCATTGACATTGAGTGTAATGCATGTTCACAGGCATGTGAGTTGTTTTGTACCAACTACTACAAATTCTGACCCTCTTGGTGAAACAGGAACATTCTAAGGTATTGACAGGCATCACTGGGGTTTAGATAAATGTTTCTGTGCCAATGAATATGAAACCTTCATGTCCTGAGAGTTGCTAAGGAGTACCAACTCCTGATGAGGCCAACAGGAAGTCATTTGGGTAACCTTCTGTGCAGACCACCTCTGATTGAAGACTTGGGCTAAGATTTGTACCATATAGAGTAGCATAGGTTGTTTCACTGAGAAACTTTGGGAATTAATCCACTTCCAGAGAGAGCTGAGTGCTTACTCTTTTCAGGAGTAGGCCTTTAGTTTTGGTGACCAAGGAGAAGGCCAGGAACTGGCTAAATGTGTTGCTGATGTGGAACCTGTCAGAATAAAAACTTGTTTTGTAGTTTGAAAATCTTTTCTTTCCCTCTTGTGATTAGAGGAGGACAGTATTCTTTTTCTGTATGGTACACAAGCAAACATTAATGGTGACTCGCTGGTTAAACAAAAGTAAAAGTACTACTGCTCTAAATGCGAGTGTATTTGGGACCTACATACTTTTATAAGGATAGTTTTAAGGAGTCTTGGTTTAAAAAAGAAAAAGTTGGGAATTGATTTTGAGATCTAAAGAAACTTTATTTTTATAAATGCAAGCAAATCAATTCTATTGATTTTTGGGCCAGACCTTTGACTGGTATAAATTAGAATAGCTCCATTGACTTCAGTGGAATTATGCCGACATATTAGTTGATGATCTGGTCCTATTTTTAATCTTGTGGTAGAACAATAGTGGATTCATTTCAGTGGTTGTTATAGTTATGAAGAAATATGGAAGGGTCATAATGTGTTAGAGATGTGAAAAACATGTAGGTTTGTATTTGCACAATAAGGTTGTTTTTGTGTCTTAACACAATACTTGAAGTAAATGACCTCAAAATTTACTTAGAAGAAATTGAAGTTGGTGAATTAATTTAAAAAAAGGTAGTGGAGTTTAGGTGCTAATAGGGATGAGGGTGTCACTTCATATATGAACATTTTAAATATTACAAGAATCTGTGGGAGTACCTGTAGGAAAGCAGTGAGTAGGAGAAGAAAAGTAGGTCTATGTGAATGATAGCAATTTCAATCTTTCTTCCCCATTATGAAGCTCTTCAGAAGTGGTGAATTAGCAGCACATCACTTTTTAAGATTACAAGCTTTCCCACAGTGCTCTCTGCATGCTTTTAAATTTTTTTTCACACTCCTAAAAGGACCATGATATGATTTAAAATGTCAACATAAAAACCTAAAAAGTATTGCAATGCCTTAAAGGTTCATGTGATTCATTTGGGTAGATCCAGTCAATTGAAAACCATTCTGAAGTTCACTGCCTCAATAATAATAATAAAAAAAAATTACACTCCTACAATATTAATCCTCCATTGTGCTCTTAATTTAACCATCAGGAAGGAGATAGCCGTTGACTGAAAATGTATTGTCTTTGCATACAAACAAGCATGATAGTTGAAGTGACATCAGGATAATACATTAAAAAAAATCTAATGAACTCTCATGTTAGCACTCATTTTTGTAAATCAACTGCAGTGCGTTTGCCTAATGGAGATGTGGAGTTGTGTGCAGGTTGAGTCCAATTTTAATAACAGAAGGCTAAAATATGAATGTCAATATTTTTTCCTCTCCGAATGTGTTGTTAACCGCCTACTTGAATTCCATCTTCAAAATGCAAAGGGGATTGGAAGAAGAAATGTGAACAAATGGAATACATTTTTATTTACGATGAGTCAGAACTAAAGGGTATTGCTGTAAGGCAACTGTGCAATACAGCATATATAACACAGCAAACTGCCTGTTTATACCTATCCTCACTTTTTAAAAAATGACCGTGTCTCAGTCTATAGTCTGAGGAATCATCTGTTACATTTATTGACAGGTTTGGGAACCAAAAGTCAAGCTTAAATTATAATGATTAAAAACTTACTTCCAATGACATTACAGCTTTCTAGGCATATTAATAAACTTGATCAGGCTGTCCTGTGCTGACCATGCTGTCCAGACAGCTTGTTCACGATTGGACACACATTCATTTGTATACTTGTGCATTGTGGCATGAAGAGGGAGGTAAAGGAAGCTGTACCATTGGTAAAGAATTATTTAGCATTCCTTTGATTCATTTGGTTTTTAGGAGATGGTTGGTGTCAAGACTGAATCCCCACTGTGTCACTCCAAGTGCAGAAAGTGGGGTCCCGCAAGGATTTTAAAAATTAATACTTGCCACTCCAAGCTCGTATTAAACTCCCAAGGTTACAGCTTTTCTCTGACCTTCGCTTGGTAAATGCTGCCACCACCCAAATGCAAAAAACAACAACAACAAAAAAACCCTTGGATCCAGGAAAGAGCACTTGGGAATTCCTCCCTGTGGGGTACCCTCCAGCCCTTCTCCCCCCCCCCCCAGGGAAGAGCTGAGAAATAAAACAAAGGAAATTAGCTGTTGCCCCCAGCTAATCAAACAGCATACGCACATACCTATTAGGACACCAAAAATCCAATCCTGTTCTTAAAAAAGGTAAATTTTATTAAAAACAAAAAGAAAGAAAATACATCTGGGTCTTAGGCTTTTTGCTGGATTTTAAAAGAAACAATTACAAAAATTAAGCACCCAAAATAGCTTTCTTGGGGGTTCAGCTTAAAGGTTACAAGGAAACAAAAGCATAAGGGGTTAGCACAGAGGAGATCCACAAGTCAAAATAAGAAATAAACCTGATAACGTCTAACTAAATTATTTTTTCTAGGTATGGAAGATTACTTTTTCATACCTGGTTCAAACCTTACACAGCATTCCTGCTTATAGCATTCCTGTTCCATGTCCCTGCAGCCCCGAGAACAACAGATAAAGGGAAAGTTTTCCCCCCCGCTCCCCCACACCCAATTTTAAAAAGTTCTACCTTCCCATTGGCTCTTTTGGTCAGGTGCCCACTTCTTTTCTTTTGCCTGTGGGCTTGTTAACCCTTTACAGATAAAGCAAGCAGAGTACAGACCAAGAGGGATTTTACAGCTAACTGGCTGTCTGGGGGTCCATCAAAGGGAGCTACTCTGTCCCCGCCCTTCATGTATCAGCTGTTGGTATTAGCAGTGGAATATTAAGCAGTGGTAACTGTGCCTCGGTATGTTGGAACGAGATTGCTTATTTCATTAAAACCTTAATTTGTTTTTTATGGGGAAACCAGAGGCTGTAGCAATTATAATACTTGTAAGATTAGGAGAAAAGGTGCTTCGATGAAAACCTTGCAAATGAGATTGTCACTACACATTTAGTCATTCCTTTGTGAATCATCTTGAGTTGAATTTGCATGATTACGGCAGACCCAGAAAACCTTTTACAACAATTATCAAATGATGCCACCATATTATCTGCTGGAGATAATGCGTACATTTATCCCCAAACCTCTCACTGCTGATTCTGCCCTCTTAAATCCACATCCTTTCCCTCCATTACCCTTAAAGGTGACCTACAGTTCTCTAGAGAAAATACTGAGGGACTGCATTCTTGTAATGTACATGTCAAAAGGGCCTCTCATTTAAGCTCAGATCCTGCTACCACTGAAGTCAGTGGGAGTTTTTGCTACAGGTTTAGGACTTAATTTTGCAAGGCACACAGCACCCACAGCTTCGACTGAAGTCAATGGGAGCTACAGGAAGTGCTTAACACATCTCAAGATCAAGCCCTCGTTTGGAAGCAGGATTGATCCCTTATACTAGGGATCGGCAACCTTTGGCACGCAACCAGCCAGGGTAGGCACCCTGGCGAGCTGGGCCTGTTTATCTGCTGCGTCCACAGGTTCGGCTGAACCGCGGCCCGTGGGAGCCGCGATCGGCCGAACCTGTGGACGCGGCAGGTAAACAAACCGGCCCAGCCCACCAGGGGGCTTACCCTGACGGGCCGCGTGACAAAGGTTGCCGATCCCTGCCTTATACCTTGCATAGAAAAATGTGAACCACTGGATAATTGGAGGTCAGAGACCTGAATATAGTTGTCTACATCTCACCGGGTACCTCTTAAAAAAATCACAAACCAAAATCCACTCTGACCTATCAGAGTGCCTTCTGAAGATATTGATGTGGAAAGCTGAATCTTGAGCTGTATTTACTAAGGGAGTCTCCACCTTGCAATTAATATTGTTAGAGAAAAGTAATTTTGCAGTCGATAGAGAATTTATTGAGACTTCCTCAAGGAAAATTGCTCTAAGAAAATCTGAAATTGCACTGTAGGCCTTTTCTTTGTGGGGGTGAAAGGGTGTTGAGGGAAATCAGTAAAGTTCCATGGCACAATGTAATTTTTCTTTCAGCTTGTGAAAGTGGTTAGCAGCTGCTCATTGCCCTTAGCAGTTTGTTTTTAATTGACAAGGTTTCCATCCCAAGAGCTTTGAGTTGCACACTGATGTCTCACTAGGCTAGACTGGATATGTGTAGTTAGGCTTGGAAGGGTTAGATTTTTATCAGTGAATGTTGATAAATGTTGATTTCATCATACAAACATAAATGGATAAAAATATTTCCATGGATGATGATAGAAATGTATAGGAAGGCAAAGTAAGAAAAATGCTGCTTGGAGTTTGATTTTAAAACTGCAACCAAAGCCTCAGATATTCCGAGGTAAGTATTAGTGTTATGTAAGAGACACTGTTGTTTCTGAAACATAAATTATTAAAGCAACTATAGGCCTCAATAATACTCGTATAATAAAGGACTACTGAATTACCATTGTTGGAGAGAAATAAAACATTTAAGTGAAAGAACACACATTTTGAAACAAGCTGAATAATCACAACTTGATTTACTCTTGCCTTATTTCAAAGGTATTTCATAGTCACACGCATTGCATTTTTTTCTTTTTGTAACACATACTGCCGGAGGGGAAAAATGCAGAAAATATGCAAAGACCAGTTTCAAAGGTGGTGGTACTGGACTAGATTGTCTTTTCCGTGCATAGATGTAACTTCAGGGTGTACCTTTTTTTTCCCCTTGCATATATAGGGCTGTCGTCTGAAGTTTTAATGTGGTTCATAGTTCAAAGCAGCTATTGTACTCAACTGATTTGATGCATAGGATTTGACACCTCTAACAGAATATTGATGAAAGTATCCTAGCAGTATGTTTGCAGTGATGACTAAAATGCATTTGATATCTTTTACAACAATTTATATACACTTGAAGCATATTTTTGAAAGTAACATTGCTGATAAATTTGTGGTGGCTGAACTAAAAAATAAGGACTTCAAAATGAAATACTACAGAAACTTCGATTTCAAAGAAAACTTTGTTGTATGTTTCTTCAAAAATGTTGGTGTTTTAACACATCAGGGCAACCCAGGATCTACCCCAGCCCTTCCTCAAGGCCCTGCCCCTTCCCCAAAGCCCCGCCCCACTCACTCCATCCCCCTCCCTCTCCATCACTCTCTGTCCCCCACCCTCATTCACTTTCACTGGGCTGGGCTAGGGGTTCGGGAGGGGATGTGGGCTCTGGGCTGGAGCTGAGAGGTTTGCAATGTGGAAGGGGGCTCTGGGTTGAGCCTGGGGCAGGGGGTTGGAGTGCAGGAGGGGGTGAGGGGTGCAAGCTCTGGGAGGGAGTTTGGGTGCAGGAGGGGGCTCCAGGCTGGGGCACAGTGTTGGGGTGCAGGAGAGGGTATGGGGTGCTGGCTGAGGGAAGGGGCTCAGAGCTGGTTTGGGGTGCTGGCTCTGGGAGGAGGCTCAGGGCTGGGGCTTGAGTGCGGCCTCCCGCTGGGCAGCACTTACCTCTGGTGGCTTCCAGTTGGCGGTGTAGCATGGCTGCCGCTAAGGCAGGCTCCCTGCCTAACCCGGCCCCACGCTGCCCCCCGAAGGGGCCAATTTGCCCCTGTGGCCCCTGTGGGTGGGAGGGTGGGCAGCACATGACTCCGCATGTTGTCCCTCTCTGCAAGCACCACCCCTGCAGCTCCCATTGGCCACAGCTCCCCATTCCCAGCCACTGGGAGCTGCAGGGGCGGTGCTTGCAGGCAGGAGCAGCACGCAGAGGGAGACCCCTGCCCTCCCGCCCCCAGGGCTGTGCTGGCCACTTCCGGGAGCGGCATGGCGTCATGGCAGGCAGGGAGCCTGTCTTAGTGGCAGCCCCACCATGCTGCTGGAGATCACGATCGACTGGAAGATCCCCTAGGATCAACCAGATGATCGTGGTCGACTGGTGACCACTGTGTTAACCTATGTTCCTACATGCAAGTTTTAACCAGCTTTTAATCCTTTGTTTCCCTCCTCTACTCTCTGTGGGTAAAATGCCACAGTGTGGGTAAAAGGCCAATCCATGCTACTTTATAAACCTAAGCGGGAGTGGGTTTTGCATTGTTTAGCTTCAGAAACTACTTGTTATCCTTTTCTAAGAAACTGTGCCTCTGTACTCTCCAAGGAGGCAAAAATGTGGATAAGAGAGCATGTGCGCTGGCTGAAAACTCCAGTCTTCCCTCAGCACAATGCCCTAGGACAGGGGTCTCAAACTCAAATGACCATGAGGGCCACATGAGGACTAGTACATTGGCTGATGTGGGCTGCTATGAGTACAGGAGAGTGGGGGAAGGAAAATTCAATTCTGTTGTGAAAGTAAAGGATGGTTGTGATATTACCTGAAGAAAATGTTTGAATGATGTTAACAAATTAGGACTTGTCAAGCGATTTTAAAAAAATTAATCGCAATTAATTGCATGATTAATTGCACTGTTAAACAGTAATAGAATACCATTTATTTAAACATTTTTGGATGTTTTGCACATTTTCAAATATATTGATTTCAATTACCACACAGAATACAAAGTGTACAGTGCTCACTTTATATTTATTTTTATTACAATTATTTGCACTGTAAAAACCCCAAAATCAATAGTATTTTTCAATTCTACTAATACAAGTATTGTCGTGCAGTCTCTTTATCATGAAAGTTGAACTTACAAATGCAGAATTATGTACCAAAAAAAAACCTGCATTAAAAAAATGTAAAAATTTTAGAGCCTGCAGGTCCACTCAGTCCTACTTCTTGTTCAGCCAATCCCCCAGACAAACAAGTTTGTTTACATTTATAAGAGATAATGCTGCCTGCTCTTTATTTACAATGTCACCAGAATGTGAGAACAGGCATTTGCATACCACTTTTGTAGTCAGCACTGCAAGGTATTTATGTGCCAGATACGCTAAACATTTGTATGCCCTTTCATGCTTCAACCACCATTCCAGGGGACATGCATCCATGCGGATGACAGGTTCTGCTTTATAACAATCCAAGGTAGTGCAGACCGACTCATGTTAATTTTCATTATCTGAGTCAGATGCCACCAGTCAGATTGGCTGAACAAAAAGTGGGACTGAGTGGACTTGTAGGCACTGAAGTTTTACATTGTTTTGTTTTTGAGTGCAGTTATGTAACCCAAAAAAGTCTACATTTGTAAGTTGAACTTTCACAACAAAGAGATTGCACTACATTACTTGTATGAGGTGAATTGAAAAATACTATTTCTTTTATCATTTTTACAGTGCAAATATTTGTAATAAAAATAATATACACTTTGATTTGAATTACAACACAGAATGCAATTTATATGAAAATGTAGAAAAACATCCAAAATATTTATTACATTTCAATTGGTATTCTATTGTTTTAACAGTGCGATTAAAACGGCAATTAATCGCGATTAATTTTTTTTTGAGTCAATCGCATGACTTAACTACAATTAATTGACAGCCTTATAACAAATAAATAGAAGTGTAGCCAGGGAGAGGCTAAGTTCTCACCTGAGTTCTTACGTAGCATCTTGGATGGGACTATACTCAGGGTGGCCATTTCTTCCCGTCACTGCGGCTACACTATATTTTTAGCACACTAGTTCAGTCAGAGCTAGTGCAGGTATGTCTCCTTAAGCTGAAACTGATCCCTCCAGCTCGAAGTGTAGACATACCCACTCTCTGTGTTGCTCCCTCTTGAAGTTTTGTTTCCACTGTGAAATTTGTGTGGCTGTATAATGTACTAATAGCCAAGACTGGGATCCCAATATGTAATTAATATGTACATCTCATAACCTTGGTAGTGATTTAGAACTAATATAAAAAAACTAGGGTTACCATATGTCCGGTTTTTCCCGGACATGTCCGGCTTTTCAGCAATCAAACCCCCTTCTGGGGGGGAATTGCCGAAAAGCCACACATGTCCGGGAAAATGCCGGCCGGCACTTCCTCTCCCCCTGCGGCTCTGCTCCGCTCCTCCCCTCTCAGACTTACAGAGTCAAGCTGCCCGAGCCAGCGCTACCGGCTTCGGGCAGCCCCCCCTGCCTCCGGACCCAGAGCCCCCGGCCAGGCACTTCTCCTACCCGGCTCCAGCTGAGCTGCTCCCTCGGTGCAAGGTTCGGAGGCGGGGGGGGGGGGGGGGGGCTGCCCGAACCCGGTAGCGCTGTCTCGGGCAGCTCGGCTCTGTAAGTCTGGGAGGGGAGGAGCCGAGCAGCTCAGCTGGAGCCGGGGAAGGGAAGTGCCCAGCCAGCTCTGGGTCCTGAGGCAGGGGAGGGCTGCCCGAAGCCGGCAGCTCGGCTCTTACAGTCTGAGAGGGGAGGAGCAGAGCAGCTGGAGCCCAGGTAGGAGAAGTGCCTGAAGCCGGTAGCACTAGGGCAGCTCGGCTCTTAAACAGAGCCGAAGAGTCAGGGAGCAGCAGCAGTCGCCGGAGCCTGCTCTAAGGTAAGCCAGGGATGCCAGCAAAGCTGGGAGTACCATGCGCCGCTGATTGCACAGGTGGAGGGCAGCACTGGGGGAGCTGCTCCGGGGAGTCGCCAAAAAGCACTGACTGTGGTGGGGGAGGAGGGGAGGGCAGTGTGAAAAAGGCAGGAGTGTGCAGAGGGATCAGAGCTCTGGCTGCGATGGGCATCTGGCTGCCTTGCCTGCAAGTGGATCAGAGCTCCTGGGGCTGGGGTGTGCTGTATGTCACTCAGCTCCCCATTTGTGATGAGACACAGCAGTGTGGTGGATCACTGCGAAATACCTGCCCAATCAGAGTTGTGGGGACAGGACTTGCAGGGGCTGGCTCCGACAGCTCCCATTGGAGCTTTTCCCAGCCAATGGGAGCCACTGAGCTTGGCTTGTGGCGGGCCCAGCACGTGGAGACCCTGGCTGCCCCTGATCCTAGGAGCAAACACAATGCCAAAACGAAAGTACAAAGTTCACTACATATAAAGAATTACGTTTTAGAATTAAAGAATTAAATAGCTCAAAATGTCCGGGATTTTACCGGGCAGGGAGGAGAACTGGGTGCTCCAAGGCATCTGGGGAGCTGGGAAACAGAACAGTGTGAGCTGCGTGTCCTGACCGCTCCCAAAAACTGAGTGCTGGGGCAGATCCTCCACTGAGCAGCTTCATTAAAGTCATGGGAGTCTATACTAGTGGAGTGCCTGACTTTAGAATTGGTGCAGCTGTTTCGTGTGGCTGGGAGGGAGGAGGGGGAATGTGGGGTGCTCAGGGGAGGGGGCGGAGACTTTGGGGAAGGGGTTGGAATGGGGGCAGGGAAGGGGCGGAGTTGGGCGGGGCCGGGGGCGGGGAAAGGGGTGGGACCGGGGGAGGGGAAGGGGTGGAGTTGGGGCGGGGCCGGGGCCCTGTGGAGTGTCCTCTTTTTTCAATGTTCAAATATGGTAACCCTAAAAAAAACTGCATAGCTGGATCTCAGTTTGATTTTCAGTCTTTTCTAATGTGGTGGCTAGTGTGAATGTTACCTGTGCTGGATGGAAAATCAGATCTGCACAACTGTTGGTGACTGTCTCTCTACCTTCTGGCGCTGAGCTTGAGCATCCTAACTTAAGATCAGAAAGTCAAGCTTGCTTCTTTTTGTATGCATTGTCACCAGTAATAAAGATCATGCAGGACAAATTATGTACTTGGTTACACGTGTGTGAGCCTGTTGCCTTCAGCATGACTGGTATTTGGGACTTAGTGATGCACAAGAAGCAATAGACTCTGTCTGTGTCATAGCTCTGTTGGCTGTGCAGAGGAGTTAAAAAGCAGGAAAATCATTCTTCAGTCCAAGTGAATAGCTAGAACTCTGTATACACACAGGGAACTGATCTATTGAGTATGAAGCTATCACTTTTTGCAGAGTGGCATTTTTGCACTTCAGAATGAATAGACTTGGGAAGCCCTTCATCTTAATTAAATCTTTCTTTCCCACAGTGAAAGAGGTAGTTCTGACCATCCTATTGCGATCTTGTTTAATATTTGATAATGGAGGAATTCTATTTAGAGCATGTAATTGAGACAGATTTGTGGATAAACAAATTCCAAGACATTTCTGTGCATTTCCTTCCACTTAAATTCAAATTGTTTCTGCTATTTTGAATATTTTCAGCACATTATAACTGAGGTTTTACGTTTTATCAGCACATACCTGAAACCTGGACCACTTTCTCAATTTAATACATACTCTCCAGCATTAGGAAGTAACTTTTAAAAAAGTACTATGTAATAGACTATCAACTTTATAAATTAGCTTCCAATTGACCGATAGGTGCACCTCTAATCCTACTGTCAATATGGATGAGATGAGTATACTACTGAAACACATAAAAGGATGAGGGCATTCCTGCAGAGACCGTGTTCCCAGTTTAGTTAAAGGCAATATTAGTTACCACTTATAACTTAGTATTCTTGACTTACAGTAGTAGTGTTCTCCATTATATATGCTTCCAATTCCAACAACTTCAGCAAAATGGTTAATTGATGTGTCTGTACTCACAAAACTGTATCCTGTTTGAATTGTGTGTGTCTGATAAACACACTTTCTGACACTTTTCCACTTTGGGAACATTCATAGTTTGTTATGCTAATAACATAATATTGAATTGAAATTGCATCTGTAATATGCCAATGGGTAATCTGTATAGTTTAACATGGAGAGCTAAAAAGGCTTTCTTTTGGTATCTGGAAAAACTCTGTCTCTTGAAATGAGACCTTGACATTCGAGAATTTTAATAACTTTTAAGGGTCTTTCACTCAGAGATGCATGAATCAATCTTAATAATCATGCAGATTTCATCAGGAAAAGATATTACTCTTCTTGGATACTGAAAGCTATTCACAGTCCTTGAGCAATGAGATGTAATCACTCTGCCCTAAACAACACTGGGGTGGGGGCTGCCTCGATTATCATGAGGTCTAACAATAGATACCAGCTAAGGAAAATAATAGTTCCCCACTTGCTTCTAAGTACTCTCAAGAAGACTAACTAGAATGCGTTTTGGCTAATAATTTAACTTTAATGCATTTCCTGAAACCAGTCTCAGAATTGTTAAACTCCTGCACTCAGGGGATAAGCATTTGTGACCTAAAGAAGGAGTGCGTGTGGAGGGGTGGGGTGGGAGAAGATGAAACTAGCAGATAAAAAAGAGCTTCAAGACCACAGGAATACCCTGTCCCACAGGGTAGGTCATAGGAAATGTTCCTTCCCTCCTCCCCTTTCTTGACTACACAAGAGAAGCTAGGTTCAGAGAGAAATCTCTATCCTGTGAGAGGGCAATGACGTGTGCCTAAGAGTGGTAGTATGCACTGTAACCGAGTCAATTGTGCCCTTCCAGAATAAGACTGGAACCAGGGAAAGGAGTACTTGAAACTACCCCTGTGTGCTTCCCTCACAGATATTCTGGTGCAGGGGATGGTTGCCTCCCATAGAAGAGGCAGTAGGTGTAGTCCACAAACACTTTGCCTCCCCTGAGAGCCATGCATATCTTGAGGAATCCATTAGAAACTAGGGCCTAGCTGCTAGCTGCCTCTGAAACTCTGAACTGTATGTTGAGTAATTGTGGCATGAGGTGTGGGGGTAGGAGTGGTGAAATCATCCTAAAAATGAGGGTGGGCATGGCCCCCTGACTCCCTCCTCCCCCTTCTCCCCTCCATTTTGGCGCCCCTGGTGTGAGGGTAGAAATGATTTTTAGTTTTGATTTTAAAGCTGCTGATAGCTTTTCGGGAGAGCTTGCTAAGTACTGGGGAGGGTAACAATTATCATCCTACGAGGTCCATCACTCTCCATATGTGAATTCTTGATTCTAGTGAGGAATCACCTTAGAAGTATGGAGGAAGTGGGTAAGGAAGGAGAGAGACCATGCCATAGAAGCTCCTAACCCTTTTATTAATGGGGAATTGGCTCTCTCCTTCCCTCCCATGTCTATGGTATATCTCGCAGAATCTCTTCATAGCTCTCTTGACAGGAATTCTAATGTTCAGTATTGTTTTAATTTGATTTCTCTGCTCTGACATCAAACTTGTATTTTGGTTGATCTAATTTGAATTGGATCAGTGTCTTGTATTTGGGGAAAATATGGCTTGGTATTTTTGAGTCTGGCTTTCCTTGCAAAACCTTTAATAGCAAAGTTAACCACTTGCTGAGCTTTGCATTGATGAGCAATCCAAATTCTTGTCCTTGTATTGCATTGCTACAATATTACACAAAAAGTGTCTGAAAATGTCTAGCTGGGAATTGGCTAGAATGCTCCAATGTCTTGGTCATCCTCTTCTTCTTTTTAAGGGAAATTGTGCTTATTAAGTATAATAACATTGTCAGTAAGCAGAAATAACATGCTGTCAGGCAATAACTTAAGAAAAGTGTATAGTAGGCCATGTTCAAATTGTAGAGGAAAGGAAATTCTTGGTGAGAAATTTAGGAATGTTTCCATTTAAGACTTTCTGTAAACATTTTTAAAAGGCAAAATAATTCATGCACTTATTTGCTTCTCAAGTTATTAAATATCTTACAGCCCTTTTTTGTAAATTATCAGGTTTTATTTTTGTTGACTTTAAACCCAATAAATGTGGGATCTGGCAAAGACCTTGTATGTTTTGGATACATTACTTTGGGTTACTTTGGTTACTGTGTGTACTCCACATGGCTTGAGGCACAGTCAGGAGTTCCTATCAGACAAACCAACAAATGAGGAGATAAGGTTTGCTTAACAAATATGTAAAGTAAATGACTGTGGACTCATTTATCTGACTGCTCTTGTACATGTGCATTAAAGTACATAATGAATAGCTGCACCATGGGTTCATGTAAGGTTTAACATTCTTAAGTTATTTTTTTCACCAAATGCATCAAAAGAATGAATAACTTTTATGTGTATAAATCAAAAGATTAGTTTGTGCGTGTAGCATAGAAGTAAAATGTCTGAATCCCTTTATGGCTAGTCCACAGATAATAGCCTACTATTTCTGGCAGATAATGGAATTAATCTTTTAGTGGTAGAGATGTGTGCTTTTTTGCCTAAAAAAACCCCAACCCTTATGTATGACCTGTGGCTTAGGGGTCATTACATTAGTACATGTGTGAGGGTTCTATATCGGTAGAACACACTGCATCCCTGACAGTGGCTGCCAATATGTTGATTACAATTACACTTCTATCCCAATATAACACGACCCGATATAACACGAATTCTGATATAACGCAGTAAAGCAGTGCTCTGGGGGGGGGCAGGGCTGCGCACTCCGGTGGATCAAAGCAAGTTTGATATAATGCAGTTTCACCTATAACGCGGTAAGATTTTTTTGGCTCCCGAGGACAGCGTTATATCGAGGTAAAGGTATACTTTGACTGCATCAGGCAAAAGGGAGACAAAGTAACGGATTGCTTTATCAGTCATGCTTGAAATTGGGACATACCTGGAAAAGCCTGAGTCCGCTAAGGTAGAAATTATGTTTGTAGGTAAGGGAAAACATCTGGAAGATGTGGAAGGATTGTTTGCCATTTGTTGTTCGCGTTATCATTTTTAGGATCTGGTTAGATTCCCAGCCACTCTTTGATTAGCAGACGGAGATAGCTAGGATGGCTGGCTCCCAGCCTCATCAATTCTTGGCAGGGGGCTATTGACAAGATGTTTCAGATGTTGACCTCACAACGGAGATCCATCTAGATTAGACTACTGCCGTGTGATATCTTTTTTTTTTTTTTTTTTTTTTTTTTTTTTTATAGGGCTGCATGTTAGATCCATTTGGAGACTGAAGCTGGCACAAATGCAGTGACCCACTTGCTATATGGTGTTTCCCACCATTGCTCTGGGATCTGCACTGCTATATCTGGGTTTAAATATGGAGCCTAAGGGGTGTGTGTGATAAAGCCCTAAATAGTGTGGGACCTGCCAACCTGAGAGACCACAGGAGTCTCTATGTGCCAAAACTGTGATCAGAGGAAGTGCTCAAATTGAACTTGCATCTGTTTGAAAGAAGAGGGGGCTACTATCAGAGCTTTTGATGGGGGGCCACAGGACTTTGGAATTTACATGGTCTTCCTTCCTCCTTCCCTGGGCTGGACTAGTATGAATCTTTAAACCTTTGGGGGTATGCTGCAAAGCCCATGTATTCTCTTTTTGGGTAGGGAGGGATGTGTCTCTCTTGCTCTCTTTAAACTTGGTTTAAACTTGGTCAGTGGGCATTTCACATGCATTTTGTTTTTAAACTAAACCATTTAAAAACAGAGAAAATTGGTTTCAAATAAAACATGCATACTGTTTCTAGTCTTATACTTGGCAATTTCTAAGCCAAATAGGTTTATTGTCTGTAAGGTAACATGCTTACTGCTCTCTATTCCCCCCTCATCCCGTCCTTCTGCCCTGAATGTCATGATACCACAAGGACATGGGGCATTATAAATATCCAAATAAGACATTCAGCTCGCTGCACAGCGCTGCCAGCCCTTGATTTTGCAGCACCATCTGCCTCTTTTTCAGAACAGTAAATGAACAAAATCAGGAATGAGGGGTTTCATGCCATCTTAATATGACTTTCATGTAAGCAAGCACTACAGTTGCTGCAGGGAAGGTATAGCATCACATCCTAGAACCTCAATATCGAGAAGCGAAGCCACGATATGAAGAAGTCTGATAACTGACTAATCAATATTGGCAGGCTTTTTACTGAGCTAGTTGGCTTCAAAGTCTAGTGACTAATAACGTACTTCCTGACCTTGAACAGGATGGTAGACTATCTGTTTTCTTTCTAGACAGTGATTTCATTTTGATTTTTGTCTTCATTGTAGTGAACCAGGAGAAGTATGAAAAACAGGAAAATCTGTTGGGGAAACATGCATAATATATTTGACTCTCTATAGCCTTTTCCTTTAGCGTTTTTCTTCTCTGTGCAGTAATTGCCCACATAGAAATAAAAAATAGCATGTTCTTCCATCCAAAAGATGCAGTTTAGAAAATAGTAAGCTTCTTTTATTTAAAAGGGTATGCTTAAAATTTCAGTAACATCAACGTTTTTAGGTTATGATTGGTAAGATATTTCATCTGAAAATCCAGCAATTCAGATTCAGTCTATTCATTTCTTTTGGCAATGGGTACTATTTTTTTTGCAAGCTTGACCATATTTGGAACTCAGCTAACATAGATCTGTAGCACAGTTTTAAAAAGCGATTCCCATGGTGGTTTTACCTTTGTGCAAATTGTAAGTAACTAGGAGGTAGACTCTTCGTACAGAGCTGAGCAAGCTCTCAGCGCTTAATAATATGCCAATGAGCTGGTAAAGAAAAAGGAAACAAGCTAAAAAGGCCTTATGTAATTTGAGCTCCTTTGGAAAGATAAGATTAAAGCAAGGTGCCACATGGAGAATAAAGCAGATCTAAAACTGTTAAAGTTGTGGCTTTTTGGGGGGATGGGGGACTGAACTACATTGAGCATGCCCAAGTTTTAGAGGTTTGCTCAAAACTTATACACATTTGCCTAAAAGTTGTCACACACATTTATAAGCTGCATATATTTTCTCTTCTAGATCCTTTCTGATTTGGTGAAGCCACAAACTAATGAACTTGAAGAGGTTGTCAGTTTAACTCTTTTTCCCCCCCTTTGGCGCTTGTAGTGGCAGCGTAAAGCTCGATGCTGCATTCACATAAAACCACGTAGTGTGAAATAGGAAGCAATGAGTTTTGCTAAGTTTCAAATTCAGACTGCGTGTCGAATTCAAGGCATCGAGCTGATAATGGTCTAGCTTCTCGCAACAATTTGAGCTAGACATCTTACTGTGTTCTCCCCTCTATGCTCATTTAGCTGAAATTTGTTATCCGTGTAGGTCACCCTTATGAAGACAAGGCCCCCTAGCAAACTTTGCAGTGGTAATTCTCCACTGGCGTAGCTCCACATGTGGTAGAAATGGGGCAGAAGCTGTATTATAGACAGGACTTGGGCATTTTGATCACTAAGTTGTCTAACTCTAATTTCTATGCTTTGTTGATCCATTGCACTTGGGAAAGCACTACAAGGTTTTGTAGTAGAAGGCTCTATCAGGGAAGATATGCCTACCATCTGAACCTGTGTATGTAGTGGGGGAGATTGGGTGAAATAAGGAAAGGGGTTATAAAACCGAAGCAACTGTATCTCTCAATTAAAATTGTGAGAATGAAAATTGTGAGGTCAGGTTGGGCCACCTGTAGTTACATGAGGGGTTGACAACCTGCGGCACGCGTGCCAAAGGCGGCACTCGGGCTGATTTTTAGTGGCACACTGCTGCCAGCCAGGGTCCTGGCCACCGGCCCCGCTCAGCCCGCTGCCGGCCTGGATGGATGGATGGAACCCAGGCCAGCAGCGGGCTGAGCGGGGCCGGCGGCCGGGACCCTGGCTGACAGGGGCTGGCGGCCGGGATCCCAGACTGGCAGTGGGATGAGCCGTTCAGCCCACTGCTGGTCTGGGGTCCTGGCCGCCGGCCCCTTGCCAGCCAGGGTCCCAGCCGCCGGCCCCGCTCTGCCCACTGCCAGCCTGGATGGATGGAACCCGGGTCGATAGCGGGCTGAGCGGGGCCAGCAGCTGGGACCCCAGACCGGCAGCCAGCCCCTTGTCAGCTGGCCCCACTTAGCCCGCTGCCGGCCTGGATGGACAGAACCTGGCCAGCAGCCGGTCTGGGGTTCCATCTGCTGCCCGCGCTGCCAGTCTGGCACGCGAAACCTTAAATGAATGAAGACTTGGCACACCACTTCTCAAAGGTTGCTGACCCCTGAGTTACATTAATGCCTGCTTACTGCAATCTCTTAGAAAGCTGTGATTCCACTCTGATCGCTTCTGGTTCTGAGGGGGCTCCGGGGGGAGGCTGGGGCAGGGGGTTGGGGTGCAGGAGGGGGTGCGAGGTGCAAGCTCTGGGAGAGAGTTTGGGTGCAGGAGGGGGCTCAGGGCTGGGACGGGGTAGGGGTGCAGAAACGGATGCGGGGTGCTGGCTCTGGGAGGGAGTTTGGATGTGGGAGAGGGATCTGGGCTGGGGTAGGGGGTTGGGGTGCAGAAGGGGGTGTGGGGTGCAGGCTGCAGCCGGGAGGTGCTTACCTGGGGTTGCTCCCTGTTGGCGGCAAAGCAGGACTAATGCAGGCTCCCTGCGTGTCCTGGCCCTGCACTGCTGTCAGATGCAGCTGGCATGTCCCTGCAGCCCCTGGGTGGGGCAGGGGGCTACATGCATTGCTTGCACCCTCAAGTGCCAACCCCGCAGCTCCCATTGTCCGCAGTTTCCGGCCAATGGGAGCAGCGGAGTCAGCGCTCGGGGCGGTGGCAGCGTGCGGGGACCCCCACATCCAGGGGCTGCAGGGATGTGCTAGCTGATTCTGGGAGTGGCATGGAGCCAGGGCACGTAGGAAGCCTGCCTTAGCCCCAGTGCACTGCCGGACTTTTATCAGCCTAAAATCTCACAGTTCGGCTACAGTGGCCTCTGGGAGATAGGGCCTGATTCTGGGAGACTCCCGGCGAAACTGGGAGGGTTGGCAACCCTAAGGCCAAGTGACTAATGTACACTAGAATGTATCTATATCAGTAGTACTGACTGCACATCTTGGAGAGTAGTTGCATATTTAACAGCCTTACTCTCACACACTTCTCCCTCCTCCTCCCTGGGCAGCAATCCTACTCTCCCCGCATCTCACCTTCCATTTCAATCATTTGTGTCTCCTACCTTATCATGCTTGCATACTGTCCTGTTTCCCTCTCTCATGACTCCACAGTCCTGGCACATACCTCCCTCTCTCCATCTCCCACTAAAAAATGTTTACTTGGAACTACTAAGTTATATTCATAGGAATAATATTTATAATTACCCTGTGGAACCACATGACACTATTGCTGTTACCTTTGTCCATCTTCCCCTTATTGATAAACTCATTTGTTGTCTCTTTCCAAATAACTTTTTGTAAGTGCATTGGGGCAAGGACCATATATTGCTGTGCTTGTACAGCACCTGACACAGTCGGGCCCTGGTATTGAGTTGGGAGTTTTAGCTTCTGCTGCCATGCAAATAAGTTATTAATAACTCATGTATGACAAAAATGGTGGTTAACTATATACCATTTTTTAACTTAGTCGTACTGTTATTCAAATGATCATTAACGATTTTGAAAAGACATAGGATGTTGAGGATTGTAAGACATGAATGGCTTGACTCTTTTTCAAAGGCTCTAACCACTTGCAGCTCCTGCTGATTTCTGTGGGATTCCTGTGTGCTTGGTAATTCTAGAAAATCAGGCCACTGGTCTTTTAACTTGAAAGTATCAGTGTTCCTCTTTCCTCCACTCTCTGGTGAATCTTTGAAACTAATTGTGCTTGGGATGAAGCTGCTCTCTCAAGGAAAAACTTATTTTTTTTAAAAACAAACAAATGAATTCTCTTCTAAACTGATTAAGTTAAAACACTGCTTTGAGAAGAAAAGTTTGTTGTGTTAAAATAAATATTAAAATAAAACTTACTGTTCTTTTAAATGTTCATACCACAGTATCAAAGAATTTGACATGTATTGAAAATCAGTCACAGAAGTTGTGTGAAGAAAGGCCTTGATATAAAGGAAAACTCCATATACTCACAGTAATAGTCAAAAACATAATCCTAAACCTTATCTTGTGGAGATCTACACCTGATAGGTAACCACTGAGCACTATATGGAGCAGAAGTATGCTGCCTTTAGAATAGGTAATAAGTCCAGGTGGGAAAATGCCTGAAGACACACCAGAGTTACAATAGCCAACCAAAAGTATGTGGGGGATACACTGTCAGAACAACTCCAGCATCCCAAACTGACTGATTCATGATGAAATCCAACAAACAATGGTGCTTAGAACATGTACAATTTGGCATTCAGTGTTGCTTTTTATTTCTTTTCTTAAGTTGCTCTTTATCATTTTATACTGTTTTGTGTTTAAATGTGACTCTTGGAGAGTATGGGAAGTAGGATGTAGAGAAGAGACTATGTTCTGAGTTTTATTCCTTTGCACTGGCATGTTTGTGCCTATTTAGACTATTTGTCATTAACCTTTCTGTCCCATGAAGTGGAATTTCTGATGTTAAGATATATTTTTATCAAGGCAAGTCAGTCATGTGACTCCCACTAAGATTAACAATGCTGATACAGTTTAAAAGCGTTATTTTTAACAATAGTGGGGCTTGTAGAGCAAGATCTCTTTGCTCCATGCTCCAGATCTAATCCAGCACTAATTCCCAGTTAAATTAGGGGATAACAGCCCTTCTGCCTTTCTCCTCCATCTCCTCCCTCCAACTAAAGAATGCAGGTGTGAAGAAAGGCCTATAGCTTACATAAAAGAAAACTCTCAATGGGCATGTGTCCTTAGTAGTCATGGGATTTAAAGTGGTTGTCCTCTGAGGTAGAAAACTCTCCATCAAATCCATCATTACTGCTTCAAATACTAATATTCCCAAGGTGGTGGTAATGATTTAATTAGGAGCCTATCAATCAACTGATGCCTTTAAGCACCTCACATAGTTAAAATGTAAAAATAGATCAGTATGGGCTTTCTGAAATAAAATCTAAAATAGCTAGACCTAAGAGGAAGAGCAGGAGAGCCAGACAGCAGAGCCAAAGGGAGTAGCTGCATTGCCCTGTCTCAGGATATGGTTTTAACACCACTTCCCAGCCCAGTCCCATTTTTATGGAATAGATGGTGGGACTTTAACTATGGCCCTGATCCATGGAGATATATATATATAAATTTCCCACATTACAAAAATATTTTGGCACATGAAGAAAAGAAATTCCCACCCAAACTATGCTAAAAATTATCTATGACATGGAGCTATGTCACAGTTGGGTCCCCTGACATCATTTTAGTAATTGTACTGATCCTCTGTCTGTGCCCATCTTACACGTTCCTCTGAGTCTGTATTGATGGAACTGAGAGCAAGATGGTGGGAAACTTGAAGCTATTTAACAGGTGTGGGATGCTTTTCACAAATGGCACTGCAAACTTACCCACATTAATAAAGATCTCTACTGAGGATGAATTCTCTTGTAGCATTTTAAGAAAAATGAATCCAGACCAGCCTTTGGAGGTGTATTTTTAATTCCCCCACCCTACTCCTAAGTGACTTAGTTTATTAACTTGTTTTATAGGGACTCCTATGCAGGTAACATCATAGCCCTGGAAGATATGACAATGGATATTTTAAATATGTGCTCTCATACTAAAATGACACTAATATGAGAGTAATACTAATAATTAGGCTTTGTGTGAAATTCTGTTTTGAAATTGATATGCATCCACATTCAATTACCGCAGCGCTGCTCCGGAACTCCATAACTTGATATACAGCTTTTGAACTAGCAGCTACACAGGGAGCTTTTAAAAATAGCAGCGCTATCATTTCCTTAGAAAAACAAAACAAAATCTCATCCTAACCTACATAAGAAGCAGGAAGCAGATGTTACTGTAGCAGCGCATCTCAAGTAAAGAGGAGTTTCAGACTAGTTACTTTCATATTAGCATCAGTTCAAATTAGGATAAAAAATGCAGCCAGATCTGGATGATTTTTGTACTTGGAAAGGTCACCATTCTACATTTTAGTGTGCAGAGTTGTCAGGTACTTTTAAACACAAGCTGCTTGTCACACTGCTGATGAGATGGCTACACTGGTGGATCAGGTTCTGCTTTCAGTTGTACAGATGTAAAGCAGGAGTAACTTTGGAGATGCTTTGGATTTACACACAGAGCAGACTCTGTTCTAGTATTTGTTAGTATTTCTAATGTCACAAACTGTTCACCTTTGGAAGAATCCTGTCATTCTGTAATTCCCCAAATGCCATTTTCTGGAAGGAGATCATTGACAGACGCTGATGAGCTTTTCTTGGAGTACCACTGCTAAAGGTACTAAGTCCAGGTGTTATGTCATAAGCAACTGCCATGTGAGTAAAAAGGGAAGTCAAGTATGCTTGTGCCTGTGCATTTTACTAGAACGTATCACTGATTTGTTAAACTGAAGCAGATTTTTCAAAGCTAAATAAAGTTGATCTAAAATAACCAAATCTGAGTAAAAATTATTCTTTCTATAGTTTTCATAGAGTTGAAGGCCAGAAGGGACCATTAGATCATCTAGTCTTATCTCCTGTTTATCACATACCATTACATTTCACCCACTCACTCCTGTATTGAGCCCAATAACTTATGTTTGACTAGGGCTAACTTGTGTTTGGCTACCTTTTACTATTGGATTATTTTTTAAAATTTAGTACCAAACATAGTCTTGAATTTATAAGGTTCCTAGAAAAACTAGGTAAGACATGTTTCCTCCCTCCCAGATAGTGTATAATCTAAATAACTGATACAGTTGTCATCAGAGGAGATACATGAGCTAAAGCCCCTTTGATATAAGACCGAGGATATTGCCCCAGGAAATTGTGACAAGGTGTGGCCCCAGGATAAAGGGGAATGGGTTTCTGGGACATGTTCTGGGTCTGGAAGTGTTTGAAGAGGTGGGCCCAGCTCAGCAAGCACACACTGTCTCCCTCTCTTCCTTGAGAGTGCATAGGTAACTAAGGCCATGTGCTGAGAACCAGTCTGGTTCTTTCTTCCCCCTGCCTTCCCTTCACTTTCCCCTACAGAGGCTCCAGGAGCTCTCCCGGGTGTGCCCAGTGTGAAAAATATTTTATAATGGAAAGTGTTAGGCATCCTAAATATAGAGTTCCCTACCAGTTCCCCCTCTAATAGATAAAACACGGGGAGTCAGCAAAGAAGGAAAGAGCATGGGATTGATTGAATGTAAACAGAAAAATATGACATTTTAATCTCTTCCTTAATTCTCAGTTGTTGACACTTTCTCCCTATTGACCATAACTGTCTTTGGTTAGTGAATGTGAGAACTCCTCCCTTGTACCTTCTGGCCAGATGGAAGTTGTTGTATCTGCTTTGTTTCCATTGTGGTGATGAATGCAAGTGGCTGGATTTCTCATCTATCTGCTGCTTAAAGTAAAATTTTGTAGTTAAGTCCTCTAGCCAGCAGCAAGACCCCCAGGCTGTATTCAAGAATTCAAATCACCTGGCTGACCTGATCAAAACCTTGGTGGGGTATATGCTGGTTATATTGCGTAATAAGTACAGTGGGTTTCTCCATTTAAGAAGGCTGGAATTAGCATTTTAGTATCTTTTGCATGAGCAAGAATGAAAACCCCTTTACTACATTTCCAGGAAATGTTTAGAGCAGTGGCATCAGTAGGCAAGACTTCAGTCTACGTATTAGGATTGTGAATTTAGCACAATAATTAATAAAGTGACCACATTCTACATTAAATTCACTGTGTATATCTGTGGTTTACCTATTGCCAAAATGTATACCCCCACCATAATTTGTGATCAGCAGAATGGTGTCAGAATCACAACACACTTGTATGTGGCACGGTAGCCCCTAAAAATGTAACTGCTTGCAGTTTCGTTAGTACCCTATCCACTTGCCTTAATCCAGCCCATTTCTAAACTCTTAAAGGAGCAACTACTTAAAAATAACACTTCTGTTACAGGAAGAAAAATTATAATAGTAATAATTATTATTACTGTAGTACCCAGGAGCCCTAGTTATAAACCAGGACCCCAGTATGCTGTGTGTTTTACAAATACACAATAATAATACCTAACATTTCTAATTTTTGTAACAGAAAAGAAAAATATTTGTTTTCTCCAGTTTATTCTATGATTTTTTTGACATCACTTTGTGCATAGTCAATTACTCTATTTCTTCTTATAGTCAGTCAGTTTCCCTTGTTTGTTTGTGTGTTGGCAGAATATATATATATATATATATATATAAAGTGTGAAAATGTGATTATAAAACCATACAAATTGCCAGAGGAAATCAAAGGCAGGTGTATTAGCTGGAATAACTGCTAACTCCATTTAAAAACAAACAAACAAACAATCTGGGTTTCAAGTTCAGTGTCCCTTTAAAACACAAAGGGAATCTTCCAGCAATGAGTTTTAGTATTGCTGTATAAGTTGTGACTGCAGTGGGTTTTTTTTTATCTTGCTTTTACTACATTTCTCTCTGATTGCTGGCTAGCCTTCACTTTTAATCACACAGGGAAAAGGGCATATCAAACACTCCACAATAGAAAGGCGGAAAAATAAGATTAAAAAAATCATATTGAAGACACAAGCCATCTACAAAGGATGTGTCTTCTCATACTTGTTTGGCCACATAATACTACTAATTCTTTGTAGCGCTTTTTATTACAAAAGTTCTCAAAATGCTTTGTCACTTACTATAGAATGTTGAAAACTCCAAGTCAGTGTCACTTCTCGTTTCCTCCGCTTTTGCTGAGAGTTTGCTGAAATCATTATCATTTTTAGGCCAGGCTTGGAAGAGCTATTTTTAGTATGGCTTTTTGCTACAAGCAAGTCAGTTGTGGAGCACAGTAATCCAGTGGTGAAGTTTTTCGTCTAATGCAAAATTATTTCAAAATATTGAGTGAAGATGAAAACCTCTGTATTTTTCAAAGCACAAAGGAGAATATTTGCATGTCCCGGGGTATCCCAGCCTTTACTATGCTTCCAGATTATCCAAAATATAAAATGGATGGAAAATGACAACCTTATGTCAATTCACTCATTGGTTGCAGCCATTTATTTCCTGTTATTCAGTGTTCCCTCTAATTTTTTACATCCATATGTAGAAAGAATGTTATGTGCACCAATATGGAGGCAATGTGTGGTCGGGGTGGGGCTGAGGGGTTCAGAGTGTAGGAGGGGAGGGGACTCAGGCTGGGTCAGAGGGTTGGGGTGCAGGGGTGAGGGCTCTGGTTGAGGGTGCGGGCTCTGGGGTGGGACTGAGGATGAGGGGTTTGGCATGCGGGGCGGGACGGGGCTCAGGACCAGAGGGTTGGAGTGTGTGTGTGTGTGGGGGGTGAGGGCTCTGGCTGGGGATGTGGGCTCTGGGGTGGGGCCAGGGATGAGGGGACTCCCCCCAGCTTTCTCTCACCACAGGAACCAGCTCCCAGGCTGGGGGCAGGGGAGAGGCGCCCCTCCCCATCTGCGTGGTCCTTGATAGCCTACTGCGTGGTCATGCAGCTGAGAGGGAATTTAGGCTGTAACTGTTTGTCATCTGAAGGACTCTTGACATGACGTTCTAGATGGGTTACTCTTTTTTAATTATTATTATTGTTGTATCCAACTCATCATTAGCCTCAAGAACTTCACTAGATCTTGCTGATCACGTTTTAAACAGTTACTTGCATAATGGTCATACAATGCAACTGGTTATCCACTGGGAATGGGTGCCTGAGCTCTAGAAAAGCATTTACTCAGGGTATTAGCTCCATCAAAACCCAAATCCACAAGGCCACTGAGATCCATTCATATGGTTTGCAGGTCAGTGAACAGCTTCTCTGCTTTCTCTTCCAGTCATGTTCACTGAAGCCAGTCACTAGAGGAAGTGCTCTATGATGACACTGTTGTGCAAGTACCTTAAAAATAGTCTTCCTGCCCTGCACTCTCTCTGGTGCATTGTTTAATTTGCTGTCAAACTCCTATGTCTTTGGATAGTTGATTTTTTTTTTCTTACCCAGTAGACTCAGTTTTTAGAAGTAATTTTGTTTGTATGGTCTGCATTTTCTTGAAACTGTATTCTAGATGGCTATCCAACGCCTTGTCACCAGCATTAACACCCCCCCCCCCAACTCTCATGCAAGATTCCATCATCCTGAGGTAAGCCATTCTCAAAGGCAGCACAAAATGCTGCTCTGCAACATCCAAGTATTACTCATTTGCTCTTATTCAGAATCATCTTGTTCCTCTCAATCTCATTGCAATTGATTTGGCTAAGCTGACTGCAAATATCAGATCCTCCATTAGAGCCTACTAGGAAGTTCCTTTCTAGCGGTGTATTCTCTTCTGTGATATTCAGTTTTGCTGTGATTTAAGCGCACATTTCAGCTCTTTAGTGAAGATCTTCAAGATTTTTCACTATTATCTCCAACTCTTGTAGATGCCATCCACATTCCTGTAGTCCCAAACTACCTTTTGCACACCAGATGAAACTGTCTAGCATGTGACAGTGATCAAGATTCCATTTCTCTGTTGTCTCCAACATTCTGATGCATTGAGCATAATATAGGGTGTGATCTGGCACCTGTGTTTATAGCAAACCATCTGTTTTCTTAATCACTAATTCTGGTGTCCATGAACAGTCCAATATCCCCTGAAAAGAGGGACTACAGGCCTGTGTAGAGGGGAAAGGCTCATCAAGAACTTTCAGTGCTGGTTCTAGAGCAGGTGTGGATGCAGTGAGAGAACCACAGAGTTTAATTGCTCAGGGTGGAGGAAATGGTGGAGTTGGTGAATGATGAAATGGCATCAGTACCGAAATGCTTGAAGATGGAATTATTTAAGAAAAAAAGTCATATGTAGACAGAGGAGCAGATGTCACTAGATATAGCTTATCTGGTCTTTTGGATGTCTAGATTACAACATGTGCGCAGGCTTGTCAGTAAGCTGGTCCTGTGAAGCTCAATGTTTGTCTTAATTACTTGTAATAAGGAGGTGACACATTTGGTGCAGGCAGCATTACTTTGAGAGAGAATATATACACCTCTACCCCGATATAATGCTGTCCTCGGGAGCCAAAAAATCTTACCACTTTACAGGTGAAACCGCGTTATATCGAACTTGCTTTGATCTGCCGGAGTGT
Source organism: Malaclemys terrapin pileata (assembly GCF_027887155.1). NCBI lineage: Eukaryota > Metazoa > Chordata > Testudines > Emydidae > Malaclemys > Malaclemys terrapin. The sequence goes on from NC_071505.1 coordinate 74,596,416, forward strand.
GCAGCCCCTTCCCCTCTCCCCCCCTGAGCACTGCTTTACCGTGTTATATTCGAATTTGTGTTATATCGGGTTATGTTATATTGGGGTAGAGGTGTATGTGGTCTCTATAAACTAAGGGGGGAGGGATAGCTCAGTGGTTTGAGCATTGGCCTGCTAAACTCAGGGTTGTGAGTTCAATCCTTGAAGGGGCCGCTTAGGGATCTGTGGCAAAATCAGTACTTGGTCCTGCGGCAAAATCAGTACTTGGTCCTGCTAATGAAGGCAGAGGGCTGGACCCAATGACGTTTTGGGGTCCCTTCCAGTTCTAGGAGATAGGATAGCTCCATATATTTTTTTATTTATTTTATTTTACAGTACTAGTTTGGCTCAGCCACATTTTCAGTTGTCTTTCAGAAAAACGTATTGATGCTCTTGTTCTAAAAAATGAAAAATCCTGCTGGAAAACTGTAATTTCCCTTTTTACAACTTACTCTTGAGACTGTGTCAGTCCTGAATGCTTTATGGATGTGCAGAACCATTTTACTCACCCTGTCACAGACCAGCTGTGTTGTAGAAGGGAAGGAGAATCTATTTAGAAAAGAGTGCTAGAAGGACAAAGGCTGCACCATGGAAATCTCTAGCATCTGCCCCACCCAGAGAGACAAGCTAATTCATTCTGTGGCTGATTTGTTTTGTGACTCTTTGCTTTCAGATTGAAGGAGGAGGGATAGTTCTAGATAATACTCAGTGTATGAGCAGTTAAGCAGGATACAATTCCACTTGGCTACCCTAATAGCCACACACATTTTCTCTTAAAAATAAGGTTGCTAAACACAGTATTGTTGGGTTAAACCTGGTTGAAATTGGTGAGTGTAACAGCTGCCCTTCATTACTGACAAATGTAAGCTCCTTTATTGAACCAGAGAGCTGAAATAATAGCAGCCTCCGCCCAAACACAGGCACAGGTAGGCAGAGGGGTTTTGCTGGTTAGTGTTTGGGGAAATATGTGTCTGTCTATGAGAGATGCAGAAGTAACAGCAGAGAATCTGAGAGAGAAGGAGCAGAAATCCAAGGACTCAGTCAGAATTAGCATTGGGAAGGTGGTCTTGAGAAAAGCCTAAAGAGAATGTATTTGAGTTAAGAGCTAGCTATAGAGTGGCTTGGACCTGTGAGCAAAGAAAATACATGCTGTGTTCAGGGAACTGGGACTTTGTACGTTCTTAACAGGATTACATAAAAAATAGCTGATTCCATCAATTTCTCCTCCTCACCTAAACAACCCATTAGACCCCAAATTTTGGCAAAGCACTCAGGTCAAAAAGTGGTAAGAGTATATCTTGTTTAGGAAAGGCTAAAAAATCCCGATAACGGAAAATGTTTGCTCGTACAACATGCCAGGTTTTCAGACTGGCTGCAGGCTAGTGTCCAAAACAGCTAGTGGGGCTGCCCATCACTATTTCCATCCCCCTCCCTCTCCACCGTGGCTCCCTTGCAGGACTACATCCTATTATCAAAGTGGGAAAACTGGGATGCTTTACAGAAAAGGGAAGGATGGGAGAAACCAGTATTGAGCCATTTGTGACTCACCTTAAAGGTCTCCCTTGGTCCCAATCTTTCTCCTCCAGTCTAGCTCTTACCCTACTGTCTTTCTTGGATGTGATCCACCCATCCATCCACCCATTTATCCCTTCCCAGCTCAAATTCCATGAACTCCCTTAACTCTCTTCATTCTACCCCCCCAACTATTGCTAAGACTGAGAATTCTGGTTCCCTCTTTCTGACCTCATCACAACTCAGAACCACTCCTTTGGCTCTGAAACCTGTCCCAACAAGCGCTCACTGGCTTAGAACATGTGCACCCCTCTCCCCCTCATATTCAGAACATTTCCCCTTCCTCTCCAATACTCACTACACCAGTCTCTGGGCCTCCCTACACTTGTGGCTGGATGTGGAAAAGCAGGAGCAGAGGCAGCAGGAGGCACCCATGTGTGGTCTGAAATAGCTTTATAGAAGCCTGTATTCTTTGCTCTCTGCTTCATCCCTCTGCAACTTGTAGATGATGTGGTACAGAGACTCCAGGGGGTGAAAGTTGCAAGGATCATTTGCAAACTGCACTGTGCCCTGCATCTTGTGAAGGTTCCTCTGTGGAATGTGAGGTGAGCCTGCATGTGGCCTGTGCTTAGAAACTAATTATAGTGTAATAACAGTCTGCATTGAGATGAACACTGGGGAAGTATTGGAGTCCTCACAGTACCTCTTCTCTACAGATATCTTGAAGTTTATGCTTTTGAAAAATATTGGCACTATAAGTGGTCCTCCAAAGAGAGTGCTTCAAGTTAACACGCCATTGAGAAATGTGTTAGGGTTGGGGGTTCGCACCCCTGACATCTATTGTTGCAGTCTCTGTTTCTGCAACAGAATTGGTTTGCCTTCTGATCATGTTTATAATCATTAGGACTAGTATTTAACTCAAATAATTAAGCTTAAATTCTGGTGAATCTATGTTAGGGGAGGACAGCCCCTCCAATTATTTGACCAAGTTCTTACGCAATGTGTCTGTCTCAGGGTATGTCAGCATTTAAAACGCTACAGCACCATAGCTGCATGGCTGTAGCGCTTCAGTGTAGACACTCACTACAGTGACTGGATAGGTTCTCCTGTCACTGTCCCTGAGAGGCAGTAGCTAGATCAATAGAAGAATTCTTCCATCAACATAGCACTGTCTACACTGGGGGCTAGGTTGTCATAGCTTAATCTCTCAGGAGTCTGTATTTTTCAATCCCCTGCGAGATGTAGCTATGCCAATTGTAAATTTTCAGTGTAGATTGGCCCTCATACCATCCTTCCTCTTTCCTTTTAATATAATTAGGACTGTTTGATTTAATCTGAATTTGAAATATGTTCAGGCTACAATTTTCTGTTGAGGAGAAAAATAAAACTGATTTCCAAGGGCTAATCAGACCACAAATTTATAAGTGATGCAATTTAGATTAAAAAGCTCATAACAGATTAATTAATTAGTAATAGCCATGTGTGTTCTATATGTACTTTATAATGTCATAGCCACAAATACATATTTCCAATTTTTCCATATATGACTGTTTACTCTTACTGACAAAGTCTGTAAATATCCAATTCCAGGGAGACAAATAGTTTTAGACAGAAATAATATAAAAAAATATTGGTGACCCTTTCAGACTCTTGTAGGGAATTATAGCTCCTGGAGGTTATATCTGTTTTACCTGATCTTTGTTTTATTGGGCCAAATGCCATTGCAGCCATTGTTTGGTACTGTGGGGCTGTCAGCAGAGCACTAGCTCCACCTACCATGTTCCCTTTGCCTGTATATGTGGTGGTGATGGTGGAGGAGGAGGGGAGGGGTACGGAAGGTCAGCTGGGAAAGATGCAGTGAGCTAGAAGATTTAGCTGGAGCAAAGGGCATTTTCCCCTATAATGGGAGTCAAAGTGAGGGCACCAGATACTGAGCTGTTTTCTCAAAACGATTTGTATTGATCACCTTTGTTGGCTTTGTTGCATACATATTTACATTATTATATTGACTAATTGCTGTAGGGCTTTTTGTCTTAAATTAATATTAGTGTAAAGTTTGCCAGTAGTTGTGTATTTATTTTGGTTCTAACACTATGTGCTTCTTTATAACAAGTATCTTGCGACATAAGCTATATTTTAGCATATATAAGAAATCCAGAGGATGTTTTTCAGTCAGGAAGCCAGGATAATCGTTTTTCTCTAGTAGCGTTTAATCAATATAGAGTAAAGAGCTTTAGTTAGCAGCTTGAGAAATTTGACAGATTTTCCTCCATTATTACAATGTGTGACCTTTTCATCCTGTAAACAGGCTAAGTAACCTTGAATTAGTAGAAACAAGCAATGCTGTGCAACTTCTAATGGCATATTTCATCTGGCTATGTCAAAGATGGCCAGATCAGATTTGTCATAGGAAATCTTTTTGCGTCGTCTATAAGAGAGAAGGTTGTAGCCAAGGATACTGTAGCTTCCTCTTGAAATGAATGATAAGAAAGACATGGACTGTAAAGCTGATATATCTTGAAAAACTTAGAGAAACCTTGAATGCATGTTTGAAAATATTAATAATACAAGAGCAGACCTCCTTAAGGGAAACTTCATCACCAGTGTCAGCATGATGCAAATGGTGATAAGAAGGTATTAAATGTTTATATGAATTTTAGCTAAATTTAGCCTATTAAGAAGCTGCAGTTTAAAAGCTTAAAATACTTAGTGTTAAAATATTGCCCAAAGCAAATATAATGAATAATACTTTTCAGTTTGCCTAGTACAACTAAAATGACAACATTGTTCATCAATATTTGTCATGATTATCCAGTCTGAAGTTAAATTAGATCAAGGTTCGTCTCATACAAAACCTAATCTAGGATTAATAAAGATATAGGTTCAGTAACCTCATCTGTATACTCATCCCCTCCCCCTTAACGTTGTGAACCTTTTCTAAAAAGTTTTAATCTGCTGTTAGCCAAGATGCTCAGCAATTCCTTTCAGAGTGGTAGCTGTGTTAGTCTGTATCAGCAAAAAGAATGAGGGGTACTTGTGGCACCTTAGAGACTAACAAATTTATTTGGGCATAAGCTTTCGTTGGCTAAAACCCTTACTCTGGATGGCAGAAAGAGCTGCTCCCCTTACTTGTGCAAGTAAACCATTTGGCTTTAACAGGACTTCTTGCATGAATAAAATGTGCAGGATTTCTTCTCTGAAGAACACTTCCTCATAGCTTCACTAAGGGCTTGTCTACACTGGCAATTTACAGCACTGCAACTTTCTCGCTCAGGGGTGTGAAAAAATACCCCCCTGAGCACAGCAAGTTTCAGTGCTGTAAAGTGCCAGTGTAGACACCTCCCCTGGTGGAGGTGTTTTTTTTAGAGCACTGGGAGAGCTCTCTCCCAGCGCTGCGCTGCGACCTCACAAGGCACATTAAAGCACTGCCGCGGCAGCGCTTTAGCATTGCCAGTGTAGACTAGCCCTTAGTCAATGTAGTTATTCAGGAATTTTAAAAAAAGCCTCTCAAATGATTTACATGAAGCCATAAAATAGATTAAGTGGAGACACTTTCCTTTTTAATTTTTCTTGGAGAGCTGTGCCACATTCAGCATAATAATGCAATGCCCATGTTTTGACTAAAGAAAGCTACCAAATTAGTTAAGATGTCAGAATTTTTGCTAATAAACTGAGTGTTAAATTAGGTTAATGCAGTGGTTCTCGAACTTGTTCTGCTGCTTGTGCAGGGAAAGCCCCTGGCGGGCCGGGCTGGTTTGTTTACCTGCTGCGTCTGCAGGTTCGGCCGATCGCGGCTCCCAGTGGCCGCGGTTCGCTGCTCCAGACCAATGGGAGCTGCTGGAAGTGGCGCGGGCCGAGGGATGTACTGGCCACCGCTTCCAGCAGCTCTCATTGGCCTGGAGCAGCGAACCGCGGCCACTGGGAGCCGCAATCGGCTGAACCTGTGGACGCGGTAGGTAAACAAACCGGCCTGGCCCGCTAGGGGCTTTCCCTGCACAAGCGGCGGAACACATTTGGGAACCACTGGGTTAAGGCAATGGTTGTTCTACAGATCCAAGTTATAGATATGATTTTTTTTTTATCACCAACCACACAGCAGACTTTAACGAGATACAGACCTGAATAGTACAATAATGAACAGAATGGAAGAGCAATAAATGGAAACTAGTAACACATGAGATTCAGGGTCATATTAGCCAGTGAAAAAAGCCACTAAAGATTAAGCAACTGGGAGGAAGGTGCGGGAGTGGGATACAAGTCCCTAGCTCTGCCATAGATTACCTCTATCATCTTGGAGAAATCACTTAATTTCTTCGAAACTCGGTTCCTCATTTGTAAAATGGGGATAATCTTTCCTTGCCTCACAGGGATGTTATGGAATAAAAAGTAATTAATTTATTATACAGTGTTAATTACTGTGTGTGTGAATCATAAGAGCCTATTTAGCACTTATATGGTTCTTTTCATCCATAGATAGCATTGAAGATCTTAAAAACCACTTCATTTTTCTGATGCAGCCTTGCACAGCTGCAATATATTGACATTGTATAGCAACATTATGTCATAATGACTTGCCATTGTTTAGACTGCAAGCTATTTGGGGCAGGAACTGTCACTTGCCCCAAATTGTTTGTCCTGTAGGCACTAATGCAGTATAAAGGTTGGTATAAGTCATTCCATACAGGTACTACATTGTGTTACGATGTGCAATCAAGCTATGATTACTTTGTGATGCTGTTTCCATCTCTATGTCTAGAAAAGGGATAGTGAAGGAAGAACTTGCCAGGCCTTTAGATTCCATTATATATCCAGCCCTGAAGAGCCACATGCAGTTCGAGACTGGTTGAGTAGCCAAGCAGTGAAGTTATTTTTAATTCAAGGGTTTATATAAGTGAAGTTTTGGTTAATGCTATTACCTTAGCCACAACAAATGCAAATGACCTGTGATTAGTTGACAGATACTGAATGGGTTGTATAAAGAAAATAAATTGTAGCCACACAGTGTTCTAGTGGTCTGAAAATGCCAACCAACCCATGGTTACTGAAGTATGAATGTTTAATCACTTAATGCAAAATGCAGTGATACTGAAATATAAAGGAAGAAACTACTGAAGTGTATGGTATTGGCAAACAGAATTATTGACTTTGAATATTTTTCATGGTATTCAGTGAATCAAAACAGACAGTTTGTTTCTGTTACAAGCAGTGTGCAGTAATTTCACCAAAGAGATGAAATTATGAATGTTTTACATCTTTTACATTGCAGTTCTTTGACAATTGGCCTGAATAAGCATTTTGCTTGCTATCTCTCAAAGTATTCTAAAGGGATCCTGACTCCAGACTAGTATTTTTCATTTTTCCAAAGACTAAATGTCCTACCAGAGACCTGTCTTTAATGTGCCTATTAAGAAGAAAAATAACCAGAGCGAGGGGCACAAGTTTCCTGTGGGTGTACTAACTCTTTTGGCCATTAAGATGGGAAGAGACTGAGCAGTGTTCACCTGGGCGGAGTGCCTTCGTGGACGGGAAGCGGGGTTGGGACACATGGAAAGGTGGCTCAGAGAATCCAGTCTTTCAGCAGAGAAGCTTCTGTATAATAAATGTTCCCAGAGATGAAGTAGACAGGATTACAGTTAAAGAATAGGTTTAACTGTGTGTTTGAAAAGTTTCCCAGGGGAAAGGTGAAGATTGGCTGCTACGTTTGCTGTGGCATCTTAGGACTGTGACCTCAAATCTTTCTATTTAGTTTTGTAATTCCTCGTTTTGAAAAACTGTTTTGTTTAAAGTGGGAGAGAACTGAGTGCATATACTTAAATGCTAGATGTATGTGACAAGTACTACATAAAGGTACTTGAAGTAATAATAAAGGATTTAAAGTAAATAAAATATTTCAGAATTAGAATGCACATTGCCCTTGAATAATGTCTCCTCACCCTTCTTTCCAGAAAGCATCTCTGATTCTTTTCAATTCATGTTTGAAGTGGAAACATTCAGTATCCAATCCAGAGAGCTGCTATATGAGATCAGATTTTATTTTTAAGGTTTTTGCAGGTAGTTTAGGGAACTGGAGTTAAAAAGGATTTATCATATATTTTTTACAACTTGGCCAGTTGTAAAATGTTATGGCAAAATTATATTTTAATATTCCTTTTGAGTCTTTTTATTGTAAATTATATAGTGACTTTATTCAGAAGTTAATTACATTATAAAGTAATGTTATTCACATCATACACTTGGTGTAAATATGAGCTTTTTACATTCCAGTCCAGGGTCATAGGAAAGAATAGATCAAAGTAGAATTAAGATTTTATTTAAAGCATCTTTCCTCTCAAAACAACCATTTTGCACTCTTTTTTGTGACAACATATCATTATGTTGGCACAAGTTATTTAGGACCACTCCTTTATACCTAGAGATGTTCTTATTTGAGCAGGTCATGCAGATGGAGTCATTCATTGGAACTGACTTTAGAAGTAAAGAGGAGTACTTGTCTCTGGGGTGGAATGTAATGGGAAATACAATCCTGGTGTGTAAAAAATATACTAGCAAAAGACTTCAAAGGAGCCAATTGCTCTGTGTATTTCTAAAAGTGACCATTGAGCTAAGAATGGTGCCTGAGATCATTTAGCACAGAGTAAGTTTTACCTAACCTTTTCATGCCTTTGTGGAATCTTCTTGGTACTTCCTTCTTCAATGAAGCTATCCCAGAATGCACATGGTGATATTACAAATACCAGGAATTGCAATGAAATTTCTGATATCTAATATTCTCAGTTAACATCTGTGCACAGGGAAATGCCAAGTGGATATTGAAAGAGAAAAAGGGTTAAAACTTCTTTTGGACTGAATTCCATACCTCCTTTTCCCCAGTTTAGATGAACTATGCTAGTTTACTTTTAAGATTTTGGTGCAAGAACAAACCTCTTCCAAAAGTGAACTAATATAGACTATGGCAGCTACTCAGAACTATCACTTAAGTTGCTTATGTTCTACTAGAATTATAATGATCAGTATTCCCAATGCCTGGAAGAGCACAACCTAATGCTATGTACTGTTTTTTTAAAAAACATGCTGACTCAACGCTGTCAGGTTCCCTTTTTAACCGGACTTTCTGGTCAAAAACTAGACACATGGGCACTCTATTACTGTTGGTAACTGATGCGGCTAGAAGCAACTGAAATGTTTGCTAGAAGTGATATACGACTCATAAGTTCTTCAGTTTTAGTTCTTTTATCAAATCTTCACATTTTATACTATTAACTATGCAAGTCCAAGATACCAAACTAAAGATTGTTGAGTGGAGTCACTTGTTTTGGCTTCCAATACCTGCTTAAAATAATAATAATTAATAATAATAAAATAGAGAAAGAAATTCTGAAAGTCACTTTGATGGGGGTTTGGGTGTGGGGGGGAGATAGTGGGACAAGCACTGGCAGTGGGGAGCTGCTGGAACCTTTCCCTGCTGCTTCTAGCTGCCAGAGTCTTTCCCTGCAGTGGGAAAAGACCTCAGCAGCAGGGAGGCAGTGGAACACTACAATATTGAAAATAGCAGTGTAGATGTAGGAGATTCTGGTGTGTCTCTACTGTACTTGCCTAGAGCCGTGCCTCATTGACTACATCACTGTTTATACCCTTGCTGGGGGTGTATGTGTGTGCAGCATATGTATTCTACACACAACTGTAAGTGTAGACACAGTCTTAGGTTAGCAAACCCCAAACGTACCTCAGTGCAGTGAGAAGGTGGTGAATCAGTTACCTGCTAAAGTCAGTTTTCCTCAAACAGATTGCTTGACCTACTGGCAAATTCTTATGCAGTTCCCCCAGCTTCTTCCTCAAATAGTAATTCTAATGTTATGCATTTGAGCACACAAAATAGCAAAGGATTCCTAGGATATTGCCACCATTAAAAAAAAACCCTGTATTTTTATTTCTAATGGCCAGAATCTGCTTTAATCTTCTGCTAAGTCACAGATGAACGTGAAAATTAGTCTTCTGGTGAGCTGAACTCTGGACTTCCTCCAGCTCAGGCTTTGAAGAAAATGCTGTTTGTCCATTGTTATAGCTTCTTATGGCAAGATCCTGCTGTGGTACTTTCACAACATTTTCTTTCACTGGCTCCTAAGTATAAAAACAAATAGCTGATTAACTAGGGGAGCTAGTTTTAAAGTTGCTAGTTTCCCACAGCATGTGATTTTCTTATAATATTTTGAACTGATTAATGTTTTGAATTTCTTGGTTTAACTTTGTTTGCTCATAAAGCTTTCATACTAGTCCCAGCGTAACGTGTTTAAAACCTATGTACACTAATTGTTGCTGAATATTGAACTGATATTAAGTAGATTTTGTCTTTTGAATATGAGATGAGCTTCATAGGTATAAGCAGGCTTCTTTTGTCTGCAACAGATTGTGCACAGTTCACATGATTTAATGTGCCTTCCACAAATTACAAGAGGAGTTGCCCATTGGGTTTCAAATAAAATTAGCTTTCCACAGCTGTTGGCCTTTCAGTGCCTGGAGGCCATAGATGGAAATTCTGTTTTGTTTCTGTTATGAATAAAGATCCCCAAATACACTTGTGAGTGTTGCAAAGTTAATCCTTGAAGTGCAGTGGAGTAAGTGTGATCTTTTGGATAAATTCCATTGGTTTGGTTTTGGTGATTCAAAGATTAGGGTTATCAGTTGTATGTAAAATAAATAAATTCCCTGTTAAATTTGCAGTACCGTTGCAATTAACTATTTATTTATTTCCACTAAGGTTCATCCAATTTTTTTAGCTTTGTCTCCTTCTGTATATTTATTGAATTTAGGATGAGCAAAAAGGGTTCACTTGTAATAAGAGCTGATACCCCTCACTTAAGCAGAAGCCAAACTTTTTGAGGCTTGGATCTGGTTTGGTTGGATTTTTCCTGATCCTTTTTGTGAGTAGGATTTTAAAACCATGGGATAACTTGGTGTGCATTGATTGTGTCCTTCTGGAGATCACTGCAACTTAAATAAGCCACAGAGTGAATCAGCTATATATTAAACTACATTCTTTTCCCCCCTGGCTAATTGCATGAGAACCAGGATGATTATGATGAGAGAAGAATTAAAAAAAAAAAAAAGTATGCACATACACATGCACATGCAAAAAAGCAACCAAAAGCTATATTCAGTTTTGAGCTATTTATATTTTATTTTACTGCTGCATTCAGGCGAATAAACCTGTCTTCTTATAAGCTGTCTTCTTATGGCAGAATATGATCTTAATTTGATGTAGTGCAAAAAGAGACTCTAGATGCTTGGTTCTCTAGTTTTTAAAACCTGTCTCCATCTCTTTGGATGGATTATTTTAATACTCTTCATTTAGGAGGTGGGGAAAGAAGCCTTATTTAATACAGTTGACCCTCTCTAATGAGGTTGGCCACCAAAGAATTTGCATGCTATAATGAGGTGCTTGTGTACAGTATTTTTTAAAAGAGGAATGTATAATGAGTTGTAATGGAAAAGGGTATGGTGGGAGCAAATAATATTGCAAGTGTGCAGCCTATAATGACTGTTTAAAATCTTTCTCTATTGAAAGAGCACAATAGAGAGATTCTACTTAACAACAACAAAAAACTTCCTAAAATTTGATTTTTTTTTTTTGTAATCTAGTTAGTGACATCTTTTAAGAGAGATCTATTTACATTTCTCCACTACTTGCCATGTGAAGATTGAATGTTTAACACTGATCAAGTGTTCTTACAGCAAATTGAATGAGGTAAAGTAGGACTCTGCCTATCTATTCCATGTTTTGACAGGGATGCAGTGCTGACCTTCTGCTTCTCCCTAACACTACATATTCAGATTTAAAAGGCGTGCATGTGAGGCTACACGTTCCTTTGTGGTATGGTGTGGTGCAGCAGTAGCTCTGCCTTGGATTCCTTCATGGTCTTCTGCTGCTCTGCCCAGCCTCTGACACCTGAGCTGAGAGAACATAGTCTTCCAGCTAGATCATGTAACAGTTTCATCTCTTTGGGGCTACCCAAAGTCCAAAATCAACACACACAAAAAATGCTCTTTCCTTCCCTAAGGGAGGCCCTGAGAAGAAGCATCCTTCCCTCATTCCTGGCCCCTGCCACCAGCCTTCTCTCCTACATTGAGAACTCAAGATCTGTTCTCCCTCACAGCCAAGCAACTCCTGAATTGGGCTGTCCCTTTTTAGCTCTTCCCTTGAAGTAGGGCATCTGCTTCATGTGTCATGGGGTGGGGCTGTCTGTCCCTGTAGCAGCCCGATAGCCCTTTCCTGACTTGTGGGGGTTTGTACACCCCACCACAGCCTGGCATGATAATGGGTAGAAACACTATCACAGTGGTATTGAAGCTTACGACTGTTGGCCTCTATAAAGCTTCTCAAGGAATGGATGGGCATGGAACTAAAGGGTTAATGACCTTAATGTGTATACACATGGGCTAAAAGTTCCTGTTGGCTACAAATGCTTGGCTAGAGGTGTGGGGCTTTCTGGACCAGAATTAGTGTAGCCTAGGTAGCATGCAAGATGCTTAAATGTCCCTGCTGTGGCTAATACTTTAGCCTTTGGGGTGCAACTGCAAAGGCTGTCTTTTCTCCTTGGCTTATGGAAGGAGTTAAGGGATGACGCTCAGGAGCTGTAGGAGAGGGCACTGTGGTAGAGATTTTGTTGGTAGATTTTAGATGATAAATCTAAATACAACTCGCTTGTCAAGATGTCATAGGAATTCTGAGTATGCTCTGGAGGATTAACTGGTAACTTTTTTCTTTAATTCACTTTGTACTAACTTTGATATGCATCCTGGTAGGCCAAACTTTTAAGAAACATTGCCAACTAATCTTCCATCTTGGGAAAAGCTGCTCCCTCCAAACTCTGCATCAGATTTTTTTTCTCATTAGCTTCCTCCTAATCATGTCATTCCAGTCTGAACCTCAGTTTGACAGGGTAAAAAATGGAAACAGTGGCTCCATTCTTGGTGACTGGCCTCATTCAGATAGATGGCTTTGGTTCCTGTAATTCTGGCAGCCCTTAATTAAATGTAATTAAAATCAAGTAGCTTCAGGTCAGTTCAGGACCTCTCCTTTGCAAACAGCTCTTCTGGAGTAGGGTAAAAAAACCACAATGGTGTACCATATGTGATTAAAAAAAAATTTCCATCTCCTCTGAAGGTGTCTCTGTATGTGAAACCAACCTGGCCTCAGTGCCAGTGTTCCCTCCAAAATTTCTCTTAAAAACACAAAGCAACTCTTCTTGCAACATCAGATAGCACAGAGCAATGTTGGCCCCTGTGGGGGAAATTCTGGGACAAGAGCAGCCAGAAGAGCTTCCAGAGCCTGGGCACCCTAGAAAAATAGACCTCTACATCTTTCCCACCTCAGAGTTTTGGACGAGGCTACTGAAGTTCTGTTTCAGCATGTGTGTGAATTTCATTAAAAAAGTACCCCTGAACAATTTATTACAGTAGACTGTTATTAAAATGTACCATTAAAAGTCCAGTTGTGATTTAAACTTGAGTTTTCCTAGGAAGCAATAAACCTTTCAGCCTTTTTTCTGTTAGTCTCAAAGGTGCCACAGGACCCTCTGTTGCTTTTTACAGATTCAGACTAACACGGCTACCCCTCTGATACCTTCAGCCTTTGAAGTTTTCCATAAAATGTAATATTGCATTACCAGCAAAATACACATGATAAAATAATTAAAAAAAAAAAATTGTGTTCCTGATGAATTTTTCATTTGGGGTGGGTCTTCTGCTTATTATTTACAAGGTCAATGGCAGATTTGGGGATCATATGGACCATAAGGTAAATATGAATCAACAGTGTAACACTGTTGCAAAAAAAAGAGAATATCATTCTGGGATGTATTAGCAGAAGTATTGTAAGCAAGACACAAGAAATAATTCTTCCGCCTACTCCATGCTGATTAGGCCTCAACTGGAGTATTGTGTCCAGTTCTGGGAGCCACGTTTCAGGAAAGATGTGGACAAATTGGAGAAAGTCCAGAGAAGAGCAACAAAAATGATTAAAGGTCTAGAAAACATGACCTATGAGGGAAGAATGAGAACTGGGTTTGTTTAATCTGGAGAAGAGAAGACCGAGAGGGGACATGATAACAGTTTTCAAGTACATAAGAGGTTGTTACAAGGAGGAGGGAGAAAAATTGTTCTCCTTAACCTCTGAGGATAGGACAAGAAGTAATGGGCTTAAATTGCAGCAAGGGAGGTTTAGGTTGGACATTAGGAAAAACTTCATAACTGGCAGGGTGGTTAAGCACTGGAATAAGTTGCCTAGGGAGGTTGTGGAATCTCCATCATTGGAGATTTTTAAGAGCAGGTGGACAAACTCCTATCAGGAATGGTCTAGATCAGTGTTTCCTAAACTTGGGACGCCACTTGTGTAGGGAAAGCCCTTGCTGGGCCGGGCCGATTTGTTTACCTGCCCCGTCCGCAGGTTCAGCTGATCGCGGCTCTCACTGGCCGCGGTTCGCTGCTCCAGGCCAATGGGAGTTGTTGGAAGCAGCGCGGGCCGAGGGACGTACTGGCCACCACTTCCAGCAGCTCCCATTGGCCTGGAGCAGCAAATCGCGGCCAGTGGGAGCCGTGATCGACTGAACCTGCGGACGGGGCAGGTAAACAAATCGGCCCGGCCCACCAGGGGCTTTCACTACACAAGCGGCGTCCCAAGTTTGGGAAACACTGGTCTTCATAATACTTAGTGCTGCCATGAGTGCAGAGGACTGGACTACATGACCTCTTGAGGTCCCTTCCAGTCCTATGATTCTATTCTCTGCACAGCAAGTCACGTTCTTAACAGCTAGTTGGGGGAGACATGGGGGAGCTGCATGATATTTAAGCAGTGTCGCTATTGGAGAGGTTTGCAACAAGTTACAGGCCATTCTTGTGGTGTGACAGCCAGAAGATATTACACTGTAATCCCTTCAGGGCAGGGTTTGTCTCTTGTGTGTGTGTTTTTACAGTACCCAGTGCAATGGGCCTCCAGGCTCAGTTGTCTTTTGGGTGCTACCTCAATATAAATACTTGCTATTAAGGAGAGAGCTAGGGAATGCTGTTGACTTAGACAACTAAAATCAGTTTTAACAGCATTTATTGTGTGTTTCCTTCCATCATGCCTCTTTTCTTTTGACAGTAATGTAGAACCCCACTGTTCCAACTGTGTGCTGGTGGCTTAACATTTATCATCCAGTTAATTCAGAGTGGTAGGTCTCTTATATGCTAGTAGGTTTTGCAGAAACATTTGGTGGTTTTTGTGGTGTGGGACACTGTTATAGTGTCTGAGCAGAGGCCAACAGATTTGTTTAAACTTTAACCAGAGGCTGATTCAAACCAATTACCCCAGAGAATGAATCCTGGCACCTTGCATCAATGCTGCATGCAGATACTATTAAAGAGACCAAGAAGGCATCCACATATTCATTTAGTTTTAAGGAGTAGTATTGTTGATGACTAGAGGCAGTCTTGTTCCTTCAGTATTCTGGCCAGAGGAAAAGTGCAGACTATCTTCATAGGTGAATTGGGGAAACAGTTTGAATGAAAGCACTGAACACAACAAACATATACAGATTCCTCTACAGCTTGTTGTCTATTGCTGTTTTGAATGCTTTGAATTCAAACTAAATATTGTGCATATATTTTTTTCCTTTTCAGACCTCTGGGTGGAAAACTGAACTTAACTAAGAGAAACAAATGTTTGCACACGCATTGATAGTTTAGAAATCTATTGCTTTTAAGTATTTTTCTTCAATTTTTTTTTTTTTTAGAATACATGCAGTCTGCTGGCCACATCCATATTGAACAGTATCAATTGCTGATTCTAGATTCATTTTCCCTAACAATTTTGAGCATTTTAAGCCTCGATCCTGGAAGCTGTTCTTCACAGTTAAGCTCCTATCCCTGATCCAGAACAGCTTTGTAGAATGGGGACTTTAATGTCTAATGAAATGGTCCATTTGGTCTCTCTCTTTTCTATCTTTTTTCACACCTATACTCCTGGGATTTAAAATCAGTCAGTGATGTTAGAATTCCTCATTCACATTACACTTTCACGGTCGGTGTTCTTTTGGCTACATTATACTGTAGCTGTAATGTTGCCAACTCTCTGTTTTTATCAGGAGTCCCAGTTCATGGAGTCATGTAATTACATGAGAATCTGAGCTTTTTTTATTAAAAAAGAAAAGTAAGTTTGTAGCTCTTATAGTTGCAGAATAAAGCTGGAAAACTCTAAATGCTAAAACACTAGATGGCAAAAAAGACCCTATATATAATATTTCTAGAAATATCACTTTTTTGACTATGTTTGAACACTTACAGTTGGCAATGCTGTAGCTGCATTTTTTTGGTGATAACATGCCTGGGTAGTGTTGTTCTCTGTCTGAATAGAAATTCATATCACAGGGGCCGAGGAATATTACTGTTCTGTGGAACTTTATTCTTGCTACCACTTCATAGGAAGTCTCTTATCACAAAGGTGTTTGCTAATATAGTATAGTTCATTGTACTAATCTTGGAGTGAAGTATAATTCAAAATTTTAAAATTAATTTTTACAACAGCAAAACCCTTAATGTGTGCCACCTATAATGCCTAGCTAAAAGAAGGCCTTTTCTATATCTTTCTTTGGTTCAATTTTCCCCTCTTAACCCAATGGGACAATGGGCTTTGGGCCAAATGGGCAAGGATCCCTTAGACTTATAAACATTTAAATCTTAATCCTCCTGGTTTAAAATACTTTAATATACTGAAGATGCATAGGGGCCTCATAACAGTGGGTGAACTAGAGAGGCTGCCAGATGCAGAAGAGATGCTAGCCAGAAGTGTCCTTTGGGCTTGCAAAACCATGGTTTCCTATGTCCTTCTGGGGCCTAGAAATACAAGGGCACTAATATGGGGGGAGGGATAGCTCAGTGGTTTCGAGCATTGGCTAGCTAAACCCAGGGTTATGAGTTTAATCCTTGAGGGGGCCACTTAGGGATCTGGGGCAAAAATCAGTACTTGGTCCTGCTTGTGAAGGCAGGGGGCAGGACTTGATGACCTTTTGGGGTCCCTTCCAGTTCTATGAGATAGGTATATCTCCATATATTTATAATTTCAGTTCTCGTCTTTCAAAAGTTTGTCCTCTTTCTTGTAAAGACATTGTTGAAAACATAAACTAATCTGTAGGATTGAAAGCTTCTCATGTTTCTTCCCTGTTCAGTTATTTTGGCCTTTACAACATCCTCTGGCAACAAGTTCCACAGGTTGACTGTGCGTTGTGTGAAGAGTGCTTCTTTTTGTGTTTTTTTTTTTTTTAAACCTGCTACTTATTAATTTCATCAGGTGACTCCTGGTTCTTGTGTTATGTGAAGGGGTAAATAACACATCCTTGTTCACTTTCTCCATTCCATTCATGATTTTATAAATCTCGAACATATTCCTCTTTATTAGTCTCTTTTCCAAGATGAACAGTCAGTCTTTTTAATCTCTCCTCATATGGAAGTTGGTCCAGACCCTTACTCAGTTTTGTTGTCCTCCTCTGTACCTTTTCCAATTCTAATATATCTTTTTTGAGATGGGGTGACTAGCTGCATGTAATATTCAAGGTGCGGGTCCACTATGGATTTATATAGTGGCATTATGATATTTTCTGTCTTATCTATCCCTTTCCTAATGGTTCCTAACATTGTTAGCTTTTTTGACTGCCACTGCACATCGAAGTGATGTTTTCAGAGAACTATTCACAGTGACTCCAAGATCTCTTTCTTGAGTGGTAACAGCTAATTTGGACCCCATCATTTAGTATGTATAGTTGGGATTATGTTTTCCAATGTGCATTACTTTACATTTATCAACAGTGAATTTCATCTGCCATTTTTGTGAGGTTCCTTTGTAACTCTTTGCAGTCTGCTTTGGATTTAACCATCTCGAATAATTTAGTACCCTCTGCAAACTTTGCCACCTCACTGTTTACCCCTTTTTCCAGATCATTCATGAATATGTTGGAGCACTGGTCCCAGTACAGGTCTTTGGGGGACCCTACTATTTACCTCTCTTCACTGTGAAAACAGGCCATTTATTCCTACCCTTTGTTTCCTGTCTCAGAACCTGTTACTGATCCATGAGAGCCCTTAAGCCCACGCTTCATGGATAATGGAGCTACTCAGGAGCTTAAAGTTAAGCACATGTGCAAACGGTTTGCTGGATCAGGATTTATAAGAATAAGATGCAATATGTAAGGGGGAGAGAAGACCGCTAATGAGGTGCAAAACTTGCTTTAAAATACCAGTGTTCTCTGAATCAAAGATAGGAAACTTAATACATACACCAATAGCTCCCCCTTTTCTGCTAATCCACTGAGGAATGGATCTTTTATCTCAAGAAGTGTTGCTCCTAAAAGATCATCATCTGAGCCTATCTCTGATATTTGATTATTTTGTAATTACTTGTCTTTTCTCTTGAAAATGTAGAAATGTTTTTGAAGATAAAAGGAGCACAATTTAGCTTCTCGTACAATCCTACAGGCTAATACTTTATAAGCATTATTTAAAAAGGAAAAAAAATCCCTCCCTGCTCCCTCAGCTCATATTTCTGCCTGGTTTCATTATGAAACAGTGCTGAAGATTAGGACAAAGAATGCTCTTGCTCTCTATCCAGTTTTTTAACAATGAGAACAGCTGCCTTTTTATTTTATTTTTTATTTTATTTTAAAGATGTGTATTCTGGCTTGAATCACAAGTGAAACTGAGTTTATTTGATTCATCCTATTCCCTAGTGGACATTTGTCCACATCAGAGAAACATCCCACATTATCACAGTATTGGCAGCCTTTCCTCCATAGAGGTTTAAGACTGGAATAGAAGGGTAATTGTATATCAGGAGTGAGGCATATTGGCATAGCTTTGACGCTTACATAGCACCTGCGTTCACTATGCCTTGATGTGTCCTGTGCTGTTGGTTTATTATTTTAATACCACAGTAACCAAATTCACACTCTGTTGGGCATGAGAGGGAGAAAAGAATTGCATAGATTATTAAAGTGGTGATTGTAAATTCAGCTACCAGACTCCCACTGATGAGTTATATGGTCAGACCCCTATGTACCTCACTGGAAATATAAGTATCCTACTGAATATATTCTAGTGGTAGCTTTAAAAAAAAAATGACACAGCAAAGTGAACATTCAAAACAAGTTTATAAATACCATCTAGCAATCCCTTTCCCCCTCATCTATCACTCTCAGAATTCGTTAATGGAATAACTCTGTGACAGAGTATTTTTATCTATTAAAATGGGACACTCTGTCTCTGGGAGACAGACTATCCCTGCAGTAAGTGAGCACTGACAATACATTGTGTGTTGCTGTAGGAGCGCCAATATGCTTTAGAAGAATAAATTTTCTATTTTATGTAGGTTTTCATAATCCGCTGATCATGGTAGTGTCGGAGGGTGTGTCTACACAGCAGTGAAACACGCGTGATTGGCCTGTGTCAACTGACTCAGGCTTGAGGGGCTCACGCTTTGGGGTTGTAAAATTGTAGTGTAGACTCTCAGGATTGACCCCAGGCTCTGGGACCCTCCCACCTCAAGGGTGGGTCCCAGAGCCTTGGACTCCACCTGAAGCCCAAACAGCTACACCTCAGTTTTACAGCCCTACATTCCAAGCCCCTCTAGCCCGAATCAGCTGATATTGGCCAGCCACATGTGTTTAATTGCATTGTAGACATACCCAGAGTGCCTTCCAGTAGTCAGTAGTGCATTAAGCAGCGTGACTACACATTGTTGAATAGGACTGATAGGTCAGCAAATTGCCTGGAGGGGTGGTTTTGCATTCATTTGGATACCTTATTCAGAAGTTTGAGATCCTGTTTTGTGAATCTTTTACTACAAAAGATCTTCAGAGTTCTTTTTTTTTAACAAATACATTTAAACTAACTTTCTCCCTTTAGATATTCTTACTAAAGCTGTCTTCACTCTGGTTTGCAACTTGATTCAATCACATTCTGCTTTTGCTCTTTTAAAGGTTTGGTTTCTCTACAGTGTGATTTTTAGCATCTGTCAGAATCCTCTATGGACTGTTGAACAATGGGGGAGAGAGAGACAAACCATTGGCAGCTCCACACAGATTGAAGCCTGCACTTCAGAATCTGCTTGGCTGTAATGTATCCATCCAGCTTTTAGGTCCTGATTGCTCAATACTGGGAATAGCATCAAATTCCAGCCAGTCATGATCTGCCAGGTCACAACTAAACTGTCTAGTTTGGGAACGAAGAAGGAAAAAGAATTGAATAAGTTCACATTCTGCAATCTTTGGAAAAGACAGGAATCTTGTAATTATTTGGGCGTGCTATTTTGGTCACTTTTGATTTAGGCTGTCTACACTAGTACTTTAATCAGAAAAACAGTTCTCGGGCAGGGAGGTGAAAAAAACACCCCCCTGACAGACATCAGTTTGACTAACAAAAGTGCTGGTGTGGACATCGCTATGTCGGTGGGAGATGCTCTCCCATCACTCATTGGGGATGGTTTAATTATGCCGTCGGGAGAGCTCTCTCCCGCCAGCATATAACGGCTACACAGGAGACCTTACAGCAGTGCAGCTGTGCCGCTGTAAGGTCCGTAGCGTAGACAGTTGGTGTTGGTCCTGCTTTGAGCAGGGGATTGGACTATAGACTCATAGACTCTAAGGTCAGAAGGGACCATTATGATCATCTAGTCTGACCTCCCGCATGATGCGGGCCACAAAAGCTGACCCACCCACTCCCGGAAGAATTCTCTCCCTTGACTCAGCTGTTGAAGTCCCTAAATCGTGATTTAAAGACTTCAAATCGCTGAGAATCCTCCAGCAAGCGACCCCTGCCCCATGCTACGGAGGAAGGCGAAAAACCTCCAGGGTCTCTCCCAATCTACCCTGGAGGAAAATTCCTTCCTGACCCCAAATATGACGATCAGCTGAACCCCGAGCATGCGGGCAAGATTCTCTAGCCAGACCCACTAGAAAAAGTTCTCTGTAGTAACTTTTAATATCCCATCATTGACCATTGTTGCTAATTATCAGCGATGGCACGTTATTGACCTATTGACTAAAATCACTTTATCCCATCAAACCATCCCCTCCATAAACTTATCAAGCTTAATCTTAAAGCCAGAGAGGTCTTTTGCCCCCACTGTTTCCCTCGGAAGGCTGTTCCAAAACTTCACCCCTCTGATGGTTAGAAACCTTCGTCTAATTTCAAGCCTAAGCTTCCCGACGGCCAGTTTATATCCATTCGTTCTCGTGTCCACATTAGTACTGAGCTGAAATAATTCCTCTCCTTCCCTGGTATTTATCCCTCTGATATATTTAAAGAGAGCAATCATATCCCCCCTCAGCCTTCTTTTGGTTAAGGTAAACAAACCGAGCTCCTCGAGTCTCCTTTCATACGACAGATTTTCCATTCCTTGGATCATCCTAGTGGCCCTTCTCTGTACTCGTTCCAGTTTGATTTCATCCTTTTTAAACATGGGAGACCAGAACTGCACACAGTACTCCAAATGAGGTCTCACCAGTGCCTTGTATAACGGAACCAGCAACTCCTTATCTCTACTAGAAATACCTCGCCTAATGCATCCCAAGACCGCATTAGCTTTTTTCACGGCCACGTCACATTGCCGACTCATAGTCATCCTGCGATCAACCAGGACTCCGAGGTCCTTCTCCTCTTCCGTTACTTCCAACTGATGTGTCCCCAGCTTATAACTAAAATTCTTGTTGTTTATCCCTAGATGACCTCCTGAGGTCTTTTCCAACCCTAATATTCTATGATTCTATGACATAGCCTTAATGCCACAGAGCTCTTTCACACTGATGTCAGTGGGAGTTCAAGGGTGCTTGGCACCTTAAAGGATCAAGCCTTTGTTAAAGAAATTGGTGTGATGGTGCCTACAATTGCAACTCAAAAGATGCCAAAATATTCAGGACCCAGATAGTGCCTCCTCTCCCGCCTCTGTGGCCTTCAGAGAAAACTGCAGAGAGGCATCAACCAGAGTTCCAGCTAGCAGGGGCAAAATCAGCCAACGCAGGCTCCTTGGGACATTCAGAGAACTTTCTACAGTTTTGACTGGACTTTCTCTGTCTTGTGCTGATTGGCTATTTGCTCTAACCCTCTCCTTTCCGCCTCTGTCTTTTTGTCTCCTCTTCACTCCACACCTGCCCTCTTTACCCTCTTCTCCCCTGCCCTTTCCTTTTCTTTCCCTTTATTTTATACTCCTCCTAAGTAAATCCACCCCCAAATAGCCTCCAGACCCATGGAACTAACATGCTGTTTGTTATCATCACATTATTCACTTTGCTTGTGCTCTACTCCTCCCACCCCTGTGGCTGTCTTGTCTATTTAGATTGTAAGTTCTGTGGGGGCAGGGACTGTCTCCTGCTCTGTACACTGCTTATCACAATGGGGCCTCATTCTTGGCTGGCCCTTAGGCACTACTGTAATAAACATGATTAATATAATTAGGTTCCCTAAAGCTAGGTTCCTAAATACATTTAATCGGGCTGGATTTTTCAAAGGGGCTTTAAGGGAGTTAGGCACCTAGCTCCCATTAAATGTCAGTGAGAGTTGGGTGTCTTACACACAAGTTCATTTGATAGTCCTAGGCCTTGTCTACACTACGAGAGTAGTTCGATTTTACTTAAATCGAATTTTTGGAATCGATATTGCAAAGTCGAACGTGTGTGTCCACACTAAGGACAGTAATTCGACTTTGTGAGTCCACACTAACGGGGAAAGCGTCGACATTGGAAGTGGTGCACTGTGGTCAGCTATCCCACAGTTCCCGGAGTCCCCGCTGCCCATTGGAATTCTGGGTGGAGCCGCAAATGCCTTCTGGGTAAAAAAAAGGTGTCCAGGGTGCTTTTGGGTAACTGTCGTCATCCGTCCATCACTCCCGCCCTCCCTCCCTGAAAGCGCCGGCGGGAAATCAGTTCGCGCACTTTTCTAGTCAGTGACAGCGCGGACGCCACAGCACTGCGAGCATGGAGCCTGCTGCAACCATCACTGCAGTTGTGGCCGCTCTCAACGCCTCGCAACTTATCATACACCTTTCCCTGAGGCAGATGCAGAAAAGTCAGGCGAGGAGGCTACGTCAACGCGGTGATGGCCTGAAGTCTGAGAGTAGCACAGACCTCTCAGAAAGCAGGGGACCCAGCGCCGAGAACATCACGGTGGCAATGGGTCATGTTGATGCCGTCGAAAGGAGATTCTGGGCACGGGAAACAAGCACTGAGTGGTGGGACCGCATAGTGCTGCAGGTCTGGGATGAATCCCAGTGGCTGCGAAACTTTCGCATGCGGAAGGGAACTTTCCTGGAACTTTGTGAGTTGCTGTCCCCTGCCCTGAAGCGCAATGACACCCGGATGCGAGCAGCCCTGACTGTCCAGAAGCGAGTGGCCATAGCCCTGTGGAAGCTTGCAACGCCAGACAGCTACCGGTCAGTCGCGAACCAGTTTGGGGTGGGCAAATCTACCGTGGGGGTTGTTGTGATGCAAGTAGCCAAGGCAATCGTTGATGTACTGCTGCCAAAGGTAGTCACCCTGGGAAACGTGGAGGCGATCATAGATGGCTTCGCAGCGATGGGATTCCCAAACTGCGGTGGGGCCATAGATGGAACTCACATCCCTATCCTGGCACCGGAACACCAGGCCAGCCAGTACATTAACAGAAAGGGCTACTTTTCCATGGTGCTGCAAGCACTGGTGGACCACAGGGGACGTTTTACCAACATCTACGTGGGATGGCCGGGCAAGGTTCATGACGCTCGTGTTTTCAGGAACTCTGGTCTGTTTAGACGGCTGCAGCAAGGTATTTACTTCCCGGACCACAAAATAACTCTTGGGGATGTGGAGATGCCTATAGTCATCCTCGGGGACCCAGCCTACCCGCTAATGCCCTGGCTCATGAAGCCCTATACTGGCGCCCTGGACACTGAAAAAGAACTCTTCAACTACCGGCTGAGCAAGTGCAGAATGGTGGTGGAGTGTGCTTTTGGCCGTCTCAAGGGGAGATGGAGAAGCTTACTGACTCGCTGTGATCTCAGCGAAACCAATATCCCCATTGTTATTGCAGCTTGCTGTGTGCTCCACAATCTCTGTGAGAGCAAGGGGGAGACCTTTATGGCGGGGTGGGAGGTTGAGGAAAATAGCCTGGCTGCTGATTACTCACAGCCAGACAGCCGGGCGATTAGAAGAGACCAGCGGGAAGCGCTGTGCATCCGGGAGGCTTTGAAAGCAAAGTTCCTGAGTGAGCAGGGTAACCTGTGACTTTAAAGTTTGTGTATTGAGAAGCTAAACCTGCCCCCATTTCTTTGCCCAGTTAATGTTGACTATCCTATCCAGTTACATACCCCCTTCACCCCACTTCCAACACACGTTTCAAAATAAAAATAGTTCTACTTTGTTAAAGCACACCGTTTTCTTTAATACTGTATTCGCGGGAATTTTTTAAAACTGGGACGCAGACTGTGGTGCGGAGCGGGTGTACTGTAGTGGCGCGAATGCAGCTTCTAAACTCAAGGATTGACAGGCTCCGCTGCGGTGGGATGGTTGTTTCAACGGAGCCTGTCACCCCTCCTGATAGGGACTGTGTGTATGGGGGGGTCTATGTGACTTTGTGGCAGGGGGAGGACGGTTACAGATCCCCTGCTGTGTGGCTCTGTGATCCTGCCTAAGGACCGCCGCTTAAGATCTGTAACTGCCCTCCCCTGCCACAAAGTCACAGAGCAACCCACCCCCCACCACATAACATGAAAACAACCTCCCAGACTAACCAGGGTAACTAGTCACTGCATCACTGCACTATGTATGTGCCCTGCTGCTGTGCCTGCCCCCGACTATATACCCTGCCAAAGGTGACTGTCCTGTCGAATTACCAACCCCCTATCCCCCCCTCCTGCAAAAGAACATGATGGAAACAGTAGTTAACAGAAACGTATTTTTTATTATCAACCAAACATGGAACTGGGAAAGTGAAACTTGGACGGGGGCTTGTGTCAGGCGGGAAGGAAAGAACTTGTCAAATTTTGGGGAATGAGAGCCTTCTGCTGCTCGAGCTCTCTGCAGGGGTGGAGTGAGAGTTAGCAGGGACTCTGCCGCCTCTCCTTCTGTGCACTTTGGGTGAGGGGAGTATGGGACTTGGTGGCGGGGGAGGGCGGTTAGAGATGGACTGCAGCGGGGCTCTGTCCTCCTGCCTCCGTTCCTGCAGAACATCCACAAGGCGCCGGAGCGTGTCCGTTTGCTCCCTCATTAGTCCAAGCAGGGTTTGAGTCGCCTGCTGGTCTTCCTGACGCCACCTCTCCTCCCGATCCATGTTGGCTTGGTGCATTCGGGTCAAGTTCTCCCGCCACTGGGTCTGCTGTGCTGCCTCGGCTCTGGAGCAGGCTATAAGCTCCGAGAACATGTCCTCCCGTGTCCTCTTCTTCTTATGCCTAATCCGCGCTAGCCTCTGGGAGTGTGATGACAGGCTAGGTTGTGAGACAGTCGCAGATGGGGCTGTGGGAATGGGAAAAAGGGAGTGAATTCCTCAGAAAGATAAATGTAGTTGTGAACAAAGAACATAGTCTTTCTCTGTTAACAAGACCATGCACAGCACCTCTCACATGCGCACTCAGCACAAGGTCGAATTCTCGGCCTTCGCATTCAGTGCCTGGGGTCTTCTACAGCACATTTGAGAAGCCTCTCAGGAGAACGGAATTTCTGTTGCAGGCAGACATGGTAAGCCGTAGACTTGTGGCAGCTTAAAACTTTAATATTAGCAATGGCCTCATTTCACATTGAAATCAATGTCGGTCCCTGCTGCCAGCAATTCGGCAAGCAGGAAGTCTGCTCCTGTCCCACACCCTCGTGGCTGTCCCCGGGAACGATCCCTTTCGGCTGCCCCTCTCCCGCCTCCACCGCGTGGCTGCAAACCAGCGGTTACAGTTCTGTAAAGGAACGGCAAAGCAGTCCCAACACTAACATTCCCCTACCTCATTCAAAGCAGGTCATCATGAGCGACATCACCCTCATGAGGATCTCTGACAGCGAGAAAGAGAGAATGCTCCGGGAAAGCCTGCAAAGACCAGGGCCGTATGCCGCCATGCTGTGCAGAGCAATGATTCCAGAGTACTTGATAGTCTCGTGGCGTGGCAACGTGTCCTACTACGGAGGACCCAATAAGGCCGCTCTCCCCAAGAACCTAATGCAGCGGATTTCCAATTACCTCCAGGAGAGCTTCCTCGAGATGTCACAGGAGGATTTCTGCTCCATCCCCGGACATATAGACCGCATTTTACTGTAGCTGCTGTAGCAGTGACTAACCAGTAGAGCGGCTTGGGCAGGACAATCATGCAAAACCGGACATTGCTAGATTTTTTTTCAATAGTTGCACTGCCCATGACTGAATCGTTAAGCTAATCAAACTAATCATGAGAAACCCATTTTTTAAATTGTTAGTATTCCTGTTCTGTTACAAATAAATGTTTAGATTTTTACAGCACTTACTGGCTGATCCTTCCCCAGATTCTGTGTCCGGGGTAACGGCTGGGGAGGGTTGGTAGGGGATCTCTGTAAGGGTGATGAAGAGATCCTGGCTGTCGGGGAAATCAGCGTTGTGAGCGCTGTCGACTGCCTCGTCCTCCTCATCTCCTTCCTCATCTTCCCCGTCCGCTAACATGTCCGAGGATCCAGCCGTGGACACTATCCCATCCTCAGAGTCCACGGTCACTGGTGGGGTAGTGGTGGCGGCCGCACCGAGGATGGAATGCAGTGCCTCGTAGAAACGGGATGTCTGGGGATGGGATCCGGAGCGTCCGTTTGCCTCTTTGGTCTTCTGGTAGCCTTGTCTCAGCTCCTTGATTTTCACGCGGCACTGCGTTACATCCCGGCTGTATCCTCTCTCTGCCATGTCTTTAGAGATCTTCTCGTAGATCTTTGCATTCCGTCTTTTGGATCGCAGCTCGGAAAGCACGGACTCATCGCCCCACACAGCGATGAGATCCAAGACTTCCCGATCAGTCCATGCTGGGGCCCTCTTTCTATTCTGAGATTGCACGGCCATCACTGCTGGAGAGCTCTGCATCGTTGCCAGTGCTGCTGAGCTCGCCACGATGTCCAGACAGGAAATGAGATTCAAACTGGCCAGACAGGAAAAGGAATTCAAATTCAAATTTTCCCGGGGCTTTTCCTGTGTGGCAGTTCAGAGCATCCGAGCTCGTACTGCTGTCCAGAGCGTCAACAGAGTGGTGCACTGTGGGATAGCTCCCGGAGCTATTAGCGTCGATTTCCATCCACACCTAGCGTAATTCGACATGGCCATGTCGAATTTAGCGCTACTCCCCTCGTCGGGGAGGAGTACAGAAGTCGAATTAAAGAGACCTCTATGTCGAACTAAATACCTTCGCGGTGTGGACGGGTGCAGGGTTAATTCGATGTAACGGCGCTAACTTCGACATAAACGCCTAGTGTAGACCAGGCCTTAGTCCTAAACAAGTGGCCAGTATTTTTTTTCCAAAAGTGATTTGAGCACAGCTACTCTCTTCGACTTCTCTGGGAGTTGCTAGATACTCTGAACTTTAGAAAATCGGGCTTTAAATATGGATCTAGGATCCTAATGTGAGACACTCAGTTTTGAAAATTTGGCTTGTTATCTCCAGAATAACAAAGAAGTTGCATCTTTTCTTCTGTGATTTTAAGTGGGGAAAATGAAGCACAAAGTTCGGGTTACTCTGCTGTAGATGAAGCAATTCATGTTAGCCACTTGTTGCAGCATATAGAGCAGGCAAGTTTTAAACAAATCCTTCTCAAGTATATGAATGAGTGGAGAAAATCTTTGTGGCCACCTTATCTGATGAAAGCCTGTTAACATATAAAATGCAATTCAAGTCTATAATCTTTTTTTCAGATGCCATATTACCTATTACTACTACAGGAGAAAGAAACAATGCTTTTAGCCTACCATAAACTAGTCATTAGTTTGGTGGGTTTTTTAAACTCTTAAACCCTTTTCAGTTTAAACTGCTGTCTCTGATGTGAACTTACTTAAGTCAGTGGCTCTCAAACTTTTTTACTGGTGACCTCTTTCACATAGCAAGCCTCTGATTGTGACCCCCCCCCCATAAATTAAAAACACTTTTTATATATTTAACACCATTATAAATGCTGGAGGCAAAGCAGGGTTTGGGGTGGAGGTTGCAGCTCGCAACCCCCCATGTAATAACCTCGTGACCCCCTGAGGGGTCCCGACCCCCAGTTTGAGAACCTCAGCTTTAGGTGGTTATGAACTGGCAGATTAAAACACATTGTTTTCTGAATGTTTTGAGGGTATATCCTGCTGACTTGTTCAATATCACTATAACTATCCCATGAAACTTTTTGGTATGGGTAACTTAAAGAAAAATCCTTTTAATTTTAATTTGCAGCTTTATTTCTCAAATTATTTTCACATCCCAGATATCTTCTCTTAAGCACAGTAAGGGCTGCTGATTTCAAAGTTGCTAATGAATTGAGCAATCCACACAATGTGTAATCTATTCTTGTTATAATACCTGCTCAAACTCTTTGCCTTCAATATTTAACCTAAAAGTGCTGCTTGCTTACCATGGGTAATGTTACACTGAACGAAACTTTTGTTGTTTTCCTTCTCAACTGTGCTTAGCTTTCGAGGAAAAGATATATAGGAAAAGATGTCTTTTTTAGAGTTTCAAAGAAATTCAGTAAGTGTCTACCTTTAAAAAAACAACAACAAATATTCAGTGATGGTATTGGAGAAGGAGAAACTAGACCCCCAAAATTCCCTTTTTCTCCAATGATGCCATATGTAAACGATGCTGTGTAATAATTATCAGTAACAATTTATATTTTTGCAGTTACCATTCAAACTGCTCCTCTTGGGCCTTAGCAGAATTCTTTACATGATATTAAAAATTTTACCTGTCAGGAGAGGAGAATGTGATCCAAAGTCTGAGCTGTTAGTGACATTTAAGCTTTTTTTTCTCTGTGCCGATGGCAGAAAGGGGAACTGGCATGAGTTCTACATGTTGCATATCATTTTAATTTCATTAACAAATAGACCCTGTTAACATTTAAGGAGTAAATTTGATCAAATTAATATTTATTTTGTGTTTTGAGTAACAACATCCTGGTGTTAACTAAATAGATTAAAGCCTGAATATGACTGAGATGAATATTTTAATGAAAGCCTAATTGCACTACTACTGTACTAACAGTGAAATCTACTTAGATGAACACCTTTTAAGTGCATGTCTACATGAGGACACTCAGGAAAGTTAAGGCAGGTCAGCTAAAAGTCTGAAGTCAATGCTCATAAGATAAAGCTCATTAACCCCCATGTAGATGCTTTCATTCAGAAGTAAAGTGGTCTCCAAGGAGGATTAAGTTACAGTGAACTACGATCACTTTACTTCTGAATGAATGTATCCACACATGGTTTAATACTCTTTAACTTATCCAAATTGTCCTCACACGTTTTATTGATTTGCCTTAACTTTTGGCATGTGTAGACATGCTCTGAGAGACTACCTATAGGCAGAAATCCATCTGCATACAAACATGTACCTGTAACCAGTTTTTTAATGTAGTTCAACTTGTGTGTAAGAAGTTTATGAAATATAATATTGAATAAACTGGTCTTCACATAGAAAGAGACCCCATTACATTGTTGTGTATGGCAGGGTTATTATTTCCTTTCCAACTTTTATCTGTAAACAAGGCTGAAATATGGAAGACCTGGTTTTTGTAAAATGTTGAGCCCCTGTTTCTGACCTATATTATTCCTGAATATCTGTTGCCTTGAATTTTTAGTATTACAATAGTATGAATCCTGCAGTATTTATTTAGGTTTTGCATAGTCATTGCATGCTCAGAGCTCCCATTTCCTTCAGTGGGCATTTTGCCTGAATAAGGATTTAAGATAGAACTTTTCTTAAGAGTCAGATTCTGATTTGTTTTGTCCTGAGGCTTTAAGCTGGGTTGGTTGAATTCATAGATGGGGAAAAGTTTCAGAAATGCCTAAGACTTTGGCTCTGTGCTCTCAATACCTCAGTGGGAGTTTCATTGTTAAATCCCTACACGGTACGTTGAAAATTGGCCACCTAAATATTGTTGCCAACATTCCATGAGACTCACAAAGATATCATGATGAACTAAGGTTGTTTCCTGAAAATCACGCATGTGTGCGAACAGGCAGTAGTTCCTGAGAACTCAGAAATGAGAAAATGGACCAAAAATAGGAAAAGTGAGCCAAAAAATCGAGAGATTTTTCTCCAAAATAAATTTTTAATTTTTTAATTCAAGCTCATGATTTATTTTGGTCAGTCTTATGGATGTTCAGCTTGCAGGCAAGGCAAAGCTGCATATTGTTCCTTGAGTCTTGTGATTTGTTCTGCAACTTAACCAAATTTTATTAAGACTGCTCTTCATTTTAAGAGGATGACTGGACTCAATGTATTTTCTTGGAATCTAACTTACAATGGCCAGAATTAAGTGATGAAGATCAAAAATGAGTGATTTTTTTGGCTGCCATCTTCCCTCCCCTCTCAGTCTTTCTTCTTGCTCCCAATATATTTCTTCTCTCTTTCCCTTTGGTCTCCTGCTGCCCCAGTTCTCCGTCTTGGCGTCTCCTTCCCTCTCTCCTCCCCCCTTGCCGATGTCATAACTGTGTCCTTTTCCTTTTCTCAGTTTCCCTTTCTGCTCTCCAGGCCTCTTTGTTTGCTCCTGTTTCCATTTATTATTTCCTGCCTGGCTTACATACAGTAAATAATATGGCAGCTTGTTTGTGGTTAGTTATAGGAATTGAATCTTTTTAAAAAACCAACCAAAAAACTCACCACCACCAACAAACAAACATGAACAGAGTAGCATGGCTGATGGTATTACTGACGATTAAATTCTCCTACAATGGAACTTCTTTATTCCTTTCTAGTGGGAGATGCCAGGATGTTGTGGGAGAATATAGCTGTCAGTCTTAATACTCTGTGCTGCTAATTGGATCCTGTATTTTATGTATATAATTATTTTTTGCTGGCTGCCAGTGAGACAGGGTTGGCCTCTATTTATTTGTTGTACTCAAAAAAGAATAACTGCTAATTAGTGATCGCACTACACTGACAAGAGAGCCATTTGATTTTGTTTTTCTCTTTTGAAAGGGGAGGGAGAGAGTAGAAGTGAGAGAGGAGCGGAGGGCTTCGGGATCTTAGTATTATTTGCTGTCTACATGGATGGGATGCTTCAACGCTTTGCATGGTTACCCTGCGTATTGTCCCAAAGGGTTTTGGTAGCTTGACCTCCTTTTCATTCTGTTGACCCTTGTCTTTCTGTTCAAACTTGGGCCTGTCTGATGCTAATTAGGGTGCTGTTCACAGCTGTGTTCTCTTGAAAGCAGGACCCTATCTAAAGACCACACTGGTGGTCCTGAACAGACCAATGAAAAAGTTTGGTTGCAGCAATCTCCCTCCTCACTTTGGGTGTTTTGAGTGTTTAGTACATAGTTTTAGGACTTGTTGCAGTCTAAACCCCTTCATTTATCACAAGAGCTCAAATACTGCATTGATGAGGGCCATATATGTATCTAGATAGCACATTAGTAAGGAACAAATTGGGTGTCCTCTGTGTCTTCAGTCAAGTGCAGTGTTAATTCTTTTAATCAGAGCTGTCAGTTCAAAACACACTAATGAGAGAATTAGATAAAGGGCTATTATATCAGAAGCACAGACAGTGAAGGACCTTTTGTTTCATAGCCACTATTGTGTTTCTAATAAATGTAATATAGGGAAAATAACGGCATTGGGTTTCAGTGCTTCAGAGACTAAGGTTTTGTGGCAGCTAGGGAGAAGACCTATCCATGATCACTATATAATTGTTACTTTTAAAGGCTTTGATTTCCCCCTCTCCCCACGTTGCCATCATCCACTATGGACTCAATTAAAAGTATGAATCTTGCTGATAGATTTCTCAACTATATTTCTAGCCACCTACTGTGGAATTATTATTCTAGAACAGACTGATAGATCAATTAACCAGTCTTACCTGTAGCGGTGGCCCATGTCAAATACTTTATAATAGGAAAGCAATTTGCCCTTGGCCATTTTTATAATATCATACCTACAACTTTGTTACACACACACACGCACACACACAAAGTGGGGGGAAATGATTTGAAATACATATTTTCAGTAGTACTTTGGCTTTTTCCTTTTGTGCAGGACTCTGAAAGAGATCCCTTATGGTGTATTTTAATCGGAGTCTCTTAACTCTTCACTTTCTTTTTGGTAGTCTCCCCCTGGACCTCTAGAAAAAGCTCTGTGGTATCAAGTTATTGTTTCATCATAGTTTCAGAAACACTTTTGTATGAGTCACTTTTTCTTGTCTTCTGAAGTAAGGCAAAAAAGAAAAGAGAGAGGGCAGGGTTTGAGATGAACAGGGTTTCAATTTTCTGGTAGATCAGACTATATACGCATGCATGAGGTGAACAAATCCTAAGGAACTCATGCCCTAAATTGGCTTAACCTGAGTTATAGACCATTTATTAGGTGGAGAGAATTTGTCTTGGTCAAGGAAATATATCATGCAGGACCTTGGATGCTATAGAATTTTTTCTACAGCTTTTCCTGGTGAGACCTAAGTGCTTTTGCAAATGAACGTTTTGAGTGAAGAGGACTGCACACAGTTCCTTTTAATTGGGAGCTATGGGCCTTATTACTTGGAGTCTATCAGTCAATGCTAAAATATCTGATCAGCTGAGAGGAGAAACTTCCTTGCTTGCCAATTATTCTTGCAAATCAGACATAACTACAGTAGAACCTCAGAGTTAGAGTTATGGACACCTCGGGAAGGGAGGTAACTCCGAAATGTTCATAACTCTGAACAAAGCACAGTTCGGGCTGTGGTGTCAGTCAGCAGCAGCTGAGCTCCCTACTCAGCGCTGGCATGAGTTTGCAAGCTTGTCCTCCTGCCCATGGTGTGTGTGTGTGTGTGAGAAAATAGCATGTCCTCCTCCTGGCGGGGTGAGGGGTGAAAGCAGTGCAGACACCAGCGCTTCTCCTGCTGTGCTGGCTCCGGCTACCTTAGGCAGCAGCCCCAGCATCTTGCTGTAAATGGCTGCTCCAAGCATGGAGGCAGGGGTGGGGATGGGGACGGGGACAGGCAGCCCAGATGTGCCTATCTATAAGATGTAATACAGGCACAATACAATATTTGCCTTTTTATTTTTTTTTCTCTGCTGCTGCCTGATTGGTTACTTCCAGTTTCACATGGTGTCTGGTTGACCAGTCAGTCTGTAACTCTGGTGTTCGTATCTTTGAGGTTCTACTATATTCAGAATTGATTTCTGTTTTGTTATATTAAGAGTCTTGATAGGACCATTTGATTATTTAGGGATGTATTTCTCAAAGTCAATAGGATGCCAGTTGGAAGGCAAAGAAAATGCTTTGGCCATTAGTTAGTTTGTTCATCATTTGCAAAAAGAGAATGCTCGCGTGGAAGAGGATTATTTCATGTGATTTCCAAATTACAGACTCACAAAGAAGGGCAATACACTATCTTACATATGGTTTAATACTGTATTTTTGGTATCCGTTATTTAAATGCATAATGCAGAAGTCTTTAGAAGTTGCAAAGCCCAAGAGTTGTAGAAAAAGGTTTAGTATAGAATCATAGAAATGTATGTCTGGAAGGGACTTTAACAGGTCATAAAGTCGAGCCCCTGTGCTAAGGCAGGACCAAATAAACTTAGGCCATCCCTGCAAGGTGTTTTTCCGACCTGTTATTAAAAACCTTCCATGACTGGGATTCCACAGTCTCCTTTGGAAGTCTATTCCAGACCTTAACTACCCTTGTAATTAGAAAGTTTTTTCTAATCTGCAGCAAGGGAGATTTAGGTTAGATATTAAGCCAATTACTGTTTGCCCTACCTTCAGTGATGATGGAGAACAACTGATCGCTTTTTATAACAGCCCTTAACATATTTGAAGATTATCAGGTCCTCTCTCTCTTTTTTCTGAACACTAAACATGCCCAGTTTTTTAAACCTTTCCAATAGGCCAGGTTTTTATAAACCTTTATCATTTTTGTTGTTCTCCTCTGGACTCGCTCCAATTTGTTCACATCTCTTTCAAATGTGTGGTGCCCAGGAATTGGACACAGTACTCCAGCTGAGGTTTCACCAGTGCCAAGTAGAGTGGGACAGTTACCTCCCATGTCTTACTTATGACACTCCAGTTAGTACACTCCAGGATGATATTAGTCTTTTTTGCAACTGCATCACATTGCTGACTCACATTCAATTTGTGATCCACCATATCTCCAAGGTCCTTTTCAACAGTACTACCGTCTAGTCAGTTACTCTCCATTTTGTAGTTGTGCATTTGATTTTTCCTTCCAAGGTATGGTGCTTTGCACTCATCTTTATTGAATTTCATCATGTTGATTTCAGACCAATTCCCTAATTTGTCAAGGTCATTTTGTATTCTAATCCTGTCCTCCAAAGTGCTTGTAACCTCTCCCAGCTTGGTGTCCTCTGCAAATTTTATAAGCAAATGGACCCAGGACTCAACTCTCAGCAGGACCCCATGAGATACGCTCTCTCAATTTGACAACAAACCATTAATAACTACTTTTTGAGATGGTCTTTCAAAGAGTTGTGCACCTGCCTTATAGGAATTTAATCTAGGCTACATTTCCTTAGTTTGCTTCTGAGACTGTCATGTGGGTTATAAAGTCAAACGGCTTAGTAAAATCAAAATATGTCATGTTTACTGCTTCTCACGTATCCACAAGGCCAGTAAGCCTGTTAAAGAAAGTAATTAGGTTGGTTTGGCATGTTTTGTTCTTGACAAATCCATTCTGGCTATTCCTTATAACTCTGTTATCCTATAGGTACTTACAAATTGATTGTTTAATAATGTTCTTCCAGTATCTTTCCAGGTAAAAGTTAGGCTAACTGGTCTATAATTTCCTGAGTCCTCTTTGTTCCTCTTTTTTAGAGATAGCTATTATATTTGCCTTCTCCAGTCTTTTGGGACCTCACTCATCCTTCATGAGTTCTCAGAGATGATTGCTAACGGTATGTGTGCATCTGTAAATTTAAACAAGGAACGTGTGTGTATATTGTATTTTGCTTTAAATCTCCCTCTATGCTGTGAACTATTACTGCTGATCATTCTGTGATCACATCACAGCCCCAAACTGCTCTGAAACAGGAAAGTTGTCAGATAGTTTTTTTTTTTTTTTTTTTTTTTTAAAGATTTTTGGCTAAGATATTTTGCTCATACCCCCTAGCTGTGGCTACAGTTATAAGATACCTTGTAACAAAGCAAACAGGAATGTCTATAGTACAGGAAAATGTCATGACCTTAAGGTCCCTTCAGGTGTTTCCAATAATAATGTTGCCTTCCTCTTATTAACCTAAGAGTTTCAAATCTGCTTGAAGCTTCCTCCCCACCTTCAACACTCTAAGGTTTACTGATATCTTCCTGAATGTACTTTACTTCCTAACTCTACAAATGCCTTATAATATAGTGATAAGTTCCTCTTTCTCTGATGGAGAGCCCTGTAGAGCAAGGAGTCCTGTACACATTTCTTTTCACGTTTTTGTCTTCTGGTATCCTGTTGGGTGGAATTTCTGTTCAGCGTTGGTCACAAAATCAGTAACTGATGTCAGCTGGATAAACTGATTCTTTGATAGTCAATTTTGTTATTGTGCAATGTAAGTCCTCAGTACTCAGGAATTTCTCCATTTGAAAAGGCCACACTCAGTCCACTCCAGTTTTGTGTCCAAAAGCGACATGCCGAGAACTTCTGAGGAAGGTATTGGAACCTTTGTAATACACCTGATTGTACAATAACATATCATAAGGTTTATCCATCTGGTGGTTGGCTGATGGGCTGAAGTTGAGGAATGATAGCCTTGTAATTGTATCCAATCTAATTTGATTTCAGCTGTCATTCTTATTCATATCACAGATCCTTTTTAATCGTTGTAAACCATTTGTCTCAATATCTTGCAGGGATGAACCCCACTCATTAATTATGTTTTTACTTCTCTTTCCACCTCAAACCCCCTTTTTATTTCTGTTGGAGTGTCTCCTCCTCCCCTCCCCCCTTAATTTTTATTTGATTAGTTAGAAGATGGCTCTTTATTATTCTTACTACCTTTAGAAAGTTTTGTTTTATACTATATATTTTCCCAGTAAAGTGTGGCTGGAATCATTAACTAAATAATCAAGCCTTTTACATCTTGTTTTAGTTAGAGACAGGGCTGGGTACTGTGTTGCTCTGCATTTTGTGGAGTTAGTTACACCAGTGCAAAGTGGGTACAAAATGCTACCATTCTACTTTGTCAGTGGTTTACACCGCATCTGTAGTCAGTGTGTCCCGCTGTAAATCCCTATGCAAGGTGGGGCGCAAGGGAGAGTAAGGCCCAGGATCTAATGGAGCACCAATTGTCCTTTTCTATGTAATGCTGTTTAGTGAACAGATAGAAGGCAAGTACTGTAGATACATGTCGTTTTAAGTCACTTAATTGACAACACTTACCACCCAATGATGTTTAAGTATTTATTTATTTACATATATTGTAGTCTCAGTCATGGACTAGAGCCCCAACTGTGCACTGACACAACACTTGGCAAAATCTGACTTTTCAATGGCCATTTTACATGGCCCTCATACCATCTTCCTTGTACCTTTTCCAAATTTCAAGTATTAAATGGTAATATTTCTAAACTCTCCCTATGGGGAGATTTCTACCATTTTCCCACTTCCATTTCTCCAATCATTTTCACTGCCTTTTTCTAATCCTCTTCTCTTTGTGCTATAATCCCTTTTAGATGAAGTGACCAAAGCTGAATGCATGAAGATGAAAGCGTACCATTGATTTAGTAAATGGGACTATAATACTTTTTGCATTTTCTGATCCTTTAATATAGGCTAACATCTTACCTGTTGCTTTAGTCCTAACTGTATTGAGTGGATACGTTGGAATGTGCTCTCTTTTCACATACTCAGTTTTTACACTAATGACTGCATTTACTTCAATGGTTTTACAGACCAGTTGAAGTGAGAGCAGAATCAGGTCCTTTGATGCAAGATGGCCTGACCTTTTGACTGAAAGGTTACAACTAACTGATAGCACATCACTGTGTACAAGCAGTTTAAATTGCTCTTCCAATGTACATGTATTTGATTTGCCTAGGTAAAATGTATTTGTCTTCAAATGCAGGTTTTCTTAGGTGCTTTAAGAGACCCATGCAATTCTCCCTAGTCTTGACTAACGCTAAATAATTCTGTGACATCAGCATTTTTCCATCTCCTCCAGATCATTAATAAATGCATTGAAGAACATAAATCCTAGCACAGCTCCCTGGGCCACCCAACTATTAACCTCTTTCCATGCTGAAAATTGGCCCCTCATTCTTTCATTTTCTATCTTTTGGCCAGTTTTCAGGCCATGATAGGACTTTACTTTTTATCCTGCGGGTATCAAGATTTTTTTAATGGCCGCTTGTGCAAGACTTTTAAGCTATATTCACTCATTCTCCTTTATCCACTATTTTCTTAACTCTCTGAGTTCTAATGGCTTAGAGAGGCAATATTTCACTTGCAGGAGCTGTACTACTTTTTAAAATCAACGTAATACTTATCAACATGTTATATATCTCCATGTACTATATATCTCATGGTCCTCAACACCTAGTTATTTTTCACTTGTAAGTATACTGCATCTAAAGCTGTAATACAAAAGGTAAGCAGAAATAGTTAATCAAGTAGCAGCTGTCTGGGAGTGAATGATGCAGCTGGAATTTTTCTGGTGAACGTGTAACACTGATGTTCCTTTTATACTATATAATGCTCAGTGGGCCAAGGTGGGCTAGGGGACAGTCCAGAGCAGCAGTCAAGTGTGCATAGGCGGTCTGGTAGCGAGGAGGTCGATTGGTTTCATGGTCAGTCAAGGCAGTGGCCAGAGTTCTCGCAGGGGTCAGCAGCTGGAAGGTCCAATCCAAGGGGCTGGGTCCGTGGGTTAGGGAAGTGAGGCCAGACAAGGCAGCAGGACAACAACATAGGGTCAGGTGATGCGGCAGGGCAAGGCAGTCTAAGCAGCAACCAGAAGGCACCGGTTCCTCTTCTAGTTGAGGTTTTTATATAGTCCAGATACCCAATGAAAGTGCTGCCTGTCCATCCAATCAGGGGTGTGGCTGCTGCAGGTGTTTAGCACTAAGGCTGTTGGTCAGGATCAGTGGTTGAGTGGACTGCTGTGGATGCTGCCTAGGACTTCTGGGCCTCAGTTCAATACCAGGGTCCTGACACTCTAGTTAGTACACGGGAGAAAAAAATTCTACAAGCCAAATAAGTTGCAGTTAAGTGAAAGAGGATTGAAATTTCCCCCTGAAGTTAATTTAGTGCATATAAATTGTCAATGAATCAAGCCCCACCTACGCCTGGGGTAATCAAACACACTGGATGCAATGAAATAGTGTTAGTTTTAGAATATACTGCAATTATTCACAATGTGTGTCTTCAGTGTAGCAGTCCTGTTGGTATGTCATCCACCTAGCACACAATATGACCTCCCATATTAATTACTTTAATAGCTAACCAAAGTTTTTGACATATTGCACCTCGTTCTCGTATCTCTTACTTTTGATTTGCTCAGGTGTGAGATCAGAATAGGACTTCTTTTCTGGTTTATCTAGATTATAATTTAAAAGGAGGCTTTCTGTATGAAAAGGAATCTCTTTATAACTTGGGTGTAAATATAATCTGTTCCAGAGCTGGTATGCAGGAAAAAAAGATTACTTTTTAAATGGGTCCATTTTAAAGATGTCTTTTTTTATTGCTTGAGAGAACCGTGTTAAAAATGTTTCAGCAATGTTGCCATTTTTGCTATTTAAGAAATGTCAAGTATGTGCCTCAAATATATTCTGACTTAAATTTTTCCTGTGGTGTCTGTCATATAAAATGCCCGAAAGTGTGCTAGGTGCTTAATTCACACAGAAAGTCTCAGTTGTCTCAGAGAGCTTACAATCTATGTCTACACTAGACATGATGAGAGGAGGAAATAAAGCATGGGAAGAAAATGAGATGAGGAAATATGAAGGGTAATGTCAATAAGATCATGCAGTTATTTAGTTTAGTTAAGTATAAATTTTGGTTCTACCATTTTAAATATGCGTCACCCAACAGCTGTGGCTGGTGGATGCTGTGCACCCACTATTTGCTTTCTGGGGGTGCTCCAACCCCAGAGCATCCACAGAGTCAGCACCTATGTCTCAGGCAATCTGACGTGGGGGAAAATTCCTTCCCGACACCAAATATGGTGATCAGCTAGACCCTGAACATGTGGGCAAGACCCACCAGACAGGTACCTGGGAAAGAATTCTCTGTAGTAACTCTCAGCCCTCCGCAACTGGTGTCCCGTCTCCAGCAGTTGGGGATTTTTGCTACTGGCAGTCGCCGATGGGCTATGTGCCATTGTAGGCAGTCCCATCATACCATCCCCTCACGCCATACCTTATCAATCTCAGTCTTGAAGACAGTTAGGTTTTTTGCCCCCACTGCTCCCCTTGGAAGGCTGTTCCAGAACTTCACTCCTCCATGTGTCACTGACTCTTCAAAAAGTTGCAAAGGGTACTATGTTTTAAACCACAGATCCTAGGTGTGTAGTCCTCTGCAATCTTTGTGTCTCTAGACCAGTGGTGGGCAACCTGTGGCCTGTGGGCCACATGCGGCCTATCAGGCTAATCCGCTGGCAGGCCACCAGACAGTTTGTTTACATTTGCACGGCCCCCCACAGCTCCCAGTGGCCCCCTGTTCACCGTTTCCGGCCAAGGGAAGCTGCGGTAAGCAGCGCAGGCCGCAGGGACATGCTGGCCGGCGCTTCCCGCAGATTTCATTGGCCTGGAACGGCGAAATGCGGTCACTGGGAGCTGCGGGTGGCTGTGCAAATGTAAACAAACTGTCTGGAGGCCCACCAGCGGATTACCCTGATGGGCCGCACGTTGCCCACCACTACTCTAAACCGTGTCCACATGAGTGAAAGCAGTGCTGTGCTGTAAAGTTTTAGCTTCTGGAAAAAAATTAACCATCTACCAGGAGAGTGTGGGCTTTCACAGGAGCAGTACGATTTTTCCCTTACCACTGGAAATATTTCTGTGTTGGCCCCCAGTGTGTGGATTGCGCTTGTGAATTCAGTGCCAGGAGAGGGTGGTGACTTCACAGAAGGCCTTGTGCAGGGAGCATCCTTCTCCAGAAGTGTGTGTGTGTGTGTGTGTGTAAATATCTAACATTTGGAGCTTGGTCCATTCCAAGGTCTGTTACTACTTCAGAAGAATTTTTGTGAGCCCAAGAGATGAGCCATCTCTAGCTGGGCCATTCAGCAGTGTAGAGGGAGGGATGTAGTCCATCAGAGAAAGGGAAATCTTCCTTGCCTAATGGAAGGATTCTAACAGTCGGCTCCAAGAATCCACTCAGACACTCACAGGCTGAACTGAAACAAATGAGAGCGATAACTGCTGAAGTGATTAGCATAGTTCACAATGTGCTTCATAACAAGCTTACTTACAGTTAGTAAGACTTGAAAGAGATTTTAACCCTTGCGCTTCCTTTATCAGGATAAGAATCTGTCTCCTCTGTTTTTATCTCCAGTTTCAGGTGGAAGCATTTAGTGTTTTTTTTTTTTGTTTTTTTTTAAAGCTTTCTGTCCTTTAGCTCCATATCATGGCTTTATGGTTGCAGGCAGCATTATTGCAGGTCTTTTCACTTGTCAGCCGCTGTCCCTGTTGGAGAGAGAATTGAGCACATATGACTCCAGGGCTTAGTGGCAGTGTAACAGCTTGAGCTGGTGTGTGGGGCAGGGCACAGCCCATCATTTGTTAAGCTATTACAAGTTCCCTGGACATGCACACTCTCCACAAAGCCTTTGTGTGCCCCTGTTCACTGGTTGTCACTGAAATTTGCCTACCCTTTGTTTCTGTTGAAAGCTACGAATGAGGCACATTTCCCACACCCAGCCCTCCCACATCCTCTGCAAAAAATAGTTCTGTATCACCTCATCAAAAACTGTATTCAGGTTGATTATTCACTAGAAGGTGACATTTTATAGTTTAGGTCAGAAAAAGAGCTACTGACTTATGCTGTTCTGAACCAAT
Organism: Malaclemys terrapin pileata; assembly: GCF_027887155.1. Taxonomy (NCBI): domain Eukaryota; kingdom Metazoa; phylum Chordata; order Testudines; family Emydidae; genus Malaclemys; species Malaclemys terrapin. Next base: position 74,637,097 of record NC_071505.1, read on the forward strand.
ACAGTATCTCTTGTAGGCCAGAATGCATTTTGTTTATTTAAAAGTACTTTGGTGAAAGAGTTTCACCTCTCTGTTCTGTGGTATTGACCAGACGGAAGAAAGCTTTCTACTTATTCATGGGATTGTTAATTATCAGCTTGTTCTAAATTGTGTCTGAAGAGGCAGGGATGGGAACCCTGAAATAAAAAATTAAATCACCTTAGAGACAGTTTTCTTATTTGAAAAAGGAGCCTGCAGAAATAGTTACAGAAATAGTTTGTGGATTACTCAAAAAGCTTGTTCTGTGTGCTACCCGTAGCTTCTGATTTACAAGCTTCTGCTTACAAATGCAAATTGGCAGTAAAGGTCTCTCTCTCAATGCTCTCTGAGTTTCACTGAGTGCATTTTAATTCTGATGACACTGAAAAGTTAGTTTTAGCTTTCCTTTACCTGCCTCTTTTACAGAGACTGTCAAGAGTACTATGTAAAAAATACAGTGTATCAGAAGCATCTTGCTCAGTGTTTAAACAAGATTTAGTGTAAGAGCTAATGTAGGGTGCCATTGAAAACATTAGTGGCTTGGCAAGGTGGGCTCCTGGTTATATTTCATAAACTAGGAGATCTGGTTTGTCAGACGTCTGGAATGGAACACGGAGACAAGATTAGATCAATGTTGTTAATAATATCTAAATATTAAGTAAACTTTTGTATAATGGAAATTTAGATCCTATAGCTTCTGGAAATGCTGGGAAAATGCTGGAAAAAGTGGTATGCAATTCAAAGCCACCAATAATATTTATGAATATAGTTGATACCACACAATCAAGTATGTACAGTTCTTCTATTGTAGGTAAAGGGTCCAATCCTGTGAGGTGCTGTGACTGACTCAAGGTACTGTGCGTCTACCCCAGTGTGCTGAGCGCTAGTCAACTCCTACCAAATACAGTGGGAGTTGAAGGCACTCTGCACCCTTCAGGAGGTGCATTACTGCACAGGATAGTATCTAGTCAGTCCTAAAGCCCCTAAAACTCATTTTGCAATGGCTAATTATATTGAGCAGATGATATTTTGAATGGAGAATTGTGTTCAAAGCCTAGCTGTTTGCCGACCTAGCTGATTTGTTATCAGTATTTGTTTTCATACTATCAGTAATAGTCAGCTAGGGTCAGGTCTTAATCCAGTTTAAGTCAATGTCAAAATCCCATTGGCTTCAGTGATGTTAGGATCTGGCCTTTGTTAAGGCAGTCTCAGCACTTCCACTTAGACCTTAAAAAAGAAAAGTAACCTTTCATATAATGTGGGAAGTGAAAACGTTGCCAAGACATTTCTCACCATATATATGTGTGTGTTTATATAGACAGACAAAACTGAATTGGCTTTCACTGTTTTGATTTGTGATTTCCTGCTGCAGTGCTTTTCATATTGTTTTAGTTCATTTTAAATGTACAGGTTAAATTATCTATCTAAGATATTTGTATGGTCACAGTATCTGAGCACCTCACATTCTTCAGTGTTGTAAGGAAGGGAAATACTATTTATCCCCATTTTACAGATGGGGAATTGAGAGTCTAAGTGACTTGTTCAAGGTCATACAAGAAGTTTTTTGGCAAAGAAGGAACTCAAACCCAGGTCTCCTAAGTTTTAGGGAAGTGCCCTAACGAGCGGACTTTGTAATCTGAAGCTGGTCAGTAGGGGTTAATTGTGCAGAGACCTGGCCAATGACATCACCCAAACTAATGCAGAGAAGATATGCTGTGCAGCATTATGCTAAGACAAGTTGACTGCTGTTAAAAATAATTAAAATGTTGCAGAAAATATCAGAAGGTAAATTTATGCATAGAAAACGGAATGGGTCAAACTTTCTCTAAAGTAAAAATATACCCATCTTCTCAACCAGTAATAAGTTACATCCCTTTCTACTTAATGTGCATCATTGTGGTTAGGCATTGAAGGAAATTAGGTACATTTTTCCTGTTTTGTCGCTTTCCTGGGTTTTTATTTTTGGTTGCAACCATATTTAAAATACTCTTCATGTGTTTTTTCTTCTCCCTGTGTTATGTAATAAAGAGTTAGAATTAATAATGTGGGTATCTGTAATTCACTGGGCTTTTGGTTACCTGATGGGATCCCTGCTTATTTAAGTATTCTGTACAAGCTGCTGAAAGGATTTCTGACTGGGGAAAGCTAGGACTAAATTACCTTGTTTTAGTCTAGTGTGCATCAATCAAGAAAAAGTTCTTTTAATAAAATGTCTGAAGCTTGCTATTTGTAGAGAGAGCTCTTGCAAAAAGCGGAAGAAATATTTGAGCTTTTGTAACTGTTGTATTACCAATATGATTTGATCAATTAAAAATGCATATAACTCAAAATGCAGTGATCCCCTAGAGTTGTTTAAATTGATTTAAATGACATTGTAAGTTGAGTCTATGTTATGTTAAAAGAACCATGGGATTGATGCAGCATAGATGACCAACTTCGGGTCCCTGACATTTTTTCTAGGTATCTTTTAAGGGGTCTTTTATCCCTTTTAATGATGTGTGCATGAATGACCAGCTGAAAGGAACCATGAAATTGGGATTGCACCGTCTCCTTTACCCTCAGCCAACCTTAATCATTCCTTGATCTTTTTTCCCCTACCCAACAACATAGGTCAGCAACTCACTTGGTCCTCTTCAAAGAAAATCTTTCATCTGAAAGGGAATCTGACTTTCCGTTCATTTTGTCTTCAGTGATGCCATTCTGTGCCATATGTCACCCTCAGTCAGGGCTGGCGCTAGACCAAATGGCTCCACAGGCGAGGAGAGTCTTTGGGGGGGGGCCCCCCCTCCATTTGTTAAATTTTTAATGCCTTATTTTTTATTGCATTTGTAGCCCATTTCACAACATTGATGCACAATTTGTATGCATGATTTATCCCTGTCATATAAGATGATAAATTTGCCTGCTAGGATCTGTAAATCTGTATTTATTCATGCCATATATAAGCAGATACAAAAATTAGTTTCCTTTAAGCTTATAGAAACTTTTTAATTTTAAGAATAACTGATATGTACGAACATCAAGAAATTGAACTGTGCACCAATATTGGGTGGGCCAGTATTAAATAGTGTTACAAGTAGGTGACAGTGTTAAAATGTTAATCCTAGTCCTTAAACTCAAAAGGTTGTTTTTCTTATCTTTGCCATCATGAACTGAAGCACAGCGTTAGAGAGATCCGAAGACTGGCCAATGGCATTTTCAAGTGATAAAATAGCAAGCGATGTCAGTGTCTCATGGCTGTTGTCAATCAAATATGTTTTAATGAGCCTGAGCTTCGAAAAGCTGCACTCACCACTTGTGACAGCATGAGCAGACTCCTCAAAGCTATCCACGCATTAGGAAAAGTGTCCTTCAGCTGTGCATCATGAATGAATTGGAGAACTTGGAGTGGAGCATGCTCCTATGTAGCAAAATGTGACTGACATTGTCCAATTCGACACAGAGGTTGTCTTCATTAATGTATGAACATTCCCCGTGTGTCATTCTACGGTGAAGGTCTGTATGATTGTTCAAGAGTGTTTTCCTGTCCACCGGCAGCTTACTAAGGTCATACCTCCAGGTCTTTTCATGGTGCATCATTTGCCCAGACCTTTTTTTCAATGGACAGATGCTCATGCATGACATTGTTGTATTTTCCAAGGAGCTCTACCAAACCGAGAAAATTACCCTTATGTTCAGTTAACAACTTACCTGATGATCCCCAGAAAATCAAAATATTTTTTGTCAGAAAGAGGGTAATTGAGATGAGATGCACAAACATGTTCCTCCAGGGCTGAGTGTCTACATTAATAATGCACTGTTTTTTTTGCATTTGTTCAGCTTGAGCCTGGACTCAACCTCCATCCATTTGGAATAAGTCATAAAATGACTAGGTGACTTTTTAGGTTGCTTCAGAGCATCAGCTAAGTTATGCCAGTAATTGTACCTGGAAAGCACAAGCAACGATTTGGCATTCTTGTCAAATATTTTCCAACAAAAACAGAACACTTTGCCAGTTGATTTTGAGTAAACTAACCAATGACGATTCAGTTTCTCCCATTCTTGAGCACTCTTTCGTAGTGTGACTTTGATAAGTGTTGCTTCTGCTCATTTACTTAGAAACATCATAACCTTGATTTTTTTGCTCAATCTGTTCAAAATTGTACGATCATTATTGGAAGAGTTTAGGATCACCATCCATAAAGCAGGATCTGATGTATCGATTTGTGGTGTGCAATTTTTCTCTCTGCTGATTCTTCTTTATCGTTTCTCTCCTTTTCATGTGAACCAGATTTTTCTTTGTCATTGTTTTACTTTTCATGTGAGCCACATTCTTCTTTATCATCAGATTAAGTTAGATAAATTTATGGAGGGAATGGTTTAATGGTAAAACATAGTAGTCAAGGAAAACCAAGCAATGGTAGGTAAATGGTATAATGGCTGACAGGGGTCAGGCTGGAGACTCTTGCCTATATGCTCGGGGTCTTACTGATCGCCATATTTGGGGTCGGGAAGGAATTTTCCTCCAGGGCAGATTGGCTGAGCCTCTGGAGGTTTTTCGCCTTCCTCCGCAGCATGGGGCAGAGATCTCTAGCAGGAGGGTATCTGCCGATTGAAGTCACTTAAAACAGGATTGGGGACTTCAACAGCAGAGTCCAGGGAAGGTGTAGGGACGGTTTTATGGCCTGCAGCATGCAGGGGGTCAGACCAGATGATCATAATGGTCCCTTCTGACTTTAAAGTCTATGAGTCTATGAGTCACTCTGTCACTTTCCTCACATTTCCATTCCTTATCTTCAGGGAAATCTGCTAATTCCTTAATTAATAGGACTTCTATCATTTACGCTTCGCTCCTCAGTTTCTTCTGCACAGGGGTAATAGACCGGGCTTAGGCAGTAGCAATGTTCTGTTTCAGATATTTTCCCATCAAATTTGCCCCTTGCTGCAAACTAGATTGCATTGAGCTTTTCACTTCCTACACTGAGCTCCTGAAGTCTTCTCCGGGGGCATCATTTATTTTCTACAGGGGAAAACAGATAGTATTAGGGAGAGCAAAAGTGTATGTTCCGCAGTCAGAGTGTAATCAAACATTATGTGATAAACATGCCAAAAGAAGTAACAGCATTTCTTTTATAATGTTGCATAGATAGGAGTTTGATAGATATCTCTGGTGTCTCATTAAATGTCCTTTATAAGTCACTACTTACACTCTTCAAGTTTTAAAACACAAGTACATTTTCACAATTACCCAATAAAGCAAGGTTCACAGTATCACAGTTGGGCTTTCACTTCACTTCAGTTCTTTCTTATATCTCACTGATTAACTGGCAACTTCCCGCCCTTCATATATCCGCAACGGCATGGCTGACATTGTAGGAGGTTCAAGGAAAATGTAGTTCTCAAAGTCTGGAAGGTTCCATGAGATTCTACAGAGCTTCAGAACATTTTAGGAGGTTTGCGAAAAATGAATCCACATATGGAATACCCAAAACATTTTACTTTAAACATTTTATTTTCCCTTTTGTTGATAACAACAAAAATGTCTCCTCAGGTGATCACCTGGGTTGCCTGCCACTAAATCTGGCCCTGCTCTCAGTCCTTTGCAGTGGTAAAAATGGTGCTTACAGAGAGCTGCTATGGTTGCTGACATGAAATTTGAAGTCTACTAAAGATTCAGAAGTGCTGATTATTACTTGTGACCTAGCAGAAATAGTAGTACTCTTTTTGTAGCCCGCATCAGATGGGCAAGAAACTCTGTGAATGGAGAGGAGCATCTTGGCAATGACCTACTGGTGAGTGGCCACAGAAGTCCCAAATGTGTTCAAATGTCCTTCAGATTGCAACCTCAAATGCGGTGCAAGGGGGCTTCGTTGGTGGGGGGAAAAGAGTAGTAGCTCCTTTAAGGGTCCCCCAGACACTCCTTCTCCCAGATCCTGAGGAAGTGGAGGCATGCATTATCTAAGCTCATGGGGATGGCCAGAAGGTCTCAGGTAAGCCATCGGCTGATGCCCACCTTGGGGAGGATAAATAAAGCCTGTCCCTCCATCCTGAACCCCATTCACACCCAAGGCAGCCAAGCTAACTGCTGGTGCCTCTTTGTGGCAGTGGCAGGTGTCCAGTGCAGGGATTCCTTCCCTATGGGACTGGTTCCCTGATAAAGTTGAGTAGGAAGTGGATTTTGGAGAAGAAGGCATCTTCTAAAGTAGCTGGGAAATGGGATTGGGGCACCTGATGTCTGGTACAGTGAAGAGAGAACCTCCTTTTCCCAATTCCTTGACCCTCATATGAGGGGAGGACTATGGGGTCCCAGCTGTAGAAGAATGGGGATTTAATGGCAGCCCTCAATCAGGTGGAGATGATTAAGGAAAGAATCATGACCTGCACTATACCAGTTATTGCCAGATAGTTCACAGTGAGTTAAGTTAATAAAGTCGTGGCCTAATTAAACCACATCCAATGTATCTCATAAGAACATAAGAACGGCCATACTGGGTCAGACCAATGGTCCATCTAGGCCAGTATCCTGTCTTCCAACAGTGGACAATGTCAGGTGCTTCAGAGGAAATGAACAGAACAGGCAATCCCTGTCGCCCATTTCCAGTTTCTGGCAAACAGAGGCTAGGGACACTCAGAGGATGGTGTTGCATCCCTGCTCATCCTGACTAATAGCCATTGATGGATCTATCCTCCAGGAACTTATCTAGTTCTTTTTTTGTACCCTGTTATAGTTATGGCCTTCACAACATCCGCTGGCAAAGAGTTCCACAGGCTGACTGTGCATCATTTTTGTTTTAAACCTGCTGCCTATTAATTTCATTGGGTAACCCCAAGTTCTTGTGTTAGGTGAAGGAGTAAATAACATTTCCTTATTCACTTTCTCCATACCAGTAAAGATTTTATAGACCTCTATCATATCCCTACTTAGTTGTCTCTTTGAAGTTGAAAAATCCCAATCTTTTTAATCTCTCCTCAGATAGAAGATGTTCCATAGCCCAGTCATTTTAGCTGCCCTTCTCTGTACCTTTTCCAATTCTAAAATATCTTTTTTTGAAATGGGGCGATCATTCCTGCACACAGTATTCAAGATGTATTTATATAGAGCAGTGATGGGCAACCTGTGGCCCGTCAGGGTAGTCTGCTGGCAGCCCATGAGACAGTGTTTATGTTGACCATCCACAGGCATGGCCGCCTGCAGCTCCCAGTGGCTGTGGTTCACCATTCCTGGCCAATGGGAGCTGCGGGAAGCACAGATTTTAAATTAATTAGATTTTAAATTAGAGTGAGTACACTGACAGGAAGTAATTATCCTCTTCAGTGGTCCACTTTTGGTGAAAAGTTAAGGCAGCTGTGCCTTTTTAGTGGCTACCTTATCGTGGCAGAGAGGGTTTAGAAAAGCTGCCATAATTTGTGAGGACATGGAGTCCTTTGATTTCTCCTTGTAGTTATTGGGGAGTCTTGGCAGGTCTAGGCCACTGAGAAAGTGCAGTCCAGGATTATAGCATTTAATATCTGTCCCGTTGACTGTACCAGTTTACATTTCTGAGAGTGCTGGATACTGGCTGATAGTGCTGCTCTTTAATTCTGTTCAGTGTAAGGCTCATGACAGATTTACTACCATCCTTGATTTGATTATGAATGAGACCTGTGTCTTTGCATAAAAACCCCTCAGGTATTTAGGTTGAGATGTGTCCCAATGATAGCCGAGTCGTGCCTGGGGGGACAAATGCAAAGTCTCATTTACTTGTTCCAGCTGGTGTCTGTCACTTGAGGTCCTGGAGATGCTGGGTATTTGCATAGTGCAATCTGAAAGCTAGATCCATGTTCCTCTTGTCTGGAGAACACCAATTGGGGGAGGTGGTGGAACTGTTCCTAGAGTTGACTTTCTGCAAATGGCTTTTCTCTCTACAGATATATTTGCAAGCAGTGATGGTGCAAGCCTTCTCACAACCCACCCAATACCCTGTTTCCCCGAAAATAAGACAGTGTCTTATATTAATTTTTGCTCCCAAAGATGCGCTAGGTCTTATTTTCAGGGGATGTCTTATTTTTCAGAAATGAAAAATGCCTTATTATCGGTGGATGCCTTATTATCGGGGAGGTCTTATTATCGGGGGGATGCCTTATATTACAACGAGAGGCAAAACTGTAAGTAGGCCTTATTTTCGGAGGATGTCTTATTTTCGGGGAAACAGGGTATTAATCATCTCTCCTCTATATATTGTTTAGAGTCTGACCTAAAGTCCTTCAAAACCAGTGGAAAAACTCCCAGTGCCTTCAATGAGTTTCAGATGTGGCCCTTATAAAGAGAGATTTGATCTAATTGCCCTCTTATATAAGGAACATCATTTCACATAGATCTTGGCCCACTGTCAAATGGTCACTACAAAGTGACTACAGCAAGATTTTGGACCTGTTACCAGTAGGAGAGAGTTGCTCCATCCCAATATTATATCATCCAGTGACCCAGTAACATGAGTGTGTATTAGATTTTTAGGTATACTGTTCCCTTTTAAAAACTTTAAATGCTTGCCATTCAGCCTGGTGAGCAGGGATTTAGCTAAATAATTTACATTAACACTGAATGAATGGCTTTAGTATTTGCATGGTATTTTACATGTTCAAAGTGCTATACAAACATTAATTAATTTTCACAACACTCCTATATGGTGCTGTAGGTGATAGCTGTGTGACTAAATCCCTATCCACCATAGTGGAAATATACCCACAAGGGTATAACAAACTGCCAAAACAAGAACAGTCTACACTAAACTGTAAGCTTTTGTCCATTGCCCAGTTCACTGAGCACAAATATTGCTGTACATAGAACAGTAGCTGATTGTGTATACTCTTAAGACTCCTTCCATTCCTGTGCATAACCAGAGGGTAGAGTGTAATTATTGATCCCAAATTTCCTAATTTGTTCAATTTAACGTCTCCTAAGTGTTTTTCACAAATGTATTGAGTGGGTGTATTGGTGCCGAGGCGCACACATTTGCACCTGTTATGTTCATGTTGACATATTTAAAAAACAAACTATCAGTAACAGTAAAATAAGTGTACGATTTTTAGAAATTTTTAGCACCCACAATTGGGCCCATGTTTTCAGGACTCAGCATCCTGCAGCACTCAATGTGACACTTAGAGCAAAAGTTTTAAAAGTACACAACTTCCAGTATACTGTGCTCTTTGAAATTCTGGTAATTTATTTTGGAACTTTACCAAATGTTTTGGCACCTGGACTCCATGTTAGGTCAAAACTTCAAAAAGGAACCTTGGTAGGTGGTGCTTTATGAGAAAACTGCATCACATCAGGCTAGCATTGCCCACTTCTGTCATCACCAAGAAAAAAGTTACTTTCTCATAAATTGCCCTAATAATCTGGGGAAGAAATCAGTCTGTAAAAAAACAGTAAACCAGCCACCAGTACATTACTCTCAAAAGCAGATATAGTGAGGTAAATAAAAACTAAATAGCCCTTTAGCCATACTATAAAGCCTTCAGACGTTAAGCAGGAGGTTGGGGAAAGGGAGAAAAACACACTGTTCTTCAAGCAAAAAAGAAATCTCCAGTAAGTAGTTTGAACCAGTCTTGCTTTAGTTTTAGAGAGTGAACACTATAAAACTTACACTTCAATATCTGATGAACATTTAAAAGTTATTCTACTTGTAAAGCTGTCTTATCTGTACAATGTGTAATATTTGAAAATGCATTCAGCATTGTATAATGATTATTCCAGTTAATTTTTAATTAGGATGTAATTTTAGATATACAGTATTTTTTTTCTGATTTTTTTTCTAGCATTACAATTAAAATACTAAACTATAATATCTTCTGAGTGAAACAGTCACAGTAGAGTAGTGCCAATCAAATCACAGCAGTGTTGCTCAAACAACAATCCTTTGACAATTTTATTAATGTAATAAGGTTACTGATAGATGACAGTAGAAGAACCAGTGGTCTAATCAGATATGGCAACAACTGGTGGTTCTACTATGGCAGGGGTGGGCAGACTACGGCCTGCAGGTCAAATCTGACCCACCAGCCATATTAATCCAGCCCTGGAGCTGCTGTTGGGGAGCGGGGTCTGGGGCTTGCCCCGCTCCAGCCAGGGAGCAGGGTCGGGGGCCACTCCACGCGGCTTCTGGTAGCAGCAGCATGGCCTCGCTCCGGCACTCCAGCTGGGTGTGACGGGTTCAGTCACAGAGACCCCCTTGGAACTGTCACCTGACATGCTGAGATTACCTCTGAGCGGCTCCCGGAAGCAGGGGCATGGCCCCCCTCTGGCTCCTACATGTAGGGCGGCCAGGAGGCTTCACACTGCCCCCGCCCGAAGCGCCACTCCCACAGCTCCCATTGGCTGGGAACTGCAGCCAATGGGAGCTGCAGGGGCGGTGCCTGCGGATGGGGCAGCATGCAGAGCCACCTGGCAGAGCTGCCTGGCTGTGCCTCTGCATAGGAGCTGGAGAAGGGACATGCTGCTGCTGCTGCTTCTGGGAGCCACTTATGATAAGCACCATCCAGAACCTGCACCCCTGAGCCTCTTCTCATGCCCCAGCCCCCGATCCCTCCTCCTGCCCTCCAAACCCTTCGGTCCCAGCCTGAGCACCCACCTACACCCCAAACTCATCACCAGCCCCACCCCATAGCCTGCACCCCCAGCCGGAGCCCTCACTCCCCTGCCCCAGCCCGGAGCCCCCTCCTGGATCCTGAACTCCTCATTTCTGGCCCCACTCCGGAGCCTGCACCCCCACCCCCCAGTTAGTGGTACTAGGATATTGCTGTCAGTGAGATCCAATTATTGCTTTTCTATGTTCATACAATAGTGTAGGTCACCTGACACATTTTAGCATATTGTTCTACCTTAATTTGGTCAAGTCTTGTCCTATTAAATACATCTTCAAATATATATACAAGGTTAAGATTTTAGAGAGAGCAGATGAGTCATAACACAAAGACCAACTATGGTTATGCAGCAATATTTTATGGCTTGACTTATATTTATTCGGCTTTGTTGTGGGGGGAAGTCATTGTTTGATTTACCAGGAAGAGGATTTTCATCACGTCAGTCACTTCTGTTCCTTCACAGCTGGTCTCTGACTTCCACATCCTCTTCCTTCTCTGTCTCTAAAGCCCTTTCGTCTGTTTGAAGGGCATGAAGTGACGTCATTCTTTTGACTAAATGGAAGTTTACACTCCTGATTATTTTCTAAATATCTTCAGACGGGACCCCCGCCCAAAAATAGGAAGGAACACTGTTTGCGCATCTTATTTTCAAAACTGTGTAGGCCCACTGATTAGAGTCTGAAGGGTGATGTTCTGGGACCCAGGTAGGCTAAACTCAGAATTGGTGTACAGTGGAAGAAATGTCTGGGTTGTTGTTGTTGTTGTGTTTTTGTTTTTGTTTGTTTTTTTTTTAAACCAGAAACATATTGAAGCTACTATAGTTCATTCAACAGCATTGATGCTAAAGTGAATTGGAAACCTTATTTTTAAAGAAATAATCATCTCTAAAACAAGAATGGATAGAGTTGATGTTTCCAGTGAGAAACTTTTATATATTTGGAGCTACTTAGTAGATTTGTCTTGGCATTTCATTTTTCAAACAGATGATCAGATTTTTCTAGTGAGAGATATTTTTGGTTTTTTTAGATATCCTAGGTTGTCCTAAATTATAAATGATTGAAATGGGCAAACACAGAAACCAAAATGAAAATGCAGCAGGAGATGGAGAAAGTACTTTATAATTAATCTCATATGGGGGGGGGGGGGGAGAGAGAAAGCAAAAGGATTTGGGTACTTAAAGCAGAACATATCTGAAATGTTACAACTGCAATATATTTTAGGACTCAGAAACTATAATTCTACAAATTACAGTGCTGAAAGCCACTGTGTGCAATTATAGTATTGAATGTTGTGCATGAGGGGACCATTTATATAGAAAAACATTATTTAATGTTAGATTCCTGCTAGAGACATAAGTATCCCTTTTAGTTTATCTCAGTGTAGTTACCTTGCAATCAGCCAATAAAGCATCAATCTTGTAAAGCAGTTCTTTGTAATAGATCAGGATAGGTTTCTGAGGATGCCAGGAAACTTTTGAAATCTATTTACCTTTTGAAATTTCACTCTCACATTTGCCACTGTATCCCACTGGCTAAAACCTCCCAGAAGCCAGATCAATTGTACTTGTTCTCCCGGATGCTGGTGTCTAGTTGGCTTTTAGGAATATTTCTCAAGAAGTCAGAGCATATAGGAAATTGATTAGTGAGTCTAGTTGTTTGTTTACTCCCAGAAGATCTAAAAAATTTTGAAGAAAAGATGCCAACTTTCTAAAATAAGTAATAAACAACTGGGTTCGGAGAGGGTGGGAAAGGTGATGGAAACTAAGATTCACTTGGCAGCAAAAATAACATTGAAGGTTAGGATGGGATTTCTATTATTATAAGCCCTTTTTGGTGCCAACTTCTGTCCTCCTCTGTTTCCCAAAGGAAATGAAAGGATTGTGCAAATTTAACTTGTTTGTCACTAATTAATTAAATATCCAAGGAGTCTGCTTGTCTGCTGCAAAGCTCTCCTTTTTGCTTAGCTGTTGGGCGCTGCTATCTCATGGAGACTTGATATTTGATCATTCTTGTTCTGTTGGATACATAATATAAAGGCATTCAGCCTAAAAATGTTTAGTGTTGTAGGCATATAAGACATAACTATGGTTAGAGTTAACCCACAGAATCTTTACCAGTGATGATGTGTGAACCACAAAGAGTACAGCTTTTGATTTGCAGAGCCCAGGTTGACTTTGCAGGGCTAAGATTTAGTTTAAAAGTTGAGATTTTTTTTTTCTCAGCACAGTTGATTTGCATTAAGAGACAATAAACCTAGAACAGTCACTTTTCCAAGAGGAAGCACTCTTTCAGTCTTAGATAAATGATATCTGATTAAATAGCTGTGACACTTCAGGGAATATGTCTGTGTCCAATTATGAATTACTCTGTTTTATGAAGAACATTTACTATTGTTACCATCAGTGTGGTTAGAACTTCCATTTTTGTAGCAGAAAACGGGCTATGTCTGGGAAGTGAAACAGGGCCATCAAGGAGTTATCAACATTGAATAGCTCTGCCCTGGTAAAAGAATGGGGTTGGAGACTTCTAACAAATCTTCACCAGTAATCCCATATGGGGTGGCAGCATGGAAAATTACATCAGGACAGCAACAAGGAAAAGGTTTGTTAGACTGCTTTTAAAAGTGATATGCTCTCTAAGCAAGGGGAGCCATTTCCCCACTGGGACTAGGAGATTCATCAGGAGGAGTGGAGGCAGGAATGACCTGGCTTCCCTTGAATTAAACCCAATGATTCACAACAGGGGCAAAAGGTGAGACTAGACTAAAGGGGATTGCCAGCAGTTTGTTTTTTCCCGTAGAGCTCATGCTGTCTGAGTAAAGTGTGTGTGCTTAAGAAGTTGCTTTGCAAAGCGTGTGTGTTCCTTACTTTAACGCCATGTAATTCCTGAAGAGTTAAACTATAATCCAGACTGCCTATAGGATGGTTGCTGGTGACAGTGTGCATAGGCTTCTGGGGAGGCTTTGGAGGTTCAGCACTGGTCTCAGGGCCTAGGGCAGTGGATTGAGAGGTGCCAGACAGGCAGGGTAGGTGCAACCACTAGGCGAACTAGGCGGCCGCTTAGGGCGCCTAGTGGTTGAGGGCGCCTAAAAGCCCGCTCAGGCGAGGAGGTGGAGTGGAGGTGAGCTGGGGCATGGGGAGGGCCGTCCGCAGTAATGGGGGGGGGCACACAGGGCAACCGCTCCCCGCCCCAGATCACCTCCACTCTGCCTCCTCCGCTGAGCACACAGCCCCCGCTCTAATTCTCCTCCGATCGGCGCCGCAAGCCTGGGAGGGGAGGAAAATTAGAGCGGCGCCAGCATGCTCAGTGGAGGAGGCGGAGCGGAGGTGAGCTGGGGCGGGGTTAGCTTCCGCGGGGGGCTCCCCGGATGGGGTTAGCTGCTGCAGGGGAGGCGATGGCGGGCGGGGTTAGCTGCCATGGAGGGGGGCTCCCCGGGCGGGGTTAGCTGCTGATGGGGGAGGGGGTGGCGAGCTGGGTTAGCTGCCGTGGCGGGCGGGGTGTCCTCTGGTGGGCGTGGTTAGCTGACGCGGGGGAAGGGAGGCGGGGTGAGCTGGGTGGGGGTTGGGGGGTGGCCCAAGGTGGAAGTTTCTTGCACCAGCCCTGCAGACGGAGTCTGGACCCTGGAAAAGTGCCTGAGGGGCCTGAGTTAGAGACAGTGTCTGGATTCTGCCTAGACCAGGGGTGGGCAAACTATAGCCCGTGGGCTGGATGCAGCCTGCGAACCATTTTAATCTGACCCTCGATCTCCCACTGGGGAGCGGGGTCTGGGGCTTGCCCCATTCCAGCATTCCTGCTGAGGAACAGGATCGGGGGCCACTCCTCACGGCTCCTGGAAGCACCGGCATGGCCCCTCTCCGGCTCCTAAGTGGAGGCGCAGCCAGGTGGTTCTGCTGCACACTGCCTCTGCCCCAAGCACCGCCCCTGCAAGTCCCATTGGCCGGGAACCATGGCCAATGGGAGCTGCAGGGGTGGCACCTGCGGATAGGGCAGTGCGCAGCAGAACCGCCTGGCCGCGCCTCCGTGTAGGAGCTGGAGGGGGGACATGCTGCTGCTTCCGGGAGCCGTTTGAGATAAGTGCTGCCGAGAGCCTGCACCCGTGAGCCACCCTTCCCCCCCGCCCCCCAACCACCTGCCCCAGCTCTGATCCCCCTCTTGCCCTCCAAACTCCTCAGTCCCAGCCCGGAGCACCCTCCTACATCTCGACCCCCACATCCCGAACCCCGCGCCAGAACCCACAACTTTAGCCGGAGCCCCCACCCACCCCCACCACCTCAGCCTGGAGCCCCCTCCTGCACCCTGACCTCATGTCTGGCCCCAGAACCCGCATCCCCAGCCAGAGCCCTCAACCCTTCCCACACCCCAACCTCAATTTTGTGAGCATTCAGGGCCCGCCATACAATTTCTATACCCAGATGTGGCCCTCGGGCCAAAAAGTTTGTCCACCCCTGGCCTAGACCCAGCTGGCTGGAAGCATGTGCGTCCAAACTGACTGGCCAAGACTCCTGGTATGTGAGGGAGACTCCTGTTTACAAGTAAAATAATCCAGACTCCTGAATATGAGTATCTCCTGCAACAGCAATACTCCTCCTGCTTGGTCCCAGACACTCCCATTCCTTTCTGAGGGGTCTGTTACTTTGGGCTCGGAGGGGAAAGTGGAGGGATCAATGTGCTCCGTACTCTGTTGGGTGTGTGGGTGTGCCCATGTAACCCGCACATGTAACACACACCTTCTGGGTGTGGTGTTCTGTCCCATCTAGAGGCACTGAGACCAGTTAGAGAGAGAAAATGAGTCTGCTGTACAGCCTTAACTAACAATTGGCTTTTAGCTCATGCTGTAGCGGTTCTTGCACTAAGCTCCAGAGGTCCCCTGTTCGATCCTGCCCGCTGACGAATGTGGTCTGTCGGCGTTACACACAGGCATGGCCCAGGCAGCTTGTGCCACCCCAGGCAGCAGCAGGCAAGCATGCACACGCACTGGCTGTTCAGGTGGTCCCACTTGCACTCTGCTGTGTGTGGGTGGGGCAGGCGGATGTTGATGGGCTCCAAGATGGTGCCGGGAATCTCTATGCTGCTCTTAGACGAGACCATCACCGCTGGGCACATTCAGCAGAGATGCACCAGGGAGGTGAGTGCCATGTGCCTCTGCCCTGCTGAGGGGTCCAGGAAAGGCAGTGATGAGCAGCTCCACCTGGATATGGTGTGTCTATTCAGATAGGCTTTATATGCAAAGTAAGTACCACCACAAATCTCCCTGAAATTAATTTGAAAATGTTGGTCAGTATGGATCCAAATGTTGGGTCCAGTGCTGCAGATTGGTGACAGTTCACTAGGGAGGACTTGGCTACAGCTGTTAGAATAGCCTTGCCTGTTTTATTAACTGTAATAAATGAATAATTGAATCAATTAGAACAAACAGTTTCCTAATAAGCTAGCTGCTTAAAATTCCCCATTTTTTAGGAAATACTTTATACTGTAATTACTACTTCTCCCTCTCAATTAATCATGTTCAAACATACAAATATAATCATCTTTGATTTGTTTGGCAACTCCACATGTAGGGATTTGTATTTCTAACTCCTTCTGTGTTAAGTTTAAACATGTAAATCCTTGCCCATTAAGAGCATAGTTTTAAGTCTCTTCATTTTTAGTGCATTGTATCTTAATTTCTCTGATTTAGAATCATTTGTATACTGGTATGTAGGTGGCTACATTTGAAGTAGTTTGCCTACTGTTATAAATGAGGTTTCTGGCATAGATGTAAACTAGTAATGCAACTCTACCAATGCAAATAACTGAGACCAATTAGTTATTAAATAAAATCAAAAGAAACACTTCCCCTCCCCCCCCAACTTGCACTGTACAATAAAGTGGTGGATCATAAAGATATCCCACTTGCTCTGTGTACTGATCCCAGAAATGTGGGAATTCAGCAGAGACCAGTATTTGAGATAATGGATTTTTTGCCATAATCATTATAATGGTCTAAACACAAAGTAAAAATCAATTTTTATCCTAAAAGCCAAATAATTATTTGCCTAAATATGAGCACCTAGGGCCAAATTCCCTCATATTTGTACAACCCTTTCCTCCAGTGAACTGAAAGGAGTAAGAAGATTAAGCCCCAAAAAATCATTTAAAAAAAATAGAAACCTAAACCCCAAAGTTTAATTTATAATTAATAGTAAATGTTTTCTGAGAAGATAGTGCCAGTGATTTGCATAAGTTCTCATTAAGGTGTATAATATATTTTCTTCAAGACCCATTAAACAAGCGTTAGTCAGTTGAGCTTGAAAAACATCACCATGAAACTTCTGTTTAAAAGTCATTATGCAGTATCTAAAATAAATTCTTAATAATTACATAAACACATCCGAGAGACATAAACATCCTTCAGACAGAGAAGCCATGTAAATAAATACCTGGAGGAAGTGGTGGATTGTTGTTGCTGGCTTTAATTTAATTCCATGAAGACAAAATATACGCAATGAAAAGGGAAGCTACAATTGGGTATGTTGTAATCAGTTGCTCTGCAAGCTTATCCTCACACCTTCAATACCAAAAAACTAGAAAATCAGCATGTACAGTACTTATTACTGTAGTTGCAAGCTTTACTTTCTTTTTACTTTATTTTATTTTTATGTTTACTTCTGTACCCTCACAGAATAAAAATATCCAGATCCCATCCCCATTCTTGGTTAGTCCTTTTTCAGCCACTCTGCTGATGTATATTTGTAGACGTGAGTCCAATAGCAGTTGAGCTCAAGGAATGGGAGCAAGGGAGGATTGTTACTTGAGAGGAAAATTAGGAGGGATTATAAATTGGTCGTTTGGGGATTATGACCATTACTACTTTGTTGTCAGTTTGTTTGTCCTGTCTTTTACAATTGTAAAGTCTTCAGGGCAGGGGACCATCTTCCATTCTGTGTTTGCACAGTGACTTGCAGAATGGGGGCCCCTTCCTGGTTGGGACTACTATGATACAAATAAATAATAATTTGTTTATATTCTGTTTTTTCCCACCTGGAATTGACTTTGTACTCTTCCAGGAATCATATGCGGCAAGACAGCTTTTATGGTAAAATGCATTGCCATTGGCAACAGAATAGAACAATAACTGTATCTTTGTATTTACCATCAGTAGCTTGTTTGAGTCAGATTTTCCATTGTCCCTCATAAGACAGAACACTTCTCTCCCTGAACCTGTTTGATTACTTAGTGAAAGTCCCACTAATGGAGATTGTATTAGGAGAAATTAATGCTTCAATTTCTCTTAATATGGAACTTCTCTATTTCTAACAAACAAACCTGGTGTTAATTGGAAGGCACTGATCAATTTTATTGCTCTGAATCTTGGATTCAAATGCTGAATTTTGCCTCTTAATAGCTTATCTGATTTTTAGTGGGGTATCCGTAAGAGTAATAGCATATGGTAGTCATTCCTGGACATTTAAATTGACCTTTGTGGCAATGAGAATTTGTGATTTCAGTGTCCCCAGTCCATTGTGGCATTTATTGTTTTTGATTGACCAGCACAGCTCTTTGCACCTTGGAGAAGGAAATGAGCAAGAGGTCCTATGATTCCCAGATATCATAGAGCACAATGCCCTCATGTACTTCTTTGTTCTGTGATAGTTATTGACGCTATCTCTCATCTTTTCATAATATTGGACAGCTCCACATTTTAATCATATATTTCCTTTGACCTACTCAGAGACCTTTATATTCTTTATCTTATTCTTGTAATTAAATTGTATCAGAAACATTGGGTGACTCAGCCATAGAGAAAATGTACATAAAAACACCTCTACTTGGTGTTTCACGTTAAGGTAATTTTTTTTCTTGGCTTCTCTTTTTGGTCCTTTGCATCCCACTTAAAAAAAGCTGATGTTCCACAGCGGAGTGTGAGTATGTTATGTTAGTATCTGGCTGAGTAGCTTCTTTTTGGTTAGTATGGGACATCTGTAATTGATAGGTGGTCCTGACTCCAAGCCGCTCAGATAAACGCACAAGGCAAAGTTTGTCTAACATCTTTAACTCTTCGCAGGAGCTTGGCTATGTGCCACCAAGTCTGACCTAATGGAATTGCTGATTTCAGGGTTGCCTGGGGCCACAACCACAAATATGCACATCTCTGAGGTCATTGGACCCAATGTTTATTTTATATTTTTATAGCTATTGGAAATAAGTCACCTGACTTGATTTATATATAAACCTCTAGAACATCAGCCCACAGAAGTAAACTTTTAATTTAGGCTTTTATCTGTGTGCTGGCATGTGGCTTTAAAATAACTAAAACCAGCTTGTGTATCTAAGGCCTTGTCTGCACTAAAGGGAAAAGTCAATCTAAGCTACGCAGTTTGAGTTACGTGAATAACGTAACTCAAATGAACGTAGCTTAGATCTACTTACCGCAGGGTCCACACTATACGATGTCAATGGGAGACTCTCTCCCATTGGCTCCCCTTACTTTTATCGATCTGGTGGAGTACTGGAGTCGATGGGAGAGCGATCTGTGGTTGATTTAGTGGGTCGTGGTTGATTTAGCGGGTCTTCACTAGATCCGCTAAATTGACCATCGATGCATCGATCACTGGATATCGATTCCCCAGTAAGTGTAGACAAACCTGAGGATCTCCATTTCAATTAACGTAACAGTTGACTGATAGTAAGTTACATAGTCTGATGATTTGGAATTCAAGTCAGTTCTTTTATACTTGGACTCTTCTGATTATTAGATTTAATGTATGGGGACTTCAAACTTTTAGAACCAACAAGTTTAATGATGAGCTAGTCTGCTGGTTTCTGGAGACCTACCAGTGCCTGTCTCCATAATAGTCCCAGGGATTGCTTGTGCTGACCAGTCTTATTTACTTCTACAGTTTCTATCTTACAAACTAGAAAATCTCATGTTCTGTTTCAGTGTTGAGAGTGCACAGCTGAATGGGAAATGAGGGGTGCTGCTTAGCACAATTAAAATTTTGGTTTGGCAAACACTCCAAAATGATTGCACACCGAATGCTGGTAAACCATATGTCTTCAACACTTCAACACAGAACAAACTAGTTCTCTTAGCAATGGATCAAATTAATATGCATGCAGATGACCATTCATACCACATTTTTTAGTAGGTGAGATGTGAGATTACTTCTGAGGATAACATCCTCTTGGACTTGTGCATCAAAGCCTTATGCAGTTATTACGAGATGGTAGAACTCACCCTTCGGTACCTTTTGCTGTATTGCAATATGCTAGGAGTGTGGGGGAATTTATGGAAAAATACACAGCTTTTTGATTATTGCAAACAACTAATTTTCTATGAGAGAAATAAATCTGTAAAATTTCAAACAACTATGTAATGAGATTAATAGTGAGTTGCAGAAAGAGAAATAAGTCTTGCAGTGCAAAAGCTGTTTACTTCTTCTGTTGCTCCAAGTTGGTTTTAATATGAAGAAATGCATCCTGCTGTTTTACACACCCTGACAGATTATAATTTTCTTCATTAAACTTTTGATGGCCTGTAATGCTATGGGAGAGAGTGAAGAGACATATTGAAGCCTCCACAATGCAGCCTTCCCTGGCTCTGTAGGTAATACATTTGTACTTCAGTTTATATCAAGATTCATGGGGGGAAGGAGGAGGGGGAACTTGATATCCACTTAAACAAAAGTAGGAGTTTGCTCTCCTCACACTTTAATTATGTGTATTAAATTCCTGTTACTCTCTGGGGGGGACAATCTGTCCAGTCAAGGTCAGATATTATATCCCATTGTCACTTCACTTTCAGCTCATGGGACAGTGGTTTCCCCTATGATCCTTGACTGCAATCAGTGACTGCACTGCACCGTAAGCAGGGCCACAGTTGTCTGACTTGCTGGGGGAAAGAGTATACTGCTTTAAGGAAGGATGGAGAGGGTGGTAGTGGTAGAGAGCCATGGACATGGCTGCAGAACA
This sequence comes from Malaclemys terrapin pileata, assembly GCF_027887155.1. Taxonomy (NCBI): domain Eukaryota; kingdom Metazoa; phylum Chordata; order Testudines; family Emydidae; genus Malaclemys; species Malaclemys terrapin. The sequence goes on from NC_071505.1 coordinate 74,657,667, forward strand.
GGGCTGGCTCCACGCACCAACTCAGCAAGCAGGCGCTTGGGGTGGCCACCGGAGAGGGGCAGCACGTCCGGCTCTTTGGCGGCAATTCGGCGGCGAGTCCCTCACTCCCTCTCAGAGCGAAGGACCTGCCGCCGAATTGCCGCTGAAGAATGAAGCTACTGCTGCCGAAGTGCCGCAGATCACGATCGCGGCTTTTTTTTTGCTACTTTGGGCGGCAAAAACCCTGGAGCCGGCCCTGCGGCAGAAGCAGAACAGGTCTGCTATTGAGGTCTGTATCTTACCATGGTCACAGGGCTAGCTGCACCTCTGTCCCCTTTCATGTCTCTGAGTGCAACTCCTCAGGTGTTAAGCTTTGAGCCTTTACCTACCCCAGGGTAGAATTTCCCAGTTCTCTAAGTCTTAGATTGGACCCTCGGTCACAGTACTCTGTTGATCAGTTGTGCTTACCGTGGAACCTTACAGTTCTGGAACCTGTGGTTCTTTCCTTTGGATGTCTGTGACCAGCGGTATATAATGAAACGATCCTCTTAAACCAAAAGAATGGTTTGTTTTAACAGTAGGAACAAAGCATTGGAGAAAAAGGATTTTAAAGCAGTCTATACACCTGTCTATCTTGCCTAAAGGTTTACCATTCTCTGATAGTAACCTAGGTAGGCCTAAATTCTTCACACAATTCCAGTGGGTCCCTGTGACTTTCTCTGTTACCCCAAACTACTATTTTGCTCTTGAGAGCATATTCCTTTATAAATCTTCCAGAGTTCTTTTGACCTCATCCATTTGCAGGCCTTTTCCTGTCCTGCTACAAACCAGTTTTGTAGGTTAGGGGGGCAAAATTTTCAAAGCTAATATTTCTGTCATTGTCCCTTAACATCTCTCAAGTGTTTGCAGAGAGTTGGCTAGTTTTGAACCATTCTTTTCTTTCCTGCCTGTTTTTCTCCTGGTGAGTTAGACCAATATATCCATACAGAAAACACCCAAATAAAACTAGCAGATTATTAGAGAAGTTCCCAATCCACCACTTTATGTGCAGGACTTACTACTGTTGGTGTTGAGAGGACTAGCATATTGATTTAGCATAGCCTTTTGTGGCACTGTGGATACTTCAACTGCCAGAGAAAGATACAGTACTCTTGGTGTGCTGTTGTTGTGAAAGGTGGATATACTTTAATGTAGCACTAGGGAGCTGAGCCAAAGAGCTTGCAAATGGGTCTGGCTTTTAGTAGAATTGCAAAAGGAGCTTCATGTTTCAGCTAGATACTCCTTAGGAAAAGCTGAACTTGCTGAAAAGTAGCTGTTAATTTTTGTACAGCATCCGAGTTACTACCAGAGAGAAGGTGATAACTGCAAACTGAAGGCTGGCTCTGAGTTGTGGATAGGCAAAAGGGAGGATGGAGTTTCAGCTTCTGAAAACCATGTTGCAACAGGTTTTATGTTAGGACAGCATATTAAACTAAGGTAAGATGTTACAGGAAGATTAATGCTTTATTTCGGTTTCTATAGTTCTGGGCAGGTGTAAACGTGGGGAGAGGAAGACGACGAGAGAGATAATGCTTTAAGAGCAACATTTGTAGACATGTGAATTTATAATATGGAGTATTCGCCAAATTTGTCTAGTCTCTAAATGTAAACTACAGTGGGGCAAAGACTGATTCCAAAACACACGAACAACAGAAACAAAGTTCATGCCTAAAGATGAAAGAAATGAACATGAAGAACTTTCAAACTAACAAACCTAGGCAACTGAACTTGTGCACAACAAATCTATCCTGAACTAGCTGAATTTGGAACACCCCTGTGGTCATGTAACTAGTACAGAAAAATATATCCAGTCAATTGCTCCAGCATGGAATCAGATAGGCTTGTTTCAGAAATTTGCTACTGTGACGGGTTAGATCAGAGAAACCCCCTTGGGAGCTGCCACCCGATGTGCCAAGACTACTTTTGCTCCTGCTTTCCCTGCCAGCTCGGGACCCCAGTACCCGGTCTTGCTGAGCCAGACACACCCGTCAGCTCCAACAAAGTCCCAGGGTCTGAATTACTTGCCCAAAGCTGCAGACTTAACTGAAAGCAGCTTACAGAAGTGTTCTTGTCTTTAACACTCAGATGCCCAACTCCCAATGGGGTCTAAACCCAAATAAATCTGTTTTGCCCTGTATAAAGCTTATACAGGGTAAACTCATAAATTGTTCGCCCTATATAATGCTGATAGAGAGATATGCACAGCTGTTTGCCCACCTAGGTATTAACACATACTCTGAGTTAATTAATAAGTAAAAAGTGATTTTATTAAATACAGAAAGTAGGATTTAAGTGGTTCCAGGTAGTAACTGACAGAACAAAGTAAGTCACCAAGCAAAATAAAATAAAACATGCAAATCTATGTCTAATCATACTGAATACAGATAATCTCACCCTTTGAGGGGTTTCAATAAGTTTTTTCCTCAGACTGGACACCTTCCACACCTGGGCACAATTCTTTCCCCTGGTACAGCTCTTGTTCCAGCTCAGGTGGTAGCTAGGGGATTCTTCATGATGGCTCTCAGAGTTATATTTCATATTTCTAGTTTTAGATACAAGCAGGGCCGGCTCCAGGGTTTTTGCCGCCCCAAGCAGCGGGAAAAAAAAGAAAAAAAAAAAAAAGCTGCGATAGCGATCGGCTGTAGCTCCACTGCGCCGCTTTCTTCTTCGGCGGCATTTTGGCGGCAGGTCCTTCCCTCCGAAAGGGACTGAGGGACCCGAAGAGCCCGACGTGCCGCCCCTTCCCCTTGGCCACCCCAAGCACCTGCTTGCTCAGCTGGTGCCTGGAGCAGGCCCTGGATACAAGAGTGGTGCATTTATACAAATAGGATGATCACACTCAGTAGATTATAAGCTTTGTAATGATACCTTACAAGAGACCTTTTGCATGAAGCATATTCCAGTTACATTATATTCACTCATTAGCATATTTTTATAAAATCATATAGACTGCAACGTCACAGCTACTGTCTCAGATCTGTGCTAATTCATCTCAACTTTGTGCCGTTGCAGTGTTATAGCCATTAAATAGGGTTGCCAGGCGTCCAGTTTTCGACCGGAACATCCGGTTTTCGACCAGGCATTACCCTGGTAGCTCTGGTCTGCACTGCTGACCAAGCTGTTAAAAGTCCGATAGGTGGTGCACCGGGGGCCCCTAGTGCCAGCTCTGCAGCTCCCAATGACTGAGAACCACAACCAATGGGAGCTGCGGGGGTGGTGCCTGTGGGCGTGAGGGCAGCGTGTGGAGCCTCCCTGGCTGCCCATGCGCCTAGGGATGAGGCAGCCACTTCCTGGGAGCCACCGGGACCCTGCACCCTGAACCCCTCCCACACTCTAACCCTCTGCCACAGCCTGGACCCCCCTCCTTCACCCCAGACCCTACATCCCCAGCCAGAACCCACACCCCATCCTGCACTCTGAACCCCTTGGCCCCAGCCCAGAACCCCCTCCTACACCCCAAACCTCTCATCCCCGGCCCCACCCTAGAGCCTGCACCCCCAGCCAGAGTCCTTATGCCTTCTCTGCACCCCAATGCCCTGCCCCAGCCCCAAGCCCTCTCTCGCACTCATAACCCCTCATTTCTGGCTCCACCCCAGAGCTCACACCCCCAGTCGGAGCCCTCACCTCCTTCTGTACTCCAACCTCCTGTCCCAGCCCAGTGAAAATGAGTGAGGGTGGGGGAGAGCGAGCAACGGAGTGAGCAGGGATGGAGCGAGCTGGGGTGGGGCCTCAAGAAGGGGCAGGGGGCTGGGCAGGGGTGTTCAGTTTTGTGAGATTAGAAAGTTGGCAACCCTACCAGTAAGACTGATTTGAAATATGATTTCTGCTAATAGCACTCAAGGTGAACTGAAACTATCTTCCTTTTGTTCACCATCCATAGCTTTTCTAAAAATTTAGGAAGGAATAATTTCAGATTGTCCTGTTTTATGCTTGGAAATCTAAAATTTCTGCTGAAAGACTGAACACTTGCTCCAGGTAAAGTTGATTGCAAACTCCCATGGCTTCACAGGATTGACCCCTAAAGTTTGGCTGTAGCTGTATTTTAGCTTATTCCGTCCATAAATACACAGTGCCAGATTCTGATCTCTGACATTTAATGTAAATCAGGGATTATTACAATGTTAATCTGGATTTGCACTAACATAATTGAAATCAGAATTTAGTTTTATTTGGTCCGATAACCTTTTTTCATTGCATGGCTTTTAATCTAATCTTCATTTATGATAGCATCCAGTAAAAGCCTTTTGAATGCCCTCCAATGGTGGTGGAGGGGGAGGGGGGGTGAAGAAATTTTACTGCATGACTTAGAGTATTTGACTTTCAGAAATGCTTGGTTTTAAATTTAGTTTTGTAAGTTAGCCAGACAAACATACACAGGATGTATGTAATATATTTGTTCCTCCAAATTCAGAATAAACATTAAAATTCATTTCTGATTCATGTACTTAAGGTTATGCGAGTTCTTATGTATACTGCTGAACTGGGTGCTTTTTGACATTTTATTGTAAAGCTCTAAATCCCATTTTCCAAAGTGAGGTAGGCATTTAGGAGTCTGGACCATGCCTAAAACTTAGGTCGACCTAACTACATAGTGCAGAGCTGTGTCCTGTGTGACATAGTTAGGTTAAATAAAAAAATAAATTAATGGAGATATCCTATCTTCTAGAACTGAAAGGGACCTTGAAAGGTCATCGAGTCCAGCCCCCTGCCTTCACTAGCAGGACCAAGTACTGATTTTGCCCCAGATCCCTAAGTGGCTCCTTCAAGGATTGAACTCACAACCTGGGGTTTAGGAGGCCAAGGCTCAAACCACTGAGCTATCCTTCCCTCCCTCCCCGATTGACGTAATCCCTGTTGTAGATGCCGCTAGGTGGAAAGAATTCTTCTATTGACCTAGCTACTGCCTGTCAAGGGGGTGGATTTAGTACAGTGACAGAAAAAAACCCCTCTGTCACTGTAGCAAGTGTCTGCACTATAGGACTACAGTGGTGTGGCTGCCATGCGGCAGCTGTGCCGATATTGTGTTTGTAGTGTAGACATACCCTATGTCCCACTGACTTTCAATGAGAATTGAATTGATACTGTGTATTACTGTTGGGCTGCTCTCCTCTCTCTCCCTCTCTCTCTCTTCTGTTGCTGTCCCCAGTTGCCTTCTTTTCCAGCTGCCAACAAATCCTGGATGCTTGTCTCTTATTAGGCTCCATTAGGAGGAGGAGGATAGCTGTTTACTTATTAGCAGCTTCTAGTGGTCAAAAGGCAGAATTTCAGGCAAATGCCTGCTGCCTTCCTATATAGCTCAGCTGATGTGTGATAATTCGGCTGAAATGTGGGAATGCCTGAGAGAGCTGCCAAATACATCTTTGTCACATGAGATGTGACATATTTCATAGCCCTAGACCCTGGTTGAAAAGGAGTTGGGAAAGTAAAAAAAGAAGTTTTGGAGGTGAATCTGTTTCGGTATTATGAAGTTTGTCTGGCTTTTGTTCTTGACTTACCTAATGTTTGATGATAATTAAGGCTAAGATTTTGTAACAGATATTTTTAGTAAAAGTCACGGACAGGTCACGGGCAATAAAGCCCGTGACCTGTCCGTGACTTTTACTAAAAATATCCATGACAAAATGGGTAGGGGGAAGGGTCCAGCACGCAATGGTTCTGGGGTCCCTGCTGCCTGAAGGCAGTGGGGCAGCTGCAGGGTCCCCACGCGATCCGCGACAGCTGGGAAGCTGCGGGGGCCCCACTTTGGAGCTCCAGAGTCCCTTCGCCTCTTGCGGCGGCTGAGAACTCCCCACCACCCACAGCGGCTGGGAGCTGTGGTGTCCCAGCTGACAGCTTCAGCCCTGCCGCCTCAGGGCTGAAGTCATGGAAGTCTCTGGAAGTCATAGATTCCATGACTTCTGCAATGCCGTGACAAAATCATATCCTTAATGATAATTTCACTTGACCAATATGAACTGGTGCATTTTTGTAGGTAGACCAGGTCTTCCAGGTGCAAACTAACAAAATATAAGCCAGGTTTAAATTAACGTAAGAGAGTGCAACTTTGTGTGTGCAGAGATTTTACTACATTGGTTTAAATTAACATCTTTACTTGAACAGTGCAACTTTGTGTGTAGACCAGGCCTTGGTAATGAAGTGGTTTTTTGGGCAAATAAATACAAGGTTTGAGGAAAGGAGATTATTTTCTGTAAGTAAGCACTTTTTATTCTATTTGAGCTAAGGTAAGTAGACCATGTCTGTGTCCTTGTTGTGCTTTGAGAAGTTTCCTCTATATTCATTTCTACCTCTGTAAGCTCCCATGTATCTCTCATTGACTAGGAATAAAATCCAGGTTTTAGTATCTTTGGGATGTCTGTGGACCAGCCTATTTTAAGCCTTAGCTTACTGAGTGGCAGAGGCTAGTATTTAGAAACAATTATTTGCAATATTCAAGTTTTCTGGAATTTAGTTGCAGCAAAATATTTTGTTTAACTGCAAAACTTTTTGTACAAACAAGGTTACTAAAATTAGGTTTTCAAAATTAATGACTGACACAAATGTATATAAGAGGAACCCCTTTCTCTTAAAAAACAAACAAACAAACAAAAACCAAAAAAAACTCGCAAACTCCTCCCACAGTATACTCAAAAGAAACAGAAACTTGTGTGAATGAGTGACTATTGCTGCATGAATAGCACAGCAAACCTGAACTGTCTCAGCTATTCCTCAGATTTATTTACTTGTTTCAAGATTGGCTGTCTTATGTATGTATAGTCAGTAGGATCCTTGTAAAACAAGGAATTTCTTCATGCCCATCTTATAAATCTAGATAAGAGTCAGCATTTCTTTGTCTGTATCCCTTTAATTGCTGTAGCTATTACTTTTTGGAGCCTTGAAATGCCTCCTATTTTCTTTAATATTTTCTGTTGTTCTGAGTTACTGTATGTAGATGTGGTAAAGTTATTTTTTTCTGAACAAAAATAGGGAAGAGAAATAGTGTAGTGTCATGGTCCACCATAGAACAGTAAATCTAATAAGGCCTGCTGGGCCCACTTTTATCAACTAAAATAGATTTGAAAGGTCAGCGGAAGTTCTAACTATGAATTCTGGCCATGTATCAGGAGCTGGCATTAAATTTTATATCAAAATCTTGAGCTATTTCCAAACTACTGGCTGGCCTGCAAAATGCTGCAAAAGAGTAACCTAAGTGCTCATCATGCAAGAGCTTAATATCTCAGCAGAACAGAATTAGCCATAAAGTATTGTATTGTTTGGGGTAAACACCATGATGAACTGACAGAGAGAGGAGCACAACACATTTTTCTGGTTAAAGAATTTAAATATCTGTTTCAACAAGGTTTCTTAGAGAAAGATTGTGCACAGTAAGTAATTGTGTCTTCTCCCTGAGTTTCTCTAAAACATGAGCCATTCTTCTCCTTACCCTACCTTTATCTGCTACCTCTTGAGAGCAGATTGACAATACCTAGTATCAGAAGATACTTAGTTCTCTCACTACGCCAAATTCATTTCTGCCCTCCACCCCCATCTCTGGATACTAAAGCAGTGCTGTGCTATGCTATGCAGTAGTTTTAATTAGGGCTTCAGATTTCATGTAGTCTTGTGTGGGTGTGTTTTGAGGATGGTTTTTGTATCTGGTTAAAAAACAGGGGATATTTCAGGCACATCAAAGGTTACTACTGAGGCATGATGCCTCTTCAGTATATGGGAGCAGACTCAGAAATTAAATTTAGGTTAGAGTGTACCTGACCTTTCAGAAAGCCTTTGACAAGGTTCCTCACCAAAGTCTCTTGAGCAAAGTAAGCAGTCACAGGATAAGAGGGAAGGTCCTCTCATGGATCAGTAACTGGCTAAAAGATAGGAAACAAAGGGTAGGAATAAATGGACAGTTTTCACAGAGGAGAGAGGTAAATAGTGGGATCCTCCCATGGACCAGTGCTGATAAACATATTCATAAATGATCTGGAAAAGGGGGTGAACAGTGAGGTGGCAAAGTTTGCAGAAGATATAAAATTACTCAAGATAGTTAAGTCTAAAGCAGACTGTGAAGAGTTACAAAGGGATCTCACTTAAGTGGGTGATTGGGCAGGAAAATGATAGATGAAATTCAGTGTTGATAAATTCAAAGTAATGCACATTGGAAAACATAATCCCAGCTAAACATTCTAAATGATGAAGTCTAAACTGGCTGTTACCACTCAAGAAAGCGATCTTGGAGTCATTGTGGATAGTTATCTGAAAACATCTGATCAATGTGCAGCAGCAGTTAAGAAAGCTAACAGAATGTTAAGAACCATTAGAAAAGGGATAGATAATAAGACAGGAAATATCATAATGCCAGTATATAAATTCATGGAATGTCCACAACTTGAATATTGTATGCAGTTCTGGTTGCCCTATCTCAAAAAAGATATATTAGAATTGTAAAAAGTGCATAGAAGGGCAACAAAAATGATTAGGGGTATGGTACAGTTTTCATATGAGGAGAAATTAAAAAGACTGGGACTGTTCAACCTGGAAAAGAAATGACTAAGGGGGACTATGATAGAGGTCTATAAAATCATGAATAGTGTGGAGAAAGTGAATAATGAAGTGCTATTTACACCTGCACGTGAACCACGGGTCACCCAATGAAATTAATAGGCAGCAGGTTTAAAACAAACATAAGCAAGTACTTCTTCATACAACACATAGTCAACCTGTGGAACTTGTTGCCAGGGAGTGTTGTGAAGGCCAAAAGTATAACTGGGTTCAAAAAGAATTAAACAAGTTCAGGTAGGATAGTCCATCAATGGCTATTAGCCAAGATGGTCAAGGACCCAATCCTGAGTGTCTTTAAAACTCTGACTGCTAGAAGCTGGAACTGGATGGCAGGTGATGGATCACTTAATAAATTGCCCTGTTCAGTTCACTCCCTCTGAAGCATCTGGCATGGCCACTGTGGGAAGACAGGATACTGGGCTGGATGGACCATTGGTCTGATCCAGTATGCTTATTCTTATGGTATGATGCAAGAGAAAGAAATGTCCGAACACTTCAAAATTAGCTATTGAAAGGATTATATTTGAAGAGGACAATATTTTATAGAGTATCTCAACCTTTTTGTAACCAAGACATTTTTAACCTTTAGTTATTTAAAGCTTTCAAAGCCTTTTAGTCAAAGAAAATCAATAAACTGCAGCACACTTCTTTAGTGAAATCCAGCTAGTGCCCAACAGCATTCCAGTGTTGTCAGAGGTGAAAGTAAGCCGGTATGTCCCGGTATGGCATACCGGCAAGAGCCGGTGCACTGTACCGGGGCGGCCCGACTTACCCAGGCGGCAATTTAAAAGGTCTGGGGCTCCCAGCAGCGGCTGGAGCCTCAGGCCCTTTAAATTGCTGCCAGAGCCCCGCCGCCGCTACCCCAGGGCTCCGAGGGCTATTTAAAGGGCCTGGGTGGTAGAAGCAGGGAAGTCCTGGGCCATTTAAATAGCCCCCAGAGCCCTGGAGTAGCGGCGGGGCTCCGGCAGCTATTTAAAGGTCCCTGGGCTCCCACTACCTCTACAGCCCGGCCCTTTAAATAGCCCATGGAGCCCTGGGGTAGCAGTGGCAGCTGGGAGCTCTGGCCATGGTTTAAAGGGCCTGGGGCATAGCGGCAGCTGAGCCCTGGGCCCTTTAAACTGCTGCCGGAGCCCCCGGCTGCCGCTGCTACCCCAGTGGCGGAGGGTGAGGGTACTTACCGGTACAGGGTGGTCTGGGGCTGGCTCTGACCCCCCCATCCCCGCCCCTTCCGCCCAATGCCCCGCCCCTTCCGGGGGCCAGAGCCGGCCCCAACCCAGCCCCGTACCGGTAAGTCCCTATTTCTACTTTTACCCCTGAGTGTTGTAAACCTCTGTTTCTGTCACTCCTAAGCCACTCTTCCTTGTTTGGAATAATGCAGAGAGAATTCTTCATTCAAAAAGTTATTTGGAGTTTAGGAACTGGCAATTAATAGGCTACTGGTTACCATCTTACATAGTGGTAATAAAAAAATCAAAGCACAGTTTCTAGAATTCGCAAGTCCATTATGTTTGACAGTTATTTTAATTAATTTCAATTTTTTTCCCCTTCGCATTCTGGAAATGTTATGTCACTCTGAAAGATAATTCTCTTCAAGGGTATTCGGGAATTTGTAAAATATGGAAAGGATACAGCACCTTATACTGTGGTGTTAGACATCACAAGGGGTTATGGCACATTTGTGGAATTGTAACCTTTCTCTATGCATTTTGTTCTTGTCTTTGTATTAATGTTTTGATAGTCTTTGTGAACATGTGAATCTAAATCTGCTCCCTTCACTCTTACAAAGCTATGATTCACGTAGGTCCCAATTCAGGAAACGCCTTCAGCATAGAGCTGTGTGGAAAAACTGATTTATTGGTTTGCTGGCAGTTCCAGAAAATAAAATAAAATTGGGTTTGGGTCAAAGTGAAACTTTTTTTTTTTTTTTTTTTTTTTTTAAATCAGTAGTGAATCAAACAAGTTGGAAACATTTATTTCAGGTCAAATGAAAGGTTTTGTTTGACCCCACCACAAAGAAATTTTTTTTGGGGGGGGGAACTTTTAATAAAAGCAAAGGAAATGAATAATTAGATTCACAAAAGAGGAAGTGGTGGTGATCTCCCCTCTTACAGCCAGTGGTTAGGGCACTCATATAGGAGGAGGAAGACTCAGGTTTGAATCCTTGCTCTGGAGCAGGGATTTGAACACACATCTCATCTGGAATTGAGGAGTGCTCTAACAGCCAAGCTATTGGCTATTCTGGGATGGATGCCTCTCGTGTTGAAAATATTTCACTCTGTGTAAATAATATTCATTGGCACAGGATTGGAACCAGGGTGTCTCCCCCACCCAGGTGAGTGCCCTAGGCACTGGGTCAGAGTCTTTTTCCCAGTCGCTATGGCCCAATGACTATTAGAGAAAAATTATCCCTGGGACATGGAGTATAAGAGGAGCAGCAGCATCACCACCACCTCCTTCTCGACCACCTCCCATTTTGTGAATGGTGCCCAAATCTAGTCTGAAAAAATGGAAATATATTATTTCAGAAATATCAAAATGAATCGTTTTGACATGTATGGATTTTTTTCCCATAGAATGAAACAATTAGCTGAAATAGACACAACTTCACAAAATGTTTCACTTGACCTGACTCTGCATTTTTGGTAACAACTTTCAGATTAAAAATTTGCCCATCTCAGTTTAAGCCTGTGGTTAAGCACTTCGCTGATCTGTGGCTGTTTCTGAGTAAGAATGATCTACAAGGCCCATTGCATGTTGTTTTTTTCAGTTATTGCACTAAGATAAGAGGGTTTGGTATGGAACTACTGTTACTGATGGTCAGGGACTTATCAACACTATAACCATTTTTTACATCTTATTTCAGGGCCCATATACCAGCAACATATTCAGTGCATAGTTCTTACTTCCTGTGTTACATTACACAAGATAAATGATTTCCCTCTTCAGTGTAAGAGTCCTCAGTGTGACATGGGTAAATCTGTTTATACTCATATAAAAGATCCATAGTATTGGCAGACGTTTACTAGGCACAGTATAAAGCAGTAGACTTGATACTGACTTTATTTTTCTATATTGTAAGTTTTTCCTTTTAATCGGATACAAGTATATCTCCGTGAGGAGGGTGGGGTTTAGTACACACACCCCTTGTCAGTATCTCGGATTGGCTAGGTTTGACGGCTCCCTGCCTACTGTGTTGGCTTTTGTGGATCTCAGTCTAAGGGGTCTATCAGTCCCCATTCATTGTATAGGGAGTCTAGGCACCTACCTTAGGCTTTGTGAATCATAGTGTTCCTGTAATTTTCTAGGTGCCTAAGGATTAGGTAGTGTATCACAATGCTTAACTCTTTTTGAGTATTCAGGCCTAAATCCTTAGTGCTTATAGGTACTTAAACATTTGAATGACTCAAGTTTTAATGTGTTGATGCTGGGCTAAGCTGTTAAAACATTATATGCACTTAGAAAATTTTTCTGACTTTGCAGAGTATCAATAACTCTTGCTAGTGGTTTTAGTGGCAGCGGTCTGACTTACAGGATTCCAAAAGGATCTCAGGAATAAAGAAATGGAGCTTTACCAGTACAGAATGTTGCTAGACTTTTGTCTGTTTGACATGAGCCCAAGTGGGACAACAGCCTCTTGCATGTATTTAGGTGTTCTCCTTTTGGTAAAAATGTGTTCTGTACTTCAAATACTGATGTTCATTTTAAACATATGGGGACCATTAGCAATGTTAAAGCTGGACACATGGTTTAATGTGTTAAATCATTTTAAAATGTCACATCTGTTTTTTACCCTGGTGATAACACCTGGATCAGTTTAGCACTAGCATATACATTTAGGACATATATAGCTGTTAATTTAAAAAACATCTGTTGATTTTTGTGAGTGTGAACTATTGGATCTTTCACATTCTTGGAGTTTGTTGAAACAGTCTTATCTGAAACATGCTTGTGCTCCTAGGTGTGCACAGATACAGGCAAATAAATATTCTATAGCTGGTGCTAGAGATTTTTTTTTGGTTTGGATGGGGAGATAGGAATTGTTTTGCCATCAGAGCTTTTGTCTTTATCAGACTTCCATTTTCAGATGTGTTGATGGCTGACTATAAGAATTTTTTTTTCAAAACCAATCCATTTTGATACTATGAGTAAGACATCCCACTCTCCTGGGACGTCTGAAATGGGCAGGCATTAAAAATTGAAGAAAGTAGGTTCTCTAACAAGTCTGCAAATCTTGTCTGTGGCTGGCTGAAAGTAAAAATGCCAGTTGTGTTGGAGCTTTGAAAAACGACTTCCCCTGTGACCCGGTGCCTTTTAGAGAGAACAGAGTTTACAGTTCTTTTTCAGAGCGGTGAATGGCTTTTGGAGTTTCTCTTATTATTCCCATTAGCAATATTGGACCAATCTGCAGGATATAACCCAAAGGAAAACTATTAGTACGAGAGGGGGAGAAGACAGTGCTAATGTGGCATTTTGTAGTTTCTTTTATCCCAGAATCTTTCCCAGAGCCAACAATTAATACTACTTTCTATCTGTGCAGAACTCAGAATGTTGTGAGTGCAGGAGCCATTATAGGGAACATGTCAGCAGTGCTTTCCAAGGTGTGAAGAAGAGCTGCTCTTACAATTGCTCTTGAATTGGTTACTCAGTGGGGGTAGCAAAATTAACAGTTATTTCTTTGCTTCCTAATTTAATACAAATAACAATTAATTTTCAAATATCAAAACAAAAAACAAATGAAAAAGCTTGCTTATTAGTCTCCTTTAGGGTTTTTTATTTGGGGGAATTGATAAGATATAATGCAAACTATACATGCACAGCTGTAAGTATAAGGGGAATTGGTATAGCGAATGTCCTTGCAGCTCAGTCCTGCAGTGGTGATCTTAGGTGCTGTAGTTTTTGTCCATTTGTCCTTTTTGGCACATGCTATGATGTTTGTTTGTAGGTACCCTATTGACTTAAAATGGGAATTAATGAGAATATTTAGAAATAAGAATAAATATCTAGAATTGTGTTTCTCCTTTTCTCTTGCCCACTTTCGAATTTCGGGACAAGTGTTTTCAGGCCTCTGAGTGAGGATTATAATCTCTTCCTTTATTCAGGTCTGTTCATTTTCCCCCACTCTTTCTTTTGCCGGCCTCTTCTTGCTAGTGAGTTCCTGTTATGATCCCTCACTTTTTATCACTTGCACCTTTTAATAGGAGTTTAAGAGAAGCAGCTTTCTCTGAGAATATCACCAATGCCATTCCATAAAATAATTATACCTGTAGTGTAAGAGCCATAGACTTTCAACTCTTTCTTCAACTGTGTTCAGGTTTAAGTTATCATCTGCAAAGTGCCTCATTTCTAATGAATAGACTGTTTGGGTAACCCAGACCCTACCATCACTGGGGTCTGGATTGCCTTACTGTATGATTATTAAGTTTGAGCCACTGATTGTTCTGAATTGTGCAGTTGAAAGAAATCTGGAAAACTTCCAGAATGGTCAGACAAGATCAACTGATGAAAAAGTAAATTTGCCTCTTGAAACCTTACTAAGCTATTATGATGTGAACTGATTATTTTCTTTCCTAGGATTGAGAGTCCATAAGTCTGTTTCATGGAAGCACAGAAAGTCGCTGCCACTTCGTGGAACATTTTTTAAAAAAAAATACTTCAGCTTAGTTTAAAATTCACATTTCTTTCCCATTTTCCTTTACCTATTCTCCTTTTAGAGGGTGGTATTGGAGAATACTTTCTCAATGAGCTCTGGGGATTATGTACTCTATGGATGTTTGTATAGTATAGTCTATCTTTAGACAGCAATAGTGAAATTTCCTATTCCTTGCTTTTTAAAATTTGAAGTTTGCAATATGCCTTAGTACTGCCTGGTTCTTCTGATGTTTATATGGAAATTGTATTCCTGCATCCTTTTGTGCAATGAATGACAAAAATCTTGGCCAAGAATGTTTTTTATTAGATTGCATAATATGAAACAGTAGTAGCTGAATGCTAGCCAGTGCCTATAGGAGACTGCCTCTTTGCTGTAGGACACTTAACTTTTGTTCAATTGTGTTTCCTCACACTCCAGAGCATGAACAGAGTCCTCTTTACTTGTAAACAGTTCAGAAAAAAATAATCCGAGGGAATGCATTTTTGTCAGTACTATAGATTTTGGAGCAGAGAGAAGACAGACTGTGATATGACTTAAACCATCAAGTAAATGCTATGGAACCAGCAAGTTCTATGTTTTTTTTATGACATTTACTTGAAAATGCTAGAATATGCTATCTTGCTTGCATGCACTGCAGCTCTCCTGAAACTTCAGAGATGTCAGGATTTTATATCTAAGCAGAGTGTGATCAATACTGTACATAAAATTTTAAATCAAGGCTTGCAGATAAAGAGCTCTAACCTGGAAAGGGTTAGAGTTATGACAGATTTGTTGCTAGGTCTGTAAAGAATTACTTGAGTGACAGTGGTTTTGGACTGCACACTACGTGCTTCTTTGCAAATATGAGACAGGTATGGTTAGTTTCTGGAGGGAAGGAGAATATGGGTGACGTGTCTAGTTGAGAAGGGAGGTCTTTACCTCCTGAATGAATTTGTACCCTACGTCACTCCATATTGGGGGGGGGAGGGATAGCTCAGTGGTTTGAGCATTGGCCTGCTAAACCCAGGGTTGTGAGTTCAATCCTCAAGGGGGCCACTTGGGGATCTGGGGCAAAAATCAGTACTTGGTCCTGCTAGTGAAGGCAGGGGGCTGGACTCAATGACCTTTCAAGGTCCCTTCCAGTTCTAGGAGATGGGATATCTCCATTAATTTCTAAATGTAGCTGATCTATCGGGAAAGTACTGTGTTGTACAGGGTTATGTTATTCCTGTGTATTGATGTCATAATCATTTAATGACTTTATTTAAAACTATTACTTATATGGTTTTAATAATGGTGTTTATCATTGTTTTCAGAAAGATGACCAAACCCCCACACATACACATTCTGCCTGAGTTAGGGCAGTGGCAGTTGAACTGCCACTTTATCTTTTGGGGTTTCTGCCTAGGAGAATATATTTAACTATTAAAGGGGCTTCCATACTCCATCAGTGTATCTTTCAATCACTCGTAGCCATGCTCACTGGGATTTATCTGTGCCAGTGCTGCCATCCCCATATAATCTATATGTCAGCCAAGGCCTTGAACTTTGTTATCCCAAAGAATAGTTTTAATTCTATCTAGCCCCAAACATGCTCCATTCTCCCGTGAATTTCCGTTCCTCTGTTGGTTGCTCTCAAAGCTGTTATCGCCAACTGTGAAATCACAAACAGAGGCTCTATTAAGATTTCCGAAAAGGAGTAAAGAGCAGGAGCAGATAAAAACAAATATTATCCCCTCCCTTTCCCAATCCCCCAAAATAAAAACGTCCTCTATTAGTAGTAGTGAAAGGAAAAAGTGTTTGTGGGGTTGGGAAAACAAACACAGGCAACCTGATCCATGGTAGAAGCAGAACTCAAAATGAAAAATGTAAAGTGTTTTAAGCGGCATCACCAGATCTTTAAAGGATTTATGGCGACCTCTTCATAACCTCCATACGTGCAGAGACAAAAGGACATGCAGACAGTAAGCATGTCTAAAGGCATTAGAGGAATGTGCTTTAGACAATGGAACTGCTGAGCTACATGGCATTTAGAGTATTTGCACGGAGTTGCTACAGTTTAGCATATAAGCATTTTTTATTAAAGAAATGTGTCACTCTCACACACAAGTCCCTTAAAATAATGGGATAAAAATAAGATGGCCTATATGAGACTCTTGAGATCACTTTTTATATTTTTCCAGCTAAAGTGTCTGTTATATCCTTTCTAATGCAGAAAAGGACTTCAGCTTCAACATTTACTTTCAGATCTGAATTTCAGGCCTTTCCTCTCTGCTGTCTAAATTTAAAGACTTGATTTTGGCCAGTCTCTCTAGTGCGTGTCCATGTGTGTCCATGTGGAAGGAGTGAGTATGGAAAAACATAATGTTGTATCTCTGTGTTCCATGTTGAAGAAGAAGAACCTTCTCGTCATAGTGTTCTAGTAACTCTTTTCTCAACGTATTGGGTAGAATACTGGCCCCTTTGAATTCAGTGGGAATTTGTCCATCATCTTCACAGATTCATAGATTATAAAGCCAGATGGGATGTTTTTGATCATCTGACCTGCATAACACAGGCCATAGGACTTCCCTGAATTAAATCTGGTTTGAACTAAAGCATTTCTTTTTAGAAAAAAAAATTCAGTTTTGATTTAAAAGTTTCTTGTGATGGAGAATCCATCACAGTCCTTAATACATTGTTCCAGTGATTAATTATCCTCACTGTTAAAAAGGTATACCTTATTTCCAGTCTGAATTTGTCTAGCTTCAACTTCCAGCCACTGAATCTTGTTTTACCTTTGTCTGCAAGACTGAAGATACCTCTTATCAAATTTCTGCTCTTCGACAAGTCACCCCTTAAGTTTCTCTTTGTTAAGCTAAATAGATTGAGCTCCCTTAGGCTCTCACTGTAAGGCATGTTTTCCAATTCTTTAATAATTCTCTTGATTCTTCTTTGAACCCTCTCCGATTAATCAACATCCTTCTTGAATTGTGGACACCAGAACTGGACACAGTATTCCAGTAGTGGTCACACCTGTGCCAAATAGAGGTTTTATAACCTGTCTATTCCTTCTTGATATTCTCCTGTTTACACTTCCAGCCACCTCACTAGATCTTTAGGCCACAGCATCACACTGGGAGCTCATGTTCAGTTGATTATCCACCATGACCCCCAAGTTTTTTTCAGGGTCACTGCTTCCCAGAATAGAGTTCGCCATCTTATTAACTATGGCTGTTAAATAAGACTACAGTGGAGCTAGGATTCCATCCCTTCTCTTTAGAGAGCAGGGCACTTTAAAAATGGGTTTTTACAAATTGTGAAGCATGTCAGTGAAGTAAAAGGCATATCCATCTGCTCCTTTGCTCTGGGGTGTTCTCTAACTGTGCCATGTCACTGGAAAGAACTGTGAAGTGATTTTTCAGTCCACTGGTGCACGTGTTTTCCACAATATATTGCAGCCTCTTGGTGAAAATAAATGTGATTTGGCAAATGAATTGCATTTGTTGTGGCCTCTTTGTGCCATATGATGTTTTTGGTAAATGTCTGGGCTTATTTGTTGTATTTAGTCCCAGTTGGAAAGGTAGGCCCTGACACAGGTGGCTCTGTAACTAGCAAATCTGAACACAGAGAGACTATCCCTGACTACGTGTTTGTGCAGCTCCTAGTACAATAGAGCTTCAACCTGATTGGACTCTAGGTGCTACTGTAATATAGATGTTTAGTAATAATAATAACAGTGTCCATTCTGTATTTAGTAGTTAAAACAAGGCATCTTGAAACAAGAATTTTATAAAGATTGTTTTACATATGGGGGCAAGCTATTATTTGAACACTGGACATCTATTTAAGCTGTGTGGGTCTAAAACCTTCTCCCATATTGTGATTTGTTAACACAGATTATAGAATTTGTAAGAATAAATAGTTTTGCAAATGTTATGGTGGACAGGTTTCTACTGAGCTGAATGTAGACATACAGACCGCAAATGGATAAAACTAAGCTCTTACACTAAGTTTTACTTTTACAGTAAGATAGTCACAGCATAGAATTCATAGAGTAGTACATCTTAAAATGTAAAATATATATCTTTTATAAATTTAAGATATTCGAAGAAAAGGTGGAATTGTATCCTTAACATACTCTGTCTTCTGGCCACACCTAAGGCATTCTCTGAGCATTCTATGTCAGGCAAAATATATACAGGAAAGTCTATGAACGGGCCAATGTAGCAGCACAAAATATGCATATGTCTAGTGACTTCATGTAGTTATTGTTCATCCATGACATTCAGAATCATTCTAACATCTAAATTAAAATTTGAGTATGAAAGGCCAGCTGGGGTTTTAATTCTGAATTGCTCGAGGATCAGTTGTTTCAACAATGTTTGTCAGTTTGTCAGTTTTTCATATTTCTTTTACATTTTAATTATAACCCATCAAATCTTAAGCGATTGCTCATGGGCTAGACTCAGATGAATGTCATTGAAGGGTGTTTTATTTAATGGCTTCAGCATAACATCTGTTTCTAATGTTTTAAAAGCCAATTTATATGGAAATTTATTTTAGAAAAAGTCAATAGATACAGACACTTTTAACACCTCTTGTACTCTAGTAAAAATTCAGAACTCAAAGTAAAATAGCATTGATATAATGCCATTTTCTTGCTTGCACAACATAAAGAATAACGAAACAAGGATCTTTTTGCATTGCCGTAGCAATATGATTGTATCTTCTCAGTTGTCTTTTTGACTGTTTGATTCATTTCTTTCTTTTTATTTTTTTAATAGCCGAGCTATCAAGACAAACCAGGATCTTCTGCCAGAAACCCCCTGGATCCACATATTCTACAATGATTTTTGGGGAACTCTCCTCACCCACAGTGGGAGTCACAAGTCCTACCGTCCTCTCTGCACGCTCTCCTTTCGCATTAACCATGCCATTGGAGGCATGGATCCTTGGAGCTACCACCTTGTAAATGTCCTGTTACACGCTGCAGTCACCGGGCTTTTCACAAACTTCTCCAGAATCTTGTTTGGGGATGGATATTGGACCTTAATCGCAGGCCTGCTGTTTGCGTCTCATCCCATCCACACTGAAGCAGTGGCAGGAATTGTGGGGAGGGCTGATGTTGGAGCCTGCTTCTTTTTTCTGCTCTCATTGATGTGTTATGTTAAACATTGCTCTACAAGAAGCTACTCAACCAGCGCTTGGGGCTGGATCTTGGGGACAGGACTCTGTGCTGGCTGCAGCATGTTGTGGAAGGAGCAAGGAGTGACTGTTCTAGCAGTTTCAGCAGTTTATGACGTCTTTGTGTTTCACAGGCTGAAAATGAACCAAATCATTCCTTCTATATATAAAGTAAGTGACTCTCTGCACACCTTAGTTATTTGTTTTATAAAGCAGCAGTCACTAAATTAATCAGATGCCAACTTTATCTTCCGGTATAGCTTATCAGGGATGTCAGCCCTCTGCGAAATATGCACAGATGCCTTATCTTGAAAGTATAATTAAAACCATTCAGTAAATATTTTTTTTGTATTAGTGCCTGGCATTTAAACCATGTGGTATTACCCATCTTTTCATGCTGGGGATGTATTTCATTCATTTGCTCCCATCTCTTCCAATCTTCCCACTCTGTTTACCATCTAGTTCTTGGTATTTAGCTCCTTTTGGCATGTTGTTATCTCCTTGTATCTTGTCAATTCAGTTTACTGTGGTTGAATATGCAAGTACATCAGCTGATATAAATCTACAAGCCTCCCTGAAGCAAAGAGAGAGCACTTAATGTTCAGGTTCAACAGAAATGCACAAGACCTGAATTTAGGGCTCTGGCATACTTTTCCCCCAGTAGGAGCTGCCATGCAGATCTATTACAACCTCCTCCAGAAGAAATATTTCTCAGAATGGAACTAGTGGCTCACAAGCAAAACAGAGAAGCCTCCTCTGTTGTTTGCATTACAGCAGTGCCTAGAAGTCCCATCTGAGACCAGGGCTCCATTGTGCTTGGCGCTGTACAGAGTAAGAGAAAAGCTGACCAAATTTTTTTCTGATGGATCAATTTCCCATTGGAAAATGCAGATTTGAAAATATCAAAACATTTCATGGGAACATATCAGTTTCACCATTTTTAATGGTAAATTATCAAAATGTTTAGTTCCATGAGGTCAAAGCACTTCGTTTTGACATCTGATATTATAAAAGTCTAAATGAAGCCCTTCACCCCTATTGAAATGAATTACTTTGGAAATTTCGTTTTGTGGGAAATTTTGAAATTTCAACTTCTTGTTTCAATTCAAGACAAAAAGAAATTCTGAAATGCTTGACTTTCCCACAGAATGGAAATTCTAAGTTTTAATCAGCTCAATTTAAGAGACAAGTCCTAGCCTTGATGAGTTTATGATGACATGGCAGACAAGAGGTGGTCACCCAGCAGTCTTCTGCTAACCTGGTGTCAACTTACTAACTAATGTCAACTTACTTTAAACACTTTGTTTACTCAGGTGTTTGCCTGAGAATGTAAGAACACTTCTGAGCACAGTTGCCAACTTTCACATGGTAAATAAGTACCCCGACTTTCATAATAAGCCAAAAATCAAGCTAATCCCATTTCAAAACAAGGCAATCCCTAAGAACCCCAACACTCTATGTGACTAGATCCCTCTGGCGTGCAGTCTGGGACTGTGGTGGGCCCGCTGTGTACCCCGACTCTCTTACCCCTCCCCCCCACCTTGCCCCTGCTTGCGAGGAGCTGATCAAAAAAGAAGAAGCAACAAGCTACAAGCCAAAAACTAGCCAACAAGCAACTCACAAGCCAGTTAAACCAAAAACAAGCCCAATTTTTGTGTTTTTTTCCGTGGGTTTGGCATGTCTGCTTGAGAGCCAATGAACAAATAGCATGAGTACACTAAATAGTGACTTGTGTGGAAAAAGAAAATGTGTATGTGTATTTAACTGCAATTTGCATTTTAAAGTTATATGGTGGTATTTTTCAAACATTTGGTACATAATCCTGTAGTCATGTTTGAAAATCTCGCTCATTATCCATAAAAGCAAATGAGGGATAAAACTCTATTTTTATTCCTACTGTGTACATATTTCCTAATATGTCAAATTTGAAATACATTTTGTTGATCTTCCTATCTAAACTAAACCACAAGCCCTTTTCTCGTCTTATGATCAAAATCCTCTCATGGATCCTTCTCCAAATTCGGTCTTCCCACCTGAACTGAAGACAAGCAGTTGATGTTTGGGTCCACGGAATAACTAACATTAGGACAGTCAAGAGGAGTCAAGATGGAAACAAATGCAGTTTTAGGCAGGAGATTTGCTGCTCAGTTCTATCCCATCTACTCCAGCTTTGTATCTTGCAATTTATTTCCTTTCCCTGAGTGGAGGATTACATATTTACCGTAGAGGTATCAAGTCTTTGTATTATTTTTTGTTAAATTTATGTTGTTTTTTGGCAAATAACACTGAGGCGGTTGTTTTTGAAGATTTACACCACATGCACAGGGAACATGGCTCTGGCAGCACTTCTCAGGAGAGGAGAAGGCCACGGCTGGGTTGCTGCTATGTACAGTGCTTTTTCAGGAGCACATGAGGAAATAAATCTGGATTATGAGACGTTCAGACCTGAATCCAATCCTCCTTAAAACCTGTGTGTTTGGGGACAGGTCTACCACCCACATTCTTCAACCTGTGTATTGAGTGGGATGCCCCTCCAACAGCCTTGCTCTTCTGAGTCAACTCTTATACCTATAGAGTATGAGAGTTGTGATGTCCTTACCACGCTGGTGCAAATAAACAGAAAGCACTCTGATGCATTGCCAAACTTGCTCTGTCAGCATCTGAATTATCATTTGAAATAAATCTATAAAACTAGATAAATATAGATGTGACTTTGAGGTGTCCAACGTGATGATAGTAGTAGAACTATTGACTTTTTGTAAATATGGTTAAGTTGTCACTGTCCTAAAACTTATTCTTCCTTCACTGTCTGCGATCCATAATGCCTGACTTCTTTGATGTTTGGTTCTCTCTTCCTGTGTACTGGCTTCTGTTTTGGTATTATTAGCAAATTCAGTCACAAATTAATTTAGACTAAAACTCCAGGCAAAGGCATGAAGCAGTGGTACTGGTTGCAGGGAGAAACTTGGGTATTTTGTGTTTCAAAAAAGCCTCTGGACAACACACACTTATCCTGAACTGGGTGACAACTATTAGGCAGTACCACTATTGGAAGACTGAATGCTTCTTGATTTCAAATCTCCAAGTGGAACACAATTTGGGTGAAAGTGATCATGAAATGATGGATTTCACGAGGAAGAAAATCTAAGGGATAATGAAGTTCAGGAGAGCTGGCAGTTTCTCAATGAGAATATTAAATGCACAACTACAAACTAATCCAGTTCAAAGGAAAGATAGGAAGAATGGTAAGAGGCCAATAAACTTCCATCAGGAGCTCTTTAGTGACCTGAAAATCAAAAAGAAACCCTAAAAAAAAAAGAGGAAACATGGACAAATTGCTAAGAAGGAGTACAAAAGTATAGCACAAGCATGTAGGGAGAAAATCAGAAAGGCAAAGACACAAAATGAGTAGCACCTAGCAAGGGCCATAAAAAGCAATGAGAAGAGGTTATTTAAATACAATAGGTGCAAGAGAAAGACAAAGGAAAATGTAGGTCCTCTACTTAGCTTGGAAGAAGAGCTAATAACTGATGACATCCAAAAAAGGCTGAGCTGTTTAATACTTGTTTTGCTTGTCTTCTCTAAAAAGGTAAATTGTGACCAAATACTTAACACAATTAATATTAACAATGAGGGAGAAGGAACAAGTCAAAAGAGGGAAAGAACAGGCTAAAGAATATTTAGGTAAGTCAGATGTATTCAAGTTAGCAGGCCCTGATGAAATTCATCACAGGGTATTTAAGGAACTAGCTGATGCAATCTTGGAGCTGTAAGCAATTATTTTTGAGAACTCATGGAGGATTGGTGAGGTCCCGGATGACTGGAGAAGGGCAAACATGTTTTTTAAAAAGGGGAGCAAAGAGGACCTTCGATACCTGGAAAGGTATCGGAACAAATTTATTAAGCAATCAATTTGTAAGTTCCTAGAGGATAATAGGGTTATAAGGAATAGCCAGCATGGATTTGTCAGGAACAAGTCATGCCAAACCAACCTAAATTCCTTCTTGGACAGGGTTATGGGCCTATTGGGTGGGTGGGAAAGCAGAAGATGTGTTAGATCTTGATTTTTAGTAAGACTTTTGACACTTGACATTCTCAGAAGCAAACTAGGAAAATGTGGCCTAGATGAAATTACAAAAAGGCACATGCCCAACTGGTTGAAAGACCATAAAATAACCTTAAGAGTAGTTATCAATGGATCACTTTCAAACTGGGAGGGCTTACCTAGTGTGGTCCCTTTGGGGGTCTGTCATAGGTCTGGTACTATTAAATATTTTCCATTAATGATTTGGATAATGGAGTGGAGAGTATGCTTATAAAATCTACATATAACACCACACTGGAAGAGGTTGCAAGCACTTTGAGGACATGATTAGAATTCAGAATGATCTTGACAAATTTAGAGAATTGGTCTGAAATTAATAAGATGAAATTCAGTAGAGACAAGTGCAAAATACTACATTACGAAGGAAAAATCAAATGCACAAATACAAAATGGAGAATAACTGTCATGGTGATGGTGGTGGTGGAGATGCAGTAAAGGATCTGGGAGTTATAGTGAATCAGAAACTGAATATGAACCAAGAATATGATGCAGTTGCAAAAAAAGACTGATGTCATTCTGGAGTTTATTAACAGGAGTGTTATATGTCAGACACAGGAGGTAGCTGTCCTGCTCTATTTTGGCACTGGTGAGGCCTCAGCTGGATTGTATCCAATTCTGGGCACCACACTTTAGGAAGGATGTGGACAAATTGGAGACAGTTCAGAGGAGCGCAATAATAAATCTGACCTATGAAGAAAGGTTTAAAAAAAACTAGGTATGTTTAGTCTTCAGAAAAGAAGACTGAGAAGGGACCGAATACATCTTCAAATATGTTAAGGGCTGTTCTAAAGAGGACAGTGATCCATTGTTCTCCATGTGCACTGAAGGTAGGATAAGAAGTAATGAGCAGGGGAGATTTAGGTTAGATATTAGGAAAATGTTCCTAACTATAAGAAGCTCTGGAATAGGATTCCAGAGGAGATTGTGGAATCTCCCTCACTGGAGATTTTTAAGAACAATTTGGACAAGTTCCCGTCAGGGACGATATAGATATATTTGGTCCTGTTTCAGCTCAGGGGTCTGGACAAGATGATTGGTTGAGGTCCCTTCCAGCCGTGCATTACTATGATTCTGTGATTATGAAGAAGTAGAAGCAGCTCTCCATACTACTACTTGGAAGCTCCCCAGAGAGAGCACAGTTTGATAACTATTGATTGATTTTATTTCCATTTTGTTTGGCATCTCTGGACTCATATATAGAATGTATTTATTTATTGATAGTTTGCAGTAACCATATTGAGGTAATGTCAAAACTCCCCCATATAAGTCCCAAACCAAAACTTTCCTACAGATCTCTCATGCACTTCTAAATGTTAAAGAAGAAAAAAAGTCTATCTAACTATGTATTTATCTGGATCCCATCACTATGAAGCCCTGAAATACTCCAATCTTAACTGAATTTAACTTTCAGCATCTCCAAGAGAAAAGGTAAATAAGGAGCTGAAACATGGAGAGACTAAGCAATTTGCTCAGGATCACATGAGCAGTCAGTGGGAAAACCTGAAACAGAATCTTGGTCTCCTGAGTCTCCATCCCATGCCTTAAGCAACAAGATCATCCTTTAGATCACAGAACTGGAAGTCAGGAAATCTGGCTTCTTTTCCCTTTGCCTTTAACTTTCTATGACTTAGGTTAAGCCAACAAATCTCTGTACCTCAGTTTCCCCAGCAGTAAAAATGGGGAAAGTACTTCCCTATTTGAGTGTGGTGCTGATTAGAAATCCATGGCTTCAGCAGAGCACAGATACTATTATGAGTGCCATAGGAATGTATACGAATAAATAAAAATAAAATAAAACCAAACCATTTGAATGCTGTGTAAAAAAAAATGCACCTCTTCCTTATTTAGTATCCTCACGTACTTCTTTAAGCAGCTCTGATTTGTGTCCCTCTCTTCAGGAAGATTGCTGCTTGAGCAGCAGCTTCCTCAGCACCAGAGAAACTTCCCTTCAGCCACCTAAACTCCCAAGTGGGCTCCTCAACAGCTAATATCCCTGTTTCTCCTGAGAGGCTTAAATTAGAGACATTTTCTATTTACCTTTCAGGGTTTTAATTTCTTTTTTTATAAACAACTTGCATTTTATAAGAATACATTGTCATGGAAGATGAATGGCATGTCATGGATACTGGGAGTATCTTCGCAGGCTTGAGCAGCAGCTGCCTTTTATCTTCTGGAAGCTGTCAGTCTCCTCAGCTGCTGTTCGATAGCTTGTCTGTGCTCTTCTGCTCGCCAGTTCTGGAGCAGGAGCTTCACTTCTATTGAAGGCCAGCAGGGCCCTCTAGTTCTGGTTCCTGAACACTGTATGGGAGTTAGGGTATGTCTACATTGCATGGGGTGTGTGATTGCAGTATGTGTGGATATACCTGAGCTAGCTTTAATCTATCTAGCTCAGGTGCTGATAGCAGTGCAGCTCTGGCTTCAGCATGATCTAGCTGCCTGAGTGAGTACCCAGGGTTCCAGGCAGGCTTGTACAGCCCATGCTGAAGCTATGCAGCCATGTCTTCACTGCTGTCGTTACTTGAGCTAGCTAGATCAGAGCTAGCATGGAGCTACACGAGCTGCAGTCATTTCCCCCATTGAAATGTAGACATATCCCTAGACGGGTGAAATTGAATTCCCCTCTGCAAGGGAGAAATTATTGCAATTTAGAGAAGAAAATAAATTTAAAAACCAAGTTAAAGCAAACAAGCCACCTTTATCTAAAGATCCACTGAGCTGTGCAAACTCTAATCTTGTACAGCTCAGACCTGCATAGCAGCATTAGAAGACATTTCTCAACCTTTTTATATTTCAGAGTGCACTTTGAGCCTTACCATTAACCCTGTGATGAGATTGAAATACTGCTCCCCTGGAGGGCTGGAAATAATTTTCTAGGCATGCTGCAAAGCCTGTTGGTTGGCTGTTTGGGAATAGCTGAGTCACTTGGATGTGGGGCTTCTTGTGGGTTCTGATTTGTAGTATGTTTGCTGACCAGGTGTTGGCATCGAGGAGTGCGGGATGGAGGGCAGGGCAAGAAAGTTGCTGCTGTTTTGGTTTGAAATGATTTTTATGTGCATCTTCTAAAGTAATATCAAGGATGACGATAGCCCAAGATAAGTGTTCTTAACAAGAAATCCTGGCCCCACTGACATCAAAGGCAAAGCTTCTGTTGACATCAGTGGGGCCAGGATTTTACCCCTTACTTTTTGTTTAAATTTAGTATTGAATAAATTTATCATGTAAGGCTTCCTAGGATACTGATACTGAATTTAGCAAAGAATAAAAGAATATATTGGACTCTGTGTCCAACCATAAGCTGTCCTATGGGATGTGACAAAACAGAGTCAGACAAACAAAAATGGGGAAAGTTTGAGATTTCTCATTAATCTCTAACTTGTGGATTTATTTTTAACTTATTTATTTTACCTCTTGGTTTACCATTGTTATGGGCTCTGGACAATATTCCCTAGGCAAGGATTGAAAATATCCCAGCGTCATCACTTTCTGTACAATCCAAGTTTTTATTGAGTTATTTATTTTAAAGTTTCTAACTCTTGTGATTGAAAAGCTAACTATCCACATGTGGATTGAGTGTGGCCAAAATAGTGATGCAGGCTGCAGACAGACCACTTCAGTGTCTCTGCTGCTGCTCACAGCTTTCTTAGGCTGGAATATAGTGAAAACAGACCAATGTCTGGTCAGTTCTTCACAGTTGCTGTTCAGAACACTATGGACATCATAGAAGTAGTGGGTCAATTTCGTTGTGCTATCCTAATTGGGGAAACTGTATATGCAATGAAAGGAAAGAGAAGGAAAGTTGAAGAAAAGAGGAAACAGACATGGAAGAGGACAATTCAGGAAAAGTTAGGTGCTGAGGGTGTTAGCCTGGGACTTGGGAGACCTGGGTTGAATTCTTTGCTTTGCCACTGGCTTCCTGTGTAGCTGTAGACAAGTCACTTCATCTCTCTCTGCCTCAGTTCCCCATCTGTAAAATAGGGGATAGTAGCATGTCTTGACTCCACAGAAGTGTTGAGAATAAATGCATTAAAAGCTGTCAGGTGCTCAGATATTATGGCAATGGGTGCCTTTAAAAGTACCAATAATAGGAATGTGGCATTGGGAGGTGTCAGGATGGTATTTTTCACCTTAGTTTTAGTCCTTGGACTAGTTGGTGTCAGGTAAATTTCCCAAGCCTGGTCCCAGGTAAAAGTGGCACTGCTCTATTGCAGAACAGCTATAACCTGTACGCTGGGCATACTCCTGTTATTGTGATTGTGTGACTAGCTGTATTGCTGCTTTGCCATAACAAACACATCGCAACATTACACTGTGAATTTACTGGAATGCCAAGGCTTCAAAACGCAGATGTGTGGTAGATGCAAAGCAGGACCACCAGCAAAGCAGATAAAGTCTCTTACTTAGCATCTATTTTTATGCATTTACAGTTTTTTAAATGTACAGTGAAATATATATTTTTTTCATATAGCTGTCTATTAAAATCTAAATTCTGCCCTCTGACACACAGGAATGGATCTCATTTGTTTCCATGGGAGATGCATGTACACATTAATGGGTAGAATTTGGCCCTAAGTGTTTTCTTTCCTTTTGCCAAATGTTGTTGCATCCCAGTCTGGATGTGACATGCAGACAGACCCCTTTGGCTAGTTGAAAAGTCTGTCTGAAGCCCAATTTGATTCGGTTAGCTATATTATGACTAACCATTCATTGCCTGACTTCTTCTTCAAATGCAATCTAAGAGCATGTATACAGTTAAATCCAGCATCTCTTGATGGAAGTGTACTGTGACACAGATGTAAATGAATCTGTGAAAGTGAGAACAGTCAAAAAATTGACTGAGTGGGGACAATGCATCAATTTGTTTCATGTAAGTATGGAAGAAAGGTGTTTTGTTTCATTCCCAACATTTTTAGACCTTAAGCCTTTCACTCTAAGTCAAATAGAATGCAGATTGATTGATTTGTCATGTATCATATGTATCAAATGATTCTGCATGTCAGCAGCTAGACCTGCATAAGTTAAACCACCACAAAATATGGAAAAAACCCAGTACGGGAGAGAGCTGTGATGAAGCTTGTAATTATATAAACTATGCAAATACACAGAGGCCTTATTCTTTTGTACTAGCAATCCCCAGCCTCAGAGCAGGGCCATTAATCAACGTTGCAGTATGCAGTCTTCTGTCCAATTAGTAGTATAAAGCTAATTTAAGCCCGTGTATGCTGCCTTTTTTTTTTTTTTTTTTTTAAGTTGGGAATAGAGCAAGGCAGTGTTAGTGGTTAAAAAGAGAAGGAGAAAGCAGTAACGTTAGTTCTTGGTTGGACCATAAAATAATATAAGAAAATATGTATTGCTTAGAGATTTATATATACAGATACTAACTAATCCAAAAGTATATCACATGTATATTCCAATGCTTCAGTATGGTAATATTTTTCTAGATCAACATAGTGTTAATTCAGGGGACTGGTATATTGAACTAAGGAAACATCTCTTCCCCATCTATCGTTTGACAAAAAGTTCTCCTGGGAGGTCTGTCTCACATATGGAATTAGTTACTGGTATCTATAGATTGATATGAACCACAAATGGAATCATAGGATGCATTATATAACCTTTTGTGCTGTTATCTTCATTGCTATAGTGTTTCTTTTTTTAAAAAATGGAAGCTTACATTCCATTTAAGGTAACCATGCAAACCTACTGCTCCATGAATGACATGGTTAACCGCCAAATAGAACATTACTCACACTTATGGTCAGAAGCAACCTTTGTTGTGGTTGGTGTGCGCCACGTTCATTTGAAATGGAGCTTTCTGTGCATTAGATAAAACCTAATGATTTTTCAGAAGGCTTGAAACTGAAAAACAGAACCATATTTTGTGGCTGGGTATGCTACGGTCAGCATTTTTATTTTACTGTTTAAAATAGCTGCATTCTGAAGGACATTGAAATTAGCTTCCGGATTCAATCTCAAAATAAAATCACCCCCTCTGATTTAAACTTGCAGTTTATTTTTCTCTTTTGAGGAGATTCAAACCACAGCTGTTAAAAAGGTCAACCTTAGGGTTTTAGGTGTTTTTTGGGGGGGGGGGGGGAAGGAGAGGTTCCTCTCTGGCTTCTGTCATTTTGCATCATTGCCTTGGCATCATTTAAAATATAGCCTTTACTCATCTAAAGAAATAATAATAAAACATTCCTCAGATTTAATAAAATATGTGACTCAGTCCTTGTTTCTGCAAACTTCATGTTGGTGGACTCTTGGGCTTGCATTGATCCCATTACAGGACAGGGACTGTACTGTGTAATCATATATTTAGAACACATGCGTTTCATAGTGAAAATCAGTTCCAAACTACCCCATTACATGCAGTGAATGACTTTTAGTTGTAAAATATCGCGTGACCTCTTGCCAAATCTTTTCGTCTAAACAAAAACTGCACATGGAAGTCAATAAACTGTGATACGCAAGCTTTGTGTGCTACGTAGGCTTTTGTGTTTGTAGAAGTAAACAAAAGATCCTGAACACTACTGTCAACTGGGGATTTACGTAGTCCCTTGATGTACCTTGTATTCAGAGCTAGTCAGCTGGGAATTAATTTTTCCAGAAGTTATAAACCTGTACAAAACACTGAAAGCGCTGAAAGAAATGCATTCAGATATATACTGATGCATTTCCCGATGCTGCAGCCCTTCTCCTGACTCGCCACTCCCTTGGGTGGCAGCAGCAGGGGACCTGCAATCGCCTCTCACTCATGTGAATAGATGCTTCTTTGTCCTCTTCACTTCCAAGTGGTGGTACTGCTGTTCCCCAAACCTCCCAGGCCCCCTTCTTCTTCCAAACCCTGAGTGAGAACAGGAGGATTGGGACCTATTGGCCTGCTTTTGAGAGCTGCTGATCTCCTGTAGCTTCATTTTGATTTCAGTGGGACTTGCAAGGTGCTCAATGCTTTTGAAAATGAGACCATATTCAGTACCTATTGTGTGGAGCTTTCAAATATTGACACAATTACAGGCACGGCAGAAACAAATCTATCAATGCCAATTTAATAACACAATGTGGGTTTTAAAAAGAAGATTAAGCTCTCACAGTGCAAAATTGTAAGTTTTTTTTTTTTTTTTTTTTTTTTTTTTTTTTTTTTTTTGGGATAAAGTTTTTTTCTTTAATACTGAATCCTTAGTACATTTGCTGTAATTGCTGCTGAGTTGTGCATTGAACTTGCAAGTGAGAGGACAAAGCAAACTAATATTTTGGAGGTGGGAAAAAGGAAACAACTCCTTTAATAAACTTGTAATCAAATCTATAACAAGAGATGTATTTTTGATTTGAGCTGAGGATGTGCAGAAACAAGAAATTTCAGTTTATCAAAGCAATCAGTCTGCTGGATGATGGTTGTTCCTATCTTTGGTATTAAAGAAGTTTTGTACTGTGTGTATTAAGATGCAAAACTATGGAGTGTTCTCTCACTCCTGCCATTGGCTAGGGATCCCTTTTGAAGCATGGGGTGAGAATATACTTTCAGGGGATTTGCACAGTTGATGTTAATTCTTATTTTTCATTTTGAGGTTATATACCAACTACCAATATCAAAAACAGTGTGGGTTCTTTTCAGTCTTGTTTAACGAGTAGGGTATTGGTGGACTGGGTACTTGTCACAGACATTCAAATAAAATTGGCTTTCTTCATAATAAAGTGTATGTAACATTTTTAAATTGCTGACATATAATATTTGTGTCATTGCAAAACTCCTGATAGCAGTACCGATGGGATAATATGACTTCAGTAGCTTTTGGTGTTCCCCTGATACTTGAAAAATATTTAACAATTCAAGTAGCAAGTGTTTATCACCCAACTTATTGAAACATTAAACAGTTATGTTTTAGCATGTTTTAAGAACGTTTTAGATGGCATTTACTCTCTGTTTAAGTAAATACTGTATTTGCATAATGGAAAAGGACTTTTAAACTTCTTAGAATTTTGAAATACAGGAATTTCCTTGTGCAAAATGTTTGTAATTAAATATTATTTATATTTTGTGTGTTGGTGAAGGGAATCTCAGGCCACTAAGTGTTTCATAATGAAAGTGGGAGAGGGTCAGACGGGTAGCTATGTACTTTTAGAGGGGCATAAAACCATATTTACCTTTTACAGACATGCTGCTGTTAAGGTTTCAATTCTAAATTTGTTCATGAACTAGAAGAGTCACCCAGGGGACCAGTCCTCTTGCTATGGGTCACAAAAGAAAACAACAGCACGGGATTAAGAATGTAATGGGTTAAAGTTATCCCTGGTATAACTCCTCTGAAGTAAGTGGAGTTGTGTCAGAGATAAATTCAGTGCTGTGTGTGTAAGATTCTGTCCTAGTATTTTGCCTAAAATGCATATACTTCTCTTCATAAATGATCCTACTGTTCGTATTACATGCTAAGTAGCAAATCATGGATTTTTATGCCTATCCCCTCCATCCAAAAGAAGACCTTTTTTATCAATATTTTCAAACACGAATACCTAATGTTAAACTCCTAATGTTGTATTTAGGAACATAAGTGGCCTGTTTATAAGAAGTGCTGAGTAGAGCTGATCAAAATATTTTGACTAAACATTTATCTGTTGAAAAATGCCACTTTTGTCAAAACTGAAATAATTTGTGGAAATATATCTGGTCCAGGATGGGCTGGCTGGACAAGAGACTGATTGTGTTGCCTAGTGGAGTGGGTGGGGCTCTGCCTTAGGAATGTAGAAGATCCACATTTAAGTGCCTATTTTGAATCAAACAGGGACTTGAACCTAAGTCTCAAAGATTCCTAGTCTAGGGTCCTAACCATTAGGCCCTAGAATCTCTCATATTTCATGAAAATTTTTGCAAGGTCTCATTGACGTTCTGCATCAAAATGAAAACAAACTGTGAAACCTCAAAAAGTTATTTTCCAGCCTGCGCGAATGCTGAATACTCTCATCTCCCTCTGCATTGGACCCTTGCACCATTGTAAGTTACAGATAACTAAAGAGGTCAGGCATAGTTTGTGTCTTCCCGAGGCCAATGTAGTTGGCAACAGAATCAGAAGAACCAAAAAGCAGGTATACTAGAGACCAGATTGCTTACGTATATGTATGGCACTTTGTTCAAATGAGACCTGAATAAAACTCAAGTGAATGGGGTACAGTGTTCTGCTAATCTTTCTGTGGATCCTTCTGATCCACCCAGAATACCACATCTTGGATGGATGATCTTCTTTTTCTGCCTTGTGTGCTTCTGCCGTCAACTTTCCCATCTAGCATGTTTCTGGTTACATTACCCGCTGAAACTTTTAAAATGTGCAATGCAATTCAAACCTTTCTTTTAATAAGATCTCTGACTAGTGTTTGCTGCATTCTAAAACTTTTTAGTTGGTTACGTGATGTATCCAGGATATTTTCAGAATTCTTCTATCACACCATAATTCAAAGGCTTGTAGTTTCTTTATTGTTGATTGTTGGATTGTCCATGTTTCACAGCCATAATTTAACACAGACTGATTTCAAGTTGAGTCAGAATTTAGTTTGTCCATTCTTGTGAGATGTTTATTCTTCCAGAATGTGTTTCACTCTTACTATTCTGGTGTTGACTTCAGTATCTGATCTTCCATCTTCTGTAATGAAGCTTCCTAAGTAGCAATAATTTCTCACTTGCTGTATGGCTGAGCTGTTCATAGGAATCTTGCATGTTTTCCCCAGGATCCTTGCATACCATCATTTTTTGTCTTGTCCACATTTAACTCCAGACAATATTCTTTGCCATATTCATATATGATCTCCACTAACTTCATCAGACCTTCTTCTGAATCAGCCCAACAGCATTGTCATCTGCATGTTGTGAATGTTATTCACCCATTTCCCATTCATCTTAATATTTTTCTTCTGTTTCTTCAATTAATTTTAATCAAACACTTGCTATAAATGCTGAATAAAGTTGGTGACATTATACAACCTTGTCTCCATCCTCTCTTGATCTCTATTAGATTTTCATTTTCATATCCCATTATAATTGCCTTCTGATTCCAATATAATTGTTTTATTACTTGGAGTTCTTATCCATCAATCCCTATGGAGCTTAATATGTTGAGCAATTTGTAGTGGTAGATTCTTGCATTTCATTGACTTTCAAAAAGCATTTGCAAGTATACTGATTTCCTCATTTCAACTGATCTTTCTAATATGACCTTCAAGTTCATAATGGCGTTTATTGTGCCCTTTCCGTGTTTGAAGCCAGATTGATGTTTGCTTATTTCCTTATCAGTCTTTCCTGGTATTTGGTCTTGAAAAACCCACAAAAGTGTCTTAGAGGCATAAGATACCAGGCTGATGGTTCTGTTGTCTTTACAATCCATAGCATTGTTCCTTTTTGGGGATTTGGATAAATGGTGAGTTTGTAACATCTTCTGGAAATTCTTCTGTTTCAAACATTCTTCATTACCTCTGACAGAGCTTCCAAGTTTCTTCATCCTTAATGCTTTTTAACAATTCAGCTGGTATTCTATCACATCGCAGCCATGATTTCTTCATCCATTATTAGTGGGCTTACTTGATTAGTATCTAGTGCAGGTTTTTTAGGCCTATCATCACCAGGCAGATCCTTGATATATTCTCACCGTCTTTAGGGCCTGTCGAATACTGTCCATTTTTGTCCTTAAGGGTTGTATTGATCATGTTTCTTCTGCAATTGAAAGCCATTATCTTTTGATTCATCTCACTTGGTTCTCTTTATCCAGCTCAATTTCTTGCATTTCTCATTCAACCATTCAGACTTTGTTAATCTGCATTTATTGTTTATGATTTTATTTCATCTTTGATATTCCCTTTTTTCCCTGTTGTCAGTCTTTGTGCTCTTTACTTTCCTTCTTTCGACCGTCAGAGCAATAATTTAATCTATTATCCAGGGGTTTTTCTTAGGTAGTAACTTCTTCCCTACATATTTATCTGCAGCTTTTTTGATAGCATCTTACAGATGTTCCCAAATCACATGGTCTTTGTTTTCATTAATGATCCACAACACTTCTTCTTGGTAGTGACTTGTATCTCATGATTCTTCAGCACTTCAAGGTTCCATCTCTCTATAACTTTTACAGTTTGATATTCAGTCTCATCAATATCAATCAATGATCTCACTTGGCATAACCTTAACCTTCCAAACACCATTTCTATTCCTATGATTTAACATGATAAAAATCAATTTGATTTTTATACATTCCCCCCGGTGATTCTCATGTGTGCCTTGTGCTTCTCTTTTGTTCAGAATAAGTATTGCAGATAATGAGGTAATGTTTATTGCAGAATTATATGAATCTTTCTCTTCTGTCATTTCTTTCAACAAGGCCAAATGGGCCAACTGCCAAACATATTTCCTTTCCTACTTTTGCATTCCAGTCTCCCATAAGAATTACCACTCGTTTTCTTTCCACCACTGATTTCTATTGCCTCCTCGGTGTTTTTTAGACTTTTTTGATATCCTCATCAGAATCTACAGTTGTTGGAGCATAAACTTGAATAATAATTTTATCCATTGGACCTGCTTTTTTCACTATTATCATTACATGTCAGATGATAGATTCTCTTTTCAGTCCTTCCAGCTATAGTTCTATCTACTAAAATTACCACTCCATTCCTATTTTGACATCCACCTGTACTAATAACTCTGTATTCTTTGCTGTTTGGAAGACTTGTGACGAAGTCCAGAACATCTCACTTAGTCCCATTATTTTAAAGTCTAGCTTTATCATTTCTCTGCACATGTTTTTGGCTCGCTTCCTGGTTTGCAAATTCCACATGTCCGGCCATGTGGGGCATCAGTTTGCACTAAGGGTAAATCAGATTGCATGTCTGTTGAGTAATACTAGGTCGGGGTTATCATGGTATAACTTTGAAGCTAATACTCCATAAGGGCTCCAAGACTCAAGTACAGCCAGATTTTTTTTCGGATTGGAATCCTAGCCTTTAGCCAAAAGGTTTAACCCACAAGGCAGCAAGGATTTTGGCAGGCATAATTTCCCCCCAAAGTACATTGAATGATCTGTGGTGCTGATTCCCATCATCAGAGCATTGTGACAGTTAGCAAAATTCTTCCATTAACTCCAATTAGAGTTTATGGTGCTCAGAACATCTGAAACTCAGGCCACTCATTTAAGTGCCTAACTTCAGGCTGTCAAGTTTCAGTATGTTGATGTTTGATTCTTAGTAGCCTATGTTAAGATTATGACATAATCAGATTCCAAATTATGGCTGGTATTCCATATATAATGCATGCAACTCTGCCTTTTTTACATAATTACAGGTTCTACAGATGGATTGCATACAGAGTTGTGGGAACTAACTTTGAGGATGGGGGGTAATGGGAAGCATGTCCAAACCTCAGACCAGAGGGCATGATCCAGGATCTTTCAAAAGTTTGGCCATCAACAATATTGGGTTATTATTTTTTTTTTTTAATTTCCTGGCTTCTGGTCATTTTGTTTTCCAGTTGTAATGCTAAATAATTACACATACACTTTTCACTGCTTGGCAATTCTAAACATTAACCTATCTGGACAGTTGTATTTTTTTTCTTTATAATATTACAACTGTGTGTTGGCTTTGCATTGAACCAGTGAATTGTGATCTAAAGTGGCAGTCATTAATTACATGAACATAACAGTATTAGCACATACTTTTATTTCTTTTCCCAGCTGCAATCTGAGTTGAGTGGGGGAGAAAGGGAAATATACCTGCAGACCTGAAACTGGGCTACTTTTTTCTGGGTCAATTGTCAAGAGGAAATTTTCTCAGCTTTTCACCTTATGTCCTTTTAAAGCAAACAACCCCACTGATACTTCTATAGTCAGGCAGGTAGTACAGATGGAGAAGAGGAACGGTCTCTGTATTTTTGTTCTCAGGCTTATAGAAAACTAATTAAAAATGCATTTGGGGAAATGGTGGTAAATAAAACTTGCCAGAAGGGTACATATTTTCACTGAATGTGTTCACTTTGTGCTCCTAAATGTCAGAGAGAGCTTATGTACTACTTGTGATGGACATTGTAAGGTTTGTATAGACATATGCAGTCCACCTTATAAGCCTGGCAACTTGATTGTGTTGTGTAAAAGAAAGCTTCAGTGACACCAAAGATCTTGCTTTTCTCATCCCTATAAAATATGAAAATAGATTCCCACAATAACAAACCCTTAGAAGTAAGTGGAAAGGAATATTGATGTAATAAAGGAGCCAAGCAGAGGAAAAGGTCTGTGTAAATTCTCTCCCTCCCTGAAAAAACAAGACTTTTTTTTTTTTTTAAATACCATGTATGTGTGTTAATCTCTGGCCTCTTGTGCTATTGCAGAGCACAACAATGAGACGTGCATCAGGAGTAATGACATTTTGTTAGCGAGACTGTTTATTTTTAAATGTTGATATAGATTATAGGTCCATCTGACTTGGAGACTCTTCTCTTAAAAGGCATTATTAAAAGTGGCAAAACACACCACAGAACAGCTCTTCTGAGTTTTAAAATAGTAGTAATGCAGGTTTCAATCTTCTCCTAAGAACAGTGTTTGCTTCTTTGGACTACTTTCTCTCTAAAATCTGGTTTCTTATAACTAGAAATCTCGGGGAAACTCAGCATTAGCAATTTTGTAGTCTTTTACTGTTTAATTCATTCACGATGCACAGATGTGCGTAGTACTTACTCAGTTCATGATTATTATTGTTTTACATTACAGCAGCACCTGCAGACCCCGAAAGGTTTGGGATCCATTGTGCTCAGTGCTGCACAAAGACACAAAACAAAACATGTATGTGTACACAAATACACATCACATCCTTTTCCCAAAGTGCTTGCAATCTAAGATGACCAGTGCGATGTGAAGGGTCATGAGAAAGGGATAAAACGTGTACCTTTTACTTGTCTTCTAAATTACAATTCCTCTGATTATAAATAGAGGTCTAACTGTTCCCATCTACCCTTCAAGTTGTTGTAGTTCCCTGATCTATGTAAACAAACAGAGAGGGTAGTACAGACTCATTGATATTAGTATTGGCAACCCCAAACACTCCAAATTCATATGTCAGGCCCCCCCCAAATCCTGAGATTGGCTAAAAAAAAATAATCAAATTTTAAAAACAATAATGTTTTGCTCTGTTTTATTTGTTTTCTGTTTTTTGAGCCTTTAGAGTACATGGGATTTTAAGCTTTAATCCACCTGCATGAGGGCTAGAAACTTCTTTTATTTAAAAGTTGAACTTCTCATGTAATGTTGAACTTGTCTCCAGGGGCTGCGGTGTGAAGAAAAACATCCAATATTGTAAGACTTAAGATAAAATTGTACGAGCTGGCAACACCATTGACCCATATTTCTTCACTTGAAACAAACCAAACAGTCACAATCCACTTTTAACCTACACATTGGAATCTTTTCCAAAGCACCTAATTTCCTAATCAATCGATTGTCCTGTCAGTTCAGTGCTGGCTGCTGTGAGGATCCTGCATGCCGTGCCTCTTAAATCCCTCACCTTATGGCACAGAAATATAGACACCTGCACTATTGGTCTCAAATAACTCTTTCTACGAAGGAATCACCCTGCTAAGAGTGAGAAAAGAGAAAAAGGCCAGCATGGCTGCAAGGATGTGCTCGTCAGCAGGCTGGGACTGTTGTGTAGCAGTAGAAAGGTTGGTGTGTCCTTACTCTGAATTTAGTCTCCAAGGCTCTGCAGTACCCAGATGGCTCCTCTATGCTCTGCTGGACTGAATATAACTCCTGCTATCAAGTGACATAATGTATGTGGATACAGGTGTCAGTGTAGTTTCTGCACTAATACCTGCCAGGTTCATGCCTGTGACAGCAGATCTGCTTCCAGTATATAAGCGATGCACCCATGTAGCAGATAAATTAATGTCTCTTTTTTTTGGTTACGTCCTGGCTTCCAATTTCAAGAAAGTTAGTATGAAGTGAGACGGGCATTCCGAGGTAGCTGTAATGTCTGTATGTTAATGAAACGATGTATGTTAGTGAAAACAATATTCTCTGGTATATTCCTGAGTGTTTCACTTTAGCTTTTAGTTTCAGATATAGCTGTCTGTAGTAAAGCTGCTATTTTTATTTTTTTTAATAAAAACAATCTCTCTACATTTGATCAAGAAAAACTCTTATGGGGAAGAGCATTGGAATACATCACTAAACCTAGCCAGTGACTAGTATTGTAAAGTATGAGGAAGATGGAGGCAAAGCAACAATAATTAGAAAAAATGAAGAAGCCTTTTATACTGATTGAAAAGCTGAGCATGTGATTTGAAAGCCAGAAATGTGGGAACCTATCCAGGATAACCATTGCAATATTAATCAGCAGAGCAATGTAAATCTCCTGATACAGTAGCTGTTGAACCTGCCCCCTTCCCCAATTGTATGCAGTCTTTGTGCATGTCCTTATAAGTTTTGACAGTTTAATGAAAAATGAAATATCTGAAAATTGTATTTGATATGTGACCTTGCATTCTGTGGCACTAGGTTAGCAACCAACAAACTGCCTCAAAGGGATAATACATTCATGTCTTAATGTATTTGTTTTACTTGTGGCAATGCAGACAGTTTCAAACCTAAGAGGGACTTTTTTTTAGTCAATTTGTCCACTATGCTACTTCATCCTCTGGGCTTTGGTACGTTATTTTCATTAAATGTCACAATATGGTGATACACAAAGCATTTGAAATGAACAAATTTGGTCAAAAAGAGGCATTAATTTAAAATATTATTGCTTATGTGAAATGCACATCGCTGCTGGATTAATCCAAAAGCCATCTTGCTTTACATCAGTTGACCTCTACTTCCAAGTCTGCCCACTTGAGAATGTATACAAAAACACCACAGAAATGGGGCCTTACAATAAATCTTGAGGCTTTTATTTAACCACATAGTTATGTGATTTCGAGGAAATCATAGGATTGCATAGCTTTTCATTGAATGCTTCTGGGAAACTCAATTTGCTGTACATTCAAACAGAAATATATAAAGCTATATTTTCCCCACTTATTCTTTGTGCTGGTAATGGTGGCTGGAGAAGTTAAGTGCATCACATTTTCTATTTATAGTTTGTTGGCATAAAATAGTAGGTTAATACATTCTGCCATTAATTGACTGGTTGCAGATAATTGCA
Organism: Malaclemys terrapin pileata; assembly: GCF_027887155.1. Lineage (NCBI taxonomy): Eukaryota > Metazoa > Chordata > Testudines > Emydidae > Malaclemys > Malaclemys terrapin. Next base: position 74,697,275 of record NC_071505.1, read on the forward strand.
AGTTATATGAAGTACTAGGAAAATGTAGACTACTTTTGAAAACCTAATCAAATGTACTGTAAACATCTAGCCGACTTAATCACAATTTCAGCAATTTTTGCTTAAATGCTGTGTTCCTCTTCTCCGGTGGACTTCAAGGCTGAAGGCAGGGCTTTTTTAATGAGGGACCCCATTTTCTAAATGTTATCCTGCTGTGGAGGAAAATATTCTGTACTGAAATCAATGATGCTCTTCCTATCTAAGAACTCAGTTCCATTTAAATCCAAGTCTGACCAGATCACTATCTAACTTTAATTAAGGAGACAACACTTGACTGTAAGTGAAAAGAGTTTGTAGGCTGATCTTGTTAGTTCTTGGCTAAAGTTTGCATCACAAAATATGCTTCAATCGTTATCTGATATCTGTTCTTAGTGTTTAGTACAGGAATCAATGGAAAAAATGGAATTAAAGGAAGAATATCTGTAGGAGAGCAAAAATAACTGTTGTGAAAAAGGGTAGGCTGATTAAACAAGTGTTATACTTAAACTGTCAATGCAGCAACAAAGAAGGGTTTTTGTTTTCTGACATGATAATGCATACTCTTCAATGTCCACACTTAAGGTCTGAAAACTAGTGACCATAGTTTTCAAGTAATTGAATAAGTAGAAGGGAGAACATGAGTATGTTTTAGGTAATTTTTTCCTTGCATGTAAAGAGGGAGACTTTTTCAGCTGTAGTAGTCACAGGAAAATAAATAAAACAAACCTGGACTGTTAGGAAATGTGACTTCCTCACTAGTCTGAGTTAAGCAACTTCCACATTAAATACAGTGATTGGGAGACCATAAGAACTTCCCTTTTCCCATTTTACTGATACATCAGGTTCTTCCTCATTTCCTGATTGTCCAAACTTGTTTACTTTATTATTCTTGTTAGAGGGATATTAGTAGGGTTCAGTATCTCAGACATTTTTGAATCCTTAAATTTCATCTCCTTTCTTGCGGTCTCTCCAGGATTTCTTTCTCCCTATTTAGGTTTGTAAGAGGTCCTCTCAGTAGACAAACTCTTGGGCACCCCCTGATTCATTCTGCCTGTCACTGCCTTATCTTTCCTTTACAAGCCTTATCTGACCGTGTATTCCTTTGCCTGTTCCATTTTGTGTTTCCAGTGCAGGTTCCCCCCACCCCCCTGGAACTTAACATGCCACTCTAGCCCATTAAAATTAGTTTCCGATTGCAATATTATTATTATTGAAAACATTGGTTAACTTCAAGAGAAAAAGTCTTCTGTTGGGCAGAAAAATGTGCTTCATGGTCCCTCTACTCTATACATTCATACATTATTTCCCATTCTAGCAGCCCCAGAATGACCCTGTACTTTCTCTTGTGACATGTCAAAACTGAACTGTCTGTCAGGAACATCTAAATGGGCTATGGTAGTTAAGTAGCTGTGATTCAGCAATATACCTTTTGGATTCAGATCAATCATTTCAATATGATCATCATCCAAATAATTTTCTATGCATGCTTTGGAAGACCTCACAGCTTTTAAGAGAAGAAAGAAAAGTTAAAACACAAATGTCATAAATCTCATCTTATAACATATACAGTAACTCCTCACTTAACGTTGTAGTTATGGTTCTGAAAAATGCAACTTTAAGCGAAATGATGTTAAGCGAATCCAATTTCCCCATAAGAATTAATGTAAAGGGGGCGGAGGGGTAGGTTCCAGGGAAATGTTTTTCAACAGACAAAACCTATATATATACAGTATACTTTTAAACAAGCAATTTAATACTGTTCACAGCTATGATGATTGTGAAGCTTGGTTGAGGTGGTGAAGTTAGAGGGTGGAAGAGGGTGGGATATTTCCCAGGGAATGCCTTGCTACTAAATCAGTGGTTCTCAAATGTTTGTACTGGTGACCCCTTTCACATAGCAAGCCTCTGAGTGTGATCCCCCCAAATAAATTAAAAATACTTTTTTATATATTTAACACCATTATAAATGCTGGAGGCAAAGCAGGGTTTGGGGTGGAGGCTGACAGCTCGCGACCCCCCCTCCCCATGTAATAACCTCATGACCCCCTGAGGGGTCCCAACCCCTAGTTTGAGAACCCCTGTGCTAAATGATGAACTAGCACTCGACTGAGCCCTCAAGGGTTAATACATTGTTGTTAATGTAGCCTCACATTCTACAAGGCAGCAGGAATGGAGGGGAGGGGAGATAGCATAGCAGACAGAGACAGACATACAGCTTGTGTGTGGGAGAGAGAGAGAAATGCACCTTTAAGTCTCTCTCCATCTGTGTCCCCACCCTGCTCTATATGGAGAAGAAGGGGTAAGCAGGGTGTAGGAGCAGAGAGGAGGGGGACACTCTGACATTAGCTCACACCCTACCCCCTGCACAGCAAGCAGGAGGCTAGGGGAGCAGCACATGGCAGTGGGGGGAGGAACAGCTGCAACTGCTAGCCTGCTGGGCGGCTTCAGCACAGGGAACTTAGGGGAGCGGGGAGCTGATAGGGGGGCTGCCCGTCCACCTTGGTTCCAAGCCCCCACCAGCTAGCTGCAACGGGCTGCTCTTCCTGTAAGCAGTGGACAAAGCAGGCGGCTGCCAAACAACATTAGAAGGGATCATTGTACAACTTTAAATGAGCATGTTCCCTAATTGATCAGCAACGTAACAACGAAACAACTTTAACTGAGATGACTTTAAGTGAGGAGTTACTGTAAATCAAACATCTCTCTCAGATCTGAATAAGGATATGCTGTCTAGTAACAATGTAAAGCAAATAATTCCATCTGAACCTGATTACTTTGTGTTGGGGTAGAATTACAGCATTAGGGGATGAAAAGAAAGTTGTAGTCAGTTAGTTACTTTGTTTAATTTTTAACACATTTTGGGTTCAAATGTTCAATTCCAGCTCAAATGTCGTTGGGGTTATTTTCCCCTGGGAGAGTCAATAGTAGCACAGGCCTATGTGTGCACACACAAAGAGAGTAGACTTGCCATCCACTTAAAACCTGGCTTAATGACAAAGGAAGTACAACGATAAATGGCATTGTATCCAGTCAGGGCAGTTACAAAGAGGGATACCATAGACAGTGGTGCTGGGTCTGGCCTATTTAATAATTCTGTTAACCATTTTATTCCCTTCTTATAAATCATTAAGAGAATTCATAGAACATTTTAAAATGGGAGGCATTGAAGATGCCAACAGGGACAGAGAAATAATAAAAACAGTAGCTCTCAAACTGACAAAAATCAGATGTGGGGGCCTTTTGAAACTCCTTTGTTGGTGACCAAGATGAAGTATCTGGATAGCTTCTTGCTGTCTTTTTATTTCAATCCAGGATCTTAAGAGAGGAGCTTTCTTGTTTTTGTCCAGTAAACTCAAAAAACCGAGTGCCTCTCTGCACCTTGCATATCTGCTTCATATTTTGTTTTGCCAAGTGTTTCATTAATGTGCAGTCTATTGTATATAAATGAAACCAAAAATTGTAAGGGTACCAAAAACAAATGAGGACAATAGCAAATTGCAAAGCAATCTGAAAAATATAGCAGTTTTTGCTGCAGGCAAGAGCCGTTCAGTGTTAATGAACATATAGATTTACAATATGAAATAGAAAATAAAGACAACACCAAGTAGCCTTACCTAGCACAGCTCAAGTGACTTTTCATCTGATCTCTTTAATCTGTTATATTACTACTTTTTGTTAACCAAATGCTATTTGCAGGTATGTATGGCATTAGGATTGAGAGATTAAGGAAGTAGTTCACGTGAGGTTCTTTAATTTATGATCCATAATATAACCATTTTAGAACTACTGACCTAGATGGATTAGAAACACAGGTGGAAAGTAACAAAATGAGATTCCTCTTGGAAAAATGTCAGCAAATATAGTGCATTGGGGGAAATACAAAACATGTGTTCAATGGAAGGGAAGAATTTAGGGAAGCAATAATATTGAAAGCAGAATACCCTTAGGGATGATAGTGGACAATGAATTAGGCATGAATTTACAATGTGATATGATAGCAAAAATGTCCATTACAAATATGTGTTCCATATACTGAATCATTTTGTTATGGAGCAAGGAGGTGCTAAATCCTTATTGTATAGCTCTTGTATCACTAGACCAGGGAAAATTATATTCACTTCTGGGAGCCTCATGGGAAAGTTGCAGAAAAACTGTAGGGAGACCAGAGAAGAGCAACAAAAATGATCATGGGCCAGAGGGATTGATTTGATGAAGACTGGCAAAGAGCTGAAAGTGTGTACAGTAATTCCATTTATTAACTTATTGGTTCCCCTCAAAAAGTTGCTATTATCCAGAAGTTGCCAATAAGTGGAAGGCACTGTTTTTAGGAGGATACATAGAAATACGTACAGAACAATGATACATTGTACAGGACAGTGGTTATGAATTGTTTGTATTCAACTGAAAGTTAATGTACTAAAGAAGAAAAACCAACGTGACACACTGTAATGGATAGACTGCATAGTGTACCACAATGCTTAGAGCAAATTTAGGAAATCTGAGCTTATGTGTCTCAGACTACAGCAGCACATAATTCTATGAAGAAAAAGCATTCAAAAAGCATCAAAGAAAACTTATAAAACACTTACATTGCAATGTCTCTGTATGGTGAACAGTACTAAGAGTTCCTCATGAGTCCTACAGAGTAAAGCGGCATAAGATTCCTCTCCCCCCAGCATTGTTTAAAAAGTTAAAAAAAAAAAAAAAAAAAAAAAAAAGAATAAAATGTGTCCAGTGTTGTCTGTTTTTTACAGTTTGCCACCTCCATATGTAAATCCTTCTCAGTTTTGCACACAGTCCCATAACTATTTTCAAAGTCACAATTCTGGAATAGCCTGTGGAAAATGTCCACCGCATGAGCTGTTCTGTAAGCAAAGATTCAATGCACTATCGTCTTGTGACTCACAAGCCTGTAAGTGTTTTACAGCCATGGCCGGCTCCAGGTTTTCTGCCGCCCCAAGCGGCGCAAAAAAAAAAAAAAGCCGCAGCAGCGCGATCGCGCCGCTCCACTCTTCGGTGGCAATTCGGTGGCGGGTCCTTCACTCTGAGAAGGGACTGAGAGACTTGCTGCCGAAGACCCAGATGTGCCGCTGCAATATCGCCCGGAGTGCCGCCCCTTGGTATTGGCCACCCCAAACACCGGCTTCTTTAGCTGGTGCCTGGAGCCGGCCCTGTTTACAGCCACTACTGTCTCCAGAAGTTCAGCATCAGAGTTAACCTTAAGTCTCCAAATGACGGTCAAACTCAACGATGGCCTCAAATTCCTCTGCTGTTAGATTTTCTTAAAATTGAAACGGCCAACACATCAGTGTTCACAAGGCCAGCACTTGTTGATGAAAACCCTCCCTTTCTGAAGTAGTTTGAAATAAGTCTTTGAGAACAACAGCCCATACCTCCTTAGTGAGATGAAGTGCATCAATCTAAATTGTGTTTTTGGTAACATCCACTGCTTATAGAGGTGGCTCAGCATCCAGAGAATGGTTGGTGGTGCATTAAGGTGAGCATGATCTTTGAAGTTTTTGGTCAGACCCATGTCCACTGGCTGCATGACTGAAGTTGTGTTTGAAGTAGGGCTGTCTATTAATTGCAGTTTTAATCGCACTGTTAAACAATAGAATACCAATTTAAATTTCTTATAAATATTTTGGATGTTTTTCAGCATTTTCATATATATGGATTTCAGTTACAACATAGAATACAAAGTTTACAGTGGTCACTTTATATTATTTTTGATGACAAATATTTGCACTGTAAAAAAGATAAACAAAAGATATAGTATTTTTCAATTTACCTCATACAGATATTGTAGTGCAATCTCTTTATCGTGAAAGTACAACTTACAAATGTAGATTTTGTTTTGTTGTCAAGTGGAGTTATGTTTAAAAAAAAAAAACCTTCAACTTGTAGGCTCTAAAGTTTTAACACGAAAGGGCATACGAATGTTTAGCATATATGGCATGTAAATACCTTGCAACGCTAACTACAACAGTGCCATGAGAACACCAGTTCTCACTTCCAGGTGACATTATAAATAAGAAGCAGACAGCATTATCTCCCGTGAATGAAAACAAACTTGTTTGTCTTAGGGATTGGCTGAACAAGACATAGGACAAGAAGTAGGACTGAGTGCACTTACATGAGGTGAACTGAATGGAGAGCAATCATATCTCCTTTCAACCTTTATTTTGCTAGACTAAACAACCCAACGTGTTTTAGTCTCCTCTTGTATTTCCCTGATCATCCTATTAGCCTTTCTCTGCACCTGTTCCAGGTTCACATTTAGCTTTCTTAAATGTGGGTGACCATACATACACAGTATTCCAAAGGAGGTCTTACCAGTTGTCAGTTACTTGGCATTAATACTTCCCTATCTCTACTGGAAATTCCTCACCTGATACATTATTAGAAGAATACTCTTGCACAGTACAAATTTAAAACAGCCATTTCCACCTGCACTCCTGAAGTTTCATTTAAAACAACAAAACATGAAGTGGAGCATCTTCTGGAGTGTTGTGGGACCTGACTGCTTTTGTTCACTATTTTTGACATGAATGGTGACGTAACAATGAAAATTTCAGAAAGTTGTCCAAATATTTTATAGTCTTTAACATTTCAGTATTGGGGGGGGGGGAGGGGGGAAAGTATAAAAAGCAGTCCTTCAAATTGGCCATGTACCCCTACTGAGTCTGATAAACTGTGAGATGCTTTGCTGATTAAACTGAATGCTTTGTGTGTGTTGTCTCATGGAGCAATGGAAACTTTTGGTACAAAGAATCATTTGGAAAAAAAAACCACTCAATCCATCACATTTTTATTGTTGCCTATTATTTAGCTAAATGTTATAACAGCAACTGATTGGGAAAGTGTAGGCGTCTCTAAGTGACACCAGACTTTGGAGTTTCTAGAGTAAGATGCAGAGCTTTCAGCATATTTTAACATCTTCACTATGTGTCTCTGGAAAAATACCAGCTGTCAGGAGGATGAACTGCCATTCTTTTCCTCTCTTATCTCTCCCCTCCCTCCACACATAGTTAAGGGTCTTCATACAATTATATGGGGGAAGCAGAACTAGCATTGGAAAACTAGGAATTCCTCCTTCCTTTCCCCCCACCATGCACACTTCAAAAGGAAAATGTTGTCCTTCCAAAAGAATAAATTTGCATTGCATTTTTAACAGTCTGGCTCCTGACAAGTATTTTTATGTACTGCAGTTTGTATGAAACCACTTAAAACCAAACTTGTCAGTCAAAAGGTAAAAGTGCTAATGAAAGCCATTTGATCAGTATATGGATAAAGCGGTCTTCGTACCCAGTGCTTTTCAGTTACAAAACAACAATAAAACTGCTTGAGACCCACATCACTAAGATGGCTTAGGAAAAAGCTAACGTAAAAAGATGAGGCTTAAATGTTAATGGTGTCAGCTTAAGACTTAACTGAACAGATGTCTGCTAGAAGCACATTCCAGTCTTGAACCAATAAAAGTACAATCTCTTCTGTCCAGTATTTCCAGGTAGTACCTGAATAACTGCCAAAACTGTGGTATAATAGATTGTAGAGCCCACTTGGGGAACATATCAGTGGATAAGGGTCACACAACTATGGATTGGGGGGGGGGAACAGAAGACTGTGAAAGGGACCAATAAATTTTTGAAATTGTAGTGCATGGTAGCCAGCAACGAGACTCATGAATTGGGAGTGGTGTAGAAAAAGACCTCTAGGTCATAATCATGGCAGTTACAGCAGCATGGATATTTTGGTTAAACTTCAGCCAAAGTTAAATAAAGGTCTAATAAAATATTTGCAGGTATGCAAATAACTTAAACTAGGTAAAGAAGGTAAAACTTAAACTTTGCACCTTAAAAATGGAAATAATACAAAATGAGTGCTCATGAAATCTCTGCCAGTTACAATAGTACAGTAGGTTAGTGCCACTAGTTTTTTCTTCTTCGTATATTTGAGTTCAAATCCCATTTTCTGTTATGAACAAAAATTAATTGAATGATCTGTTGTTGCTAGTACTAATTTGGATATTATATATCATAACCTTATACATTTTAGTATGATTAGTTGTCTTGGGACTCTAAACTCAATTGAAATAAGAAAATATTGGTAATAAATCCCCCCCCTAGAAGTAACTTGAATAAACAGAGCATGACTCCCAAGAAAAAATTGTTTCTAGAGTTTACAACTCTAAAAATTGTCTGGGAGGAAATTTAGTGCACTCTATAGCACATGTCTTTTTTTAGAAGAAATGTAAAATAAGTTTGGTGTTCTTAAATTACTAGGGTAAAATTACCAACTTAACTGGCTTTTGGCTGTGTGATGCCATAAACTAGGGGTTTTTACTGATTATTTTTTATATTGCTAAAAGTCCCTTCCCTCTTCACACTCTTTATCCATAGATTGGGGCATACTTCTACATGTTCACACTTCCAGGACAGTGTCGCACAGAAATGTCTACGTGCACTCTAGACAGCCGCTGGGATTTTAAAAAAGGATTTCAGACAGTCAATTTCCCCCCTTTTCTTACCCTCTCTGTGTGAGACATACTTCTGAATGGGGCACAATACCAGCTCATGTGCATACCTCCCAGCACATACAAAAACTTAGATTCACATGGATCACCTTCCTGGGAAGACAGGTTTTCTTCTCTTAACCTTCTTACAGTACTCTGTAAAGGATCAGATAAACAAGAGTTGCTAACATAGTAATGCAACCTGAGTCGCTATAAGACACTGTTCTCCCTGACCATATCAAAGAATGGGAGACTTCTCCAGAGAATTAGACCCTAATCTTGCACATGATGATGAATTTTGCAGATACAAAATCATAGAACCAGGTGGCTTTTTCAAAAATTGATTTTTCAGGTGTGTTCATTATGTACACTAATTATTTTCAGCTAAAACCAAAAAGAGACCAATGTTTTAGTAGTCTAAAAATTCACTCTGTGCTCTGCTGACTGTTTGGCATTTTAGATCTGTAATATGCAAATACATTCTAATAGATTCTGTATTAATATCTACACAGATATTACAGATACTACACAGGAGCTTTTAAGGGGTGAATGTCAAGAATGATGCACAACTGATTCTGTTTCCTACACTGCTTTTAGTAGTCAATACAGTTTGTTGTTCTGGTGAGAACAAGAGGGCAAAGAAATGAACTATGGTTCAACAAGATGTGCACTAAATATCTCCATTAGACCATCTTGTTGTTTTTTTTATATATATCATGGCTTATCCATTTGTTTTGTTTGCTTTGGTTCTAAAAATTTTAGAGCAGGGACCATATTTTCTTGTTTTGTTTGTGTGCAGTGCCTGGATCACCGAGGAATGCTATACGAGTAAAACCAGCTACATTTTAACATAAATTGAGTGGGGGCAACGTGCTATTGAATTATTTCAGTTCTTCTCTAGTTAGCAGCTAAAGTCTTAAAAATATTACTGTATCCATTTTAAACATCCTCAGCATTAGCATTTATTAATCAGTAGCAGTAAGTGATCATTCTTCTTTATGTATAATGCCAGAGTCCTCCTTGAGGAATGAACCTAACTAGTATATCTAGTCATCTTTCTGCACGCCTATCTAAATGTTTATCTTGAGGAAGTCTTTCATGTTTTTTCAGTTCTGGAAGTCTGAACTGCTGTTTGACCACTCAGCCAATTATCTCAATTAATCACTTGTCACTAGTCTGATCAAGATTAGGTTTGTAGGCTTTCCAAAACTGTTTATAGAGCTTCGTAAAGCTGGCAACATTGTTTAAAAATTTCTTTAAAGAAGAATGGCCTCTGATGTGGAAAATTTAATTCTTTAAGTTCCAGATTTCTGACCAAATAATCTCCATTTTTTGTTTTGTTTTTGAAACTCAAAACAACAAAACCTTTTAAAATCTAGGTTGATGCTTTTTGCAGGAAATCATTATTGAAATGTTTTACTGTTTTCCAAGATGTTTTATAAGGGAGGCATAATATGCTAGGCTTATAAAATGATATAATATGTTATTGCAAATATGCTGTAGTCATAGCAGGGAGTAGCATGTACATTTTACTAGTTAGTGAATATTTGTGTATTTTGGATGGCAGTCTGAACTTTGGCACAAAAATCTGGCAATCTCTCTGCTTTGGACTCTCGGGAATACCAATTAGCATCTTACGTTACTCAAATGTACCCTTCAATACAAGTTTATCAGTATATTAATTTCTCAGTTACTGTGCATTTAGAAGGAGTAAGATGTCTTGGGATCCAAGAACTGGACTCTGCCATAGAGTCTGTGACCTTGAGAAAATCACTTAGTCTCTCTGTGCCTCAGTTCCTCCCTATCTGTCAAATAAGCAGGGCTGCCCAGAGGATTCAGGGGGCCTGGGGCAAAGCAATTTCAGGGGCCCCTTCCATAAAAAAAAGTTGCAATACTATAGAATACTATATTCTCGTGGGGAAGAGGGATTCACGATGCAGGAGGGAGCTCAGAGCTGGGGCAGAGGATTAGAGTGCAGGGGGATGAGGGCTGGGGATGAGGGGTTTGGGGTGTTGGAGAGGCTCAGGGTTAGGGCGGAAGGGCAGGGTAAGGGCAGCCTGCCCTGCCATTAGTAGATGGGGGGCACTAGGACCCTGGGGCAGCAGATAGCAGTTGCTGCCGGGAGCTGCTGCTTTCTTCCAGTCAGGGATGTGGCGGGGCGGGGGGGGGAGCCCCAGCTCCAGATATTGGTGGAGCAGGGCTCCCAGCCATGAATATTCCTGGAGCCTGGCTCCAGGAGAGCGGCCGGCAGCTTGCTGCGCAGAGAGAGTGGAGCCATTTGCCCACCCCGCATTAGGGTGTGCCTGGGCACACCCCGTGTGCATGCTTATGGTGGTCATGTTAGCATAAATTTACTAGTATTTGAGATGCACCAATATACAGCCACAGGACCTACAGGTATATCAATTTCTAGTGTGAGAAGTGGAAAGAAGCAGGGCTGTCAGTGAATGGAAATGTAGTATACAATCTTGCATTTGGAAGGAATGGTTGGGCAGTTGTTCAGGGGGAATAGTTGTATAGTTTTCAAGATGCTAGCAATTTTGAAAAACCTTTAAATTAGACCTTGAATAGGAGGTTTTCCAAGTGAGTTTTAAAGGAAAGAAAGAACATGTGGAATATCAACCTTCAAATGTTTAAGAATCTGTGTCAAGAACACAGTCCAGCAGTTTTTGACTACAACTGCCAACTAAACATAAGTGATGCACCTCTCCCTCTTGGTTTTATAATGGATGTTAAATTTATTGAACTTTAATCAGCACTGTCAAAAAATCACGGTAAAGGAGAAGGTTTCAGTCTAGTGGATGCATGATTTATAGTATATACCCACAAATATATCATTGTAAAAAGTGCAACTACCTCTGAGTAATTAGCAAAGTTTAGTGAGAAAACAATAGTGGTGTTAACATATAGATTTCATAACTTAGGGAAGAGATTGCTGCAGTATTAAATAAGTGAGGTCACTGCCTTCATGCATGGTCTGCAGGGCCAGATGTCATGGCAGCACCTATACCCATTTTATGTCAATAACACTATTAACATTTCCTGAAGTTGGTACAGACAGTTCACTGCTGCAAAGCTAGTTTGGCACAAGAGAGGATTTCTCTTAACTATAGTTTTCAGAGTGGTAGCCGTGTTAGTCTGTATCAGCAAAAAGAACGAGGAATACTTGTAGCACCTTAGAGACTAACAAATTTATTTGGGCAGAAGCTTTCATGGGTTTTAGCCCACGGAAGCTTATGCCCAAATAAATTTGTTAGTCTCTAAGGTGCCACAAGTACTCCTCATCCTTTTTGCTTAACTATAGTGTCATTTCCTGGCTGTACAGTCTTTGTTACCAACTTGTACAGTCTTTGTTTCTTACAAGTAATGTTTACCCATTACGCTAGATGTGTGATCCATTGGGTGGTGAACTGAACTCTCCACAGTTCTGTAACAAAGAGTTTTTATAAAATAGCATGACTGTTGGTCACTTGGGACAAAGCCAGATTCATATGAGGTGCCTGAAGCAAAAGGTTAGATTCCATTGATTTACTCAGCACCTCCCCTGCTGGCTCCCCCCAGTGCAGTCAGTACAAGCTGGACACCTGATAAAGCACTACCCACGATTTCCCAGCAGGATCACGAGTGCTGAATGTCAGTCAGTAAATGAGTGACAGCTTGATAAAAGTACCTCATCCGGACCATGTGGTTAAACAAGACAGAATGCCCATTGGACAAGTACTTCTAGGAACTAAAACAATTTTTGTAATCTATAGGACAATCTACATGTCTAATCTCATGAGCTTGCCTACTGGAGAAGAGAGGTGGTCACATGGTATTTTTAAGAGTGTCAGCATTGTCAGCATAATTAGCACACACCAGTGATTTGCAGTGAAGACCATTTCAGGTCAGAAGATTGCTCTAAAGTATTACTGGGAGCTGTTTGTTAAGCTTTTCTAGGCTTTCACGCTGGGCTCACGGGAAGTGCTTGTTATATGATGCTGAAACAAAGGGAGAAAAAATTGTGCCACAGCTGAAGATTATTCAACCTATAAATAAATAACGGGAGAAAATAAAAGGTCAACAATTACTGAAGACGCAACCATTACCAATGTGACAGCAATTTTTTGGATGTAGAACAAATGCTATGTAATTTATCATGTATTTTGTGGAACACTTGCTTAAAAATAACACTTAAAGTAGGAAAGCCTTATGATACCTGTTTGTCTGTTACTTTGTAATCCCTCTCTAGGTGCCCATTTTCCATTCTGATGTTCTCCTCATTATCTTCCAACATCCACATAGTTTCTTTCCACTCCATTCAGTACGCGGCCATTGAGATCATGATCTTACTGCATCACTCTAATGGCCCTTGGAATCCATCCACTGGCTCATTGTTCTTCAAGAATAAACTTCTTGTCATTATCTTGAAGGCTCTGTATAACTATAGGCATAGTTTGACTTCTGTATTGAAGGGGGTGGGGAGAGAGACAGCTCCAATCAGGCCAACGGTGCTGCGTGTGTGTGTGATATGACTAATTCCATGCCTGCCCACAGGGGCACCAGTTCAGATTGGGGTGGGGTGGGGAGAGAGACTGTGATTCCAGGGGCTATTTAGGCAACTGAAAACTCTAGTGTTTTTTCAGATAATAACTTAGAAATATCTGACAGGAACATTGTATCCAATTCCTATATCAAGAAAGAAAATGAAATATTAGACCCACTCAGCTGTAATACTAACATGTTCTGACATCTTGTGGCAAGTCACTTATGGGACACTGGTTAAGTTTAAAATTGTAATGTATATTCGTACTCAGATACTCTTACTAAAGTCAGAAGGAACCATCGTGATCACCTAGTCTGACCTCCTGCACATTGCAGGCCACAGAACCTCATCCACCCACTCCTATAAAAGACCCCTAACTTCTGGCTGAATTACTGAAGTCCTCAAATCATGATTTAAAGACTTCATGTTACAGAGAATCTATCATTTACACTCCAAGTGACTCCATGCTGCAGAGGAAGGTGAACACCCCGAAGGTCTCAGTCAATTTGACCTGGGGGAAAATTCCTTCCCGACCCCAAATATGGCCATCAGTTAGACTCTGAGCTTGCGAGAAAGACCCACTAGGCAGATACCTGGGAAAGACTTCTCTGTAGTAACTCAGAGCCCTCCCTGTCTAGTGTCCCATGTCCAGAAGTTGGGGATTTTTGCTACTGGCAGTTGCTGATGGGCCACATGCCATTGTAGGCAGTCCTGTCATACCATCCCCTCCATAAACTTCAGGGGTCCACATTGATGCTTAACTTAAATAACTCCCCTCCATCCCTGGTATTTATCCCTCCGATGTATTTATACAGAGCAATCATATCTCCTCTCAGCCTTCTATTGGTTACACTAAACAAGCCAAGTTCTATGAGTCTCTTCTCATAAGACAGGTTTTCTATTCCTCAGACCATCCTAGTAGCCCTTCTCTGTACCTGTTTCAGCTTAAATTCATCATTCTTAAACATGGGAGACCAGAATTTCACACAATATTCTAGATGAGATCTCACCATTGCCTTGTATAACATTACTAACACTTTCCTGTCTCTACTGGAAATATCTCGCCTGGTACATCCTAAGACTACATTAGCCTTTTTCACAGCCTCATCACATTGACAGCTCATAGTCATCTTGTGATCAACCAATCCACCCAGGTCTTTCTCCTCCACTATCACTTCCAACTGATACGTCCCCAACTTGTAGCAAAGATGGGACTTTTCAGCTTGGAAAAGAGATGACTAAGGGAGGATATGATCATGACTGCTGTGAAGCAAGTAAATAAGGAAGTGTTATTTACTCATAACACAAAAACTAGGGGTCACCAAATAAAATTAATAGGCAGCAGGTTTAAAACAAACAGGAAGTATTTCTTCACACAATGCACAGTCAACCTGTGGAGCTCTTTGCCAGAGGATGTTGTGAAGGCCAAGACTATAACAGGGTTAAAAAAAGAACTAAATAAATTCATGGAGGACAAGTCCATCAATGGCTATTAACCAGGAAGGGCAGGGATGGTGTCCTTAGCTTCTGTTTGCCAGAAGCTGGGAATGGGCGACAGGGGATGGATCACTTGATGATTACCTGTTCTGTTCATCCCCTCTGGGGCACCTGGCACTGGCCAATGTCGGAAGACAGGATACCGGGCTAGATGGACCTGTGGTCTGACCCAGTAAGGCGGTTCCTATGCTCTTATGTTAAAAATTCTTGTTGTTAGTCCCTAAGTGCATGACCTTGCACTTTGCACTATTAAATGGCTTCCCATTTTTTTTATTCCAGTTTACAAGGTCATCCAGATCTTCTTGTATGGTATTCTGTTCCTCCTTGGTATTGGCAATAACTTCCAACTTTGTGTCATCTGCAAATTTTATTGGTACACTCCAACTTTTTGTGCCAAGGTCAGTAATAAAAATGTTAAATAAGTTTGGTCCCAAGATTGGGGAACTCCACTATTAACCTTCCTTCCGATTGACCGTTCACCTTTCAGTATGACCTGTTGTAGTCTCCCCTTCAACCAGTTCCTTATCCACCTTTTCATTCTCATATTAATCTCATCTTCTCCAATGTAACTAATAATTTCTCATGTGGAACTGTATCAGCTGCCTTACTGACATCCAGGTAGATTAGATCTACTGCATTTCCTTTCTCTAAAAAATCAGTTATCTTCTCAAAGAAAGATATTAGAAACTTTGTTACCACCTCTTGAATAAAACAAATGAAACAATTGTAGAAAAATATACAGTTACTTTCTATCATTTAGGCTACTTACTTTTTACAGTTCACCAAGCTTGGAAAAGATCATTTGACTTTAGGAAACACCCTAACAGCCCTTTCTTATCTTAATTACCTGTTAATCACTCTGCTTATAAACAAAGTTCTGGGGTGCAAGATGGGAGCAGCACTGTCCTGTCTTCTGCAGAACTCATTGCATTGCACACTCAGGCTGGCAGTTTGCCCCATCCTCTCCCCCTCCCCCCCCCCCCGAACTCCACCTATGTGTGTAATTCTGTCTCTCCCTACCTGTTTTCCCTTCTCTTAGTACAGTGGTGCCCAAACTTGTTCCGCTGCTTGTGCAGGGAAAGCCCCTGCTGGGCCGGGCTGGTTTGTTTACCTCCTGCGTCTGCAGGTTGGGCCGATCGCAGCTCCCAGTGGCCGCGGTTTGCTGCTCCAGGCCAATGGGAGCTGCTGGAAGTGGTGCGGGTGGAGGGATGTACTGGCCGTCGCTTCCAGCAGCTCCCATTGGCCTGGAGCAGCGAACCGCAGGCACTGGGAGCTGCGATCGGCCGAACCTGCAGACGCAGCAGGTAAACAAAATGGCCTGGCCCTTCCAGGGGCTTTCCCTGGAACAAATTTGGGAACCACTGTCTTAGTACATCACCCCTCTCACCGAAGGATGCCAGAGCCTTCCCAAAAGTGGGAGGGGGTGGAGGGCCCTGCCCCCCAAGGCCCCGGCCGAGCCAGAAGCTGGAGCGGTGCCAGGGAGCCCACCCACTGCCCAGGGTGGAGATGGGGCCGAAAGCAGCCCCCTAACTATGTCCTTGCCCCCAGGTCCCTTGACCAGGGCAGGTGGAGGGACCCAGGCTCCCTACAGCTGCCTGCGCAGCTCTCCCCAACCTGGCTCCATCCCGGGGGCGGGGGAGGCAGGGCCTTGGAGCTGCAGCCTGGCCATTGTATGAGCCAGGCAGACAGCTGTGGGAAGCCATGGTAGACCCTCCACCTGCCTGTGGTGCGGGAGACCCACCAAGGGCAGCCCCCGGCCCGTTTCCCTGTCCTCTGTCCTTCCTGCCCAAGGCAGGTGGAGGGTCCATGGCTCCCCACAGCTGTCTGCATGACTCTTACCAGGGCTGGGCTGCAGCTCCAGGTCTCACTCCCAAGCCAGAGCCAGGTTGGGGAGAGCCACGTGGGGAGCCAGCATGGAGTCTCATATCTGCCTGGGCTCCTCACTGGCCTGGCTGGGGGGTCAGGCCTCGGGGGAAAGAGGAGGGGACAGGAGGCTCTAGTGAAAAGTGGACAAGCCAGGTCCATCCACTTTCAAAAAGTGCGAGGGCTATGCTTCCTCCCGCCCTGGTTCCAGTGCCCCTGCTCTCACCCCTATCCTGCCAGTGGTGCCAGTCTTAGCATCCCCCATTGTTTACTTTTCCCACAGTGATCTTTGGAGTTTGATCAATGCCACTCCTAGCACGTGGAACTCCCTTCTTGAGCTGTTCTACAAAGCCACTACCCTCTCCTCATTTAAATTCCTCCTTCGATGCTTACAAGAAACTTGCTGATTGAACCACTTACATATGTTTTTCTCATTTATCTTATGAGTAAACTCATTTATGTGAAGGGGAGTGGCTGGGTGTTCGCAATCGGGGGGGTTGAGGACAAGTAAGTTGAAGCTGGAAGTTACTGTGGGGGAAGACAAGGGGGTAGAATTGTGGAGGGACAATAGGACAGGAGAGTTAAATGTGCTCAACTTTGTTGTGAGATTTGTTTTATTAAGTAGCTTTGTGACTAGTGCAATGTGTGCCTATCCTCAATGATGGCTTCACTTGTATATTGTATCCTTTTCCTTGACCGTTCATCTATTTATTTTCATCTCAGCTGGCAAGCTCTTTGTGTTAGGGAGTGTCATCTTCTTCTGTTTTTGAAAACACCTAGCACATTTTGAGTGCTCCTGCAGTCTAAATAATAACAGTGTAGATTGTTTAGAGTGAAGAGATGCATGGTTCCAGAAATATATCTAAAGAAATGTTACTCTTGGAGTTAAAGTGGTATGGCTTGGCATGCATTTGAAGAGTATCCAAGATACATGTACGTTGTAAGGAGATTTAAATGGTAAGCTTTCAAGTCTGACATTTTTAAAGTGAGGTCATTATCTTGCTGAAACAGGTTGCAAAGGATATAAAAGCATATTGCTGAGTCCAAAGAAACCATTTTTACTACCATCTGCTTTTGTCTAGGGGCAAGGGGTTAGAACATCAGGTTTTCTTTGTTTTAGCTATAGAAAGTTGATTAAAGTAAGTTCAGAATGAGAGACTGTTAGATTTTTGTGAAGTCTTAACTTGGTCACAATGGGCTGATCTGGGCTGCAAGTGACTTTATTATCTGAAAACTCATTCTGTGAGGAGGGAAATGATTTACAAAATTATTTTTTAAGAGGATTTATAGACCACCGCCCAGCATCTTCTGTCCTCCCCCACAAAAAAGAAAAGTTTTCTTCACACACTCATGCAGATTCCTTTTCTTCTGAAATCAATCATCCTTCCTTTTATTTATTTATTTTTTTTAAACAAACTGGAACAGTATCCCCTTCTTGCTCTCCTTTTCTACTGTCCTCCCCTCCCAACCTTTTCCCTTCAATAAGTTACACTGCACAAAAGAACGGAACAGAACAGCTACAAAGTGCCACTCAGTATGTATTACTTTAAAGGCCAATACTTAAACAGTGAAGTGGCTCAGACCAGATAAAAAACTTACTCAGACCAGAAAGGGCTTCCAGGTCATATGTTTGACACTCGTCTCTTAAATCATGTGTATAACTGAAGAGGACAATTTCAAAAGCAACTTAATACATTTTAAGTCTTGCATCAGCCAATACATGATATTACCAAAGAGCAGTTGATACATCACAGGCAACTATTTAGAAACTCCAGTATGCACTACTTGTCAGTTTTATTAAAGCAATGATATTTGCATGAAAACAGAATCTCTGTGTGGTGATGCGAGTTACCTTGAGAGTTAGCTAGATGGCACTGGAACACACTTGTGTTGCTATTTTAAAGAGACTGTTGTTTGGAATACAATCCTTGTTGGCTAGAAGTTCAGGAATAAAGAAGCTGTTAAATGTTTCTCTTTTCTAACCATATACAAACAATTAATCAGCATGCCCTGTTTTTTTCAAATGAATGTTTCTGATGATGCAAGCATCTCCAAATCAACCAATTGTGGTATTAGAGGATAATAAAATGAGATAAATAACGCTGGAACTTTTATAAACTCTTAATCTGTTTGGTTTTTTTTAATTCTAAAACTCCATAATTTTGATATTACCGGCACTCCTTTCTCCCCTCACTGACTGTCAATGAGTCTGTGACCCACAGTTCCATGGCACAGCTGTAGTGGGACAGTGTGCTTAGTTAGCACTATTGACTTTTGACCCATACTCCACACAAATAGCAACTGTAGGATAACAGAAGAACAAATAATAATGCAAGCCGTTTAATAAATGCTACCAGCAGCACTAGCTGCAGCATCAGTATGAAAGTTAGACTTCCCAGCCTGGGTTCCTGTTCATGAGCACTTCACAACACCGGCAAGTTAAGAGTAGGACACCCCTCACAAGTTGCTGCAGGAGCAAATCTGAGCAAATCGTAGCATTAAAAAGAAAAACTCAAACACCTTCTTCTCCTCCTATCCGACATACAAAATACCAACCAACCCAGCACCTTATTCTTTGCAGAATCCATGAACTCTCAGGCATCACGCACCAGTCCACTGTCATTCAAGCTGACCAAAATGTCTTCCCACTAGATGCACTTCCCTCCTCATGTGGCTGCTGCTGGCACTGTCATCCAGCAGCATAACCATTGTGTTTCCAGAGCGAATCCTTTGATGCATCCAAGCTTTCACAAACAACTGGCATTTGCATTGACTCCAGGTTCTCTTTAGTCACGATGTTTTAAAACATATGGTTGGAAAAGCATGGATGGGATTTAGTCATCGTCATCTTCTTGTCCCAGAAGAAAATTTTAAGAAACAACTACGGAAGCCCTCCTCCTTGTCCTGGAAGGAAAACCGAAGCAATCCAAGTCTCTTTACATATTGTTAAAACTCAGACCTGGCAGTGGAGAAGCTGAACTGCTTCCAGCAGTGTTAAAAACTGAACTGATCTCTGCCTTTTAACTAGTCTAGCTTGGATTGCAGGGAAACTAATAAGCCTCAGCTGTTCCTGAGCTCCATCTTTTAATTCTTGCTTTCCCCATCGTGGAGTCAAAGGTCTTCCCAACTTGGCCACACTCTTGGACCATCCCAGGCCTTTAACAGGTGATAGCGCACAGAACTTTTGCCATCATGATTCATATCTTTAACTTTGAGTTTAGGCTTCTGTAATGTGCTAGACATGGGGCTACGTCTTAAATCCACTTTGAAAATTAAGTTAGTGCAAAAAGTGGAGGCGCACTCACCAAGTTGAGTTTCTTACTGTGAATGCAGAAGATCAGTCCTATGTGACTTGCAATGTCTGCCTGTAAGTTTCTGGGCGCTGTTTAAGATGTCATTTTGACCTATAAAATCCTACATGTATCAGGACCTGATTATCTGAGAGACTGCCTTTCTCCTTGTCTGCTGCATCTGGTGCTTGACCTGGAGCCCTCTTGCCTGAATAGAGAATGAGTTACTGGAAGGACTCTTTCTGTGAAGGGCCTATGACTTTGAATTCACTTACTCTCTTTTCTCTCCTCCTAACACAGTTCACTGCAGTGTTCCCAATTCTCACAATGTTATCACAAGTCTCATAATACTTAATGTTCATATTAAAGCTCCAATTCCTGGAGTCCTGTGGTTGTGAGAAACTCCGCTTTCGTTTAAAATAAAAAATAAATTTTCAGCCCTTGGGGTTATAGAGAGAGGTTTGAAAATGTGAACCTTAAAGGCTCAAAACCTAGAAGGCAAATAAAAAGTTTAAAGTTTAAATTGTATTTTAAAATTCTCTTGATTTTTTTAAATTCGTTTTGTGAGGTGTGTGGAATCTGACTCGTTGCAATACTGAAAACTTGGCAACATAAACTAAAGTGTTTTTTTCTTTTTTTCTGAAGGAGGGGAGAGATTAATTTGGGCAATGGTGTATTGCAGATGCATTGTGAGCTGATCAGTGGCTACAGTAGAGGTCCTTTTTATTCTCACTTCTGGGTTCAGGAAATTGCTGTGTTTTACTTCTGTCTATGTATTTTTAATATATGGGAAAGGTACATAGAGCCTTTGGACAGGCACTTAATGTTTTTTTCTAGAAATCAAAATAAAAGGCAAAAATAAGAGTCCAGAATAAATATCTAGTAATACTAATTTTTATAAGTATCTAAAATAGCTGGCTTCCAGAGAGCACAAATGCCAGTACAGAGAGATCTCTTGGCCCTTTACATTTTGCTGTCAGGGATTCCCTGCTGTGTGAGTGAATGAATAGTGAGTGCTGGAATTTTTAATGACTGGAAGAGAAGATTATCTCCCTTCAGGCTGAGTGCTGGCAACCTTAGCAGTCTCATTCCAGTCCTTTATTTTTATCAATATTATTATTTTAATCCTCACATAACTTTTAACTATTTAAAAAACTTCTTCCTTTTCTAAATTAGGACATGATGAGCCACAGCTACATGAAGTTCTAAAAAACTGCTGGCCTCATGCACCAAATTTTGTACACCAAGACTTAGATGATATGTCAAGTACATTGAAACAAATATTCTTTTATTATATAAGGTTACCTGAATTTCCCCCCTTAAATTAGGTAAGTGAAGCGAGAGATGCTTAATTCCTCGAATGGCAAAGTTAAGAGGGGCATCAGTGATAAAAAGCCTATTGTATCTCTCCTTTTTTTTTTTTTTTTCCTCATAGGTCTCCCAAAATCATGTCAGACTGGTTCTTGTTCTACTATGAGGCCTCAGGTTGCACCATACTACTATGTCACAGCTACCAGGTCATGTCTTTGTGGAGCCTACAACTACAGCCAAAAAAAAAAAAAAAAAATGTTTAGAACTGATTATGTGGAAAATACTCCACTTTAGCTGGAACCAACACCCATATGGGGATGTGCATAGTTAACACAGTTGCAGAATGATCTCAAGGGCTGGGTCTTCAGATACCCTGATAGTCTGTGAGCATGGAGGTTTCCAGCTGCCAGAAGATGCTGTGTGCATTTTGGTGAATACGTAGCTATATTCTTCTTAGGAAGGTGAAGGGCAGAACAACAAATATCCTGAAATCCAACAGAATAGGCCACCACCATCTGGTGGATAGAGGCTTGGGGACTCTCAGTCCCCTGGCTTCTTTGAAAAATGTTACTTTAATTACTCTCCCAAACCTACCCCTTCCTGTTCTTGGTTCGGTCTTCTGCTGCCTTTCCTCACCTAGCTCTCTACACATACCTCGACATACACGGAGGGCTCTCCCACCCCCTGTATTGGGACTGACCACTGTTTGTATGCCCTAGAGCCAATGTTCCTAGACCCTGTATGGTCTAGTGTGGTATTCTTTTCCTGCTGAATTGGCTGGAGGAGAGAGGTGGTTGGCAGTAAGGGGATCTAAGTACATAAATGCTACAGCTGTTTGTACTGTACACTCCCAGGATGTTGTACTGGACTGAGATTACTGGGTCTAATGTAAAAGAGGGGTAGTCCTAGCCAAACTAAAATTGTTGGCAGTCACTGTGCATATGGGAAGTCTGCATGGGAAAATATTAAAATGCTGGAACAAAAAAATAAATTCACGAACAATGAAGGTTGCCTTTCTGGTTTTCATTCTCTTACTCAGACTGTTTGATCTCTTCTTTTTCTTCATTACCACTGATATTGTTTTTTAACTGCTTCATTTTTTCTTCTCTTCCTATTCAATTCTCCCTTTCCCTTGGGGGAGGGAGGGGATAAAAACAATTCCAGCTCGTTTTTTCTCTCATCCCACCACAACATTCTTATTCTTGTGTCCCAGTGTCTCCCCTTCCTTTAGTTCTGTTTTTTGTCCTCCTCTTCCTCTTTTTCTACATTATCCACCTCCCCACTGCTTCTGAGCCTTCCCCCGCAGTTCCAAGACCTCCCCTCACTACAGCAAGGAAGCTTCTCTGAAATTTTCACTGATATCAAGGGAGGGAGAATTCCAGGCTTATATCTGACATTTTTGTGTGTGGTAGTAAAGTAGTCACAATAGGCTTACTGGATTATCCAGGGTATTATGGCATGGAGTCAATTGAGCACCACTCTTCTTTTACTCCCTGTTTTAGTCAGTGGGAGTCCCCTGCCTCCCTCAAACTCTGTTGTGATGCAGTTAAATAAATCAGCAAATTGCTAGCCTGGAGTTTTGCAAGTAGTCCCATTTCTGTTGCACTGAGCTGTTCATTTATAAAACGGGTGGAAAATTTCTCTAATACAAGAGTATTGGTGGAAGCACCATATGCTAAAATGGGTGCAAATTCAGAGTGCAGTTGAAAAACACCCTGAATATTTAGCCCAGGTCTACTAATACACTGCACACTGTTATGAGTTGAAGATTAACTGTAGTTGTGGGTGACAACTGGGAGAGGCCTTTCTATAGCCTTGCTGACAGCTGTGACCTACCATTCTCTATCAGATAAAATTGCCTTGGCTAATCTCATGAACCATCCGCTCCAGGTTTTCCTTTTTTCCTCCAGTAAGAACTATTAAGGCTCCCCAATCATCTTGCTCAATGAGATGCTGGCAAATAAAGTGACTGATGATTAACATTCCAACCTGACTGCTTCCTTCGCATCGATCATGCCTGGAAAGATTAATAGTTGAAATTGTTAAGGAAATGCTACAATCCTGCTTCAACTAGAGTCGCTGCAGAGCTGTGTTAAGGGACAAATTAAAATTTTTGAATAATAATCACCATGTACTATTTATATTTGTGATACCTGGAGACCCCCCACAGAATCATGCCTCTATTTTCCTAGCTGCTGTCCAGATATAAAGGAAGACACTGTTCCTGCCCCAAAGAGGTGACAATGTAATTTAATGCAAACAAAATGGAATAAGTGGCTGAATCAAACAGTAGGTGGGAATGGGAAAGCATGAGGATAGCTGGTTGTGAATGTACTTAGGCAAGCCTACATGTACAACAGCTGTGTATTTGGAGACTGTCTCCTGTGGACATCACTATAAAAGGGATCATTATTATTATTCACTCATTTATTTGTGTTCTAGGCAGTGGGCACCAAGAGAGATCAGGGCCCCATTGTGTACTGCGCAAGCACATGAGAAACACTCCCTGACTTGAAGAACTTAAAATCTAAGTTTACGAGGGGAAACAGAAGCACAGAGAGGGGGAAGTGGCTTTCCCAAAGTCACACAGCGGGTCAGTGGGAGAGCTGTAATAGAATCCATGTCTCCTGCGTCTCAGTCCAGTGCCCTTTTCACTGGGCCATGCTGTTAGCGGGGATTTAGAATAGTTGGTAGTGCCTTTTGGACTAGCTTGAGAAGGAGATTCTTAGGATGAAAGAAGTGGCATGGAAAAAGTCACAAAGGCTCTTGTGGGAAAAATGGACAATTGTGTGGCAGAAGGGGCAGGCTGGGTTGTCAGAGAGGATGAGGTGGAAGGTGACTTGAGATACAAGAGTAAAAACAGAGAGCTGTAGTGTTGTGAAGAGCCTATGCAGGCGAAGACTTTGTGTGGTAGAAAAGAAAGAGCCTGTGAAAGGATTTGGAAACAATAAAGGGGAAGGAAGATAAATGGAGTAAAAAGCAGCAGTGATAACAATTTTTACTTTCCAGCATAGCGGAGAGTTGATCAGAAAGGAAAGAGAAAGAAGCTATGCAAGGCCCCCCGTCCTCCAACTTGTTGGAAGTAGGCAAATGTTCTGTGATTTAATTGGGGCTCCTTCTATATAGAGCAAATTGCAGGATTGGGGCCAAAGTTAGGTGCTGTCCCTCTTGATACCCTGAGTGCCTGATATTTACCAGGGAGTTAGTTTATACGGAATTAAGAGGGTTGGCTCCAAGAAGTTTCTTCTTGAAAGATTAATGAGTTTGGTCTATTAGTCCACTAATAATATGAACATCTTTCAGAAAGTCTGGATTAATAAGAGATACAGTTTATGTAAAACATGTTCAGGGCATGAAATAGCCTTAAAAATGCCATTGCCCAATGTTGAAATGTTATTAGTTAACAATAAATCATTAGTGATCACTAAGGCTTCATTTTTATCACAGGTATTTTTAGTAAAAGTCATGGACAGGTCATAAGCCGTGAATTTTTGTTTACTGTCCATGACTTTTACTAAAAATACCTGTGACTAAAACTTGGGCGGAGGGCCGTGAGTGCTCGGGGGGGAGGTCCGGGGGCGCTAGGGGAAGGGGCCCATGACCCCGCTGGTTCTGGGGAGGAGGGCCGGGCTGTGGTGCGCGGCCTGGGATCCACACTGGTGCTGTGTGGGGGAGGGTTGGTGGGGCTGGCAGTAGCTCCCTGTCCGTCTGTGCATCCCTGCAGCTCCTAGGTGGCGGCCGGGCACAAGGGCTGGCTGCCACAGTTCCCATTGGCCGAGAACCACAGCCAATGGGAGCTGCAGGGGTGGGGCCTGTGGGTAGTATGTGGTGCAGAGCCCCTGCAGGGCCATGCCAGTAGGAGCCCTGCACCCCTAGCCCCCTCCCACACACCCAAACTGCTGCTGCTGGCCCAGGGGCTGCCTGAGCCAGCACCAGCCACTGCAGAAGTCACAGAGGTTATGAAAAGTCACGGAATCCATGACTTCTGTGACCTCCGTGACAGACTCGCAGCCTTAGTGATCACACATCAAAGGAGGATAATGCAATTAATCATAGAAGCATAGAACTGGAAGGGACCTCGAGAGGTCATCTATTCCAGTTCCCTGCATCCAAGGCAGGACTAAGTATTATCTAGACCATCGCTGACAGATGTTTGTCCATCTTGCTCTTAAAAATCCCCAATGATGGAGATTCCACACCTCCCTAGGCAATTTATTCCAGTGCATAACCACTCTGACAGTTAGAAAGTTTTTCCTAATGTCCAACCTAAACCTCCCTTGTTGCAATTTAAGCCCATTGTTTCTTGTCCTATCCTCAGAGGTGAAGAACATTTTTTCTCCCTCCTCCTTGTAACAACCATTTATGTACTTGAAAACTGTTATGTCCCCTCTCATTCTTCTCTTCTTCAGACTAAACAAACACAATTTTTTCAATCTTCCCTCATAGGTCATGTTTTCTAGACCTTTATTCATTTTTGTGGGTCTTCTCTGGATTTTCTTCAATTTGTCCACATCTTTCCTCAAATGTGGTGCCCAGAACTGCCTACAATACTCCAGTTGAGGCCTAATCAACACTAACTTGATTTAGTTGGTGTTGGTCCTGCTTTGAGCAAGGGATTGGACTAAATGACCTCCTGAGGTCTCTTCCAACCCTAATATTCTATTATTCTAATCAGCGTGGAGTAGAGCAGAAGAACTTCTCGTGTCTTGCTTACAGTACCCCTGCTAATACATCCCAGAATGATGGGGGGGGGGGGGTTGTGTGTGTGTGTGTGTTGTTGTTTTTTGCAACAGTGTTACACCGTTGATTCAGATTTAGCATATGATCCACTCTGACCCCCAGATCCCTTTCCGCAGTACTCCTTCCTAGGCAGTCATTTCCCATTTTGTATGTGTGCAACTGATTGTTCCTTCCTAAGTGGAGTACTTTGCATATGTCCTTATTGAGTTTCATCTTATTTAATTCAGACTATTTCACTAGGAGGGTGGTGAAACACTGGAATGCGTTACCTAGGGAGGTGGTGGAATCTCCTTCCTTGGAGGTTTTTAAGGCCCGGCTTGACAAAGCCCTGGCTGGGATGATTTAGCTGGGAATTGGTCCTGCTTTGAGCAGGGGGTTGGACTAGATGACCTCTTGAGGTCCCTTCCAACTCTGATATTCTATGATTCTATGTTTCTCCAGTTTGTCCAGATCATTTTGAATTATAATCCTATCCTCCAAAGCACTTGCAACCCCTCCAGGCTTGGTATCATCTGCAAACTTTATAAGTGTACTCTGTACCATTATCTAAATCATTGATGAAGATATTGAACAGAACCAGACCCAGAACAGATCCCTGTAGGACCCCACTTTTTATGCCCTTCCAGCATGACTATAAACCACTGATAACTACTCTCTGGGAACAATTTTCCAACCAGTTATGCACTCACCTTATAATAGTTCCATCTAGGTTGCATTTCCCTAGTTTGTTTATGACAAGGTCATGTGAGACAGTATCAAAATCTTTAATAAGTCAAGATATACCACATCTGCTTCCTCCCATCCACAAGGCTTGTTACCCTGTCAAAGAAAGCTATCAGGTTGGTTTGACACAATTTGTTATTGACAAATCCATGCTGACTGTTATTTATCACCTTTTTATCTTCTAGGTGTTTGCAAATTGATTGCTTAATTATTTGCTTCATTATCTTTCTGGGTACAGAAGTTAAGCTGACTGGTCTGTAATTCCTGGGTTGTCCTTATTTCCCTTTTTATTGATGGGCACTATATTTGCCCTTTTCCAGTCTTCTGGAATGTTTCCCATCTTCCATGGTTTTTCAGAGATAATTGCTAATGGCTCAGATATCATAGAATCATAGAATATCAGGGTTGGAAGGGACCTCAGGAGGTCATCTAGTCCAACCCCCTGCTCAAAGCAGGACTAATTCCCAACTAAATCATCCCAGCCAGGGCTTTGTCAAGCCGGGCCTTAAAAACCTCCAAGGAAGGAGACTCCACCACCTCCCTAGGTAACGCATTCCAGAGCTTCACCACCCTCCTAGTGAAATAGTGTTTCCTAATATCCAACCTAGACCTCCCCCACTGCAACTTGAGACCATTGCTCCTTGTTCTGTCATCTGCCACCACTGAGAACAGCCGAGCTCCATCCTCTTTGGAACCCCCCTTCAGGTAGTTGAAGGCTGCTATCAAATCCCCCCTCATTCTTCTCTTCTGGAGACTAAACAATCCCAGTTCCCTCAGCCTCTCCTCATAAGTCATGTGCTCCAGACCCCTAATCATTTTTACTGCCCTCCGCTGGACTCTTTCCAATTTTTCCACATCCTTCTTGTAGTGTGGGGCCCAAAACTGGACACAGTACTCCAGATGAGGCCTCACCAATGTCGAATAAAGGAGAACGATCATGTTCCTTGATCTACTGGCAATGCCCCTACTTATATAGCCCAAAATACCGCTAGCCTTCTTGGCAACAAGGGCACACTGTTGACTCATATCCAGCTTCTCGTCCACTGTGACCCCTAGGTCCTTTTCTGCAGAACTGCTACCTAGCCATTCGGTCCCTAGTCTATAGCAGTGCATGGGATTCTTCGTCCGAAGTGCAGGACTCTGCACTTGTCCTTTTTGAACCTCATCAGGTTTTTTTGGCCCAATCCTCTAATTTGTCTAGGTCCCTCTGTATCCGATCCCTACCCTCTAGTGTATCTACCACGCTTCCTAGTATAGTGTATCCTCAGTCAGCTCCTTGAGTATTCTAGGATGCATTTCATCAGGCCCTGGTGATTTGAAGACATCTAACCTGTCTAAGTCATTTTTGACTTGTTCTTTCCCTATTTCAGACTCTGATCCCACCTCATTTTCACTAGCATTCACTATTTTAGACGTCCCATCGCCACCAACCTGCTTGGTAAAAACCGAAACGAAGAAGTCATTAAGCACCTCTGCCATTTCCACATTTTCTGTTATTGTCTTTCCCCCCTCATTGAGTAACAGGCCTACTCTGTTCTTGGTCTTCCTCTTGTTTCTAATGTATTTGTAGAATGTTTTCTTGTTTCCTTTTATGTTCCTAGTTAGTTTGATCTCGTTTTGTGCCTTGGCTTTTCTAATTTTGTCCCTACATACTTGTGTTATTTGTGTTATTCACCCTTTGTAATTTGACTGAGTTTCCACTTTTTGTAGGACTTTTTTGAGATTTCATAGAATCATAGAAGATTGGGGTTGGAAGAGACCTCAGGAGGTCATCTAGTCCAATCCTCTGCTCAAAGATGACCAACGCCATCTAAGTCATCCCAGACAGGGCTTTGTCAAGCCGGGCCTTAAAAACCTTTAAGGATGGAGATTCCACCACTTCCTATCTTTCCTATGAAGTGGGATAGTTTGCTTTTGTTCCCTTAATGATGTCTCTTTGAAAAACAGCCAACTGTCTTTGATTGTTTTTCCCCTTAGACTTGCTTCCCATGGGATTTTTACCTACCAACTCCCTGAGTTTGCTAAAGTCTGCCTTCTTGAAATCCATTGTCTTTATTGTGCTGGTCTCCCTCCCACTATTCCTTAGAATCATGAATTCTACCATTTCATGATCACTTTCACCCAAGTTGCCTTTCACTTTCAAATTCTCAAGCAGTTCCTCCCTATTTGTCAAAATCAAATCTAGAACAGCCTCCCCCCAGTAGCTTTCTTCACCTTCTGAAATAAAAAAATGTCTCCAATACATTCCAAGAACTTCTTGGATAATCTGGGCCCTGCTGTGTTATTTTCCCATCAGATGTCTAGGTAATTGAAGTTCCCCATCACCACCAAGTCCTGTGCTTTGGATGATTTTGTTAGTTGTTTAAAAAAATCCTCATCCACTTCTTCCTGGTTTGGTGGTCTGTAGTAGACCCGTGCCATGATATCACCCTTGTTTTTTTTACCCCTTTAGCCTTACCCAGAGACTTACAACAAGTCTGTCTCTTATTTCTATCTCAACCTCACTCCAAGTGTATACATTTTTAATATATAAGGCAACACCGTCTCCCCTTTTCCCCTGCCTGTCCATCCTGAGCAAGCTGTATCCTTCTATACCAATAGTCCAGTCATATTCCACCAAGTCTCTCTGATGCCAACTATGTCATAGGTGTGTTTATTTACTAGCATTTCAAGTTCTTCCTGCTTATTCCCCTGCAAATCAACTTGGGTTTATGGACAATAGATCCTGTCAAACTAACCTGATATCTTTTTTTTTTAATGAGATTGCAAGTTTGGTTGATAAAAGTAATAGTGCTGATGTAATAGACTTAAACTTCTGTAAAGCATTTGACTTGGTACCACATGGCATTTTGATTAGAAAACTAGAATGATATAAAATTAACATTACACACATTAAATGGATCAAAAACTGTATGATAGGTCTCTAAATGTAAATGAGAGATTGTATTGAATGGGTGTATTTCCAGTGGGGATTGGGTTTTGGCGCTACACTATTTAACATTTTTTCAATGACCTGGAAGAAAACATAAAATCATCGCTGATAAAGTTTATAGATGACACAAAATTTGAAGGACTGGTAAATAATGAAGAGTACAGGTCACTGATTCAGAGCGATCTGTATCGCTTGGTAATCTGGGCGCAAGCAAACAATATGCATTTTAATATGGCTAAATGTAAATGTATACATCTGGGAACAAAGAGTGCAGGCCATACTTACAGGATGGTGGACTCTATCCTGGGAAGAAATGTGTCTGATAAAGATTTGTGGGTTGTGGTGGATAATCAGCTGAATGTGAGCTCCCAGTGTGGTGCTGTAGCCAAAAGCAGTCTTGGGATGCATAAGCAGGGGAATCTCAAGTAGGAATAGAGAGGTTATTTTACTGCTATATTTGGCACTGGTGCGACTGATGCTACTGTTCAGTTCTGGTGTCACATTTCAAGAAGGATGTTGAAAAAGTTGAGAGGCATCAGAGAAGGCCTAAGAGAATGATTACACGATTAGAAAACATGCCTTATAATGATAGACTCAAAGAGCTCAGTGTGTTCAACTTAACTTATTTACATGGGGAACAAATATTTAATAATGGGCTGTTCAATCTAGCAGAGAAAGGTATAACAGGATCCAATGGCTGGAAGTTGAATTTAGACAAATTCAGACTGGAAATAAGGCATACCATTTTATCAGGGAGAGTAATTAGCCATTGGGACAACTTATTGAGTGTTATGGTGGAGTCTCCATCACTGACCATTTTTAAACCAAGATTGGAAATTTTTCTAAAAGATGTGCTCTAGGAATTATTTTGGGGAAGATCTATCGTCTGTGTTACCCAGGGGGTCAGAGTAGATGTTCATAATCGTCCCTGCTTGCCTTGGAATCTATAAGACTATTAATATTTAAATATACATATCTATTGTCACCTTTATTTTGGTGGGGGCACTCAGATGAGGAAGAAGGGACGTGTATGTGCATTAATACAGTTTTTAGTAGGAAAGCAGTGTACATCCCCACAGGGATAATAGCCCGCGGCATGACTGCGGCTGGCCTGGGTCAGCTGACTTGGGCTCATGGGACTTGGGCTGTGGGGTTAAAAAATTGCTGTGTAGACACTTCAGTTGGAGCCCAGTCTCTGGGACTGTCCAGTCTCACAAGGTCTCAAAGATGAGGGATAGCAATTTTTCAGCCCATGAGCCTGAGCACCGCGGGCCAGCGTTAGCTGACCCGGGCCAGTGGTGTTTTTTTTTGTTTTTTATCCCCATGTAGACATATCCCTAAATGTCAAGGTGATGTTATCTGAATTTACCAATTGAGGAGTACAGTAGAACCTCAGAATTATGAACACCAGAGTTATGAACTGACCGGTCAACTACACACCTCACTTAGACTTATAAGTATGCAATCAGGCAGTAGTAGAGACAAAAAAAAAAAAGAAAAAAGTGGGCTCTCAAGCGATTAAAAAAATAAATTGCAATTAACTGCATGATTAATTGCACTGTTAATAATAGAATGCCATTTATTTAAATATTTTTGGATGTTTTCTACATTTTCAAATATATTGATTTCAATTACAATACAGAATACAAAGTGTACAGTGCTCACTTTATATTTATTTTTTGATTATAAATGTTTGCACTGTAAAAAAACAAAAGAAATAGTATTTTTTGGTTCACTTAATACAAGTACTATAGTGCAATCTCTTTATCATGAAAGTTGAACTTACAGATATAGAATTATGTATAAAAAACTGCATTCAAAAATAAAACAATGTAAAATTTCAGAGCCTGCAAGTCCACTCAATCCTACTTCTTGTTCAGCCAATCGCTCAGACAAACAAGTTGGTTTACATTTGCAGGAGATAATGCTGCCTGGTTCTTGTTTACAGTGCCATCTGAAAGTGAGAACAGGCATTCTCATGACACTGTTGTAGCCGATGTTGCAAGATATTTAGTCCCTTCATGCTTCAATCACAATTCCAGAGGACATGCATTCATGCTGATGATGGGTTCTCCTTGATAACAATCCAAAGCAGTGCGGACCGATGCATGTTCATTTTCATTATCTGAGGGTATATCTACACTACAGGGGGGAGTCGATTTAAGATACGCAAATTCAGCTACGTGAATAGCGTAGCTGAATTCGACGTATTGCAACCGACTTACCCCGCTGTGAGGACGGCGGCAAAATCGACTTCTGCGGCTTTCTGTCGGCGGCGCTTACTCCCACCTCCGCTGGTGGAGTAAGAGCGCCGATTTGGGGATCGATTGTCGCATCCCGACAGGACGCGATAAATCGATTCCCGAGAGGTCGATTTCTACCCGTCGATTCAGGCGGGTAGTGTAGACCTAGCCTGAGTCAGATGCCACAAACACAAGGTTGATATTCTTTTTGATGGTTTGGGTTCTGTAGTTTCTGCATTGGAGTGTTGCTTTTTTAAGACTTCTGAAAGCATACTCCACACCTCGTCCTTCTCAGATTTTAGAAGGCACTTCTGATTCTTAAACCTTCAGTCAAATGCTGAAGTTATCTTTAGAAATCTCACATTGGTACCTTCTTTGTGTTTTGTGAAATCTACAGTGAAAGTGTTCTCAAAATGAACAACATGTGCTGGGTCATCATCGGAGACTGCTAAAACATGAAATATATGGCAGAATATGGTATCTGTGCAATTGATATCATGTGGTAAAAAGAGCAGGAAGTTGTCAGCGGACTGTTCTGAGGGTGGAGTTTGTTAGTGTGGGACTTTGTATTTTGTCTGTGGAGTAATGTTACTTCCCATTGTTATGTTGTTGTCCATTTGCCAGTCACCATCCTGCCTCAGAGCACAATTTGCTTTGTTTATACTTTGCGGTGCCTGAACTTGGGCAACCCAGTTCACTTGCTTTGTTCTCCTGAATTATGTAAACCTGCTAGTCTGTACCAATCTGTGTTTTATATCAGAAAACACTTATTAAATATAAATAAATAAAAAGCCCACATTAGGAATACTTTGAGGGCAATTAAAGGATTTTTGTTTCTAATGTTTTTACTCAGTGATGTGAGTGTCTGTGTAATATAATATATCCTCTTCTAAGTCCTGTCTTTTTGAAGGTCCATAAGAAATCCTGCACTCATTAAACAGCTTTCTATTATGATAACTTGGAGAGGAGACTGCTGTACCTCAGCCTTCCCACTGACTGAAGTCTCATTAAAAAATTGTCTTTGTTTTCAAAATGCTCAGCTCCCAAGCTCAACTCCTTAATGAGTCTGGAGTGTATTCATAATGGCTGGTTTGTTGCACCAAAGCCACACAGAATGTTTGCAGTTTAATTCACTGATGCTGGAAACACATTTGCAATGCAATAGACCTGTTAAGGGGAGATCGATAGAAAGGAATCTTTCTTTTTCTTTTTCCAAATTCAATTACTTTTGTACCATCTTTAATTTCTCCTTCTGTTAGATTTTTTTCCCCTTCAGGTGTGGAGAAAACTATATATTAAATTCAAAATTATTTGGATAATGTAACTGAAGATTAAAAAAAAAAAAAAAAAAACAAAACTTTCTTTTCTCTGAAAGAATACTTTCTTCACATTTCCTTCATAAAAGCTGGATTGTTTCACAGCTAAACTGATTTGACTACAGTGCATTGCCTGGTGGGAAGTGTTAAACCTCTTGTTTAGCTTCAAATAAGATTACTGTGAAAGCTGGTATTCCTGTAGCTGTTAGTGTAATGGGTTAGGGGCTCCAGTACCCCCTCGTAGTTCCAATAATTGAAATCTTTAGGTACTTCAGCTTCTAATAGTTTGCTTTGGAAGTAGCTTGCCATCGATATCCATGAGATTGCTAACTGCTTGATTTCCTCACATTAGCTTAATGAAGAAGAATGAGTCTCCATGCCAACTATAATACCATGAAATGGAGTAAGTCTTGCCATCCATTCTCTTTACTTACCATTTCCCATTCTAGTCCTGCATTACTGAAGTAAATAGGAGCTTCGCCACTAACTTGGGCTGTGAATCAGACCCTAATAATGCATTTTATGTTTTAAAAATATTCAGTGCTGTATTAGCCTCATAGGAAAATGCTTTCAACCTACCTCTAATATAGTTCAATCTTGTAGCATTTATACTTCATGGGCAAAAGTAAATGGTACCACCTGGTGTGGAATGTATCATTTTTCCTAACTTGCTGCTCAAATGTCTTATGAATTTTCAGTGGTTGCTAAACATTTTTATGCACTTTTACTGGGATATATCTTTGCAGCATTCTTTGTACAATTGTCAGGCATTCATTATTTGTGTAGCTAGCAAATGATATTTGCTGAGAAATGTCTAATTTGTTCTTTCCATTCTTTTTCTAATAGGTTTTCATTCCAATTTCTAATTTAGTACAATAAATGGGGAATGAATAAAAACACAGAAATTAGCATAGGACATAGCATGTCCTCTCTTTTTCAAATTAGTCTTTGAGCATTGCTGATTTCATAAGAAATAACTTGATATAACAAAAAGGGGGACAAATGAAATCCTGTTATTAAAATGTTAATTTCCCCAGTTCTTGTCTGAGACTCACAGTACTGCTGGTCAAGGTTTCCAAAGAATGTCCTTTCCCTTTCTTCCTTAAGCTTTGAACATTTATTTGCTGTTCTCTTCAATCTGGTACATTTGAAATATCCAAACATATATCACCAGCATTATACTACAATGCTTTATATAGTTATCTGATTAGCTACTAGTATGTTATGCTACACCATAGGCATGACTGGGGAAGATGACAAGTAGGCTTCTAGTTGTGCTTCAGAAAATTTGTTTTTGACTTGGGAGTATGGTAGGACTACCTCATAGTGTATTTAGAAACCCAGGTTTCATCAGTGTTGGAGACCTTCCACTGCTATTTGCATTCTTTCTGATTTATTTTTACTCTGTTGCAGGGAGTGACTTCTGACCTTTTGGAATGTAATTCCTCATTTGTTTGCAAATGACTGATATAGAAATTTGCTCCTGAAACTTTCTGATTGTTATGATGCCCCTAGTTAGTCCAGTCTTACTCTGGTTCCCACCATATGTAGAAAAGTGACGTAACATGGGCCAATTGAAGGCTTTCAGAGATCACAACTAGGTCATGTCAGCCAATTATTAGGCTTTAATAACTTGCAATGAGCACTATAAATACCTCTTGTTAAGTGGCCAGCAGGTGATACGCTTTCTTGGTTTTGTGACAATGGGAAATTTGCCCCTACTTCCAGAGGTACTGGTTTATGTCATC
The DNA here is from genome assembly GCF_027887155.1 of Malaclemys terrapin pileata. Lineage (NCBI taxonomy): Eukaryota > Metazoa > Chordata > Testudines > Emydidae > Malaclemys > Malaclemys terrapin. The sequence goes on from NC_071505.1 coordinate 74,731,996, forward strand.
ACAATAGTCCAGGAGGTCCGCAACCTTTCAGAAGTGGTATGCCGAGTCTTCATTTATTCACTCTAATTTAAGGTTTCGCGTGCCAGTAATACATTTTAATGTTTTTAGGTCTCTTTCTATAAGTCGATAATGTATAACTAAACTATTGTTATATGTAAAGTAAATAAGGATTTTAAAATGTTTAAGAAGCTTCATTTAAAATTAAATTAAAATGCAAAGCCTCCCGGACCAGTGGCCAGGACCTGGGCAGTGTGAGTGCCACTGAAAATCAGCTCGTGTGCCGCCTTTGGCACGCATGCCATAGGTTGCCTACCCTGCAATAGTCCAATAATGAGCTAAGTGCTGTTTTTCTTATGCTCCAGAATTGCTGAATTTAAAAAGAGTTTATATGTACAAGTCAGTCATAACATAGTCCTTCTGTTTAGCATGGCATACCAAGCAATCTGAGACACTTAACAATTATAACCTATTTATTCTTATCTAGCCAGCTAGTTGATGTGAAAATAAAGTGCTTCATATATGAGGAGCAATTATTAATATATTTTCAAAGTAAAACTGTGACTAACAACATGATTTTGGGAAACCCTTGCTTTATAATATGAAGATCTTCAGGGATGATAATTGGCTTTTGTCATTTCTGAGTCCTGGCTATTATATCAAGATTGTATAGACTTTGTGTGTGTGAGTACATGCGCACACAAGTTTTCCCTTTCTGGAAGGGTGACTGGGTGCTGGTAGAAACAAAAGAATTGTCCTTTGCGTTAGGTATAGTAAGAATCTGAACTTTAGGGGTGAGATCCTTTGCTTCCCCCTTCCCCCCTTCATATTTTGTCTTAAAGGTACAGATGACAAACCTGACTCTTAAAGGTGCAGCTGAAAACCCCATACACACACCATAAAATTTCACTCTTCTCCAATATAGAAATGCTGACTACAATGATGACTGATAGGTACTTCAGCTGATTGGATTTCTGTTATATCTGGATAGCTTATTCTATCAATCCTAGAGTGAACTTGCTATTTATACCATCAACAGAACTTGATATTGATGACTTTCTCAGTAATGGACTGCTAAAGCGACCTAGTCCTTACCTGAGGTTTCATTTGGGATTAAATGACATTTGTGTTCATAAAATGCATTTATATTAGTTCATTGCAAACTGTGTCCCTTGAAGTTTTTTAATGTCTTATGGAATTTACATATTTATTGCACTGAATATAAAGCTCCTTGGCTTTACTTTTCCTTAGCTATTGTATCCTTAGCTAGGTACTATTGTTTTACCAGAGCATAAAACAAATGTCAAATTTGGCAAAATAATTCTTGACAATAGTTTTTTTGATGATGTAATTACAGTGGGAGCTGGAAGATCGTGTGTTGCCTCCATATTGAATCCCCATGTATGCATTGTAAAGTAGAACAAATCGTGTGTTGAAGAGAAATACATATCCATCAGTTCAAGTGATGTGGTTCTCAATAAGTCATGGATCGGCAACCATTGGCATCCCTTGGCCTGCACCGCTTCCCGCAACCCCCATTTGCCTGGAGCGGCGAACCGCGGCCTGTGGGAGGTGTGATTGGCTGAACCTGTGGATGTGGCAGGTAAACAAACCGGCCCGGCCTGTCAGGGTGCTTACCCTGGCACGCCGTGTGCCAAAGGTTGCCAATCCCTGCAATAAGTTGTCAGCGGCTTTTTGTCTTCATCTTTTACTGTCTGAACGTATGTGTTCTGTGATGTAAAAACCATGTCAAGTTAAAAATCACTGGTCAGATTTATGGAACATGGCACAGAGAGGTGTAAATGACACTTCTCTGCATCAGCCTGGCTCTGTGACCAAGGGTGCGTTCATATCAAGGGAGAGCAGGCCCAGTGATACAGCAACTTGCCCTACCTCAGCTTTAATTTCATGGACTCTGTAGCAGAACTGCTGCCAAGCTGCTGAGAGGATATTGTTAAAGCATGCTGACTCTGTGACCAACACTGTTCGCTGTGATGTGATGTGCTGTGCTGGTTCCTGGTGGGCCTCTAGGCATAGCTGAGCTGTAGCTAATTTGTGCCACTGGAATTCACCCTTGGTTGACTTTGAACCTAGAAATAGGACTGCAAAAGTTGCTGAGCCGGGCCACATAGCTATGTTTTTCTGAAAGTTAATTCCTCTGCATGCCATGCCGATAATATCATTTTTGATAAACTTGGAAGAATTTCAAATATCTAATCTCCATTTCATCGTTTATGCTGTTAGCTTTTTGAAGCTCTACGCTTGGATTAGTTGCTTTCAATAATGTTTCTAGTTAGTTAAGCTTTTTGTTCCTCGTGTACTTGCAACGGGCTGCAACATTGCTGTGCCAAACTGTTGTTTGTTAATATTGTTATTTGTATAGTGAGCCAGATGCTGTGCGTGTGTGTGTAAAACATAGCCATGTCCTCAGCTGGTGTCAGTGGGGTGATGCTGGTTTACTACAATGGATCTATACTGATTTATACCAGCTGAAAACCTATATTATTTTTACAACAACCAGAAATGTGCATTTCACATGAGATTGCAAGACATGGTTCCTGCTCTAAATCACCTTCATTCTAAATTTTTGATGTAACAAAATGTGTATGGGGGAGTAGTGGGAAGGCATGGGGCAAAAAGAGGTGCGGATTGCAATAATGCCATAATTTGATCAAATTAGGAATGCATACCTCTTGGTGGTTCTGCTGATTTGCTGTTCTTGTTAAATATAGAAAGATAAAGAAAAGAGATCAATATCACTTACTCATTCATTTTGGATGTCACAGAAAAGTTTCCAGGAAGATCAAAGTAGGGAGTGCATTTTATGCATAGGAAGTGGCATAAAAAAGTGCCAGAGATAATCAGGGGAGAAGGGGATAAATGGGGTATTAAGTCAAATATCATTAGTGAGTGGGAGAGGGAGGGCACCACAAGCTAAGAAACAAGGTCAAATAAGCATAGGAATGGATTTTTGTAATTTAAATTTGATAGGCTGGAGAAGAGGGGAGCCATTGGAGAGATTCCAAGGTAGTGATGTGATTGGATAGAGGGGCGAGGAAGGTGTTTTTAACCATCACTCTTTGGATCAGCTGGAGGGAAGCAATATGAGTGTCAGTAAGGCAAAATAAAAGGAGGTTGCAGAAATCAAGAAGGAAATGTTAAGGCATGGATGAGAGTTATATCTGTCAGGGCAGAAAAGATGTGAATGTTTCTACAAAGCATGCATTTGGTTTTGGTAAAGGGGTGAAAGGGGTTTCTGCAATCAAAAACACTAAAAATGCCTCTGGATAGCAGGCAGAGGAAACATTAAACCTGATCTAAATCAATGTTCATTTTCTTTTCCCAGATGAAAATGACTGCTTATGAAAGGTTAGAGGATTTATGAGGGTGTCAAAATTTATGGCAGATGGGCTGGATTAGGACTCAGAAATACTGTAATCCAAATCTTTACTGCCAAGCATTACAGCGATCTCCTCCTGCTGGGCTACACTTAATACACAGTCAGAAGGAGCAAGCACTGTGGAGACTGAGAAGGATGAGTTGCTAGTGGAACTGCTTAGTCCGGCAGAAGTAGTTGAAAAACTGAATTTCAATTTCTGCAAAAACTTCTAGGAGGAAACTATTTATTTATTTTAGGGAAAATACATCAACAGAATTTTCTGATCACCTATAGAAAATAGTTTGGAAAATGCTGATAAAACTTTGGTTTGGGTCAAAAAGTTTTAGATTGCAAATTTCTGACCAGCGCGGACTGTATTATCATGAAGAGGAAAGGCCCTATCTTTGTCCCAGAAGTCAAGAAGTCAGATGGTTCATGGAAGTAAAAGTTTCTGTTCTGAACTAACACTGGGATAAAATTGGTCGATCCTTCTAATTTGTGGGATGGAAGGTTAAAGGATCTTAGTGCTGGATCTTAGTGCAGCATTGTAAATTTGCAGTAGTGCCACTGAAGTCAATGACAGTTATGGTAGATGTCTGTGGGATAACCCCGGCTACCAGTCTGATATATATGTGACATTGCTAAAAAGTTTGCCAGCTTTTGAGAAGATCCAGGATGGAGGAGCACAGCAAAATAGTCTCTGGAAAGGAGTTCAGAAAGAAACATCTGCCTCTGAGGCAGTAATGAGATGCCTTTTAAGTATAATTGTTTTCCCTCACCCCCTGTCCTTCAGTTTTCTGATTTCTCCTTATTTTAATTGTCCTTTCCCTTTCTTCATTTTATGTGTCTCATTTTGCCCTGTCATTCTTACCACAAAACAGCTAGAAAAAAACGTAAGATGACTGTTATACAAGAATCCAGTCTTTTAATGTATTTCTTCGTTTGCCTCTTTTTTATACAAAATTATTTTTTCCTTCAAAATATGAGGCAAGAAGGAGAAAATGTATATTACTTGACCTTTAAAGCACAGCCACATTACTATTTGTTAACTGTTACTAAAGTTGTAAAGAGCACAATTGTAAAACAAGCACAGTTTGCAATATGTATATATGGCACCGTTTAATATTCGTAGGGTTGGACGGAATGTTCCTTGGCTTAAATGTCCATCCCCTCTCCCCCCTTTCCCCTCCCTACTTTTTAATTTAAACTTTTTACATTAGTCTGAATTATTATACATAAACCACTTAGTTTTCTCCTTTTTCAGTAAGCTGTTTCTTTCTCTGCTTCATCTCTTGTTCCACCCAATTGCAACCTCCTCAATTTCTGTGAGTTCTATCTACCTTTCCATTATTAATTCTACCACACTATTGATCTTTCTCTCCCTTGTCCTTTCTGTTGTCTCTTCTCAAACACTTCCCAGTACTAAAGACTTTGTTTTTTTTCCTTTTTTCTCTTTTTTTCTGTCATTTAAAAAACCTCCTTTATCTTTAAACGTTATCAAGTAGATTTAATGTACAGGGCTGGGAATGGCGAACCGCAGCCACTGGGAGCTGCGAGCAGCCGTACCTGCGGATGCTCAGGTAAACAAAGCATCTTGCGGCCTGCCAGGGGCTTACCCCAAACAAGCCGCGAACCAAGTTTGGGAACCCTTGCCTTAACCATATAAGTACCATGCAGTGGATGCATACAGTTTGTGGGGGCCTAAGCCCTGAGGTAAACAGTGCTCTCAATTCATGACATGTTAGTTTTATGACTTCTTTTATTTGTGGATTTGTATAGAAGATAATAAGATAAATTGGGGGGAAAGGGATAGGAAAGGATGAGTTGGACAGGGCAGGGAAGAAGAGGGTAAGAGGCATGGGTGTGGAATGAAGCTGGGGTGAAGAGAGGGTTAGAGCAAACAGCCTATCAGCACAGGGCAGAGAAAGTCCAGTCAAAACTATAAAAAGTTCTCAGTAGACTCGTAGACTTAAAGGTCAGAAGGGGCCATCATGATCATCTAGTCTGACCTCCAGCACATCGCAGGCCACAGACCTTACCCACCCACTCCCCTAATAGACCCATAAACTCTGTCTGAGTTACTGAAGTACTCAAATAATTATTTAAAGACTTTAATTTACAAAGAGAATCCACCATTTACTTTAGTTTAAACCAGCAAGTGATCCTGATTTCATGCTGCAGAAGAAGGCAACCCCACCACCAAGGTCTCTACCAATCTGACCCAGGGGGAATTCCTTCCCGATTCCAAATATGGTGATCAGTTGATCTTTGATCATGTTGGCAAGACCCACCAGCCAGACACCTGGGAAAGAATTCTCTGTGGTAACTCACAGTCCTCCCCATTTAATGCCCCATCTCCAACCTTTGGGGATTTTTGCTACTAGTAGTCAGAGATGGGCCACATGCCATTGTACGCAATCTTATCATACCATCCCCTCCATAAACTCATCAAGCTCAATCTTGGAGCCAGTTGGGCTTTTTTTGCCCCCACTGCTCCCCTTGGAAGGCTGTTCCTGAACCTCATTACTCTAATGGTTAGAAACCTTCGTCTAATTTAATTCCTACACTTGTTGATGGCCAGATTATAGCCATTTTTTCTTGTGTCAACATCAGCCCTTAACTTCAATAACTCCTCTCCCTCCCTGGTATTTATCCCTGTGATGTATTTATAGAGAGCAATTATATCTCCCCTCAGCCTTCATTTGGTTAGGTTAAACAAGCCAAGCCCCTTGAATCTCCTCTTGTAAGGTAGGTTTTCCATACCTCTGATCATCCTAGTAGCCCAGATCATCTTCTGCACCTATCCCAGTTTAAATTAATCTTTCTTAAATAGGAGAGACAAGAATTGCAAATGGTTCAGGGTGAGGTCTGAGTGTCCAAAAGTCCCTGCTTTGGCTGCTTCTGCTCCTACCTGCTGGAGTCTGTGGCTGACTCCTCTGCAGTTTTCCCCAAAGACTAAAAGATGGTAGTGGTGGCAGGAGGGAGGCATGTGACCCCCCACAATATGGGGGGTGTCCCTGCACAATTCTGGGTTGGGGAGTGCCTGGAGGGAGAGATGGCCCCCTTAGTAGGAGACATTACACTAACTGCATATAAGTTATCCTAAAAGTAATCACAGAATAGTTTAGACTAGGGCTGTCAACTGCTTAAAAAAATTAATCGTGATTAATCGCACTGTTAAAAAAACCATGAATACCATTTATTTTAAATATTTTTAGATGTTCACTACATTTTCAAATAAATTAATTTCAATTACAACAGAATACAAAGTGTGAAGTGCTCACTTTATATTTATTTTTGATTACAGATACCTGCACTGTAAAAAAAAAAAAAAAAAATTGTACTTTTCAATTCACCTCATATTGCAATTGCAATTCACCTCCAGTGCAATGTCTTTATCATGAAAGTTGAACTTACAAATGTAGAATTATGGGAAAAAAAAAAAAAAAAAAAACTGAATTCAAAAGTAAAACAATGTGAAACTTTAGAGCCTACAAGTCCACTCAGTCTTACTTCTTGGTCAGCCAATCACTCAGAGAAATAAGGTCGGTTACAATTTGCAGGAGATAATGCTGCCTGCTTCTTGTTTACAATGTCACCTGAAAGTTGGAACAGGCGTTCACATGACACTATTGTAGCTGGCGTTGCAAGATATTTATGTGCCAGATGCACTAAAGATTCATATGTCCCTTCATGCTTCAACCACCATTCCAGAGGACATGTTTCCATGCTGATGATGGGTTCTGCTTGATAACGATCCAAAGCAGTGTGGACTGACGCATGTTCATTTTCATCATCTGAGCCAGATGCCACCAGCAGAAGGTTGATTTTCTTTTTTGGTGGTTTGGGTTCTGTAGTTTCCACATCGGAGTGTTGCTCTTTTAAGACTTCTAAAAACATGCACCACACATTGTCCTTCTCAGATTTTGGATGGCACTTCAGATTCTTAAACCTTGGGTCGAGTGCTGTAGCTATTTTTTAGAAATCTCACACCGGTACCTTCTTTGCGTTTTGTCAAATATGCTGTGAAAGTGTTCATAAAATAAACATGTACTTATCATCTGAGACTGCTATAACATGAAATATATGCAGAATGTGGGTAAAACAGAGCAGAAGATGTACAAATCTCCCTCAAAGGGGTACAATCACAAATTTAATTGACACATTTTTTTAACGTGTATCATCAGCATGGAAGCATGTCTTCCGGAATGGTGGCTGAAGCATAGAAGGGGCATACGAATTTTTATCATATCTGGCATGTAAATACCTTGCAATGTCGGCTACAAAAGTGCCATGTGAACGCCTGTTCTCATTTTCCAGTGACGTAAATAAGAAGCAGGCAGCATTATCTCCTGTAAATGTAAACAAACTTGTTCAGTGATTGGCTGAACAGGAAGTAGGACTGAGTGCATTTGTAGGCTCTGAAGTTTTACATTGTTTTGTTTTTGAGTGCAGTTTTGTAACCAAAAAAAAAAAAAAAAAAAAAAAAAAAAAAAAAAATCTGCATTTGTAAGTTACACTTTCATGATAAAGAGATTGCACTTCAGTACTTGTATGAGGTGAATTGAAAAATACTATTTCTTTTGTTTATCATTTTTACAGTGCATATATTTGTAATAAAAAATAATATAAAGTGAGCACGGTGCTCACTATATTCTGTGCTCATTATATTCTGTAATTGAAATCAATATTGAAAATGTAGAAAAACATCCAAAATATTTAATAAATTTCAGTTGGTATTCCATTGTTATAAGTGCAATTAATCACAATTAATTTTTTTGAGTTAATCGCGTGAGTTAACTGTGATTAATTGACAGTCCTAGTTTAGATGTAAAGGTTACTTACAAAATAGAGTTTAGAAGAAGGGAAACTTTTTGCACTCTTGCTGTTTTGTGATATATGAATAAGACCTGAAAGTTTTTTTTGGAGGTGGTGGGGGTGGTTCTGCTTCTCTTGTCTTTTTTAGATATAAAGAATTTCACTGGCTTTCACTGGTTTGTTGGGGGAGTATCAGAAATTTGGACTTAACTGAAGGGGGTCAGTTGTGGGACTTTTAAGTGATATTTTCCCTCAGTTGTTTTAGTTAAATTGGTATTAACAAAATAAACAATACAACAATTGTGCTAAAAATCTGAAAAAGCTCATTTCCCCTCTCAATCAAGTTTCATTAGCTTAGTACTTGGGATGTCTTAATCTTGCTAGTTCTTTAGTCTTCAGTATAGACATGACCTGAATTTCTAATTCAAAAATAAGCAGTGCACCCTCCTGTCCCAGCCTTTTCTTTCTTTCTTTTTTTTTTAATGCAAAGCCTTTCAGTCCTCCTTTGTAGCTCATAAGAGAGCAAAAAGGGCACAAACCCAATTTACTTTCCCCTTTTGTGTGTCACTTTAAGAACTGAGAGTTGGCTGTGCACACAGTCAATAGAAAAAGAGTTCCAACATATCTGAGCCCAAGGAGGAAAAGCATGTGGTTTAACTGAGGGAAATGATAGTGGACGAAAGGACAAATCAGAAGCTGAACACCCAATTATAAGTGAGGGGCATAAATGAAAGCACCACCCTGTAAATGTAACAGAGCTGGGAGTTGAATAGCTTTATTAATAAAATATAGACTCAATTTTCAGTTCTAGTGATAACCAGGCCAGTCACCTAAAAAGAGGCATAACATGAGTGCTAAGAGGATAACATTCTGCTACTCATTTGATGTGTTATCTAGATTGCAAATAAAAAGTAGGCTATTACAGTATGCTAGCCTGGGAATAAATAAATCATAAAGTGTAGACCTATATTTTGACCTCTGCTGAACTTGCTGATTTCTAGAGAGATTAAATAGATAATATCTAATAATATATCCAGGATGGACAGGGAAACATATGGACTCAAAAGAGACTTTGGAATTCTTCAGAGTTCAAGCAGTATTTTTAAGTGGGAGTAACTGATCTCAAATACAGGAACTAGTATGGTGTAAAATAATCTGCTTATTCCCTGCTAAAGCCTCCATTTCCTCCCTGGGTGAATTTATCTACATTACATGAAATATTCTTGGATAGGCATTCTTGGATAGGCAACCTAAATAAATCTTTAAAAAGAAATAAAAATCTGCATGTGATTAGCAGATACATGATGATGATCAAAACCATGTCATATAAGAAGGGATCCAGTAGGATGTAGAAATACAGAAACTGTAAACAATAGGCCCAAAACAGAGCCCTGCAAATACCTATGGTTTATGAGATCAAGGGAACGTTTTCCAGGAAGAACAAGAGTGAACTATTTGAAAGAGATAAGACAAAGTGAGATCCTGAGTACCAAACAGACAGGGCACAACGAGGTTATGAATGAATAGCATTAAATACGGAGAGTACGTTCTAACAAAATTTAAATGACATTATTATAGACATGGAAAATGACATCAAAATCCCTACAGAACATCTGGAATTATTTGGCTAACAAGAAGTTTCTTAAAAAAGACTCAGAATTAGAGCTGCGAGAATAACAGATTTTTTTGGTTCAGTGACTAACCCAAAAATGTAATAAATAGTTTGGTTTGGATTGATTTAAAATGAAAATCTTTTGAATTTTTTGTCATCTAAGAAGATGAAATTTCATTTTGGGTTGAATGCTGCGTTACATTTTTCCTGAAATGAAATGTTTTGTTTCATTTTTTGAGGTTTTTACTTTCTAAAACGAAATTTAAGTAAAATTCAGAACAAAGTAATTTTGAATCCAAATTGAAATGTTTCATTTCACAGATATCAAAATGAAACATTTTGAGTTTTCCAGTTTACTTTGGGGAGTTTTTTGACTGAAACAATTTGGCAAATTTGACACAAATTTGCAAAATATTTCAGTCAATCCGAATCTGCAATTTTGAAGAACAGTTTAGTCTGAAAATTTTTGCCTAGCTAGCTCTAGTTATAAATAGATCAATGTTGTTCTATTTATAATTATTAAAATTAATTTATTTTAGCTGTGTTGGATACCCTAAGAGCTCCATCTTGCTTTCTGGGGCGATACTACTCTTACCCCGTACACTCCATGTGGCTCACATCTCTAAGCAGTAAAGTGGGCAGTTCCAAATGACCTTTCAGTAAACCAGTTTCCACTGAGTGATCAGCCCTAACCACAAACTGATGTGTCAAACTTATAATGTGTCTTGTTACATTGGTTTTGTGCCACAGTAACTCCACTAAGAAGATGGAATTGCACCAGCATAAAATCAATATAAACAAGTAGAGAGTCATCTAAAGATATGGCAAAATCTGGCTAACATACTCGAGTAGGTTAAGGAATTGGGAACAGATGAATCATTCAGATCCATTTGCCTTTACTGATTTGAATGCTGTGCGCCTTATCCAGTGGCTGTTAGGTGTGAGTTGGTGACTTCAGTTCATTTCCTAAAACACTCCATTTGTAGCAGTCTCAGCTGAGACACCAAATATGAAATCTTAGACTAGTTTAATTTCTCATCTCCTTGTAAACTCTCTTCACTTTCCAGATGAAGTACACCAGGGAAACTTGCACTGGATAAACTTTCAATTTCCAGTGCTGTTGAGACAGCACCTTTCACAAGCTGTAAATTCAATTATTATCACTAATGAAGACAGCACAGTAAATATTTAGCCACAAACAGGAGCAAAGAATGAGTAAAAAATAAAAAATAAATAAACTTGAATCCCACAGAATACTTCTCCAGGGTAGGATAATCAAAGTATAACACAACAACTTTGTTATAAGTGGGTGGGTCACTGGTAATAGGGATTGAACTCATCACCTCTGGATCTAAAAGTATGAGCCTCTACTGACTGAGTTAAAAAAATCCAGCTCTTGATAGCTTATAGACTGTAGCAGACTCACAAATCTCTGTGGGCCATATGCTACAAAGGCACAGAGAGCCCCAGGGTGCATGTGTGGGAAACTAAAGCACACTAAAAATAATCCCAACTATATGATATGTCATGTTCTCTTTGTACTTTGTACTTTGTACTAGCACTCATCATTATGAATTAAAGTCTGTGATGTTAATTTGTATTGATGAATCTTTCTTTATTTTTGATTTCAGAGGAAGAATTTGTCCCTTTTCTTCAGCATTGGTTTATTGACTTTCTGGGGGACTGCACTGCTGGGTGTCCGCTTGTACTGGATGGGCAACAAGCCACCAAGTTTTTCCAACTCTGATAACCCAGCAGCTGACTCAGACAGTTTTCTTACACGCACTCTGACCTTTTTTTACTTACCGACCAAGAACCTCTGGCTGTTGCTGTGCCCAGACACCCTCAGCTTTGATTGGTCTATGGATGCGGTGCCTCTTCTTAAAACAGCCAGTGACTGGAGGAATCTACACACTGTGGCCTTCTATGCTGGACTCCTCCTCCTTGCCTACTCTAGCTTGAAGAGTTCCAGCAATAAGAGAGAATGCAATGGGAAAACTGTAATGAATGGCAAGCAGAATACTAATGGGCATAGCTGCCACTCAGACATGGAGTACAAGAGTTTGGAGCTGAAGTCCAGCTTTGCCTCAAAAGAAGAGAATGGCATAAAAAAACATGTAATCCAGAGACCTCAGCTTCCTTCAACTGAGAACATTGTACTTCTGTCTCTGTCTTTGTTAATAGTGCCCTTTGTTCCTGCCACAAACCTATTTTTCTATGTAGGCTTTGTAATAGCAGAGCGTGTACTATATATTCCTAGTATGGGCTTCTGCCTGCTGATTACAGTGGGTGCCAGGTCCCTTTATATCAAAGCCCAAAAGCGCTTTCTGAAGAACTTGATTTTTTATGCCACTGCTGCATTAATTCTTTTCTATGGACTCAAGACTGTTGTCAGGAATGGGGACTGGCAGAATGAGGAGATGCTGTATAGGTCAGGGATAAAAGTAAACCCAGCTAAAGGTAATACACTTCCCATGGTGAATGTTTTGTTCCTGCCTGTCTGTGTCTGTCTTTTCTTTCTAGGTTTATCCACTGTGTTTAGAGAAGATACATTTCAGAAATGTATATTAGGTCCAGTAATGCACACATTGGTACAGGAAAAAGAAGGCAAAGCAGGAATATATTTTGATTAGGTATCACAAATTTGATATTAACATGCAGAAAATTGGGGGAAAAAACAAGGTAAGAAGATACTTTATTTAATAATCTATGTTCTGTTGTTTTTTTTAATTTAAGATGAAACATTGGCATTACAGACTCTGCCCAGTAATTTCCATTACCTGGTATCTGTTCTCCCTGATGAACTTCCTTTAGTGACTTTGCTATTGGATATAAATAGAAAATATGAGAAATAATCAGAGAGAACTTGAAGGAAGCTCTGTCTTTTAAATTTCAAATGATGTAGGTAACACTGATATCACATTATAAAGCTGGGTTTGGGTTATTCAAACTGGCAGGTGATTGTAGCCCATATTTCCAAGCACTATGCAGGGTTTTAGCCAAACAGGCATACCTTCATGTGTTAATGCATTAAAGGCATTATGTGATAGACAAGATGGGTGAGGTAACATCTTTTATTGGGCCAACTTCTGTTGGTGAGAGAGACACACTTTTGAGCTTACAGAGAGTTGTTCTTCAGCTCTGAGTAAGCTCGAAAGCTTGTGTCTCTGACCAAAAGAAGTTTTCCCAATATATTACCTCACCCATCTTGTCTCTCTAATATCTTGGACCAGCATGACTACAACAATACTGCGTTGAAGCATAAGTGTCAGATATTTGAAGCAATAGCAAAGTACCTCACGCTAAGCCTGCTTTATTTACAGGCCAATGGAACTAGAAGGGATCTATTGATTGATTTTTATATATGTTATGAAAAAAATTAAACAGCATTTTAACTTTTTGCACTTAGTAGTGTCCTAAAGTACTCTGCTCAGCAGCTCATCACATGATGCTGAATCAGTAGTTGATGCTGACCAAACTGTGCTTTGGGTAAGATAATAGTGCTTTGCAACAGTCTAGCTACTATGATAATAAATGATAAATGCAGATGTCAATGTAAGCTGAAAGTCGAGGGAGAATAAAAGCAGTATGATTTACAGATAAATACCTTGCTAAACAGTATTAAAGTTACTTGTAATTTGTCAGCCTAATTTTCTAATGATTTCTTCATATTTCTGTAGCCTGGGAGTAAAATATATAAAGTTATATAGTAAATGACTTTATGTTAAGTGTCAATGACAAGCACATCCCATTTTCTAACTTTATTTTGCAAAACGGGGTCATAGATGCAACAGACAGTGAAGAAAAATAAAGTAGGTGAATGGCCAGATAGTAAATAATCCTCATTGCAGTGCATATACATTCCAGTGTTCTGGCTGTCGATGTAAGATACACAGCAAATATTAGTCTTCCTTGAAATGAAAAGAATGTCTTAATTTAACAAGGTGATTTCTGATGCTCTTATATCTCTTTGTTAGTTCTGTCCCTAATGGAGTTTGCCTAAATGTCAGCGATTGTGTAGTAGCTATCCCTTAGTCTTGGACTAGCTTCTCTGATGAGGTTTTCCTTGCTACTCTTAAGTGCTGCTCCAATGAGAAGCTTGGTTGGTAGAGGTGGTGCCTAGAAATGGTGCATTTGGCAGTTCCCGAAGACAAACTATGCTAATTTTATTATTCACCTTTATACTGGGAGATAGACATTCAGAGTATGTCCTCACTACAGCTGGTGGCTTGAACTCCTGGCCTGGATAGATGGACTCATGCTAGCTCTGCTCAAGCTAGAGCACAAAAATAGCAGCATGGATGTTTCAGCATGGACAGCAGCTCAAACTAACTGCCTGAATCCAAGCCTTCCCAAACCCTTTGATCTGAGCTTAGGTGGCTAACCTGAGCTTCCACAAGATCCACACTGATATTTTTAGGGCACTATCTTGAGCATGTGTCTGTCGAGCATGTGTCTGTCTAGCATGAGTCTGTCTGTTCAGGCAGGTCTTATCCTCTGAGATTTAAGCTTATATGACTACCTGGTTTCTAACCTTACAAGCAGACTTCATTTTCACATATTTTAGAAGATACTAGGAGACAGTTCACCAATTTAGTAATATAGACATGGTGGAACTGATTGGAAATCTCCCTAAAATAGCCATGTACTGACTATTTACTAGTCCATATGTATCATAAAGCACATCATTTACTGAAAACTCCCAGAAACTACACCATATCGCCCAAGCTTTGTTCATTGTATTGAAAAATTCCTAGACAGTCCCAGTCTTCGACTATTCTAATTTATTTGATATTTCTCATGCTATTCAGGCAATCAAGACCGGGCTGGACTGCCAACACAAAGAATTCAATAACCCAAAGAGATCAACAATCCAAACTCCTTCCCATTATTTAATGACTGACATAAAATATGATTATTATTGCCTGTCCCCTGATATTTTTTTTAAAAAGCTATTAGGACAAAATATTATATTCAAATGGAAAGAGACAAACAAATGTTGTGGAGGTGATAGGGGAGTCCCTTCTTTCTCTCCTGGCTGCTGGAAAGAGGATACCACTTAATCTCCTTTCCCACAGTCAGACCATCACTATCCCACTTCTCCCTCAACTCCAATAGGTTTGGTTTGCAAGGAAACATTTTTCTAGGACGTTCTACCATCTTTCCCCCTCTGCCCCAAATCCTATATAGATCACCTGAACACTGTCTTGTATCTCAGGCTAACAAGGGAACAGGAATCACTAAAAAGACTATTCCTGAGAGGACTGACAAATTAGGCAAGGATAGGCAAAATAGGCCCTGCAAAGAGAGCCCTTTTGGTACAGACTAATGTTACTAAAGCCGTTCTCTCTTTTGCCATCATGGGGTTTTGAGACAAAGTCTTTCAATCTGCCCCTTTTGCCCCACCATTGAAGGGAGAAGAGAATGTTAGTGACATGTCTGCCTTACCTCTTCCCCACCTCTCTGGCACTCCTCTTCTCCATGGGTTCTTGTTGCTGTGTTAAGTGCAAGCAAAGCAAGTAGAATTCTGTCTCAGCATAGAGAGGGTCTGAAAGCTCCCACTCTTCCAGGCTGCAGCAACCTTACCGTGATTTACAGTTCTTCCATACTGTTCTTGTCAATCACAGATGGTATGAAAAAGCCAGTTAAAGGCCTGGCCCACTCTTCTACTTATCTCCCTCATCCTCTCCTCCTGCCCCCCCCCCCCCATCCCCCAAATGCCCCAAGAGAATCAGGTGATTGGAATCTTCTAAGGCTGCCTTAAAGCCATCACACACACACAGGCAGTTCTGTTTGACCCAGTGTACATCAGGCATCTGCCAGTCGTTAGCTGATGGAATTGAAGTGTGGTTTTGGGATTCCTTATCTGCATCAGTTAGCAAGTTTGTTCATTTGCCATTTTGATAGAAGCAGTGGCTTTTTCATAACCACTGTTTGAAATAACTCCAAGATGAGCTGAGTCTTGCCTCATTATAGTTTGTCAGGACTCAGGAGGAAAATGGACAGGATTGATTAATGTAGTTTATGGATTCTGAAATGGCTGCATACATGTCAACAACCGGGAGGGATGGGGAGAAATGTCTCTCTGTGACTACCTTCAATGTAATGAGAAATCTAACTATTAAGCAGTGGTTTCCCTCACTTGAATGAAGCTTTTATTTTTTTTCCTTTTGAAGTTTTAAAAATTGTGACAGTATTTACCAGTTCTGCTGAAAGTTGACAGTCACTGTCTCTTTGTGGTTCCAATTACCCTGAATTTAATATAAAATTATAATTATACACAAAATAATTTTACTCACTGTGTCTTATTGTTATCTCTATGTAGTCCCAATATCTGGTTTCATGGAGCAGATTTTTTTCAGTGAAATGCTATCAAAGGTCATTTTGAACTTTAGGAAATGGCTCAACTAATTTGGATGTTCAGATATATGCCCTCTGATGAAGCAGATAACCTCAAAATAGTAAATAAATAATTAAAAACTATAATTGAAAGAGGGTTGGGTATTTACTGTAATGCTGATCAGGTGTTTATTTGGCTATGTTCATTGATTTTGCTGCCATTTTTAACTTTAAACCTGTAAATTATTGTTGATGCAACTCCTTAACCTGTTAGAGCTGGTTGACCAAACTGATATTATGGAAAGCACTTAAGTTAGTGCTTAAAGTAAAGCACATGAATAAATCCCATTGATGTCAATGGAACAGCATGTGCTCAAATCCCAGTGGATTCAATGGGACTTCAGTGTGTGCTTCAGTTCTTTCCTGAATCAGGGCCCCAGAACGTCCTTGATTTAGAACTATTGTTACTTTTTACATGCTCTGCCCCTGCCTGGCATATCAGTTCTTATGTTATTCTGTGGAATCAGTAAGTCAGGAGCACAGCCAGCAGCACGGCCACTATGTGTTAGCTCTAACTGGTGTGTGAAAAGTTATTGGGCACAGAAAGTCCAAGTCTAACTATGTTTTGTCCCCCTCTTTCCAGTCTTGATGTTTAGCGGTTGCCTTGTGATTCCAGCAGGTAGTAAGAAAACTTTCTAGAATAGAAAACTGAAAGAGTTAAAGAAATTTCCTTCTCTGGTCAGCATAGTCTTTTTCCAGCAGGATGAATCACTTATCATTATATTCATGCCTGCAGGAAGGTTTTAAAACTAGTCCAATTATTTTTGGATTTTGCATTTGCCATCCTTTGCTAAAATAGTATTCAGCTTTGGTCATTTCTGACTTATTTCTAACTTTCTTCACAACTGTGGTGGGTTTATTTTAGAAGATTGTCTGCTATGGCTTTGAGCTGGAGCAGCTGTATAAAATGTATATGAATGTCAAGATCTGAATATGCAATGCAGATCAATGGCATAGCTAAGTACAATGGTTGTTGTATGATCATTTATTGGTTTGTGTTTTGTTTTTTACATTTACAGGCAAACATGGTACTTG
Source organism: Malaclemys terrapin pileata (assembly GCF_027887155.1). NCBI lineage: Eukaryota > Metazoa > Chordata > Testudines > Emydidae > Malaclemys > Malaclemys terrapin. Next base: position 74,749,236 of record NC_071505.1, read on the forward strand.
CATGAGTGTATATATATTTTAAAAGTCTATTTGTGGTTTAATTAACTTACTAACATCTCTGTTTTACCCAAAGGAATTCATAGAATCTTACTTTAGTATTCAGTTTATTTTGCATCATTTGTTTACCTTTTTCATCCCTCTGTTTGAACAATGAAAGCCTATGAACCTTGCTTTATTTTTTTTAAATAGCAGGTTTCATTTTATGGTTATCCAGGTGCTGCACAATCTGTAATGTTAAATTCCCCTCTAGTTTCCCTTTACAAACACAGTGGGAGAATGTCTTTGTTTAAAAATTGTTTTATTTAGTAGGTACTATGGACAAAAACAAAAAACCCCTCACAGACAAATATCTGTTTATATTTTGAGACCTATAAATATTTTACTTGATTCCTGCAAAATTAAAGTTTGAGCTCCAATTTGAGTTGACACAGTATCTATCCTTTCTGCAAACCTGGTACCTGTAATAAGTATTTTGTATGTCATGGCTCCAATGACGGTGAACACTTTGATAGACATCTGATCGGACAGCCTGTTCTCATTGGCCTTATCTATGTAGGTAAATGACCAGTGGCTGACAATTTTTGTCATCAGTGGGTTCCTTCCTCCTTCCATACCCATTCAATGGGCACTGAAAATGTAATAACTGATAGGGTAAATAGGACCGTTTTCAGCACCTTTGTAGTAAACAATGTGGTCTCAGTCATGGGTACTGTAAAGCAGCTAGGATTACTGTGAGGGGAAAGGATGGAACAAACGGAGATTGTGCACAACAGTTAAACCTTTTCCCTGCTAGTCAACTGAGGAAAAGGAGGAGGCCCACTGATGACAATAGTTTTCAGCAATGTGTCTTTCTCCTGGTATAGATAGAGCCACTGTTAACAATTGAAACTTTGCCAACAATGGGCTAGGAATCTCTTGAAACAGCTCTTTGGCTTTGTTTTCAATAGCCAAGGGTCCTACACATTCCACTGTTGCTCTATGAAGAATAAGGCTTGTTGCATACCACACATTCTGTTTGCATTCCCAATGAATTGCAGCATAATGTAGTGTGTTTGAGTTGGCAACCAAACGGCACTTTTGTATCGTGGGCATTTGGAATATACTATGCCCATTTTGTACATATTAATATTGCATAATTTAATGTTCTCCATATGTCTCACTATTAAAAAGGTTAACTTCTCTGTCAACCACAGCATCAGTAGTTTTGTCGTGCTCCTCTGATATTTCCTTTATACTCACTAATAGTGACAGCACTTTAAAGATATGTCTACACTTATGGCAGCATGTAGAGTGCAGACAAAGCACGTCAACCTAGCATGGGTAACCGTATAAATAGCAATGAGACACTGTTTAGGCAAGTAGAGTGCGGACACACCGAACCTTAGGGTATGTGCCTTTCCCCACCACGGGAGCTGCTGGAGCCTTTCCCTGCTGCAGAGGGTGGCAGAGGGGAAAGGCTCAGGTAGCTCCCTGCTGCCATAGTCTTTCCCCGCTGGAGGTAAAAGCTCCAGCAGTGGGGAAAGGCCCTGGCAGAGGGGAAGCTGGGGGAGTGGCTCCCCTCTGCCAAGGCCTTTCCCCGCAGTCTCCCCACTGCGAGAGCCTTTCGCTGCCACCTGTAGTATGCACAGCAGTGTGGACACAGCCTGCCTTTCACTGTGGTGTGTAGCTACACATACCCTGCATGCCGCTACAAGCGTAGACAAAGCCTAAGACTAGTACAGGTTATTTGAATACCATAATGTGGGCAGGCGCGGCAGGTTTGTATAATTTTTGGAGGTGCCCAGAATGGGTCCAAGTCCTGCCCCCTCACACAGACACCTGCCTAAAGCTCTGGGAAGGAGTTTGGGTGCAGGGGGGGGGGTTGGAGTGCAGGCTCTGGGAGGAAGTTTGGGTGTGGGAGGGGTGCAGGCTCTGGGACAGAGTTTGGGTGCTGGGTGCAGGCTCTGGGCTGGGGCTGGGGATTGGGGTGCAGGAGGGGGTGCCGTAGGAGGTTTAGGGTGCTGGGTGCTGGCTCTGGGAGGGGGGTTGGGTGCTGGGTGCGGGCTCTGGGCTGGGACAGAGTTGGGGTGTGGGGCATGGGGCTGGGGCCTGGGTTGAGGAGTCTGGGGAGCAGCAGGTTGGGGCCTGGGGCCAGGAAGGAGGACTCCCCCCAGCCCTCTCCCCGCTGGCAGCAGCAAGCTCTGGGGGAGAGGGCCCCCCTCAGCACGACACTCACCCAAGATCCCCCCAGGCTGCTGCTCAGGAGGTCTAGGATAAGCCCCCCCTCCCTCTGAGTGGACTTGGAGTCGCCTGCCGGTGCGGGGGTCTGCCATGCACCCCCTCCCCTCCTCTGGCGTAGCAGCTGCCTCAGCCTGCCCCTGGCGCTGCTCCCTTGTAGCCGGCCGCGGGAGCAGCTGGCAAAGGAGCGCAGCAGGGTCCTGCTGCCCAGAGCAGGCAGGGATGCTCTGGGGGAGGCGCACAGGGTGGCAGGCAGGGCTGGGTGATGCTCCGGGGGAGGTATGTGGAGGCAGCATGGAGGGCCAGGGGAGAAACCCGGCCCCAAACATTGGTGGAGCCAGGCCCCCAGGGCCCTGAATTTGCTGGAGCCCAGGCGCCACGGACCCATACAACTTGCCACCCCTAAATGTGGGTACTGGGGAATGCTTCCCATGAAAATTAAGGCTTAATACAGAGAGTCATTTTGGTTCATTGACTACCACACGTGTATGGAATAAGAGATAGCACTACTTAGTAATTTTACATACCTTAATGTTTAGCATATTTTCCCTTTTAAGACAGAGGAGTGGTCTGAGCCTAGTCCTGGGAGCTAGGGACTCCTGATTTCTAATCTTCATTTTGCCACTGCCTCCTTTTATGGCCTTGGGTGAGTCAGTTAACTTCTCAGCTTCCAATTCTCCTCCTCTAAAATTACAAAAATATTTACCTATATTATTGTTGTTATATGAAATATCTCATGGTGGAATTGAGACTTAGTTCAATATTATATAAAAACAGTACTTAATGGTTAAGTATTGTTAATAATGTACAGTGGTCAGTCTTACACTATGCCTTAGATAGACAGAAAAGTCTTCCTCATCCTTAATAGAGATATTTATTCTTAGTATTAAGTATTGCCTAGAGACCCCAATCAGGATTGAATCCCTGTTGAGCTAAGTGCTGTATAAACACGTCCCCTTGCACCACAGTGCTTACAATATAAACAAAACAAGTGACATACAAAAGGTAGGAGACAGGGACAAAACATAAAAGTACAGTGGCTAGTGTGATGTTAGACATGTTTCTTTCCTTTATAAAAAAATATAAGTATAGGTGGAACAGTATAGAAAGGCTTATATTTAAGGTTGCCTAACACTTTCCATCATAGCCTACTCTTTCCAGTTGCTTTTAACTCTCAATATTTACCTTTAAAGATGAACTTTTCCATGCTTTATCTCTATCTGAGGTTTTGTTTTTTAAAGTTTGGTCAAAAATTGTTCAGTTATTTTGAGCATAACGTTAGTGGGGGGAGAGGGAGAAAACATATTTCAGTGTTACAAAATGTTTCCAACAATTGGTAACATATCCTACCCTACAGTAACTTCTGAATAGGAAATACTGCCAATACTAACGTTAACTTATTTATCTAAGGCAAAGATTTAAGGGGGAATCACTGTATATTTTTAACAAGATAACTTACAGCCTGTGTTATACGGGAGGTTAGACTAGATTATCATAATAGTCCCTTCTGGCCTTAGAATGTATGAATTAATAACAGCCATGCATGGCTACATCAATCTTCACTCTTCTAATAGAATGAATTGTATAGGAAATTACTGAGGTAAATGTATCTATTTATCTAAGGCAAATTTGGCTAGTTTGAAAGGGCAGAGGCTGTAAAGAATACTTAAATTAGAGTTCTTGAAATAAATTGAAAAGTCTTTGCCTATCCATCAATCACACAGGGCATGACTCTTTTAAAAAGAGAAAGCTCAGCTCAGTAAGTCTGAACCATAGAATTGTCTGAAGGTTAAATAAAATTGCTACCTTCAGAAAATAGTTCAGGGCTCTATAAGTGGACACTGCCACTGCCCTGAATAGTTGACGGGTATGGAGGGAATGACCACTAGCAAGTTATTTGTGGGAGAACTGTAGGCACCCAATGTAGTTGAGCATCCTACATGTAGCCCAGCCTCAGTAAAACAGTCTGGATATGTTAATTATGTTGGAAAGCGGAAGGGAAGTGGCTTGCTCTTCACTTCAAAAAGCTAAATTTATTCCCCAATGTCAGTGTTCTCGTCTGAGTTCTCGTACTGCCGTTGCTTTTGAAACCTAAGTCACTGTTGGATCTCTGTTTCTCTTTCAAAAGAACACTAGAAAGCTCAATATTCATCCTTTATGAATTTATAAGGCTGGGAAAGAGTATATATTTTTTTCTCTGGGTAAGGACCAATTTCACTTCCAATCAGTGAATCGTGAAGAGGAAGAAAAAATTTACCACTAATCACCACATATAGTTAAATGCTTAGATTTCTTTACCTGTCCTAATGAAGAAAAAAGACTGCTTTGTAAGCTGCTGCCATTTATTTGTGGAATATAGGAGTCATTCAGAGGTAGCTGTAGCATTTTTGGTGGTGCTTGTTCCCCTTGAATTCCAATCCTAAACACCTGTTGACTGCAATCGCCCCAATACAGAGGCAGGTTGATAGTCTTCAGAAGCGGTAGAAAGATGGTTCTTTGTAAACCCCCAATTTAACAAATACAAAATGGGTGCTTGAAGTTAGGTACCTATATCCATATTTAAGTATCCTATATAGCTGCCTTTTTTTTCCCCCTCAGAGGTGATGAATTACACTGCTCTACAGCCAAAATGCTTCTGAAATAAACGTAGTCAAACTTTACTAATTCTGGGTCACTGAGAACGAAAATGATGCTTAAAATTGTTGATTGGCTCTAGTTTCCAAGATATGCTATTGGGTCAGTATATACGACCCTTGACTTGAGAATGGCGGAGGATAAGTGAGTTATAAAGGGAAGGGATCTCAATTTAAACCAGAAATGACTAAAATACATCTTTGACTGGATCTATGAATAAATCTATGACTGGGTTTGGACAGTACTTGCTTTTTAGGCAAAACAATGAATGATGCAATCTGAAGCTGGTATTGCGTCATACATGATATGAATTACATCATGTTATTCCTAGAAGTCATGGATGATGCAATCATAACGAAGCTTACATCACTCTGCTGAACAAATTGCCCTATATCAGCTCTAGAAATCATAGTGTCATGCTCTCTTATTTGTCAGTGTTTGATTTTGCAAAGGGACACATTTCTGGTTAGCCAAAGTGAGCAGAGATGCCTCTTACTTGTGTGAACAGTGCAGATAACTTCTGCTATGTTTGTGGTGAAGTGACTTTTGCATCACAAAAGTGCAGTATAACCACTATGGTTAAGAAAGCCTATCACCTTTATTTTGGCTGCAAAATTGGAGATCAGGACAAGAGGTGGTCCCCACACTTATGCTGCAACACTTGTGCAACAAATCTTTGCCAGTGGTTGAACAGGAAAAGGAAATCTATGCCTTTTGCAGTGCCAATGATTTGGAGAGAGCCAACAGATCATACCAGCAATTGTTACTTCTGCATGGTGCCTCCAGTTGGGAAAGGTGTGTCAAAGAAGAAAAAGTGGACTGTGGATTATCCAAACATTCCATCAGCTATACGCCCAGTACCCCACGGAGAAGGACTGCCGCTTCCTGATGCACCAGAATCATTCTCACTTGAGTCAGATGAGGAAGAGGATGAAACTTCTGGTCCTGAACCATCAGTGTCACAGGATCCACATTTTCTCCCATCCTCCTCCTCTGAACCACACCTCATAACACAAGGTGAACTGAATGACCTTGTCAGGGATTTGGAACTACCCAAGAGTAAGGCAGAGCTGTTGGGCTCCAGACTACAGCAGTGGAATCTCCTGGCAGGTGATGTTAGGGTTTCCATTTTCCGTGACCGTCAAAAGGATCTTATCCCATTCTTCTTCATGGAAGGTGATCTTGGAGCCTGCAACAACATCGATGGTGTGATGGCAGCCCTCAACATCATTCACGATCCAGATGAGTGGAGACTGTTCATTGATTCATTGAAGACGAGTCTTAAAGCTGTTTTACTGCATAATGGCAATGTTTTGCCATCAATTCCAGTTGGTCATGCAGTCCATATGAAGGAAACCTATGACAACATGAAACAACTTTTGAGGTGCATAAACTATGACCAACATCAGTGGCAGCTTTGTGGCGATTTGAAGGTTGTTGCTCTCTTGCTTGGTCTGCAGACTGGATACACAAAGTACTGCTGTTTTCTCTGTAAATGGGATAGTCGTGCAAGAGATTCCCACTACATCAAGAAAGATTGGCCACTCCGACAGTCATTGGAGCCTGGGAGGAAAAGTGTTCAGCATCCACCACTTGTTGAATCAAGGAAGATTTTGTTACCACCCTTACACATCAAGCTGGGTCTGATGAAGAACTTTGTCAAGGCCATTGATAAAACACAAGCAGCTTTCAAGTACCTCCGTGGAAAATTTCCAAGGTTAAGTGAAGCTAAGATAAAGGAAGGTGTCTTTGTTGGTCCTCAGATTCGTGAACTTCTTCGAGATGATGCATTTGACCATGCACTGCATGGCAAGGAAAAGACGGCATGGAAAGCCTTCCAGTTAGTGGCAATACATTTTCTCGGAAACAACAAGGCAGACAACTACAGGTTGTTGGTGGAAAACCTCCTCAAGGCATACAAAAGCCTTGGTTGCAACATGTCACTAAAGAGACATTTTTTGCACTCTCACCTAGATTTTTTTCCACCGAACTGCGGAGCAGTGAGCGATGAGCACGGCGAGCGATTTCACCAGGACATTACAGCAATGGAGAAACGCTATCAGGGCAAATGGAGCCCATCAATGCTTGCAGACTATTGCTGGACAGTGACAAGAGATGCTCCATTTAATGAATACAAGAGACAAGCCAAGAAACGCCAAGTAGACACTGAATAGGACTAAACAATGTACATAATAGTTTTTTGCCTTTTGTTTCACAATAAATTTTATTTATTATAACCCTTTTGCTGATTTTTAAAGTGTTACATAAACAGGACAGGTGAAATATTATCATGTAAAGCAACCATAAACACATGAAAAGACCTAGGTTTACAATTTATGATTAAAACTCTACTATCTACACAATCTACATGGACATAAAATGTAAAAACTTAAATATCTTAGAAACAGTAGCCAATCAGTTGTTGTAATTGTCATATTTGAATTCAGCACATCAAAATACATAATAAACAGCACATTTTATCTCTGAAGCAGACGACTTTTCAAAAATTGTAGACCAGTGTTGTTATTAGTGGAAGGAAAAATAAGACCATTCTGATTTGTTCTTCATCTGAATATATTTAAACAAGTATGTTAAAGCTAGTCATTTCAAGAGCGTCCATCACAGTACCTTTTATACATTACCTATGAGAAAGCTTTTCTTTGCTTACTGATACTCAGTATGCAATGAATGCCAGCATTTTTCCATTCCGGACTTCTAGTGGGACTCATTCTCATGTACACAAAGGCTCCTTTCTACTGCTCTGACAGTGCAAATGGTTTGTAAAATGGGTATAACAGTAATTTACACCCACTGCCAGAGGGTGTAAAAGCAGATTAGCACAAATGATATTCAGACCCCATGTCTTTATGTAGCTTTCCATTTGCCCTCCCTTCTATCTCAATAAGACACTAACTCCCCCCTTTCCACCCACCATGGTGGAAACAAATGAAATGATGACCGATGTGATTGCAGTATTTGTCTATAATGGGTTTCCAAAATTTTTATTTTCAATTATTTATAAGGTTACAAAATGAGGAGTGATACAGGGGCAGAATTTTCAGTCTTCCACTTCTGTGGTTATACTGTGAATGCCCTTTAGCTTAATCAGCTTTTTTCTTTAACTGGATGTTCTTAAAAGAAACCCTTTTCTTCTAGCTCTCTGAGTACAGATCTGCAAGACTGGAGCTTCATTTATTTTAGTTTTCACAATTCACTATAGGCAAAAAGGCTAGGTAGATTATTTATGACATTTTTCTTTGGCAGAGTTCTTCTTTCCTTTTTAGTTAAAACACTGGATACCTGTTGACCAAAACAAGTCAAGTTATCTCACAAGATACATCTTTTTCTAATGTGAAATGATGAATAAACTTCTAGGGATCAATTATTTTCTAGTAATACCTACTGCACAGTTAAAATGTTTGCCTTTTTGAATAATATTGGTTTGGGAGCGATTGTCTATATATAACCTGGGAATACCACTAAAACAAGTCAGAACCTCTTAAAGGACAAAAGGCATTTAAATTGTCCTCACTGTACCCAGAGGACAGGGTCAAGTCTGTTGTCCTCACAGTACTCAGAATACACAGTGCTCAGTACTCAGAGTCTGTCTTTTCAATTAAATCCCCGTAGTGATAAAGGACTATGCAGTAGAGCTGAACAGATTTTTGAGTACCCCAGTTGTTCAGGAGGTTTTCCCTTTGTTGATACCCAATGGAAACCCTCTTAATGATGTGATCTTTACTGCTAAGCTACAGTGAGAAGGCCTTAATCACACAATAGTGCAGGGGTCGGCAACGTTTGGCACGCGGCTCACCAGGGTAAGCACCCTGGCGGGCCGGGCCAGTTTTATTTACCTGCTGATGTGGCAGGTTCGGCCGATCGCGGCTCCCACTGGCCGCGGTTCACCATCCCGGGCCAATGGGGGCGGCGAGAAGCGGCGCGGGTGAGCGATGTGCTGGCCGCGGCTTCTCGCCGCCCCCATTGGCCCAGGACGGTGAACTGCGGCCAGTGGGGGCCGCGATCGGCCGAACCTGCCACGTGAGCAGGTAAATAAAACTGTCCCGGCCCGCCAGGGTGCTTACACTGGCGAGCCGCGTGCCGAACGTTGCCAACTCCTGCAATAGTGTATATATTAATGTGATTAGTTCCATTAAATCCAATGGGACCACTTAAGTGAGTAAGTACTCCCTAAGGTAAGTAAAGGCTCCACAGTCTGAGCTGAAATGAGCAAAGTGGTGAGGCCTAAAAGTAATCCCATTTTGTAAGACATTCAAGGCCTACACTCAGTTTGATTGGGCTGCTAGAACTGCCTTGGAGAAACACTGGAAAGTCAACTTTTTTTCCAGCCTAACATGTAATACACCAAGAGAATTGGGAGTATTAAGCACTCATGATGAACACAATGAGAAATAGCTATGAATAAATGTAAAAACTACACATCCGAATTGCAAACCTTGGCGACAAAGCTGAATCAGTCTTCCAAAATTCTTCAGTTGCTTCTGCAACCATGCTGACACAGCAATGGATGGCTCTCTGCTGCGTATATTCCTCCGTTCCTCTGGGCCATTATTCCCAAAGTCTTTGACTAGATCATCAATGAAGGGCTGAACAAACAATATAAATGGCACTCTTAACGGGGAAAAAATAAGTTATGGATGCTGGGAGGATGATGAGTCACCAGTATTAGAGTGGATTTGAGCATTAGTGGATGTTGGCTTATATGAAAAATCAGTATATAAAATACATGAAAAAGTTATGAGTGTTCAGAAACTATTCATTTATCACATTAAGAAGTAAGAAACAGAATGTTTTTGTTGGCAAGTAACCAACGTGTGCTGGTGAGTTGATCTGAATGTATAAACTAACAAATATATATATTTAGAACAATTATAGTACCGATAATTGATGTTATGGATACTTTTACAATACATTTTGACAAATGTTATTTGCATTTGGAATTCTGTGGAAAACAGAAATATCCAAGACAAACGAAAATGTTCTGTGTTATATTTGTGAAGTAGATTATGTGAAAAATATTAAACCCCCAAAGTAATCACCTTTAGCACTTATGCAGGGCCAGCTCCAGGGTTTTTGCTGCCCCAAGCAGCCCCTCCCCCCCCCCCCCCCAAAAAAAAAAGCTGTGATTGCTATCTGTGGCACTTCGGTGGGCGGGAGGTCTTTTGCTCCAAGTGGGAGCGAGGGACCCACTGCTGAATTGCCGCTGAAGAGACGGATGTGCTGCCCCTCTCCGGTGTGGCCGCTGCAAACACCTGCTTGGTAAGCTGGTGCCTGGAGCCGGCCCTAGAATCAATCATAGAATATCAGGGTTGGAAGGGACCTCAGGAGGCCATCTAGTCCAACCCCCTGCTCAAAGCAGGACCAATCCCCAATTTTTGACCCAATCCCTAAATGGCCCCCTCAAGGATTGAACTCACAACCCTGGGTTTAGCAGGCCAATGCTCAAACCACTGAGCTATCCCACCCCCCAAACCAGCCCTGCACTTATGTATTCATTTTCATATTCAAAGTGCTTTACAAACATTATCTAATTAATCTTCAGAACACCTTTACGAGGTATCATTGGTAAGGGTGATGTAAAATTATTTAAAATGCCGAACAGTAATTACTCTTTTCCACATTGATTCAGTTCAAGACTTTATACATTTCTGTTGAGAACCTTTTTTGACCTTTCTATTCATAAAAGTGGTTTTCTCTCTGGAACTAAATAATTGGTTCTAATAAACTGTGAGTGCTTAAAATCAGGGCTTGAAAAATCCATTCTCCTTTATCAAGTAGTAAGGTATCCTTGAAAGGAAAGGACCATCAACTGAAGAATCTAACCTTTCAATTAAAAGAAGAACAAAAAAATCTTATCCTGTATGGCTCTGAATATAACCTTCTAAATGTGAACAGTGTAACTAGTGCAATGTTCTCTCCTTTCTGCAAAGAGAACTCCTCCTTGGGTCCCAGCATCCATGTGACACCACATTGAACTCCATGAGGATAGTCACCGCCCCCTGTGGTTTTTCCTACAGGCTGGGAGCCTCAATCTAAAGACATGCTGACCTAGGCTATATCTACACAGCACACCACCTGTGGCAGCATGTAGGCTATCTTTAGCTACATGCTACAGTGAAAAGCTGATTGTGTTGACACTATGGTGTTTAGCTCCACACTGCAGTGAAAGGCTTTGGCAGTGCTCCCTGTTATGGGGAAAGGCTCTGGCAGTTCCCTGACGCAGGATTTTTTCCCTGCAGGGGGGAAAGGCTCTGGCAGCAGAGAACTGCAGGAACCTTTCCCTCCTGCCTTCACCCAGGACACTACACACTTAAAAAGAGCAGCGTAGACAAGGAGACTGCTTGGGGGCGTAGAGAGCCATGCAGAGTACATACCTGAGTATATACCCATACGGTTCAGGCATGTCTTTACTCTGCCCACCTAAGCAGGGCTACATTGTTAAATGCGATTTATACCCATGCTATGGGGGCATGTAGCATACCCCCCCCCCCGCTCCCCGGCCCAAAAGGAGTGTGCAGTGTAGATGTGCCTCTAGTGTAGTTGTTTGTGCTCAGACTTAACAAGCTACAAAATTCCCCAGAGACTTGTGAGCGTTTACTACAGCTTTTCATAATGCATACTACCCCAGCCCCATCTGAGCGAGGGGGTTGCTCATCCAACAGCGATTAGGGCTACATAGGTATCTAGACAGATAACAGCAGAGGTGCAGGTACTGATATGATTCATCTAGCTGAAATAAAGGACTAAGCTATAACTAGACTAGCTTTTTTGGACCTCATGTTACAGTACTATCTATGCCTGTCACTAATATTGCTTTAACCTTCTCTCATCTATTTCAAAAAGAGTGCTCATCTCCACCCCATCATAGGTCATAATTATAATTTATATGTATTTGAGTGTATAATCAGTACATATTTCACTATGTGTATTTCAGTAGTATCAAGAGGCCCCATTCTGCTGGGCACTGTACAAACATGTAGCAAGAACCAACCCCTAACCAAAAAAGCTAGCAATCAAAATAGCAAGAAACAAAGAATGTGAAGAGAAACAAGAGGTACAGACAGTTCAAGTGACTTTTTCAAGGTCACATAACAGATCAGTAGCAAAACTGGGAATACCAGTCTAGTGCCTTATCTGTAAGCCCCTTCATTTTCAGTTTAAACCAATTTTAATTGAAAAAATCCTGGGTTTTATAAAAAGTAATATTTTTTTTTTCCGATTGCACCCTACTTTTGTATCATTCAGATAGATAAAAAAACAATTTGTTTTATTAGGAAAATACAACACATTGCATGATATATATATTACAAGAATACATTAGTCTGTGTGTATATGCAAAGCTGCCTGTTGAAGTAAGGCTATGGATTAGTCTAGAAGATACACACAGTAAACAAAACAGTCACGCACACAAGCTCTGAAATGTACTGATGAATATCACGCCCACCACATACACATTTCACATTGTTGGCAGATAACAGTTTAAAGATCTGACATACTAAAATGGGAAGAAAACAAAAATCTGTATCAGAATATGTTTCAGAACAAAAGTATTAGAAGTCACCAAAAAAAAAAAAAACCAGGAGAAAAAGGTGATGTTGAATGTATGCGCTGCAAAGGTGTGGACCAATTATTAAATGTAAATATTTATTGGTGAATAGTTCAAGTCTACAACAGTAAACTGTTTATTCAAATGAAGAGTTTTATTTGGGAATTAGATATCTTGTTTTCTTAAACTCATAAGTGTTTTGATTTCTGTTTTAGTTCTGCAGCAAACCACGTTGAATTTCATTTATCAAAGCATTAATCTATCAAATATTTTCCCCACAGTCCTTCCATCCACCAAAATAAACCCTGATATTTACCCACAAAAATTATTAATTACTTTTTTCACTGATTGTCACCAGTTTTTATTGTTGTAGCAATAAACACTGATAAATTCCCAGGAAAAATTAAATAAAATAAAAACTGAAAAGGAAGGGCCCTACTTACGTTAGACTGCACTCACATTACAAGAGTGGATGTTCAATCTATTGTGGAATAATTGAAATGTACAGATGAGAAAAAAGTGAAGCTTTCTGCACTAGCTACAGACTAGAGTAACTGTGTACCTTTATTGATGCCTACTGTACTTTCAGCTTTATTCTATTAATTTAAATTTAATTTTAACCTTCAAAATAAGTTTCTGATGGTATTCTAATGGACTGTCTAAGGTGAAGTACATTTTTCCAACCTCTTAATAGACAATTTCAGAGAGATAGTAAAGTGGACATTTTGGTTCATTTTAAATATCATGAAATATTCAGTCTAGAAAAATACTGAGGATGAATGGAAAAATATAATAAAACCAAAACTTCTTGTAACTTTTCGTATTTGCTGCTGCTTGCTTCAGGGAGGTGAGAATCGTACCACTGTATCTTACTTGTCACGTTTTTCATTGTAACCAGGTTCAGAGCAGTAGCCGTGTTAGTCTGTATCAGCAAAAAACAACGAGGAGTACTTGTGGCACCCTAGAGACTAACAAATTTATTTGGGCATAAGCTTTCGTGGCCACTTCCACCTTAATTGAATTGGCTCATTAGCACTGGTCCCCTACTTGGTAAGGCAACTCCCATCATTTCATGTGCTAGAATATATATTCTGCTTACTGTATTTTTCACTCCATGCATCTGATGAAGTGGGTTTTAGCCCACGAAAGCTTATGCCCAAATAAATTTGTTAGTCTCTAAGGTGCCACAAGGACACCTCATTGTTTTGTGGTGATACTGCCATAGGCTGTAAAGTGCTAGCATGTACATTTATAATTTATAACTACTGTACAACTATAATTTATAGTGCAGTGTGAAAAGATGTTAAGAATAGATGGTAAAAAATTGACATACACTTGAATTTTAGACTGTCATGCTCTAGGAATTCAGTGCACATAAAAGTTAATAGCAAAGGAGAAAAGTTTTTTTGTTTAGTCTTTTTGTATTTTATACTTTAAAATTTTCTAAATGAATTTAGTACTCATCTAAGATTCAGGGTTGATTGCTCTATAAACTGTACTTTAAAACAGATATACAATGGGCAGGGCCAGTGTGAGCTTCCCCAACACTGACCTGGATTGGTCAGCCTGCAGTCATGCACAATATTGATCACCAATGTCTCTGTCTTGAAACAACCAACTGGGTACTATCTAACAGTTATGATAGAATGATTTTTAAACTGTTGACCCCATTCTACTAAGAACTGGATGGAGACAACTCATTTCAGAAAAGCCACTGACTAATCCAGTGGATGGTGCCAACTCTTGGTCACTACCAGCCAGGGTGAGATTTGAACCCAAGAGAACCTCCCATTTCCCAATTCATCCCAAAGCATTTAATTAACATGCCAATATGCCAACTATACCAAGCAATATTTCTATCTACCACTGAAATGCTATCACCTCTGGAGCTAGACAGGCTGTTTAATAGTTCACAGGAGCAGTACTTTAGGACAGGAAGAATAGCACATCCAATTGAAACTACCGGGGAATTTTGTTCAGTTTCCATGCACCAGGATGAAAAGGTGCCATGCTTTCTTACAAAACCTGCTATGAGGTTTCTAAAATTCTAGTGCCTAGGACATAAGAAAAAATATATCTAAAAGATAATACCCTGCAGCTACAGCATTCTTCTTCAATACTATTTTTCCACATCAGTTCAGATTTGACTTGGAAGACTTCCACCTACTGAATCAACATTAGCAAAGATTCTTTTGGTTTAGTTGCATCCTTTAAGATGTAAAATGATAGATTTTGTATCATGTTGCAAAGGCACCTTTTTTGCTTTTATTCTCTTACATAACAGGTTCAGAATACAGTAAAACCACAAACTTTGGAACTCCTAAAATGTAAAAGTGTGCTCCTGTAGAGAAAGTACACCTTGGCCAACCTTAGATAATTTATTAGTGCATGTTGTGCAGAGTAATTTAATCTCCAAAATGTATATATCTCAAATCTACCAGTTTACAGTTTACAGTTCAATTTTGGAAAGAAAATGTAAAATCAATGTTGACAGCATTGTAAAAACCTGAAACAGGTACCTGTACAGGAAAAGGAAAAAATAAACATTCCATTAAACTATTGCAACAATAGCTCATGCCATGTAACCACTAGCAACAGAGATAACAGCTTCTTGAAGTTTTTTTTTTTTTAAATAATTCAAGTGGGATTATATATCACAGGGGTAGTACACCTCATATGAGCTGGTTGGGTATTTCTCAACAAAACTGACTTTGGCAAATGCAGACTCATCAAAATTGAAACTCTTTTGTGGAAATTTGCCAGTGTTGATAAAACTTTTGTGAAAGAATACTCCCCACCCCAATGGCTGTTCTGAGGTGGGTCTCTCTCAATCTCTCCTGTTGCAGCTGTTACACTTGGCATAAATAATTAAATATTCATTGGTCCAGGGAGAGAGAGAGAGAGAGAGACACTGACTCAATATAGTGGTCAGGGCAGTCATCTGGGATGTGAGAGGCACAGATTCAAGTCCCTGCTCCAGTGATTATTTAAAACAACTGGAGGTCTAATAGCTGCAAAATAAGAAGAGTAAAATTTAACTTGCTCTTTCCCTTCCTCGGCCATCATGGTCTGGGCATGCTACAACAGGGAGTATTGCTGTTCATCAGTCTCCACTAGATGTCTAAGGCCTTGGCTACGCTCGCGGATTCACAGCGCTGCCGCTTGAGAGAGCTCTCGCAGCGCTGCAAGTACTCCACCTCTCCGAGGGGAATAGCTTGCACAGAGCTGCACTCGCTGCACTCAGGGAGGGTGTTTTTTCACGCCCCTGAGCGCAGCAAGTGCAGCGCTGTGAATTGCCAGTGTAGCCAAGGCCTATGCTTAAATTGACCAGCTTCAGAGGAATCCATGTCTGGCCTTCTTTGGAATAAAGAGAAGATTCCCACAACACCTGCCTTTTCTGAAAAAGAGAATCTCACCCATGGTTTAGGGAAGACAAACAGTGCTGCTTGTCAAGTTACAGAAGAGCAGTTGCCCTTTCCCTAGTGAAGAATTCAAGATTTAGAACAAATGTAGGACCCAAATGTAGGGCAGATGTCAAAATTGATAAGTAACTATTACTTTTGTTGTTTTGAAGGGGACTGGTAAGATTAATATGCAGCACTTATATTACTAAAGCAAATATTAGTATCCTGAAGAAAGTCTGCCACAAAATTGTGGCCTCTTGTGGCCTTTGTGTTCTAGTGGCCTCTTCACAGCAGGAGTTGCCAATCTGGTCTGTCCATCTATCTAGATTCTTATAGTAATGCCCACACCATAGTATCTGAGTGTCTCCCCAGAGCCTCCTTTTTTTTGCTCACACTTTCTTATCTAGAAGGACAGGAAGCTATTGGCTAAATTTCAAAAATTAGCAGTTGCGCTGTCATTACCAAAATTACGGACTTTTATTTGGCATACAAAGTGCAATATGCTGTCATCTCTGAAATTTGTTATGAAAATGCAAAGTCCACAATGGCATTGTATTCACTCCATTTCTTGAAGACTGGTAAGGAGAGCTGGTGGTATGGAGAATAAGAGCAGGAGAGAATCTAACCCCAAACAGTAACTATTAATTTCACAAATTAAAAGCAAGTCAGAAAGGCGCAAAACTGGAACATCTGTTTAGAAATGTACTTGTGCCAATGTAATTTTTTCCCCATGAAGCAGAGTTCTTAGTTTGATGGACTGCTGAGAGGATGATCTATTACAAACTTCTACGACTGTTCTTTAATTAGTTTGGTTACTTTTGGAGCAGTTTATCAGTGTCATCCAAGCAGTAATCTAGGTCACGTTTTTGTCATCTTCATCAATTTCTGCACTGAAACATATTTTATGAATGACTCCTGTATCCATAAGGTCAGAATAACACAGAATAAAATATTAGTAAATTATGGATGTGCATGTGCATATAGTTGATTACTTGTAATGTTAAGTTTTTCAGTGCTATGTATTATCGATGTAAAAATATTTTTGTATCCCTTCTGATTATCAAAATGTAAAATATGGCCTATGGTTTAATGCATTCTGAGAAGCAGTATTTTCTCAGCTGTATTACCACAAACAGTATAGCAGTCTGCTCCATTTTCACATCCTAAGTTTTTTGTTTTTTCCCTTCCTCCTTTCTGTAGAAGTAGTTTGATGACAGATTCTAATTTGTGCCAAGAAGCTATAAGTTCTAAAAAGATTTCAGTAACAACTAGTCAACCTTCTCTTTATTTCAGCTGTTCTAATGCAGATTTATTTGCGAATCCTCGTTTCTGATGGTCGGTTAGCTCCTTTGTCATGAATATTTTCTAAGAATCTTTTTTAATAAGACAACTGAATCTGAATCAGCTGGTCTAAATTTATTATTTTGTAGATTGCTTTTCTCTGAAATTTTAATTTTGTTCCTTGGTTATTCTCATTTTGCTGGAGTAATAATGCAAATGTAACTGGCAATACAGAAGAAGGAAAAAGGTTTGTTGATAGGAAGATATTTAACTTGCATTTGAATTATGCAGGCAAGAAACAAATGAAAATGAAAATCCAATTCTGTGATATATTTTGTAAAATATGCTTCTTGAATTCTGGCTCATTAGTTACAGCTAAAACAAATTTTGCCATCATACATTCTTTCCAGAGAAAACCAGAGTAATTGACATGTATAGGCCTTTCTCAGAATAATTAGCCCTGGATCCTTGAGTTTGAAGGGACTACTACTCATACACAAAGTTAAGCATGTTCCTAAATTTTCAGGATTAGTTCTTAACTTGGTAAATATTTTCATCTTCAAACTGAAATTTCCCATGTTTGTTTTTCAGTCTGAGAGCAATTTTAAAAAATAAAAGAAAATTTGACCAAAATCATACCTCCATTTTAATGTATGAAGAGAACTGAAAAATCCTTTTGGTGTTTTTTAAGGCACAGTTGTAGCACATGAGCTGTTTGGGGTCAACACTATGCAAGTTTGTTATGAATGTTGTTGCTAGGTTACACACATGTCATTTTGTGGTCTATTTAAAATCTATTTTGATTTGGCCAAATTATATGCGTTTTTAAAAATTGTATTCCCTTTGGGGGCACTGTTTTTCTAAATGCTTTTTATACAACCTGGCAATGGTTTATTGGCTCAGAATGCATACAGATGTAAGTTGAATGGAAATTCTTGTTCAAAATATTATTTCTCAAACTTCTTTTGGCTTTGTGTGTCAATATGTGTTGAACATGATCTGAGAATATCTGTATGCAGTGAGGCAGAACTTTGAATACTCTGTGTGACGATGTATATAATACATGACTTTAACTGCCTCTTTTATGTGTATGCATTATGAAATAGTCTTTAATAGCATGTTAATATGTTATTTTTTCTACAAGATGCTACCTGTTTCAGTGCAGGACTCCAATGAGGGGTTGGTCCACAGTGAATGGAGACAGTTTCCTCATTCTCTGCACACCATTCAGTCCCTGCACTGAACAAGGAAGAGCTCCTATGGGAAAATGTCATTTTGTAATTAAAGACTGAATCATAACATATACGCACTTCAGCGCCTCCTGAATTTTGAGTGTTTTACTGTGCAATGCTAATTTTCCTTTATTATTTTGCATTATAAAAGTTACTAGAATAAAGTTCATTTACCAATTTAAAACTTCAGAGTCATTAATCCAATTGCCTTCACATTTAATATGAGGACTCTTCCTCTTTGAATTCTAGCCAGGTGCAAAGTTTGAAGTTGAATGCCAAAAAGATATTCAGAGCCACAGAGAAATGTGTGTATAGTCATGTATATGTGTATAATTAATTAACTTTTGTTTCTCAACCTTGCATACTCAAAGAGTTTAACTGATTTTCTTACAACTTTGCAAAAAAAATTGTGCGGACACAAAGCATAAAAAGTTGAGTGAATAAAAATGTGGTTTAGAATGTAAATACCCTAACAATTGTTAGTGTGGGTTGTACTAGTTATCTGAATGTAATGCTTTGCTATACCTCTGTTACATTTGCAGTTCCCTAGACACATAGGGAGTGAAAATTCTAGGGGAATTGTTGTCACTCTTTTCCATAGCATGGCCTCTCTTCCATCTAGTCTAAGGGCTTGTCTATACTACCCGGGCAGCGATCAATCCAGCGGGGGTCAATTTATTGCGTCTAGTATAGACACGATAAATCAACCGCTGAGTGCTCTCCCGTCGACTCCAGTACTCCACCAGAATGAGGAGTGCAAGCGGAGTCAACAGGAGAGCGTCAGCTGTCGACTTACCGCAGTGAAGACACCATGGTAAGTAGATCTAAGTACATCAACTTTAGCTACACTATTCACATAGCTGAAGTTGTGTATCTTAGATCAACCCTGCTCGGTAGTGTAGACAAGCCTTAAACCTCCTTCCCTGACCATTTGCTAACATAGGAATAGTAGGTCCTGACTGATACCTGTTCACAACCCTCTGGGAGTCTGACCTCCAGGATAAGGACCCATGTCCCAAGGCATCATCTCTGTTACTTAAGTGTACATACTGAGCCACCAGATCATGTTCAACTAGTTCTGTATGTAAAATGCAGTAAACATTTATAGGAAAAAATATTGTATTCAATATTTCATTGCAAAAGTAAAATAAAAACTGGGACTCCAATCCCCATTTGTGTTGCTTGTGAGATTCACTTTTCCTCAGTCCCATCGTTGCCCCCACTCCATCACGTGATGTTAACTTGATGATAGTTAGCATTTAATGATAGTTCTTCAACTGCAAATTATGAAAAAGACAAAGTGTGCTAAGTATAAAAATAAAAATTGTCAAGCAGAGACCCAGATTTTGACCTATGTTAAAAACCTGGGGATTCTAAATCGGTATGCTTTAATATGCATATTGGCTTGCTAAAAAGCAATAAATTGCTCTCTGCTACTATTCATGTAGTACAATGGGGCACAATCAAAGGAACTGTTTAATGCCTGTGCAATATTGGGCTCCTATTTCCCCTTAAGCAAAGTTGATATTGGTTTCAGTATTTGCCAGTTTTAAAGCCCTTATACAAAGAAGCTGTAACAGTGGAACATGCGTAAATTTATTAGATGGAGTATTGCCCTCTGTATAGGGACAGTTGTTGGGAGGGTTTGGCAAAAGATCATTCTGTTTGGCAGGATGTTGTTTGCCTCATAATCTCATGGTAAGTTAATCTATTACTCTGCTATGGGAGAATTAGGGGAGGAAAGTCTAGATACCATTTATGTAAGACCTACAACTTCTTCAATGCAGAGACAAGCATCAAGAGACAGTATATTAACAAGTCTTGTTCTCTGTGTCCTGCTGACGTCTGTAATGTTTGGTATATAGTAAAGCAATAAACCAGTCAGATCCACAAATGGCTTGTATTTCTATAATGTTTATCAAGTGTAAAAAGACATGTCCTTCAGGGAACTAAATTGTACTGTCAGACATCTGAAATATATACATAGAGTAAAAACTAAAACTTAAGGGAGAGTAGGGGGAATATTTTAGCACATACGTTTTGTTAGAGAATGATAGTGCATTTGCAGCTTTAGTAGTTCTAGTTACTTAGGAGATAAATAAGATTTATTGTGTTAATGCTCTTTAAATGAAATTCTAAGCAAAAATGAAATAACACATAAAGGAGAGAGTCTCCCTTCTCAGAGAAATATCCATTTTGTTTTGGCACCTGTATAAAAAGCTATATGTGCAATTGGGGAGACAGCAATTGTGGTTTTGTTTTCATGGATGCCTTTAGATTTTCTTCCTTCTGTGGTTCACAGTAGTGATGTTATGTATACTGCTGCTAAGTTAATTCTGCTGAGAGGAAAATGCTGTGTTTGCTGCTGTTTTCATCTTTGGCTGGGTACTTTTGCAGCAGACCTCAACAGCTTGACATCAATGTACTTTATTTAAAAAAAAAAAAAGTATCTGCAATAATTACTAGTTTCTTTATTTGTGCTATGTGAAAACTGTATTGCAATATTGGCTATGAAAGATGCCTATAGTACCAGAATTAGTTGTACTGCTTAGGTTTCAGAGGTGCTAAGTGAAATATTGTTGGTGGGGGTAGCCACATTTCCAAATGACTGTCTGCAGAGCTTCAAATGCATTTTACTTCAAAATATTTTAGGATGGGATATAAAAGCCCATTGTATAGTGTAAAATTTTGTGAAGTAAAGAACCACATGCTCCTTTCAACTAGAAAATACTTTTAACCAATCTGTGTAGCATGTTAGAATCATATTGCATGCCTCTGATCTTGTTAGTTGCCTAACCTGAACTTCAATTGCTGTGTCATTTATCAGCTTTCATATTCCAGGGAGATCTGTGTTTATTTGGGGAGATTCCTTGTGGCTTATGGGTAGATAGGTATACAACAAGCTTCAATCATGAAGGCCCCCTGGCCATACACATAAACTGGGAGGGTTATTATTTTAGGATGATTTCATATAAAATGTCCCTTGCCCTCCAGTAGAGCAAGCCCTTTTAGTAAAGATTTGTGATACAATGTATTTTTAAACATCATCTTTCTTCAAATGTGACAATTATACCGAATTTATGAAGATCATTGCTATTGAACTTAAGTCTCCCAGTAAGATGAAATGATAGAGTAACGGAAAGAAATTCTTACACACACGCACGCATGCACACACACAAAGATTCTCTGTGGGTTTTCTCTCCCTATGGAACTTCCTGATGTTCAAACACTATGGCATGTATAATTCGATTGTAACTGTTTCTGAATACTGCTTTCTCCTCTTGGCAGCATGGGGTAACCTTGGAAATGTTCTCAAGAGCCAGAGCAAGATTTCTGAAGCTGAAAGCGCCTATAGAAATGCCTTGTACTACCGCAGCAACATGGCTGATATGCTTTATAATTTGTAAGTATGCATGGCTTTTCCTGGGTTGGTTCATCTGTGAAACCTGCTGTGAATGGGGCTATTGATTTAGTTGTTGGAAATGGAGATGATGTTAGCTGTTGCTTTTTGGTAATCCTTTTAATTCATCTTCCTCCTTAAACTATGGGTGGAGAGGGCCGCTTTTTGATTTCATCCGTGTTATCAGATATCCATGTATTGGTGCTTCTATTTTGAAGGGAGCAAGTATAGAAACTGTGGATCCATGTAGCCTAAACTCATGGCTCTGGTCTGAAGAAAAATATACAAATCTGTGTGCTCACTGGAAATCCACTGAGCAAAGTTCTGATATTCAAGTCAGTAATGTCAGCATCATATCCAAATTTCTGATCTCCACTAAAATATAAACACACTGATCCACACTTGTGGGCAGGGGCGGCTCTATGTATTTTGCCGCCCCAAGCACAGCAGTCAAGTGGCTTTTGGCGGCATGCCTGCGGGAGGTCCGCCAGTCCCGCGGCTTTGGTGTTCCCGCCGCCAAATTGCTGCCGAAGCCGCGGGACTGGCAGACCTCCCGCAGGCATGCCGCCGAAGGCTCCCTGACTGCCGCCCCCACAGCAACCGGCAGGCCGCCCCCCCGCGGCTTGCCGCCCCAGGCACGCGCTTGGTGCGCTGGTGCCTGGAGTCGCCCCTGCTCATGGGGTCTTTTTTTGTTTGTTTGGGGTTTCATTTTTCTTTTTTTTTTTTAAATATTGCTATGAGGTTGTGTAGCGATGCGGGATTCACTCCTGCAGTGCCTCCTGTTGGTCATCTCGGGAATTAGCTTGTTTCCAACTTTGGAGTGCCCTCTGCAGGACGGTGTCCCGCTGCCGCTTGGCCCCCGTGTCCCTCCCAGACCCAGTGCCCTGTTGTCTGGGGTGCTGCCCCCTTGCAGGAACCCCTTTCTCGCAGGGCCTCTCCAATCTGGGGAACCCCCAACCCTCTAATCCCCACCTTGCCTCCGTCGTGGGCTACTGCCAGTCACCATCTAGCCCCCGCTCACTGGGGCAGACTGCAGTGTAAAAGCCATTCATCATAGGCAAGGTTAGGTTTGGACCTGCTGCCTCTGCCTGCCCGTGGGCTGCCCTCTGCAACCCCCAGTACCCGTTGGCCTTCGGCTAGGCTGCAGCCTGGGGCTTTCCAGGCTGGAGCTTCCCCAGCTCCTTTGCCTTTCCCCAGCCCTGCTCCGCTCAGGTCCCAGCAGCTAGGTCCATCTCCCTCTACAGTTAGAAAGAGACTTCTCCTGGGCCTCTGGTTCACAGACTTTTATAGGCACCAGCTGGGCCTGATTGGGGCATAGCCCAGCTGTGGCTACTTCCCCAATCAGCCTAGCATTTCCCTGCCACAGCCCCCTCCCTGGCTGTTTTAAGCCCTTCAGGGCAGGAGCAGGGTAACCATCCCGCTACAAGTCAAGATCTGGACATTGTCTAGTATAAACCAACGATATCTGGTCAGAGTCTGAGGAGTCTGCTATGTCAAAGTAGCTGAGTATTTTTTTGTCCCTACATGATTGATATGGATAGCAGCACATACATGCAGAAAGGTCCCTTATTCCAATTTGTATGTGTTGATACGTGTGTGGGAGAATAAATAAAATGAAAAGTTGAATGACAGCAATATGGCAGAGAGGTTATTTCTGACTCATTAATCCTTTTAGATAATAAACAGCCTCAGTATAGTACATGCTAATTAGGTAACATCTTGAGCAACTGAAGGGTGATCATACTGTGTAACGTGACACTCAAAATATGGCATTGTGGAGGTTCTGTGTTTGTGTCTCATGTACTTCCAGCTCAAATTTGCTTAGTACACAAGCTTATTTATTTTCTTTAAAAACTGCCAATGTATCCTGCTATCTCAAAGTCAAGCTGAATATTGTCTTGTGTGTCATCACCTACAATACTGAAGGTCAGTTATCCAGTTTCACTGTGTGTGAGGTAGATCAGAATCCAGCTAATGCCATTGACTACATAGCATGAACAGGAGTGAAAAAATAATAATAACTTGTGTGATAGTCCCAGGCCAGTTGGCTACAGCAGAATAGCAGAAGGCAGATATACTGGCCACTGGATTAACAGTTTTCTGTTCCCTGACTGACCAGAGCAGGGGCTGCTCCAGGCTAATGAGAACACCTGACTCCAATTAACCTGCAAAGAGTCAGGTGAGGCCATTAAGCTAATGTGACCACCTGACTCTAATTAAGGCCCCGCTGATACTATAAAAAGGGCTCACTCCAGTCAAGCAGAGGAGAGCCAGGGAGCTAGAGGAGAGGAAGTATGGCTGAAGGGGTGGTTAATGAAGACACCCTCAAGTTATTGATAAGGGAGCCCTAAGGTAAGGGTGAAGAAGGGAGAAGCAGGAGAGCTGTGGGGAAGTGATCCAGGTAAATGTAGCAACTCTGGCAGTGAAAGGTTGGCTGCCAACAGCTGCTACCAATAGGGTCCCTGGGCTGGAACCCGGAGTAGAGGGCGTGCCCGGGTTCCCCCCAACCCACCACTACAGGAACACTTCCTGGGAGAGGAAGTCAGGCCCCTGTCAGGACAGGAGGCTAAACTGTTCTAAAACAAGCCCCTAGGGACAACAGAGACTGTGGGAGTTCTCTCACCACCTCCTTGCTGGCTTATGAGGAAAAGGGCTCAGTAGACTGTAACCCTGGCCCTAGAAAGAGAAGGGCTACGTGGAGGGTCACAGTGAGCCACTGACGCTAGCATATACCGCCTAGAAGCGCAGGACCCACGGGGGCAAGGACAGAGCTCTACCACACTTGTTTAAATCAGAAAAATAGGTAGGTGAGAACAAGAATACACACAAGAAGCAAATCTGAATAAGGAGGTCCTTTTTGTACAAAAGCATTGTTCTGACTATAACTGTACTTTAAAAAAAAAAAAAAAAAACATTTACAAAGCTCAGTAATCTCATTCCCACAAAATTCTAGTCCATTGATTCACTAAAAGTAAACTTGCCAATTGCCAGGATAAATACAATGGAAACTTAGCTCCACTTTTTCAAAATAGGTTAGTGCGGTCCTGGTATTGCTATAATTTATGTACCAAAATTAAGCATGATTTTCTTCTAACTGTAGGCTGTTCATGTAATGTGGGTGGAGTTAAGGTTGCACAAGAGTTCTCAAAGGGTCATTTTCAGATGCTTCTAACTTTGTCCAGTATATGCCTTTTTGGCTGAAGCTTAGCATATTTGTTCTCAGCAAAAACAAGATTATTATTTTTGTTTTTTTGGTGTGGATACAGGGAAAGAGTTTGAGCAAATATAGTTCACGCATTTTTAAGAAGAAGCAAATGGAAGAAAATATACCAGCCTTTCTTATCACTTTTTAAGAAACAGCTCCTGCATCTGACCAGGAGAAATTTGGCAAGGATGATGAGTCCCTAACTTGCAGACATATCTTTTGGTGGTTGGGTGAAAACTGGTTTTGCTTTGATTGAATTATGATTTTTACAACCATATTTGTTCATGTGTACTGTTTTTCTTATTCAATCGACACTCTTCCAGCACAACATTGGTAGTGAACTACATGCATATGTAAGTTGAATAGAGATTTCCAGTGAGTAGATAGTTTCTTGGTATTCCATTGGATTGACATGTGTGTAAGAAAGTGAACTGAAATTTCAGTTTGAATATGTAGGACTGTGCAAGTAGAAGAAGGAAAAGCTCATCTGGAGCACAGCCTTCTTTCATACTATGCCTATATGTGCAAGTGCAAGGCCACTAAGGCCAAAAAGTGAGGATTCTACCGCTGTTTAGCATATAATTACACACGAAGGAATCCCTTTTTGTCTGTATTTTCTTTTAAAAAGAAAACAAATAAAACCTATGCAATTCCATAGGTAAAAATAACTTTTCATTAAAGTTAAAGATTGCAGAGGGAAGCATTAAAGTGGAATATAAAGCATGAACGTTGCTGGACAACATTAATTCTTTCCCCTTTTGTGTGTGTGTTATGGTAGTCTTTGGTCACATAGTCTAATTTGTTAGACATCCACTTCATTCAGTGTGCAAGTTGGACCATGAATGAGGCACGAGTTCACAAACTGAACAATGAAGTTAAGCATAAATACTGAACAGCAGCCTCATTCCCTGAGTACATTCTGGTCATGAAATTAGTCAGGAACTTTATAGGGGAAATACTCTGTAGTCCTGTAATTGAAGGCTTTTGAGTGCTTCCCTTTACAATAATAACGTTCTTTTAATGTAGCTTTTGATAGAGTTAAACTACAACCTGGCCATTACAGATTTCCAATGGATTATGAATGGAGGGAGTAGATTCAATACATTAAAACACCTTAACAGTGTGTCTGTATTTAAAATAATTTCATTTAAAAACATATTGCATAACCTGGCCATTATCTTTTTACAGGTTAAAACTGAAGGAATTTAGAAAAACGGCTTTCTAATAAAATACTATATTCTTGAGGCATAAAAGATAAAAATTTGCAGCTTCTGAAACTGTTATAATATTGCCATAGGCAGTAGCACTTTTGCAATCCACTGGGCAGAAGGGAAAGAAACCTCAAATTTCTAAAGCCTGTAACATTTCAGTATTACTTACACAAATTTACAAAACAGTAAACTGAATTTCCAGGTAAAAGCGGAAACACATTTTATTAGATGAATATTATAGACTGTGTCTTGGTAAATACCACTGCATGAGGCATCATACTTAAGAGAAATTTGTTCCTCACTAATTTAGAGTTTATAGTAATTATATCATCCTTATTCAAAGCCTTGCCTAATTCTGAGCGTGTCATTTGCTCTATGGAGTCTGCAATTACTTGAACAGCATAGTTATATAACCCTTGAATAATTTCTAAACTGTTAATGAACAGCTGACTACTTACTTTGAACATATAACAAGATATTCTTTTTTATTACTACTTTTATGGAATTATATGGGAGTGAGCATGGAGCAAGGTGGGGAAATAGTATCTGCTACCAGTCACATATGTTGCAGAGCCCCAATTATTTCAATAAGTGAATAGAGCTTGCCAAATTTCAAGTTTATTGGTTGGATATCTTCACTGTCCTACCCACCACTATATGATCCTTCATATTACTAGGAATACATTAGGTTGTGAGCACTCAAGTTTTACACCTGTAACCCTCCTCTCTTCCTTGGGTTACTGGGGAGCAGGCAACACTCACCTGTGTACCTGGGCACCTGATGTTGTCGACATTAAAGGAGATTCTGAATATCCCAGTGGCGATGATGGATAAGTGGGAATCCTCTATCCACCCCTCTGCTGCAGTCACTTTACTCCTAAAGGAAGTTGAAATTGGCGATGCCTGCACCTGGCTGGCCCCTGTACACACTCAATGGTGTGCCTTGGGAACCTCCAGGAATAAACCCCTTCAAATAGTAGTAATAATAACTTGTGGTATGGGTCTAACTGAAATACCAATTATAAGTAATATACATCCAATATACTAAAATTAGAGCTAACACACCTTTACTTAACAATTTAAGAAATGGTATAACAGACTAAGATTAAATGTCACTACTAATTTAAATCCACAGGGGCAGTTGAATAAAATCAATTAACAAATATAGTATACAATGATAATTGAAACTTATGTAAATTGCATTTACACTGCTACAATTCACCCCACCCTGCAGTAAACACTCCTTTGGATTTCAGAGTCCTAGAGGCTTGTGTGGTTGTGCTTGATGATCTGAAGCAGCAGACAGCACTCTGTTGGGTCCTGTGTATCAGTCCAGCCAAGGCAACAAGCTGCACAACCCTTCTGAAATTGGAGCTGGCCCCACCAAATGTCAGCTGCTCTGGGTCCTGGGTGGATGGGAAGATCACTCTGCCTCTCCTCAGACTCAGACTCTCTGCTGTGCCCCTTCCCTTGCAAGACCTTTCCCAAACAAGAGTGGGGGATACTCTCAGTTCCTTCACTGCAGGCCCACCTCAGTCAGCTCTAGGCACAGCAACCATCTCCACCCTGGCTCCAGTGAAGTCACCAACAGCCTCTGAGGCTCCATGCTCGATCAAAGACCCTGCAGGCTCTCAGCAGCAGCTTCTGGCTTCCTAGCAGCAGCTCCTGGTATGGGCAGAGCTCCACAGCAGAAATTTGTCCTTTTCCCAAAAATGGAGTCCACTGCCTGCTCTCCCTGCATGAGGAAGTCTCTCCCCCTTTCCCCAAGGCATCATGGGAGTTGTAGTCCTCTAAGGCTAGATTGCAGCACACAGGCTTTTCCCTTGGAACACTCCCAAAAAAGTTCAAAGGCCCCTCTAGTAAAGGGTGCTTACACAGCCATAGTGAAGCAAATGTTGTTAGGGAGGGTTTTTATAAGAAAAATATATGTGAAAAATTCATAGGGTCAAATCCTAACCCCACTGAAGTAAATGGGAGTGTTGCCAGAGACTTCAATGGGACCAGGATTTCATCCATTTTGGCATTAATAGAGAATATATTACAATATAATACTTAATGAGGAGTGTTACCTTTCTAAAATACAAACCAAATACTCATCCTGAGAGAACCTCATATTTAAATTTTTCAATAAATCTTAGAGATAAATTCTCTACTGACTTGCATGCTGTATGCAGCCACATTGATTTCATCTGGATTACTTGGGGTATAAATCAGCACAGAATTTAGCCCTTTTTTATAAACCAAGAATTTGTGATTTATTTTAACATTGGAATTACCAAGATAGCACTACGGGAAAAAATACTATTGTTTCTTCTCCCAAACTGTATAATATTCAGTAGAGCTAAGAGAAGAAACTCATTCTTTCTGGCTTTCCAGTCTTAGTTTTATTAATACAGTTTAAACCTCATGGTTTTTTCTGTTTGACTTTGCTACTCATTACTGCCCAAAGCAGAATTGCGTTACAGTCTACAAGACAGTTTTGTCTATGTAATTTCATTTGTGTCAGGGTTGAGTCATGGTTAGGATACTCTGTAGGCATTTGTACTAGTAATTAGATATCAGCTTGAATATTTCAGCAGGTTTTCAATATATTCAGAAACTCTGACTTCTAAAACCTCTGTAAAATAGAAGTAGGTAATGAGTATTTAAATGCTGAGCCTTTTCAGTGAAGCTTATACCAATTAAACAGAAACATAACGTAAAGTACCATAGGTGAAATCCTGGCCCCATTAGATTCAATGATAAAACTCCCATTGACTTCAGTGGAGACATATCTTAAAAGATCGAGGAGAACAATTTATTATACAAACAGTAGTCTGTTTTGTGTATTTTCTAGGTATCATTCTAAAAACTGAATTCCATAGGTTTTTAATTTCTGCTAATATTTGCTATTGTTATTCCTTTATACCCCAACATCTTTTGGTTTTCAAATTTCTAAATTTTCTGTTGGGAAATAAGACTACTATACCCGAGTAGTAAGTGAAATTTTAGTTTCTAAACTAGATGAACAAACATATCAAACAGGTTATTGAGAGAAAGCAGAACCCCGATAAGGAATGGAAGAAGGGATGGATCAGCAAGGAAAGCTACCTCTTTGAGGTCAGAAAGTGTAGGGAAAAAGTGAGAACTTCCAAGCAGAGTTGGACCTTACAAAGGAAATTAAAACCAATAGTAAAAGGTTCTTTAGCCATATAAATAAATAGACAAGTAAAGAAGAAGTGGGGCAGGTGAAGTCTGAGGATGGAGTAGAGATTGAAGATAATCTAGGCATGTCCCAAAAGCCATACAAACACTTTGCCTTATCTTTTAATAAGGATAATGAGAAGCTTGGGGGGCAGTGGCAGGATGGCTAATGGGAACAAGGATCTGGAAGTAGAAATGTCCACATCCAAGGAAAGGCGGCCAAACTAAAACAGCTCAATGGAACCAAATTGGGGGGGGCTGGATATTCTCCATCCAAGAATATTAAAGGAACCAGCACATGAAATTGCAAGCCCAATAGCAAGGATTTTTAATTAATCTAAAAACGTGGGGTTTGTATCCTATGACTGGAGAATTGCAACAATTGTACCAGTATTTAAGAAGGGCGGAGGGAAGAGATCAGGAAACGACAAGCCTGTTCGTTTGACCTCAGTTGTATGCAGGTCTTAGAACAAATTTTGAAAGAGAGAGTGGCTAAGGACGTAGAAGTAAATGGTAATTGGAATAAAATACAACGTGGTTTTCCGAAAGATAGATCATGCCAGACCAAATTGATCTCTTTCTTGAAGAAGAAAACTGATTTTCTAGACAAAGGAAATGCAGTAGAGCTAATCTATGTGGATTTCAGAAAAGCATTTGGTACAGCTCCACATGAAAAATTATCAGTTAAATTGGAGAAGATGGGGATTAATACGATAATCAAAAGATGAGCAAGGAACTGGTTAAAGGGGAGACTGCAGTGGGTAATACTGAAAGGTGAACAGTCAGACTGGAGGGAGGTTACTAGTGGAGTTCCTCAGGGATCACTCTTGGGACCAATCTAATTTAACAGTCTCATTAGTGACCTTGGCACAAAAAGTGAGAGTGTGCTAATAAAATTTGTGGATGACACAAAGTTGGGAGGTATTGTCAATACAGAGGAGGACCAGAATATCTTACAAAAAGATATGGATGACCTTGAAAACTGGAGTAATAGAAAAGGGTTAAAATTTATTAGTGAATTTGGGGACTAACAAGAATTTTTGCTATAATCTGGGGACGTATCAGTTGGAGACGACAGAGGAGGAGAAAGACCTGGGTGTATTGTCGATCACAAGACAACTATGAGCCGCCACCATGATGCGGCCGTGAAAAAGGCTAATGCAATTCTAGGATGCATTAGGCAAGGTATTTCCAGGAGAGATAGCAAAGTGTTATTACCATTCTACAAGGCATTAGTGAGACTCCATTCAGAATACTGTGTGCAATTCTGGTTTCACACATTTAAGAAAGACCAATTCAAACTGGAAGAAGTGCAGAGAAGGCCTACTAGGATGGTCAGAGGAATGGAGAACCTACCTTATGAGAAAAGGGCATATTTAGTCTATCAAAATGAAAGCTATGGGGAGATACAGTTGCTCTCTATAAATTAATTAGAGGGATAAACACCAGGGAGGGAGAGGATTTAAGGACCAATGTTGGTACAAGAACAGATGGCTATAAACTGACCATCAACAAGTTTAGGCTTGAAATTAGATGAAGGTTTCTAACCATTAGAGGATTGAAGTTCTGGAACAGCCTTCCAAGGGGAATAGTAGGGGCAAAAAATCTAACTGGTTTTAAGATTGAGGTTGATAAATTTATGAAGGTAATAGTATGATGAGTTTTCCTACAATGGCATATGGCCAATCTGCCACTGCTATTAGCAGATCTCTCCAATGACCAGAGATGGGACACTAGATGGGGAGGGCTCTGAGTTTCTACAGAGAATTCTTTCCCCGGTGTCTGGCTACTGGATCTTGCTGACATGCTCAGAGTCTAACAGATCACCATATTTGGGATCAGGAAAGAATTTTCCCCCAGGTCAGATTGACAGAGACCTTGGAATTTTTTTGCCTGCCTCTGCAGCATGGTGCACAGGTCACTCGCTGGTTTAATTTGAAGTCTTTAAATCAGGGGTAGGCAACCTATGGCACGCTGATTTTCAGTGGCACTCACATGGTCCGCGTCCTGGCCACCGGTCCGGGGGGCTCTGCATTTTAATTTAATTTTAAATCAAGTTTCTTAAACATTTTAAAAACCTTATTTACTTTACATACAACAATAGTTTAGTTATATATTATAGACTTATAGAAAGAGACCTTCTAAAACATTAAAATGTATTACTGGCACGTGAAACCTTAAATTAGAGTGAATAAATGAACACTCAGCACACCACTTCTGAAAGGTTGCTGACCCCTGCTTTAAATCATGATTTGAATTATCGTCAGTAACTCAGCCAAAGACTATGGGCCTACTACAGGAGTGGATGGGTGAGGTTCTGTGGCCTGCGATGTACAGGAGGTCAGACTAGATGATCACAACAGTCCCTTCTGGCCCATCTAAAATGTATGAGTCTGTGTGTTAACTTAGTGAAATATTCTAGGATTATCCACTTGCTGTATTTTTAAAAAAAAGACTGTCTTAAAATACTGCTGTGGGAGTCCTCTATGCTGAACTTTAACAACTGAAAAGCACTGAAAGCTACCTAACCTACTAATCAATGCTGAACTGTGTTTGAACCTGTACTGTATAGAGTTGGCACACTCACTGCGTATCCTCATGGAAACTAGATTCAGGGCTGTTTTTTCCTCTTGATAACACAAGTTCTCATGATTCAGGATGTGGGATAATAAGTTTAAATGTAGAAAAGGCTGTCACACTGACAGGTTCCTCTTTAAAAAAAAAATAGATTTTTTTCAACACTGAGTGCAAACCTGTTAATAACCTATTTGGAATGGAACAGTGCTTTGCCTGCCAGCTCTTCATGTGTAGAAAACCACAATTTAAATGTGTCTCTTAAAGTAATCACAGAAGTTGTCTATATAAAGTCTCATTGCATTAAGATATTAACTCTCACTTCTATGGAAGAACAACACTGTATTGCTGCAATATATAATTCTGTTCCAGCGGCCTTTCATGAGACCTATATGTTTTTCTCTTCTGTATGGGACAGTAATTTTCACAAGTAACACTGAGAACCAGAACATATTTAATGACCTAACCATTCAGCTACACGTTTCAGTCTTTGAAATGAAAGCTTCTGTTTAACAGTACCCGCCCTGGAGCTTTAGCCACAGTCTATTTAAACTTAATTTACCAAATGCCTCCCTCAGTGTGGGTCCTATCCAGCACACAAGTTATGTGGCCTGCTGGGGCACACAAACTGCCCACATATCCGCTCTCTTTATTCAAGGGAAGGTCGGGCCAATGCACAAAGACCAAAAATCAATATGACCATCCACAGCATCAGGAGGAGTAAAAAAGGGCAAAAAGAGTAAAAAGCTTTGGCTTCAGCAGAGTGGGGGCCCACTCCTTAGTTTCCACCCCGTGCCCCAGCAAGTCTAATGCCAGCCCTGTCTGCCCCCTTTTTGTCCACTTATCCGCACTCCCCAAGTGAACATCAGATAAGTAGCATTTGCCCTACATGGCTGAAGTCACAATGTGGAGGGGAGAAAGGAGTGGGATCTGTGAAAATCTAACTCTCTGAGTAGTCCAATTTGAAATCAATGGGACGACATATAAACAATGGAGATACAATGGAACAAGAGTAAAGGTGGCAGAATCAGGCTGCACCAAATAAGTGTCTTATATTAACAAGCAAAGAGGCTCCAAATAAGTGTCTTAGAATAGCAATCAGTATACAAGAGAGATCAAGCTCATTTGATAATGTATCAAGATACTGTTAGACTGAAAAGTGTAATGAGTATTCGACAAACATATGTATTTATCTCACTCACAGATGATCTGCCTTTATTTTGTACTTGATCAGATTCTGCCCCCTAGGATCATAATGTGGAGTAGCTTGCTTCTTGAATAGTCCCACTGACTTTAATGGAATTACTCAAGGATAAACTACTATGCAACTTGAGTAAAGTGGCAGAATGTTGACACGCTGTTTTGCATTTTAAATTATTTTCTAATGCTGAAAAAAAGAGTGATGTACCATTTAATGTTAACGACTTCAGGTTAAAACAAAACAAAAATTAAAAGCAAACAATACAATGCAAAACAAACAAAGGCTTCTAACATTATGAATTTTATACTGCTAGGTCAAGCAAAGTAGGGGAAGTTTTCTGTTAAGGTTGACAGCTGAAAGATCCATGTACAATATAATTTTGTGTGTATGTGTGTGGAAATAGTCTGCTACACATGTGTACTTTGGTAAGCAGTCTAATACTGTGAACATGTTAATTAAGCGCTCCAGCATAGCTGTATTTAGTGTTGACGGTGCATCTCCATGCATGAATTATCACTTGAGGAGCAGGTACAGAATAAAGGAAAATTTAACTCCTAAATAACTATTCCAAGGGCGAAGTGACAAAATTGACTAATTATTCCGACAGTTCTAGTCAGATAGCCTCTCATTCTGGACAATTGATTAAAGATTCCCGCAAATATAAGCCTTGCTTAAAAAAAATTGCATTGTCCATGCAATTTAGATGATTAACTGAAGAAATCAAAAGTGAATCTGAAAGGGATGCATTGTCACAATACAGTCAAATAACTTTCATTTCCTTTTTTTATTATCATTGGTTTGGTTTGGTTTTACTTAACAGTGGTTGGAAATTAGTAAAAGGGCCAGAAGTCTTTTGTGTGTCTGTCTTACTGCATTCACTTGGAATGCTTGAACTTGTTCTACTTCATCCAGCAGATTTCAAGTACTTTAATTTCTATGCTCTCAAAGGCAGGTTTGCATTATGAAGAATGAAGTCTTTCTTTCCCTAGGGAAGTAAAAAGATGGATGCAAATCTAATGCCTGCAAATTATGCTGTTCTAGCACTGGCTCACAATCTGCTTGGTACTTTGTACTGCAGCTGCTATCTCCCCGTGCACCCTCTCCCACAAGGTTTTGATTGGTATACAAAAGCTTGATCCACTTGTATCCTGGCCATCTGAGAAACTGCCTTTCTTTCTGTCATCTATCCCGGCTGCTGAGGGCATATTAGCTAGTGGTAGCGATGAATGAGCTGATGTGCAGTGTATTCTGGATATGGTCTTTAATTCAAAAACGTTCTTCCTCCCACTAGAAATTTACTGATTTAGAGCAAAGGTACTTCTCTTTCCTCATGCATTTGCTATAGAGGGTGCAGAGGAAGTGGTTGTGTGGGAGTACATTTAAGAAGGGAAATTAGTTGTTTGTAGGGGGAATGACCTCCCCCCCCCCCAACCTTCCATTTCTAAAAGAAAAAGTTGGGAGTGGGAATGATGAGTGGAACTATCTGTATTTGTTAAACCTCACACATGAGCCCTGTACTCTTCAGAGGGCATATTTTTAAATATCTGCAATGAAATAAAGCATAATAAGTATCCAATCATGACATCAAGCTGACCCCCCCATCCCCCGCCAAGTCAAATCGGAATGGACAAAATCTCCTCTCTTAATGGGTTTCCCCTCTGAAAATGGAGAAACAACCTCCTCCCCACAATAGAACAGTGTTTAAATAATTATAGGAACTGGCTATTTTCAAAGGAGTTTGAGTAGCCACTGTAAAAGGACTAATGGACTCAACTTCTACTCCCACTATTGCTGGTTTCTGACCTCTTCTCAGGCTAGGAACCAGGAGAGGGAGGTGGGTTACATCTTGTGCTGAGGTCAGGGACAGGAAAGAAATGGCTCGATACCAATCGTCCACATGAGGCAAGTATACTTATTCTCTTGGTTTTAAAAACACTATAAGCCTCAAAGAGGGTGTGGTCTTTGATGGGTGCAGAGCTGAAGGATTGTAGCCTCAACCTCATGGATCTCAGTTTTTCCACATGATGGCTCTGCCCAGGCTCTGTACAGTGGTTTAGGTCTCTGTGACAGGGCAGCCCCACACCGCACTAGCCCCAGCGACGTCAGACCAGTAGCTCTGACAGAGGAAGTCCCTCTCCGTTCGTACTGGGCATGCTCCAGATGCTCACTGAGTATAAAAGGAGGGAACCTGCAACCAGAGGCGCTTAGATGGACTTTGGCCATTAGGCCGTGCTGCCCTGCGACCAGAGGCGCTTAGATGGACTTTGGCCATTAGGCCGTGCTGCCCTGCGACCAGAGGCGCTTAGATGGACTTTGGCCATTAGGCCGTGCTGCCCTGCGACCAGGGTTGATCCTATGGACTCTGGCCACTAGGCCGTGCTGCCGTAAGGAGGGGCTTAAACCCTCACAGTCTCCATCTTCCCTGGAAGCTTAGTCATACTCAATGGTTGTTCTGCTGTTGCTTCCCATCATCATACTTCAGCACAAACATGGCTAATTTCTTAGGAAGGAAAAACTAATAATTCTCAAGTTTGTTTTAGTTCTGTTCCCAGCTCTACCACTCATGTGCTTCCTTGGCAAGTCCCTTCATACCTATCTATCTCACAGGCAGAAATGTTAGACAGTTTAATTAATCATGGTTTTAAACTGCTTTGAGATACTCTAAAGCAGGGATCAGCAACCTTTGGGACGCAGCTCACCAGGGTAAGCCCTCTGGCAGGCTGGGCCGGTTTGTTTACCAGCCGCGTCCACAGGTTCGGCCGATTGCAGCTCCCACTCACCGCTCCAGGTTAATGGGGGCTGCGGGAACCAGTGCGGGCCGAGGGATGTGCTGGCCACTGCTTCCCGCCACCCCCATTGGCCTGGAACTGCGAACCGTGGCCAGTGGGAGCTGCGATCAGCTGAACCTGTGGCAACAGGTAAACAAACCGTCCCGGCCCACCAGGGTGCTTACCCTGGCAGACTGCGTGCCAAAGGTTGCCCATCCCTGCTCTAAAGGAAAATGTTAAATGTCTATTGGAACCTTAATCACTGTGTAACAAAAACTTCAATTTAAATTTATTGACTAACTTAAAGAGAGAGGATTTCACAATTATGAATTCTAATTGCAGAAATCCATAGTCACCTGAGTCTTGAAATGATAAGAAGGAACTAGAAGATTAGCTCAGCGGATCCAGATATGCTTAAAATTTTTGCCTTATTTCTAGTCTGAATTTGTTCAGCTTCAGCTTCCAGCTATTGGTTCTTGTTATGATAGCTCCTGTGTGTAAGACAGTTATCATTTGCAATTGATATGCTCTTTAACAGGAAGCTGGATGTAAAGCTTTTTACACAGGAGAAATATGTCCTGAATTGTTAATTTGGGGGAGAGCACTTGCTGTCATATTTTGAATTTGTTGGAACCCTAAAGCTTCCAAAAAAGTTAGAAATCTTTTCTTTAGGCGGGCTTAGTCCAAAATGCATTTGATTATGTGGGGCTAGCGAAGTGTGCAGTGATGTCACTGGAGTATGGCCGTTAGATAAGATAGTGTTAAGGCCCTACTTAATTTGCAAAATTGCAGAAATTGTGTGTGAATACCACAATATTTGGCTTCTACTGCAATTTTGTCAGCCGCACGAGGCTGACAACAGGAGCCCCAGCCATCAACCTCCAGGGTCTCCCGCTGTCAGCCCCATGAATTAATAAATGTAATATAGTTGCAGCAAAATGCTTGGTTATCAAAAAAATTAGTAGGCATAACATAATACTTGAGTGTTAATTTTGTTCCATCAATTTTTTCTTAGGGTATGTCTACACTAGAAAGGTAAATTGACCTATATTAGGTCAACAGCCACCACAATAATTACTGCTGTGGTGCATGTCCACACTACCCTTCTTGGGTTGGTGGTGCACATCCTCACCAGGAGCGCTTCCAGCAACTTAAGGGGGGCAGCATGGGGAGCTGAGAGCCCGTTCTACACCACAAGCTTGCAGGCTGCCAGTGGGCTGCCTCCCACCCTGCGCTCCCCATTCCCCACTGGGAGCAGGTGGAAAGCCGCACAAGGCTTCTCCCCTACCTGTTCCTCACGAGGAGTGTGGGGGGAAGCCATCCAGGGCTTCTCGCCTCCCTGTTCTCCGCTGGGAGTGGGGGGAGAGCTGCCCTGACTTCTCAGTCATCCCCTCCCGGCTTCCCACTGGGAGCTGGGTAGCTTTGTCAATTTCACAGCTGGGAATGGGGTCCAGCCTCCTGTGCTTCTCAGCCCTGCTCGAAGCTGGGAGTGGGGTCCAGCTGTTCAGTTCTCCAGGGGAGTGGGGAGCAGCTGGGCTCTCTAGCTGTCTGGCTTGCTTGTCAGTTTTATGGCTCCTGCCATGAAGTTGACAAGTCAGCCAACAGCCAATGTAAGTAATGCTGTCTACACAGACTCTGTCTCACCCTAACTGCGCCGACAGAAGCCCTACGCCTCTCATGGAGGTGGGGCTATTATGTGTAGTAGGGCACTAACATTGGCGGGAGGAAGGCTGTAGTGTATACACTGGCATAATTAGTTCAATGTAAGTTGCTTTACGTGGACCTAACTATGTAATGCTGACCAGCCCTTAAACAAATAGGTCTTCTCTGGCTTTTCCAAATTACCACAGTTATTAAAGGTCCATTATTCATTTTCCATGTCTTGTCTGCAACTCAGCTGCAATTATTTGACAATCATCCTGCAATTCAAGTAGGGCCTTAAGTAGTGTCAATTTATACTTCCTTAGAAGTCTACAAAATATATACCTGCTATTATTGAGAGCAGCTACATGGAAGAAGATACTCAGTGGAGGTCATTCCAGGCCAGTGGTGAATTAAGCTCCACAGCCCCTTTTGTTCCCCATGCCCTCCCACCACAGAGTTGAAAGACTGGAGAGCCATGGGCCCATCTACCTCCTAATGGGAGCTTTTCGTGGACCTGCGTTTTGAGATGCAGAGCGGTGGGTAACGTCTGCACAGCTCTCCAGAATCCTGTCGCCAATCCTTTTGCAATAAAACGGCACTGGTTCCATTGCCAAAGGAGCAACCATACAGTAGCAGATGCAGAGACAGGATTTGTCCCTTAATATAACAGCAGTCCATTCATTCACATAATGATGTCATGGAATACTGGAGCTGCACACATTCTGAATAACAGCAGCATCTCCCACATCTAGTAGAGATGTTTTATGCTCAAAATGTAGTATTTGCACAACTTTGCTCAAATAATTTAGGAGGTGGAGAGATGATGAGGTAGTGATTAGGATCCTGATCTGAGAGACCCTGGTTCACTTCCCTGATCTATCACAGGCTTCCTGTGTGATCTTTGGTAAAGTCATTTAGTTCCCTACTGGTAAAATATGGATAACAACACTTCCCTGCTTCATAGGAGTATTGCGACGATAAATCCATTAACATCTATGAAGCACTCAGATACGATCGTGATGAGCACCCTATAAATTCCACAAGGAAATGAACAATACTGCCTTCAGAATAAGGCTTGAATAATGTGCAGTGAATAAGGCCTGGCCCATGTATTGAACAATGAAGATAAAACAAAATATTCAATATTGCTCATTCAGCAAGCACCATCCATCTTGTGACCTAAATGAGGCAGGGGCACTGTGGAAAAAATGGTATGTGATCATGTCACTGAACTGTATCATAAAGCATAATCACAAAGGGGTCAAATTAAGGTTCTCCTTCAAGTAATTGTCCATATGCACAGTCCAGCTGTTGGTGTGCATGTGCCCCAGGTGCTCAGGACCAGAGACTTTTTGGCCAGCAGTATTCATAAGGTGTGCCTGTACCCAGATGCTCCTTGTGCTCTCCAGTGAGGGCATATAAGGGCAGGGAATGCCTACCTCCATCAGTTTCCTCTCAGCCATCTCCTGGCATTGTGGCAGATCATTGGTGGTCCAGCATGCACATCAACCTATTAGAACTCAGGGATGTCAGGAGAGTCTGCAAGGTTTTTATCAGCAACATCAAGGGACAACACATGTAAATAATGCTGGAAAATACAACCACCA
Organism: Malaclemys terrapin pileata; assembly: GCF_027887155.1. Taxonomy (NCBI): domain Eukaryota; kingdom Metazoa; phylum Chordata; order Testudines; family Emydidae; genus Malaclemys; species Malaclemys terrapin. The sequence continues at coordinate 74,788,361 of NC_071505.1, forward strand.
TGTTCTACACCAGTGGTTCCCAAATTTGTTCTGCTGCTTGTGCAGGGTAAGCCCCTGGCAGGCCGGGCGGTTTGTTTACCTGCCGTGTCCGCAGGTTCGGCCGATCACGGCTCCCAGTGGCCACGGTTCGTGCTCCAGGCCAATGGGAGCTGCTGGAAGCGGCGCAGGCCGGAGGATGTACTGGCCGCCATTTCCAGCAGCTCCCTGGAGCAGCAAACCGTGGCCACTGGGAGCTGCAATCAGACGAACCTGTGGACGCGGCAGGTAAACAAACCGGCCTGGCCTGCCAGGGGCTTTCCCTGCACAAGCTGCGGAACAAGTTTGGGAACCACTGCTCTACACCAATCAGAGGAGCAAGATGCTCTTGCTGTATCAAGAAGCAGTCAGATTGTGGAACTGGTCACTCTGACATCAAACTTCCCTCTCAGCTGTCAACATACCTGGCCTGCAGACCTCCCTAGCATACAGTCTGAACAGACCTATCTCATTGAATCACAAAAGGGAGATCAAGGACTGCATTCTTCATCCCTTTCAATGAATGGGGCCACACCCCTTTATAGAATTGTTTGCGACTTATTTTGCCTCAGGAGAAGTTTGAGCCCAGGTGCCCTATCTGATGCTTTTCTTGTCCCATGGATGAGTAACCTTTTATATGCTTTCCCTCACATTCCTCTAATTTCCAGAGTACTTTGCAAGGTCAGACAAGACTCCACCAAACATATTGATAGCACCAGCCTGGCCAAGGGAGTTTTTGTTTCCAGATGTCCTAAGGCTGTCCAAGGCCCAAACCTGATACTGGACTTGCTGTCAAAGGGAAGGTGCTGCACCCAGACCTCAAGTCTCTCCACCTCACAGCCTGGCTGCTGGATGGATGTCTAGCCTAGAAGTTTCTCCAGTCAGGGATATTTTGGTCAAAGCAGGAAAGACCCACCAGACACCCCTCGTGAAATTAACAAGATTCTCCCACAGATCTTGGTTGAGGTCACTCCTCCCTCATGAAGCACCTATACCAGTAATGTAGGAGTGCCTGCTAGAGCTGAAATGATCTAATCTCTCTGAGTTCTCTGAGAGTTCACCTGGTGGCAATTTCATCATGTCGTTTGCCTATTGATGGCCAATCTGTCTTCTCTTACAGACCTGAGATTCATAAAGGTTTCACGAGAGACTTTCCACCTGTTAAGGGGCCCCATTTCCCCTTAGGGCTTTAATGTAGTATGTCCCATGCTTATGGAGCTTCTATTCAAACCTGTGGCATTATGACCCCTTTTACATCACTCCAGAAAAATCTTCATGGCAGACCCTCCCAACACACATGATTGTCTTCCCTATCTTCCTCAGGGCTCATCCAAAGTACTTACCTAAGGTGGTCATGGAATTCCACCGAAATCAGCAAATCCACCCATCTGTGTTCTTTCCTCATGTGTGTAAGTCAGAAGTGGCCCTCCACCCTTTGAATGTCAGAAAGGCTCCAGTGTTTTATCTACAAAGAAGAAAAAAACATGCTGATCGTCTCCAAGGCTCTTTGTAGCTGATGAACTGAAAGGCAATGTCGTGTCTTCACAAATTCAAGGAACTTCTCAAAATGGATTTCAGAATGTGTGAAATCTTGTTATGACATAGGAAAAAGAGACCCATCTGCAGGGTTGAAAGCTCATTTCACTAGAGACCAGAGAGCCTCATTAATTTCCCTGAACAATGTCTCAATCCTAGATATATGTAAAGGCAGCGACCTGGTGCTCTGTTCATACATTTACCAAGCATTGTGCTCTTACAGAAGCCTCCAGCTTAGATGCTGGTTTTGTTAATGCTGTTCTCCAGTCCCTTCTTTCATAGACATCTAGTAGTGGAATGTGCATATAAACAGCCACTTGAAGGAGAATGAAAAGTTACTTACCTTCGAGGTATGTTGTCCCTATGTACATTTCACAACCCCCCCTCCATCCTCTTGACCTTGGTATCCTCTCATTTATATTTTGCAGTTGAGAGGAAACTAATGGCAATAGGCGCACCCTGCTCTTAAATGCTCTTGTCAGACATCACAAAGAGCATCAGGGTGCAAGCTAGCTGTATGGATACAGCTGGCCAAAAAGTCTACAGACATGAGTGCTAGGGCACATGCACACCAATAGTGGAATGTGTATATGGACAACACATCTCAAACTCCAGTTTCTGAATGGGTAAGTGACTTGGCATTTCCTAACTTTGGAGTGCTTGATTTTGCAACCTGCACATTCTTTTCACATGGCTTTTTGTTTGTAATAATACAGAGGTTGGATGAGGGTGAGCATTTGTAATATGTGTGTATATGCCTGTTTATTTTGATCGTGCATGCGGTAAGAGATGACTTTTCTATTGGAGACAGAAATAAGCCTATCTCTTAAGCTCTACTAATACCAGTGCCATTTCAGGAAGATAGTGATAACTGTGCCATCCTGCAAGTCAAGTGTTTAAATTACTGTTTCCAATTTCATGCAAGCATCATTCTCTTAACTTTTTATCTATTTCATTAAATATTTTATCCTCATTTTTGGCAGTGATCCAGGCTGGTTATCTTTCAAAAACAGACCAAAAAAAGTGTGACTTAATTTTATTCAACTAAAAAAATTACTTTTGGAATTTTTCTTTAAATCCTTTCTTGATTTTGTTTAAGCTGAATCTAGAACTAGATGCACATAAATCTACTCAGTCTCGTGCTGTCAGAAGCCACAAAGAAAGTAATAAGGTGTCAGAGGTCAATCAGAGCCAATTTCACATAGGAAAAGAGGTAGTTTCATGGCTGATCAAGGTTCTGTAGGTCATATACATCAGTTTTTCATTTTACTGAGACTCATACCAAAACCGAAATAAAAGTCTAATTATTTATTGGAAGTCAATATTCAATCTCACACCCACACAGCTTGTTGTATCTATATGAACTTTAAATAGCAAGTGCAACAACTGCAAAAAGGTGTTTTTGTACTGAATAAGAAAGGGAAAAAAATTGAAACCATATAGCATAAAATAATTAATCCGAAGTGCTAGTACTAAAGCATGCAATGAAAACAGGGAATTACTTCAGTAATAATGACAAATAAGTGTGTTTTTAATCCAAATGGTATAAACATCATACCAAAGTAATTCATTATATTCAAACTGAACAACAATTAATCCGTAATTGTCTCAGTATGCAAAAACAATTCATCCAGAATTCATAACAGCTTCCTCAAGCACAGAGGTTTATAAATCCAAGGATTTAAAAATATAGCAAAAGCAAATGCAAAAAGCATGATGACTTAAAAATTCATAAGAGATCATGTAACATTTGTGCTTGGTATTGATTTTATATATTAATTATTTCATTGAACTAAAAATCTCATAATAATAAGTAGTCTTTAAGGGCAAGTGCTATATAACCAAAGCTTAAATCTTCTAGAATTTTAGTTTTGTTCCCTGTTATTATCCATGTGCTATATTATCACTGCAGGTTTCAGGGTAGCAGCCGTGTTAGTCTGTATCCTCAAAAAGAACAGGAGTACTTGTGGCACCTTAGAAGCTAACAAATTTCGGATGCATATACAGTGCACTCTATATGCATCCGAAGAAGTGGGTTGTAGCCCACGAAAGCTTATGCTCTAATAAATTTGTTAGTCTCTAAGGTGCCACAAGTACTCCTGTTCTTATTATCACTGCAGAATCTACCTGGAAGTCAGGGGGCATGCTGCTAAACGTAAAAAGTGACCTGGTATTTAAAAATGAATAAAAACTTAGAAATCAAAAATCTTTTAGAATTCAAGTCATATTCATTGTTTTTTTCTCCCCCGAAGAAACAGAAGTAACCTTTGTAATATCCTTTTTTTGCAACCACTGTGCGTCTTTAAAAAAACACTAGACATGAACGTTGCTCTGTCATTGACTCAAACTACAGTATGTGGGAACTACAAATAAGCAGCCTTGATACTGTGAGTGATTTGAGCCACTTAATACTAGATTAGCCTGAAAACATTAGGGCAAAAGTGAGGCTGCCTGGTGCTGATTAAGAGACAGTAAAGATAAAATGCAAACACCGGATATATCGTTCTCAGTGAAAAATATTCCCCCTTGTCTAGGATTTAGAATTTAATATTTTCTATCTTAACTTTCATTTAATAAGGAATGCATATATGCAGTGGACTTTTATGTTCTTTCTGCCAGGGTGCTTTTTCTATAGTGAGTGTGTGTGTGTGTGTCATCCGGCTGCAGTGAAAAGGGTTTTGTTGTTGATTTATTGTTTGTCTGTTTTTTGTTTAAAAGAAAGCCCTGGTGCCTTTCTTTACTCTGGAAAGGGAAACAGCTAAAGTTTTTAAAAAATTAATCATAATTCCGCTTGAAAAGAGACATATTTTCATGAGAACTGTTAATCTCTTAATACAACTGGAGCCAGAAAGAGGAGGTTGTGTTTATGCCTGTTTGTGTGTAATGTATCAGACATTCAGTATTACCAAGAATAAGTTTCTGTGCTCACAGATGACACAGAAGTGCAGGTTCTTTCCTGTTTATGCCCTTATTGTCCCTAGGTAAATAGCATCTGAGAACTGTTTATAGTCCTGAATCTGCAAAGCACATAAGTGAGTACTTAAACTTTTAATCACATGTGCAGGACTAGTAACTAAAATGTATTTGTATAATACGGCAAATGTAAAAAAAAAATTGAATTTCCTAGGAATTTTTTGTTTTGTTTTCTTGTGAATTAAATTTCTGCTATGATATTAAATGTAGCTTTTTGGGATGTTCATTTATAAGTCACTCAGGTAAGGTGTACATTATAAGTTAGCTGTGCATTTATCTGTTTTCTTAAACACTTATAGTTTTAAAGAAACTTCCTGTAACGCATAGTCAGTACCCCATTTGTCAGGCAATCAAAACCAAGAAAAAATAGTTGGCCCTAATAAGAAGAGCTTGTCAAAAAATGAAACAACATTCTGAAAAGATTTTTTTTTTTTTTTTTTTTTTATTATCATGTGCCATTTTGATGAAACTTTTAATCAATTAAAAAAAACACCTTAGATCCAGTTATAAAGCACAATGGAAAAACACCAATAATACAAAATAAATATCCAGTATTTTTATTGTTAAAATCCAAATTCAAAATTTCATCATAAATCTAATAGTAGAACATTTTGAATAGCTCTGTTAATGAGGATTATGTCCATGATGTCATGCCAAGTTTCAAATTACAGACTTCAGCTACTTTTGCTGCAGGCCTTTATTCAATTCTAGTGATACCTTGAAAATAAAATAAATAAAAAATAGGAAAAAGGTATTTTCCCCCCTCATCTGCTGGCTTAACTCAAAAGTGTTTGAATGGATTTTGCTCAGACTGTCGTAAGGGGGAAAAATCCTCTTTGTATAGAGATCAAACATGACTCATCCTAATGTGTTCATTTTGAAAAGTTATGAGAACGTGAAAATGAAGGGAAACAGGAAAAGTGTTCTAAAATGGACAAACTGTTTTGCTGTAACAACCACTTCATTAGTGGTTGAATAGTGGTTAAATAAGTGGTTGAGTTGTACGAGCAGAGGATATGTCTTAGCAGAACAAGATCACAATCTTCTTTGTGCTACGCTAATATCAGTAATTAATCATATACATTTAAACATATCCATCCATTCATTTTAAACATCCTTTTAGATCTGCAGGAATACTGAAAATCTTTGGGGGAACATTCATTTGAATATAAAGCTATGAATTCATGTCAACAATATACATGGCACTTTTTCTTAATTTTCCACAAACATTCATAGATATATTCTGTGTGTGTGTGTGTGTGTGTATTCAATTCAAAAGAATGTTTTCTGAAAGCAAAACTTCAGTTAATATGCATGTATGTGTTCCCATGGAAGTTAGTCCTGAAGGATTCACACATCAGTCTCTTTAATATACTTTCTACTGTTACTAAAGGTTGCCATCCAACCACAGGGTAGAAACAGCATCATATGAGCTAGGTGACGAGTCACACACAATCATGAATATTCTAACCAAATAGCTCAGACAAACCCATAGGCTGAAATATATTTTTATAAAGTGGTTGATGATAAATTTTGAATAACAAACACATTTGTAACATTCAGCTGCTTTCCAGTCATGAAAAGAAAAAATGAAAGATTATTTAGTGCAAATAGCTCACCAAGCTCTATCTGCATTAAAAAAAAAAATTTAGCCCTAAAAAATCTCTCATGCTCTTGAACGTATAAATGAATCACCATTTTCCTAGGAAGCTGACGTTGCCGCATTTTAGTACCCATGTAGCCAAAGGTATATGAATGCATCTGACACCTATGAATTAATCCTATTTTTTTCAACCATAATAATTTTCTCTCTGAAATGTTAGTAGTTGCAAGTAAGCATTTTCTTTATTTATTGCTTCTCTGAAATACAAATGGTATATTTTCCTTTTGTTATCTTTGTTTTGATTTTAACATTTTCGTTTCCTCTGGGGTGACAGAACACTGCTCTGCTTTTAAGGTAGTCCTTTACAGTAAATTTCTTTATCTATTAATAAATTTCTTTTTTTTTCCTGGTACAGAGGATTACTGCTGCAGGAAAACAGCAGGTTTTCAGAAGCACTACATTACTATAAACTGGCAATTGGTAGCAGACCCACATTAGCTTGTAAGTAATTCAGTAGGTTTTTTTACATTTCTTTTCTTCTCTCATCTCTGAACTATTATAAAGCTAGAATGAGAAGGATAACATGCACTATATTTAGGCTTGGCAGAATTTGTGGGTTTTTTTTTATAATTTCAATGGATATCAGTGTTTTATTTTTCAGAGTTTCTTCAATTTTTATCTGTTTTAAATTTTCACAGTTGTTGGAAATAATGGAGGTCTAAGACAGCAGTTATTTAATGACAATAGATGTTGACATTCAAAATGTTAAAGCTTTAACCATTAAAACCAATTTTCAACATCACATGTATCACCATGTAGAAAGTAAATAGCCTTTTTTATCAACAAAAATCTAATTGTTCCAAGCCTAGATATATTATAAAGTAATATCCCACCAACTACATTTAGTGTGAGAAGTCATGCATATATGGACAGTTGTATTTAAGGAAATTTGTTCTCAATATTAAAATGAGAAGGAGAAATTATTTTACCCTTCAGTGAGCTGCAAAACAATCACTCTGTTCAACATCTGCTCTCTGATAGACAATGGGCTACAGAACTGAAAACAATGGCACGATCCTGTACCATTCACAAGAATGGGCTGGTGAGCCATGGACACTGACTCAAATTTATGACATTCATGATTGTTTTCTGATAGCCAGTCTCTGACATTTAAGGAATGTGGTGAGTCAATAATACAAGGTTTTTGGAATTCATTTTTTTGCTTTTTCCTTAATTGGGACAATCTTCCACTAGTAAGATTTGTTGGTATTGCCAGTGACTGATTCCAATACCATACCTGTAGACTCTAATTACAGGTTGTTGAGTCACTTCGGTATCCCCTTGATTTAATGTATTAATTTATTTATGTTTTGGAGGCAAGGTGGCTCATGTTTTCTTTTACTTAAAAAACAAAATTCTGCCCAATATTATGTTTCTAAGAAATCAACAGCCAACCTTCAGGGGAAGTTCTATGGCCTGTGTTGTGCAGGAGGTCAGACTAAGTGATCACAGTGGTCCCTTCTGATTTTATAATCTGTGAACATGAATACCTTGTTGGTTTAAAATGATAACAGGTATGATGACATAGTGGAACCCCACTAAAACATGTAATATTTGTTTATTCCCCGAACAGCTGCCTATTTAAATACTGGTATTATCCTGATGAATCAAGGAAAGACTGAGGAAGCCAGGAGGACGTTCCTGAAGTGTTCAGAGATTCCTGATGAAAATTTGAAAGATCCTCATGCTCACAAGAGCTCTGTTACCAGTTGCCTTTATAACTTAGGAAAACTCTTTCATGAACAAGGACATTATGAGGTGAGAACGAAATTTTCCCTTCCCATGCAAACATCAACACTACCCTTCCCAACCCTACAAAAAAGTCCTTATAATAATTAATACCCATCATTTATATATAGTAGCACCTTTCATCAACCATGTCAAAGTACTTCACAAATATTAATTGATTAAGCTGCACAAATCCCTGTCGGTGTGGGAAAGTATTATTCTCCACAATTTACTGAGAGAAAGGCAGAGCTGCGGAAATGTTAAATGGCTTATGCAGTGATGCATAGCAAGATAGTGTTGGAACCAGAATGAGAACTTGTCAAATCTTGGACTTTTTGCTTTCTGCAGTTTGGTCTGTTTCATGAGATTGTTGTCATAAATGGCTGAAGTACACCTCTACCCCGATATAACGCTGTCCTCGTGAGCCAAAAAACCTTACCGCATTATAGGTGAAACTGCGTGATATCGAACTTGCTTTAATTCGCCGGAGTGCGCAGCCCTTCCCCCCCGAAGCACTGCTTTACCGCATTACATCTGAATTCATGCTATATCGGGCCGTGTTACATTGGGGTAGAAGTGTATATCTGTAAGCCACTGGGGAGTGTGTATTACAGTTTGGCCTCTGTGCCTGAATAGCAGAAGATGAGAATCTGTTAGAGCCCCAAATAGGGAGTCCATGGCTCTTTAGCTCACTCTGGGTAGCTCATGTTTTAGCTCTGGAGGTCCCCAGTAGTTCAGCCACTGGTGAGTCAGCAAAGATAGCAGCCATCATATATACAGATGAGAAGACCTCTGTTAAGTATTTTGTCTATTGGAGATATGCTGAGGGCCTGGTTGGGTCGGTAGTTTTTTTTTGTTTTTGTTATGCTGTTCCTGTCCAGCCAAACATACTTCAGAATGGTAGTTGCACGAGGCTGTGATCCATGTAATTTTTTCTGACTGCAACATATGAACTCTGCTGATTACGATTAAGTACACACCTGCTGTTCAGAGTCCCCTACATTCAGCTTCCTTTTTCAGCTCTCTCAAATGGCAGTGATTAATGTGTTAGATTTTTTATCTGCATTTTAACCAATCTGTAAAGATAAGAGAGCAGCACCATACTATATGGCTCTGCTGTGACTGCATTTAGAGTACTATGTTGTTGTACAAATCCATGGATGGGCATGGTTTTCAAAGGATAAATAAATGACAGGTCTCTACCTGGGGTACTTACCTTCTAAAATGGACGTTACATGGTCATGCAGTTATGTTTTGCAAAGGACTCTTACTACTCAATAAATGTAAAGTTTTGATTGTGAGCAGTGAATGAGGCAGAAGTCACACTGAACAGTGAGAATGAAAATAACTATTGGGCTTCGTTCACTTTACATCTCCAGCCTGCCTGCTGAATTAAACATTAATATGCGATCATGAAATTCAAGTACATAACGTCATGCATATGCACAAGAGCACACAGAAACCTTAATTTTGGCATTTCCCGACTCCTTAGTGCTCCTCCTTTCATTCTTCATCCACGTTCTTTCCAATGGAGCAAAGATTCGATAATAGGATCTGGATTCTATTGTTAGGTGATACTAGGCAATGATACTTTATTATTAGGGTGCTTATTGTAACAATCTGATATCAATCTGGGCACTCTGTCAGTCCACAGAATTTTGAATCTGTATCTAGACACACACACACTAATGGAAATCATTCAGTCTAGTGTTAAGAACTTCACAACACTTGTTGATCCTTTTATAAATGAGGAATCTGATCTTCCTAGTGTATTAGTAATGAAAATATTTATTTCTTTTTTTCATTCTGGGAGGGTAGCTAGTACCTAATGCTAGCTGTGAAAAAGTGCTATTGAAAATGGTGCTTTAGTAATATTTTTCTTTTCTGTTTCAGGATGCCATTATGGTTTACAAGGAAGCAATACAGAAAATGCCAAGGCAGTTTGCACCACAAAGCTTATACAACATGATGGGTAAGAGCAATTTTAATATTACAGAGTGACACTCAAGGAGGCAGGGTGAAACTAGAGTACTTAGTCATGCAACTGGAGCTCAAGTGATTCAGTTAATTAATAAAACCAAATTAATTTCCTCCAATAGATCTTAACCATAAGTAGGTTCCAACTTCAGAGTTCAAGTAAGAGCAGTAGATTTTCTTGACAAACCCCAGGAGATGGTTATACAAGTATATTCTGGGTCTCTTTCTTAGTATTCCCATAGCTCTTAAATACACATCATACCGATTGCAGTGGTGCCCACGTATAGAATCTCCTACCTATATCTAAGAAGCTTTATGTGTACTATTTAGTGTGATTAGTGGAATTTTTCATTCACTAAGTCACCTCCCTTCCCCCATTCAATTACCATTGCAGCCAATGGGAGTGTTTTCATTTACCTCAACACAAGATGGATTAAGTACTGAATCACTAAGATTATTACGTGAGGAATATTTAGATGTTGTTATTATTAAATAGCATGTCTCCGGCTCACAATCCAATTTGGATGCTTTATATCAAGGGTGGCAGCTCAGTGGTTTGAGCATTGGCCTGCTAAATCCAGGGTTGTAAATTCAATCCTTGAGGGGGCCACTTAGGGATCTGGGGTAAAATCAGTACTTGGTCCTGCTAGTGAAGGCAGGGGGCTGGACTCGATGACCTTTCAGGGTCTCTTCCAGTTCTAGGAGATAGGATATCTCCATTTAAAAAAAAAAAGGGGAGGTGGAGAAAAGATTGAGTAAGCTGAAGTCTACAATAAGAGAATCCAATAGTCCCTCTGGGTCCAGCTGACCTGTCCTTTCAAACTGTTGAAGGCAGCCTCAGTGCATTAAATTCTTTTCTTAAAAAGCTAAATTATTTTTCTCTTTGTTTTCAAAATATAAATATAAAAGGATAGAAATTTAAGTTGGATAAATCACTTGACTTAAAACCTGATATAACCAGGTGGCAGGTCCTAAGATCCTGCATAGAGATACAAAACGCTTTAAGTAGGACCCTGCACAGAAATGCACCTGTTTCTGTTGACTTACCTTAATGTCTGAATTATGGTGGGGTTCGGGATCCTGTGAGATCCAATCTAAGATACGAAAGGGTTTGAGTGTGTTTCTGAAGTAAAGAGAACTAGGGTAATTGTCAGAGAAAAAGCTCTAGGAACAACTAAGCTCAAGAGAAAGGTCAGCAGGGGTTGGGATTGTTTTTCTTTAAAATAACAATAAAGGAAAACCCCAGGAAAGGGAATAAGTTTGAACGATATCCCCTGTGAATGTGTGTGGGTGTGCTGAATCCAGTGCGGCTTAGTTTTCACCAATACTTATTTCACCAGAAAATGCAGATTTAGGCTGAACAAAACATTTAGCAAATTCATCAAATTGTTTTGGTATAAGAAAAACTAACTAACTAAATCCAAAATAATATAAACATTTGTTTTGACCCTTTCAAAAAGTTTATTTTTTCCATTTGAAGCAACTTTGTTTTGAATTTACTTCAATTTTATTTAAAAAAATGATTAAAGCTTGAAAATGAAACATTTTGACCTGAAACGACCATTGAATTTTATTTTTCTTATTTTTTTTATTTTTGTTTTTTACTTTTTGATTTCCAAAAAATGTTTAAAATTTTCATTTTGGATCAACTCTATTTTTGTTTTCGGTATGACCAGCAAACCAAAAAAATCAGCTATTTGCATAGCTCTAGTGGAGAATCATTGGAGGTACCTTAGAGATGAATATGGTCCAGTAGAATCAGATAAGTTTTCCTTTGGGCAGGATAGCAAGAGTAATACTTTTCAATGTATACCGTGCAGTATATGTTCTGTCAATGAACATGACTCCCACTTACACTAAAGGGAGTTTAACACATTCATTGAATCAAGATTCTGATCCTCACTCCCCAAGTTACTTGTTTTGAGTGTGTAGTTTTTCTCCTTTTAACAAGATACATTAAGTATTTGATGATGAAACAATTATTCTAAAACTGCAGTTTGATCTGGTGCTTTTTTAAAGTCTATGTCTTAAAACGGTTAAGGATGTAAATTCAAAATTAAATATTTGTATTGCCATGGTTATAGCATTACTTGTTTTTGATTCTCTATAAACCACACTCACTTTGGCAATACATATTTATACACTGTTGTCACTTTTCTGGAATACTGAATCTCATCGGATCAAATCAATGGCTTAAAATCTTGCTTTTGTACTCATTTTTTGTTGATAAATGGTCTAGGTTGTATTACCAATTAATCAGTTTCATTTGTCAGCATGCACTGATTATCCTATCAAGCTGATCAACAGCCATAGTTTTGTTTTATGAAGTAAACATCTGCTTATTATTATTCCCCTATAGAGACCTTTGGCAGACTGTAGTGTTTAGATAGAGCCTGACAAGTTTGACTCCCCTTTTGTGTGCAAAAGTATAATTTCAAAATCTTGAAAAAAATGTGATTTCCAGTAGCAAAAGTTGCAAAATTATAGTCAAAATTATTTCTGGTAAAACAGATTATGTAATATAAAATGGGTGAGTTGCCCTTTCCTCCTTTTTCTTTGAATGGAGTGATCCTATGAAATCATTGCTCCTCATAAGTATCTAATCTGCTGTTTTTAAATAGAAAATAATCCCAAAATTTGGGTAAAATAGATTCTTGACTGAGTACTTTACTTACCCCCTTTCTATATGTAAGTGCTGGTGATGCCTTCCCCAACTCGTTTTATAAGCACAATCCTCATGCCACATGTCGGAACTCACTCTCTTCCTGGGATTTGTATTAATTAGCAAACAAAACAAAAAGATGACATAAAGACCAGCTCAGTCCTGCTCTAGGATTATTTCATTCATTGCTTTATCCATGCTCTGGATCCTCTCCTTTAAATCATAGAATATCAGGGTTGGAGGGGACCTCAGAGGTCATCTAGTCCAACCCCCTGCTCAAAGGGAGACCAATCCCCAGACAGATTTTTGCCCCAGATCCCTAAATGGCCCCCTCAAGGATTGAGCTCATAACTCTGGGTTTAGCAGGCTAATGCTCAAACCACTGAGCTACCCTACAGTCAGACCAGCTCCCTTAATAAAAAGTCACTTGCTTCAGAGTCAACAGAGCTCACTTAACACTTTTTCAGAAGGATCAATGCCTGCTAACAAGATTGCAAACAGTGTCAGGCTGTTACAGGGCTAGATAGCAAATATAACTTTTCCTAAATTTTCCATTTCTGGATAGATTGCAATGCTAGAACCAACAGACTGAATACATCCAGCCTACCATTGAATGTACCTTGCAGATCCTATTTATGAATTGGGCATGGAGATGTTTGTTTGTTTTTGTATGTAAAGTTAAATTAATCAACATGTTAGCTATATAGCTATTGTTTGGATGTATTATTTTAGGTAAATTTGCCTGCCTACTTCTTGCAAGCTTTGTCTGTTAATAAACTTTTCATTAGGTACACAATGGGCGAGTGTTGGGAGTGAAGTCTGCCAGAACTCACCTGCTTGTAACTGCAGGAATTTGACAATCTGAGCTAGGCTCACCCAGTTTATGGTGGATATCTGCTCAGAGCTACAGAGGAAGAGGGGAGATCCCTGAAATGCTCTTAGTATGTGCAGGAGAAGTCCTTTCCTATCTCAGATCTAGTGTGCGTGACCAAGAATCTCCATAGCTGAATGTATAATCCAAGAATACAGAGGATGTGAGGCCAATCCCCTCCAATTGGCTTTGTGATTAAATTTAAGCCTCAACCACTTGCTGTCTTTGGTACACAGCATTAAATGCAAGTGTCTGACTTGAGAAAATGTTTCATCTGATTTGATAGCCATTTCTATCTATCATTCCAGGGATTTAATGGGGCTTTCCTAGAGATTCCCCCCATACAATGTACATTATATACTCAAAGGAATATAAAGAGGAGGCTCATAGTTTATACTGTATTCGGATTTGAACTCAAGATCTCCAAGTGCATTATCTCACCAGCAGCGTTAAACCTTTGCACCACCTGTTTTCCATGTTTTGTGTTTCAGTACTTTTCCTGTGCTTGCTCCCATTGGCTTTTTTACTCTGGCAAGCCAGGACTCATTCCTTCAATGTGCCACTTAGACTTCTTGCTTTTTAAAAATTAGGAACTAGTTTGCCTCTTAAATTAAAAGGGAATCTTTGACCCAGAGGATCAAGTTATCCATTTGGCTTTGTGTTTTGCTCATGGTATGAAAGGCAGGGCCTGGAGACCTACGTCAGATGTTCAAAGTTCATGTGTATGAAAAGCCGCAGTGTAGATTTTGGTACTCTATCACTGTGATTTATTTTGCCAGGTGTGCAGCAACCATGCTAAGGAAACCATATGTTTTGTTGGCTGTGTACCAAGAAAAAAAATTATTTATTTTTCTTTTCTTAAAAAGAAAAACACAAAACAAACACAAAATTAAAGCCTTTAAACTGGAATTAAAATAATTATTTAATATTCTGTGTGGGGTTGGCTTGGTATAAATTTTCTCTATGGCATTCATCCTTGATATAAATTTAAAAGAATGTACTAAGGTTACAGAGATTAATTTGCTTGGCATTACAACACACACTACAAAGTCCAGAGTCTAGCTTAGCTGCATTAAATAGGTAATATATTTTGTTTAAAGTTTCAATTAAAACCTGGGGTCAAAAGATATAATGGTCCCCATGGGATCTTGAACACTTTAATGCCAATATTAGGATTGCTTAAGGATCAGGCTTGGGTCTAGATGTCTTTTGCTTTCCTGGAAATATGATATTATACAGTTGATTGTATTACACTGCTTTTAAAACCACACAGGCCCACCTGCTACAGTAATTCATACTTCTGCCAGTTTAGTGGTGTGAAAGAGAGTAAAATGAAGTGTTGGAGCTTTATATTAATATTGAGAGATAAAGGGAAATATATGGATAATGTTGTTCAGCTTATTGAATGGCAAATGCACTTCATCCATCTCTGCCTATTTTTCAAGTGCATTTCAGTTAAACTTGATAACCATTTTTGATAGAGAGCTTCCTTTGTAACTTGCATCTAATCCTATGTGCACTGAATAGTATGTGTACACAGTGCAGGTTATGAGGGAAAGTTGGGAGCAGAAAAAGAGGGGCCTTGGTGGAACTTGTGACTTTTTCATTGACTTACAGACTTTATGGCCGGAAGGGACCATCATGATCATCTAGTCTGACCTCCTGCTCATCACTGGTCACAGAACCTCACCCACCCACTCCTGTAATAGATCCATAACCTTTGGCTGAGTTACTGATGTCCTCAAATCATTATTTAAAGACTTCAAGTTACAGCGAATCCACCACTTAACACTAGTTTAAACCTGCAAGTGACCCAGGACCCATGCTGCAGAGTAAGGCAAAAAAACCCAGGATCTCTACCAGTCTGATCCAGGGGAAACTTCCTTCCTGACCACAACTATGGCAGTCAGTTGGACCTTAAGCATTTTGGCAAGACCCACTAGCCAGACACCCGGGAAAGAATTCTCTCTCGTAACTCAAAGCCCTCCCCATCTAATGTCCCATCACTGGCCGTTGGGGGATATTTGTTACTAGCAGTTATAGATCAGCTACATACCATTGTAGGCAGTCTCCTCATACCATCCCCTCCATAAACGTACCAAGCTCAGTCTTGAAGTGAGTTAGGTATTTTGTCCCATTGCTCCCCTTGGAAGGCTGTTCGTAAATGAAGTTACCACTCAGTCTCTTTCTCAGCCTTCCCAATTTGCCTCTACACATGTTGCTTATGTGCAGATGCTGAGCACATGTGCATGGTGAAAGGTTACTATCCATGGCAAGTTTTCTTCTTTCAGTCTCTAGGAAGTTAAATGATTTCTCCTTGTTGCTCTGCTACATTACACATGGACAGAAACCAAGCTGTCTTACACCAGTGGAAGCCATGTATAGTACAGGTGGGGGAGCCAGATTTTACATCTGGCATAGAAATAGAGATTCACATCACGAATATGAAGATTTAGCACAGAGAGAGAAGTTTCTGTGTTGATGGTTATAACATAACTATCACTTTATTTGATTATTCTTTTGGGTGGATGTGGCCATTTGTACAAGCCTGTTAATATTGTTAAGACTCCTTCCCCTTTTGCCCCTTACTCCCAGTAAATGCTTTTCTTATTGAATTGCTTTTAAATATTGTTTAGGGCTCCAAGGAACACTTTTGTTGGTATAGTCTTACAGTTCATGCTGTGCTAGACGTATTTTTTAAGAGCCAAACATGACTGAGCTGTGCAATATGTGTCCCACACCATAACCTATTAAAAACATGATGCCCTGCACTTATGTCAGAGTCAGTGGTCAAAACATTGGGCATGCTTCTAATGAAGTTTTATTGAGAATAGTTTAATAATGTACAGTACAAAACATTTATTTTCTTTAAATGTATATAAGCTGAACATGAGGCCTTTTTTCTCCTCATGCAAATGCTTGATTGTACATTATAGAGGTGCTAATAACGGAGTTTGCTACAGTGGGAAGAAAAGGTTGTGCTCCCCTCCTCCCCTATTCTCCTACGTCACCCCCAACTAGGTTACTGTCATTTATATCCGCTCATGCAAAGCTGAATATGAAACTTTTGGCTGATTGAAACTTCTGGCTGTTTTGTTTTAGGATTCTAATTATTCAGACTGAGTACAAAGATTACAGAAGTGAATTGCTAAGGGGGTTGTGGCTACTACATTTGAGACCATTTTGAGACCGAGTTCCAAAAGTTTTTGTTCACATTTTTCTTCTCCTGGGACAATCAATCTCTATTCTCATGTAAAACACTTCAATTTTATTACACACACAGTATTCTGGAGAGGCCAAGAGCCTATGAGTTCAATATTTTAACATATTAGAAGTCTGGTTTAAAAATGAGCGTAACCATTACATTTTCAGACAGAAATATAGTCTGATATCTAAACTGGGCTACTGGTATACCAATTACGCATGGTCCAAATGGTAGGTCCTTTCATCAACAGCCCTTTGAAAAGAAATACACTGTTGAAACAATGTCAATGTTTACCACTTCAACAATGGCTACATTTTTTTACTATACACCTGCATAAAATGAAAGGTATAAGAGACAAATTATCTTTTCATTTACAAATGCTGAGTCATTCCATTTGTTCTCTCCTTAGTGACTGTGGGTGACACATCTGTCTGAAACTAAAAAATCAAATAACTATCTCAGCTGAGTTGTTTGTCAATGACTTCTTGTTTCACTGGAGTTTTCAGACTATACTTCTTTAACGACTGTTCAGTTCCTTATTGAAATTCATTTGCTTTTTATTTTCATCCCTCTCCATCCAGTTGTAGGATTTTTTTTTAAGTTGATTTTCATTCTAATTAAACCAAAAATCTGAGTCTCCATTTTGATTGGTTGCAAGTGGCCTATAAGAACACAGTCAAATCCATATAAATGAGTAATTGACTCCCCTCCAGCAAAAAAGCTTATAAAATGCTGTGTGCTCTGAGAAATCTTCAAAGAGATTGTTCTATGAAAGAAAAAAAAATGCTTGTTCTGTGTACAGTATACTTCATATACATTAAGATCACATGCACCAATGGCTCCAGAGAAGCTCTGTGTGCAGACTATGCTTATTAACAATAATGTGCATGCTGCATTATAGATTAAACATAACTATTAAGCATAGCTATAACAGTGCTTTTAGCTTTATTATTTGCATGCATACCCTAGTAGTTCAGAAAAAGCCATTGCAATATGTTCTGTGAAGGTGTAACGGTACAGTACAATTGATGCAAAACATGTAGTAAATATGCTTATTAAGCATGTGCAATATAATGTTATAAAATATATCTCCTTTTATTCTATTTTGAATTCCATTTTTTGTTAGTGCAATGGACAAGTTGATGTTTTGAAACTCTATACTCTCAGATTTGGTACACCAATGTTTTGCCATGAATGATTTTTTTTTTTTTTTTTTGCATATTACAAACACTTTTAAATACTACCTGATAGTACTAAGAAGCAGATTGCAATGCATCTGTCCTGACTATGGGTAATATATACCTGTATTTGTCTTTTCAGTATCTATAGAGGCATAATGCTGGTACATTTGCAGCCCCATAATAGTCTGCTCATCAGTACATCTAACATGTTCCCCTCAGGGAAATGGCCTTTGCTTGGGTTATTCATATTTCAGGATTTCTTAGTGCTGAAAATATAGCAACATTATTTGTGGTATGTTTGAAATTTTCTAATATCTGCCCAAAGTAGAAATAATCCAATATGCAAATCCCTCTTGTTTATGAACAAACCAGAAGTAAAGACAGGTAGTGATCCTAATCTAGAACTGCATAACACTGCTTGTCTCCCTGTTCGCACTAAATAGTCCCTTGTTTTGTTCTTTTTCACTATATGAGACATTCTGGAAATTTATAACTCCTTTCTTCCCCTCTTGGGTGCTAAACCATATCACAATCTACTCCTTTGCAGTGTAAAGTGGTAAATTTGACTCCTAGAGAAGATAACTCATTGTAGCCACCTAATCTTTTGTTTTTCTTTTCATCACTAATCACTCTTTTCTTATTATCTTTGTTTTTTTAACTGATCATTGTTTTTGTCTTGAATTGTTTCACACCTTTTCCACTGTGATGATTTAAGTGTTGTTTTCCTGTTTCTAAGAAGTTTTGAAATATGTGCTTGTATTGTAAGATTCCTGAGGGTTCTGGTGTTTATAAAAAGAAAACACCTTAGACTGCTTTTGCAATGGTAATAGAAGTGTTGCAAATGATTCTTTGTTTTGTGTAGTAAATACGGAATAAACTAATTTTTAGTTTCAAGGCTTTTGTTGGCATCGATGTAGTTAAAGGATACATTCTATCCATTATGCTTTCCTTTGTACTAAAGTATTAAATTAAAAGGGTTCTTGGTGAAACAATCTACAAAACACTTTAAATATAGCATCATATATAAATATACTAAGTAAATTACAGCTGCAGTGTAATAATGAGATCATCTAGCCCATCCCCTTCCCAGTGCGGGATTGCCTTTAAAACTGGGTAATTTAAAGAGAATGTTAGGTGAATAATTCCTCCCCGAACTTGAAATTTGTTGAACAAATAATTCCAATATTGTGGGGTCCCCCGTATCCCCTCCCCCACACCAGTTGAGCTTTACATTGGTGAGTCATGTCTTGTTTTAGATGTCCCATTGGATGTGGCTTCCACCAGTTTCAGGTTTAAAGTCCACAGAATACTAAAGATAGGAATCTGTAAATTAATGTTACTGCTGAGAACTCGTTTAACCCTGCAAAGTATTGAATGATCATGTACCTGTGGTGAGCCATCAAAAGCTTTCGTTTTGGTATCTCCCTATGGCTTCTTTTCAGCAGAATCACTTAAGCACAGGGTTAAGTGCTTTTGCTGAATTGGGGCCCAGATTCCTGTACGTTGACTTGTTCTCCTTATGGTGACTGAGGTACCTTTGAAACATTGTGACATATAACAGATTTCCTTCTGTGCCTTTGTGATCTAGTTTGTCAAAGTGGGATATACGTTCATTAAACTGCATAGGTTTGACCGGATACATTATCAAACTGAATTTGTTATATGGAACCATTTCTATTTTCAGTATGAGCACTTTACAAATGAATGTGTTAAATGCTGATAGTGTGAAGGTCAATGGAGCAGCCAGTTTGTATTCTGCAGCTACTTTCATATCTCATGTCACTGGGTGCTCTATTAAGGATTTACTGAAAATTAGATCATTCACATTACAAAAGTTTGTGCAAATATACAGTAGTAACTGTCAAATATCACTAATTCTATTTTAAACTTTTTGGCCCTGTGCAGATATATATATATATATATATAATCTCATCCTAAATGACAAAATCCAATCCCTATATATCTCATCCAATAGAATGGTTGAAAAGCATCTCAAACCATAGAAGCTTTTATTAGATTTGACTTACTTTAACCAAGAATATGGCCAGATTGATTGAACTGAATGTTTGCAATATTTTTCCCCCTATCTGGGACAAACCCCCATCACATCCTTAACTGAAGTGATTATTTAATAGCAGGGCTCTAAATCCTCCCTCCCCCCCCCAAAAAAATAGTTATAGAGGAAACCCTGATAGACCTTCAGCTGTAGTCACATAATCAAAAGCTGCTATATTACAGACAGTTAGAACCTGGGCTTTACAGGCAGAAATAAAGCTTTCAATAGAAATACTTGAATATGGCCAGCAAAGGAGAGCAATTTTAAAGTCTTCAAGGGAGCTTTCTGTGTAGACAGTTTGACATTTAGGTCAGTAAATTCAGAGTTGAATTTCTGGATGCAGAGTCAACAATACCCTCCAGGAGAAGGTCATTTAATAGGTTTTGCTGTGAAGTACTTGATTTCTAAAACCTTCCTCAATTTAATCTGCCTACCAGCCTTTCAAGCGCATCTGTTTATCTCTCCAGTTCCTTATATTAGCATCCATCCTGAGAAATATTTGATAAGATTGTGTCTCTTCATAAGTTTAAACAGTGCATAATGCATTGTTGGATCTATGAGACTATTATAGATGGTTCTGGCAGCACCACCCATTAAGGTTGTCTGTCACTTCCAATTATAAGACCCTATTTTCAATTGCTTATAATTGTGCCTAACTGTCACCATTTAGGCTGAAATTTTTCATGCCAGGTGTCTGCCTCAGATCTTTTTGGGGGTGGAGTGGGGAATTTTCAGCTAAAAGCGTTCAGCCATTTCTGAGAATGAGGCAAGAGAAAATATGTTGTTGTGTTCATGTTGATTTTTGGTGGCCTTTTCTTTGAATACTTGTAGCACTTCATGCTTTGAAGCAGCGACTTGAAAACTATGGGGGTGGGGGGTGACCTTTGTGTCAGGGATGTGCCTTTTTCCATCCCTGTGCAAATCTGCCCAAATAGGACTAAGTTATAATTCTTTGAAATATCACAGTTTACACATGCTCAATAGAGTCTTCTTAGATTTTAGCAACTAAATTCCCTGAAGGTTCAATCCACATTGGGCATACTACAGCCTGGGACCAAGCAGGACTTTTCTTGAAATTGTAGCTTTGAGCTGCTGCAGGCCATGATGGTTCTCTAAGTCAGACACCTAAACTGAATACAGGGCGCAGGTCTCTCCTCTGCTGTCAATGATGCCCTACTGGGCCCATGCACTCTAGAGGAAGCTGACCAATTTGAATGCAGAGGGAACAAGAACCAGACTTGCAGATGAGAAGCAGAGTAGATTTGGATAAGAAGTCGAGGGAGAGGGAAACTAGGACTAGGAGTTGAGGTGGGGAGGGAGAGTGGGACTGGCTGAGCAAGGAGATTGGGACTTGGCGCTGAGGAGGGAAATGACCAGTGGGGACTGGGAGCTAGTAGTTGGGGAGGAAACTGAGATAAAATGAGAAGCCGTGAGGGAGATTGGGGGGTGGGGGCAGGGGGAGCCTGGGACTTGCAGGGCAATTAAACTGTGACTTAGAGCTAGTGATGTGGCAGTAAAGTAGTGAGGGAGGAGGAAAGATATATCAGAAGAGGAACTGTGGTTCAGGGTGAAGCAGTGGTGTTGCCTGGGATAAGAGATGAGGACAAGGAGCTGAGGTGGGGGGAAACACTGTAACTAGAAGAGAAGCCCAAGGACAGAGATGGTGCTTGAAGCCAGTGAGGATAGGGAACATGGATAAGGAGTTCAGAATGTGGACAACTGGAGTTCAGGATGCTGAGGAGAGACCGATTGGAGTGGTAGAGAGAGTGGGAGAACTGGGACTGGGTGGGGAAAGAGACAAGGAATGAGAGGAAGGTCAGGGAACTGGGAAAAGCTGGGCAAAGAGACTGGAAGTTGAGGGAGAGGGCCTTAAGGACAGGAGAGTCCAGAGGAGTGAGATGAGGCTGTGCTAAGCAAGGAGACTGGGACAGGGATGAGAAAACTGAGGAATGGAGACTGGGACTGACTAGGTGAGGAGAATGGAACTTGGATGGGGAAAAGACAAGACTCAGACAAGGACAGTTTGGAGTATAAAAGATAGGATGTGATTATGTCATTAAAGACTGTAGCATAATGCATATGCACAAGGAGGTGCAAATTCAGGTTGATAAGGCAGCCTTAATTGTGGCATTTTTTAACTTGAGTGCTTAACTTTGCAACTGTAATCATGCTGTTTTGCATGTAATAGATTATAAATTTGATGCCATTCATTTGAGAGTTAGCATAGGTTACTGGACTGAGCATGGGGTTGGAACTCCTGAGGTCTAACCCCATTTATTCTGCTGAATTAGCATAGGGCCTTCGATAAATCACAGTTTATACGTATGCGGAAAATAATGTCAGTTAGTTAATAGGTGTAATCCTGACCCTATTGAAGTCATTAGTCTTTTTGCCATGGACTTCAGTGGGGCCAAGATTTCACTAAATGTGTCTATAGCACATTCAAAATGTGCTATGTAAATGCAGAGTATTATTATTCTGAAAACTGTCATACTTCATTTTTAATTAATTGTTTAATCCTGCTTGTTTCTGATTAGCTTTGCAAGATTTTGTTTGATTTTTCTCTTCAAATTGTTTCTTCTACACTACATTAAATGCATTTTCAAAAATTTCAATATTACTGCCCCAAAGTGCATTTCTGTCATTGCCATCATTCTCCCACTATCCTTGTACATTTGCTGCCTGAGTCTTTCAGAGCAAAGGATTTTACTTTGAGAAGTTTGTCAGATTTTGATCCTTTTTCACATATTGGCTTCCATAATCCTTACAAAGTTCAAATCAGATTAAAGCACTAGTGATGTTATACAGTGATTGCAGGCAGGGCCGGCTCCAGGCACCAGCCGAGCAAGCTGGTGCTTGGGGTGGCAGCTTGTAGGAGGCGGCATTCCGCCCAATCCTAGGGCGGCACGGTCGCTTTTTTTTGTTGTTGTTCCGCTCCGGCCGCCCTGTATGGGGCAGCGGCCTGGAGGACGGGAGCACCCTGCAGCAAGCCCAGCAGGGCAGCCCGTGTCCTTCCCTCCCAGCCGACTGGAGCGGTGTGGAGCCCTCCCGGTAGGGGGCACGGTGGGAGGGGCCACGTGGCAGCGCCCCGCTGAAGCCCTGGCCTCCCCCCTTCTCTCTCTCCCCCACTCCCTCCCCCTCCCCCCTCTAGCCAGGGCACATCTGCAGGGCAGGGAGTCCCCCTGCACCCTGGCTCCGGCCGCGCTGCAGGTTTTTTTTTTGCTTGGGGCGGCCAGAAAGCCAGAGCCGGTCCTGATTGCAGGGCACCAGATTTCACCAACTGCAGTGTGTTTTGTTTTTTCTATGTCCTCCCTCATTATTTTAACCTTCTTTGGGAACTTTTCTTAACCTTCCCAGTGGCAGCTCCAGGCACCAGCGCTCCAAGCGTGTGCCTGGGGCGGCAAGCCGCGGGGGGCACCCTGCCGGTCCCTGCGATGGCAGCAGTCAGGCAGCCTTCGGCGGCATGCCTGTGGGAGGTCTGCCGGTCCTGTGGATTCGGCGGCAATTCGGCGGCGGGTATGCCGAAGCCGCGGGACCAGGGATCTCCCGCAGGCATGCCGCCGAAGGCAGCCTGACTGCCGTGCTTGGGGTGGCAAAAAAGCTAGAACCGCCCCTGAACCTACCTCGGTTTTTTTTACCCTCATCTATGATCTTGATGCGTTATGGTTAAACACAAATACATGCTGTAATTTCACTTCATGCTGTGTAATGTGAATTGATTGAAAAGAAATAGTTCTTGCATAGCAGATGTGTTGGTTACTTTGGGAATTTTGATTGATACTCCCACTTTCAATTCCTTTCCAACCAGACTTTCATCTCGCTTGTGATCTTTCATCCTTAATAAGACTATTCCTCCGTTCCTTCATCACTAAGGTGTCCATAAAGTAGTTTGTTTTCTAACTTGCCGGCATTCAAAGCTATGCATTGTCTTAGAGGCCATCATTCATATATAGGTGGACAGTCACAACGTAGAACTTTTTTTTAATTTTTGCAATTCAAATGATAAATCTATTAAAATCCTATGTCCTCAGACTGGTTATCATTTATTTAATAGGAGAAGCCTACATGAGACTGAGCAAGCTGCCTGAAGCAGAACACTGGTATATGGAGTCGTTGCGATCCAAGACTGACCACATCCCAGCACATCTCACATATGGGAAACTTCTGGCTCTCACGGTGAGTTAATCCATTTCTGAGAGTAAATACTAGAGTTCCCAAAAGAAGTGAGGTAGAGGAATAACCTGGCCTTGTGGCATTCTTGGTCTGGAAATTGATTATGATGCTATTAATAAATACTTTGTATTTCAATAGTATCTTCCAACTCAGGAACTAAATATACTGTAAAACATCACCTATATATCTTTGTAACCCCTTGCCCATTAATGAAATGCAGCCACCTCTGAGGAGGAACATAGCAGCTGTAGTATAGCTCACAGTAACCATATACAAGTTTATAGCAGGAAATAAAGAATACTGTATCCATCTGAAAGATGCATGCATTAAGACTAAGGGTTTGTCTACACAGTGGGATAATGCATTGTACGGGAGTGTGATCTTTATAATACACTAACAAGTTGCACATTAATTGGTCTGTTTCGACCCTGCTGGGGTGCACTAAAAGTTCCCTGGTGCGAACTAATGTAGTCTGTTTCAAATTGTATCATAGTGCTGTTCCGTGAGGTCAAAGCCCTAAGTTACTTTATTATAGTTGATTTAGATGGTGAATGTCCTTATTTTAATATTAAAATATCTTTGTTTACATACTGAGTCCAGCCCCCTGCCTTCACTAGCAGGACCAAATACTGATTTTGCCCCAGATCCCTAAGTGGCCCCCTCCAGGACTGAGCTCACAACCCTGGGTTTAGTAGGCCAGTGCTCAAACCACTGAGCTATCCCTCCTTTAGGGGGTGCTATCCCTCCTTTAGGGGGTGCCACTTAGGGAACTGGGGCAGAATAAGTACTTGGTCCCACTAGTGAAGGCAGGGGGCTGGACTCAATGACCTTTCAGGGTCCCTTCCAGCTCTATGAGATAGGTATATCTCCATATATTACTCCCTTTCATCTAAGGATCCTAAAGCATTTACAGGCAGCAGTTGGGCTGTGCAATAATGTGATATATTAAAACATTATCTTTATTTTACAAGGGAAACTGAGGCATTCCTCAGTGGTGAAGTGTCTTGCCGAGTCATACAGCACATCAATAGCAGTGACTGGAAATGTAACCCAGAACACCCAATTACTTGTCTTATACTCAGCCTGCACACTTCCATCTTTTAATGGTAGCTTTTCCATGATGATTTTCTTGCCCTCATCTTTCAAAGGAAAGGCCTTACATTGTCCTTCTCACAGTCTTAGTGCAGGGCTGGCCATACCATGATTTTGCTAGACTTTTTCAACATGCTCATGTTGCCTCCTGAAATTCACTTTCAGATCTGTAAACAGTTGAGCTCACGGCTCCAGCATAATGTGCCCAAAGATAGTCACAGCAGAGAAGGGAATTACAGTCCCTATTTGGATATCCCATTGCACCAGTAGTGTGCAGCTAACTGTCTCCCTGACGTTTTGAAGTTATAAAACGGATTCCCTCTTTTCTTAGTCACTAATACTTCCTCCCATTTTTGCAGCTGCCATTTTCTTCCCATTTCTTTCTGCTGTGCTGATCACTTCCTCTCTATTTTCTACTCACAATCTTCTTTTTCTCTCCCATACTCTTCTTTATCTTTCAGCCTTTCACTTCCATTGGCATACCTCCTTTGTTTCCCTAGTTGTCATGTGGGTATGACTTCACTGAAACACACACACACCACCACCACCACCATCACCAACAACCACCCACCTACCACCAAACAGTGTGTTCTTAACTCTGGTTAAAATAGCAGTGAAGACATGGCAATTTGCCTTTTAGCTTGGGTTAGCATCTCGCTTTCAACCCCAGACTCCCCTCTAGGCTTTAACTAGAGCTGCTCACTCAAGTTAAAAGCTGAGTTGCCATGTCTTCACTGCTATTTTAACCTGAGTCAGCTATTATGGTTTAGCTAATATGAATTAACAACACACCTATTGATGTGGACACAGCAGCAAAATGAGAACAGACATATGCATGGAATTCAGTGGCAGGCTGCAACTTTTATTAAATTTTAACAGAAGGGAGGGCTGCTACCCACCACCCATCACCCACACTCTCCTGTATTAGGCATTGAATTGGTTCCAGTGAGGCGGTTATAGGACTCATTATCATATAACCCATAACATGGGGTAGGACTTCCTCCACTTACCCCAGAATTCAGTTCTCTCTGAGTCCTAGAACCCTTCCCCCATGAGGGGGACAGAGGGTGAACCTGTGTGGGGACCTGGGCCCATGAGAACCACAAGGTCCAACTTCTGCCTGCGAGGGCCACAAGGTTTCACCCTATTACTTGAGCCCAAAGTCCTTCACCAGAATCCCAGGTTTCTTATCTCTGGGGACCGTTCATTTTATTCCCTTAACCACAATGAAAACTGGATACAGGGAGCATCAGCAACTAGCTTGATCGCTCTCCCCACCCAACCACACTGTATGGTATCACAATTCCTGCCCAATCCATTGCCTCATATCCTGTAGCCATATGTAAGCATTTCCATCGGACAAATGTACATCTTCCTTGCTGGAATGGAGCTGAAAGAGATGTCACCTGGCTCCTGCTCTGGGCTAAATCCTGGGAACTGGGAAGTGCTGGCAAATCAGCACCCCTCTCTCCCAGCTGGCCAATGGGTGCCAGAGACTCCCAAGGGGAGGAGCTACCTATTGTCCCTTGGCGAGTGTCTCCGTCCCTTGCCACTGGGGCTGTCCCTCTTTCACAGCAGGCCCCATCAATGTCCCCCATCCATTGATGAGGCTGGTGGCATTGTTTGCAGTGAAGAAATACTGTATGTTGCTCTGCCTTGTTCTGCTCCTCAATCCTTTGGCTTCCCTCTGAACACCCTCATCTTCCTTTGTCTCAGGCTAGGTCTACACTACCCGCCTGAATCGGCAGGTAGAAATCGATCTCTCGGGGATCGAATTATCGTGTCTCGTCAGGACGCGACAATCGATCCCCGAATCGACGCTCTTACTCCACCAGCAGAGATGGGAGTAAGCGCCGTCGATGGGGAGCCGCGGAGGTCGATTTTGCCGCCGTCCTCACAGCGGGGTAAGTCGGCTCCGATACGTCAAATTCAGCTACGCTATTCGCGTAGCTGAATTTGCGTATCTTAAATCGACCCCCCCCCCCCCCGTAGTGAAGACCTGCCCTCAGCTTCACTAGGGCCCCTCTTCTACACAGTCTTCTGACAAAGGACTTTTGTATACAGTGTAACAGGAAAGAAATGTAAAAGAAATACTTTAACTCCACCATATCCTCCACCCTTTCTTTACTTTTGCTTAAAATACATGAATTGCAGCGAGAAAAGTTTAGAACAGAAGGACTGAGATGAGAGAAGGAAGTGACGACAACAATTAAAGTGAATTCAACATCTATTTTCAAATGTTACTAAAAGCTGTCAATTAAAAGGTTTAATAACGCCAGTACAGATTGGAGCTTTCAGTTTGCAATGGAATAATAGTTGAGCTCTGATCATTATCCCACTGTCTGTCAGTTTCAAGCTGTGGAACTATAATTTTCCAGTCTAATTCCCAATTCCAGTTAAAATTTCTCACATACTGACATACACATGCACTTTTGGGATATATCTATTTAATATTAAACTCCAAGTGGAATACATCACAGGATTTCCCAGTTCACCTTCCTCTTCTGGCCCACTTCATTATTTGCACCTGAGGAGTATATTTGAAAGCTTGCATGATGAGGGTTTTTTTTTTTTCTCATTCTCTTTTTTTTCTTGAAGAAATATTTTTATGAGACTCAGAAGTTCTATTTTACTAGAACATGTGGAAGAGGAAGGAAGGGTTTTCTCAGTTAGAATCCAGATCTCTATTTTTTCCACCCCACACCTCTCTTTTACATATGTAATTTTACATATATTCTTAATTGCTGATTAGATGGAATATACAATCTGTTATGGGATGTCTTGTCATTTCCATGGAAAAAAAAATTCTACATCTTTTTTTTTTTAACATCTTAATTATTTCCAAATTATGAGAACTGGCTACAAGAAATTTTAGATTTGTCCTTTAGTCCTGAAATAATTTTATTATATAATTGTGGGTTTCTGAATTGATAACATGCACCTAATTTGGAGGGAGAATGGAAAAGGGTGAAAAAGTCCACACAAATTTGTATTAGAGTTTAACTGTTTACATTTCTTGAAGGAATTTAAACACAAGATGCATATGAAGCAACCAGTGCCTTCAGGTTCAGGAAAGAATATATATCGATAGCAGAATTGAAATGAATCTCTATACAACTCTGAGTATTGGACACCACATCATGATGTTAAACCATAGGCCAGTGAAATACAATACCCCTCCTTTCCCCACACACGCACTCTTTCATGTTTGTCTATTTTCATCAAAAATGATTAATATTGCCCTAAAATTATCTTTTCTTTTATTATTGCCATGTCTTCTCTGTATATATTCATTGCTGTACATATGACAGCAATGTGCATTAACAGAAAAATAAGACAGAAGACACAAAAGGAGCATTTTTTTGTTTTTTGTTTTTTACCCTTCCAGAATGTAATTAACATAGTGCTTCAGAACACAACACTAGTTAGATGATGATGTGGTAGTGGATATGAAATGCATATATGTGGTTGTGGTTTGTTTTTGTTTTTAATTATTCAAGTTTGGTCACTGACATTTCAATATTGGGAAAAAGAACAGGAGTACTTGTGGCACCTTAGAGTACCTGTTCTTTTTGCGGATACAGACTAACACGGCTGCTACTCTGAAACCTTTCAATATTGGGAATGATTTATGACCAATACATGGGAAAGGAGAAGAATATATTTTATTGGATTTTCTACAGTCATCAGTTTTTTCAGGAGAGCTGAATGGAGCAGGAAATTAACAGTGGGATATGAAACCTTTGACCTCCAGGTTGTTGGTTCAGCCTTGGTCAGTTTTACAGCACAATGGTTGTTCGATGGCGTCTGTGAAAGGAGTTTCAAGCAGAGGTATCTTCATCACAAAGGCTTCTTTCATGACTCGCACTCACTGGCATGCTTAATCGAAGTCTCTACAGATTCCACTGGGATTAGATAGAGATGGAAACTGGAATAATCTCTCATCTCATCCCTCCAAGCCAGGGTTAAAGTCACATTGTGATTCATTCTTAATTTGAACTTTGCTATTTAAGTCTATTGAATAGAAATGGACACTGCACAGATGACTGAAAAAAGGCGGGAAGTTATTATAGTGCCTTGGGTGATTCTCTCAAATGTTAAGGAGAGACATTTTGGGGGGTCTCTCCTTTTATGTCACACCAGTCGTAGTTTGTTTAAAGTCAAACTTTTTGTACCTTTTTTTTTTTTTTGAGCTACAGTAAAACAAATGTTGAAACAAGCTTCTATTAAAAGTTCTACTTGGCTGTTAGCTTATTTTCCAAGGAAGAGATGGGGCAGTGAGTGGGAGGAGATGAAGAATGAAAATGATAACTGAGCTAGAAAACTTTCCTTGGCCGGGGAGCTAAAAAAAAAAAATGCTCAGCCAAGCTTCTAGGTCTCAGCCAAAGGCAATTGTACAACATAAACCTAGTTGTAAAATCAAAACTGTAAAGTTCACAAATTCAATAATGTTTTATTTCCTGACTTAAATAGCCCAATTTTAACCCCAGCTTTTCTGCCTCCTTAAGTCTGTTGCCAGTATTAACACCTACTAATTCCACCAGTGCCAAACCTGGCTATTGAACCAGCTTCTTGTACCTTCTGGATTCATCTTCCTCTTGTGAACAACTGTTATGTTTGTGGGGAGGACGTAACCTATGCCCAGTCTGTTAAGAATTGCCAAATTGCTGCTAATTGCTGTAGGCTGTGATTTCCCAATTTGCAGTAGGAGCAATTTATAGTTTTATAAATGTATGAGTATAAATCAAGTAGTGTGCTAGAGTACTGAGTTACTAAATGCATTTATATTGTCTGGACTTGGCTCTAACATATCAAATGCAACTAATGAAATATGAATGCAGAGAGCATGTTCTTAACCTATGATTTCTTTTATGATTTCCTGATACTTTTTATTTCTTCAAAAATTAGTCCTATAAGACACCTTAAAATAAAGCTGCTTTATTGCTCTATCCAATATACCTGTTTAGCTGTGAAAAGTTAATATAATCCTCCTTTCTCTTCTTGACCGCTTGGGACAATGACCTCTGTGTCTTGTTCCTTTTCTTGGTCCACTGAAACAAGTTTCTAATTATCATAGTTGCCTTCAACGATGTAGGATACAGTGTTATGAATCAAACTCAAATCTCAAGTGCAGTAGACATTAAAAGATGACATCAGATCTTGCTGAAAAGAGATTTTTAAACAGAATTTGTTCCTTTTTGAGTGGTTTACCCTGCTGAAACACAGGATGGTATACCCTGTTTTTACAACTGTAAAAAAAAAAAAAAAAGGTAAATCAGAATTCATCCTGTACTGTAAAACTTAAAATTATGGTAACAGTGTGGTGAATGAATGATATTAATTCATTTAATTTTAAGTTGATTTTTGCAGCTTCAGATCTGCAAGCAGCTAATATTACTCCTGTTTTGAAGGGCTGTTTGCATAGCGGGACTTTAAACCTTCATTTTACAAGCAATACAATGAACAATGGAAGGCAGAAAGTCTAATCTAAGCTCTATAATTTTTCTTGTGCTAGCTAATTTGCTTGGTTTTGTATATGCTTAGTATGAGGTTATTTGGAAGGTGCTAACCCATTCCATTTATAGACTTCCACCTGTTTCTGCAAAAGAGCAGAAAATACCAGCTTCAGTTTGAAGCACAACATAAAATCTAATTATTTACACACATCCCCGAAAATGAATATTGTTGCAAACCTTTGTACATTTTAATGTGTTACACACTAGTATTTTGTTTACATATTTTGATATTACTGTTTCTTTAGAAAAAGTTCAAATTTTGCTTTTTGTTTGAGAACTTTTTGATATAGGAGTAATTATTTTTGTGTGTGGGTCTTGTGAGTGTTTATAATGCTTAGTACAATGGGTCCCAATCTCTGATTGAGCCTTAGACACCCCTGAAATAATAATTCTTTTCTAAGCCTACCCAAATAGTGCATGTGTGTGTCCGTGCGTGCAATAAAGTGATATGGCTTAAACCTTTTTAAAAAACAACTATTAATGAAGCAGACAACTGTCTTACATTCATAGAAGTGTTAAACATGTGGCATTCCTGGGCAAAATGACTCTTAGTAAAGCTTACTGTCAGAGTATCTACAAGGATATGTCTGTGGAACTCAGAAGACACAGTCTGTGTTGTAATAAAAGCTGGACATTTAAAGTTACACTTGTAGACCTCAAAAACATTTTACTTATTGATCTTTTCAATACATTTCATGTAAGTCTGTTTGTTCAGATGTGACAATACATCTGAGGCCTAATTCTCATTTGTACTACAGCAACTTCATTCTCTCTAAGGGTATGTCTACATTACCCGCCAGATTGGCGGGCAGCGATCGATCCAGCGGGGGTTGACTTGTCACGTCTAGTCTAGACGCGATAAATCGACCCCCGAGCACTCTCCCGTCGACTCCTGCACTCCAGCTCGGTGAGAGGCGCAGGCAGAGTCGACGGGGGAGCGGCAGCAGTCGATTCACCACGGTGAAGACACCATGGTAAGTCGATCTAAGTAGGTCGACTTCAGCTATGTTATTCACATAGCTGAAGTTGCGTAACTTAGATCAACCCCCCCCCCCCCCCCCAGTGTAGACCAGGTCTTAGCGTGCAAAGATGCCTTAAAGTGGGAGCAATTTGTATTTTAGAGGGTTTAAATACAGTTTACTTCCACTCTGAGGCCCCTTTGCACTGATAGAGTAGTGTAAAGACGCTTAAGTGTAAATGAGGCTCAGACCCCTCATTTGTTTTTATAGCTGGTTGTTAAAGCTTTAACAACATGTGCTCATTCACTGCATAGATAGATACAACACCATATGTTTTTTGGATGCCATTATATTCGCTCAATAGTTATGTTCTAAGTTGAAATTCACTCAGCACAAAACCTATGTACCACAAAGCGCTCAATTCCGCTCCCTTTGAGGTAGATGGTAAAGCTCTCATTGGCTTAATTGGGAGAAGAGGTAGGCCAACACTGAGCAATTTGGGAAATCCTACACTAAAATTATAAGCTCCCTGTGCTGTTCTATTGTGTAAATATTTGTAATGTCTTTATACCTTTTCTGGGATATGGGAAATTCCAAGATGAAACAGGTAGTGTTCCTGTACATGCAGAAAAAATGACAAAACTTGAAATGCTTGAATATTGTGCTCCAAAGGAATGGTGTAATGAATTTGGATCTTCTTACTGAGTATCAACAGTCACAACTATTTGGCTACTCATACAAAAGATAATGCTGTATGCTCATATCTAAAAATTATGCTCACTAGGGTACATTTTTGCAGAATGTATATAAGAACAGCTAAATTTAGTGGTTAAAAAGCATGATTAGTAGCTCAGCTAGTAGGACAACTAGAAAGCAGCCTGTTGGCTGGTGTTTAAGTTCCTAGTTTTATTTTATTTATTCTTTTCTCAAGAACAGAATTTAGCCATTTGGATCAGCAATACCTGAATGTTATGCATTTTTTTAAGCTCTCTTAAGGCCTTGCATGCTAAGTTAGATAAATTGTTTGAGAAACATACTGGTGAAAGCAACATCCTAGCTGACCTCATCAGTCAACTGGGAAAACATGGGGTAACAGCCAAAGCACCTGAGCTCTTGCCTTACTTAGGTAATTTATTTCTTCTTCACAAGGAAAAACATAATTCTTATGAAAGGCTTTCAAATTTCAGAACTCCATTTATAAAATGTAATGGAGTCTCTTTGTCTAAAAATGACAGGCCCAGGTGCAGCCTTGAGCATGTACTCTAATTTGCTTTGCATTGTGTGAACAAAATTTTCAAAGGGAGAAAATGTCAGCACACATGCTAAGGAAACATAAGCAAGGCCATTTTTGCGTTAATCTAAGTTCAGTAGGCATTCAGCCTAAACTTTTTTGCCTACTGAAGGCTGTCAATTGGCATCTGCTTATACTGGATAGGCAATGGTGTTGGATGCACTAGTCTCTTTCTAGAAACCTTACTTAGGTGTCATAGATGGAACCAGATTGAAGGTTTCAATTCTATATACCCCAAGTGGATTTCTGCTCACATCAAAATGCCCACAGTTTGTAATAATGCAAATAGTGGTTGGTTTGCTTAAGAAACAGCCCAATAATATAAAATTAGGCAAGATGTAGTTTAAGAATTATATGTTTCGGTGTATCTCTTTGGGGAAACATGCAGTATTGGTTTGCCTTTTACTTGGCAAATTTATTTGGCTCCACATAGTGCTATTAATCTCTTATTTTTACCAGCTTCAAAATTGAACCTTAAATATTGGGGGGAAATAATTTGCTTCATAAAGTTTCTGTATTTCAGTTCTGAGCCAAGTAAATTCAGTAACAATCATACTAGGTGATTCCATACAATCCAGAATGTTTGATATGATTAAATAAGTCACACACATATGATAGTTAAGGACTCTTTTAAATTAAACTCCAAGAAACAAAATGATTTATAAGCCTCTATCCTGTCTTAGAGTAAAAATTAAAGTTAAACCTGATCCCTCACATTTTAAACGTATCCCCAGTAGGTGGCCAAAATCTTCCCTAGGGTGTTTGCTGCCACTTTTGCACAACTGACTAGTCAGAAAATTGGAGTTCAAATTGTCAATGCGCACTATTCCTCAAATTGGATATAAAAAGCCTATTGGTATCAAACAGCAACAAAGGATCTGACTAAGGGCAGGTCTACACTATGGGGTTAAGTCGACCTAAGTTACGCAACTCCAGCTACGTGAATAACATAGCTGGAGTCGACATAGCTTAGGTAGACTTATTGCGGTGTCTACACCGCGCTGGGTAGATGAGAGAAACTCTCCCGTTGACTTACCTTAAGCTTCTCGTTCCGGTAGAGTACCGAAGTCGATGGGAGAGCGATCTGCGGTTGATTTAGCGGGTCTTCACTAGCCCCACTGAATCAATCCCCAGTGGATCGATTGCTGCAGCATCGATCCACAGTAAATGTAAACATGCTCTAAGAATCTGTTGTTGCCAAAGTTCCCTTCCTTACCACATTATATATAAGCAATATTAATGAATAATTAGTGCATACCCTGAATGACAGAACAAAATAAATTTAAATAGATATGAGCATGGAAATATGAGGGAGGGAGAAAAGAAAAGGATGGGACAAAAGGAAAGAAAATGTATAACGGATCAACTGAGTTTGATCCATTACTATTAATGATTTGATCAGCCCAGCATGTTCCAATGGTTTGAAAAGAAGCGTAGGAGCCAGGATCTCTGAAGTTCTGTTTGGCAGCTCTGACAGCAACATCCTTTCTGGCTGTAGAGGTACTGTGCTTTGACCATCTCCTTTTTCCTCTGTGTAAAATAACGGTAACATTTGCATATTGGTACCAAGCAGGAATAGCGAAGATTAGTCACTGAGTTACTGTTCTTTAAAAAAAGTTTTGAAGTTGAAATGCTGAAATATATTCAAGTTACATTCAACTTTAATATATATGTATATAATTTTCTGGAGTAGTTTATGGCATTTTATATAGTGATTAGCTGAAAACAGCATAATATAACTATAGTAGGTGTCATAACTATAAAGGGAAGGCCAACAGCCCTCCTGTGTATAATACTATAAAATCCCTCCTGGCCAGAGACTCCAAAATCCTTTTACATGTAAAGGGTTAAGAAGCTCAGGTAACCTGGCTGACACTTGATCCAAAGGACCAATAAGGGGACAAGATACTTTCAAATCTTGGTGGGGGGAAGGCTTTTGTTTGTGCTCTTTGTTTTGGGGGAGTTCGCTCTTGGGACTAAGAGGGACCAGGCATCAATCCAGGCTCTCTAAATCTTTCTGAACAAGTCTCTCATATTTCAAACTTGTAAGTAAACAGCCAGGCAAGGCGTGTTAGTTTTATCTTTGTTTTCTCAACTTGTAAATGTATCTTTTACTAGGGTGTTTACTTCTGTTTGCTGTAACTTTGAACCTAAGGCTAGAGGGGGGTCCTCTGGGCTCTTTAAGTTTGATTACCCTGTAAAGTTATTTCCCATCCTGATTTTACAGAGATGATTTTTACCTTTTTCTTTAATTAAAAGCCTTCTTTTTAAGAACCTGATTGATTTTTTTCTTGTTTTTAGATCCAAGGGGATTGGATCTTGATCCACCAGCAGTTGGTGGGAGAAAGGAGGGGGGATGGTTAATTTCTCCTTGTTTTAAGATCCAAGGGGTTTGGATCTGTATTCACCAGGGAATTGGTGAAGAGTCTCTCAAGGCTACCCAGGGAAGGGAATTAGCACATTGGGAGTGGTGGCAGCGGACCAGATCTAAGCTGGTAGTTAAGCTTAGAAGTTTCATGCAGGCCCCCACATTTGTACCCTAAAGTTCAGAGTGGGGAAGCAGCCTTGACAGTAGGAATAACATTTCAAGGATTGTTTATTAAATGCTTTCAAACTCTAGAAATTTTTCACTTGCATGAAAAGACACACTTTCTAAATGGGCCAACTCAGTTAGATGACTGAACTGGTTAGATATTTCATTTTTGGAGGCTAAATATCTTGGCAGGTAAAATTATTCATAGGAGGAATTTTTTAATAAAAGTTGAATTTTCCAGTTTAATTCCCATCATAGCAGAGTATTATGGATATAGGATTCCTGGTAGGTCCATATTCAATTAAATTCAATCCATCATTGACTGACATCCAAAAATGATTAACTGGTTGGCTCTTTGACTGCTGTGTAATAAAGTGCCCTTATCACCATTCAGACGTTTATTGACTAGTCTTAAATTTGAGAACAGCGGCTTATCTTCAGAGTGCAATATATATATGACATAATTTTCTATTGTATTAAACCCTTTGTGGGGTCCACTTACGATCTAGCCAAATTGAACCAAGCTTGAGACCATGCCATTATTATTAGGGATGGGTCCAAGTCAGAAAGTTTGGATCTAATTCTGAAATTTCCTAACGTTCAGAGGTGGTTTGGGCCTGGAGTTCCAATTTTGGGATCAGTTTTTATATACCAAACACGTACTACATAGTTTCTCATTCTTTTTTTCTCTCAGAATATGTCTGAATATAAAAGTCACATTGCATTACTTTATGGCCATTATCCCCCAGTTGCTTTAGGTGTGGTTTATCCAGTATACATGGATACATCTGTGTCTTAAATGACAGGATTTCCTAGCTAGAGATATTTCCATAACTGGCATCTATCAAGGTTGTATTTCCTGAGGTTGGCCACATGTCATAAAACTATATCCATGAATACACTTCTCAATTCCATTAGGACATATTTTTGACTGTACGCCAAAATTCTGTGGGACTAATTGTAAAATGAAAGGCTCGCTCATTGTAAAATAAATTTTAAAAGGTATTTAGATTACCAGTTGGTAAATGACATTGTGTCTTGCTCCTGTGAATAGGATAGTGGAAGCCATAAATTGTTCCTACTCACTCACGAAAATTTGAAGCTCATGACTGGAAACAGAGAAGGCAAACACACAATGAACTGTTTTCATGAAAGAAAGAAATATCTTTATTTTGTTAAATGGTACAATATAGGCCCCCAGTTACCTGTTACTAGTCTACATATAGTAAATTTGACTGTAATCAGAGAAGAATGCAGGATATAGGCCAAATTCTCTTCAGTAAGAATTTATAGAATTCAATGAAAACAATATGTAAAGACAGTGAATTTACTGTCATGGAACACAGGTAGATGTTAATACTCTACTTCATCAAAAATGATAAAAAAGAGACTTAGGACTGGATGGAAAGGAAATTGCCTAATATGGGAATTAATTTCACATGCATCCATTCCACTTTCATTATATGGTCAGGATATAAGAATAGTCTATAGAATAATGATAGAGATGAATACTCAATACTTTCCGTACAGTAAATATAACTCCAAGTGTGTGAAGAAATCATTTTCTTTAAAATTTGCCTATTACTTTTTTACAGCCCTTTTGTGTCTTAATAAAAGTTAGTTATTCCTTTTTGGTAAATTCCTCTTAGACCCTAAGGAAGAGCAAAAAACTAAAACACTGAATAAATGATGAATTTTTTTTAAAAAACCCTCTAAAGTAAAATTGGTATGCCATACTTTTTTTCATGTACTGCACTATTTTTTATTTGTACTGATTTCATATAACATGAGCAAATGATCTGTTCCAAAGAAATGCAAATGTTGAGATGGATGAGTGGTGAAAAAAAGACCATATGAGGAATGTGTATTTTAGAGGCATGTTCAAAGTAACATCCACAAACGAAGAATAGAGGGAGTGCAGACTGAGATCATCTGGTCATGTAAATCACAGTCCTGATAACTATTACAAGAGTTACAAGGTTACAAGAGTTCAACAGATTTCAAGATTGAACGAAAAAACAGAGACAGACCCAAGAACAAGTGGTAGGATGTCATAAAAGAGGACATGTTAGCATGTAACGAACCTTGTGGATGCCGGGAAGTGGTAGATATGGTATATCTTCACTTTATTAAGGCTTTTGATATTATCTCGCGTGAGCTTCTCATAAACAAACTAGGGAAATACAATCTAGATGGAGCTACTATAAGGTGGGTGCACAAGTGGTTGGAAAACCATTCCCAGAGAGTAGTTATCAGTGGTTCACAGTCAAGCTGGAAGGGCATATCGACTGGGGTCCCACCTGGATCAATTCTGGGTACTGGTTCTGTTCAATATCTTCACCAATGATTTAGATAATGGCATAGAGAGTATAGTTTGTGGATGATACCAAGCTGGGAGGGGTTGCAAGTGCTTTGGAGGATAGGATTAAAATTCAAAATGATCTGGATAACCTGGAGAAATTTTCTGAAGAAAACAGGATGAAATTCAATAAGAACAAATGCGAAGTACTCCACTTAAGAAGGAACAATCAGTTGCACACATACAAAATGGGAAATGACTGCCTAGGAAGGAGTACTGTAGGAAGGGATCTGGGGGTCATTGTGGATCACAAGCTAAATAGGTGTCATCAGTGTAACACTTTTGCAAAAAAAAAAAAAAAAAAAAGCAATCATTCTGGTATGTATTAGCAGGTATATTGTAAGCAAGACACGAGAAGTAATTCTTCCATTCTACTCCACACTGATTAGGCCTCAACTGGAGAATTGTGTCCAGTTCTGGGTGCCACATTTCTGAAAATATGTGGAAAAATTGGAGAAAGTCCAGAGAAGAGCAACAAAAATGATTGAACGTTTACAAAATATGACCTAAAAGGGAGGATTGAAAAAAACTGAGTTTATTTAGTCTGGAGAAGAGAAGACTAAGAGGGGAAATAATAGTTTTCAAGTATATAAAAGGTTGTTACAAGGAAGATGGAGAAAAATTGTTCTCCTTAACCTCTGAGAATAGGGCAAAAACCAATGGGCTTAAATTGCATCAAGGACGGTTTAGGTTGGACATTAGGAAAAACTTTGTAACTGTTAGGGTTATTAAGCACTGGAATAAATTGCCCAGGGAGATTGTGGAACCTCTGTCATTGGAGATTTTTCACAGCAGGTTAGACAAACACCTGTCAGGAATAGTCTAGATAATATTTAGTCCTGCCATGAGTACAGGGGACAGAACTAGATGATATGGCATTAAACAGAACACTTTGAAGGGAGACATACACCAGGGGCATGCCTCCCAATAATTGACAGGGGCACAAAACTCCTCTGGCCCCAGAATGGCTAGGGAGAGTGGAATCGGTCCAGGTAGGTACTTACATCACCTTCACCTCCTCAACATGGGTTTTTATCCAGAGGACTGCTGAGCACTCTCAGCTCTCATTAACTTCAATGGAAGATACAACTGCTTAGTACCTCTCTTTATCCAGACCTTCCTGACTAAAAAGTTTACAAGAATTAGATGATAGAATTACTCACTAGGACATGTAAACATCTATCTAGTTCCATTATATTCATGTTTTTAATTGTCTTGTGCACAGGCGCCGACTTTGTCATTTCCCCGGGAGTGCTCAACCCCAGGCCCTGCCTCTACTGCACCTCTTCCCCCAAGGCCCCATTTCTGCCCTGCCTCTTCCTGCCCCCTACCCCAAGTGCGCCCCACCCCCTCCCACCAGTGCCTCCTGCCTGCCACCGAATAGCTGATCGCAGCAGGTGGGAGACACTGGGAGGAAGGGGGAGAAGCTGATCGGCGAGGCTACAAGTGGGTGCTGAGCACCCACTATTTTTTTCCTGTGGGTGCTCCAGCCCCAGAGCACTCATCCATTTTAATAAGGCAAAGAAAGTGGTTCATAGAACAGGTTTCTTTTTCTTTTTCTTTCCCCGCCCCCAAAAAACAGAAGCAAAAGTCTTGTCACAGACCCTGTGGCCTCACACATACTTGCCCTTTCTGTTGTTGGGAACATTATCTTTCATACAGGCATTCAGAAGCCTTCTACAATACAAAAGGAGATAGTAAAGTATTCAGGTTTCCCCTACTCTCTAGTGTTTGTTGTAGTCACTTTTTTCTACTCAAAAAGTTATTTTAATTGTAT
Source organism: Malaclemys terrapin pileata (assembly GCF_027887155.1). Taxonomy (NCBI): domain Eukaryota; kingdom Metazoa; phylum Chordata; order Testudines; family Emydidae; genus Malaclemys; species Malaclemys terrapin. Next base: position 74,827,928 of record NC_071505.1, read on the forward strand.
AGTCCTTCTGAAAAAAGTGATTATTCGTAAAGAGGAATCAAGAGGATTGGTCATAGGGAATGACAGTCAATTTTGCTTGATGCATAGATTTCATTTTCCACTGTGCCACCAAACTCTCACCAGCATAAGGCTATGCAAAATAGGGACTTTTGCTGTTTCACTTATTACAGCCTTGTACAATTTCAACTATGGTGGAACTTTGGGGGTGTAATTTTAGGACTGTCTGTATGTTAAAACTCATCCCCCTAACTACTGCTGTGCTGCATGCTTCCAAAATAATGTGCAGTACAATTATGTAACTCTCTTAGTGCAAATACGTATCTTTGAGGAGGAAAGAGGGGATTCTTAATGTTTTTTAATGGACACCTGTTTATTAAATGAATGAGGTTGAGGGAGCCACATAACGGGTAGCGAGCAGTGCATATAAATTTGTGCAAGTGCATTATTCAGAACTGCATTAACCTCTCCCAATCTTAGTAGTAGTTTAGGATTTTAAGGTTTCTAGAAGCTTGAAGTACATCAGCTGGCTCAACATGAGCTTTACAGATTCTACCAGCAGAGTGAGGAGAAATTGCTGTTGCTGGCTTGTTCCATTATTTCTGGGTGGGACAGGGGAGAGTTATTTTCTTTGTCCTAAGTACTTGAGTGTTCTAGTCCAGGAAATACATGCCAGTTTATTTGAATAGATGTCAACTTTCTTTAAATTACTAACTTTCCTCCAGTCACTCCCTCAGTCAGAGTAACTTCAAAGTATTTTATTTGAAGGCCCAATTGAGCACTATGTCTGACAATATTTGTAGAATGAGGCCCATAATCTGATAGAAATGACGGTTGGGATAAACACTACAGCTATCATTTTCAAAAATGGGTACCTAGAACTAGGCTCCTGATATTTAGGTACTTTAAAATGGCTTGCTTGCTGATCACCCAGCTACTCCCATTAAGTCCATGGGAACTGTTGCGGCTGAGACATTTTTGAAAGCCAGGTCACCTAGTAGAATTTGTGCTTACTAGATTCATGTTTTTCATGGGATGCTTGAGTGATAGCAGTGGACATTCTCCCATCTTCTATTTATGCTTGAGCAACATGAGTAAGGAGCCCTTACACTTGGAAGAGTCTCACTGAACTGAATGGGTATTTTTCCTGAATTAGGGACCTCTGGATAAGGCCCAGACAAATATAGTGTGGCTAGGAGCAGCACAAGCTTTTTTTAAACTGACTTTCTTATGTGCTTTCACCCCACCTCTGGCTGAATCCCCTCTAGAAGTCAGATGATGATACAATTTTTATGATGATTGAATCATTGTTCCCTCACTGACATGCCAATTAGTATCAGTTATTGTGTGTGTGTGTGTGTGTGTGTGTGTGTGTGTGTGTGTGAGAGAGAGAGAGAGAAGTTGGCACTTCTCCATTAGAATGTGGGCTAAGACTATCTACTCATTTCTCACAAGCAAAGAAGAAGCTGTCATATGGCACACTTCTGTTTGCTACTGAGTTGGACTGCATATGAACTGGTGACCTGTAGTTGAAAGGCATGTTCTATCCTATTAGTCATCCTCAGAGCCACTGAGTCCTCCCATTAAAAACTTATAAATAACCATTTTATCTTGGACATAGAATTCTGTTCTGCAGTTATAAAGCTGTATTTTCACTTTGTGAGGTTTCCAAGGCATGTGTGTATACGTATACAACTGCTCACCCTCGCTGTTAAAAATTGAGAGCTTTCCAGTGGTCTTCAATGCCTTCATTTGTGTCATTGTGTGGGCCATTGCACATAAAAATGAATATGCATGAAATGTGCCAGTCCACAGCAATTTAATGTTTCAACTATTTTGATAACTAATTATGGATTTCCCTTAAAATTTAGAACCTATCTCCTCCTATCCTGTGTGCTACTTAGCACTGAATCCTTACAATAGAGTGGGGGAAAAGATAGGTGTTGTCCTCTAAACCTGATTATTTCACCATATGCATCCTCTTGTGCTAGCAAAGGAATACTTACAGTGGCTAGTAGAAAATGTTGTTGCCTGACATAAGATACAAGTTTGATAAATGCCAAAGTTTTAATAGTGATATAGCCTGATTCTGTCAAATGACTGGGGTTTATATCATCTGACACCTAAACAAAGCTTACAAAATGTGTGCTGATATATTGACATTTTAACAGTACACAGATGGCATGGAAAAGGACTCTTTAGGTGGAGTGTGATGCAAGTTCCTTCAGAATGTCACTTTGGAAGAGAACATTCTTAATCATTCTTTGATAAATGTGGATATATTAAAATGACGGCCAACCTGAATAAATGGTTCTGCACTGTTCATTTGCTGGCACTTCAGTTTATGTCTCGGGTGATGTAATATATGACTTTTTTCCTGTTTTTGTTAATGAGCATTTTGGCCTCTCAATAACAATCATTCTATTGATGCTATGTGTATGGTCACCTATCACCATTATGTATTCTGTTTCCCTGAATGACTTAAGCTGGGTGCAGTATTACATTTGGAAAGTGCCAAACAGAATATAGTTGTAACATATTCTGGTGAACTGAATAGATGAAAGTAAATTATATTTGACAAATACTTGTGGTCTTATAGACATAGTTCTAGAAGCAGAAGATTCATATTTTATGACTACCTTCAGTGAACTGTTCTTTTTTCAGTAGGAATAGCAACCTGAGTATGCATAAGACGGAATGCAGTCAGCTAAGACTAATTGTATTAGTCTGTTAAAAGAGCAATGATGCACGATCTGTAAATGTTAATTCTGTTGGCATTAGTGATACATGCAGTCTGTGCCTACAATTTTGGAGTCTCCAGGCTGGACTTTGTGACATGACCCTTTTTGCCAGAGTAAGGATGTTAACTGAGCATCCTGAACCAATTTGAACTTGAATAATTACTCTGTCTGCCTGAATTCCCCTGGTAGTTTCAACTGGATACGCCATTCTTCTTCACTTCTTGTGCTGAACTATTGCTGCATGCTGTTTAAAAAGAATTGCTGCCTTTCTCCCACAGAGGCAGCTCCATTTCACTGGTGGAGGAAGGAATCGCTGTACGCTTGTACAATATATGTTCCTTTTGAAAAGAAAATTGGGATGAAAGGTGCTTCAGCATCTAAATGTAAAAGAGCCTCATCTATTATGTGATTGCAGTGGTTAGGAGGTAGCAGTCGCTTGCATTGTGGGTAACTGGGAAGGATTAATTTTCCAAAATCTGTTCAGGGGCTTGACAAAGGGGTCTGAAGTATCAGGATTGGAAACTGAGGATAATGTTATTGGACAATAAGGGCCAAATTCTTCCCTTTCAGGAGGGATACCTTATGGATCCCCTGTAGTATAAATGAGGAGGCTTCTGGCAGGGTGTCTTCTGAGAGGGGACCTTGACTTTGAAATTTGTGCCCACCATCTTCACCTGCACTTGTTAACTTTCTGGATTCACTTAAAGCCCCTTTTCTTTTCTCAGGCTGTTGAGGCAGCGTGGGCTGAGGATTTGGGGTAGTGATAATTATGAGCAATTCTTGTTATTGTTTGACTGCTACATTATGGGATAGATGCTCACAGTACAGAATGCATGCAATACTCAATCTGATTAAAATCTGCTTCTTTACCAAGTGATTATAGGGTAGGCTGGGGTCGGCAACGTTCGGCACACGGCTCGCCAGGGTAAGCACCCTAACGGGCCGGGCCAGTTTATTTACCTGCTGACACAGCAGGTTCTGCTGATCGCGGCCCCCGCTCGCTGCGGTTCGCCGTCCCGGGCCGATGGGGGCGGGAAGCGGCGCGGTCCGAGGGATGTGCTGGCCGTGGCTTCCTGCCGCCCCCATTGGCCCGGGACGGCGAACCGCGGCCAGTGGGGACCACGATCGGCCGAACCTGCCACGTCAGCAGGTAAATAAACTGGCCCGGCCCACTAGGGTGCTTACTCTGGTGAGCCACGTGCCGAACGTTGCCGACCCCTGGGGTAGGCTATGTTGTATGTATCTTTAAAATGGCACTCGGGGCAATCTTGAAAATTATAGATCAAGAAGTCTTACTTCCACATCAGCGGCATTTAATTAAAATACGTCATTTTAATTCTGAGGCGCTCATATCTCATAATACAAACCAACTCACTGCTTGGTACTAGGAATAAACTGCAGTCATAGGCATGTTATTGCACAATACTGGCTAGTGTCTGAGACAGGATACCAAACTATTGGTACAATACAGTTTAGCTATTTTCTCCATGAGGAAAGAGTAATAAGCCGTAGATTTGGGTTATAGTGGATTCTCCATGAATGACCATTTTTAAAGTCTTTAAGGTGCCACTGGACTCCTTGTAATTTTTAAATTAAGATTGGATTTTTTTTTTTTTTCAAAAATACCTGCTCTAGGATTTTTTCAGAGAAATTCTATGGCCTGTGTTATGCAGGCGGTCAAATTAGATGATCACAGTGGGCCCTTCTGGCCTTGGAATCTATTAATAAGTGAACTTTAAATTTGTTCATGAAGTTTTTTCCCATTTAGTTCCTGTTTACTTAAGTTGAATCTGGCAATAATAGTAAACTGTGTTGCTCTAGTGCCTGGAATTTGGGAAGTGTGGGAGCATATGGAGAGTCCAGGGTGACTCAGTGTTAAGATAATCCATTTTTTCTCTCTCTTTTTTTTTTTAAGGGCCGCAAGAGTGAGGCAGAAAAGTACTTCTTGAAGGCTATTCAGCTGGATCCTACCAAAGGCAATGGTTACATGCATTATGGTGAGTTTCTGATACATAGGTTTCCTTGCATTTTCCAGGTTTGCTGTTAATCTCTCTGAGTGATTAAAGATTTAAAAACTGCTACTGGCAAAATACCTCCGTTCAAGCAAAATAAACTAACCTACCATGTAGAACTTCATCTCCATTTCAATTTGTTAATCACAGCAAAGAGAGAGGGGGGTATTTTCAGATTTTTGCATAATTTTCCTTCTGGGAGGGAAATTTCCAAATTAGTGTCTCTCTGCTGGGAAAGGAGGAAGGTGAATATCACTATATGTAAAAAGGTTTCATAGACATGTTTGTTATTGTTAACAGCATTGACCTAGCTCAGCTTGCTGCCTCTGGGTGGGCAACTAAAGATTGGCTTAAGTGTGTACCAGGGCAGAACAGCTAAGATTCTGTTTCCTAGTAAGTAGTTATAGGCTGTACATCTGCCTTCCCCCTAGCTTCCTTGTGGCTTGAAACAGACAAGTATTTTAAAAGGCTTTGACATGTTTGGCTATACCTTTTTAATACTAAGCCAATCATGTGCTTAAGTGATGCAAAGCACATAGTTAATTTGAGGGTGATGGTATCATTATATCTTTAGATAGATTGTTTTTTCTAGATTTACAAAAAAATATTTCCAGATGTGATTGGTCCCAAGGAACCAAAAATATTTAACTTTATGAGCTGCCTCTTATTCTAGTTTAAAACTGATAATAGAAAAGTCAGAAAATATGAGTTATGTAATCCCCCTTGGAAAATATAGGGAGGGGGAATAAATGTAATCTTAGTTGGGGAGCATGATGGGGAACCACAGCCATACAGTACATATATTTTTATATATTGTTTTCATTTCCTCTTCTGGCTCCACTGGGTTTAAGCAAAACAACCACAGGGATGGTGCACAAAAATGGTAATAATAAAAATAGAAGGTATAGTTAACCAGCCATAACTTTATTTGTTTGTGTACTTCACTGTGTGGTTTCTAAATCTCAGTTGGTGACATTTTATATTTGATTGGTTCAAATGTAGTGTGTAATTTTGTATTTTGAATCCCATGTTTAATTCCTGGATGTTTTTGGAATGCATTCCATTAGTCTGCAATAATGAGGCAGCTGTTGCATTGTATATTGTAGCAGTTAATATGGTAGCCCACACTTTTAGAGTGTCCTTAACCTACCTCCCAAATACATTTGTGCCCATGCAGATTAATTTGTATATGCCTGTCTGGTTTGTGCCCACAAATTCAGATGTGGTGATCACAGAAATCTGTGGTTGCAAAGTCAAGGGCAGCTGTCAAAAATCTGGCCACGCAATCAACTTGATTCTGTATGTTTCACTGCAGTTCCAGGCTTCTGTTTCTCATGACTTTGTGATATTTTCCATGTTTTCCCACTTTATTCATTGATTTAGTGTCCCTGCTACACTTGCACAGTTAAAATGCATAGGATTTCTGAAGGCCCTGTTATCCAAAAGCTGTGTGAGGTTACTTCAGGGATTGACAACCTTTGGCACGTGGCCCTCCAGGGTAAGCCCCCGGGCGGGCCGGGACAGTTTGTTTACCTGCCGTGTCCGCAGGTTCAGCCTATCGCGGCTCCCACTGGCTGCGGTTCACCGCTCCAGGCCAATGGGGGCTGCGGGAAGAGGCGCAGGCCTAGGGATGTGCTGGCCGCTGCTTGCCAAAGGTTGCTAATCCCTGGGTTACTTTGTTCTTCCACAGATTCATGATGCATTGATTTCTAGATTGCTATGTTACAATGCTGAAATTATAAATCCTGGTGTATTAAATTTAATAATTTAAGGCGATCCATTGACAAGGTCTTTTGTTTTTACAGCAAAATAAAAAAGAAAGCATAGTTACTTACGGCAGTTAAAGGACAAATCATGTCCTCCATCTCTGCAAGTGTGAGGACACCTTGCAGTGGAAATGTAATTTTGCTGTGAAAACGAGGGGAGGGGAGGGAGGTTCAGAATTTGGAGAGCACTAGGAATATTTTTGATTTGAGTGGGACTGATTTCATGCAGAGGAACTTGAGGGTCCACTGCTACAAAGCATGGGGTCTCCATAGTGAGCTTTATTGATTATGAATCAAATTTTTCTCTTGGAAATACCAGCATAAATCTTGAATTACTTATTGACTCCAATAGCATTAATGCATATTTACATCAAAGTAACCAAGAACAGATGATGGCCCTATGTCAAAGTTCTGTCCCTGCAGGCACTAAACTCACTATCAAACATGGAAAAGATTCTCTGGGCTATTCTTTTCTTTGCTTGTTCCAAAGTCTTGATCAGGAATCTGGAAGTATATGTCCAGGGACAATGCAATTATTAATCATGAACCTCTAGGGGACACTTACTCTGTGTGCTTTTGTCTCTACACATCATGAATTTGGTTTAGCAACTTGTCATAGGTACACTTCATATCCCATAAGTCAAATGCTAAATCATAGGGAAATATATCTATACTCCTCATGTAAACCTTAAACATGAAGACACTCTGGAAAAAAAGAATAAAAGAGTTGGCACCATCCCTAGAAAATGCACACCTCACTGAGAAGCCAAATTGGAAGGGTGGCCATTGGAGACTCAAAAACCTGTATGTTAATGGAGAAGCACTGTATATAGGGACTGCAAATACTCTTTGATGCAGATATTATATTACTTGTGCTCCCATGATGGGTCCATATATGTCTTCATCTTTCATTGCTGTGTTTGTGGTCTTTTTTGGAGGTATCACGATGATTTGTCAGTGTGTTCTATCTTGTCAGAGGTTTACCCTTGTATTTTCTGTTACTTCTAGTTATGGCCCTGAACAGTTAGTGGTGCAGAATGTGAATCAATGAGGGAAGTACCTTAAATGGCACATAAGACATTTAGGAATGTGTGATGCGTTAGGCAATGGCTTCGTGGATAGTGTCACCATGGCACATTTGGCTGGACAACCCACTGGTACCTTGATTTTGCAGTTCCAGATCACTGGCTTGTTACTATGCATTCAATGTTTTGAACAGCGTTTCCCAAACTGAGGGTACCAGACTAGTTCAGGGAGGAGTAAAGGAGCGGATCAGTGTGAGTGGGGTGAGTTACAAGGGCTGCAGATCCCTGTCTTCTACACGCATTCTGCAAATGTGTTGCCATGTCATTAGGTACAGCAGGAGGTGGCTCACTGAAAGCCATCCACCTTCCCATCATAGTGCCTCTATTGTAGCTCGCTATAGAAGGAGCTCACCACTACAGTACCAAGCTGAAAACTCAGGCTGCCACCCAGTCCAGGCTTCTCTTCTCCTGCGACATTCAGCTGAACTTTGGGTGAAACCAGTGGATGTCTAGTGGATGGAACCAACGTAGCTCTTAGTGAGGTAGGCAGATTAGAGCTACCAGTGACGCTAGAGGGGAGAATGACTCAAGAGGCAGCAAATAACTTGTAAAAGAGGAAAAGAGAGAATATCCATGTGACAAGAAGGGCATCATGACAGAAAGAGGGGAAAAAAGAGAGTGCCAAAACTGGGTGAGGACATGGTGTTGAGGGGAGTACATCAACTAATCCATTCCAAGTGAAAGCGTATTTTTTTTGGAGGATCATTGACTTAGCTGTTGGCCCTTGACATAAAGCTAGGAATGAAGTTGGTTTCATTATATTATGTTATGTATTTGTGATTGTCTTAACTATAAAGGGAAGGGTAACAGCTCTCCGGTGTACAGTACTATAAAATCCCTCCTGGCCAGAGACTCCAAAATCCTTTTACCTGTAAAGGGTTAAGAAGCTCGGGTAACCTGGCTGGCATCTGACCCAAAGGACCAATAAGGGGACAAGATACTTTCAAATCTTGGTGGGGGGAGGCTTTTGTTTGTACTCTTTGTTTCGGAAGTTGTTCGCTCTTGGGACTGAGAGGGACCAGACATCAATCCAGGTTCTCCAAATCTTTCTGAACAAGTCTCTCATATTTCAAACTTGTAAGTAAACAGCCAGGCAAGGCGTGTTAGTTTATCTTTGTTTTCTCAACTTGTAAATGTACCTTTTACTAGAGTGTTTATCTCTGATTGCGGTACTTTGAACCTAAGGCTAGAGGGGGGTCCTCTGAGCTCTTTAAGTTTGATTACCCTGTAAAGTTATTTTTCCATCGTGATTTTACAGAGATGATTTTTACCTTTTTCTTTAATTAAAAGCCTTCTTTTTAAGAACCTGATTGATTTTTCCTTGTTTTTAGATCCAAGGGGGTTGGATCTTGATCCACCAGGAGTTGGCGGGAGGAAGGAGGGGGGATGGTTAATTTCTCCTTGTTTTAAGATCCAAGAGGTTTGGATCTGTATTCACCAGGGAATTGGTGAAGGTCTCTCAAGGCTACCCAGGGAAGGGAATTAGCTTTGGGATGGTGGCAGCGGACCAGATCTAAGCTGGTAGTTAAGCTTAGAAGTTTTCATGCAGGCCCCCACATTTGTACCCTAAAGTTCAAAGTGGGGAAGCAGCCTTGACAGTGATAAAATAGGAGGGAACTTGTTGCTATTTATGTATGAAATAAGTGTGCTTTTTATTGTAGGGGGAGATTTTCAAAGGAACAAAGGTGTTTGTACCTAGTGAAAAGTACCGGGCCACCTAAATCCAATTTGCATCTTTTAAAATCTCCCCATGATGTCTGAACACTTGGTTAGATGGAAAGTTAGGAGTCAGTCAGTGCTAGCTATCTTAGAGAGGCCCTCTAACATCTAGACTGCTGAAAGCTTACATTAAAACGTTAGAGTGCTGAAATACTGAAGGACTGCAAAGATTAAAGATACTAAGCCAGATGATGGTCCCCATTCCAGCCACTTTACCACCATAAATGAGCCATAGTTGGATGGGGCGGGAGGGGAGATTTTCCCATTGTAGGTAAAGCAGCTCTATGCTGGACCCTTCATAAGTTTCCAGCACAGGGGTGTTTGTAGGCCAGAGACATGAGGGGATGTGGTGGTCACAGTGCACATCACTATGGGATTATGGGCTTCAGAGCAATCTACACCAGGGGTTGTTTCAGCCCTGCAGTAACTCAGAATCTCGGCAATGCAAAAGTGGCATAAAGCTGTATTTCTGTCTCCCTGACTCTGACCTGCACATTCTGTGCTGCATCTCTCAGGAAACATAGCAAAGAATCTAGCCCATTGTGTTAAGGAAGTAGAGAATCAGCTGCACATTCAGGATGTCGGAATGATTAGCTTTAATGATAAACTGTCGGGGAAGAGACAGAAACAACAAACTTTGAAACTCTTCAACATTAATGGTCATTAACCTAGCTTGTTTGGAAATAGGCTGCTTCATTCAAGTGATCACTTCTAAAGGGACTGTGGGATGAGTAGTTATTATAGTGGTCAGGAATTATCTTGTTTTATGTTGTAGGATTGCATTAGACTCAAGAGCATCAAAAAGGATTTGACTGCTTATGCTTAAAGATGCACACATTTCTTTGTGTCCTGAATATATCACCGCTCTACTTAAATACTGATTCACATTCACAGCTTCCAAAAAGATTCCAAACAAAATTTAAATTAGAATGTTCCTTAATTTATTCTGTTAAGTTTCATTTTGGGAGTGACACACATTCTCTTACTACACCAAGAGACTGAAGCTCTTCTTAAATCATAGTTACTGGAGACAATTCAGGGGCAGAGAGATTGGAAACCTAATGAGATCATTATGCTGTCATTTACACACATCTCTCTAGAATTATTGTTTTATGTTTAGGAACTCAGAAAAGCCATGTTCCTTAAACTATATTTATTAGTTACTTGTTTTATAGAAGTAACTAGAGACCACAATCAGAGATCAGGACTCCATTATGCTAGAAAGAGTACACACAAAGAAAAGACAGATTCAGCCCATAAGAGCTTACATATTGTATGAAAGTTTGTTATTTGAATATGACAGAGAAATGTGTGTTATATTTTTATAACAAGACCACCATTTCTGCCGTATGTAGTCTTTGTAGAGGTTTCTTTGTGAAATTCTGAGAACTTCTTTCCCCGATAGAGAGATTCCAGGGTGTGGAACAGGAAAGTTGGCAGGGGCTGTGCTGATGCGCGTATTGCATCTGTCTAGCTCTGACCACAACTCATTGGAGAATTTAATTTCCCAATATACATCACTATGTAGCATCTGGTGTTCCCAGTGGAGCAGATCCATGTGTTTGTTTTGTTTCTCACTCCGTATATACTGCCTTCAGCTAATCCTGCAGTCAGATATAAGTAATTCACAAGAATTATACACTGTAAAGTCAATTTTATGTTTTACTGACAAACATAAAAACTGACCTTCCTAGGAACTTGGTGATTTCTCCTCCCACCCCCTAAATAGGTCATAGCATTTTGTTAACAACTTACAGTTGATATGTCTCCTGGTTTCCGTTTTTGTATTTAATACAATTCTAACTTTTAATTGCATTTCACTGATGGAAGTGCCTTAGTATGAGAATTTAAGGTTGGAAATTTTTGGCCAAAATGTTCCTGTAATTCCACTACTGCCCCATGCTACAGACAAATGTATTTAGAAGTGTAAGCTGTGGGAGTTCCTATCCAGTTTCATCCTTGGACTCAAAACTGAGGATATATTGCAGCTGTTACCTTTGGAGAAATGATAGATACAAAGTGGTTTCAGAGAGAGGCTAGAATTTAGAAGTTAAGTAACACATATAACAAGTTAATTATCCCATGTAGGAGACAGTGAGCAGGGAAAAAAATGAGGATTAATGTGGAAAATAATAGAGTAACAGTGGATTTGTAAATTGATAGGGATAGGGAAGTTAAATAACAGTTTAGAAGTTTGTTGTTTTAAGTTCAAAAGTGAAAGATAGGGAACAAAAGATGTCAGAAATCTAGTAAGTACCCAAAGATCACTATTCATCTGTTCTACATCCATCTAAAGATCATAACCTTTAGTTGCACTCAACTAACCAGACTGAACTATGATCTTAAAAAAAATGTGAAACTGGAACTTCACAGAGAAATTCAATTGCAAATTACCTAATTAAGTTAAAGTATAATTAATCTAATGAGAATAATCAATTTTTATTATAAAAAAGGGAATAGTTAAGTGATTTAGAGTTATTAGAGCCCATGTATTATTCAAAAGAAGCTAAATGAAAAGGTCTCAATAGTAATTAATAAGACAGAGTTAGTTTGAACATCTTGTTGGGTCCTGGCCTCTCCCATTCCAATTAAGTAATTGCCAGTGTGAGGGAGATGGGTTTCTGTGCGCATGCTACCCTACTGCCTCACTTCCCTCACCACTTCTACTCGTACCCCACTCAAAACAGACCACAAGGGACGCTTCAAAAAACTAAGAGTTTAAACCTGGCACAATCCGTTCTTAAGGCTCAACAAAAACATAACCTTGACTTAATTTTCTTTTTACATCAATAGATTATGAAGGAAGAAGTGAAGCCAGGAAAGGGAGGTATTTCTGACATTTCAGTACCAACGGATTTTAATTGGAATCCTCTTCTGCCTTCCCCTGAAATTAGGCTCTATATAGTGTTGGGAGATCTGTTTTCCTGCTGTGTGGTCAATCGGCCAGGTCATCTCTGGGGTACCGGCAAGTGATGAGAAGGGGCAATAAGAGGGTTTTTAAGGCATGACACTGCATCACCCACAGGCTTGAATAAATCCTTCACTGACTTTCATTTTTGAATGGCCTGATGTTGGCAATAGGAATACAGTCAAAACAAATGAGAGAGGGGGAAGATAGCCCACAGAGACAGAATATACAATAGTCCTTAAAGCAAGCAGATAGGAGAGCAGTTTAAATGCTAAGTAGGATGCAGGGGAAATAAGGAGCAGCAGAGCAGATTGGAGCATTACCACCATCTCGGGTATTCAGGATAAGCTCTGTTGGCCACCTGTGATACTTCCAGTATGTTCAGCCCAAAACTGGCTTAGAAGGCCTTGAAGACAAAATCCTCAAGCAAACAGGAGTCATGCCATCTGGGTATCTACATTCTGAGCTGGTGTTTCTCGCTTTGGCACATGTCACGCATAGCCTGTGAATCTGTTTAGAAACTGGCAGAGCAAACAGCTGTGTAAATTTACTTATGTCGACCAGTCGTGTTGCAGAAGTGCACCACCTAAGGAATATTTGACACAGACTCCGGCACAAGGACTTTCCTCTCATTGCCCCCAGAAAGTTCTACTCAAAACAGATCCATCGGTAGGACTCCATTTATATCCTGTGACATCTGCTCTTAACTGCTGGCAGTGGATGACTGACAGTTCTGGTGGTTCCAGTCTTAATGCTGCTGATGCCAATCAGCCATGTTCTGTTCCAAGGGCCCAACAAGGCAGTGACTGCTGCTCTCCTTCCATCCTGTTGTTTTGGATGAACTGACGCAACACATGCTGGCTTAGGCCAGCCAAAGTTTGATCCCGACAAAGATTCCTCTTGGAACTCTAAGTTCTGTGAATATACCAAAAAAGACAATTTCAACTGGCACACCAATGTTGCATATGTTAAAGTAATTGAGGTTGTTACTAGCCATAGATTTAATGCAATCAGATTTGGCGCTTGATTCAACAACCTTGTAGAATGCCATTTTTACCATAGTGTTCTGTGCCACAGTCTGGGGGAAAAACCATTCATTTGAGGAGGCTGTGGGGGAATAGTATCCGGACACTGATGGTCAAGAAGACTCTTCTGATACCCAACGTATTTCCACAGAGAAAGAAGAAGAAAATGCCAGTGACTTCCATCTCTGGAGGATCTGATTTTTCCCTCTTATGCAAGGGACAGATAAGGGAAATTCACTTAATTTACAGACAGGCCAGAACACCCAGTCAGGTATGTGAGAACTAGAAATGCAACTACCATGTGAAAAAGGTAGCCAATCAAATCCATATTGAGACAATTCAGAGTGGTTCCTCTTGAATATAAACTCTGGACATGGCAGATGACTACATGTGTGCACATTCCAACCACGGGATGTATCATAGATTCTGATAGGGTACCAATTCAGAGATTAATCTTTTGGGTTGGTGTCAACACTGTGTTGCTCTGAAAAATTCTTGGCAGTTGTAGGGGTATATTTATACAGAGTGGAGGGGTGCATACTTTCCTCTAGCTGAATGATGAGCTGATCAAGGACTTTGACAGAGATCCAGAATTTGTTTTTGCAATCTAAGGGTACTAAAGTCATTTGGTTTTAACCTAAACAACCTAAAGTCTTCTAGTTTATTCCACAAACAACTGGAGTACACACCTTGCTTCAAAGCTTTACAGCTCAAAGATAGATTCTAAGACATTTTCTGTCTGCCAAAGAGGATTTGCCAGAAGAAGCAGGTTTCTGCAAGGCTGTAGATGTTGGGACTGATGGCTCTGACAGTATTTTTGGTATCTATTTGCTTCCACAGTATCAGTGGACACTTGAAGCCTCAGTGATTATAAACCATACAAAGACACTGCTATTGCACCTGATTGAGAGGTGACCTGCAAGATCTATTGGATTTTTTGGCAGTCCAATGACAATCAGAAATTGGTAAATGACTTCTGATCCAAATTGTAGTTACCACACTGTATCCATGCAGAGGTGCTTTTACATTTAAGGCAGGCTGTAATCTAGGAACAGTAACTGTACATATATGTTCTTGGAAGGATTGAAATCCTTATGGATTAAGAGGTGTCATAAAACTGGTATCCCAAAGGTTGATTTTAATTCAAATAAACGATCTGGCTACCAAAATTAACATAGTTGGTGACATCTGCAGAAGGAAATCCATGCAAATATGAGACTGGGTAGTGCCCCATAAGTCATGACTAGTGGCCAGCAACCTATCAGGGGTGAAAATCCTGATAATAAATTTAGACAAATACAAGTAGTTCCTGGATCAGGAGCTAGTGGATCAAATCTTCCTTGAAATCAGGATGTCTCCCCATGACCTGTTAGCTATTCAGCCATTCTGCCAACATTCATAAGAATGGCCATCCTGAATCAGACCTATGTTCCATCTACCCCAGTATCCTGTCTTCTGACAGTGACCAGTGCCAGATGCTTCAGAGGGAATGAACAGAACAGGGAAATTTATTGCATGATCCATTCCCTGTCATCCAGTCCCAGCATCTGGAGGTCAGAGGTTTAGGAACACACAGATAATGGGGTTGCTAATAGCCATTGATGGACCTATCCTCCATGAACTTACTAATTCTTTTTTGAACCCAGTTAGTTTTGGCCTTCACAATATCCCCCAGCAATGAGTTGCACAGATATCACACTAGTTGTCTTATCCTGACAAGGCCCTTCTGTTACCAGGGCCAACACTCCTCCCTGGCTACAAAGCATGTGCTGCCATGCCCAGTCTTTTCAAAGAGGTTTATTCCTTTAAACAGAGGCTATCAAATAAACAGAAAATAGTATTAACTGTCCTTGTCCCAGGCTTCAGGACCACCCCTCCCAGGAGTATCTGGCATTCCAGCTCCTGGCAGCTTCCTAGCCTCAGCCAGCTCCGCTCCCTTCGTGGAGCAACTTCCCTAGGCCCCTGGCCCCTTGCTCCAGGGACCCAGTACAGGAGCTAGCTCCACTCCAGTGTGACTTTTCCTCCCCCAGCTGCCTACTAGCAGCCCTTTATAGGCACATTGGTAGCCCAGCTCTCTTTAATTAGGTGGATTGCGCTCACCTCCTCTGGCCCAGGATAGCTCGGTTTAGTTATCCTCAGGGACCAGGTACCCTGTGACACCTTCTCTATAAGCTTGATGTGAAAAACTCTATAGCCAGAGTTTTTATGTAGTACAGATACACCCCTAGAAAGTTTATTTTGGTTGATTCCAATTTAATAGATCAGGCAGTTTTCAAGAGAACCATGGTCAATATTTTCAGACTTGTGCATATAAAGTTAGTTACTGCATTCATATTTAGGCACATGAATACAACTGGCTTGATTTGCAGAGAGTCTAAGCACACCACAGCTTTCATTAACTTCAAACTCCAACATGCACATGCAGATCTTGATTTTGACAGGAGATTGAAAAGCTAGCCTGCAAAGTTATGTTAAAAGCTCATTCAGTCAGATAAATGTCTGCTTCCCCAGCTAGCTTCTGGTTTGATGTCTCCTATTAAGGAGACGTTTGTAGGACAGTTCTAGGTTGTTCTCATACCTTTTACAGACATGGTTTGCACTTGGCCTTGTGGCAAGAATTTGGATTTAAAGTGTGTTATGGCCGTTTCTAGGCAAGGAGTGTTGCAACTCCTCCCACTCCTAGCCATTTAGTTTTACTTTTCAGGCAGGTTTTAATATTTGTCATGTCTTGAGAGATGACTTAGTTCCTAAAGAAAATAATATTGTAGGGAAAAGGTATGTTTATGGTAAATGGATGGTCCCACGGTTTTGTTTGTGGAGTATTGTGGTGAAATTTTGCTTGTGCTTGGCTGACTTTGTGAAATAATTGTCATAGTTTCAAGTTAACTTTTAAGAGGCCTAATACTAAGTATGGAGAATGGAATTCTACTTGAGAAAAATGAGAAAAAGATCCATTAAGGATCCAAAACATAGCTTATAATTAAGGCTAAGATTTTGTCATGGATATTTTTAGTAACAGTCATGGACAGGTCATGGGCAATAAACAAAAATTCACAGAAGCCCCACGACCTGTCCCTGACTGTTGCTAAAAATATCTGTGACAAAATGGGGAGGGACAAGAGTCCTGCTGCTGCTCTGGGGTCCCCTTCACCACCCACGGCAGTTGAGAGTGCTGGGGCCCCCCTACTGCCCACCTCTCAGGAGCAGGAAATGTCACTGAGGTTTCTGGAAGTCACGAATTTTGTGACCTCCATGACAAACTCTTAGCCTTTCTTATAATAGTGTTACTAAGCTTTTTGGAATATGAAGGGAGAATAGTTATACACATTTTATTACAAAGAGTTTTAGAGAAACAGTGAAAACAATATGCTTTCAGCTGCTGCAGTAGGAGCAACTACATCGCTGTATAACTATATAATTTTATATAACTATTTTAACCTAGGCAGTTACACCCCTCTGCACTGTCACATCTAAGAAATGTAACAGCGCCTTCATATTTGAGTGTTGCAATGGTGGATACATAGGTAAATTCTGTATTCCTTCAGAGAGGCCCAATGGATGCTATTTTGGAAGATTCCCCAGTAAGTCATTAGATTTTGGGTGAGGTATTGGTTAAAAATTCTTTCCAAGGGTAACATGTGCTTTGAAGAATTTCCATACAGGGAGTGAAATAAGAGCTGATATATCTATGTTTCATTTGTAATTAAGATAACCTTATTTCAAGACATTGCTGTTTGTTTTACCATGTGACCATGGTTACCATGTGACACTGTTCTTTGTTTTGCCCATTAGGATTTGTGTCAGTTACATTCTTTTACTTTCTCTATAAGGATAGTTATAGATATCAAAGAAAAATCCCCTGTTTGAACTTTAATTTTGTCCGGAAGTCAGTTATTTTACAAAATTTGGAAACTAGAAATATGATATTTCTAAAGTTTTGTTTCTAAAATCTAGGGATACTTTTTGGTATTAGACAGCTCAAAATAATATGAGGCAGGGGAAACTTTCTCTAACTGAATTGATTAGCCTAATAAAAGGTTGACAATATTTATATTTCATCCAAATGGAACTGAAAACTACAAATATATTTTTCAATCAGAGTTATGTATATCCAAGCAGCTTGCTTTTGGAGCCTTCACTATAAATGTGTATGTTTTTACGGTATTGTATGTCACCACCTCCTGCTGTTGGATACATAAATAGCTCTTCCCTTGGAAGTGTCTCATGCAGCTGATTTTGTGCTTTTATTCTATTTTTACAAGGATGTTTTCGTGCCAGCAGTTTAGGGCCAGTTTTATTTGTCATCGACCTCCAACTTAGGGCCAGTATTTTAAATGTGGTTGCTGTCAGGTAATTAACGATCAGTTGCTCAAGCTGGTCTTTAAAGAAATTGCTGTAATGAAAGGCAATAATCTAGGGCCCAATCCAGCAAACTCTCAAACACACAAGTAGCCCTACTGAAATCAGCAGAACTGCTTGAATCAGTAAGGACAGCTCACATTAGTAAGGGTTTTCAGGATCAGACTACCACTTAGATTCATAGCTGAATTTGTCCAACTACTTAGTGTGATCTGAAGTGTTACCATGAAGCCATTATGTTACACAAAGGAATACTTCTCTTGCTGCTGTCTATTTTGTTTTCCCTCCGAAGAGACTACAAAAAGAGGAAAAATTATTTTTTTTCCCCTCTGCATCCTCTGATACCTCAACTGCTCTCATGTGGATTTTGGATGAATTTCCTTTTTACTCCCATTTTCCACATTAGAAATAATTTTTAAATGTATTCTGTTCTTGAACAATGAGCACAAAGGGAAGCACATGACTGATCATGCATGTAGCTATACTGATCAGTCCCAAAAGGCAACTGAATATTTTCTGACTTTTTACTACTGAATAACTCAGAAATAGGTGAGTGGATTCACTCAAATTTACAACCAGCACAGCAAAATTAACAAAACTCAGAATTTTCACTTTTAAAGAAAAATGTTCCAAGAAATTAGGAGCATCTGAAAAATTAGTTTTATAGGCTACCAGAGGATTCCCCGGTGTAGGGGCATTTCTGGAAAATACTAGCCCCCTTCCCACCACCCAGGAGTGTTAGGAGAAATCTCATTTCAGCTAAAGTAGACTTTGTTTGTCTGAAATTTGATTGCTCTGTTGTGGGCCCTGAAAATAGACGATTCTGCAATGACCGGTGTTAACTACCAAGAAAAAGTAATAAACTATAATAGTGGATACAAAAGACAAATCAAACAAACACTTAAAAGACTGAGAATTAAACCTGCTCACCAGGGGCAGAGGTGAGATTCGATGAGGACGCTTGGGGAGAAGAACCTATCAGCAGAGGGGTCATAGTGTTAAGCTTAGCTCTTACCACCCTCATGCATAGGAAATTGAGAGGCCATCCTCCACTCTAGCTGCTAGAAAAGAGAAGGTGCTTTTTTGTCTACCCTCCAGAGTCCCCTGGCTGCTCCAAAATGGATAGGAAGGCAGATGTTCTCCACTGCTCTACTCTTCCTCCCTTTACTGGCATCTTTGAGGAAAACAGGAAAGAAAAAATTTTGTCTGCTATTCTACCGCTCTGCCAACCTTCTTCTAATTCTTTTTCTCATGAGTAACTCCAAGTGACCACCTCTGCAGAAAACAGTGAAAAAACTTAAATTCTGAAAAAATCGATGGCTTACGCATTCTTGGTCAGCAGGGCGAAAACTTCCCATTCATCATAAGCAAGTGTGCAAGTGGATTTTTTAAATCCTACATTAATACAGATACCATAGGATAAGGACACTGAAATATCCCAAAGTCTCTATGGGCTTTTCAGGATAAAAGTTTTTTATTCTTTCCATTTGAAACTCCAATAGGTCAGGGAAGAGCAGATCTTTTCAGAAATGTCTCTGTTTCAGAAAAATGCTGCTTTCACTTTACATTGGCTATTGTTTAGAAAAAAGTAGCCATTTGAAAAATACTGATATTTCTGAAAAGACCACTTTCTCCCAGCACTGAAATGTCTGCACTGTGGTGATGGCCCACCTAGTCATTCCTCAGGGCTTGTACACACTAGCACTTAAGTCAGTACAGCTTATGTCGCTCGGGGGTATGAATAAGCCACCCCCTGAGCAACGTAATGTACACCAACCTAAGCACCAATGTAGCCAGCATAATGCCACCTCTCACAGTTAGGAGTTATTGTGCCAACGGGAAAACTGTCTCCTGTCAGTATTGAGCGTCTTCACCAGATGAGTTACAGAGGTACAGCTGCGCCAATGTAGCACTTCTTCTGTAGACTAGCCCCTAATATATGGTAAAATGCCAGGTTCCTGGAAGCCCTTATATTCCCTAGGTTCCTTCTGGGTTCATATGGTTTGACTGTAGAATATATATAAAACAGAGAGTAGAAGAAGAATATGAAGAATACTGTTTTAAGCCCCAGTTCTGAAAATATACATTAACTTAGCTTTAATACAGTAAATAGTTCCACTGGTTTCATAAACCACAAAAACTAACATACCTTGTACAGTGATTGTGCCTATTCCAGTTTGCTTTACATCCATAAACAATGAACACAAAGAAACATACCTCAGAAATTCCTGATTAGACAATTGGAACCCTGAGAGTAATAATTTCTCATTCTTCATTAACTTTCCATGTCCTACAAAAATTAAAGTACTTGTATGGGTACGACATACCAGGGTACAATCTAGATTAATGAGCAGCTGTGCCACGCTTGCCCTGAAATCTTGCGTGACTTACAACACCTTGCTGAAGGAGTTCCCACCTGGGCAACTCACAAACAGCCTTCCAGCATGTAAGCCAAACCCTGGGTGTTTGTGTGTAACTGCAGCCTGCCAGCCACACTTGGCTCTCACCAAGTGCAGGGTCACCCCAACACACCCCCAGTCTTAGATTTCCCCCCAGAAATGTTTGTCCTGTACTGCCCAGACCTCTCTTGGACAATACAAGTTTATAAATCCAAAGCAAGGTTTTTTCACCGCATGCTTGCAGCAGTTGTACTGGCTAAACCTCTTAGGTCAGGACCCCTTTTCCAGTCCAATGGCTGCTTCCTCTGTCCCTTCAGATGCAGTGAATAGATGGGCAGAGTGAGAAAGGGGTCCCTTGTGGTGTTTGTCCCTTCTTTTTTACAGTGTAAGTCCCTCTCTTGAAAAACATTTCCAAATGGGGACCAGGAGGCAACAAGTCTATGGAGAAGGATGTTCCCTGCTATTTTTCCTCACCTGTTTGAGCTTCCTTCATTTCCCTTCCTGTTTGATGACTCTGTTTACTGCTTAAATGCAAATTAAACAGAGCACACATTCATTTGTTTGAGACAGATCTGTTTTCCAAGCTCAGTTTGGAACAATGTGTTAGCACCAACATAAACTGGAATCTTATGCACATACAGTGTTGCTGCACATATTTTATCGGGATGGTACTGATCAGAAAAGTGAATTTTTAGATACCTTACTATACTTTGTACAAAGTTTAATACAATAATGTGTAGGGTGTGAATACAGGGGTACCTTCCGTCACAATGGGAAACACCAAAACCAAAGCTACTATGGTGAAGAAGCTTCTTCATCAACTCCTGATATTGGTGTCAAGCAAGTGTGTGTGTGCGTCTGTGTGTAAGCCATTATAAAAGTATCAGAGGGGTAGCTGTGTCAGTCTGGATCTGTAAAAAGCAACAGAGGGTCCTGTGGTAGCTTTAAGACTAACAGATGTATTGGAGCATAAGCTTTCGTGGGTGAATGCCTACTTCGTCAGACGCATGTAATGGAATACATCTGTTAGTCTTAAAGGTGCCACAGGACCCTCTGTTCCATTATAAAAGCAATGCTGTCTGACACACATTTTTGAAACTTCATCTGCAAACTGTACAAGTATGTCTTCTTCACATTTAAAATGTCCCTATACTACAAACATCTACAGCCTTTACAAAATAAGATGAGAGAGGAAAAAATGGAAATGTGACATTAAACACCACTGTATTCATACCCTGCCCACTGTTGTAATCATCTTTGTACAAAATATTCCTTGTGAGGTATCATTTGAAAATGAATACCTCACTGATCATTAATATTCATGCAGGATGTATGTACTCAGTGGGTATTAAGAGTTATGGACTTATGCTGGAATGGTAGTTAAAATGTGTTCAAACCAGATATGTCAGAGGGAGTTGTTAAACAGGTCTATCCTAAATAAAGGAATGTGTATTTACCTCAATTTACATATAAACAGTAAACAGACCCATCAAGCTAACAAGGGGTGAGGCAAACCTCATATCAAGAAGTTTGGGATAAGACAGCTGGCATCTACACCCAGAAGGAGAGAGAAGCTCGGTCCAGATTTTACTTTTCAGAAGAATCCATTTCAAAGATTTACTCGTCTGTAAGGATGGGAAGGGGTGGGGGGTTGAACCCCAAGTGATAAGCAACTCAAACAAATGATTATATCCAATATTACTGCATTATAAAGTTGTATAGAGTCAGGTATTTCCTGAAAGCTAATGACATGCTGGTGATTAATATCATTGTGAATTGTATGTATTAACACTATATAAGGAATTATGGATACTCATTGATATTAGTCTGTACAGCCTGCCCAAACAGGAGTGGATGTCACAGCTATTTATCTACCTGTCTCCTGTGTTTAAAGTGAACTGTTTGGTAACTCCAGTTAAAGTAACAAACTGTTAAATATTGACTCTTTACAGGGGCATCAAATCTTAATATCTCAACTGTCCAGGAGAGGGCTGGACATTGTAGAACACATTTTTGGGAAAATCTGGGACTGAGAATATGTTGGGGGCACAATCGCTCTCTGGTCTCTATTGCAACCCAGAATGTGACAGGGAAGTTTGAATGTATAGTCACTGTACCTAACACTGGTTCTTCCGAATTTAAGATACATGTGAGCATAGATTGCAGACATTTAAAATCCATTGCAAAGTCCTTGATCCAAAAATATCACACCTTGTAAAGTAGATGTGTAAAGACTGTTACAGGGCACAGAATAAAGATGATTAGAGCAGTTTCCCAAGTTTGTTTAATTACCAAGTATTACTCATTTTTTCTGGGGGTTCTTCTGGTTCTCCTTATTTTTATTTTTTTTATTTGATAATTAAAGTGTTCTTGTAAAGTGTTGTTGTCCTTAAGTTATTGCTATGTCTTAGTGTTGACTCGGTTTAATAATTTGTTGTTGTTGGGGTATGCACCTAGGTTTTTGACATCTGCTTTCCAAGACCTATTGGTACTGCTTGGTAAAGGGACAGTCTCCTGATTTTAATCGCTTCCCTTAATTTCAAAAACTGTTGTAGGAAACAGAAAGGTGCCTGCCATGATTCTCTGAGTAATGCTTTAATAAGTGATAAAATAACAGTTCAGCAAGGGATATGTACACTCTTGTTTTCAGTGAGATATCCTTTATAGTTGTAAAGTGGAAGGAATATGTTTATTGGTCATCAACCACCACATTAAGCTGAATAAACAGTACTAATTAAAGCTTAATAAAAATGGAAATGTACTTTGTAGATTCAGAAGATGGAATATTGGAGTAGAACACCTTAACTTTCCCTTGAGTAACATACAGTAGGATGTATGCACAATACCTAGGTAAAATATCATTTTTAATGGTATGGGGAAATTACAATCCAGTTGCATCTAAAGCAGCTTCTACAAATTGCAGCACATTCATCAGGTTTTATTTATAGAAACATATATACTGCAAACCGAGCAAATGGAATATGGAATCTATAAAGAGATGCTCTAATTCAAAAGGAATCATTTTGGGGAAGTAATATTGCCTCTGTTATATTGGAGGTCAGTATAGATGATCACGGTGTCCCTTCTGGTCTTGGATTATATGCATTTATAAATCTAAAGAAGGAATTCAAAGTGTAGACTCTCATGTTGTTTTCTTCTCATCTCTTGTCTCCATGCTGTCCATACAAGATTGCAAACTCTTCAGGGACCTAGCTTATGTCCACAAACAGGCCTAGCAGACTTGGGTGCTATTTAAATAATCATAAATAATGATAATGGCAGAAAGAGAGAAATATTTTTCTCCTGAAGAGTTTTGTTGAGTGTGCTTGAGTTTTAATATTGCTGACAAGTGTATCACAAATCCAGTGATAGGTAAATCTAGCTTGCCTATGCATTTTTGTAAGATTGAAGCTAGGAAATGTTAACGTGGTATGTAGGATAGAAGTCGTCCTTCTAGTAATTCTGGGAAAACTTATGCTGAAAAAAAAAAAGAAAGTTTACCATTTTCCATCTGTACCATCTCTAGTTTAGAAAGAATAGCAGTTGGAGAGAAACAGCTGCACATCATTATAATAATTTACCTTACCTTTTCATTTAAATTGCAAAATATACTTTCATGCAAACTTAAGCTGGGCAGTTTACTAAGAAAATACTATTTTGATTCTTAGAATAACATGTAGTCAAATTCCAGTTCTTCTGAGATGTCCAGGTTATCTGGAGTGTGATGGATGGATTTCTAGAACGAAAAGAAATTGGTTCAGTGATTTAACTCTGTTTTGCTGTCCTAGCCCATTCTCATAGGTCTAACCAACAATCTTATTTTATTTCCTTCAGAGCTTTACCTAATGGCTTTATTTGAGACTAAAAGCTGGGTTTTGAGGGGATGGGAAATTTGGTCCAACTTTTACAGATTTTCTTATCTGTCAGGATTTTAATGTTGGTGTAGCGGGGTGGTCACCCGCTCCTGGCCCCGAAGGGTTAAAAACAGCCCCGGGAGAGGGCTGTGGCAGGGGAAAAGCTGGGCTGATTGGGGGAAGCAGCCTCAGCTGGGAGCCATGCCCCAATCAGGGTCCAGCTGGCCCTATAAAGGCCAGTGAAGCCAGGAGCCCCCACACTGTGTCTCTCTGCTTTCAGAAAGAGAGGGGCCTGGCTGCTGGGAAGCTCAGGGTACCTAGAGTGAGGCAGGGCTGGGAAAAGGCCAGAGGGGCTGGGGAGCTCCAGGCTAGCAACTCCCCAGGCTACAGGGCCTTGTCCAAGGCCCCATAGAGGTACTGGGTTGCAGAGAAAGGCAGCAGGTCCAAAAAACAAACCTTGCCTGTAATGAGTGGCTTATACTGCAGTCTGCCCCAGGGAGCGGGGGCTAATTGGTGACTGGCAGTAGCCTACAACTGACGCGAGGTGGGGATAGGGGGTGGGGGTTTCCCGGGGAGGGGAGACTCCAAGAGTGAGGGATTACTGCCAGGGTCAGCACCCCAGATAACGGGGCACTGGAGTCCAGGGCGGGATGTTGGGGGTCCAGCGGCAACGGGATACCGGCCTGCAGAGGGTGCTCTGCTCTGGAAAGAGCTAATTCCCTGAGAGGACCAGCAGGAGGCGCCACAGCAGTGAGGCCTGCACTGTTACAGTTGGGATTTGTTAGTGTGTAGCCTACATAAGAATAATTGGTACATAATACAAAGTAATGCATGTGGTCTTGACATATGGAGCTGGATGAAATTTTTCCTGCAAACACTTTTTTGCCAAAAAAAAATGCATATTCAGGTCATCTGAAATAATTCACTAATTTGAGTCAATTTCAGCAAATTGTTTTGGTTTGGGGGGAGGGGCGGAGATGTGTGGAAATTGAAATGTGAAAATGGTTCATGTTCTCATTTGCATAACAAAATGTTTTGACTTTTTTCATTTCAAAAAGAGGGTTTGTTTCAGGATTTCCCTCAATTGTATCTTTAAAAAGTTATAAAAGTCTTTATAAAAAAAAAACACTCTGAAAAACTTTTCAGTACATACAAAATGAAACTTTGTTTTAGTTCACTGAAATTTTGAAATATTTGGTTTGGGTTGACCCATAATGATTTTTTTTCATTTTTTTCAGACCTGCACCAGAACTGAATATTCAGTTATTTGTACAGCACTATTAGCATATGCTTGTAAAACATGGGTATACGATTTTGAAGGGGTTTTTTTGGGGGGGGGGCGAGTAGGGGAGTGCAGGTTTCCTGGAGGAATTCTGCACCATAGTGCACGTGCCGAATTTATGTCTCCCACAGATTTCTTTGCTTCCCTGCAGAAAAATGACTTTCTGATGGGGAAGCAAAGGGAAACCTCAAGAGCAGTCAGGCATCCCTCTCCGGCAGCATGGGTGCGTTGTTTCAGGGGTCTAAAGAAGCCAGCAGAGAGTTAAATCACCATGGAGGAGGGAGGGGTTGGGTACGCCCCGGCCGGTGGCTTCTAACCAACTCTGGGCTCAGCTGCTAGTTCTGGAGAGACTGGAGAGTATGGGACTTCCTCTTCCCCTTCAGGGACCAGGTCAAACCCACCCCCAGAAACCTCCCCAGGCAGCAGGAAACTCTGCACCCCCTAGAACCAGTTTCCTGCCCTGATCACTCCTCAGTCGTGGGGGAAGGGGTTACCTGTGTGCCCAACTCCTGTGCATCCAGACCTGCCCATACCTAGTCCCCTCCACTGAGCCTCACTCTCTCTGCACCAAATCCCACACAACCAAACCCCCGCTTTGCCAAGCCTCACCCCCTGCATCCAGACCCTCCCTTGCACCCAGAGCACCCCCCACTGAGTACACCTCACTCAAACCCCCACCCCAATGAATCCCTCCCTGCACCTGGACCCCTACCTTACCAAGCTGCACTCCCCCAGCCCTCCACACCCAGACCCCCCTTGCGAAGCCCCATCCCTCCCACATCCAGACCGCACAACTGAGCCCCAACCACATTCACCTACACCCCCCTGCAGAGTCCCATTGCTACTGCACTCGGAACCCCCCAACGAGCCCCTGTGCATCCAGATCCCCATGGCACCAAGACCCCCTACCAAGCTGCCTGCATCCAAATTGCACCACCCTGAACCCTTTCACCCCACACCTGGATTCCCCCACACTAAGCCCCTCCACACTTGAATCCTGCTGGGCTGCCTACATCTGGTGTGCCTGTTGCAGAGGAGCAAAGGGCTGCAGGGTGATTTCCCATGTTCGTGCAGTCAGTGGCCTGTGCTCTCCACCGCCATGCTGGAGCCTCCACATTTATTTATTGATAAATAACATTTGCAGAATTTTAAAATATTGTGCAAAAAATTTTTAGGTTTTTGGTGCAGAATTCCCTCAGGCATAAATAATGTCTTCTCCCTCTGTGTGAAATGAACAGTGACTGGGAGCATTGTTTCTGAATGCTGGAGCGCACTGTGTCATTTTCTGCTTTTATTGTATGTGTTCTGCGACTATTATAGCTTTTTTGTTATCCATAGTATCTGCCTGCAGTTTTACTATTTATTATGGCATATTAAAGTAGAGAACAGCCTGTACAGCATGGTCATTTATTTATTTTATTTTATTTTTATTTTTTTGTTCACTAAAACTTCTCTCCAAAGCAGATTATTGTGTTTCAGCATTTTTCTTCATGGTTTTCAGTGTTTTCTTCAGGATGAAAACATTTGATCAGGACTGAAACTCCTATACATGTAGAAATATTTTCTCTATTTCTGCCAATATCTGAGTGTTAGGTTTTTCTCCCCCTTGTACTTTGTTTAGTTCAAAAATTATAGAACTGTTGGGCAGTTTTACAACTAAAAAAGTGTGCACTATGAATGTATACCATGAATCTGTATACTCTTTAATGGATTTGTACATACTGGCTATAGCCATGTAGATGTTTTTAACTCATTTAGTGTTACTTTTCTTAAAAACAAAGGATAATAAATGTACGGGGTTGTTGTAATAGCATTACTTACGAGAAAAATTAAGAAAACAAAGTTAAAGTAAAAATTCTTCTTTCATTTACACTGTGTTTTCACTGGTGTAACGCCATTGGTTTCAAAGCAATTACTCCTGGGTTTATCGTAATAATGTGAATATAGAATCAGAGAGAAAAGGTAGGTGTGGTAATATCTTTTATTACACCACCTTCGGTTGGTGAAAGCAACAAGCTTTCAAGTTTCAGGCAACCTGAAGAAGAACTCTGTAAGTTCAAAAGCTTGTCTCTCTCACCAGCAGAAATTGGCCTAATAAAAGTTATTACCTCACTTATCTTGTCTCTTTAATATCCTGGGACTGACATGGCTACAAGAACACTGCATACAGTGAAGAATGAGAAATTGGATAGCAAGATGAAGACTTTGGTATAAAAGATTATGTATAGTTGGCTCGTGTTATGTTGTATGTGCTTCAAAGTAAGGCACAATGCACAACAGACTGCATTAAACAGTGGTAACCCTGGTTTAGAGTTTACATTTATGATAAACCAAAAATTCTAATGTTACTTAAACATAGGATGGTGAAGATATATTTAATTGACTGTATGGAAACTGGTATAGATTTCACCTAATCAAAGAAGGGCATCTAGATAGATAGGCTGTAGCTATAATTTACAGCATCTCTGCCATTGTACTAGTAACAATACAAAAAACACCCTCCATACAATTTTGTCTCCTTCCAAAACATATTTCCTTTTGAGTGTCTGATGTCTGATTTTCACATGTGTCACTCTCCATCATACTGTTTACTTCTTCCCCTTTGAGCTAACATCCATATCCTCCATGCAGGTCAGTTTCTCCTAGAAGAATCTCGCCTGATAGAAGCAGCTGAAATGGCAAAGAAAGCAGCTGAGCTGGACAATACAGAGTTTGATGTTGTCTTCAATGCAGCCCATATGCTCAGGTTAGTTCTCTACCTTATTCTTATTTGGTTTTCTTGCGCTCTCTTTTCCCCTAACCCCAAACTCTGCAGTATTTGCTTACAGCGAGTGGTGTTGTTTGTTTGTTTGTTTTTTAATCAAATGCCCCCTTTGAAAGCTTTGTTATAACTAATAAGGAAGAAAAAAAACATTTGCAGACTCTAGTGAGTCTATTTTTAACTTTTCTGTATTTTACACGCCTTATTCACTACCTTGGAAATGTCTGTATTTCACAAGCATGTAATCATCTTTGTTTGTATATGAGAACAATATATCTTATTTTCCTACAGTACCTTCAGCAACATTGCCTTTTAAATTATTTTTAAAGACTTGAGTCACAAAAATAAAGAGGCTATAAATAAGAGAATGGAACTCTACTGCTCTGACTGTAACTTGAGAGTATTGGAAATACCAAAGAATATTATATAAATATCATTAGGGAGTAGAAAGCTGATTAGAAGTCTAAATATCAGTCTCAAGGGTTATGGAGACTTTGAGAAATACAGGAGTGATTAATGATATTATCAGATCCCCTTGATTCAGAGGCAGTCTTGTATTTAATTTTGTTCTGGTATCTGAAAATTTAGATTTCCATTTAAAACCAATGCACCTTGACTTTCAGCAACTTTGAGCTTCTACCTAAACAATTACATTAACCCCATATTACGATATTAGTCTCCAGGCTTTATTTCTAGGATAACTTAGTAATGATTATGCTTCTTATGTACTTAAAAGGAAGAGCAATGACTGAACACAAATGGTTTGGGTTAGGTTATATCTTGCTTTAGAAAATATACCATATATAACGTACAAAAATAAGGGAAGTAGTTTTGAGTAAATACACTTCCCGGAATGGCATGGAGCCAAGATTGACATACTGGGGTCAACACAGTGTGAGTGTAGTAGACTCCACTGCCATGGGGTTACGAACACTGGAAGCCCTCCCCTACGTTTTTGAAATGCCTTTTCCTGATGGTCTACCTTGGCAAGCACACCTCACAGCTCTTCCTTGTTGCGTGCAGCTACCCAACCAACCATGCTGGCTCCACACAGTAGATGCGCTCCTGCCAGGAGTAGACAGGAGATAATGGTCTCCTGAGCATATGGAAAGAAGAGGCTGTGCAAACACCGCTATGGGCCAGCCACAAAAACATGGACATCTATGAACAGATTGCATCGGGGTGCAGGCAGAGGGATATAACAGGGATCAGCAGCAGTGCCATGTGAAATTAAAGGAACTTTGCCCGGGATAGTCCAAGGCCTGGGAGGCCAACAATAGATCTAACTGCGTCCTGCAGTTCTGCTGCTTTTACAACAAACTGCATGCCATACGTGGCAGATATCTCACCAGCACCCCTCAGACTAGTGGGAATACTGAGGAGGAAGAGAGGTGGCAGGCTGCAGCCATGCCACAAGCCAGGATCTGTTTGAGACTCCATCACACTCTATCCAGTCCTACCAGCCAAGCTAACAAGACAAAAGAGTAGAGGTATAACAAACAGAGGTAGAGTTGGCATCTGCTTTTCATTCCATGTTGGATTAGACAAGGGGCCATGCAGGACAGTTTGTTCATGAACATAGGGATGTCCCTTGTATCCTCCCGAGAGACCTTGATGAAACTTTCATGGAGATACTTTGCAATCCTTTACCAGTGTTTTTAGGGATAGCTGCCTTATTTCTTTCTCTGTGGTAGACAATTTCCCATGTCGCTTCACAATGAGTTCAGCTGGCACTGTTGCAGTAAATAAACTAGAAGCATACAGGCCTGAGCAGCTTTGAGACACCAGTAGCAGCTGTGTACTCAGTGTCTTTGTTACCCTCAAGATTAAATGATAATCTAAAACTATCACCACATGTGGAAAATAATGCCAGTAGTTGGTGCCATTGCCCTCTACTTGTACCCATGGAATAGGGACCAAAATTGTATTGTTTCACATGGAACAGAAAATCCTTCCCTCACCCTATCCCTGGCAGACCATACTCACCATGGCAGGACTGGAGAGCAGTGCTGTGTTGAGGTGTTCCAAAGAAGAAGTGTCAATAAGAAGAAAGGGAAAGATAAGTTTCAAAACTCCCTTCCATTATTCCGTCCATGGTTGCTATTCCCTATATCTCCCCCGCCCCCCGCCCCAGCATACCAAGTGTTATCATGGGTCACATCCTTACCCTTACCACTCCAGACCACAGGACAGCAAGGAGAACCACAGCTTCACATACGCTGACTTGTGAGAACCACATTTGAGGTATGTGTAGCCCCAATGGATTACATTTGTGCACTGAAATGTTTGCTGGCTTTCCAATTTGTTAAAAGTTTACATTACATTGCCTGTGGGTCTTTTGCATGTTGTTTTTCTGCACTTTCCCCCCTCCCCCTCCATTGAATAAAATTCTAGTTTGATTCTCCAAAAACATATCTTTATTAAGTTGCAGAATGCAACTTCTAAAGACTTCGTCAACAGCATAGCTTCGTATTGGGATCTTGTAATGACCCTTGTGTCTGGCTGTTCTAAATCAGTAGAAAGCCACTCCACCTCCATCCTGATGGCAGCTTTTCCCCCTTTGCCTCACAGATATTATTCAGGACAGAACAGGCAGCTGTAATTATTGGGATATTTTTCTCATTGACATCCAATCTAGTGAGTAAACACCTCCAGCATCCCTTCAGTCTATCAAAACCACATTCAACAGTCATTCTGCAGCTGCTGTGCCCATTGTTGAATATTTCCTTCATGTTGTCGAGGTGGCCAGCATACAGCTTCATGAGCCAGAGGGAAGCTGGGTCCCTCAGAATCACTACTGGCATTTCAGTATCGCCAATGGTAATCTGCCAGTCGGGAAAGAATGTTCCTGCTTACAGCTCTCTGAACAGACCTGTGTTCTTAAAGATGCGTGTGTCATACACCTTCCCTGACTAGCCCACACTGACATCAGTGAAGTGTCCCTAGTGATCCACCAGTGCATGCATAACCATAGAAAAGTAGCCTTTTTTGTTGATGTACTCTGTGGGAAGGTGGGCTAGTGCCCAACAACAGTTCAGGAACCCCATTGCTGTAAATCCATCCACTGTGTCACGTTGCTGAGAGTCAAAGTCCTGTGTAGCAGGAGACAATTAACGGCCCTGCACACTTGAATGACAACAGCCCCTAATGTGGATTTTCCAACTCTGTAAGGATTTCCCACTGACTGGTGGCAATCTGGCATTCCAGGCTTCCAGAGTGCCATCACCACTCACTTCTTTACTGTCAGTGCAGCTCTCATTCTAGTGTCCCTGTGCTTGGGTGAGCTCAGCACACAGATTCAGGAATGTAGCCTTTCACATCCAAAAGTTTTACACCCCCTACTTGTCATCCCAAATCTCCATTACTGTGTTATCTCACCAGTCAGTGCTCGTTTCTCATGCCCTGAAGCAGCACTCCAACATCTGCAGCTGCTCCATGAACACCAACAACAGCCTTGAATAGTTTTTCACTATGTTCCTCAGCAAACTGTCCTTAAAGAAACTGTAATGTCCTTCATTGTTATGGTACTTCCTGCAGGTCTGGAAAGAGGAGCTTCATGCGACCTGTGTTTGCAACATTCATGAGAATAGTGCAGAGTTCTGCAGGCTCTGTGCTTTTGTCAGAGATGGCAGATACTGAAAAGTGCTGCACGACTGTGTGGGGTTTTTAAAAAACGGTGTACCGATTATGGGATATATCTGGCATTATGGGATGGAGAAAGTTGCATACTGGGAACTTGATCCCTGGGTGAGTCTTGCCTATCCAACAACACATTGCAAACATTTCCCAAAAGTTATTATGATGGATGGCAGCAAGTGGCACTCTGGGATACCTACCTATGGTTCACCACAATTTGCATTGAGACAAGCACTTCTGGTGAGTAAGCACAGGGCTGATTCAAGCAGCCATATATGCATGCACCCACATGATATACAAACTTTGATGGCTGTATGGCAATGTAACTTGCATTGACCAAAGCTTGCATTGTAGACATGGCCTTAGACTGGGTCCCAGGCTACAACACTCTGGGTTCACTTTCTCTGGAGTGTGTCAAAGTTCAGTCCCAAGTCCTACTGTTTTCTGAGTCTGGTTAAATTGGTGTGTCTGGCTTAGCAGGAGTCCGGGCAGCATCATTAAAGTCAACAGTCCTGGGTGTTTGCTGAGAGGTTATTAGCTGGTCTGTTGCCTCCTTCCTGCCTACATTTCCTCACAATCCTGCTAGTGAATTCACTCAATATTTCTGTATAGTAAACAACAAATAACAGTCAGATTAACAGAATATATATTCAAAAGTTATTGTAGCAGCTCCAAATCCATCCCAAAATGTTTGTGGGATTTTTGGAGGAGGTGGGTTTTCAAGATGAATTTGAATGACAGAGAACTGAGATGGTTCCAGGCAGTTGGATTAGAAGGAAAGAGGGTGTAGAGATATGGGTGAGAAGGAAAGGAGGTGAATGGTTATAAATGGAGCATTAAAGGTGGCAAGGTGCGATGCAACAAAACCAGAACAGAGAGGTAAGTGGGTGCTGCCTTGAAAGCAAAGCTGAGAATTTTAAACAGCATAGTAAGCAATGGACAATGGAGTGGCCCAGAGGAATTGTGCAGGCTGATTGTCAACTGAAAGAGTATTTTAGATGCTAGATGGACTGGAGGATTGTGAGGTGAAAAATGTTAGATTAGAGGTGTTAACCAGGCAGGGGATGAATTTTGTAGCTATGGTTACAGAGAAGAAGAGATGGATTTAAAATAAATTGTTTATTAAAAAACAACAGGATTTGTGTTGGCCTGGATGTAGAACAAGAGGTTCAAAATTACAGGAAGGTAATAACAACAATACATGATAGCAATATGATTTTTGAGGTAAAGTCAGGTTTTTGTAAAGCCAAAAATATAAACTGACTTACATCTTTTAGAGCAGTGGTGGGCAACCTCCAGCCTGCAGGCCGCACACAACCCATCAGGGTAATCTGCTGGTGGGCTGCAAGATAGTTTTATATTTGCATGGCCACCCATAGCTTCCAATGGCTTTTCCTGTTTGCTGTTCCTGGCCAATGGGAGCTTTGGGAAGCTCAGCCAGCACATCCCTGTGGCACACGTCGCTTCCCATTGGTGGGAACGATGAACCATGGCCACTGGGAGCTGCAGGCAGCCATACAAATGTAAACAAACTGTCTGGTGGCCCGCCAGCAGATTACCCTGGCAGGCTGCAGGTTGCCCACCACTGTTTTAGAGAGACAAGGTGGGTGAAGAAATATCTTTTATTAGACTTTGAATTTTCACCAAGAGAAGTTGATTCAATAAAAGATATTACCTCAACCACCTGGACTCTCTAACCAACATGGGACCCACATGGCTACAACAACACTACAAACACTATTAAAAAATTTTAGTAGCTTTTGCATTTAAAGTGTATCTTATTTTAGTGAGCAACTTTTCTTGCACCTTTTTCCCATAAACATTAACTCAGAGTAGAATAAATGTTTAACTACAAACACCCACATTCATTCCTCTGTGCAATATAAACATTCCTACATAACATGAATATGTGAATATTTAAATAATTAACAAAGTTACTCTTTGTACTCATAACAGGAGCAAATCCTTTTTGCTTGGCGTGGCTTGCTCAGACAGTCCCACTACTTTAGTGGGATGACTCTGGTCAGCAAGGAAAGCAGGATTTGAAAATGTTATCACTCATGTCAATACAGAATTAGGAAATCCAGTTTACTTCTAATTGCCTAAACTCAAATATTGAACTGTCATGCTTATCTTGTATATTTCTTTGACTACTGCCTTGTTTTATTGAAATATATTAATGTAAACTCAAATATTTACAGAAATACAATTTATCATTTAGCTTTTGTGAAATAGACTAATTTATAGAGAAATTCCTTAATATTAATAAAGCAAGTTAGATTGCAGGCCTTAGAGTTAAAGAATAGCTAGTACCTATTCAACAGTCAATTTGATATTTCCTAACGAAGACCCTGTACTTGCAATGAGCTCTGTAATAGGTAATAGGATTTCAGTGGCATAGGTGTGCCTATCTGAGGCTCACTGCAGGTTCAGGGCCTTTGGGAGTCATGTGCCTGTGTGTCTGAAACAAACTTCAGCCTGAGGCCTGATGCTCAGCATGCAAAATGTAGCCCAAATAGTTGAAGTTTGGCAAAGTTCTAAGAAACTGAAAACAGGGTGGAGGGTGATTGAGGGACATAAATAAAAATAGGATGAAGGCTGAAATGTTTACTGTCTGATCATGATTTTATTATAGCACCAAAAGTTTCATTTAAGAATTAAGACTTAGTGCCAAATTCTGGCTTTCTAGATTATTTTTCCTTACATAGAAGTTCCCGGTTTTCTTTGGCCGGGCAGATGCCAGATTCTCACTTAACACCAGGAGCTTTCAATTCAGGGCTTTATAACACAGCAGATGCCAAGTGGACGAGGTTAACAATCCTTCTTCCCACTGAAATATTTGCATGTCTAGACAAATATAATGTAATCACCACTTTTATTGATATATATTTTTTTTACTTTAAGGGCTGATTAGCAACATAATAATTTAAATGAATCAGCCTTGAATTGTTTATCTTTTATTTGGGTGTCCATGGACCTTATGAGTCGTACTTACTAAAGTCCAATTGTGAGATATCACAGGTGGTCAATTGACACTATATGGGGAGGGCTCTGAGTTACTACAGGTAACTCTTTCCCAGGTGTCTGGCTGGTGGGTTTTGGGGTCAGGAAGGAATTTTCCCCCAGGTCAGATTAGCAGAGACCCTGGAGGTTTTTTGCCTTCCTCTGCAGCATGGCATATGGGTGACTTGCTGGTTTGAACTAGTATAAATAGTGGATTCTCTGTAACTTTAGTCTTTAAATCATGATTTGAGGACTTCAGTAACTCAGCCGGAGGTTATGGGTCTATTACAGGAGTGGGTGGGTGACACTCTGTGGTCTGCAGTGTTCAGGAGATCAGACTAGATCAGGGGCAGGCAAATTTTTTGGCCCAAGGGCCGCATCACATTTCCAAAATTGTATTTTAGCAGAGGCTGTGACTCCCCAAACAGCCAGGCGTGGCCTGGTCCCACCCCCTATCTTACCCCTCCTGCTTCTTGCCCCCTGACGGCCCCCCCGGTACTCCTGCCCCATCCAATCTCCTGTTCCCTGTCCCCTGACAGCCCTCAGAACCCCCACCATCCCATCCAATCCCTCCTCTCATTCCTGACTGCCCCCCCCGGGACCCCTGCCCCATCCAACCACCCTTTCTCCCTGTCCCCTGACTGCCCTCAGGACCCCTGCCCCTGACTGCCCCCCGCCGCCCCATCCAACCACCCCCTATCCTTCCTGACTGCCTCCTGGGGACCTCTGTCCCCAATCACACCCCCACCTCCTGACCACCACCCCGAACTCCCCTGCCCTCTAGCCAACCCTCCTGCTCCCTGGCCCCTTACCACACTGCCTGGAGCACCAGTGACTGGTGGCGCTACAGCCGTGCCGCCCAGAGCACCGGGACAACCAGCCACGCCGCCCGGCTGGAGCCAGCCACGCCACCCGGCTGGAGCCAGCCACGCCACCACGCAGCACAGAGCACCGGGTCAGGCCCCGGCTCTGCCGCTGCGTTGCTCCAGGAGCTCGCAACCCCCCCGCCCAGAGCATTGCGCTGGAGTGAGCTGAGGCTGCGGGAGAGGGGGAGTGGGAACAGCAGGGGAGGGGCTGGGGGCTAGCCTCCCAGGGCAGGAGCTCAGGGGCTGGGCAGGAGTGTCCCATGGGCCGGATGTGGCCCGTGGGCCGTAGTTTGCCTACCTCTGGAGTAGATCATCACAATGGTCCCTTCTGGCGTTAAAGTCTGGGTCTGTGAGTCTATGAGACATACATAAGGATAAGAACCAGTGGGTTTAGACCAGTGATACTCAGACCTCAGTGGTTCAGGAGCCAAATTACATTAATTATATCACACAGTGTTTTAATATCATGTGCTGCGAAGAGCCGCAGGAGACACATTAAAGAGCCACTTGCAGCTCCTGAGTCTCAGTCTGAGTATCACTGGTCTAGAGGCTCAGTTTAAGGGCTGCTTCTGACCAGGATTTAAATGCTAGACAGCAAGTTATGTTGTGGAAGAGGGCAGATATTTGTACTTAAACGTTGGGAGTCAAGCAGCAGAAGTCAGGTCTGCTTTCAAGGTCACACCATGGAAAGCCTAGGATATAATTCATAATGATTGAAAGCAGTCTTTCTTCTCTAGCTATGCCCCAGTTTCTCCTGGCTTCCTTTTCCTTGCTTGTATTTTATTCTTATCACTGTTGTATCTAATATTTTTCTCTAAGTTATGCTTCCTCCAGTGGAACCCTTCCATTGTTTGACATTGATCCAGAGCCATTTGCTGCTTAGTGGCATAGGGTTACTGCAATTTCCTACCTCCATGTCTTTTATTTTTCTCAAGGGGAAACCATTCCAGGGCTTAACTTAATGAATTCTAGTTTAGATTTCCAGTGAGAATGTGAATCAGAACTCTACTGTACCTTAGCTGAAGGAACTGTTTATGAATGCCCCAATAATAGAACTTGCATTTTCCTCACAAGATTAGTATGGATTGAATACATTTATAAAAAACAATTTTTAATAAGGAACTATAAATTCAAATTGACTTCAACTTGAAAATTAATGGTCCATGTTTCAAGATATATTTGAGGAAGGAAAGAGAGTAATGTATTTCCAATTGGCTGGAGGGGGCATGAATTTCAATCCATTCCATGTTCATATGCAAGCAATTCTTTCCTAAGGAAAATGTGCCTTTTTTCTTTACCTCCTGGGCAAGGGACATTGTTTGTACAGACATTTTCTGCATTTAGGATTGTTGTATTTCCTGACCTTCTGTGAAACGAAAGCTACCTGACACGTTCAATTTTACTTGTCTTTTACTAAGTTGTGAAATTTAGCTTTTTGCTCAGGAGTTTTAAGTGCCACAACATCCCTTTGACTAAAACAGCAGGAATGTTTCAGAAGTGTGCTAAACGAATATTTTTAGACACTCACTTCTAGCCACTCAACCACTGAGCTGATAAATGTGCAGAGTAATTTAAAACAGTTGATGGGTATAAACTGGGTTTCCTGTGGCAAACTGCTTGTCAGGAAATGGTTTCAACTTGCTTGAAAACTATGTGAAACTTCAAAAGGATTTTCCTTCCTCCATATTACTCCAAAGACCAATTACTGTCTATCAAAATGCATTGATTGGAATAAATTGCCGATAGCACATTGTGTGGTTAATTTTCAAAACTCCAGTGGAAAGTTGAATGGAGGTTTAACACCTGCAATCTATGATCCCTGAACAATAAACAGTTTTAAAAAACCTCATAGGTAAAACCTGCAGATCCAAGTGTTCTGGAAATGATACTTACAAGCGTTCTGGAAATCTGGAAAAAATGATGAAATCTGAGTTTTGTTATGCTTTTTTCCCCACCTCTTCCATCCTCTAAAAGCTGCAAGACAATGTGCCACAGGATAAGAATATGAACTTAACAAAGAATGCATCTTTAGCCCCCCCAACAGACAAACGTGCCAAAAGTCGCCTGTCAAGAGTGAGAAGTCTACAGATAAGACACCTGGGCTCCTTTTTAACTACCTCTTGGTACAGGAAACCATACTACATTTGTCCTTCTGTTTGGTTTAAGCATTGTAATAAGCAAAATATTAATAATGGTGGAAGGTGTAACCTACGTGGCATTCCTTCAGTTTGTTTGGTTGTTTTTGTGCATATGTCAGCATCCTTATGACAGTGTTATTGGAAGGGAATAAAGACTTGAGTTGCTTTGTTACAACCCAAATTTTGACATAGATAATACTTGAAGGTATGGCTAATTTTATAAATATTTTACCAGATCTTCAGCTGGTGTAACCTGGCAAAGGGCCATAAACTTGCATTGGCTGTTCCACGGTATCTGGCCCACTGTATTTCTTTGCAATGTACACAGAAATCCTATTAGAACTAAAATGTGAATAAGACTAAAAAGAGCATTTCATTGTAGAGAACTGATGTTCAGAGCTATAAAAATATTTATATTGGCATTTGGTAATAGGATACTTTTAAATGGTGGAAGCAAATACAATTGTCCCATCTGTACACTTTCCATGTTTACCTAACAAAAACTAAGTGTAGTTTTATTTTTTTTCCCTGCACCAATAGACAAGCCAGTCTCAATGAAGCAGCGGAGAAGTATTATGAAATGGCAGCAGGATTGAGACCTAATGTAAGTATTTTTTTTTTTCCTTTATGGCATGCGCTATTCAAAACGATGAACTCAGATATGTTCGATCCCGTGGTGCTTTGAGGAGAAACTAATTGTAGGAGTGTTTGATCTCTGAGCCTGTACTGTGACTGCTTTTAATGAATAATTAGATAGTAGTAGAAATCAAATAAAGCTTTTCATTTGTCAAACTAATCACTATATTTTTTCCATTCTTCTTGGTATAAAGTTCCAAAAACAAGTAGAATATTAAATGAGTTGGAGCAGCGGCCGGGGGGCGGGCGGAGAGGGGGTGCGGTTTGGCTTAGATTTACTTATGCAAAGTCAAATGTTTTAAATTTTTTGGATTCTCCTAATGCCAGACTTTTTCATCAGAGAATGGAAAGATTGTCTGAGTTCCAGATACTAGATAAGAAATTTTAAACAATTTTCAGCCTTTTCATCTGTAATGAAAGTTTTATTCTAATACAAACCCAAAGTTGCTATTATCTCAGATATAACTTCATACTGATGTGCACCACAGGCAAAGTAACTACTTTTTTAATTTGAAGAGAAGGTAGAAAGGAGTGTGGAGGAGGGATGGAGGAGGCTGGAGGGGAACATGCACATGGGTTTATCCACAGCCCTTTAAAAAAAAAAAAAAAAAAGCAGCCTGTTTCTACCATCACTAAACTTGATAATTGTTTCTTTAGAATGTTCCGATAATCATCACTCAGGTGGAATAAGGACTGCATGAAATAATTCACACTCGATAAAAAAATAAAAGTAATTAAGACAGCTTTTTCTTGTTGTCAATTACTTACCCCAAATTGTATATTTTGTGTGATTACCTTCCCAATTTAGAAACAAGACGTGAAATCCTGAAGTCAATGATAAAACACCCGTTGACATCAGTGTGGCCAGGATCTCACTTGGGGCTATATAATGAAGTAAACCTAGAAAGCATATTCCCAGACAAAAATACTTTGCTGAGCTCTTGTTGAAAATGTGTTTCAGAAACTTTAGACTAAAACAACATCAACAAAATTCCCACAAAAATATAGTAGTTTTAAAAACAAATGCAATTGAGGAAAATTCAGACTCAAAAGTAAAAATACATAAAATAAACCAGATTATCTGAGATTATAAAATGCATAGTTTAAATACCCAAAAATCCTTAGCTAATTCTCTGTAGCAATGTAGCATATTCCATTCTTTGTTTTTTTCATACCCACTTTGTAAGTTTCCATTTGGGGAACTGAAGAATTTTCTGTATGCTTCTAAGAAGTCCTAATATTTTCTTTGACTATGGACATCTTAAATGTTGGAAAGCAACTCAAATGGTACACAGTTGGTACAACCACCATTCTTCAATTTTCAGTTAATCATTTTACTTTCAAAAGGTCTCTTAGAAATCTGCTGTCTATTTCTGTAGTACAGTTTGAGGTGAGAGTGTCAAAGGTATTCCACTGAGCGTTGGCTTTATTCCAATGATATGGTGCTTCATCACCAGAATCACTTCTGTTCTCTCTTCAGGTAATTTCTGGAGGTTTATTTTGAAGGGGGGGGGGGGAGGGTTGGCAGAGTCTTGGAACTCAGATCATTTACTTAGGAAGGAAAAGAAATTAGAAGCATGTAATCTTTTCAGTTTAATTTGAGTAACCATCTTTATTTTCA
This sequence comes from Malaclemys terrapin pileata, assembly GCF_027887155.1. NCBI lineage: Eukaryota > Metazoa > Chordata > Testudines > Emydidae > Malaclemys > Malaclemys terrapin. The sequence goes on from NC_071505.1 coordinate 74,867,736, forward strand.
ACCATTTACTGCCAATTAATTCGGGGGGGGGGGAGGAGAAAAAGGGTTATGCAAATAATACTTTATGCAAATAATTTAATGATCTATGTATGTTGCATATGTGCAACAATTTGTACATAGCTTGAGGATTCCAGCTTTAAACAATTTATGTGGATTTAACGTCCTGATGACGGACCTATTTATTCACAGAGCAGCAACAGTGAAAGCTTTCCAAACACTGTCAAGCCAGCATTCCTCAGCTCTGATTTGGAGGAAAGTCATCTAGGGCAGCGGTTCTCAAACTGTGGGTCGGGACCCCAAGGTGGGTCGTAACCCTCTTTGAATAGGGTTGCCAGGGTTAGCTTAGACTTGCTGGGGCCCAGGGCTGAAGCCCGAGCCCCACTACCCAGGGCCGAAGCCAAAGCCTGAGGGCTTCAGCCCTGGGCTGCAGGGTTCAGGTTGCAGGTCCCTTGACTGGGGCTGAAGTCCTAGAGTTTCAGCTTTGCCCCCCTGCCCAGAGCAGTGAGGCTCAGGCTTTGGGCCCCCCACCCGGGGCAGTGGGGCTTGGGTGGGCTCAGGCTTCGGTCCCCCCTCCTGAGTCGTGAAGTAATTTTTGTTGTTAGAAGGGGAGTGCGATGCAATGAAGTTTGAGAACTCCTGATCTAGGGCAATAGGGGTAGCTCATTTTCCAAAGTCCATGAAGTTCTTGGCCTCTGTTATGTCTGACAATTAGTGCAAAGTATGTTGGTGCATTTGTACTATGGCAGCTGGAATTAAGACCCATCAAACTCATCGCATATAAGGGCCACCAAACTTGCATTAATGGGACACAACACTTTATTCCTACTGAGTTAGGATGGATTCATACTGGTGACCTATAGGCAAAAGGCTCTGAAGCTTATTAAGCAATGTTCTTTGGCATTTAGCCTCCTAATAAATGCTAATATTACACCTTCAGGCATGAAGATTGCTTTCTGGAAAGATTGGTTTATTAAACAAGTTCCCACATCTCCAACACACTGCTCTGTCTTCCTCATACAAGCCCATCTGTGCTCCACCCTGTTCTTAAAGGGACCATTCCCATTAACCAAAATACAAAAACTAAAAGTATATCAATAAAACCAGTATTGACAGAACGTCCAAATTAACCTCTAACTATATTTTTTGCACTATAAAGCCATTTCAACAATTATTCCAGGTTCCACACACTAACTTACATAGATTTTCCTCCAACATGGATCAGCTACTATGTTTGAATGCACAACCGTTAGATGCACAGCACAGCACAGACCACTGCCACATTTGCTATTGGAGGAACTGGCAGGGAAGACATGGTATTATCCTCTGTGAGGGCAATACAATTATTTGTGAACTACCTAGTTCTCAGGACTCCTAACTCTGGGAGTAGAGTATGATTAATGGTAAGAGACTACACAGACAAGTGTAACGGCATCCCTGTTTGGGTCATCTAAAGTAGTTGTGAGCAACCTGCAGCCCGCAGGCCCCACGTGGCCCGTCAGGGTAATCTGCTGGCGGGCTGAGAGACAGTTTGTTTACATTGACCATCCAGAGGCACAGCCACCTGCAGCTCCCAGTGGCTGCGGTTCACCGTTCCTGGCCAATGGGAGTGCGGGAAGTGGCATGAGCCGCAGGGATGTGCTGGCCGCTGCTTCCTGCAGCTCCCATTGGCCGGGAACAGTGAACTGCAGCCACTGGGAGCTGCAGGCGGCTGTGCCTGCAGACAGTCAGTGTAAACAAACTGTCTCACGGCCTGCCAGCAGATTACCCTGACGAGCCGTGTGCCGGTTGCCCACCACTGATCTAAAGCAACTGAACCTGGGATCTCTAGATCTAAAAGCATGAACACCTACCACTTCAACTAATGGACCAGTCCCATTATTATGGATGCAGTAACAAACTCATTAACCTCTATATATGTTCTAGCCACTTGAGAGCAACCAAGACCCACACTGTTGGCATGGGTTACACAAAGAGATCATTTGGCCCATTTCACCTGGAAAGGCACTGTAGCAAAGTGGATGAGGGCCCGGGTCTGTCATTGTAGACAGCTGGTTTATGTTACCAGCTCTGCCTGACATGACCTTGTCCAATCTCTGTTGGCAGTGGGCGGGAGGTGCTGGGGGGAGTGGGAGGAGCAGGGGCGGGAAGAGGCAGAGCGAGGGCAAGGGCGTGCTTGGGGGGTGGGGGGCGCAGCGGGGATGGAGAGAGGTAGGTGGGGCTTGAGAAGAGGCGGAGGGGATGGAGTGGTTGCGAAAAGAGGCGGAGCAAGGGTGAGGACTTGGGGGAAGGGTTGGAGGGAGTGGGTTTTCAGGATGGAGTACCCCAAGGGAAAGCTGAAAGTTGGCACCTGTGATGCAGGCATGCATCCACCCTACAAGGTGCATGACACTTGGCAGATATCCGTCCCTAATTCTTATACAGATTAAACTTTTTCATATCAGTTTACTTTGTTTCTATCTCAGTTCTGCTGATCTTTCCATACCTTACTGTTTAATTCATAACTTTTAATTATTCACTCTAGACTAGAGTACATCTACACTGCTAACTGAGGGGTGATTGTAGCGTGGGTAGGCATACCTGTGCTAACTTTAATCTAACATGCATGGGTAACAATAGTAGTGAAGATGTGACGGCATGGACTTAAACGCAGGTGAGCTGCCCCAGCAGAAGATTGTAAGGGATGCTGGGTACAGGAGTTAATTCAGGGAAGTTCTATGACCTGAATTATACAGAAGGTCAGACAAGATGATCACAATGGTCCGTTCTGGCTTTATAGTCTGTTCAGTCTGCAGGATAAGCAAAGGTTCAAGCTGGTTCTTGTTTTGTGAAAATTGGTTCAGCTATCTGTAGCAATGAATAGATAGTCTCACATTGTGTGACTTTCACCCAGAATTACTCACTTGACTAATACTGTAGTTTTTGTAGACAAAGTATTTCATCCCTATTGGAGCATTTGTTTCTTGCACATCTATTCTGTTTTGTACATTGCCATGAGGCTAGGGCACAGCTGTAAGCAGCAGAGGCTACTGCAATAAAATTCTTCATCTCGAGCCACTTTGCTCTCTGCTGCTGAACTAATTCATTTTTACTGTAGTAGTTGTAAAAAGGCTCCATGCTCAGAGTGAGGGGAAAAAAGTGTTTGGTGGCAAGAAGAGAAACACTCAATCTGAAATAGACAAACTAATACAGTAATAGGATTGTGTTTTAAAGATCAGGTTGATGTACAATGAAATCCTTCAAAAATCCTGGTAAAAACTTTCATCACTGAATAAACTTGTGATTGTAAGATGTATCTGTTAGGTCTCCCTGGGGTCTGTCCTGAGTCCAGAACTGGTCAATATTTTCATGAATGACTTGGATAATGGAGTGAAGAGTATGGTTATAAAATTTCAAGTTTGGGAGGGGTTGTAAGTACTTTGGAGAACAGGACTAGAATTCAAAAGGACCTTGATAAATTGGAGAATTGGTTTGAAATCAACAAGATGAAATTCAACAAGGACAAGTGCAAAGTACTTCAATTGGGAAGGAAAAATCTAAGAAATACAAAATGGGGAATAACTGCCTAGGCAGTAGTACTGCTGAACAGAATCTGTGAGTTATAGTGGATCACAAATGGAATATGAGCCAACAATGTGGTGCAGTTGCAAAAAAAAAAAAAAAAAAAGACTAAAAGTGTTTATGTAAGACATGGGAGGTAACTGCAGCTCTACTCAGCACTGGTGAGTCTTCAGCTCGAGTACTGTGTCCAGTTTTGGGCACCACACTTTAAGAAAGATAGTCATGAATTGGAGGGAGTCCAGAGGAGATAAAAAAGATGATAAAAGGTTTAGAAAACCTCACCTATGAGGAAAGATTAAAAAACTAGACATGTTTAGTCTTGAGAAAAGAAGACTGAGGAGAAACCTGTTAACTGTCTTCAAGTATCTTAAGGCCTATTACAAAGAAGAGATTGATCAATTAGATATTAGGGGAAACTTTCTAACTATAAAGAGAGTTAAATTCTGGAATAGGTTACCAAATGAGATTGTGGAATCCCCATCGCTGGAGGTTTTTAAGAACAGGTTCAGCACATACCCATCAGGGAGTGTGTAGGTCCCCCATCAGCATGGGAAGATGGACTATGACCTCTTTAGGTCCCTTCCAACCCTACATATTTTATGATTGTATTGAAAAATATTGGAAATGCTATATTTTCCTACTATCGTTGCCTCTGAAAATGTTGGACATTTTTGTTTTTATATATTTATATATACACACACACTCTCTCTCTCTCTCTCTCTCTCTCTCTCTCTCTCTCTCTCTCCTGGACTACAAGAATTATGACAATGCAGCCCAACAGCAGTAGAATATGATGTACAACCATGAAGCAGGGAGAAAACATTCTGCCTGTTATTAGTTCCATTTTAAGAATATTCATGTGTCAGCCCTATTATCAACAGAGATATGCTAATGTCACTTATAACAATTTTCATCCAATCAGATTTCAGGAGAGCATGAACTTCTGTAAAATATAGTAATCACTACAAAAATGCAACACTGTTTTTGTTTTAATTGTATTTTTTAAAGAGGTACATGTCCTCCAGCCTACTTATGCTCTTTTCTGTCACAAGGCTGATGCGTGAACAATACATTCTTATTTTATTTATCTTTATTTACCATGGGTAAATCATATTAGATCCTTCTCAATCACTAAAAATGTGTGACTGTTAATTCTAGCAATGTTATTCTCAATGAGTGTTAACTGGGAAAATGTTAATCCAGCCTGGTAATAACAAATGCCACTGCACAACAAGAAATACAGGATGAGAATTTATAGACATTTAGCTATTCCCCCATGATTATATAAATGGGAATATTACTGAGAAAGATCTGTGCTTAGAGATGATTTCTAGTTATCATTCCTTTGTGATGTTCCAAAACCAAAAAATTCTTTGAATATGTTATTAGGCACATCAAAAATGTGCTTCAAGCTAATTTTGTTGTGGAAAAATCAGTCATCTAGAAACTTGTTTAATCTGATATCCTTTTCCAGAACATAAGATATTGATTAAATCTTAACTTCTATTTATTTGTTGGGATACCATTTGCGTAATAATGTAGCATTCCTAATTTCTTAAACTCTGAACTTGGACAACATATCCCCCAAAAGCTCCTTCACATCTGGCCATCACTCTTGAAAAGAAGGGACACTTTGAAGAATGGCCTCTGGAGTATTAAATGAAAGCTTACCAGATCTTTGAGACTTTGAGCCACTACCTTGAGCTGATTGGTTTAGATACATTCCTCTTGAAGATGCCATGACCTGCAAGCCACTACCCTCCTAGTGCTGCTTGCAGTCTGCAGCTCTTGACAGCTTTAAGCCCCATGTCATCAGCACATTGTCAGATACAGCTGTTTCCACTCTACCACTTCAAAGGGGTTTGATTAAATATCTTACTGTAACAACATACACAAAGACACACACATAGAATGAGTGGGTAAGGAGAGCTGCACCTTTAGGCAAAACAAATACAATCTCCGCTGGATAGCTTAATCATGTTGTGGAAAACTAAAGCATTTCTTGACTTGAAAGGTTGATATAAATGGTTAGTGCAATACAATATGTAAACAATTCTAAAAAGTGCAGTTTGCCATGTTTTTCCAAATGCTTGCGATATGGATTTCATGACCAACATCATACATGCAGAATTCATTGTAATATCAGAGCCTTCATGATGAAATCAAACCTCTACTAGGTATGGAACTGCCTAATTGTTGAAAGTAGATTGTCTGTCTTCCTAGATTCCTGGAAAACCCTACCATTTACTGTATTATTTTTACATAGCCCTCCTAGGAGAAGCATGCTTCCTTATAGTCAGTGTTGTTAATGTTTTTTAATTTATGACAAAAGTTCCTATAAAAGAGGATAGGTAGCTTCTATAGTATTATAAATTTAACTTTTGTCTTTCTCTTTTTATAATGAGAACTTGCATTTCAATTTTGCATTTCATCTACATTGGCTTTGCTTTTGCTTCTGACTGAGGGTGCCATGTGAAGGCAGTGAACTTGTTCTTATAGAGGGGAAGCATCGGTGGGAAAGAGAATCTAGTAAGTCAATTCAGGAGTGCACCACTGCACCTACCTCCTGGTTGTCAATCCTGGATCAGGATCAAGGTGCTATTCTCTGACTCATCCAGAATTGCTGCAACTATGCACTGGATTAGCCTCTCCATGCTGTGACTGTGGGGCAGCATTGCAGATAATAACTCTTGTGGTGGAAGAGTGCCCAACTCAACATATGAAGGGTGATATACAGTACCTACTCTCTCTTGATACTGGGGCTATTATCTGGTTACTGAACCTGTACATTGAGCTCTGATGTCTGCATACAAGAAGAAGAATACATTTAGAAAAATGAATAGTAAATGTCAGATCTTCTTTCCAACATATATCTCTGTCCAGCCTGAAAATCCCAGGCAAACATATATAATCAACATTTGCTTTAGCAGGTAAATTCTTCCTTCTGCTGCACAAACACCAGATTTCCATATTTGCCTCCCTCCTGAATCTTTGGCAGCCCTTTCAATTATCCTGGTAGGAACAATGACTACAGCAGAGATGAGTCCATGGAAGATGACTGAATCTTAAGCAATTCAGTCTGATCATCTTCATTGAAGACCAGTCCCTATTTGCTGAAGTCAATCTTCATAAACTTGGTGACAGCTTCCAATATGTCAGTTCTGGCACTAATGGCAGGAGTGGATTCTATAGCATTCCTTTTACCACTCTGAAACCCATCACTTTCTTTGCTTACCCAAAATCGATACTATGTGGGTTACCATGTGACCCATTTTTGGTCCTGCATCCAGTAAATTGTGGCACGAACACAGATGTATACTTCCAAGTCTGTCCCCATACTTGCTTCTGGATGTCCAGAAAATTCAAAGGTGAGCTATTCTATGGTGTTGAAACTCCTACTGCTTGCTTGAGCTGCCAGGATCATGTGCACCATATGCATATCTGCCAGGTTCCCTGATACCAACACTATCTGCCTGTGAGACTTCCCCACACCATCCCACTTCAGCAGTGAAAGGAGCTGCTGCAGATTCCTCTCACCATCTCCTGGGCAGGCCTGACAATGATGCCTCCCCTCCTGTCTCCTGCTTATGGTGGTAGGGCAGGGAAAATTGCACAGGCTCCAGCCCCTGCTGTTCTCTTCACTGGGCCGCCTTTAACCCAAGTGCTGAGCCACTCTCTGGTCCCTGCTTAGAGTCATTTGCCTGGGGTACAGCCTGCTTCCCTTCAGCTATTCGGTGATGGTTCACTACAACTCCTATTAAACACTTTTAAACTGTATCAGTACCTTGTACACAATTGCCTGCCAGAAGATGCCAAAGATCGGTGCTTTCAGGTGTGCTTAATCTTGAAGAGATGCCTTTCTCTTGTCTTTATTCAAATATCCCCCCTCGTAACAATCTCTGCCTGGGGACAAGGTACCTCCCAGAAGACAGGTTCTTGGAAAGATTATATTTAAAATTGGATATTTACCAGCCATACTGAAGTGGAATATCCGGATGAGTTGTCTAATTTGAAAAGCAAGTTCAACTATGGAAAACACTGAATTTCCTTTGGGAAATACATGAGAATATTTTACAATCATCCCCTCTGATGCTTTGCACATACTCATACTGGCTAGCAGCTCTGTAAAAGCAAAGGCTTTAAAACTGAACTCAGTATTCCATAGTATGGAATGCTTAGATCCTTACCCCAACATTCATGTGTTCCATCTTCATGTGTGAGCTGTGACTCTGGGAGGTTTCAAACCACAATATGACTGTTCTCAGCTTTAATTTAAGAGAACAAAAATAGACGAGGAAAACAGACACAAGCTCTTTCCATTTAGAAAGAAATCTTTCTGCAGACACTCTTGTCTAGTTAACAGTGAAAACAGTTAAATTCAAATTCTGAGCCTATTTAAAGCAATCACTGGAACCCTGTTGTGAGGGCATTAGGGCTTGGTTAAGAGATGTCCCCTAATTTAGTATTTCCTATTTTAAGAGGATACACTGGCTGGATGTCACACTTGAGTAACCTTAACTACTTTGAAATAAAGTCTAAAATGTACAAAAAAGTGTTTTTCCTGCACACACACTAAATTACACAAGTTCAGTTAACCATTTTGGACCTGATTCTTCTTTCGTTTACACAAATGTCACATTGTTGGCATCATTGGAGTTACTCCTGATTTACCTCCCTGTTGAAAGAAAATCAAACCCTTTAATTACTGATACTCTTTAAAAAAAAAAAAAAAAAAGGCAAAGTATGAGACAATCATTATGAAAGTTATTTTTCAAACAGCAAAATTGTTTATACAGAAATATTCTGCAGAGCAGAGGGAGTGAGACTTGTTTTTGTGAGATTTGTTTTGTTAACGTAATATGATAGTGGTGGTGCTTTCCATTTCATTTCTCGTCTATGAAAGTTTTTTTGCCCTTTTACCCTATATATTAAATCTTTCTTATCCTAATTGTTGCTCGTGCCAAACTTTAAGCACAGGTACCTTGCTGAATAGAGGCCCAAGTAACCGAAGATTTATAAATCAACCATTTTTGAGTTTGGATATACACCATAATGTCTTTATGTTCAATGTCTGGATATGCCCGGTGCATAAGCAAAATTAGAGACCGAAAAAAATCATGAGGTCATCTAGGTCTGTCTCTGTGATAGCAGGTTTGTTTCTTATAGTAGATTATTCAGGACTTTATAGTTAGATTCCCAAGATTATAGTGCAGGATGGGAATGCAGAATAACTGTAAAATGGCTGTCTATACTGAAGTGTATAACTCATTTAGTGAATAATTTAAAAAGCAGATCTGTGCAACTAATTAATGGAATGTCACATTCTAAATTTCTAATTCTGATTTATATAAAAGAGATCATCATGCTTTGGAGGTGATGGGAGGCAGTAGGCAGTTAAACTATATTTTGTTGGACTCCTCAGATTAGGAAAAGATGCATCACAGTCATACCTGTGCACTTGATTGTGTTTCACAGTTCTGTAGTAATACAGCTGTGAGTGCAGAGCTGCCAACCTCAGTTCCTATAGAAAGCAGGATTGTCTACACCTTGTGCATGTAGCCCTCAGTGTCAATCAAAAATAAAGTGCCATGAAATATAGAACTCACAGCAGTAGATTAGCATTTCAGAAATTAAGCCAGCTGTTTGAACTCCATTTAAAAAAATCCATCAAGGTTTTCTCATAATAGAGTATTCCAGTGCTGATTCTGGAAACAATGCAATGAATTTATCATCCAATTAGAGCTGAAAAGGACATGGATTTTAATGCTCATTAAATAAACTTAGCAACTCTACATACACTATAGGGTATTTTGCAATAAATAACTTCCTAATTTTCTGTCTAGCCTACAATGCTGATGTATTTTCCACTCTAGGAATGATTTCTAGAGGCAGGTTGCTATATCTATTTGGATATTTCTCCTTGAGCTCTATATCTTTATTGCCATAGTGCTAAGGGGTTAGACTGAGTTTGTTCAGAGTAATAAAGATCTCCTACTGTGAGCATCTGTGCCACATTACTCTGACAACTATCATGTGCTGTATCTGTCCAGTATTTTTGACTTGGCCTTTTTGACACAGCTGTTTCTTATAGAATATCTAAGTGGCTGCATTCAGAAAAACACCTTAACGCTGGGCTGCATTGTGCCTGCTGAGATCTGCATATGGAGGGGCTCTCTGCATGTATCAAGCTCCACACAGGGGAAGTGGATGGGTTGGAGCTAGATAGGTGTGTGGGAGGGGACACACATCATCCCATGGAACTTGTTAAAAGTTGCTGTAGTCCCAGGCTGTATTAACTTCTTTTTGAGGGGTGCTGAAGCCAGATGTGGCACGTCTCCTTCTGATGTGATAAGGAGGGATGAACTCTCATTTCCCTATTAGAAAGTCCCCTTCCATGGGACAATCTGGACCGCTGTCTATGTGAAGTTGAAACACATGATGCCACTCTCAGCTGTAGTGGACCACAAAGCATACGTTTAAATGGATATTCCTCCTATTTTTGTAACATATCCTCAAAATGGAGAGCAAGCAGCTATAATTACTAAGATGAGACAGTTCCGCTAATTCTTAGGTACATCAGTATATAATTGTCTTCAGTTCTGGAACTGTAAGTAACTCTATTCAACCTGACGTATTGGCTTGCAACAGAGCCCTTGCTGCAGTAGCTCACAGCCTTACACTAATTTAAAAAAATCCCAATATTAAAGAAAAGATCCTTCAGATAAAAACAAAAAATGTCCCACCCCATAATAAAAATTTGAAGTGAGTTCACATACAGGAACATTGAGTGCCTCTCAGACATTTTATCTGACTTATTGTTATTTCTGGGGAGATATGGGTTACCAGAGCAACAGTTGAACTCTTCTCCACCTCTGTGTATTGTAACTTCATATATTTTAGACCCATAAATATATTTAAACCTTTCTGTTGAGATTTTTGAAAGGTCAGTAGCTCTTTTGTCCTTTTGGTTCTGTTTGGAAATCTTGGTTTTGGCAGGTGTATTTTTGATGGTTCACAGATTTGGCACTGTACTTTTACCCTTAATAGAGGAAGATAACACTTTGTGCACATAGAATATGAAATTTTGCTTTTTTGGGAATAAACACGGGCTCCAAGGAGAGGCATTACTGGGAATTAATTTCCACATGACCTGGTGATGGGAGGAGAAGTTCAGGTTCTACGATGGCAGAGTGCATATTGTAGTGTCACGGCAAAACCACTATGGTTAAGTTTGCTTCACAAGTTTTGTTTAAAGGTTGACCTTTCTAAATCCTGTATAGTTGAATTCTGTTGAAATTTGCTGTGCCTCAGGAGGGTGCAGGGTAGGGTTGTTATCCACATTTGGGGTCCTTTGAGCTAGGGGTTGTAGAGATATAAATGCTGAAAAAAATAGCCATTTCCAAAAACTTCGTAGGTTTTTTGTTTTGTTTTTTGCACAGAGCCAGAGATGGAACCGTTGCTGTGATGCAGGACACGGTGGTCTCTGGTGGTATTGAACCTATATCTCTTGATTCCCAGTCTAGTGCCTTCAGCAGGTCAACTTTCCTCTTGCATTTTTTTAAAAAGAGCAAATTTTAGAAAGAAAACATTGATCATAGGATGACAACACCCTGTAATCATATTAGCTTTAGATAGTGTGATATGAAGGTTCTGCAAAGCTAATATTCATTAGCTAGTATTTAGTGATAAGTAATAATTAGGAACAAACTTTCAAAGTAGTGTATGTGGCTCTAATATTCTACACAATACTTTAAAATGTACCCCTTTTGGTTATTAACATTTATTACTTACATAGTACTACAAATGTATATGACACCGTATAACAGATCAATTGTGTCAAATAAGACAGCACTGGCAAGGGCAAGTCATAACTTTTTAAAGGTGTGTGGCAAGTGGCTAGCGCCTTGTGGGCTGACCCCCATTTGTCCAGGGAGCACAGTTTGGGAACTGCTGCCTTAATAAATCTTCAAACACCAAGTATCAAAATAAAATAGTCACACTTAACCCATAAGTCCATAATTTTAACTTGCAGTGTTGATTTATTTGCTGAATACTACACTGAAAACACCTGCAGGTTACACACTGCCAAGTGAGACATTAATTCATATGTATTACATGGAAAACTGTATTTCACAGAATTCCTAAGAGGACTACCAGTGTGCCATATTCCTTACTGCCTACTGCTCCACTGCCCCCCATGAATGAAAATGAGTGCAGGACAGAATTTAGGCAAAACAGTTCAGTCTAGTAGTACAGATGAAAGGAACTGGATGAACTTGAAAGGGGGCAAAGCAAAGAGAGGGAAAGAAAAACAAAACGCGTCTAGAATTACAGTTTGCAGATCATAAGAAAACAAATATTTATGCCCTATGTTCCTCTTGACAACTTCACTAGTGTCTCTCTGTTGGCAAAAAATATTCTTTGCGCTGTAGGTCATCTTAAAGATATATTTATTTATTAACAAGATTGTGGAGAGTTTTTTAATTTAGCTTTGCCTTAGGATTGCCTTGGCAACTCTATGCTGCACAATTTACAGCAAAGTGAAGTTATTTTTTTCTAGCGTTTTGGAGCGGTGTTTAGATATTATTGATCAACATCTAAAGTACTGAAATCATTTTAACTTCACTTGATAAACTGTACATTTATTTTCCTTCCAGCACAACTGTAGAAGCGTGAATTGTTGAAATTGCTTTGTAGTGTTGCCAATAGTGAGCTAGTTCAAAAGTAAACAGTAAATAGGAAGCCCAAAATTTAGCCTAAAAATTCCTCCTGTAATTAATAAATCTCATTAGTGGCCAGCTTGTCTTTTTTCCCGGTTTTGCTTAGATTCTTATACCAGACCCATTACCCTAGTGCTTGTGACTGTGTTTAACCAATGATTGTGTCATGTTCCCTGTGTTATTATGCATCCCTATAAAATTAATGCAGTATGTTGTGAGATTCTGACTGCTTGTTATCAGAGATCAAAGCAACTATATTCCCCCCCACCAAAAGCATGACAAACCAATCAAAATAATATAAAAGTTGCTCATCACCAAAACCTCTAGTGTCTAAATATTGGAAATCTCATGAGGTCAAGCTTTCTGATAGAACTTCTTCAGATTTTCTGGACCAAAAGTGTCACATGAACACCTTTTTCCCAGGGAAATTCAGTAGTTTGTTGTGATTCCACCCAAAATTATCAAATGGTGAGACTGGTCTGTATCTGCTTATGCATACACATCACTGCATGAACCTATTGAGTGGTCTATACATAGATCAGAGTACTGTCTCCATTTCCCCCTTCTCCAGGAGTATGTAAAATTGCAGCTTTTTCCTCTCATCTCTCCTGCATTTTAATAAAATGCTCTGGGGTCAGGGTGGGGAGGATTGGTCGCTCCTTTTATTATTATTGTTGCTATGGGAAAGCTGCAGCAAAGATGATGGGACTCTAACTTTGTTTTAAAGATGCTACGGTTTATGGGCAGCCTCTTTTGTTTTTGAATGAGTGGGGAGCTCCTCAGCTGGGGGCCTACTGATGAGAAAACAGCATATCCTGCTTCTGCTGGCCTCCCCCCAATCATTGAGTGTTCCATTGCCAATGAGGGTTTCAGCAGCCTTGGGAAGTCTTGGTACTGCAGTGGGAGTCAGTCTTTAAATAGCTCATTCTTAGTCCACTGACATCCGTGAAGGTCACAACTGGTACTTTAAACTTGATCTGATACTTGATTGGAAAACTGGAGAGTTCTGATCAACCCATGTTTGTCAGGCAGGGACACTGCACTACTATGAGGCTTTTTTCCCCTTCAATGTCTGTGTAAAAATTGGGGGTGAGAAATGTAAACAAAACAAGATTGGTGTCTGTATGTTAATGAGAAGAGGAATGGGGAACAGAGATAAGATCAGGAAGAGAAATCATACACAATTTCAATTTGATGAAATTTCTCTGCAAACATGTTTAATTTAGGATTGTATTGAGTCAAAGTAAAAGGCCTCTGTTGGTTTTATCCAAATAGGTTTCCTCAGCACTAACTATAGGTATTCCCTTTCAACAACTACAGTTTCTTGTTACTGTTTATCACAAGGTATTTAATCTTTTTACAACAGTAGAAAAAGGGGTGATTTCATATTGGTCAGATTTCATCATTTTATGAATCTTGATCAAGTGACTGCTAGAGATCCAAATATACAAAAAATAGAATTTCTAAGCTACCTTTCACTCTTCAACATAACTCATTTCCAATGAATCAGGCACATCTTTTCACTGGGGGAGGGAGGACTTAAAAAGGATGATTTTTTTCCCTGCAGAATGGACCCATTTGCAGATTCACAATGAAAAATATAAAAAATTCAAGTAGTTTATTTCAAGCCTGCTTTTGACTGTTTTACAGACCTCCACTGCCTTTACATGCTGACATAGGATATGGTAGCGTAATAGACGCAAAGAGGTCTATCGCCTGTGTACATGAATCTGTTCCTTCAACAACAATATTCACTTCCCTCTGCTTACTGTTATTCCTCTCTCCTTATGATCTGTTGTCATTATTTGTGGCTTTATCTGCCTTATTTAGATTGCAAGGATCAGTAACTTGTCTTGGATCTCTCAGTGACACAGTATAAGCAATCCTTTGTGATTTTATCGAAATTGTACTAGATTGTAAAAACTGCAATTTTTTTAAGTTTATGGGACTTAGTCATATATTAAGAGTGAACCTAAATGCATAACTATCAATTATCACTAAATTAGTGTTCTTTTAGAGACCAGCCAGTTTTGATTGCATTCATACGCATACCCATTCTGTTCAGCCTTATACATATGTTCTGTCAGACTAAGCAGACCATGTCATATCTCCTTAACACACCTCACATTTCTGATAAATTAAGTATGTTCTTGTTGTTTTCCCCCAGAGAATAACAGTAAACTGTTTTTCTTCTTTCCAATAAAAAGTGGAAAAGCTCATTCCCATGTTGAGAAATACAGTGTTGATGTGGAGCAAGTGCACATTTAGTCCATGTTCTTAATGAGACAGAATATTGGTTCTGGAAGATCCTGAACAATTACAGTTTGTCACTACAGACAACACTTCCAGTTAGCAAACCTCTCATTTGCTTGAAATGTAGGCTTTCTAATTAATACACGGACTACTCTTGTTAGATAAGCTCAATACAATTTATAAGTTGTACTTCTTAAATTGCAATCTTTGTTAGATATTAAAACGATCATATTGCAGACATTAGAATGCAGCTTGATTTCTATAAACAAAAATCAAGTCATTTGAAGATATTTGTATGAAATTCTAAAGTGCTAAGAAAATGAGATGATTATTGCATGCTGTACAGTACTGAAAATATTTGGGGTGGAAATCAAGAGGAGTTTCTAATTGAACACTTTGTGAGATCTGGAAAACTCATTTCGTGATTTTTAAAAAATATATAACCATAATATTAAACACTCATAATGTATGTTCCTATTTAGCATCATTTCATTACTACTAATAAAAGCTATCTAAAAATGTTCATCATGATTTCCATATGGATTGAAAGAATGTTTATTGAGAGGTTATTTTAACTTTGTTGTACCAAAGCAATTCATCCATAGCTATTGGGGGAAAATATCTAGACCTACCCAAATTACAAATGTCCTTTTGGGATTCTCAAGCTGTCAATATGATCTACAGCACTTCATAGTTGTAACTTGTTCATTCATAACTTGCCAATATGTAATACAGTATGCTATGACTTTATATAAATGTCTGTGGCAGATATCTTTCACCAACTAAATATAATATATATGTTCAGTTTTGAATGATTTTCTGTTCTTTTCCAAATTGGACATTTTTCTGAAGGTTGACGTGGAAAACAGATTGACTGAGAGCTCACACTGCCTGGAGAGCCATTGTATTATGCTAAGAAGTTGTCCCTTGTGGAAGTGGTAATTGAGACACAAAGGAGGCTACTTGGTGTTCCCATTTTCATGCCAAATTCCAGAACTCTTCTCCAGGTCACAGCTACAGTTTCCTTAATGAAGTTGGTGTCCAAAAAGTTTGGAGTGTGCTTGCAAGTTCCCCTTCCCCCCAGAAATGGAAGGCCATCCTTATTTTTATTTAAAATGCTGTAGTGTGTAGATTTAGAAGTACACAGCCAAGGACTTTCAAAAGCACTTTAGGGTCAGACACACAAACAAAAATGTCATACTGTACATATTCTGGAACTAGACATTAAGGAGCAGGTCCTCTGACGTCAGTGAAGTAAATGGAGTTATGACAGTTTATACCAGCTGAAGATATGCCCCAGTATGTGCATTTTATTTTCAGCTGTTAGGGGACCCAGTTGTTTGCTTGTGCTGCTCTTTGCTCCTGTCATTTACAACTTGGTGTGTCATCCTAATGTATGAGACTAAAGGATAGATTAAAGTGCACAAAAAATGATGCGTTTTGCCTAAACTATGTTTTTGTCGGGGTGGGGGGAAGTGTGTTTTATTGTGTTAAAAAATTGTTTATTTTGTTTGTATTTATTTGCTACCTCCAGAAGTTATTAATTTGTGACATTGTGAAAAAAATATGACAAGTATGTTATGCTATGAGAGGCTCTTCATCCATTAATGAAAGATTGCAGAATGCAGGCTAAAGTCTTCCTGAATATCACACTTACTTTAATATTATAGCTGAGCCTGAGTAATGGAGATTGGATCCAAATCTGCATTTCCACAGAGTTCAGGCTTGTTACAGTATTTGGATTTGGCCAGCTGTATATATTGGCCAGAGTCATGACATTTGGGTTTGGAGCCAGGCTTCCCCAAAGTTTAAGCTGTTTGAGCCCATTTCTATTTAATGCAGTCTAGGAACTTTTGCTAATTAGAACACACATTTGGTCAAATTAGAACTGCAGGAACTTCCCCCCCCATCCACTACATCCTCACTTATATTATCTAACCCCTTACTTTTAGTCACTCCCTTTCTCATTCCACCTCTCCATCCCATCCTCTTCTTTCACCTCACTTCTCTAACTCTCCTTCTCCTGCACCTCTCTTTCTGTGGACCATTCATTGTATGTAGCTCTGATACCATCACAGACTATTCATGTTTGTGATTAGTGTTCTGGCTGATGAATATAATTCAGGCACAGCTTGGAGTGGAATACTGGTTAGAGGCAAGAGTCAGGAATAGATCAGGGGTTTAGGAACTGAATATGCAGCGCTCCTATATAGGAAGCCAGATGGGAAGTGGGAGTTTATATTTGAGAGTGAGACTGTCACTTGCATATTGGGACATCTGGCAACTCTAGGATTCCATCCTGTAAATAAATCCACATGCCTGCACCTTTCCTTCTGTGTGGATTCTTGTTGACTTAAGTGAGACTCCATTTAGGAAGAAGGATCAGTTTGCAGAATCCAGCCCCACATTAAAGTAGCATCATTGAAACATGAGGGCAACTTCTAGATCACAGTCGAACTTCAGAAGTAACATTTTGGAGTCTGTCAAAAATAAATGCCACATTTGAAATGATTCAGTTGTGTACAGTTATCTTTAGCAATAATAATAAAAACAGAGCTGTTGATATTTTGATTGCCTTAAAAATAGCACACTGCACTATAGCAATGACACCGGTAATAGAAGTTCAAATGAAAATCCTTGCCATCGTTGTAGGAGGATAAAAATTCATGACAGCACATTATAGCATGGTCTCTGACATGATGAAACAGCTCACCATGCTTAGTTTTCATACTTAGTGATCACTTCTACAACTAAATCTGTTTATTTTCTGTTTTATCACCCGGGCTTTATCAAGCTACTCTGTGTTTTTAATTATGAAGCTGAAATATCTGAATACTTCAGCAACATCTAACCAAGAAGGCTTAAGATAAAATATTTGCATGCAGCATCTCTGCATCTTTTCAAAGGATGACATTCTATTTGACAGGAAGGCTTAAAAGAACAACTTAAGATGCATTAAATGCACTTTAAAAATAAAACACCTCGCTGTGCACCCCTGAAGCTAAAGAACCATTCTCCAATCATTCCTGGAAGGCCAATGGATTTGATTGCTCTATAAAAGCAGTGATGTCATCAGCTTTCACTTGGCCATGCTGATTGCAACATTTAGTAAACAATTCTGATGTCATTTTTAAATATAAAGAACATAATTATACTGCCAAAATTCATTAAAGGCAGGAGCAATAGGGTAGAAGCAAGGGAAGGAAAGCAGGAGGAATACTCAGTGAATTTTTTTTAATGGAGGAGGATAAAAATCAGTGCAGTTCAATCAGTGCAGAGGTGAACCAGATCATGAATTTACTGAAGTGCGCATTAGGATATTTTTTTAAACAAGGCATTTAATTTGAAACTCAGAAGCTATACCATCTCTCGCTGTGGGGTCATTAGCTAAAGAGTGGAAGCTGGACAGAGTTTCCATTGAAGAAACAAAACAAGGGCTCTAGTTTTCACTACCTGTCTCCAAACTGTTGATTAGTGCTGTTGTCTGCTTCACCCAGAAGTGGCTGTGTTTTAGTGGTAGATGAAGTAATCATAAATGGGGGGGCCAGGACTCCCTTTTATGGACCCAGCCAGCCAGTTAGCTATAAAATTCCTCTTATTAGCTGTTCTTTACTTGCTTTACCTGTAAAGGGTTAAAAGTCACTGCGATGCATAGGTAAAAGGAAGTGAGTGGGCACCTGGCCAAAAGAGCCAATGGGAAGGCTAGAACTTTTTAAAATTGAAACAAGACTCCCCTTTTGTCTGTCTGTGGTTGTTCTCCCAGGGAGAGGGGACAGAACAGCGATGCTGTAAGAAGCTTTGGGCCAGGTATGAAAACTCATCTGTACAATACCTAGAAATTACTCATTTAAAACCCCAGACATGTAAGTAGATGAGGAAATGTCTAGGTAGATGTGATTAGGTTTATCTCTTTTATTTCTTTATGGCTTGTGGAGTCCTCTGTGCTAACCCCAGGTGCTTTTGTTTTGCTTGCAACCTTTAAGCTGGACCTCAAGAAATTATTCTTGATGCTTAATCCTTGTATTTGCTCTTTTTAAATCTAGCAATAGCCTGAGTTTCCAGATGTATTTATTTTCTTTTTGTTTTAATAAAATGTACCATTTTTAAGAACAGGATTAGATTTTTGTGTTCTAAAAGGTATATGCACATGTTGTTTATTAGCTGGTGGCAACAGCTGATTTCCTTTGTTTTTCTTTCTTAGCTCTTCTCTGGGGTGGGGGGGGAGGGGTGAAAGGGCTTGAGGGTACCCCACAGGAAGGAATTCCCAAGTGTGCCTTCCTGGGTCCTTAAAGAGGTTTTGCACTTGGGTAGTGGCAGCATCTCCCCATCCATGGTTAGAGAAAAGCTGTAACCTTGGGAGTTTAATACAAGCCTGGAGTAGCCAGTATTAATTTTTAGAATCCTTGAGGGCCCCCACCTTCTGCCAGAGTGGGGAATCAGCCTTGAGATATATATATTTGTAAAGGTTTTTAACTTATATCTGCACAAGCTAACTAATTCTATTTGGAGCTAGAGATTTGTGTATGGAGTGAACATGAGTTAACAAACAAAAAATCTGGGGCATCTATCATACAATGGTTAATGTTATATATATATGGGGCCAAAATCTACTCTTGGTTACATCAGTGTAAATATGAAGCAAGTCCATGGAATTTACTGGAAACATTTTGGATTTCCATACTGTCTTTCAGAGAAGAGTTTTAGTTCATGGTGCTGTTTTTGTATGCCACAGAACATTATCCTCCAATTATGGTAGTGTGGAGGAGGCTTGGAAGAATTGTCACCAACATAAACAATACCCAATGCTTTGGGCAGCAAAACACATGATTTTTATTTTGTTATTCATTAGTTACTTTGTTAGTCTCTAAAGAGCTAAGAAAAAAAAATACACCGCAAGAAAAAACACTAGTAAGGGGGATCATTCCCAACAGACCAAAAAGACACCATTAATAACTCTGATAGAACTGCCAGTCAGATCTTTTGATATAAAGCATCTGTCTTGTAAAGGAAATGAAGGAAGGCTTGTTTCTCCTTTCAAGTCTCTGAATTAGTAGGTAGTGTCATTTATTATACAGTGCTACAAGCCCTGTATTATTGGAGTGATAGCTGCCAACTGCCTTTGTTAACGTGCTGAAAAGTTTCATCAGCTGTCTTTAATAAAAGACAATCTATCTGAGGAAAAAAGGATAGTGATTATTCCTGGTTTTCTGTCCCTAGCACATCAGTTACAGCTGGCAGGTGTGATGACACTGATGTATAATCAATCAGTCAGTCAGTCACCTGGAAATTCCTGAGTTTGTTGTAATAAACCACTGATGCTCGATACTGCAGTGATTTGGTACTCTATAAATCCAGTAGGTGGGTAGGTAGTCGGCACTTAGTCTCTTTTAAGAAACCTGCAGATTTTCTCAGATATTATAAAATATTAGAGGAGTTGGCATGATTTTTCATCTCCTTTCTGAATTACTTCATACTCATTTTACATTGATAAATATATTTATTTACCCTGCACATTAATAGGCTAAACCTATTTGGTCATTTGCTGGAATTTCAGGGGGAAATTAATTTCAAATTTCATCAGAGAGATCAAACAAAGCAAAATCAGTAATTATACTTTTTTAGTCTGCTACAGCACAATCAGTTTGCCAAATTAAAAGGAAAGTGGCATAAGAAGGATTTTCACATCTGTGTATGGAAATAAAACTTTTAATCTTAAAGCCCTAGATATCTTGCCACATAAATAAATTGAATTACACATTTGTGGAGAAAAAAGAAAGAGTGGAGAGCAATACTTGAACTTGTAAAGAAAAAAATGTCTACTTCCCAGACACACTGTTGATGGATGCTTTAGAATGTAATACAGTGGGGAGTGTGTTTGGATTGAGAACATAATGTACTCCACAAGAGTTTCTCTGATATCTTTTCTATCAGATGGAGCATGTGGAAATCAAGCAGGTTTCTGGATTGCTGACCCATATCTGTTGACTTTTGTGCCTACTTGCCCTGTCTCTAAGCTCACTTTCTGATGTATCAATTTATAAGGCACATATTGCTTTGACACTGAAGCTCAGGTAGCATCTTAAAAACAAAACTTGAGCCATTAAAAAGAGATCATAGGGCCAGATCCTGTAATTAATTGGACCCTTGCAGGCAGACCCTTGCATCTGCACAGAGTCCAGATGAAGGTAATAGACTCCACATAGACACAAGGATTTGCCCACATGCAACAAGTTGCAGTATCAAGGTCCCTTTCATTACCGTACAATTAAAATTTTTTTAAAAGAAATGTACAGATAGCTTATGTATGTCAGAATCGTCTATTCACAATGCAGCTGTTCAGCTGTGGTTCTGCTGCATCATTTTTGTCATTATCCAAAATATATTTACTTATAAAGAGTTTATTACAGTTCCATTAATTTCAGTATAATTGATTCTGTAGACTGGTGGAGCATGGGATAGTAATGAGGAGGTTAATATATATTGTACATAAACAAGATTGCTTCAGAAGCTCAAATATCAGTTTCCCTTCTCCAAACTGAGTATGAATGGAGAGGGAAACTATAATAGTTGGAGATGCTTCGCAAATAGCAGAATTTCCTGCTATGGTTGGCAAAAATAACTTGTCATCTTTGAGCAAGAAAAACGAAACCCAGAAGTAGTTAGGTTAGCATCATGATGTTTACATGGTTTTGCTTAATTTTGAACACACTGAAACCTAATGGCTCTGAAAGATTGACTCATACTTGAGTATACGTGGGATTGTTTTCTTAACAGATGAGAGTAAG
The DNA here is from genome assembly GCF_027887155.1 of Malaclemys terrapin pileata. Taxonomy (NCBI): domain Eukaryota; kingdom Metazoa; phylum Chordata; order Testudines; family Emydidae; genus Malaclemys; species Malaclemys terrapin. Next base: position 74,889,052 of record NC_071505.1, read on the forward strand.
CAGGAAGGAAAATAAGAGGCAAATATAGAGCATAGTACATACAAATGTAGAATTTGTTTCAGAGAGTGGTCTTCTATTTCAGTTTCCTAGTGCAAGCATTGCTTTAGATTGAATTTAAAATACTTTTCCTATCTCCTAGAGAATAGGAATGGTTTAAATTTCAGGTGGAAAAATTAAAATTACAGGTACTTTGGTGAACCTGAATAGTTGTGTGGGAGGTATGCAAAACCTAATCAGAATGCCATCCCATTATCACAGCATCTTGGGAAGGCTTGCACTCTGGGAGACCAACACTGGTATATAGCAAGTAGGGGAGAGACAGCTGTCTCTTCTGTCTCTTCTCTCTGTTAGAGAGAGACGGTGCGTGAGGTAATAGCTTTTATTGGACCAACTTCTGTTGGTGAGAGAGACAAGCTTTTGGGCCACACAGAGCTAAAGACGAGCTTCAAAAGCTTGTCTCTCTCACCAGCAGAAGTTGGTCCAATAAAACCTATTACCTCACACACCTTGTCTCTAATATCTTGAGACCGACACAGCTACAACTACACTCTGACCTCCCTTATTATTTCTGATGTCCATCTTATTAGCAAGCATCTAGTGCGTATAAATACTGTAACTACAAGAGATGGCTGAAACTGAGTTTCCAGTTAACTTTACATATTTTTGAAAGCTGATGGAGGAGTGCTGATGAGTGGTATCCCGAACCACTTGCTCCTCAGGATATGTCTACACAGCATCTGGGAAGGTGCTTCCTAGCAGAGTTAGATGGGTACACTAGCTCTGCTCAAGCTGGTGCGCTAAAAATAGCAGTGTGGTCCGGTGGCTCAGACTAGCCACCAAAGCACAAATCCTTCTGGGTTACACACTTGGACAGTTAGCCCAAGCCACTGCCTGTGCCACCGTGGCCACACAACTATTTTTAGCATACTAGCTCAAGCAGAGCTAGTGCATATGTCTACCCATGTGTAGATGTAACCTCAGAGACAAAACTTAGCCATCTTTGCTCCAATCTGCATAATTTGGGAAGCAAGCATTGCTGAGGCTGATCCAAAAAGTGGGTGATCTGGACAACTTATGTTGAACTTTGTCTAGTATCTGTTTTTACTTTAAAATCAAGAGCTATTGTTGTGGTGAATGACTAGGCTTCCACTGAAATGTAATGCTTTACTGGTACTTGCACATTCCCCCAAGTGCCCAGGGATACCTCCAGTGGTCTAGGGGATGAAGGGGGTAGGTTTCCTTGTGGAGGAAACTGGAGGGAGCTGCTCGCCTGCCTTGGGTGCCTGTCAGGTCCACCTACATGTGGGTGGCTGCTGGTAGTTTTGGGGTGGTTCTCTGTACCTGTGGTGGGGAGGATAGGATCCCAGGGCTTGTTAATTTATTGTTTTATGCATTCTTGACGTCTTTGTCATTAGTTTCTGACAGTGGTATTTTTAAAGTTATCCAACTATTCATAAAGAAAGACTTATCAAAGCCTGGCATAACACTGAGTGTATATGAAGAAGAATTTAAAATGGGTATCCTTGAAATTTGTATGTCTGTCTTTAGAATCTGAAGATAAATTTTTATTAAAAGAAAAAAAGGAGCTGGCGTTCCAATGTGTTAGCTATTCCCACCGATTATAAACTCTTTATTGGCATTGGGTCGAATTAAAATTAAATTCCTCTCTTCAATCCGCTGTTGGACTACTTTAATTTTCTCTTGGAAACTATGGTATACCGACATTACCACATGTAAAGCTTTTATGGTATCTGTGTTTTCTCATTAAAGAAAGAAGTCTATGCATGTAGACACCAGAGCCTGTCCTTTTTAAAGCACAAAGTACACAGTTAGCAGCTGTTCAAAAACTTTTTCTTGTTATCTCTATTTGTTTAAATTGCTAAATTGCTTCCATAAAATGCCTGCAAACATAAGGGAATAATTTGTTTAAGTGGATCAAAACTGTCTGAAAAAAAACCCTGAAAATACACTCAATATTTTTCCTTCCCTTCTCTTATTCCAGTATCCGGCTGCCCTGATGAATCTTGGAGCCATTCTTCATCTCAATGGTAAACTCAGAGATGCTGAAACAAACTACCTCCGTGCTCTCCAATTTAAGCCAGACGATGTCATCACACAGTCTAATCTTCGCAAACTGTGGAATATCATGGAAAAACAAGGTTTAAAGACGTCTAAAACATGACACAGAAAAAACTTCTTTTTCTTTAAATTGACTCAAATCCAAAACAAAACTTCCAGGAAGTTATCTGATCAAAGCTCTCATTGGACTTGACTGCAAGAGTCAGGGGGTCTTAATTGCTGCTAGGAGAACCTATTCTGGTTTTTGGCATAACTTTTGTTGCCATAAAAATAAAGGGAGATTCTTTGGATGCTTCACAAAGGACTTAAGTATTAACCCGCAAAAAATAAAATAAAAAATAAAACCATAGCACTTAAAGGAGGGTATTTTGGCATACTTGACAAGTTATCACAGTTAAACCCATATTACTCTTTTTCATGTGAGTTCTTGAAAATTATACTGTGCTGAAAACACTAAGGGAGAACTGTATAGCATACACCCAGCCACATGGGAGTAAAAAAGATAATACTAGCTTAAAGTATTTGCTGAGACTATAACTCATTAAAATGTATACTAAATCCAATGTGTTTGCAGTTTGTCTTAATGCTGCTGTATCTCTCTTTAGGACCACCTGCTTATCAATTTCAGACTGACACAGCCGTTTTGTTTTTTTTTTTTAAATACCTGTCACTTGCGGTTAGATGACAGTATTGACAGTTGTTTACTGACAAGTGCACATATTTTTTCCGACTGTTAAGAGTTTTGATGTAGTTTACTTCAGATACTCAGTTGAGTTGAGTAGACGAAACAAGCAAGGACCAGCTCAATGTGTGACATTGGACCAGTATAAAAAAATCTGGAAGCTATCACTAATGTCATGAATTATCCATATTTACACAGAAAACAGATGTTTGCCCTGATATCAAAAAAGTGCGGTCAGCCTGTAACCTTAAAAAGAAGTTCTTTTTGGCCTTCTAGAACACTGTGTTTTACTCCTTTCACGTTACTGTCAGATAAGTCCAGTTTTGGACTGGACATCTCGATGCTGTTCAGCTTGCATTATTTTTCCAAGAATTCAACCAGAGTGAGTTTGGGAAGTGTTGATACTTAGAAATGGTACAAATGAAGCTTATCAGAATTTTTTTTTGGAAACAGAGCTTTTTGTAATGTGCTACTAGTTAAAGGGACTGACTTTTAGAAGCTAGCAGAGAATCTGCACAACATTGTAGACTAACAGAAGTGTGTAACAATGGTTGCCAATTATTCTGAGTATTTTTGACAATGGTGTTCATTTTTAAAACTATTATCTACTTGGATTCTAACCAAATATTAGGAATCCATTTTGTTTTCTTACATGCACAGTTACAACAAAGTTACATTTCTAGCGTTTTTTATTTTTATTTGGGCTCTTTATTGTATTATTCTTCATTAAAAAAATTGTAAAATAATTTATTTTAAGTTGCAGCCTATTGAAGCTTTAGTCTGTGTTTTCCCAAACCATTTGCTAACTGCTTTCTTTTGTTGGAAAAAGTATTAGAATTTATAAGAAAATTTACTTTTTCATTTAATGACCTGTTGATATCTGCTTCAATGTTCATTTAACGAGTGGTAAATATAACGTTAAGTGATGGAGCACCTTTAACTGAAGCAAGCTTCTTCAGGCTCTGTTAAAACCTTTTGTAATAAAAAATCTTTTTTTTTTCTTTTTTAACTATAGAGCACCATTCCATTGCTGTACTTCTGGGAGAATAGTTTGCTGTATGGTATTTATTTATTTATTATTCAACTGCAGCAGCGTTTTCTTTCATTAAGACAGTAGTCTGCAACTGTTGCTATCTTCTTCATTTGGCTTTTGCTGCATTTTTATGTGGGTAGCATGTGTACTTAAGGGAAATGTGACAATTTATTGTACATTCTCCCCATACACACTACAGGTTTAGATCTATATTAAAGGATTTTGAGAAGTAACTATTTCAAAGTTGGTATAGTCACAATTTGTTATAGTGTTTTGTCTTTTTCTCTCCAGTGAGCAATGCTATGTTTAATGACTAGGTTCACAATGGGTATACCAAAAGGGATGCATTTTTTGTTAAGAAAGTGTCAAACCTTTTGTCAAATAACGATATGGCTGTGAAAGCAACATGGAATGCTCAAAAGTTGAATTTCAACTTTTTCATCATCGCCCATTGAAGCCAATGGTAAAAATAAAATGGTGTCTGGAATTTATTCTCCACCTTTCACTGCGTTTCTGAAAAATTGTAAAAATAAATTAGATATTAGACTCTGACTGAATTCAGTATATAACTGTGGTATCCTGCAGCTTTATTTATTTCAAGTCATCAAACTTTGGTGATCATAACTTTTCACTGTATTCTTTGTCTCTCCCTTTTAACATGTGTTCATTCTTGTTTAGTGGTTATTCATTGCACAACAGAGTGACACTCATAGGTGATATATTTTCATGGTAGCATTGATAACTGTCTGTTTAAAAAAAGAAAAGAAAGAAAAAAGGACTAATGGAAGTTTAACAAGAATGTCCCTGAACACATTTCAATATAGGACTTAACTTTCTTCTTTTGGAATCATTTAAAAAATGTATTTAAAATATGTGTCTCTGCTCAGGGATTTATGGTGGATTATTGCAGACAGTGCTAAAAAAATAAAAGAGCACAAGGGAAGTTTACTCAATTAAATTTTTATTTTTTGAAAAACTGTTATTTGTATAAATTATCAAGATTTGTAGGCTTTCCTTTTTGTAGAAATAATTGTTTGTGCCAGCTAAGAGGATTTCAATTTTGTTTTCAATAATAAAGCATTGATAACAAATACATGTTGTGCAAGTCTCGATCTGTTATTATAATATAACTTATATTAACTGCATTTTTAATTACTGTAAATTAATAACATATTTGGCATATTGGCTTTTTGATACAAAATTAGATAGGATTGCCGCAGTGTAAAAGTCTATTGGATCTAGGCATTCTACTACACTGTACTGACTTTTAAAAAGACATTCAAACGGGTCATAAATGGCACAGTTGGTGAATGTGTAATTGTTCACATGCAGTCAAATCCTGGTCCCAAACTGAGCATATGGCCTTGTGCTGAGGAGGCAGTCATCGTTGTCCCCCACGTCATGGTTTCACCAATACCGCAGTTGCTACTATAGCCTCAGGACTGCAACAGGTCCTAAAGGCGCTGCTGCTCCCCTACATGGGAGACTTTGCCAGTGGATATACTCCACCACGTGTGCCAAAAACCTATTCATTCAGGCAGCCCCTGCAGAGCTGGGCTCCTTGGTGCAGTGGGCATCAGCTTTCCCACATCCAGATCCCTTCCCGGGTCTGTGGTATTCAGGGTCTTATGAACCAACAGATGGATGAGGGCAGGATTTCCTCCATAGTCTCAAAAAAGTGTTCAGTAATGTGGCCCGGTTATACTGGATGCTGGGTTAGTGGTTGTCAGCGGTTCATTTTACCATCATGTCTCACTTTTATCTGAACAACTCAGGTCCCACCTTCAGGTGAGTTAGAGACAATGGTCACTTTGCCTATATAGGTTTCAGTGAGGCAGCAAAGCTTATTTTTCTGCACATAGGTTGTCCAGATGACTCAAACTGGAGACTAACCTCAGAGTCATGAAGCAGAACCTCTGTGGTCCTTAGCTTGTACATACCCTTCTCCTGAATTCCCAGCTTTTCCCCTCATCATTCCCCCTTGAGGCCCCATCAGCTTGATGCCCCACACATTGAGCCCTCAAATCTGCACCTACTCTCCCTGCTTGTAAGCTTTGGAGGCAGCAGGCTACTAGTCATTGCCTCTTCCTCACTCTCCTCACACAATTGCTGGACAAAGAGATCACAGGGTGAAGGTAGCAAGAGAGTTTTCTGGCCCTCAAAACAAGAACCACAGCCATGCCTGGCAACTGGGAAGAGACACTCCAGGGCAATCTCTGCTCAATCACTGCAGCCTTTGTGAGATGCATGGAAGAGAATTTAACCAGGAACTAGTACACAGGAAATCCAAAGAGAATCCCATGCAGCAATTTAAATTTGTTCCCTCTTTTCACTTACAATCTTGAAAATTAGATAAGACTGAGACCTTACTCAGACACTGTCCAGGTCCCACCAATTGGCTGCTCCCACAGCTTGAGAAAACCTGCCTTAGTTCACACTGATGATGAATGTTTAATCAGTCTGAGATGTGGTAATATAATGATAAAAAGCTGTGTCATAAGGAATCAAATATATGCTGTACCTGGTGTATGTCTGGACGGCATGCTGATTGCTGTAGTCACATGAGACTGGGTAAGGAATCGCAGAAAATCACTTTCTTCCAACATTAGTGAAAGAACTTTATTATAATTCTCCGACACACACACACAAAAACAACCTAGGCTCAGAGTACGTATCTGTAAATTAAGAGATGTTGTAATTATCCAAAACCCAAGCATTACCGATCCAGGAAATATTATAATGAAAAGAAATTGAAACATCTTAACATGGATGGAAACGCACAGTGAAAGCAGAAAAAACAACCTTAACTGTGCCCTGAGATGATACCATGCAATGGCTAAAAGCTTATGATTAAGGCAATTTAGTGTTTGTGGTCCCATGTCAGATGAAACTGAGCTTTAAAGATGCATGAGATTTTTTTTCCAATATTTTCCTCTTATGGTGCAGCAACTCATTGGTTTATTACTGTAGTTCTTGAGTTCAGGGTTACAGACATGTTTAAGAGTAAAAGTTTAATGAAGCATTTTTTGGGACTGAAATATCCATGTAAACAGAAGATGGACCTTCCAGAGCACTATAAGAAAAATGTTAGATAGCATGTAGGGCTGCCGGTTCAGGATTATTTATATTTTGAGAGTTTTACTTTAAATATATTTCCATTTGCAGCCTTTAAAAACACCTTAAAAGTAAATACATTTTAAATGTTAAGTATTGTAAATAATGGCTTTAGTGAGCATTTTCATGGAAGGCTTGTTAGGTTTTCATTTAACTCTGTGTGTGCATACTTATGCACACGCTCATGGCTATGTTGAAGGGATCCATGTGGAGGATTCTCTGCACCTTGAACCACGTCTTTAAACCACAATTTGAGGACTTTAATAACTCAGGCATAGGTTAGGGGTTTGTTACAGGAGTGTGTGGGTGAGATTTTGTGGCCTGCATTGTGCAGGAGGTCAGAATAGATGATCATAATGGTCCCTTCTGACCTTAAAGTCTATGAGACATGGGTTCACATTTTGCCTCTAAAGTCTTGTTAAAAGCTCCATGTAAAGAGTTTCATGCTGGAAGCCATTTGCAATGCACAACAATGACAACCTGGGGCATAGAGAACCTAGGAACGATTTAGTATTTTCTTGAGCGCCATCTACTGGCACACTATCTATTAACTAACTTTCTACATACAGAGAAAGCCATCTCTTTCGTAGAGCACTCTTGGAACCTTTTTGTGTGTAAACTTTGCATTCATGGAAGTGAAGGTTTAGTAGCTTGAGCCAGAAGGTACGACAGTTTGGTAATATACACAAATGGGAATTTGGATAAAACAGTCAAATATGAATCTGAATAATAATTTAAACTGAAGTGTAAAGATCTGAAAATCTAATAATGCATAGCCTGCTGTACCAAGAAATCCCAGGAAGTAAGATTGTTTTAAGATTATTTTGTTTATTTCTTTGTTATGTTATTAATGTTCAGGAATTACTTGCACATAGAACTTTTTCCTTTCACTCAGACAATTTTTTTTTTCATAATTTTCTGGAGAGAGAGATTTTATTTGGTCTCTGATTTTCTTGGGAACAGTGTTTTTACAAGTCCAACTTTTTATTTATTGCAATGAGAAATTAATTTTAAATGCAACAATTTCCTTTTTTTTTTTTTTTTTTTTGACATTGGTGGTTGCAATACCACAGTAAGATTCCTTAGAATATGTCAGTGACTAAATTAATACAATATATTGCTTCTTTCATTGTACAAAAGTATTGTTCTTTTTCTTTTCTGGTTTGTATCCACTCTGCAAAGCCTCCAGTCCTACAAAATCTAAAACTACTCTGCATAGCCACAAATAGTGGAGGTTCCTCTGAGGTTGTTAGGACTTGTACATTGCATACTAATGTATTTTGTGTGTGGAGGAGGAAAGGGATGCCAAGAAGACTTATCCTTGCTGTGGGGTGTATGGTGAAACTTGTTAATATCTTAAAACGGCACACTGAATCTTCTTATTTCTCCTTAGTCTAGAAAAGTCCCTTTTACCACCATGAGTTTATGGAATTGTCTTACATTCTTTTATTGATTCAACACAAAGGAATGTTTTACAGCTGAATTAAAAAAATCATAATACTAATAATAAATAACGTAGAGCTCCGTCAGTTGGGACAAAGGCAATGAAGGGGTGAAATCAATTACACCATCAATGGGTCTGTTGTAGGAAGAAAGCCTAGTCTTTCAAAATGATTATTCCACCCATTCAACTAGAGTTTCTCCATCAGGGTTGTGTTTGGCAACTAATCTCAATTTGATTTGCAGGGTTACTAGTCTGGTATTTTTTTTCAAAGAATAAATTCATTGGAAAAAATTATATATACAATTATCCCATATGATCCCATAGGATGACTGGTTCCTGGTTCCCTTTTGGTTCATTTTCTCAATATCCTCAGAGAGTAGGAAGGCTATTTTCTCCGGAGCTTCCGTACAATTAGAGGCAAAGAACATTTTTTTTGCACTGAACTGAGTCTTGCACTGAACATTAGCCTTATAGCCAGAGAAGCTAAGAAGAAACAAAACATGTTTGGCTTTTGAGTAGTACTGCATCACATTCTACTGCATCTAAATTCTACTGTAAACCAACATTACTGGCAGCCATTTTTCAATTCAGAATTACAAATGGGTTAAAGGTAATACCATTTCCAGTTAGAAGAACCATTGATGCTAACCCAATGTATTTAGCTCTCCATCATGCTGGAAAAAGGCCTCCTTAATACTAATTACCACATAGGAGAGCTTTGATCACCTTTATTTCCCATGCTGTACAGTACTATACATGTTTACACAAATAGTTTTAATATGTCATCTACTGAAATGTTTAGTTCTGATTGGGCAGGAAAGAAAGATAAAGTACTCTGCTCAAAGCTTTTGTGATCTCTCACTAGTTGTAATATATGAACGCCAATAAACTATGATCTTATAATTTATCTTGAATTTAGTTAATTTGGAGAATTTGAAAAAAACATTGCTGACCTTTTTAGTCATCATTTCTTGATCTTTATAATTTGTAAATAGATTCAAGTCAGTTTTCTTAAGTGCTTTTCATAGCGACCTGCATGACAGTTTGTATTAAAAGCTCTAACCTTTTTAGGTTTTCCTCATCTCAGTGGCACATTAGCCTTGTCTCTCCACATCATTTTTTTAGTTGCAGTGCACTTTTGGTATTGTGTGTTTTAATTCTGAGCTATGGGTGACATTTTCCTTTACCCAAGAACACTAGTGAAGAAGATTATTCATATCAAACAGGTGAGGTTTTTATAAAATTCCTAAGCAAAAAAATATTAGGTCACGGTTATGTTTGGTAATATGCTAGCTAAGAAGTATTCCACAACGTATGCTACAAAGGAAATGGTCTCTGCAGGTGTACTGAGAAGCATAAATGCATTTCTCCTTTCCTGTGGCAGTATGCTGGGAGGAATAACGCCAGTTGACATCAATAGGATGTCAAGCCTGCAGCAGAAGAAGGTGCCTGCCGTGGCGATGCTCATTGCCAATGATCTCCTGTGCTCTAAAAAGAGTATTTATGAGTTTGGAGCGAGAATGATACCTGGTATTTCTCTAGCACTCATCACCAGACTGTTTTACAAACCTTAAGTAGCAGTCTCCTCACCCTTGCAAGGAAGCTACTTCATGTACATAGAGAAACTATTTAGCCCAGTAGCAGAACTTGAAATAGCAGCTAAGAATGCTGATTCCATTAATTTCCCTAAGAAGTAAATAACATTGCCTTTCACATAGGCAGGGTGGGAAGGAAGTGATATAGTGTTTACACAAGAGAACCTGTTCTGCTGACCATAGCTTTAGGACTCAGGGCCAGGGTTAAATGAACAAGATGGACTGGAACTACTCCAAGGCCTCAGTGTTGGGGGACAAGGCTGATCCTACATAGATCCAGCTGTTCTCTCTGATACGTGTGCAAAGGGTTAAAGCCCTGAAGCATGGCCATGGCTGGCCTGGGTCAGTTGACTTGGTCTCATGGAGCTGCAGCTGTGGGACTAAAAGTTGCTCTGTAGATATTTGGGCTTGGGCTGGAGCCCAAGCTCTGAGACCCTCTAACCTCCCATTTGAGCCCGAATGTCTATACAGCAATTTTTCAGCCCTAGAGCCCGAACCCCACAAGCCCGAGTCAGCTGACGTGGGCCAGCTGCAAGTTTTTTATCGGCCGTGTAGACACACCCTGTGAGAAGAGAGCATGGCAAACTGAGAATTATAGCAGCCGTAACAATCCTAACTTGTGGCAAGGCCTGATAGGAAATAGAGTATATATATAAACTGCATCCAGCTGACAGGCCAGGAGTACATATCAAGGGGAGTCACGCTGCTTAGGCAGGCTATCCTGGAAGCAATGGGCAAATGAGCCCATTTTTCTTCTGTTGCATGTTGTGATCATGTTTTCACTGTAAGAACTATGGGAAGACTAACTGGAATAAAGCCCGAGACCATATGTTGTTTTGGTCTCTTTGGATATAGCTTAAAATAAAGTGACCGTGATAAAGGGACATTTCTTTGGCCTGTTGCAAGCCTTATACATAGGGCCCTACCAAAAACATGGTCCATTTTGGTCAATTTTATGGTCATGGGATTTTTAAAATAATAAAAAATACGTAAATCTGAAATTTCATGGAGTGGTAACTGTGGGGGTCCTGACTCAAAAGGGGATAATAGGGGGGGTCATGGTATTGCCAACCTTACTTCTACACTGCTGCTGGTAGAGGCACTGCCTTTAGAGTTGGGGGGCCAGAGAGCGGCAGCTGCTGGCTGGGAGCCCAGCTCTGAAGGCAGCACCACCACCAGCAACAGCGCAGAAGTAAGGGTGGCAATATCATACCATGCCATCCTTACTTCTGCGCTACTGCCTTCAGACCTGGGTTCCTGGACAGCAGCTGCCACTCTCCAGCTGCCCAGCTCTGAAGGCAGCAGCACAGAAGTAAGGATGGCGTGGTATAATATTGCTTCCCTTATTTCTGCACTACTGTTGGCGGTGTTGCCTTCAGAGCTAGGCACTTTGCCAGCAGCCGCTGTTCTCCAGCCACCCAGCTCTGAAAGCTGTGCAGAAGTAAGGATGGCAACAATCTTGCAAACCGCCCTCTTCCCCCCCCCCCCCCCCCATGCAGTCCCCTTTTGGGTCAGGACCCCGAGTTTGAGAACTGCTGGTCTCCCCTATGAAATCTGTATAGTATAGGCTAAAAATACAAAAAAACAAACAAACAAAAAAACCCTCGATTTCCCAGTGGAGTCCAGATTTCATGGTCCGTGATGCATTTTCCATGGCTGTGAAATGGTAGGGCCCTCCTTATACACTAAAGAAGCCCAATTCCTCAGAAGCCCAATTTTCCCCCTCCTCACATGCCCATGTGATTTTTTTTCCCTGCAACAACACTTTTGGTCTCTCATGCCTCACCAAAGAGCAATAAAAAACGACAGCATGTTCTTTTGCTATATTTTTAAGCCAAGAAATGGGAAGAAATCCATACAATTTTGGACAAACGTGTTCCTGTACCAATGAAAGAACATATAGAATCATAGATTTTTAAGGCCAGCAGGGCCTATTCTCTATCCTGACTTCCTGCATATCGCAGGCGATAGATTTCACTCACTGAAAAAAACTGAGGCAATGCCAGGAATCAAAGCAGATCTCCTGACACTTAGAACTGTGCTTCAGCTACAGAATCATCCTTCCTATTTACCTGAATCCCTTTCTTAATGGAAAGGGAGCTAACGTATTGTGTTTCTTCATTAAATATGTTTGAAATAAAATGCCGGAAAACAGCAAAAATATTGCAAAAGCACCTTATAAAAGAATAGGTTACAGATTAACAGGCCTGACCTTTTGCTTCATATAATCAGTAACGCTTTTTCAACCAATTGCTTCATCATAGACCAAACTTGTTTCAGCATCTGCTTTTCCATCTGCTGGACGTTTTGTTTCTCAAAACACAGTGCTAATTCTGCAAAAAATATAATGAGATAATTGACATTACCATGGGTCAAAAAACACCCTCAAACCTGCCACTACTGAGAAATACCTTTCCAAATGAGTTTCTGTGAAGTTTGCAGCAGAAGAGCAGAAATAATTTTGATGCAAGTGTATGCTAATTGGCTTACCTCAAAAAATGATCATAATGTAGCAATGCATACTGTTAAAGTTGAAGTTCAGCATGAGAAGCAGTTAGATATTGTAATTCAATTGAAAAATAAAGGAGTGGATATTTTTTCAGTCACATAACACAAGAACCAGTGATCACCTAATGGAATTAATAGGCAGCAGGTTTAAAACAAACAAAAGGAAGTACTTCTTCACATAACGCACAGTCAACCTGTGGAACCCACTGCCAGAGGATGCCATGAAGGCCAAAACTATAACTGGATTAAAAAAAGAATAATGGAGGACAGGTCTATCAGTGGCCCAGATAGTCAGGAATGCAGCCCCATGCCAAGGGTGTCTCTAAGCCTCTGACTGACAGATGCTGGGACTGGATGACGGGATGGATCATTTGATAATTGTCCTATTCTGTTCATTCCCTTTGAAGCATCTGGCACTGGTCACTGTCAGACCATCAGATACTGGGCTAAATCAACCATTGGTCTCACCCAGTGTGACCATTCTCATGTTCTTAAATCACTCGCTGGAAGAATAAATGGACACAAATCTGACATCAGGAATCATAACATTCCAAAACCAGTCAGAGAACACTTCAACCTCCCTGGTCACTCAATAACAGACCTCAAAGTGGCAATTCTTCAACAAAAAAACGTCAAAAACAGACTCCAACGTGAAGCTGCAGAACTGGAATTAATTTGCAAACTAGGTACCATCAGATTAGGCCTGAATAAAGACTGTGAGTGGTTGGGTCATTACAAAACCTAATCTTAATTTCCCCAATACTAATTTCTCCCTACTGTTACTCACACCTTCTTGTCAACTGTCTGTAATGGGCCACTCTCTTACCACTTCAAAAGTTATTTTTCCTCCATTGGTATCCTGCTGTTAATTGATTTATCTCATTAGACTGACTCATCACACTTGGTAAAGCACCTCACATCCTTTCATGTATTTATACCGGCTCCTGTATCTTTTACTTCATACATCTGATGAAGTAGGTTCTAGCCCACGAAAGCTTATGCCCAAAGAAATTTGTTAGTCTCTAAGATGCCACAAGGACTCCTTGATTTTTTTGCTGATACAGACTAACACGGCTACCACTGAAGCCTGATTTACAACTGATTGTATAGTTGCTTTCACTTTGCTTCCTTATTATAAACGAAATAGGGGATAGCTAGATCTTCTGGAATTCTAGCTAAATGGAAATGACAATGCTGGGTAAACCCAAAATTGTCATGTATAAGTTGACTACTACCTATTTGGAAACTGGAACTTAACTTATAGAAGGGAGAAAGCTTATGTATTCATCTGGTCACTTCTTTTGGCCATGTCTACACTAGCACTTACATTGGCAAAACTTTTGTCACTCGGGGAGGGGAGTGAAAAAATCACCACCCACCCGAGCCACTTAAGATTTGCTGGCATAAGCGCTCGTATGCACAGCGCTAGGTCTGCAGGAGACACGCTACCCATGGAGCTGGTTTTATTATGTTGACGGGAGAGCTCTCGCCTGTCGAAATAACACGGCTACATGAGAGCTCGAACAGCGTGCCACTGTCAGCTTGTAAGTGTAGACATGGCCTTTGTCTTCACATAGCCCCTGTTCTGTCTGTGGCTATTTTCACCTCTTGCTGTTACATCCATTTTAGCTAGTAGTACAGTCCTGAAAGTACTGATTTGTTTCTTGTAGTTATCTATAAAGCAGGGGTTGGCAACCGCTGGCATGCAGCTCGCCAAGGTAAGCACACTGGCGGATCGGGCCAGTTTGTTTACCTGCCATGTCTGCAGGTTCGGCCACTTGCGGCTCCCATTGGCCGCAGTTCGCCGCTCCAGGCCAATGGGGGCTGCGGGAAGCGGCGTGGGCCGAGGGATGTGCTGGCCGCTGTTTCCCACCATCCCCATTGGCCTGGAGTGGCGAACTGCAGCCAGTGGGAGCTGTGATCGGCCGAACCTGCGGACGTGGCAGGTAAACAAACTGGCCCGGCACGCGAGCTGCGTGCCAAAGGTTGCTGACCCCTGCTGTAAAGCATCCTGCACGCTTATGGTACTATATAAATAAAAATAATTAGCTTTTATGTCTCATGCATGGAACTGTCAGTAATACAGGGGAGCCCCAGTCTATGTACTAAATAAATAACTTGCACTCTTAATACATTTTTTCTATGTACCTCTCTTTTTACCACTTAACTGACTAGAAGACAGTGATAACTTAAATGTAAGAAAATGTAAATTCCCTCATATACCCAGTGGTGAGCTGGAGCCGGTTCGCGCGAACTGGTTGTTAAATTTTGAAGCGGTTTTAGAACCGGTTGTTAACCCGCTTCCCTGCGGGGAGGGGGCACTGCAGCGTTGATGGGCTCCAGCCGGGAAGTGTGTAATTCCTCCTCTGGCTGCCGGGGGCGCTGCACTGCGGGAACCATGTGGGCCGCCGCCTGGCCCTGGGCATGGCCCTGCTGCTGCTTCCCCGACCCCTGGGGCACCCGCTGCTGCCTGGTGGGTCCCCGGCTGCTCTGCTGGGCCTGGGCTGCGTCCTGCTGCTCTGAGCTGCTCTCCCCATGAGTACCCACCACCCTGCCCACAGCCAACCCCTGCGGCACCCCTGCCCGCACCAGCCCCACATCCCCCACCCGTAGCCAGCCCCTGCCGCATCCCCTGCCCTGCCCGCACCAGCAGCCAGCCCCTGCCCGCAGCCAGCCCCTGCCGCACCCCCTGCCCTGCCTGCACCAGTCCCGCATCCTCTGCCCGCAGCCAGACCCGTCGCACCCCCTACCCTGGCTACAGTCAACCTCTGCCACACCCCCCTGCCTGAAGCCAGCTCCACATCCCCCACCCGCAGCCAGCCCCTGCTGCATCCCCTGCCCTGCCCACACCAGCCCCGCACCCCTTGCCCGCAGCCAGCCCCTGCCGCACCACCTACCCTGTCTCCAGCCAACCTCTGCCGCACCCCCCTGCCTGAAGCCAGCCAGCCCTACGCTCCTCTGTCTCCAGCCCTACCAACCCCTGTCGCACCCCCCCTGTGGCCCTGCCTGAAGCCAGCCAGCCCCACACACCCCTGTCTCCAGCCAGCCCCGCACTCCCTGCCCTGCCTGCAGCCAGCCCCTACCTCTAGTCAGCCCCTGCCCTGCCTCCAGCCAGCCCCACACCTCCCGTCTCCAGCCAACCCCGCACCCTCTTGCCTCCAGCCAACCTTGCACCCTTCTGTCTCCAACCAGCTCTGCACCCCCTGCCCTCCCCGCAGCCAGCCCCACACCCCCTGCCTCTAGCTAGCCCTGCAACCCGCCCCTGTCTGCAGCCGGCCCCACGTCCACTGGTGCCCTGCAGTTCACAGGGCAGTAACCCTGCACACCTGCTTCAATGAGGGGGGCAGGGAGCAGCTGGGACCCACACATGTGCACACCCTAGGGTGACCAGACAGCAAGTGTGAAAAATCAGGACATGGGGTGGGGGGTAATATATAAGAAAAAGACCCAAAAATCGGGACTGTCCCTTTAAAATCGGGCATCTGGTCACCTTAGCACACCCCCAGGGAGTGGTGGGGACCCACACATGTGAAACGGAGCTCGTTTCTAGTTCAGGCCCATCTTTTTAAAAAAGAACTATAGGTAGGGTTAACATACATCTGTATTTTCCCGGACATGTCAGGGGTTTTGGGTCTTAAATCGCCGTCCGGGAAAATTTGGACCTATGGTAACCCTATTGGTACAAAAAATACATACTGTGGCACATCCCTTAAATCAGAACTTTTTACAGGGAACCGGTTGTTAAGTTTTGGCAGCTCATCATTGCATACACCCATGATCAGAGAAATTCAGAAAGCTGTAACAATTGTAGATTGCTTTACACAGGATAAGCAGCATCACTTGGTGTTGGATTTCTGCTTTTAAATCAACATTGGGAATAATATAACCATTCTCCATTTCTTCAAGGGGAATTGTAGAGGTTCCAGCCATCTGCTAAATTAAGCAACAGTGGTTATTATGAACATGTACTACAGACCTGCTACAAAGGAGATAATAACTTTGTGCACATAACTAAGCCCTCGGAGGTTGCTGGATTCTCAAAGATGGATACCAAATTTAACGGAGCAGAAGATTGTTTTGTTTTGTTTTGTTTTTTTAGCGTAGTCTCATTCATTGCAAAGCTTCAGTGGTAGGAATAGTTTGCCCTAATTCTTCTACATGTAGCTACAGCATACCCTCAGTTTGGGGAAATGTCTGGATGGCTAAGATAGTTAAATAAATACCCTGCTGTGCTGACAGTTTTCTTGTTCTCGTTTTCTCTTGCCAGGAAACTCTGGCTAGTGGTACTTTGAGAAAGTTGAATGCAATAGCGCAGATTTTGACAGATAAAACTGTGGTAACAAGGCTGAGGCACAGGGAGACAATAACAATGACTGTGACAAAGCTTGAAAGTAGGAGGTTTCACAATGGTCCTTCCACTTATAGGCCTGTTTCATTAAATTGACAGCCCTGGTCGCCTCATTGGCCACAAAGTTTTTCCAGGTGACCTGTCTCCATTTTACATCAACTTAGCTCGTAAGGATGAAATCTGGGTCGATGACTTCTGAGGGGCCAGGGCTTCATTGTAAATTCTTTGGGAAAGGGGGATCTTTTTGTTATGGTTGTATAGTGTCAGGCACAATAGGGTCCCCAATGATTTATTCAGGTCTTAGGTGTTACCACAATAGACCATTTTCTTTATTCTCACACTGCATATATACAGGGTATTTTACATAAAGGGAAGTTCAAGTTCCCAAGTGTACTATTTTTTCCATGAGGCTTTACTGCCTTACATAGGCAAATTATTTACTAAGAGCACTGAGACAGCAAAGCTGTTCTAAAACATCTACATTGGAGTGGGGCCAGCACTGGTCACTAATCCAGTGAGTGTGTTATTTTTACAGTACAAGGTCACATTATCAGATAATAACAGGGCCTCATTGGAAGGGAAATTTCTTTCATATGTTCAGAAAAATACAATTTACTGGAAGATATTTCCCCTCTGAATGCCAGGAGAGCTTCTGTTAGTGGTGTTACAGTATCCAATTGAGAGCTAATTTATGTTTCGGTTTGTCAAGTGCACAGTTATAATTATTTTAGTGCAGTACTGAAAGTATGCTAACGCCTGATAAGGAGGTGATCTTTCTGCTGTTCCCCAGCAGAGACACTCACCATCTGCAAAAAGCATTATTTCTAGTCATTTTTAGTATAACGCCTCTCATGATACTCTTTAACTGCACTGCACAGTCTACTGAGCAATGTGGTTTGAAAATTGATTAAAAGCCCTAATTATTGTAACAGGACTATAATCATGATTGATAGGACAAAGCTAAGTAATCAAGGAAAAAGAAACCTGTGCTAAAATTTCTTTTGCTACAATCAAAGTATGTAATTGATGGAAGTGAAGTTGTCTGAAGTGTGTTCAAGCACAAAATAAGGTGGGGGTGGGGACAGGGGGAGTGCTAGGCCCCACTGGAGCCCCTCCAGAGTTCCAGACCCCCCCCCCCCCCAAGGGGTCTCACTTTTCCTTAAGGTTAGGCCACATGGCCTCAAAGCCTCCAAGACTGAGCATCTGGGATTCAGAACCCGTTTCACACTGTGAGCTCTGCTCAGCTAGTCCAACTGAGACAGACTCCTGGTCAGAGATTTTTACGCTCTTCAGAGACCAATGCACCTCAGCAAGTATTTGCAGTGACATCAGGCAGACTTTTCAAAACAGAGTGGAGTTTATTAGTCAACTGGAATATAGCATAGGGAAGGCCTTAGGTTAGCATGGAGAAGCAAAGGTTAAGACATAGTCCATCCTGGCCAAGTCAGTGTTTCACTCAGCCAAGTTGCCGGGAAATCTGTCTCTTTCTCAGTCCCAAGTGAAACCTCTGTCCTCTCTCCGAAAGCCAGCTCTTATCACCTCCTGCTGACCTCTGCTGAGTTCACATGATCCGCCTGCCGGAGATTCCTGTTTATAGGTGTCAGTTGTTCAGTTGTTGGCGCTCCCATTGTCTTCCCAGATCCTCCACTGATATGGGTTGGTTTCAGCTAGTCCTTTAATGACCCATTCATACCACTCCAAACAGTTATGCGACACACACAACCCATGTCTCCTGCTCTGCCCCATGAGCATTTTAATCCTTTTGCATCTCTAGTCAAGTAAGTCACTGCCATGTGTATCATTCATAAAAATATCACAGACAATTTCCACTTCGTCACAGGGAGGGGAAAGCTATGAATTGTGAGTATTTTAATTTTAGGGTGATTTTACATACAAAAGGTCAGAATTCTCAGCTGGGGTAAAGCTGAAGATCTAGCCCCATATGTTTTACAGAATGGGGATCAGAGAACGATGGAAATCTAGCCTTAATATTGAATTCCTTTTCTTCTGTTGATTCAAGTTACATTATTAGTGTATTATAATAGATAGGTAATTAGTTTGCTCTCTCAAAGTAGCTTCTTTTAGTTAACGGACAGAAGTTCTCAGGTTCAGTGCAATGATCAGTGAACAGTTATGGTTTCTCCTTGAAAAGATTGCTGAGTACGAACAAGCTGCTATTGCTAAAGCTGGAATTTAGAGCGACAGGATTCCAATTAACAGACCGAAGGCCCGATGTTTTATTGCATGATCTGGAATGGAAGCCATTCAGCCCTATCTTTGACATTTAGGTAGTTTAGATAACATCTTTCTCCTGGAGTTGTGCATTGAAATAAGGCAACACAGGAGGTCCATTGACCTGGTAGCATCATATTGTTGGGTACTGGGAAGATCTCATTTTGGGTGTGAGCATGGCACACCTACTACTTTGACGATGGAGGAATTTCAGAAACAAATCCACTGCCATTGAGCAGCAATAAACTCCATCACTTGCAGTTTGTCTTCGTAAGGAAATAGAAATTGGTGGTGGGGCTGGGGTGGAGGGGCTGAAAAGGTATTGGATCTGACTCCAAAATGAAGTCATAAAAATGGGGGGGGTAAAGGGAGAGGAGGAACCCACAGAAAAAAAATGACACTTGGTATATGTATATTTTTTAAAACGGTTACAGAATGATGGAATTGACACCACAGCTGGGTGAAGAATGGATTTTTTGGTTTGCTAGCAATTCTAACCACAGACAAAAAAAGAGTTTCATTTTGGTTAGAACTCCCAAAAAGACATTTATTGAAATTTTTTGGCCCATTGAAAAGTGAAAGAAATGTTGAGGTGAAACTGTTTCAGTGATTTTGAAACAAAATGTTTGATGGCTAACATTTTGTTTAGACTTTCAGGCATTTTGACAAAATCAAAGCTAGCCACTGGGCTGAAGCTTACAAGGGAGGCACAAGCATCACCACCATTTCCCTCTTTTCCCCCTCTGGCTGTTTTGTAAATTTTCACTGTGGTGGGAAATTATGAGGCGAGGGGGGAATGGGTCAGACAATAATTACTTAATGAGAGCAGACATTGAGATTTAAAAAGTTAAAGCTTTATAACCATTAAAACACAAATTGTCAACATCACATAACCTTAAAAAAACCCTCTACATTCTCAAGAAGCATTTTATTTTACTTTGCCTATTCGTACATGATGGAAATATTTTTCATAGCTTTGTGTGTAGTGAAATTGATGTTTACTGGTGCTTCGCAATAAAAATCGAATTCTTCCAAGCCAACCCATACTGCAGGATATTGCCCTTTCCAGTGGGCTATGGGATATTCTGTAATGGGGCTTTCTTCCAATATCTCCTCTTGAAGTTGTTCCACTTTTTATGAAATAATTAAATAGAATGGGAGCAGGGACTTAAACTTGGGTCCCCTTAAACTTGGGTGAGTGCTCTAACTACCAAGCTGTAGAGTCATTCTCATGCTCTGACCCAATGATTAGCCAATGCTCTAAAGACTATTGAATTATTTATTCAACTTTTTTGCTTCAGTTGAAAGCATTTGGCTAACTTGTCATGAATTCACAAATAGTTTCAGTCAACCCAAAATGACACTTTTCATGAATAAACTAATTTTATGAAAAATTTTGCCCAGCTGTAATTGGCTCTACTTACAACAAACCTTTTGTGTACACTTTACACTCTTAAAATGCTAATGTTGCACTTGGCATGTGTAATGTTAATATTTGAGAAAAGAGAAAATACATCTCAAAATAGTCCTCAATCATCCTGCACAGTTCAAGAAGTACTTCTACAGTACATGACAGTGATGTCCATTTCTTCTGTCTTCATTTTGCCTCGCATTTCAAGTTGATGGGATTTTCATGGCTACTTTTCTGTCAAAGATATAATAACCAATGTCTCTCTTGTTGCAGAGTTGATTTTCTTCTGCTAAAAATATCACATTTGAGATCTGTTGTGTGACAGTTTGACTTTTCTGAAAGACTCATCTGCTTGGTCTTCAAAACATTCAAGTTTTTCCCAACACTAAAACCTTTTTATAAGTTTGCAAAAGAGGTGGTATTATATAGTACAAAAGCCAACAAAGAAATACCTAAGCAACTGGTGGATTCTACTTTTGCAGGTAAGGCTAAAAATGAGCAAATGTAGTTTGTGATCTCAGCTAGTGTGAGTGATTATGGGTAAGAGAAATTGGAACATTAACCTCACATATTTTAAATGCATGATTGCCATTTTGTTCATTTTCTTAGCTAGACCTTAGAAAATGTAGAACATCAGATAGAAAATCTCAAAAGCTATCATTTAATTTTTAATTATTGTTTCATAAATGTTAATGAACTCTGTACTTTAAAAAGGATTACTGTGTAGAGAAAATCATTTATTTCTTTTTTCCAAATTAAGGGGAATTGTTTTGGAAATAAAGCAAAACTTTTGAAGGACACAAGATGCTTGTACCTTCCAGCACATCAGTCTAGAGGCTACAGAGTAAACACGTTAAACATAGAGAATGTAGGCCCTGATCTTTTGTGTTATTCTATATGGCTGTTGGCCTAAATTCCCCAATTATATCAGACCAGCTCTATGGAGTTGCAGGGTTGTGCATAGAACAACTTGCCGGATGAGGGCCTTAGAGCTGCAAATGTTATTGTGGCAAAAGCATAAAAAACAAACACCTCTTAAATGTGTTCATAAAGAAAACGTAAAGGCATTAGTGATGATATCATTGGTAGTCAAAGACATACTTTATTTGATTGTTATTATTTAACATTTATATTTCAGTAGTGCCTAAAATCTACAGTCGGACTGGGATTCATTGTATTAGATGCTGTACAAACCTTTAAGAAATGATACCTTAAATATTCCTGGAGGTCCAATACAGAATCTCACCTAATCCCTTACTTGACGAGTAGTTCTATTGAAGACAATGGATCTACTTGTCAAGTAATGTGCTATTAATGTGAGTAAGGATGGCTCTTTGAGTATATGGGACCAGATTAACAAAACTAGCCTGAAAACACACTTTGACTATTAGGGTAGTTGTACTGGAAAATGTGTTAAAAACTCAATATGATATGGTGCACAAACAATTACAATTTAAGAAAATGGAATGATTGGATCAATGGATTGTCCTTTCATGGTTCCAGTTTGGAACTGATTACACTAACAGCGACTCTCTATTCCCCAAAGAGACACTCTGCACCTCATATTCACTATTGGTGATATAATTATGATACGTTTTGTACAAGTATGTCTTGTGAGGTATTGTTTTAATCTGTTGAACATTAGTATTCTGTTAAGTTGTATGTACTATCATTGTATATGAAGTTATAAAGTTTTGCTATGTATGTGCCACTGAAACATCTTGTGAAGTTAGGAACACCCTCCAGGAGCCTTTCAGGTACAACAATAAAAGGGCCAAATAATGTTGATAGCCATTGAGAAGAATACAAACACTCACAAGGATTACCCCAGGAACTGTGAACAACAGAAACCTCTCAGAGATGGCTCTACACAATGGGAACTGTTTGACTCAGGTTATAGCAAGGTTCCAGCAAGGTGGACGAAGCTATAAAAGGGGGAAGTGACATCACCAAGGGGCCTCCCCCTACAACAGAGCACCTGGAAACACCTGAGGAACAAAGGCTGAACTGGGGAAGAGGGGCCCCAGGCGGGAAAGAAGGAAGCCTGCCCATATATGGAAGCTTGGTTGACTGTTTGTACTAACTAATGGTGAGACACTGCTTGATTCAAATCTGGTTTAGTGCATAGGATTTAGATTGCATTTTTATTTATTTCCTAGGTGATCTTTGATCTGTACATCTGTCACTTTAATCACTTAAAATGTTGTTTCTGTAGTTAGTAAATCTGTTTTATATTTTTTTTTACCTAAAACAGTGTGTTGTTTAAAGTGCAAAGGGAAATCTCAGCTCAGTTAACAAAGGCTTGTTCATATTCCTCTCCACATTGAGGGAGGGGCGGACTGGGTAGTAGTTTATACTGATCAGACTTTTGACCAGGGCAAGACAGTACAGCTCTGGGGTCCTAGGCTGTGGAGTTGTAACTTCAGCTGGATATGTTCCTGCCTGTGTAAGTGTCTGTGTGAGTGCAAGTCCTGGAGAGGATTGTAACTCGTCACAGCATCACAGTGTGAGAGAGAGCCGAGGCTGGTGAGTCAGAGGGCTCAGTGGTACCCCAGTTTCAGGTTGCACCCCAGGGAAGGGCATCACACTAACCACCTCAGAATATATATATTTTCTATTCCTTTACTGAGCTAATATTTAGAAAAATCACTTACTTTTTTTAAATTAAAGTAGGGGCCTGGGAAAGCCAACTTTGAATGTAGGCTTACCAGTTTATGTGATCTAATGAAAGCAAATGGAAAAATATAAAAGTCAGGGTGAGAATGTGTCTTGTTACCCATGGCCCTATCTTAACAAATATAAAGATTAATTGGACCCAGTCAAGGTAAAAATGCCTGATTCAATTCATCACTACATAGAACAGTGGAATATATAAGGAGAGAGAATGTCATGTGAGACTATATTACGTAAGAGAAATGAGCGTCCATCTCTCTTTTCAGATGCTATAAAAGGAATAGATTTGTTTGGGAACTAGATGCCTGGTATTATTGGAATGAATCCCTAAAAAATCCACTACAACTGCCACCCTCACGGTTACACCCGCTCCCATATTATGCATTCAAACAGTCTTTCCAGACAGGGATGTGAAGAGATGGGAAAAGTGTGAGGTCCACATTCCAATTTCAGTTACATTGGTTTAATTCCAGAGAAATTCCACTTAAGTCAATGAGTTACACAACTGTAACTAAAACCAGAATTTAGTCTCTCTTTATTTCTTAAGTGATTTCACTTTCCATTACTTATAATACACGATATATAAGCGTCAGCAGAAGCAGCAATTATCAGCCGCTGTAACAGCAGCAACTTCAGGATAAAAAAAAACATGTAAAAAGAAACAAGTATTATTAATGAGGCTATTGTCTTATTTCTCAAATAGGTCTTTCACTGTCTGTCACCCTAAGCCCCATTAAAAAGTGAATAGCATCTGTTGTTCACTAAAAATAAATCAGTGATGACAAACATATTCCAACTTGGCATAGAGCTGCAAAGCCTGTGTTTGGTTTATACATGTTAACTAGTTAGATTTCACTTTTTTTCCAGAAGTCCTTCACAGACAGGGAGCGAGAGCGAGGAAAGTTACTAGCTCTAATCACCCTCCCCTACAGGATTTGAATCACTTAGTAGCTGACTGTTGCTTGAATCCTGCAATGTTCTTAGATTCTTTACCCCTCCCCATTCCTTGGGAGGAAGAGATTTTTAGTTGGAATTGCACAGACATACATAATATAGGAGTCTACTACTCAGAGTCTGAAGTACTGAGTAAATACATTTCGAAGTCGATGGAGGATTTTCATGAGCACAAATCTGTCAACATGAGTCTAAGGAGAAGTGGTGATCTTATGGTGAGAGTAGAGGACTGCAAGTCATATCTCCTGGGTTCCATTCCCAAATCTACCACTATGGGACTTTAAGCAGCTTGTAATTTAATTGTAACTCATAATACCACAGCATAATAGCAAAATACCACACATCTTAAGAGTGGTGTCATGTTTATTTTGCCTTTAAAGCCCTTTGCATTTGTATAGGCCCTTCCATTTAAGGGCTTCCGAGTAGAAGTAGTATTCTTATGGAAGTCTTTTTAACTGCCGAGCACTTCATAAACCTTGTTTCCAATTTCTTAAATGGAATTTGCTCCACTTAAAAGGTTGATACATGCAATTTGAACAGATGAAATGTATTGAATCTTTTTCTGACTCTTCCCTGGAGAATATCATGCAGCCAGTTCTGGAAATGGAGAGAGAATTGGGCAGAAACTCTGCCACCCACACCCTCATATACACAACATATGAGGGTTCTTCAGAATGGAATGGGTCTTGATTTTATTGGAGGAAAATCCACAGAACAACTAAATATTTATTTTCCACTTTTCCCATTTCTCTACTTATTTCATTATATTTGCCTAGATTCCATTTATTTTTGACAGATATAAGAGGACTGAGGTTTATTGATCTAGTCATCCCTGTTTAATTTTTGCTTTAACCTTAATTTAAAATCTTGCCATATTTTCTACTTACTGTGTTTATTAAAGTGCTCTTTCTCGCCTCATGGGTTTTTGCAAGTACTCTCCCTTTTGACTGCATTCAACTGACTGAAATGTAATACAGTTCTAAGACTCTGTGGAGTTTGAGAATGAGCATATTCTATTTAGAATCGCACAATAAATATATTTCTTTAGGAAGTTTGATTAGTTTCTATTACTTTAAGAAGATTATTAATTATTATGCTGTTATTTAATTAGAGCTAATTGGCTTCAAACATTGGAGGACAAGATTTACTCTGACTACAGCTTCAGAGACTTCTAACAGTAACCTCTAATTCATGATTTTGACAGAGTGGATTCATTTTATCTTAGTGGTTAACTTATCTTTATGTTTCCACATTTAACAGGTTGATTACATCTTTCAATGCTCTCATCTTGTTAAAACGATAGACAAAGTTGAAAAATTATATATATATACTGAACTTTCCCTAAACTAAGACTATTAAAACTCCCACTATAAAAATAAAGTGAGGATACAAGAGAAACTACCTGGCTTAAAAAAAAAAAAAAAAGTACAAAACAAAAGCCAAAGAGAAATTAACTAAGATAAAGAGAGCTCTACAAATACTTTAGCATGTGAAATTAAGCTATTCCTTCACTGAGTCACAAACACCAAATACCGTTTTACATAAACAAAAATACTTTAAGGTTAGAATGTTTCCTTGGGCCCAAAGAAATCTGGGGCTTGTACTGGAGTTAGCAGTTATTAAGAGTAAGTGCAGGCAAGCCAGTCACCAGTAGACAAGAGAGCAGTAGAACAATGAGCTAAGCAGACCATATTTGTGGGGGAGCTCCTTTGAAAGTATTTTTCTAATATAAAGCGGCTCAGTGTCACAGGCTCCACTCACCGCTAGTGTCGCCTCCTCCTGGTCACTCTAGGGATTAGCTCTGGCCAGGCATTGTACCCTCCATTTGTGGTGCCTCTACCATCATCCTCTTTCACCCCACAAGCCCCTCTTGCTCCACGAATCGCAGCCTTCTCATCTCTGGATTCCAGCTCAGGGGCCCTTTAATCAGCAGCCAAGGTCTACACTCCCATTTCTTGCTGCTTTCCCCCTCAGCCTTCTCTTACCTTCCCCCTCTCTGGGTTTGCCAGCCTCCCAACTCCCTCCTCGCAGGGAGTAACTGTGGACTACCCTCTATAGCCCCAAACTCTATAGTCCCTTTCCCCAGGGAGTGCAGCCCCATTTTCTGCTCTCAGCTCTTGGGCTTTATACAGGCCCCTGCTGTTCCTTTCTAGATGAGCCTGCTTCCAATTAGTGGTCACTATCTCTGGGCACAGATTCCCAAAAGGAGGGACCACAGATGCCCGCTAACTAGCTGGACCTGCAAGTGGTTGGTATACATGGGACAGTGTACCTGGTCCTAGTCTGAGAGTACAAGAAATGGCCAGAATCCACCTTCAAACAGGTAAAAGAAAAAGGCAGAACACCCAAAGGGAGAGAGACCAGATAAGTGCAACTAGATCTTTAACAGTGGCAGTTGCTCTTCTATCCAGCTAGTGACGTAGCTTGATCCTTGTTATTGTGGAGGATTTGATGGGATTACAACAGAAGATCCTATGTCTCAGACTCTAATTCAATGGCTCTGATTTAATGGAGTCACATCTCTAAATAGCTACCCAGTGCTTTGAAAAACACATCTTGTTCTTTTAGTTACAAAATGGTTTCTGTAGAGTTATTTATCTTTTGTTTTCTCTTATTTGGGGGGAACAGAAAAGGAGGATGATTGGACCAATGAAGCTTGAGGTTCCTTTGGTAATGATACTATATTAATAGAGAAAAAAATCCTATAAAAAGGTGGGACGGATGAAAAGAATAGAAAGGAAGAAAAAAAGCAGAGGGGAAGGTATATACTAAAGAAATACAATAAATAGTCATAAAGCCCAGAACATTCTCCACTGAAATGGGGAGAGAGTAACAGTTAGGATCTGAGCTAAGTAAGCAGCAAATGCAGTAACAAACCACCACTAGAAACAGAAGCAGAGATGAACCTAGAAAAGAAACTGGCTTTCAGGGGCAGAGTCCACATCAGATGTCATCACAAGGAAAGGCCGAGCCTGTTAGGGCAGGTTAATGTTGCACTCCTGTCAGAGTGACAAATAACATTACATGTTAACAGAGTGGCAGGCACCACAGTACAGAGGCAAATTATTCAGCTCTACCTACCATTTGAAACAGCCAGTAGATATGGCAAATGCCACTTTCCCTATTTGTTTTCCCTATCTTTGCAAACCTGGCCATTACCATTGATCCTGGACTGGCAGCCTTTGTCCTTTGTAGAGGCTGAGAGCTTTAGGGAGCTGCTGCAATGCAGTTCTAAAGGGGGGAGGGGGTGTATCTCAAGTGCAACTTGGGTTTTTTTTCAGTCTAATGAGTCTGAAATGGAGTTGGACAAAAGTTTCCAAGGTGTAGTGACCAAATATTTTGAGAGTGCCCAGGGTCCAGACATGTGGACCTATAGTCAAACTACTGATTATGGGCTCACTCATGGCTTGGCTATAAACCCCAAGCAAGGGGGTGGGGTGTTGTTGCACTGCAGTAGAAGCAGCCTGTACCACACCTAAATCTGGGGCAGTGCAATTCCCACAACCCGTCATCATAGCTGTGTGTGTTGGAGGGAAAGACCTAAGGCTCCACCCATGCCATGCCTTGACTTACACAATTGCATGGATGGGGAGGAACATCACACCTCCATTGAGGCTGCTCTTTTCCCTGTGGAACTACTCACTATACAAGTAACTGGGACAAGGGAGTAAGAGAGATGGGGAGTTTACACCTTACACTGTCAAGTAATTTAGGTCACAGTCTGGCCTCCCATATTTAGCATGGCTTATTTTCGTGCTTTTCTTTCTGAAGCCTCTCAACATGCAGGCAAGGGCAAATGTATAGCCTTCAGCTACTGTCCCGTTTGAGTGAGAGAAAGAAGCCTTTTTTTTTTTGCACAGGACTTAGTGAAAGTACTGAAGAAGCTGCATGACCAAACTCAATCCCTTACTCAATCACATCTTCCCTTGACTTTCCTAGAAGATTGCATGGGTCAGGAATTCAGGCTTAGCCCTTCAGTATGTGAAGTGTGAAGAGCTGCCCCTGTATTAGTCATAGAATCTAATGACTTTAAGCAGAATGAAGAATATAATGTGGTATAGATCGTTATAGGCTTACCAATTCCATTCATGCATCTTGCTTACCTTGGTACCTCTTCACACTTTGCATACTGAAAACCTGAATCTGAATTCCTGACCCATCCAATCTCCCAGGAAAGTCAAGGAAAGATGTGATTGAGTACAGGATTCAGGACCGGGCCTCTTGTAAGTGCAGAGATCACGTCACCCAGCCGCTCCTGTGATGAAATGCAGACGCTCCTGTGGTGAAAAGCAAAAAAGTCAAAGTTTTTAAATCATAATTTCAGGACTTCAGTAACTCAGTCAGAAGTTAGGCGTCTATTACAGGAGTGGGTGGGCAAGGTTCTGTGGCCTGCACTGTGCAGGAGGTCAGACTAGTGATCATGATGGTCCCTTCTGTCTTAAAGTCTGTGAGTCTGTTTCCTCTTTCACACACCCAGAGTCTGGTCCTGCTCCTCTTGAAATCAATAACCAAACTCCTATTGACTTGGAGTTGGAACATGCCCCTCTGAAGCGAGATGAGGAGATTTGTAAGAAGAAGGGAGTTAAAACCACCTTAATTAACTTTTAGATGTTCCCGAGACACTGACTTCCTACTTTGGTCTAAGGAAGGGGCGGTGGAATGTGATTTCTCAGCATGCCAAATGGCAGAGTAGGAAAAGGACCATCATTTATTTCTGAGTACTGGCAGCACACTTGGCAGTGGATGTAGATGACAATCTCACTGATAACAAAGAGTTTACAGGCTGAATGTGACACAGACAATAGTGTTAAAATATATCTGCCTCTTGCAAATTGAACTGAAACACTTATCTATTAGAGAAATGTGCAACTAGAACCAAAACCCATTAACTATGGCATAATCGAGATTATACCCTCTGTACAAAGGTGAGGTGAAAAGAAAGCTGTTACCTCCATGGGGAAACCCCCCCACATTCAGTATTTATGCGGGTGCCCCAAATGCAAACTACCTCGCATGAGTGGACAAAGATCTACAGCTCCAGTTCCCCTATTGTTAAAAGTGAAGCCAATTGGGTGACTACACTCATGATTCATCATTAAAAATGTCTGAAAGCAAAAAAATCAAGCTAAGTCAATTTATTGCCTAAAACCAAAACAGTAAAATACAAAAAGGAGACATACATAATCCCTTCTTTTGGGAAGCAATTTTTATGTTGCAGCATGTTCACCTCACACAGTACATGTGCGTCAAAATACTCCCCCAAAACTGCCTATATTTATATCATAGCTAAAAACATTCTGTATATCACCCAAGACTAAAATTTGTCAATTAGTTTTTTACCTTATTTTTCTGGTACCATCCATTTTGGATACAAAATTCTAAACCAGTTGGACATAGAGGTACATGCCAACCTATGCTTGGATACACCACTTACGTATGTTGTTTTTGACAGGCTTCCTATTTCTAATGCCAAAGCTGACTTCAGCTTTGCAGAGTGTTGTGGGATACTTGAGATGGGTGAACAGAATTGGTGGAAGAGCATAATACATTCATTTAAAAAATCTTTCCAAGGCCCGTATCGTATTAATAATGTGTGTGTAACACCTATTAATGTTGGTGATTACTATGCCTAACATATATGTATTGGCTAACACCCCATATTACCACACCCACATTATCTGCAATGCCATTTCACGGTGTCAATACAAAAATCAGTGGCATATTTAAAATTTGGTTTGCGGGCATCATAGACCAAATAGAATGTAATTAATAAAGAATGTAAGGTATACTGTACTGAATATACTATTCATGTTCATAATTTAATCAAATATAAAACATTGTGATTGGGCAAGAATATAAACATAATTTATTTTAGTAAGAGCCTCTATATTTGTCTTTGCTTGAAGTTGCCACAGAATTTCCAGCTTTCTTTAGAAATGAACACCAGGATACATGAAAGACTTGAGAACCTTGCCATAGAATTTATGCCACAGAGAACATGAGACCTTACCTACTGGGAGTGTTAGAGAGCTTATTCCTTCACTCTCAGAGAGCTTATTCGTTCATTCTCACACTTCCCTGGTCCTTCTCGCATGAACAGAGAGCAACAATACCCGAAGTCCGAAGGTGCAAACAATTCAATGTTTATTGGGGTGAACTTCCAGCAAGCTTAAATCCAAGTTCCTTTTTCCTTATTTTCGAATCCCAACTTACTTCCTGTTTCCCCTAATTTATATAGTAATATTTTTAGCTATACCTTAACCAATCATTCTACTAAAATTTACCTAACCAATCCTAACATATTGTAACATGATTAGCTAACCAATTATATCCCACTACCTTAATTAGCTTACACCCAGCAAAATTAATTATACAGCAGACAGAAACAATTACAGAACCAGACAGAGACCATGCAAATAAACATGCAAAACAATACAGAAGTGAGGATTTCACAATTACATCTACACAGACATAAGCGTTTTCCAGCTGTGTCTATTGATAAGTGAGTTCTTACCAGACAGAAAACTATCAACCTAAGTTTCTTTTTACATCTTCTAGGCTCTTTCCTTTCTCTGGAGGTGATAGGAATATCAGGACAGCATTGTATTCCTAACAGCCCAATAGCACCTTATTTCCATGTGACTAGTTCGGAATGTGAGGATGTGACCATACATTTCCCAGTTTATGGCTGCCTCTGCTGCTTAGCCGAAGGCCTTAGCATAAGAACCAGGCATCAGACTGTTACAGTGAGAGAAGGCTCTTACACATACAGAAAGTGATTTTGATTCTTTCTTTTATACCTCTATAACTAGCTAAGTGATAAGAATACACCTACATTCTTAAAGTATAGGCCTTTACAGACAGGCCTGAATATCTATATCCTAACAGGGAGAAGTGAGGATCTCTGCCCTTCCTACATGTTACTGGTACAGTAAGTACATTTGTCCTTTGATAAGTGAATACTGTATGATTTGAAATGTCATGAACAGATGTAACTTCACTGTTCAGCTTATAGAAAGTGCCCCATGAATAATATTGATATGAAGGGAATTTGAACTGTTATTTGAATATAAATGTCAATTTAATAACTTTATTTGGCAGAATGACTCTATTTGTCAATCTGGTCTGTTGTGTATCCCAACTGGCAGGTCCAATATATGTCAGATGTAAATTTAAATCACTCAGTGTTATCTCAAATGCAAAGTGAGTGTGTATAATAATCTAAGCTCTATTATTTTGGCAACAGATGTCACTTTGTACAGTAGAAATTAGAAAACCCTGCACTCATTGCAATTGTTTGTGTTGACTAGATACATTGTGGAAAGTCATTTTATGAAAGAATCCTGTGCTCTTTTGGAAAATCTTTGAATATCTGTTTATCTAGGAGTATTTGGAGATTTTCCAGGAATCAGTAAGGGTAAGTTTGAACATTTCAGTTTTTTTCTTTAATTCTTTCTACTCTTCATTCCTGTTAACTCTTTAGTTGGATAAAAAATGTTCAGGGAAACCTCAGAAATATTTCTACAATAGTTTGGTGGGGGGAGTGAATTAAATTATCCTTAGTAGGCCATTAATCCTTTAACATTTCATACTCAGAAATACAGGTTTAAATATTGTGGTTTCTTAGGTTTGATTTCCCTTATAATTTAGATAGTCACAAAAATAATCAAAAGATGTTTTGCTTATGGATTTCCAAGATACTAAACCAAATTCTGCCCTCAGTCAACATCCTTGCAACCCAACTGCCTGCAGTAAAGAGGGCAGTTTCAGCACAGAGATCAATGACCAAGTTCAAGAGCAAGTTCTTTTTCCTATAGATGGGAAGCTTGCACTTCCACTGTATGTGCTGTAAATATTATATGGATAAAGAGAAGGTTTCAGTTGCCTTACACCAGCACAACAATCCAGATTTCAGACACTTGTTTTGTAATTAAAAACAAAACAAAACAATTGTCACATATAAATATGGGCAAACTTCTACTTTCAGTAGCACAGTACAAATCCATTGACCTCCATAGGGATGAAGAGGTAGTTCATACTCTATACCGTATTCATTTGTTGGTTTCCATGCTGAGACTACCTGTAAGGGGTATAATGTCTGGGTACATGTGTTCACTGGGAAAGGGACTTGGGCCACCGTCTTCATATGGACTACCAAACAGGAAACAGATGAAAGTGAGTTTTCCTTACTACTGACCTTGATTAGATTTGATCTAATAACGTTCGTCTCACTCTGAATCCATTGATCTTATTGTTCTTCCAACACTCCTATTAATAATTTCAGTAGTAATATGCCTATTGAATAACATGAAATGAATGAAGTACATTCTTCATAACCAGTCAGTGTTGATAGTTATTCTGGAATTTACAGGAAATAACCCCAATTTGGTACTATTTTTTCTTTCTGGAAAAATCCTATAGAGACTAATAGGGATGGGAAAAAAGTAGATTACAAAAAATGTATCAGGGCTTTCTAGCAATGATTCTAAAAACCTGTAGGACCTGTTTTTCTGAAGTGTTAATTGGAATAGTGATAGCTCAGTTTCTGAAATCCAAGTCACATAGAATTTAATAAAGAATATTATTTCTCTAGGTTTTTTTGAGCCATTCTGTGGAAGGGAATACAGTTTTCTATTACATAGGACAATTAAAAAGGGACCTTTATATAACAGGTCCTACCCCTTTCCACAATTGCAGCTGCTGTTATGGTTGATAGAAGCGGTTCTCAAACTTCATTGCGACCTCCTTCTGACAACAAAAATTACTACACGACTCCAGGAGAGGGGACCGAAGTCTGAGCTCACCTGAGCCCTGCTGCCCCAGGCGGCGGGGAACCAAAGTCAAAGCCTAAGTCCCAGTGCCCTGTGTGGGGGTGGGGCCAAAGCCGAAGCCCAAGGGCTTCAGCTCCAGGTGTGTGTGTGTGGGGGGGGGAAGGGGGGGGCTGTGACCTGAGCCTCGCTGCACAGGGCTGAAGCCCTTGGGCTTCGGCTTTGGCCCTGGGTTGTGGGGCTCGGGCTTTGGCTTCAGCCGTGGGCCCCAGCAAGTCTAACACTAACTGTGGCAACCCCATTAAAACAGGGTCGTGACCCACTTTGGGGTCCCGACCCACAGTTTGAGAACCGCTGGTCTATAAGATAGAATAGTGGTTTCAGCCCCTCCATGCCAGTCACATTGGCTACTAAGGCCACAGAATCCACTTAAATGCAGAGCTGTGACCTGGCCAGCTCAAAAAGTGACCACCATACAAGTCTATGTGTAGTTAGCATGGGAAGAATCTTCTTATAGCATGAATAAAATGTGCAATAAATTCTGGGTGACTGCTCATTGGGCAGGATCCCTCCCTTGAGGCATCCTATGTAGGGTTTAAGTGGTGTGGAAAGCCTTGTGCTAGATCTCTTCACCTTGAGATTAAGGGTGGAAAAGCCCCCCCCCCCCCCGTTAGTACAAATACAAACCCGAGATAATCAGGTTAACTCAAATACAGAGATCCTACAGCCTAGAAACAGGTGAATAGTGTTAACTGCTAGATTCAATTAAGGTACTTAAGAGGAGGCAATCAAGAGGAAAGAAGATTAATTGTTCCATCTCCAGATTATCTCCCATCAATTGTTGACGGAATCACAAGGGGTGTTCCAAAGCTGTGGTTTAATTAAAGATAATCTAGAATTACCATGGTTTAATTATTTGCAAAGATTCATTATCTCTTCTGTCTCTGCTAGAAAGATACCAACTGTGACTTAGTGTTTTGCAGTGAAATCAAAAGAACGTTAAAAAAGAGGTTAAAACTATATTAAACTACAAATAGCAATGTACATAAAAAAAATTGCCCTTCTCTAAATGTAACTAGCTACTCACAAAACTA
This sequence comes from Malaclemys terrapin pileata, assembly GCF_027887155.1. Taxonomy (NCBI): domain Eukaryota; kingdom Metazoa; phylum Chordata; order Testudines; family Emydidae; genus Malaclemys; species Malaclemys terrapin. The sequence goes on from NC_071505.1 coordinate 74,922,987, forward strand.
AATTGGACTCTTCTTGGTGAGAGAAAAGGACAAATAATTAAATTTGGTAATTCTGGATTATCTTTAATGTAATCCAGAGCCTTGGAATGCTCATCTGTGATCTTGTCACAATTAAGCGTCAATAATCTTGACGCTGGATAAAGAATCTTACCTCATGACTGTCACATCATTTATTTTCAATTGGAGACAGTTTTAGCAATAATCCTCTTTTTTCATTTGGAAGATAGTATGAGGTTTTTCAAAGCAAAATATGAATAACTTGTTATTTCAATTTTGGTAGGATGTATGCTTTTTTCCCTTCATTCCTGGCTTTTAGGTTCCCCTTTGAAAGTCCCAGAGGTATTTTAAACATTTTCCTTCTTGTTTCCATCCTGCTGTCGCTCAACATTAGAACATATTTTTCAGATGAAGCTTAAAACCCAGTATTAATCAGCCCACAGTAAAAGAAAGATCTTCAGCTGGTATAAAAGGGCTCCATTGACTCGAATGGGGCTATGAGAATTACACTAGTCTGCAGTAAACATCCTATTAAATCTAAATTAAATATGTAGTTAATTGTATGTAAGATATGATTTATAATACTACTTTCCCTAGGAATCTTTTTGACAATTACATTATTATTACTTGGCAAAACATTAATAATTTGCTGCTAGAAATCTGTTTGTTTATCAGTGGCAAACTGATGTTTAAATGGAATAAGCAGAGTAAACACCTGAGAATTCTTTATTAATATGTATTGAGTTTATCACATTTCATTGTTACCATTTTGTTATTCAAGCAAAATAATGAAATATAATGCATAAACAATATGATCTTTTTCCTTCAAACCCTTTAGGTTCTTTCTGGATTCTCCATGGATGGAATAGGCTACTTTCTGTTTAGTATGGCTAACAATTTTACCAATGGCAGCCTGATTTTTCAGAAGGCCAAGGACAGCAATCTATGCAGGATTTCTGTGCCTCTGCTTTGCCTATGTGCTTACAGAAATGATATTGCAAAGACAGGGGGAGGGCTAGCTCATTGGTTTGAGCATTGCCCTGCTAAACCCAGGGTTTTGAGCTCAATCCTTGAGGGGGCCATTTAGGGATCTGGGTCAAAAATCTGTCTGGGGATTGGTTCTGCTTTGAGCAGGGGGTTGGACCAGATGACCTCCTGAGGTCCCTTCCAACCCTAATATTCTTTATGCACATTCTAGAATATAATGTACAATTGCAATCAGTCTGCATCAAAGTAGGCACACATTTGCATGCATAAAAATAATAATAAAGAACACTTAACTGGCTGAAAATCAGGCCCATGGTATCCAGGATTAAAAAGGTTAGTGTGAGAAGCAAATTAGTATTTGTAAAGTATAGAAATAACAGCCAAATTGTTTCTTCTTCACTTACTGTGCTCAGTGTGTGTTGGCAGAAATCTCAAATGCTGTCAGGAAAAACAAACCGTGCCCTACAGACAGAAGAAAAGGGTGAAGAAAAGCACAAAAGGAAACCAGGAATTCATCTGTTTTTAACAAAAGAATGATATATTTGCCAACAGAGTGGTGGAAACTACTTTTCCTTGATGAATCATGCGTTCTCAGTGTGGTCTTTCCCCCTGCTGTTCGCTTCTGTTTGCTTGTAGTACAAAGGGTGATTTAATTTGTAGTAAACTAAAAAAAAGAGACATATAATATACATTTGCAGTTTTTTATTCTAATTTTTTAATTCTAATTTTTTTTAAGTGCATTTATATTATGAAATGAAAAGGCATACTGCTTATTCAAGACATATTTCTTATTTGGGTGCCATTTTTGTATCTTGATATGACATTTTTGTATGTGTGTGAAATGTTTCCTTTGGTTTTAATCTTCGAGTCACTATTACTGTAGTTTCATTTTGAATTTTGGGTTGAAATAAGTTAAAAATCAAAAAGGCAGAATTTCATCTGCTTTGGGGCCAAACCATGCAAAGAGGCAAGTTCCAGGCTTGCTTGCACGACCATCTTAATAAACCTTTCTTGGGTTCATTCTAAACTCAGAAACTGAAATATGCAAGTTTTGCATGGTTTCGGGGGTTGCGAAGACTTTGTTCTGATCTTAATTTGGAAATACCGGAGATTTCAATATTTGTCTGTGTGTGATCTTCAACATAGGCTGTGGAGCAGAGGGGAGGGGGGCATTCAGATTTGGAGGGTGTGTGTGTAGGGGCTCATGGGCCGGAGGGATCAGGCTGCTGCTGAATGGTGTGCGCCTAAGAGGGGAAGAGGAGGGTCAAGAGGGGAGGAGAGAGGGCAGAGAAGGGATTCTATGGGCCCCTCACTTTAAATGGTACACCCCAACCCCCATTAAATGATTATGAAGGATGGGATTTTCAACAAAGCATTAAGGTATGTATACGCTGCAGATGGGAGGCAGACTTATGCTAGCTCAGTTCTCGTAGCACACTAAGAATAGCAGTGTGGCTGTTGTGACACTGGCAGAGGCTTGGGCTAGCCGCCCAAGCTCAGATTTAGGGGGCTGGATGGACTTGAGACCCTGAACTGCTGCCCAAGTCACAACATCAACACTGCTATTTTTAAGATGCTAGTTCAGCTGGAGCTAGTGCAAGTCTGTCTAGCTGGCTTGAGAGACTCGCTCCCAGATGCAGGGTAGACATACCCTAAGTGATTTAGGCGCACAAGTCCTATTGAAAGTCAATGGGCTTTTCAGTCATTTAGGCCAAGATCCTCAAACATATTTAGGTGCCTAACTATCTTTGAGGATCTGGCCCTTAGACATTTCTGAAAATCCCATCCACTGTAAATATTGCAGATTGTTCCATCATAGTATGTAGATGCTGCTATTTTGTGTCCATTGCCTTTTTAATAGACTCACTGAGTACCTTGTAAGGTGGAAGACAGGGTGTGGCTGTAACATGGGTTAGCTAGTGATATATGACAACGCAGAAAAATGTAGTTTGTTTATTGTATTTTAAAGGAGCTTCTTAGATTTATGGCCAGTTCTTTGGCCAGTCAGCATAGTCCCAGGGTCAAGGATTAAATCTGTGTTACACAGTGCAGTTTCCTTCTGAGTGTATACCATCTCTGTCCATGATCTCAGTGCCTGGCTGCTGCTGAGTATGCAAAAGAGAAATGAAAGAAGACAGAAAAAAGAAGAGAAACATTTGTTACTGTAAAAATCTGAAATTAATTTGTCTGGGTTATTCTTACACTTAATTGTGTGCATTTAAATTTTGCGCCTATTACCTGATATGTTAGCACTCCACTCGCGTCTCACTTAATGCAGGACAAAGTCATTTCCTACTTTTTCCTCCCCCTCCAATGTCAATCTTATCTGAACTCTCCTGGCCCAGTGTGGGAAGTCGCTCCAGCTGCATTTATTACCGCACTAAGCCAGCCTTTCTGACTCTGTTTTCATATTGCAACTTAATGGCACAATCCTGAGCACCCTCAAATCCCCAAGATGGAGACTCATTCGGATTTTCAGTTCACAGACAAATTATGTCATACTTTTTCCTTTGGCATCTGTATGGCTATCATTGGGGTCCTGTCCTCAGAAAGATGATGAGTCTGTTAAGGGAAGATAACGTGTTGCTCTCTTTCATGCGTTCTGCAACTCCTACTTGATCCTGTCTGATTCTGGCAAAAATCCTTTTTCTGTGATTGCTATACCCAAAAAAAATAAAGAACTGCTGATTCCTTTGAACAGGGACACCCTTAAAACACTCCCCAACCCTTCAAGCCTGGCTACTCTGCTGCATTTTTATGTTTATTTTTAACACAGGAAAGGAACCAGCAGAAATGTCATCCATACTAAAATGCATTATTATTATTATTATTATTTACTTCTATTACCTTTGTGCCTAGGAGTCTTAGTCATGGACCAGGACTCCATTGTGCTAGGTGCTGTACAAACACAGAAGAAAAAGATGGCCCCTGCCCTGAGGAATTTACAATCTAAGTATGAGAGAAGAAGCAACAAATGGATACAGATAGGGACAGACAAGGAAACAATGAGATTATCTTGGTCAGCATAGTAGGCAGTGGTTTCAGCACACCAATGGTCAAACTGTTGTCAAGTTTTCTGTAGGCAACATAGCAAAGAAGAGTTCTGAGGAGGAGTTTGGAGGTGGATAAAGAGATGGCTTTCCAGATGCTTATGGGGAGTTCCTCCCAAGCATGTGTGGCAGGATGGAAGAAAACACAAATTCGTTTGTTTGAACTTTTAACAAGTGGGCAATGGAAGCCGTCATCTTGGGCCAAATGGAGGTGAGCATCAATAGCAAATGATTCATTCAGAATGAGAGATGATAGCTACAGTGGGGATTGACCATGAAGGGACTTGAAAGTGAATTTGAAATTTGAAACTTGAAATGTGGATGTTGATCTGACGGTAAACGTTTTGATCTTTACAGCTCTGTATAGTGTAGGTGGCTGGGTACCTTAGAAACAGTATCTCTGTTAGTGAGATTCTGTGGAAGTTGAGATTAGCGTTGCTATCCAAGTCAATAAATTCCCCTTGCTTGCACAAGAGATGAATGAAGAAGAACATTTTCAATGATGGGCTTCCTACTGAAACCACTAAGTCTTTGCCTAGGTGAGGACTAAATAAAACTGAATACAGTCCTGGGAACTTGGCCTGTGAAATGCTATTGGTGGAATTGAAGGGAAGAAGGTGTTTTTTATGGAGTTTGCTGGAAAGAAGATTTCCCCCCTTCCTTTTCTTCTTTCACTCTCCCAGTTCAGCTGATTTTTCATCCCCTGTGTGTTGGAGAGCTTTCATTTCTCACCACAGCTCTAATATAGTACCCTAATTATTTCTTTCCTGTTTTCCTCTTGAGCTTCAATTTCATATGCACACAATAGACGTTGGCAATTTATATGAGGATCTATTTTCTGTATATGCCTTTTGTCTTGTACTGTATAAAATACATCATAAACAATACCAGCAAAAGAAAAAAATCTCCTAAATACCCGAGCATATTTTTAATTTTTTTTCTTTAATGTATTTCTATGTACTTCCCACAGTAATCTTGATCATTTTCATTTTTTATGAAGAATAATTACAGTAGAATTAGAGTGAACAGCTATAATGTGTTATAAATTCTATTAGAAATGCAGAAATTGAAAGAAAAGCTCACTTAAAGGTCAAATATATTACTTTTAATATCATATTCTGACTTTTCGGAGAGTAAATGTGCATTTTAATGGAAGTACATTGTTTGAGACAATTAAGCAAAGAGCTGAAATAAGAATAATGGAAATATATCATTTCCAGAGGACTTTTTTTGTACAAAATATATGTGTTTAATTACATTTTTATTGAAAATTTTATGTGGTCACCACCCTTAGGAAGGTACCTTCAATTTATTACATTTATAGGAAGACAATACTGTACACTAGCTAAGGCACAGGACCAGGAATCAGAAGACTTGAGTTCTATTTCTGACTCGGCGACTGACCTGATGTATCACCTGGGGAAAGTCACATCATTTCTCTTCCTGTGACTGGAGAAAATGACTCTCTTTTATAAAATTCTCTGCAATCTAAAGATGAAGGCCAGAGTCTGTTGTGTGACATGGCTCCTCTATGCAGGTTGAACAAAGGGGCTGTAAAGGTGTCATGTTAGGTTAGCTGCAGATTTTTCACAGTTTGAACGTATCCCTGGGTCTGTCATAGAGCTGCCGTATGTGGGTCCTGTGCCACCCACTTTGTTTCATGGACCTAAGGTCAGAATGTGTTAGGGGGAGGGCCACAATCGGCTGTCATACAACCCCCTTGCGGGACCAAATCAGTGTAGAGCTAGTTTAGAATTAGAGACCCCCACACAGTTCCTTTACACCCCTCTAGTTCCATCCCATAGCTGTGCTTGTAATCTAGGCCAAAAGACATTTAGTAAAAGCCAGTTTTTATTACTGTGACATTCTGTTCAGGACACTCAGAACTGCGAACCACGTTTTTACCCCTCTGCCTCAGCATGTGAGACCTTTGCTGGTGATTAGACTGTCATCTCCCTCCTGTACCAGTCTGCCTTCCTCACCAGCAAATTCCTCGAGACTGCTGGTCTTAACCTTGCCTTGCAGGGATCATTGAGCCAAGTTCCTGAGTTCCCCTGGAGAACTTTCTGTAGTTCCTCACCCTGGACACTCTCAGAAGTTATTAAGTTTGCTGCTCCAGCAAAACAGTGTACACACCAACCTGGTAGGTTAGCTGAGTGCTCACACTTCACATTAGTGCACACCACTAAGATGGTTCTGGAATAAAACAAGAATAAATTTATTAACAAAAACAGATGAAAGTGATATCAAGTAAGAGAAAAAGGGAAGTATGGTTACAATCAAAACAAAACAAAACAAAACGCTCTTTCTAGTGAATAAAACTTAATTCTAGCAAGATCTAGTTTTGCCTAAAACAGTTTCTCACATACTGCAAGTTATCAGCACCTCCTGCCCTTCAGGACAAAAGAATCCAACTTTTCACAAGCTCAAAAGGGTGTGATTCCCTATGCCCCTAAGAGATGGATAATTAAAATGTCTTTTTGCTCCCATTATTTATCCAAAGTCCATTGTCTCTGCTTCAAGAGCCACAAAGGATTTTTGGGGTGCAAAGTCTATCCCTCAATGTGCTCCCTAAGCTGCTGCTTGTTAGCTTGATGGCTTTATTTATCTTATATGTAAATGTACTTTCCTTGTCCTTTGCTTGTAATCAAGCTAATTAGAAAGATAATACACATTTCCTTTGTCTAGGGTAGATTGGGCACTGCCTCCAAAACATATTTTAAGAACATATTTCCAGCACCTCTACATAATTCTTTGTACACGTGCATATATCATGAGCAGTGAGCACCCCCCAGCACACTAGAAAGTTGGCGCCTGTAGCTCCAGCCCTGGAGTCGGTGCCTATACAAGGAGCCGCATATTAACTTCTGAAGAGCCGCATGTGGCTCCGGAGCCACTGGTTGGCCACCCATGAACTATAGTGTCACTAGTGCAAACCAACTTTACTTCAAAAAGAAAGTATTTTAACTTCATTCAGATCTTTTTTTGCTTGGACAAGGAAAAGTACTGGATGAGAAATAGTTAAACTATATTTTATAAAGATACATTTGGGCAAGGGATCTGTCAGTTACTACTGACTGACTGACCTTTCCTCCTCAATACTATAGGAACATCTTACTGCTTAAATCAATAGTTCTATGGTGGAAATAAATGATTTATTTCCACCATGGGCCATTTATTTGCCCAATGTAGAAAATAACATTTATTCGTAGTTTGAAAGTCCCATTGGGGGTTCTAAAGATATATTCTAGCACATTATATTCACTACACTTTCCTCTACCTGCAACCAGTGAAAAGAAAGATGGCTTAATATACAGAAATGTGTATGAGACATAAAGAAAATAAAAGATCAAAGGGAACATAAAAATGACAAAATCAAAATGACATGGGTATACTCGTGTAGAATAAAGAAACAACAGGGGGATGGGAAGACAAATGTTCCTGCCCATGTAGGCAAATCATAAAACAGAAATTAAAATCTTATGCTCAACAACCTAGTTTTAACAACAGGTTTAAAGAAGGACCTCACCTACCCCAAAACATGACTATTCTTCACACTTTTCATACTAGTGAGAGAGGGCAATGAAAGTAATTTTTCCTATAAGCCAAAAGAAACCTAGAGAAGGAGCAGCAGAAAATAAAGATTAAAAATAATTAGTGGTGAAGTTTGCAATAGCAGCAGATAATCAGTAGTCAATTATTTTCAAAATGAATAGTTTGCAAAGCAGGTAGATCAAATTTGTTTAGAGATGATTATACAGCTTACCACAATTAGGTAAATCTGAAGGAGCTAAAGACCCGAAGTGTACAAGAGTTCTGCCAGTCCTATGCCTTCAGGAGAAAGAATCAGAAATGGGCTGTATAGTGCTCCAAGGCTGACAATGGCAACCAGTTCAACTGCACCTATCATCTTTCCTGCCTGCAGTCCACAAACTTGTCATCAAAGTGCTGAATGAGTCCCTGCAAGTCTAGATTTCCACCCAACATAGACAGAAGGCAAGTGTTTGATTGGAATTCTTCAGTCAATCTTCTCTACTATGATAAAGGAGCTACTCTAAAGACAAACCACTGAAACACATCATTGTCTGGGTGTGTCCCAGGTAGATACATCCCATTGCAGGGTGTTGAGCCCAGAGACAAAAGTTTGGGTTTTCAGCTCAAGCGGCAAGGGTTCTCCAGACTGTTCCTTGTTCCCAAGGAAAGGGGGCCCAGGCCAGTGTAGCTGCCTTTGTCTTCAAAGATGGGTGGCCTAATGGAGAGCATCTGTGCAGCTGTCCTTCTGTTCAGGGCAGCATGGCCAAGTGGCCAGGGTTGATGCAGCTCCCCTTTAGCAGGAAGGCATGCTCCTTTGGGTGTTGGCTGTACCCTGTCGTGGGGCCTTCAGCACAACTGGCTTCTGCCGCCTGAGGCTCCAAGGGCGTCCTCTCAAGAGCCTGTAGCACACTCCTGCTCTCCTCCCCTGTCAGCCCAGACTGAGCTGAACTGCTCCCTTTTATATTCTGTCTCCAGTCGGAGCATGCCCAGCAACGGCAAAGGGGTGTGGCCTCTTCAGCCCACAAAGTGCAGCTAACCCTAGCTGGGCCAGTGCAGGGTAGATACACCCCATCACAGGGAAATTTACCAATTAAATGTGAGGTTTTGATTAAGTGGAAAGCAAGTTAATACTAAGGAGTCTGTAGCGATAAGGCAGTGATTATAAAAAACAAACTACTTCTATGACCTGATATGCTTATCCAAGGTGAAAATCCAAGGCTTTCTGAATTGAGCCAAAATCTTTCATTTACTTAATAAATGTTTTGTCTGCTGGTCCATTTATCACACTGTGACAGGCTATTGTGTGGAATACCAATCAAAAGCCTACCTGCTGCAATGTACATAAAAGCTATTGTTTCATATATATTAGATATATGATTAGTACTAACGGTATTAATAATTACGATAACCAGAAATAGTGAGGAGCAACTTTCTTCACAATGGTAGCTTCCAGGACCACAGGTAAATGAGTCAAAGAAATACTTCTCTTGCACATCAGATTTTTCTTAGTGAAAAAGACCAATCTTTAACTAGATGGGCTTTGGCTTACATCACATTCAAATGAGTACAAACTAATAATAGCATAACATAATGTTTGCGCTCCAATATAGATGTTCTCAAGTCTCCTGTTAGCTCCCCTAGTTGTGCCCAGCCTCACACAAGGTGGACAGCACAAGTGTTTAGATTTCACTCTTGCTTTCCAGGCTAGTTTTGGTCAACTCAATTTAATTCCTTCTCCAACAGTGAGCACAAGACACATATGTTATCTGATGAAAGATAAGAGCCTATAAGGAGCCTATATGTTTTGGGTACTAACTACCTTGGAGACTGCCTCTCTCCTAGCAGCATTCTGGCCCAATAGTTGAGATCAGCTGAGGTGCTCCAAGTAACAGCCCAAAGGGTTAGATAGCCTGAATCTAGTCCCCTTCTATTTTATTTCAGATTATTTTCCATCACAGTTCACATTCCAGAAGGAGATGCAGTGGGTGGGGAAAAAAGGAGCTTGCACCCTACAACTGGGTAGGTAACAAGCCATATAATGGATTTAGCAATTTACTTCTCAAGCTGAAACAAAGTGACTTCTCACAAGCTGAAAACACCTGGCAAGAAACTGAGAGCTGGACCATCAGCTGGCCACCAGTGTTGCCTCCCAAAGGTAACAAATAAACAGTTGTCAGCGATAAGCCATTAACTCCTTCATTTAAGTCTCTTAGTGGAGACTTGTAATGCCAGAACAAGAAATGTAACAGCACATTAATTCAAACTACCTGGAGTCATGGTCACAGCTGGTGATGATGGAATCTCAAAAGGTTCCTAGATCCTTAACATTCCATTTGTACTGCAAGAAAAGAGTACCTTTTGTACAGGAACCTAATGATATGCAATGGGATTCACTGCACAGAAAAACTCTTGAAGGATAAGGTAGAACTTTAAGGTTTCAGGACTGTAAAAACTTGCAAGTGGATGGCAGATTCAATGAAGTGATGGGTTGGGCAACTTAAAAAAAGAGAAACTTCAGAGACCTGGAGAAATCAGAGAGAACAGATGCACAGGAAACGAGATAAAATAATAAAGTGAAGAGGGAGAGAGACTGAAACAAACAATTGTAGCTGGGCAGAAGGAAAAAGAAACACCAAGATGATGATAAGAATTTCCATGGAGATACTGAAGGCTAAAAATCACACATACATTAGAAATTATTTAATCCGTCTTTTCATGAGAAATGAAGAACTGTATGTCCTTGTAGACTCATGGATTCTAAGGTCAGAAGGGACCATCATGATCATCTAGTCTGACCTCCTGAACATTGCAGGCCACAGAACCTCACCCACCCACTCCTATAATAGATCTATAATCTCTGGCTGAATTACTGAAGTCCTCAAATCATAGAATCCTAGGACTGGAAGGGACCTCAAGAGGTCACCCATCTAGTCCAGTCACCTGCACTCATGGCAGGACAAAGTATTATCTAGACCATTCCTGACAGGTATTTATCTAACCTGCTCTTAAAAACCTCCAATGATGAAGATTCTAAAAGCAATTTATTCTAGTGCTTAACCACCCTGACAGGTAGGAAGCTTTTCCCAGTGTTCAACCTAAACCTCCCTTGCTGCAATTTAAGCCCATTGCTTCTTGTCCTATCCTCAGAGGTTAAGAAAAACAATTTTCTCCCTCCTCCTTGTAACAACCTTTTATGTTCTTGAAAACTGTTATCATGTTCCCCCTCAGTCTTCTCTTTTCCAGATTAAACAAACCCAATTTTTTCAATCTTCCCTCATAGGTCATGTTTTATAGACCTTTAATCATGTTTGTCGCTCTTCTCTGGACTCTCTCCAATTTGTCCACATCCTTCCTGAAATGTGGTGCCCAGAACTAGACACAATACTCCAGTTGAGGCCTAATCAGTGCAGAGTAGAGTGGAAGAATTACTTCTAATGTCTTGCTCACAACACTCCTGCTAATACATCCCAGAATGATATTCGCTTTTTTTGCAACAGCGTTACACTGTTGCCTCATATTTAACTTGTGGTCCACTATGACCACCAGATCCCTTTCCGCAGTACTCCTTCCTAGGCAGTCATTTTCCATTTTGTATGTGTGCAACTGATTTTTTCTTCCTAAATGGAGTACTTTGCATTTGTCCTTATTGAATTTCATCCTATTTACTTCAGATCATTTCTCCAGTTTGTCTAGATCATTTTGAATTTTAATCCTATCCTCCAAAGCACTTGCAACTCCTCCCAGCTTGGTATCATCCGCAAACTTTATAAGTGTATTCTCTATGCCATTATCTAAATCACTAATGAAGATATTGAACAGAACCAGACCCAGAACTGATCCCTGCAGGACCCCACTTGTTATGCCCTTCCAGCATGACTGTGAACCACTGATAACTACTCTCTGGGAATGATTTTCCAACCAGTTTTGCGCCTACCTTATAGTAGCTCCATCTAGGTTGCATTTCGCTAGTTTGTTTATGAGAAGGTCATGTGAGACAGTATCAAAAGCTTTACTAAAGTCAAGATATACCAAGTCTACTGCTTCCCTCTATTCACAAGGCTTGTTATCCGATCAACAAAAGCTATCAGATTGGTTTGATACGATTTGTTTTTGACAAATCCATGCTGTCACATCACCTTATTATCTTCTCGATGTTTGCAAATTGATTGCTTAGTTATTTTATCCATTATCTTTCCGGGTACAGAAGTTAAGCTGATTGTCTTTAATTCATGGGGTTGTCCTTATTTCCATTTTTATGGATGGGCACTATATTTGCCCTTTTCCAGTCTTCTGGAATCTCTCCCATCTTCCATGACTTTTCAAAGATAATCGCTAATGGCTCAGATATCTCCTCAGTCAGCTCCTTGAGTATTCTAGGATGTATTTCATCAGGCCCTGGTGACTTGAAGACATCCAATTTGTCTAAGTAATTTTTAACTTGTTCTTTCCCTATTTTAGCCTCTTCTGATCCTACTTCATTTTCACTGGTATTCACTATGTTAGACGTCCAATCAGCACCAACTGTCTTGGTGAAAACTGAAACAAAGAAGTCATTAAGCACCTCTGTCATTTCCACATTTTTGGTTATTATTTCCTCCCGCACCTTCTCATTGAGAAATGGGCCTATCCTGTCCTTGGTCTTCCTCTTGCTTCTAATGTATTTGTAGAATGTTTTCTTGTTACCCTTTATGTCTCTAGCGATTTTGATCTCGTTTTGTGCCTTGGCCTTTCTAATTTTGTCCCTATATGCTTGTGTTAGTTGTTTATATTCATCCTTTGTAATTTAACCTAGTTTCCCCTTTTTGTAGGACTCTCTCTTTTGATTTTTAGATAATTGAAGATCTCTTGGTTAAGTCAGGATGGTCTCTTATCATACTTCCTATCTTTCATACCCAGTGAGATAGTTTGCTCTTGTGCCCATAATAATGTCTCTTTGAAAAACAACCAACTGTCTTCGATTGTTTTTCCCCTTAGACTTGCTTCCCATGGGATTTTTACCTACCAACTCCCTAAGTTTGCTAAAGTCTGCCTTCTTGATATCCATTGTCTTTATTTTGCTGTTCTCCCTTCTATCATTCCTTAGAATCATGAACTCTATCATTTCATGATTACTTTCACCCAAGCTGCCTTCCACTTTCAAATTCTCAACCCAGTTCCTCCCTATTTGTCAAAATCAAATCTAGAAGTGCCTCTCCCCTAGTAGCTTTCTCCGCCTTCTGCAATAAAAAATGGTCTCCAATACATTCCAAGAATTTATTGGATAATCTGTGCCTTGCTGTGTTATTTTCCCAACAGATGTCTGAGTAGTTGAAGTCCCCCATCACCACCAACTCCTGTGCTTTGGATGATTTTGTTAGTTGTTTAAAAAAAGCCTCACACACCTCTTCTTCCTGGCTAGGTGGGCTGTAGTAGACCCCTACCATGACATCATCCTTGTTTTTTATCCCTTTTATCCTTACCCAGAGACTTTCAACAAGTCTGTCTCCTATTTCCATCTCAACCTCAGTCCAAGTATATACATTTTTAATATATAAGGCAACACCTCCTTCCTTTTTTATCTGCCAGTCCTTCCTGAGCAAGCTGTACCCTTCTATACCAATATTCTAGTCATATATATTATCCCACAAAGTCTCTCTGATGCCAACTATGTCATAGGTGTGTTTATTATATTACAGATATATAAGATACTGATTTGATCCCTCCCCGCCAGTTCTGTCTTGTCTCTCCTTTATCCCTGCTATAACAACCCATGCTCCCCCCAAATTCCGAACCTTCTCCCATGTCACCATGTTCTTGCCTTACCTGTAGGCTTTGATCACCTGCCCCCTTCGAAACCTAGTTTAAAGTCCTCACTAGGTTAACAGTCTGTATCCAAATATGCTCTTCCCCTTCCTCGATAGGTGGACCCCATCTCTGCTTAGCAGTCCTTCTTCCTGGAACAGCATCCCATGGTCAAGGAAGCTGAAGCCCTACTGGCGACACCATCTTTGCAGCCAGCCATTCACCTCCAATAATGGTTTAAAGACTTCAAGTTACAGAGAATTCACCATTTACACTAGTTTAAACCTGCAAAGGGACCCATGCACCATGCTGCAGGGGAAAGTAAAAAGCCCCAAAGGTCTCAACCAATCTGACCGGCGGTAAAATTCCATCCCGACCCCAAATATGGTGATCTGTTAGGCCCTGGGCATGTTGGCAAGACCCACCAGGCAGATCCCTGTGAAAGAATTCTCTGTAGTAATTCAGAGCCCTCCCCATCTAGTCCCATTGCCAGCCATTGGGGATTTTTGATATGGCAGTCACCGTTGGACCACATGCCATTGTAGGCAGTCCCGTCATACCATCCCCTGCACAAACCTATGAATTTCAGTCTTGAAACCATTTAGGTTTTTTGCCCCCACTTCTCCCCTTGGAAGGCTGTTCCAGAAATTCACTCCTTTAATGGTTAGAAACCTTCACCTAATTTTGATCCTAAACTTGTTGATAGCCAGTTTATAGCCATTTGTTCTTGTGTCCATATTGGCACTTAACTTAAATAACTTCTCTCCCTCCCTGGTATTTATCCCTCTGATGTATTTATAGAGAGCAATCATATTTCCCCTCAGCCTTCTTTTGGTTGGGCTAAACAAGCCAAACTCTTTGAGTCTTCTCTCATAAGGTAGGAATATACCCAACCAGGCATGGTTATTGGTTTCCCTGTCCCTTATATAATTGATTCTGCCATCTACTCACAAATTCTTAGCTGTAAAGCTTTAAAATTCCATCTATCCTTTGGTGGATTTCCTGCCCTGGAGAATTCCATTTAATAACATTGAGTTTGTGTTTGGGGGAAAAAAAAAAAAAAGGGCACAGGACACTTTAACTCACCACAATGGAATTTTAACTCAGCATTTTGGCAACATTAAAAAACATGAGGTTTGCACTTTCATAACATTAAAAAGCATGAGGTTTGCATTTTGCTAACATTAAAAAACATGGTGAGGTTTGCACTGACAGTGTCGAATGTTACTAGGAACCCTAAATATAAATTCAGTCATGTGTCTTTTGGATACACATTTGTTTCTTTCTGTTTCAAAATCATTGTCACAGAACAGAAACAAAAAGGTGCAGCACAAGCTTGTCAGCAAAAATATCGATATTCCTGTCAAACAAAGCAATGATGTGGTCCAGAGAGAGGGATAAGCATTTTAGCAGATCCCCACCGACTGATCCAAGACAGGGCCTATTTGTCTTTTTATCTGCTGAATCTGAAAGTTCTCACATCAGATCATTCTGATTTTTCTTGCTACTGATGTTAAAATGATATAGTATAAGTAACATGCTGATCTGCTATATAGTAACAAGGAACTTTTACGCATTTCCTTTTATATTGTCAACTCTTTGGCCTGAGCGGCTAGCTAATATTTGTGGCCTTCGGGGTTGTTTCCATTAGGAGGAGAAATTGATTATATGAGTCAGGTATTTATTCTATGCAATTCCATTTATTTACAAAGAATGCTGTTTCCCTGGACACAGTAGGAACAGTTTCCTCCACAGTGCTGGATGAAAGACTGTTTCCTTCCTCACAAACCCTAGCCTGCCTTCCAGCACTCTGCCTAAAAAGAAGCACTCTCTCAGCTTCCTCAGATCTTAAGATGGTTATAACGTAGTTTGATAGCATTCTGTCTGTCAAAAAATCACTTATCAACAGTTAAAACAATGAGGGGGCCTTATAGCACCTTAGAGACTAACAAATTTATTTGGGCATAAGCTTTTGTGGGCTAAAACCCACTTCATCAGATGCACGGAGTGAAAAATACAGTAAGCAGTGTATATATTACAGCACATGAAAAGATGGGCATTGCCTTACCAAGTGGAGGGTCATTGCTAACGAGGCCAAATCAGTCAAGGTGGAAGTGGCCTATTCTCAATAGTTAACAAGAAGGGATGAATATCAACAGAGGGAAAATTACTTTTTGTAGTAATCCAGCCACTCTGTCTTTATTCAGGCCTAATTTGATGGTGTCCAGTTTGCAAATTAATTCCAGTTCTTCAGTTTCTCGTTGACGTCTGTTCTTGAATTTTTGTAGTTGAAGAATTGCCACTTTTTAAGTCTGTTATTCAGTGTCCAGGGAGATTGAAGTGCTCTCCTACTGGTTTTTAAAGGTTACTATTCTTAATGTCTGATTTGTGTCCATTTATTCTTTTGCGTAGAGACTGTCCAGTTTGGCCAATGTACATGGCAGAGGGGCATTGCTGGCACATGATGGCATATATCACATTGGTAGATGGGCAGGTGAACGAGCCCCTGATGGTGTGGCTGATGTGGTTAAGTCCTATGATGGTGTCCCTTGAATAGATATGCGGACAGAGTTGGCAACGGGGTTTGTTGCAGGGATTGGTTCCTGGAGTGTTTTTGTTGTGTGGTGTGTAATTGCTGGTGAATATTTGCTTCAGGTTGGGGGGCTGTCTGTAAGCGAGGACTGGCCTCTCTCCCAAGGTCTGTGAGAGTGAGGGATTGTCCTTCAGGATAGGTTGTAAATCCTTCACGATGCACTGGAGAGGTTTTAGTTCGGGGCTGTAGGTGATGAATAGTGGCATTCTGATACTTTCTTTGTTGGGCCTATCCTGTAGTAGGTATCAATAGTTGTGGTTGTAAAAGCCTCATTTTTTTATTGTTTTGTCATTATGGTCCCCACTTCCCTACTCTTTATCTGTATGGTCTCTGTCTGGTTCTTTAATTGTTTGTCTGTTACATAATCAATTTTGCTAGGTGTAAATTAATTAAGGTGGTGGTTAGAGAATTTTGTTACAATATGTCAGGACTGGTTAGTAAAATTTTAGTATAATGATTGGTTAAGGTACAGCTAAAAATGACTCAAATTTCACGATATAAACTGGGCTCCAAAAGGAAGTTCTTTGGGAACCAACTCCAGGATATAGCTCGAAAGATCGGAGCTGCCAGATCTCAACACTCTACCAATGACACTGTGCAGAAACCGGAGTCCCCCAGATGAACCGGATTCTGACTGGCCATCAAGAAAAGTTCATGTGTCTTATTGGAAGTGGTAAGCACTGTATGTGTAGCGTGTGCAGTCTGTTTTTGGTAATTGTTAATAAATAGAGGTTATGTAGTATATTACTGTGTAAGGCTCTTTACCGGTAAAAGGTCCTGCAAACCTTCAGAAGTAGTATACACCTGGAGCCCTACGAATTGGGAAAAGGTGGGGTACCCTAATGTGTGCAGGTAACATCTGTGTTTAAAAGTCAGTCTCCAGGGAAAACCATGGCTCAGCTTCTGCCTAGGCCTTACATCTGGCCAGTGCTTTGTGCAGTGGCTTCTATTGTTTCTGCTCTCTTACTCTGTAAAAGAGCTCAACTCCTTCTTCCATTTAGCCAGAGTGAAGGGCAGTTAGCATACCCATCAGCGTCAACAAGGTCTGTAATTGCCCATAGACCTTGCTGTCAGCCATCAACACCCTCCTCAGATGGCTGAGGATCTGGGAATACCCCATTATGGCTCTCCCTAGCAAACTGCACCCACATTATTTTGTCTGCTACATAGTTGCTGCCTGATACTTAAGAGCAGAAATATCTCCCTCCTTACTGGTAAAATACAGTGGGCCAGATCCAGGGATATGGCTAATCTCCACAGAGTGCAAGTTAGGGAGGAAAAGGAAAGGGAAAATGTAGCTTAAAGATGGTCTTTGTACTCCTCTGACCCTACTACAGCTCTGTGAGCCATGTTAAGCTGTTCTAACTCATGCCAATTGCAAATGGCCATTAGGCCTAGCATAGCTGAGGATGCGGGTGGCACAGACAAATCATAGTATACCTGCTTCCTTGCTATGCCAGCATAAGGGACCAGGTGCTGTTAGAAGCTCCTGTGTCATCTCTGCACACACAGAAGGCTCACACTTTCACCGGCCAAGCCTCCCGGGGCCAGTTCAGTTGGCTTTAGGGTCAGATTAGGCTGAGAATGTGGTGAAAAGCTAATTGCACTGTAGCCCAGTGTGTGAAGATGTTTTCCCAAGGGTTAATTTTGTAGGGATTGTGATTGAAATCCTGATCCTTTGTTTTAAATGTCTAAAAGAACAGCAGTCCCCAATATAAGTTATGATGACTCTATAGTCCTTTGGATCTGTAAGATGGTCTTTTGCTCTCACACCCGTCTATCTGCCAGTTGAGTAATTCAGGACCGCTGAAGATGTGAAAAAGAGCAGCATACTAGCCATTGCAGCTTGTGGCAGCCTGTCCATTATAAAAGAACAATCTTGTCTTGTTTAGAAAACTATCAGATGCAATATTAATTTTCATAATCTGTGCTGTATTTTCAGGAAATCAGATTTAATACAGTCATTGCTATTTGCTTTGTCTATTTAAGAAGGTGATTAATGTGTATGACATTTACTCTGATTGTTATGCTCTTTAACGAGCTTCTCAAAAATGAACTTCCCTTTTGGAGGCTGCAGCTGGAATTGGCATTCATAGGAAACAAATTAAGTAGATTCCAGTTCTCTTGACAGGATTTTCAACCACAGATTCCTATCACTGATATCAGCAGAGCACCAGAGGAGCTACAAAAGCTCTTTGAAGCTCACTAGTTCCCTGAGTACTGTGAGTTACATAACTTTATTTTTGAGTTCATTGAAGATGCTAATGTTCTGCCTCAAATTAAAGCTGAATTGTTTGATACGTTCCAGGAAGCCTTTGCTGGAGCAGCTTCAAAGCTTAAAATGTGGCTGAAGTTAGTCATCCAGGATGTGAATATCTGGAGGGAAACAGACTCTTCTACCCCACAAAGATACCTTTTGTGTCACACACTAAACAGCAATTACTGGCTAGAAACAGTTTCCTTCAGAGGAGTTAGACATCGATGCAGTAGCACTGGTCTCAAGCCCCGCTGCCAACCAATGACAAAGTTTGAAATGCTTGAATTTATACTGGAAATCTAGAAGTCTGTATGTACCAAAATTACCATCACTATCTCTTCAGTGTCATTAATAGTGCTGATAGTAAGTGCAGCTGTAGTGAATTAAAACAGTCTATTCCCAAACGCAGAGGTGTCTTTAAGAAGCCGGCATCAGGAACATTCATCTCTTAAAGAGAAGGATTATTGTAAATAGAACACTTGTGTATGTAACCTTTCTGCCAGGTGTTGTTGGCAGGAAAAAAGGCTGGGTTAATATATGTAGGTGTTTCTCTTGACATTAACTAACACTCTGGCTCTCCCCACCTCTCCACCCCAGAAACCTGGGAAAAGCTAACTGCTTTCCCTGGATGCCTTTAATAAGGAAATCTTCTTTCGCGAGCACTGAATCTGTTTATTAAACCAGGACAATTTTATTAAGAGGAAAAGGAACACAGTATTAATTTGGGAAAACACAACATCAATAACTTAACTGTATTGTATGTACATGTATACATTGTATGTACAATAACTGCACAATTATACAAATAACTGTGGGTGCTCACTATGATGTTGCACTCCATATTTTTATGGAAATATGCTTATGAGTGTGAACATAATGTAACTGGAATATGCTTTATGCAAAAGTTCTCTTGTAAGGCATCATTATAAAGCTTATAATCTACTAAGTGTGGCCATCCTATTTGTATGGATGTATCATTCTTGTATCTGAAGCTAGAAATATGAAGCATTATTCTGAAGTCTTATTGTAACTATGCAAAGTGTGGGCCATTAATAGTGGCTTGGAATCTTGATGGCTCCCATTAACTAGGACAATTGGCTGTAAATGGCTCTGTTTACTTGTAAGCCTTCCTGTATATGTAGACATGTGAACATGTCACATGATATTGGAATCTATCTTGAACCTAGTACTTTTCCATTTAGAAGGAAGGGTGGAAACCCAGAGAGAGACAAAGGATTCCCACCTTGTGCCAAAGATATAAAAGGGGGTGGAACAGAACAAAGGGGCCTGCCAGTCATGAGAAATCCCTTAGTTACCACCTGAGCTGGAACAAGGACTGTAATAGGGTAAAGGATTGGGCCAGACTAGGAAGGAGTCTAGTCTGTGAAAGAAGCTTATTGGAACATCTCTAAGGGTGAGAGTTACATGTATTCAGTTTCTTAATGTATTAGGCTTAGACTTGCTTGTTTTGTTTTATTTTGCTTGGTAACTTATTTTGTTCTGTCTGTTATTACTTAAAACCATTTAAATCCTACTTTTTATACTTAATTAAATCACTTTTGTTTATTAGTAAACCCAGAGTAAGTCATTAATACCTGAGGGAGCAAACAGTTGTGCATATCTCTATCAGTGTTATAGAGGGCGAACAATTTATGAGTTTACCTGTATAAGCTTTATACAGAGTAAAACGGACTTATTTGGGGTTTGGATCCCATTGGGAACTGGGTGTCTGGGTGCTGGAGATAGGTGACTTGCTGAGCAGTTTTTGGTTAAAGTCTTCAGCTTTGGGGGTGTGGACCAGACCTGGGTCTGTGTTGCAGCAGATGAGCGTGTCTGGCTCAACAAGGGAGGGTTCTGGAGTCCCAAGCTGGCAGGGAAAACTGGCTCAGAAGTAATTCCAGCACATCAGGTGACAGTCCTAAGGGTGTCTGTGACCGAACCCATCACACCCACCTCACAGTATCTTTGGCAGTAGTCTTTTGCCTCAGTTTTTCCACCTGCCAGTGTGACCATCAAGTGTGGTTTGTGTAAATAAGGAGTCACTCCACTGAAGTCAATAGAGTTGCTTGATATAAAACAGGTGTAAAATCAGAATCAAGCCCAAAAAGTTTAGTGGGATTATCAGAGAATCATAGAAAATGTAGGGCTGGAAGGGAGCTCAAGAGATTATGATGTCCAGGCCCTTTGCGGAGGCAGGACCAAGTAAACCTAGACCATCCTTTACAGGGTGACTGTCAAACCTGTTCATATGCCACTTCCCCTCTATCCCCTTCTGTGAAACACAGTCATGTTTTAGTGAAGTCCCAGTGCTCTTGAGCAAGTCCGTCTTCTTAGGGATTTCCATGAAAAGATGTGGTGCCAGTGCCTCTGCATTGTATCTCACTGTGCCACTGTCTCACACTGTTGCTTCTACTCCATCTCTCAACATCCTGTCACCTCCAGTCATAATGCCAAGACTGGGATCTCTGTTGTAATGATGCTGGGTTAGAGGCACCTTGCTGCTGCCTTTCAGATGCTGCATTCAGGTCCTTACCAGAGTTCACTCAGCTTTGTTATTACACTGTAGAGAGGATTACATAACACATAGGACCCTTGAGCAGAGTCTTTGCCAACAAGCATTTGCATCTTATTACAAGGTAGGAGCCCCTTTCTCCTCCTTCTTTGTCCCATGTGTCCAGCTCCATTCTTGAGCAAGACTGAACTTTTGATTATGGTGACTCCTCACTCAGGGCGTATTAAGTACAGTTCTATTACCTTTTTGTTACACAACAAGGATAACATTTCATTACCCCCACACTCATAACTTAAATGAACCTTATCCATCAACCCAGTGTGAACATTGTGGTTAACTAATATGCAAATAAGGTGTGCCTTGTTCCATCTCTTTCTTTGGTTCACCGTTAGATGGTGGCAGAGAGCTCCTTCCCTAGATTTGCAAAGCTTCCACAAGCTTTTATGTATGAAAAACACTTACATTGGCTGCACTGAAATAGCTAGCGTATAATAGTGCTGTGACATGAAAATGGACCTTTATGAGTAGGAGAAAGGGTGGAAGGAGTTGTGCCCTTGAAAGTTGAGAGATTAAAAGCCTTGATTCTCCTCTCATTGTGGCTTATGTAAATCAGGAGTCACGCCACTGAAATCAATAGAGTTGCTTGGTATAAAACAGGTGTGAAATCAGAATCAAGCCCCAAAAATGTAGTGGGATTATCAGAGAATCATAGAAAATGTAGGGCTGGAAGGGACCAAGATATTATGAAGTCCAGCCCCTGTGCTGAGGCAGGACAAAATAAACCTAGACCATCCATGACAGGGTGTCTGTCAAAGCTGTTCTGAAAAACCTCCAGGGATGGGGATTCTACAATCTCCCTTGGAAGCCTATTCCAGAGGTTAACCACCTTATGGTTAGAAAGTTTTCTTATTTTCTAACCTGAATCTCTTTTGCTGAAGACTAAACCCATTACCTCTTGTCCTACCTTCAGTGGATATGGAAATCAATTGATTAGCGCTCTCTTTAAAACAGCCCTTAACATATTTGAGGATTGTTATCACATCCCCAACCTTCCTCCCCCACTGAAGTCTTCTTGTCTCAAGACATGCCCAGTTTTTTTAACCATTCCTCTTAGGTCATGTTTTCTAAACCTTTTATTATTTTTGTTGCTCTCCTCTGGACTCTGTGAAGTGGACTTTCCTAAAATATGGTGCCCAGAACTCATGGTGGACTCAGTACTGAAGCTAAGGTCTACCAGTGCTGAATGGAGAGAGACAATTATCTCCTATGTCTTACATATGGTACTCCTGTTAATACATCCCAGGATGTATTGATTTCCCTGGGTGGGATGATTTAGCTGGGAATTGGTCTTGCTTTGAGCACGGGGTTGGACTAGATGACCTCTTGAGGTCCCTTCCAACTCTGATATTCTATGTGTGTCTATGTGGATGATATTGGCCTTTTTTGCTCCATTCATTTTATATCACCTGAGCATCACAAAGAGGATGGAGGGAAAGTTGCCTTTGAGGTTTATGGTGTCAACTGTAAACTTCTAGAGCCACTATTCAGTGTAGCCATAAGGGGGATGAGGGGGCAGGGGCATTATAAGAACATAAAAATGGCCCTACTGGGTCAGACCAATGGTCCATCTCTAGCCCCAGTATCCTGTCTTCAGACAATAGCCAGTGCCAGATGCTTCAGAGGGAATGCACAGGAAATGGCAGTTATTGAGTGATCCATCCCCTGTTGTCGAGTCCCAGCTTCTGCCAATCAGAGGTTTAAAGACACCCAGAGCATAAGGTTTGAACCCAGTTCATTTTTTGGCCTTCACAACATCCCTTAGCAACAATTTCCACAAGTAGACTGCATTGTGTGAAGTAGCACTTCCTTATGATTGTTTTAAACCTGCTTCCTATTAATTTGATTGGGTGACCCCTGGTTCTTGCATTATGTGAAGGTGAAATAACACTTCCCTATTCACTTTCTCCATTCATGATTTTATAGACCTCTATCATATCTCCCCTCGGTCATCTATTTTCCTAGGTGAACAGTCTCAGTCTTTTAAATCTCTCCTCATATGGAAGCTGTTTCATACCCAAAATAATTATTATTGCCCTTCTCTGTACTTTTTCCAATTCTAACATATCTTTTTTGAGATGGGGTGACCAGAACTGCATGCAGTATTCAAAATGTGGGCATGACATGGATATCTATAGTGGCATTGTGGTATTTTCTGCCGTATTATCTATCCCTTTCCTAATGGTTCCTAACATTCTGTTAGCTCTTTTTGACTGCTGCTGCACATTGAGCAGATATTTTTGGAGAACTATCCACAATGACTCCAAGATCTCTTTCTGCGGTGGTAACAGCTAATTTAGTCTCCATTATTTTGTATGCATAGTTGTGATTATGTTTTCCAATATGAATTACTTTGCATTTATTAACACTGAATTTCATCTGCCATTTTGTTGCCCAGTCACTCAGTTTTGTGAGATCCCTTTGTAACGCTTCACAGTCAGCGTTGGACTTAACTATCTTGAGTAGTTTTGTATTGCCTGCAAATGTTGCGATCTCACTTTTCACCCCCTTTTCAAGATCATTTATGAATATGTTCAACAGTACAGGTTCTAGTACAGATCCTTGGGGGACGCTTTTTCCATAGCAAAGAGGTAAGTGTCTGTGTAAATAGCAAATAAAAACAGTCTGACATTCACCCTAACCATGGTGTCTTGGGTCTCTGTAATCTCAACGAGACTTGTCTTACTTGAAGCTGGGATCAAATTGCCCTCTTTCCCCCTGCTTCCCCTAGAACCAGAAGGACAGAAAATTGGCAGAAAACCACCTATATTTGTCCCCTTTTATCATAGAATCATAGAATATCAGGGTTGGAAGGGACCTCAGGAGGTCATCTAGTCCAACCCCCCTGCTCAAAGAAGGACCAATCCCCAACTAAATCATCCCAGCCAGGGCTTTGTCAAGCCTGACCTTAAAAACCTCTAAGGAAGGAGATTCCACCACCTCCCTAGGTAACTAATTCCAATGCTTCACCACCCTCCTAGTGAAAAAGTTTTTCCTAATATCCAATCTAAACCTCCCCCTCTGCAACTTGAGACCATTACTCCTTGTTCTGTCATCTGGTACCACTGAGAACAGTCTAGATCCATCCTCTTTGGAACCCCCATTTATATGCAATGAGCATAGATCTGATACACTAGAAGATCTGGCCCTTTGCCACTAAGTTATTAAGATCAAAAAGCATTAATCCAGGAATCCATGTGTTATCTGGATTCGTTTCTAAGAGGCAGAAGCAAATCACAGAGAGTGCTGTCTGATTCTGATTACATTTACATCCGGTTTCTGCTGCTGTACCTCCATTGACCTCAGGTGAGTGGAGTTTGGGTGCACGCCGATATAAATAGGATCAGAATCTGACCATAGTTTTTTTTTTTTAATTGTTTCATTCTACAATGTTACATTTATGCTTTCAAACTGCTTAGAAGTTTTTGAATATTTTTAGAATCTGAAGCCTCTCATGTAGGCCTCTCCTGTCCCTACTTTTGGACTGAATATACACTATTGACTATGGCTAAAATTTTCAAAAGCACCAAGTCCATTTACAAAGGACTGAAGTGACTTGGTGCTTTAAAAATTTTTACCCTGTATTTTATGTTATATATTACTCATGAATTTGTGATTTTTTGCAACGTCTTTTTGAAAATAAAGACATATGCCAACATACCAATTTTTTTGCATTCTGCCTCTCATCTTAAAAATTTGAATCTAAATCCTGGATTCAGATACTCCCAAATGTTGTGAAGACCCAGAATCTATCACAGCTGGCTCATGTCTCTAGACTCAGCCAAAACCTTAGATCTAAATGTTGGGTTAGTTCTGGATGTGAATTTTATAGCTCAGATCTCTCTCTCTTAAAAAATGATGGGCAAGAGATAGGATCAATCGCACAGAATGGCAAATGCTTGTTTATATGTACTAAATACTTAGAAAATAGGATATATATTCATATGCACTCTTTTGCTGGGTTAATAAAAATCCATATAGACTTTTCTTCCCAGGAAGATTCTTCTTCCTTATCTTTCTCCCTGATTTCTTGATCTTCCCAATCTGGCCATCCGGGTAGAATGATGACTTTTCACTAAGTCACTGCTACATCAAGCCCTCTCAGACTGCTGGGCCTTGATGTTCCTAAGGAACCTGCTCTAATCCACTTCTCCTGTGAAGCCATTTGAATCCTCTCTGCCATCTGTGGAATTCATATATTTCATCTGTGGAAAAATCTACCATTATAAGGATTTTCAGTATTAATATTTCAGATGTTTTCATTACCCATTTCATTTCAAAGTAACCCAAAAAGGAATATCAGCTTGAATTGTTAAAATATGCTAAAGCATCTGTCAAGGGCAGATGATATAATTTATCCCATTTTGTTTCTATTATCTTTTCTATTAACAGGCAGTAAAACTGACAGACTGAATTTTTGTTGTGAAGCAACAAATGAGAGCACATGAACATAGATTCTATTTTCTAAGCGTTTAGACCACATAAACGAGCACCTGCAGTTCTCTTGAATGTAATTGCAGCGAGACATGATAGTTCTCCTTCATTTAGTTGATTTGATATCTCACTGTGGAAATGAAAAAAATAAAAACAAAACGAGACAGAGAAAAATGCTTGCAGAGAGAGAGAGTAGAACTTTAGAGGATCTGTGAAACCCTCAGCACAGCAGTAAATGGCAGCACCACTCCTTTTAACTTGCAAGATTAATGATTTTAATGCAGTTAAAACACATGGATCAGTAGCTAAAACAATAAGAAAAAAAATACTAGTGAAAACCCTAGACATGAATAAAAGACTCAGTTGATGCAGATGGATGTAGCAGAAACAGGGCGTCAGTGTAGTAGTTGTTTTTTCCCCCACTGAGGATCTTTTTTCTTTAATCTATATATTCTTTAACTCTTTGGTTGTTTTTGAGACACAGGCATGTAAAAGAGCCATTACACTTGTCCTATGGCTGAACATTGACCAAATAGATTTGGAATGGAGGATGGAAACTGCCCACGCTCTAAGTTTTCAGACACAAGAGCCAAGCTGTCCAGGGAATGTTTAGCATGGGTTGGATGAAAGGGGCCTTCTGTTCCTAGCGTAAACAGTATACACCCACTCAACATTAAGGAGAGATGGCCATAATCTTTCTTCATGCTCATGGGCCCTTGTTTTTCTGGTGGAATAGCATGAACAGAAATTAAGGGGTGTCATGGAGCACCTTGTGTTTTAACATTGCCAAAATATGTCACATTTGGAAAAAATACAACTTTATCAATTTTTAAAGTCCAGGAAAATTATTTCCGGTGGGAAAGGAAAGTGTTTCTGAGTTTATTGGATCTTGTATAATGAACAATACCATGGGAAATTCCTTGCCTGTCATGGAGGCTCTATCTAAGAATATTGGACTGCTTCAAACTGAATTAAGAGACCAGTTAGTGGGAATCTTTGCCCAAGTCCCAAATCTGGGGAAGAGTCTACATCTTAACCACTGTCCTCTCCTTCACAAACCTTGCCAAAAAAGTCAGTGCTAATGACTACTTAAATTCACTTCAATGGTGCCAGTGCCAAGGAGACTGGCAAATATGGCTAAAACCCTGCCAAAGCCTTTGGACATCTCTAATCTAAGAAATCAGACCTTCTAGGACAAGATCACATTGAGGATGTAGGGAAGTATGGTGGCTTCCTTTAAATTGATGTCAGAGATGATAACTTCCCACTCCAAAAGGAAAGAAAGCAAGAGGTCAATATTCAATGTCTTTCAATCCCATGCTATCTGATTCATCACAAGGCAGAATGTACTTTCTGGTACTTTATAACCTGCTGAAAGATCTATATGCTCTCAGATAACTTGAGGTAGCCCCTCTACAACCATTTGTGGAATTTCTTAGCTTTCCTCATTCAACCAAAAAACCTCATTGCCTACAAGAAAACCTCCTGGGTATCAAAGGACGAAAGTCATAGAATACTATTTCTTACATGTATAGGCATAGTTTGACTTCTATATTTGCAGGGGGCAGGTCAAAGGGTGGTGGGGGGTGAGGCTCAGTGGGGGATCTGGGTGTGTCGGGGGTAGGACTTGGCAGGGGGCTCTGGATGCAGTGGATGAGGCTTGGCCAGGAAGGGATTCAAGTGCGGTGGGGACTTGACAAGGGAGGGCATAAGGGATGGGGCTCGATAGAGGGGTGTCTGGGTGCGGGAGGCTCAATGGGGGAGGTTCTGTATGTGTGTGTGTAAGGGTTTGAATGCAAAGGGGTTGGGCAGACATGGGGGCAGCTCCCCATACAGTGACCCCCTCCCCCTGAGGCTGTGGAGTGATGGGGCAGGAAGCAGGGGAGGGGTACAGATTTTCCTGTAACTGGGGAGGTTCCTGGGGGTGGGTCTGACCCAACCCAGGGCCAGCTCCAGGCACCAGCAAAGGAAGCACGTGCCTGGGGTGGCACATCTCAAGGGGCGGCACTCCGGCAATTCCTGGGGTGCTTCAGCGGCTTGGTGCTTGGTGCGGCAAAAAAAGCTAGAGCCAGCCCTGACCCAGCCCCAGCTATTCCAGGGGAAGAAGAAGTCCCATTTCCCACCCAGCAGCTGAGCCAGGTGCAGAATTCCAATGCCCCAGGGGTAATTCACTCTGTCACTCACCTGGGCTGTACACTGCACAGATGCTTGGGAAGTAGCTCAGCCGCCTGGCTTTCCTAGGTTGCTGCTTTCCTGACGTCCCCTTACACAGACCATGAAGGGGAAACTGACCAGCTAGCAGAAAATTCCTGGCTCCCCTCCCCACGAACGTTTCTCTATGCCCCCCCCTAGGAGATTGAGTGGGAGAGGCAGCGAGCAGCAACTCCAGGCACTCTGTGTCTACTGGACAGTTTCCCCACGTGGGCTGTGCCATGAGTCAAGAAGAGCTGCTCCCTGCCCTGCCCTTACGTGGGCAAACTGACTAGCTGGCACAAAATGCCTCACGTTACTGCCACCCCACCGCCGTGCTTCCGAAATCTGGGTGCTGCTCCCACGTGTAACCTCTGTGACATATCCCCAATTTTCTCCTATGCTTATATGTGATACCAAATGGAAATACACAAGCATACTAGGTTTTCCCTGACAAAACCAGATCTAATTAAATCCAAGCAAAGAAAAGCCTTTCTTAGTATTCCCATGCATTCAAATGACTGACCCTCCTTTAGTCATCTTATAAAGCACTATTGTGTTAGTGGAAGTCATGGAGCTTTGACCAGTGCTTTTGCCTCAAGTCTGTACACAATAATGGAGATGAGAACAGTGATGCCTTTCTCTATATCTCTGTGATGACATGTGTGTTTTACATAGTTATTATCTTGATTGCAGCATAGTTAGTAAAGCTCCTCAGAACCTGTAGTTCAGTCACAGTACACATACTAAAAGCTGTGCAGGGGGGGTTTCAAATCAGGCTTTTATGCGCACAGCAGAGAATCTGAGTGCTCAGTGTTCTATGAATTTGGTGGAATTTTCAAAGCTGAGGATGAGCGATAATCTAGTTCCGCATGTTCAGACCCACACTGCCTGGGTGCCCTGACTCCAGCTCATCTACTGGGATTTTCAAAAGGCAACAGTTAACAATACCCAGTTACTGCTGTGCCTTCCTGTTTTTAAATGCAAAAAGCATCTCTCCACTGCTCTGGGCCCTACATTATCTACAGGGAAGGTCTACGTGGCCTCTTTTGGGTAACAGGAGGGACAGACAGGCAGAATTAGGGTGACCAGATGGCAAGTATGAAAAATCGGGATGGGGTGGGGGGTAATAGGAGCCTATATAACACTAAGCCCCAAATATCAGGACTGGCCCTAAAAAATCAGGACATCTGGTCACCCTAAGCAGAATATGCCAGATATCCAAAATGCACGATTGTATTAGGGATAACACCTCACACCACTCTGGCTAACTGCAAGAGAAATATTGTAGAACAGCTTCAGAATAGTCCACTGAAGCATATTTTGTCCTCAAAATCAGACCTTCCCAATAAAAAAATGAAGGACCAAAAGGAGCACTTCTGGTTGAAGCATCAGACTGGGACTCAAGAGTTCCTGTGTGACCTTTATCTTAATCTCTCTGTGCCGAAGTTGTCCACCTGTAAAAATTGAGATAACGCTTCCTTTCTCCCACAATTTGTCCTGCTTCTTTAGAATGTACGCTGTCTGGGGGATCGAGTTTCTTACTGTGTGCAAGTACAGTACCTAGCCCAATAAGGCCCTAGTTTCAGTTGAGATACCTACTGTATGTCCACATGCTCGCGGAAGCGAGCCTGCCAGGCCCGGCTGACAGATTCAGATAGTTGGGCTCACGCTAGCGTTCTCAAAATAGCTGTATAAACAGGGCTTTGAAGTTGTGTCTCAGGCTGCTGCTCGGGCTCTAGAGTCTAGGGAAGGCGGTGGGCCTCATATTCACAGTAGTGTGGCTTTGATTCACTGTATGGAAGGAAGTGATTGAGGTATGGACTGATGTAGCTAAATGCACAGAGAAATAGTGTTTGCATACAAATTACCAATTGTCCCTGATCATTTGTTTACCTTTATTATTTTAAATACACATGATTTGATGTGATGAAGCGATAGCAATACAATTGCTTAATAAAATAAAAACCTTTAGTTATACATATTTATTAGAAAAAGGACATTAATCCATTGCCAGACAGAGCAGCTCCTATTACCACACCAAAATACCTGTAACAACAGAACCTCTTTAAAAAATAAAAAGAACAAGGAGCATAAACAAGTGCAAATGGTGAATACATGAACAAGACAGATATCCCCTACCGTTGCATGTCCCCTAGCCCTTGTTCTCCTTTCCCTTCCTTCCACATTTGCCAGGAGAGGGGTGGAGCTATTCATAGTGGAGGGGTCAGCATCGAGGACTTCATGGGGCACAATTGCAGGGCCCAGGCACTCATAGGGCTTGATTCCATGGGTTACCCAACTATGGAGTTGTCCAAGCTGTTCCTGGACAGCAGCACAGTGTACTGTGGAGGAGACTCAGGTCTTGGTGCAGGAGCTGGTACTTTTGCCACCAGCTGTTCAAACAATTCTTTCTACTGAGCTCTGTCATCCTCTCTTAGCTGCTATTCCTTTTTCCAGGAACTGCACAGCAAGAGCTGTGCAGCCTGCCTGAGCCTTTCCTCTTGCCTATCACCATGCCTTTCTTCTACCCATAAGTCCCTCTCTCTTTGGCACTGGACCTCCTTGTTGGCCCTGTCCAGAACTTCACCCATAAGTTCATCACAGAAACTTTTCCTCTTGGAATGGTCCATGACAGTTCATTCAGACTTTTACTGCATTGCGGGTGAGCTGTGGTGGTAGTACAGCCTATGAAAGTCGAGTAGCCAGGAAGAGGAAAAGACACCGAGATTTTTTGCTTCAAATAGCTCAGTGCAGGAGAACAGAAGAAATCCTTGTGGAATTTCAAGGATATAAATTGTTACTTTTTAAAACTGAACGTCAGTATGTTTGAGAGGGGTGTTTCAGACCACAGAAGCTCCCTGGACACAGCCTAGTTAATCACAGTGAAAAAATTTCAGAGACAATAGTAAGTTAAAAATCCCAGCTGCTTTTTTTTCTAGAAATTGCAGAATAACTTGGGATTTGGGGGGAGACAAGGCTGTGCTACAAAAAGTTTCTCCATCATTTGAGGCATTCTATATTTTGGAGGACATGACATAGTTCTTGTGGTGCCCAACTGGCTAAAAGAAGTGTTATTCCAGGCTGCTACTGGGAAACCACCAGTTTATGCCATTGAAGTATTTGACTGTATAGTGAGTGAACAGTACATCTACGACTGGAATGAGCTGGTCAGCTACCGAAATGGCCCCGGAAAATATGTCCTTCCCTGAAATGTGACTACCTATACGTAGAGTTCCTGCTATGGGAAAAGTTTGCAGCTATTAGCATTTGGGATTGGGTCAGAATTCATGAAGGAATCAACAGGATGCTGCATTAGTGTCCACATGACTTAGCCTGTTCTGACTGCATGCAAACACATAGAACTTCACTGCCATCCTCCTTAACCCATCTCCTCCTGGCACATTTCTGGATAAAACATTAAACCCCAGTCATATTTGGGACAAATGATTTAGCCACCTATGGGCTACATAGACTACATTTAGCTGAAATGGACAACATTTTTAAATGGAATGAACACATTTCCACACTTTCCCCCAGGTCCTGCCCCCCCCCCCCAAGTTCACTGTTTTCAGTGTTGCACTGTTGAGTGGTTACAGAGCAGTGTACTTACAAGGATGGCAATGTAAGCTTATTGTTTTTAATAAATAGGAATGCCCTAGCAAAATGGTTTGCCTTTCACTTTCACTTTTACATTTATTTTCACTGAAAATTCACTTTTATATTCATTTTTTACTGTTTACATTTCCTGGTTTCTATTTTAAATTTCACATAGCTATGGTGGTAGGACAGGAGATGCAAAGGCACTGGTACTATCTGCAAATACATGCTGTTACCTGGGGGTGGTAATAACTTTTACATTGCTTTTGTTAGAATCTACATACCTGGATCATAGAACCACTGGGCGTTTAGGGCTGCTGATGCCTCTGTATCACCACAAGTGGCTTAGGCTAGCCTCCCTGGGGAGGACCCTGTGAGGCTGGGCTTGACAGGAATACCGCACAACAGGACCTGAGTGGTGGCCTGACAGCCCACTGATTGGCCGATACCAGTATATAATCCAGGAAATCATGAAGGAGAACTGTCTGAGCAACAAAATAGACTGCCTCCCTGTCTCTGCCCCAGATGCACCTTGTGAGAAACCCTAGGCTTTTGTTTCTGACCCTGCCTGACTCCTTATTCTCAGTTTGTCCTCTGGCCCATTGTGGACTCTGACCTCCTGGTAACCTGACCCTGCCTCTCTCCTGTTGCCTGACTCTCAGTCTGCTCTCTGGGCTATCTTGGACTTTGATCTCCTGGTACCTGAGTTGGCCTGACTCCTGCTCTGACCACTAGGTCTGATCACCCATGTCCTGGTTATGACAAGTTCATAGAATGGAAATCCCGCCCATTCCTATATTAACAAACATTAAAATGGAGCCAGAAACTTACCATGCTCTGGGGCAGCTTCTGCTGCTTCCATGTCTGCTGCTGATTGTAAATGGGCCATTCCTTAAGGGGGTGGGCATCAAAAAGCTCTTCCAAGTACAGCCCCAGGATGTGCTACAGCTGCTCCTGTGGCAAAGCCGCCTCGGGGACTGATGTCAGCAGCAGAGTCTGTTCGCTGGCCTCATTGGACATCTGCTTCTGGCTCCCATCACTTTCCATGCTGGATTCTGGGGCCACCAAGTCACCATCTTAGCTGATCAGGTCATCATGCACCACTACTAGCTCTGTGCTCACTGCAGCACCCAGTACCCAATCAAACTCATTTTGAAAGAGACATGATGCCAGCAAATTGCCCAAGGTGTGGTTCTGGTTCTACAGTACTGGCTTGGTGCAGGGAGAGGATCAATCACTAGTCTGGTAAATTTCCAGTACTGCCCACTTCTTTCCTATTTGCTGGCATGCATGGTCATTCTTAGTATTCAAACGAAAATCCACTCTTTTGCTGACCTGGCACCAGAGATTATCCAGAATCTGGCTATACTCCCATGACCATGAAGCAGAGCACTTTTCAAAAGATTCTTTCTGGTCGGTATCCATTGCCAGCGCAGAAAGTCCTCAAAGATGCCTTTGCAGTTCAATGGTCAGATTAAAATGGAATGGTGAAATGCCGACTCACTGAGTTGCTGTTCTAGGACAAAGAGAGTTGCCTCTGTTTCCTATCAATTGGCGATTCTTGGTCGAGAGAGGACAAAGAAAGTCGGCCCATGGGATTGTGGGATACTTTTGGCGAACACTCAGGACTTGAGTTGAGGTGGAGTGAGGTGCATCTACACTGCAAAGCAATAGTGCTTAAAACCTGAGTCAGTGACTTGGCCTTTAACCCTCCACCCTTGCTGGGTCCAAGAGATTTGTGTGTAGACAGAGGATGGAGGAAATTTGGGCTCAAACCTGAGTCTGAGCTCGCACTTACATTGCAGTGTAGACATACCTTAAGAGCAACTTTAGGACAACTAATACCAACTATCCATAAGGGAGTGGCTCCAAGTTTTCTGGTGGGACGTTTTGGAAGTTTCTTCAAGTGGTACCATCTTAAAAGACTCAGGACAAAACAAAACAAAATCAAAGGCCATTGCACATAATAGAGAACACAGTGCCGGTTTTCACAATGTTATCAGTAACTTTCAAGTATATATCATATCTTTCAAGTTAGTCAAAAAGTCAGGGCCTATTTTATGTTCATTGCACATCAACATCCTACAGTATTTTTCTTAGGCCTCAGGGGTTCCTTTGCTACCACAGGTGTATGTAGTAGTGTCATGCTATCTTTCTGCTTTGCTCTTCTTGTGAGCAGGCAGGCTATCTCTCAGAGGCAGAGGGATTCTTGTGGGGTTCAGTAATATGTCTTCTCAAAACAATGGAATCTGGCAGACAAAATGCATGCTAAATGGATAGGTCTAACTATGCAGACATTTCAAAAGTGTTCCTTTAAATAGAGTGCTATTCTTTTTGTTTATTAGAATAATTATGCATATATCGGTAAAGATTTGATGTGGGGGAGGTGGTCTAGATTTTGTAATTACCATTTGAATAGAGAAGGGCTTTTAGTTTCTCTGAGTTCTGCCATCTAAGAACTGGCTGTGGTCTGACAAGCGTAAGCTCTAAATAGTTTGATATTGAAATCAGGGGATTTAGGTCTCTAGAATTAGCAATTTACATTCCAAGTGGCTGCTACAGTAGTTGTGGCATTTAAATTATTTATGCCAAGGAAGAGCACCGTTCTGTTCTTTATTGCAAATTACACCAACTGCATGCTCAACAAGGGTGGAGTTTTCCCTCTGAAATTCTGCTTCCTTTTCAAGAGCATATTTTTTTATCTCATCACTGACTGCTCACTGTGATGAAGAGGAATCATGATCGCACTGCACCTTCCATTGACTCCTGAAGCAATATCAGCTTGTTGCAGTGATAGGAGACTGAAGCAGCCGAGGAGGTTTCCTCTTCAGTCAGTCATTAGTACTTCTTGTAGATAATAATGATGTTGAATTCTTCTGGGAATAAAACGAGGTTTAGGCATTAAGTTTGCCTGCCAATGCAAATCTGCTCTTAAGATGAAGTATAATGCAGGAAAATATCCCTTGTATTGCAGTTCTGTTTTCCATGGAAAAAATTTAACCCATCTTAAAAAAAAAAAAAGTTGAGTGAATGTGTTGCTCCTCAAAGCAAGTGAATAAAAGCCAAGTCTAAATTCTCAAAAGTGTCTAGTAATTAGGGCTGGCTGGAAAGCAATACTTCCATTTAACAAAAAATCATGTTTCAAAATCTGTTTTTGTTCCTATGCAGAACAACGCTGAGACCTTTTGAGAGAGAATAAATGAATATGAATATGAATGTGCAAATAGCCCAGAGGCTCAAGTCCCTGCTCACATCCAGGTGCTATTCTGGGGTGGGTGTCTTTTCTCATTTTGACTAGAAATTCATCCAGGACTTGAGAAATGTAACCCCCCCACTTTTTTGACTAGCTTGATGAGTAATTTTGGGTGTCCAGACTGAGACACTACAGGGGAGTGTTTTTCATATCGCCAGGGCCTTGGCACTTTCTGGAAATCAGGTCACTTCAATGTACCTTAACTTGGCCACCGAAAATCACTAGTTACTTTTGAAAATGTTAGGCACAGAGCCCACAATTCTGTGGTCAGATACACACATGTAGCCTCATTATATCACTATAGTTACACCAGTATCTCTCCCTGTGTAGACACACTTATTCCAGAAGGTGAGACTGCATCAGGTCAAATGCGTGTAACTGGGAGTAGGATTTGGCCCACAGAGGTTAGTTGTTTATGCTGCTGCATACCCTTACACCAGCCATGTAGCTGAAACCTGACCTGCAACTAGATATGACTTTGGGTCACTGAAAAGCCTGAGATCAAATATGAATACATTTTCAGATAGCTTCATAAATTTGCACATATGATTTGTCAGAAAATCCTTTTTAATTTGCACATCTTTAGGGGCATGTGGATGATCCCTTTGTGCCAGGGAAAGATTCTGCCTCTTCCTGGAGAAGAGAGATGGGTACTTCTCTCTTATTCTAAGAGTCTCATGAAGTTCTGCTCTTCCCAAACCTGATGCAGTCTCACCTTCTGGAATAAGTGTGTCTACACAGGGAGAGATACTGGTGTAACTATAGTGATATAATTATACAGGTATCGTTATGCTGGTAAATAACCTTGTATCACATAGGTCCAGATCCTCAGAAGTACTTAGCTGCCTAACTCCCATTGAAATCAAAATAATTCAAGAAGTGACAGTAGCTGAGGCATTAAGGGATGGTCTAGGCTGAAAACTTACATTGGCACAGCTATGTCTCTTAGTTGTGTAAAAAATCCACACCCTCTAGATATAGCTATGCCAACCTAGCCCCCAGCGTAGACAGCACTAGTTCAATGAAAGAATTCTTCTGTCAACCTAACTACAGACTCTCAGGGCCTGGCTACACTTGCAGATATAGAGCGCTTTGAGGAAAGCGCTCCGGTCTGTCCACACTGAGAGCTGCAAGCGCACTGGCATGGCCACATTTGTGGCACTTCAAGCGGCATTGGGAGCAGTGCATTATGGGCAGCTATCCCAGCATTCAAGAGGCTGCAACGTGCTTTTCAAATGGGAGGGTGGGGTGGAGATTGTCAGGGAGTGTGTTGTGTGTATGTGGGGGGAGAGAGAGTGGGTTTTTGGGGTACTGAGTGTGTCAGCACACTGTCTTGTAATTTCAGACCCCTCTCCCCCTCGCCTCTCTCTCACTCACTCAAAGCAAACATTAGCTGTTTGTTTTTTTCTTGGACCAGATAAGCAGCCGCTCTCTGAAATGGAGCTTTGAAAGGGGCACTTCCGCATTCCTTCAGGAATTCACAACAATCACAAGTGAGGCCACTTGTCTTAAGGGGATTATGGGACGTTTCTGGAGGTCAATCAGAGCGGAGTAACGTAAATCCTCGTTTACAGTGAAGCTGCAGCGTCTCACCCAATGTGCATCAGACGTTATCCCTCTCGGGGAGGTGGAGTACCAGGAGCGCTCTAGCCAGGGAGTCAGAGCACTCTACGTGCCTTGGCAGTGTGGACGGGGAGTGAGGTAGAGCGCTCTGGGCAGCTTTATTGCGGTATAACGTGCAAGTGTAGCGAAGCCCTCAGAGAGGCAGGTTAATTACAGCAACAGGAGCACCAGTGGTTCTCAACTTGCGGCCCATGGGCTGCTTGAGGCCCAATCAGCACAGAGCTGCAGCCCATGTGACATCCTCAGGGCCATACAGGTAGTATTGGATGTGGCCCACAATGGTAAATATACTGAGAACCACTGGTCTACACAGAAGTGCTACAGTGGCGCTGCAGCAGCTGTAGCATTTTAAGTGTAGACATAGCCTAAGTAATAGTGAAATTAATGAGAGTTAGGTTTCTAAAAACCTTTTGAGGATCTGGACCATAGAGTTCAACTCCTTTAACCAGGTTTTCCCCTACTTCACCTCTCCTCATCTGGTCAGAGATCAAATCTATATGGTTACAAATCCCAAACCATAACACTGTAAGTATATCAGCATGGCTATGCAGCCACTTCTGTATCAAGAAAAAAAAATTAATTCACAAGGTGGTGAGAGATCAAAGAGGCAGCAAAATCTAACAACTTCAACTACCCACATGTAAACCATCAAATGGCACAATAGGGCAATGTTTATAGAAACAATTTCCTGACACTTTTAAATCATGGCTTCTAACAGCTAGCACTAGACAGCACACAAGAACAAAGGCTATTATTGACTTAATCTTAAGTAGCAAACAGTAACACAAATTCAAGAAGTGACAATAGCTGGGCCACTAGGCAACAGTGATTGAAGTATAATTAGGTCATCATCTGAGGGGCAGGCAGGGTACCAAAAAGTGTCACTAAACGCTACAAAGGGAGATGTCAGTGAAATGAGGTTAGTCAAAAAGGCCCTAAACTTTAAAATAAAGAAAGGATAATCTTTAGTGGTGGCTTCCATCTTAGCAAGACAAACATTAATAGTCTCGGAAGATGGGAATCACTGGACCAAAAGGCAACACCAGGAAGGCAAGGAGGAGAGATGGAAAAGATTGGGATTGTTTATCTTAGAAAGGAATGAAAAAGACAGCAAATGATAAAAGCATATGGAATAATGAATGGAACACAGTATAGTATTGGGTACTGTACCTTGAAGGGCTGAGCTTCCAAGACAGAAAGTTTGGGCAGGGTGCTTTGTTATGCACAGCCCCTTGGAACTGGACACAGAATAAAGCAGATCTCATGCAAGCACCTTATGTACTGACTGATCATTGAACATCACTTAGGGGAGGTAAAGCAGGAGCTTCTGTTCTTCCTGTCTTATAACATAACAACTAGGAGACATTCAATGAAATTAAAAGGTTGGAAATTCAGTACTGATAAAAGGAACTATTTTTTCACGCAATGTGT
The DNA here is from genome assembly GCF_027887155.1 of Malaclemys terrapin pileata. Classification (NCBI taxonomy): domain Eukaryota; kingdom Metazoa; phylum Chordata; order Testudines; family Emydidae; genus Malaclemys; species Malaclemys terrapin. The sequence goes on from NC_071505.1 coordinate 74,960,286, forward strand.
AATTAAGCTGTGGAACTCACTGCCATGGGAAGTTGTTTATACCAATGACCTATTGCTTATACCAATAGACATGAATATTATACCAATGACCAGAATAGCCAGAGTTGTTATAATTAATGCTAACACAACTTTTTGGGGGAGGGCTATTAAACTTTGTGCTTCAGGGGTTAAGCCATTCTCTACCTATCAGAGATCAGGATGAGACCTACTTGTGTGGATGTGTGGACAGATAGATTACCCCACATCTGCAGGGCTCTCATGCTTTCCTCTGAAACATCTGGAAGTTGCACACCATTGGAAACAGGATAGTGAACCATTCAGGTCATGGATCTCATCCAGTATGGAAATGTCTCTATTTCTATATGCCTATTCACCTTAATTATGGGGTTCTCTGGGTGACATATATCTGGTATAGCTGTCTCTAAGCCACTCACTCCTGATCCCTCTGGTGCAGGGGTCATGCCAGGGCAGGAGGGAGTGTGGCCAGAATGCACTGTAATCTGGAGTTCCTGAGCCAGAAGAACATCTCCAGGGGGCTGTTCCAGCTGCTGCAAGTTAGAGCAGGGCAAACCAGCACCCAGACTGGGGGCTGAACACAGCTTCCAGCAGTGGTCAGGAGGCAGACAAGGATTCCCACCCCCTTCCACCCAACAAAATTCCAAGGGACAGCCAAGAAAAGCTGGAAATTCTGCCATGAGGCTAGGGAACCAAAGATTCGAATGAAGGTTAGGCAGATCTGCCTGCAGCACTCTTTGTATTTCAGACCCCTTAGGTGAAATCCTGACCCCATTGAAGTCAATGGGAGTTTTGCCATTGAAGTCAAAGGGACGGGGATTTCACCCTGTGTCATCTTCTAAACAAATACTGTGAACAAGCATGCTGAATCATGTTCTTTGAGATGCACAAATGAGCATTAGGATGAACTCATAGACAAAACTATTTTTTAATTGTTATCAGGTGTCATGTGATTTGAATGCATATCTTTAAAGGTGAACGGTTTGGTCACTAATCTTTGGTCTTCATTGTGTTAGGGTTTATTTAGGGAACTATATGGCACCAAAGATTGGTGGCCGAACCATTCCCCATATACACACAACATATCATCCCAAATAAACAGTTTCTCCAGGTGTCTTTGAAATATGGTGCAGAGAATTCATTCTCACAGTACGTGGCATAGTTGTGTAGTTTATAAAGAAGCAGCAGATGTATCCTTTCTTTCTCTCTGTAAAATCTTGCCCCAGTACTGGCTGAGTAGATTCATTTAATTCCCATATATATTCTCTTTGTGAAATAATAAATGAGTATGAGTTTTCGTAAGGCCAGATTGCAAACTCCTTCTTTACACTAGTAAACTGTTACTGAGATGAGCAGTCTTATTGAGATCTGTGGCATTTTATTATGCAAATACATGTTCACTATTGTAGGTGGTTTGTAGTCTGGTCTTCAGAGCTCTAAGTGCTGCTAGAGTCCACCTGGGTTGTATTATTGATGCTGCTTGAGTATATTACATATTTATCATCAAACGAGTGAACAATGTTGGTATGGTTTTGCTTATGATTTAACAATCTATGGTAGTTTTCTAAATTTCGGATTACAAATCTGTTCATTTATGGAAACGAGAATAGAAAATTGTTAACCCTTGTACAAAATTAACGTGTAATAATGCTTGTGGTCTAGTAATGCTATTGCTTTATAATAGCTCTCTTAGTTTACCTTAATATTTATTCAACTAATTTGACCTCATGCTGCTTAGTTGTGTTTTTTTTACCTAATGTACTATTGCAGTATAATAAATGGAAAATCCATTCATCCATTTATTTATTATTTAATGCCAGTCTTCATATGTAAATCCAACTCACATGGAGGAAAGGGTTAGCATGTAGCAGCATGAGAGTGGGATCAGGAAAAAGGCATTTACCTTCCAAATTAAATATGGCTATATAAAACAGCAATGGTTTTGTTTTTTTTTTTGTACTCAAGAATATTTAATTACATTTAGCAACCTGTTTTTAGGGTTGAATTCCACAGAAGTATATGAGGCGGGAACTTTTTATCCAAATCAGCATGGCTGCAGTCTTTCATTTAGCTCCTTTAACCATTTAGTTTAACGTAATAAGCCTTTGTTCAGTTATAGAACAGCAAAAAAAAAAAAATCATTTTGGTTAAGGTTAGCTGAAAAATGAAAATGTGCAGGAATGGATTAATATCTTTTTCATTTTTGAAAAGTGTAATTTTTTTTTTTTGAAGTTGTTTAAATTTAGCGCTTGGGTAGGATCTATCAAAATGGGGGCAAAAGTGCCACTTAGTAGTATGAACATTGGTGTACAAACCAGAACCTCTGGGTGCTGAATCCCATTTCTGTCAACGATTCCTTCTCTGGAAGTTTGCTTCAATTTTACCATCTGTTAAATGTCTCCAGTATAATGATACTAAGTCTTAGGGGTCATGGTGAAGGTTCATTAAACATTCAGGTCATTTTAAAGTGCTTTGAATAAAAAGCACTGTGGCCCAGATGAAAAAAACATGTAAGCACATACCTAAACCCATCTGTGTTCAAAACAGAACTTAAGCACATACTTAACTTTAAATATGTGCTTAAGTCCTACTGATGCCAAAGTGCATGCTTGTTATTCTGAATAAGGATGCTTTCCTCAATCAAGACTGCTAAACTTGCCAAGTGTTATGAGAGCAGCTTCTCCTGAAGCAGTGTGATGATTTCAGCAGTGTTCTTTAAATAATCATGTAAATGAATACTACTGTGGTATTGTCCTGAGAATTCCTATTCAAATCTCCAGAAGCCTTTATGATGTTGTTTTGATGAGAGTTTATGATGGGAAAAGAACTTCATTGCAAGTTTGTTGAGATGATCTTCACAAAAATTCAAATGCTGTCTGTAATTGTACTGCTATAAAATAAATGACATTGTAATCAGTTCATTTTAATTAAGGTTCTGATACAGCCTGGAAAACAAAGCCATTTGGACTGTGGTAGCCCTCATTAAATCACACAAATTTTGCCTTGACATTACAACACTCAGAATACAGTATGGACCTGTACAAGAAGTGTCACAACCTTTGGCAATGTAATGTATCGCTAGGAAAATATTCATTAAACCAGTATGGGCTAAGCATGTGGATGAATATAAATATTTTGTGTGCCAGTGATACTAATGTATTATATTTAGATCCATCCAGGTTATACAGCACATGCAATGTAACGTTCTTGGTTATTTAATAATCTTTGCCTCCTAACCCTTTCTTCCAACTACTAATGTCCTAATAAGGACTTATTTAGGGTTTCTCTACACTGGAAAGTTATTTTGGATTAAGGTAGGATGTGAATTTAAAGCACAATATCTATTCCAGAATAAGTTTGTCCACACAAACAGTTATTCCACAATAGCTATTTCAGTTAGGCTATGGCTACACGACGAGGCTTTTAGCGACACGGCTGTGCCGCCATAGCCGTGCTGCTAAAAGACATGCAGTGTAACTGCTGTTTGTCAGCAGGAGAGAGCTCATCTGCTGACAAAAAACTTTCACCCTGCACAAGTGGCAACGGCTTTGTCGGCAGGACAGTGCTCCTGCTGATAAAACATTACTCACATCGGTGCTTTTCGTCGGTAAAACTTTTGTCGTTCGGAGTGTGTGTGTTTTTAACACCCCTAAACGACAACCAATGAAGTGCCAGTGTGGACAAACCCTTAGTTTCCTTCTGTAGACAGGCCTTTAGATTTTGCAACACCTTGAACCTCACCTGTAAGTGAAAAGGAGGACAGAGCAAGGCAGGGGATCACCATTAGCACTATCTATTAAAGAGCAGCAGGCAACTGTCTTCCTGTTGGGAAATCACCATCGGTTCTAAGGCTATACTTCCCCATTCATTGCCACCAGCTAGGAGACACAAAGGACTAGCTCACAGAATCCCACCCATCAATCCTATAATGCTTGTAAAATCCCATTGAGCAAAATAGAATAAAAACCCAGGCATCAATTGATCTGGCTTTACTATGGTCCTGGCACCTGATATCAGAGGTGCTGGAATGTAGGGGTGCTACCGCATGCCCTGGCTTGAAGTAGTTTCTGTTATATACAGAGTTTACAGTTTGGTTCAATGGCTGTCAGCACCTCCACTATAAAAATTGTTCTAGCACCCCTGCCTGATGTTCCTTGCTTTCACTGAGTTTGCTAGTACTACCACCTCAATTGTTACTATCTCAAAGGGGGAAGTTCTACCAAAGTGACTGTGTGGCCACTGATCTCCTGAAGATGGGTGAGACTCTACGGTGGAAATTTCAAGAGTACCTAACTAACGTAAGAGCAGAAATTACAATGAAAGTAAATGGGACATATGCTTCTAAGGCTCTTCTGAAGATCCTATTCCTTGTGACCAGGACCAGTCCCTGGAGAGGTGGGGAGAACATTCTCCCATCTGGGTCCTTTGCTAATACATGTGAGGCTATACAACATAACACTGGGGAAGAGCCACTTTACGTATCATTTATTTAGTTTTTTTGTAATCTCTAATGTATAGCTCACAAAAATAATTTGCTCTCCCTAACTGGACTCAAGCAGATAAGGTGTACAACAAGCCGCAAAAAAAAAAAAAAAAAAAAAAATCCTACTGTGTCTAGGATACTTTTTGAACCACAAGAAAGACCTTGAAACTTAAAAATTCCACTTTGGTTTGTTTTTTTCCATATCTCTTGGAATCTAAGGGCTCAAAGGTCAAACTGGACACACTGGACTTCTGCTGCTGTATCTCCATACTGCAGAAGTGATTTGGAGGAAGTTCCTGCTTCTCTTAGTTTAGGTTTAGAATTAGGTATTCAACAAGGGATTTTTATTGTGAACATGTTCAATGTCCTTTGTTCTAATGGGGGGAGTGAACTATGCAGCCTTTGGTTCCTAATATTTTTATTGGCATTCACCTTGACATTTCAAATATCAACACAGCCCAGAAAAGTGATTCCCCTCCCTTGCTCCCTGCAACACCACCCACATGCACAAACTACCCCCACTACTATAACATTTACCGTACCATTAGAAGGGCAGGAACCAAGCCTTGAGTCCTGATAGTGGAAACCGTGAAGCCGTACAAATTGAGCAATTACTTGATAGCATCAACTGAGTCAGATACTTGCAAAAACACGTCATGAAAGATAAAGTGCAATCTTATCTTTTACCACAGGCTCTTTGATAGTTCCTGCTGGAAGAGAAGTTTTTTCTAAGCCACTTAGTTCTTCAGTAAAATGTTTGGACAATGCACTGCCAGAAATTGGAGTGCAGCATGCACTTAATTTATATACAAACCTGATTAGTATTCATTGGACACCATCCACTCCACCGGATCTTATTGCAAAGCTGTTGACAGGAAGTGTTGCCTAGATCAGATAGCTCTAAAGTGATTTTTTTTTTCTTCAAAGGGAATAACCTGTTTTGGAAATTATTCCATTTTGCATGTAATGAAACACCAAGAGCTGCAAAGGTCCATACATTTGAACAACACCAAAAGGTTCCTAGTCCAAATGTAGGGAGATATATTTGGATACCTTTAACCTTCTGTGTGTGTAGAATGCGTTTTCTCTTTTGAAATAGCTGTCTTGGTACAGACAACTTAAAACTCTCTTTCAACAAAAGACTGCTGTTCCTAGTTTGTGTAGTTACTCTGGGAGAATGGATGTTATGGAATGCAGACATAGTACTGCACATTGTTGTCTTGTCAATTGCACAAAATATGCTTAGTCGGCACAAATGAAATACTTCAAGATGCTGAAGGAAGTGGTGTTATGTTTCAATAGCTGCCATTCTTCCCTCTGAGTTACAATTGAACTAAGGTCCTGCCATAGTGTTGCATGGTCCTGAAGCAGACCACCTTTGAGATGAAGCATATACTCAAGGTCCTGATTACTTGTTTTCATGAACAATCCCATGGTAAAATTTGTAAGACCAATGGTGGTAACTCCAATGCTGTATCCAAATTCTAATTCAACTAATTACATCCTGCCTACATAATTTCTCCTGCAGTTTCAGATGGATAAGGTATTTCTTGTAGCAGTGCTCCTGACAAACAGTTGACCCATTTCATCTCAGAGATGACTACATTCAGTGGTGGGAAAAATTATTTTTAGCTATTGGGTCAGATTTTTAGCCTGCTCCATTTCTTTTGTTCAATTCAGAGAGTTGAAATTGGATACTTCTCCCCATCTGAGGATTCCTCTGGCATAGGGGAGCCCCTAGGAGGTTCAGAGCAGGCATATAAATATATGCATGTGTAACACCGACAGACCCTGGCTGTTAGCAGGCAGGATCGAACCTGGGGCCTCTGGAGCTTAGTGCATGAGCCTCTACAGCAGGGATTGGCAACCTTTGGCACGCGGCCTGTCAGGGAAAGCCCCTGACGGGCTGGGCCGGTTTGTTTACCTGCCGCGTCCACAGGTACGGCCGATCGCAGCTCCCACTGGCCACGGTTTGCCGTCCCAGGCCAATGAGGGCTGCAAGAAGGGCAGCCAACACATCCCTTGGCCCGTGCCGCTTCCTGCAGCCCCCATTGGCCTGAGCGGTGAACAACGGTCAGTGGGAGTTGCGATCAGATGAACCTGTGGATGCGGCAAGTAAACAAACCGGCCCAGCCTGCGGGGGCTTTCCCTGATGGGCCACGTGCCAAATGTTGCCAATCCCTGCTCTACAGCATGAGTTAAAAGCCAACTGGCTGTTAGCTAAGGTTGTAGAGCAGACTCATTAATCTGTTTCTCTCTAAGTTGTCTCGGTGCCACTAGATGGGACAGAACAACTCATCCAGGAGGTGTGTGGGTTACACATACCTTTTAGGCAAGCATCATTCCTACATTTTTCCACATGGAGTGATTGAAGTTGCACAAGGTCATCCACAGAAGAGATAGGAATAGAATTCAAGTCTCTAATATGGCAAATCTCATCCATTTATCCACCCTGCCTTTCAGAATGAATGTGCTTGACTGTGATAATTGTAACAGCCAGACCACACTTTCTTCCATCACCAGGAATAGAACTCAGGATTCCTGATTCCCAGGGTTTCTCTGTTGTGTAGTAAATAGTTGTGTAATCCACAAATGTATTTTGCATCCCTCTTTAGTGGCCTATTCACAGAGGACAACAGTCTGTTACTGCTGCCAGTTACTCCTAGCTCAACTCTGTGCTAATGAGATCAAAATGGGAACAGATCAGGTGTGACCCCAGATTGATGTCATTTTTTGCAAGAGATGGATTAACTTCACTTTAAAAGAGACAAAGTTAAGTGGTTATTGAATGTTTTCCTTTCATATCACACGGGTGCGTGATTTGAAAACTTGCTAAACTTGCCATCCACGAAAGAGCCACAAATAGCAAAACCTTCCAAATTGTCAGGTTTCAGAGTAGCAGCCGTGTTAGTCTGCATCTGCAAAAAGAACAGGAGTACTTGTGGCACCTTAGAGACTAACAAATTTATTAGAGCATAAGCTTTCGTGGACTACAGCCCACTTCTTCGGATGCATACAGAGTGGAATAAATATTGAGGATATATATATATATACACACATACAGAGAGCATAAACAGGTGGGAGTTGGTCCTCAGAATTGGTAAGACAACTCCCACCTGTTTATGCTCTCTGTATGTGTGTATATATATATCTCCTCAATATTTATTCCACTTTGTATGCATCCGAAGAAGTGGGCTGTAGTCCACGAAAGCTTATGCTCTAATAAATTTGTTAGTCTCTAAGGTGCCACAAGTACTCCTGTTCTTCTTCCAAATTGTGATGATTCCAATGATCATTTTAGCACTTGGATATCAATTTCTTTTTTTCATCAGTTTTGCTTTTTTCTTCCCACTATTTTCCACGACAGGGGGAAAACAACAAATAAACAGAACTTCTCATTCTATCCCCTGTGCGGCTTTTATAAAAAGATGGATTTCAGCGGAGGATCTTTGGTTTTGGTTTTAGGTGATCTCCAAAATTTCAAGGGACCAGTTTTCTAGTTCCAGGTCAACTGGCGCCAAAATGTCAGGAAAACAGCTTCTCTCTGCCCCCAGTGATGGAAACCTCTCACAAGAACCACGAGATACAACAATTCTACCATGTAACTTTCATTCATTCTGGGCTCTCTTGGCCCAGAACAGTTTGAGATATTTGGTTCTATTGAACCAAACTAAAATCTTATCTGTGATTTGACATCAAACCCAAATTTTGAACTTTAGTTGCAACCTTTCATCTGGATCCATATTTGAAAACTGCCTCCATGGCTCATTTCTACTTTCCTTACTAAATCTTCAAAATCTGGATGAAAGATAGTTTTATTGTTAAAGCAGTGGACTGGATTTCAGGAGCTCTTGAGTCTAGTTCCCAGCTCTGCCATAGACTTTCTGACTGATAATCTCTGTGCATCACTTCCCCATTTACAAAATAGGAATATTAACACTCTACTTTCCCTTCCTTTGTCTGTCTTGTCTCCTTAGACTGTAACTTCATTGGAGAAGAAATTGTTTTTTACTAGGGCTGTCAAGCGATTAAAAAATTAATTGTGATTAGTCATGCTGTTAAACAGCAATAGAATACCATTTATTTTAAATATTTTTGGATGTTTACTACATTTTCAAATATATTAGTTTCAATTACAACACAGAGTACAACATGTACAGTGCTCACTTTATATTTATTTTCTATTACAAATATTTGCACTGTAAAAAAACAAAAAATATTGTATTTTTCAATTCACCTCATACAAGTACTGTAGTGCAATCTCTTTATCATGAAAGTTGAACTTCCAAATGTAGAATTATGTAAAAAAAATGGCATTCAAAAATAAAACAATGTAAAAATTTAGAGCCTACAAGTCCACTCAGTCCTACTACTTGGTCAGCCAATCATTCAGACAAACTAGGTTGGTTACAATTTGCAGGAGATAATGCTGCCTGCTTCTTGTTTACAATGTCACCTGAAAGTGAGAACAGGCATTTGCATAGCACTGTTGTAGCTGGCGTTGCAAGATATTTACGTGCCAGATGCGCTAAAGATTCATATGTCCCTTCATGCTTCAACCACCATTCCAAAGGATATGCGTCCATGCTGATGATAGGTACTGCTTGATAACCAGGGGCAGCTCCAGGCACCACCGCAGCGAGCACGTGCCTAGGGCGGCAAGCCGCGGGAGGCGGCCTGCCGGTTGCTGTGAGGGCAGCAGGCAGGCAGCTTTTGGTGACATGCCTGCAGGAGGTCCGCCAGTCCCGCGGCTTCAGTGGCAATTTGGCAGCGGGGATGCAGATGGCGTGGCACTGGCAGACCTCCCACAGGCATGCCACCGAATCCACGTGACCAGTGGACCGCCCGCAGGCACGCCACCGAAAGCCGCCTGCCTGCCGTGCTTGGAGTAGCAAAAAAACATAGAACTGCCCCTGTTGATAACTATTCAAACAGTGTGAACTGACGCATGTTCATTTTCATCATGAGAGTCAGATGCTACCAGCAGAAGGTTGATTTTCTTTTTTGGTGGTTTGAGTTCTGTAGTTTCTGCATCAGAGTGTTGCTCTTTTAAGATTTCTAAAAGCATGCTCCACACCTCGTCCTTCTCAGATTTTGGATGGCACTTCAGATTCTTAAACCTTGGGTTGAGTGATGTAGCTATTTTTAGAAATCTCACATCAGTACCTTCTGTGCATGTTGTCAAATCAGCTGTGAAAGGGTTCTTAAAATGAACATGTGCTGGGTCATCATCTGAAACTGCTATAACATGAAATATATGCAGAATGCGGGTAAAACAGAGCAGGAGACATACAATTCACCCTCCAAGGAGTTCAGTCACAAATTTAATTGACACATTATTTTTTAAAAGAGCATCATCAGTGCTGCTGCAATAAAGTAATAAAAATGCATTTAAAAGAGAAAAAGAAACAGAGAGAGTGTTCAAAACTTAACAATTTTAAATACCGAATAAGCTTCAAACATAAAATTATGCTTTAGAAATCACATTGATTTGACTACTGATCTGTTTGCTAACTAGATGAATTTGGGCATGTCTAGACACTAGCATTCATGAGATACTAAATTAAAGAGCGTGGAGCAAGTGGCTCTAACTAGTACTATCTACCTTGCTTCTAATTTCCATGAACAGTTAGATTAATTAATTTTACTGACAATAATAAACTCCTCTCCCCCACAAATGTTAATGGCTTTGTTGCAAAGAACAAGTGTCTGAAACCACCTTTGCCTATTTCAGATGGTAACTCAGAAAGTGTGTACTATTGACAATGGTTTAAAGCCAGACTCTACGGTGTTTTAATATAAAAATCTTTTGATGGAGTAAGGACAAACCTAATGTGAAAGCATAGCTGGCACCTCTGACTGCAGCAGAAGCATAGGACATAATATAGTTATTAAACTGACTACAGATATCAGAAAAAAAACATGTTTGACACAGAAAAAAATCTTTAGGCAATGTGACTTACTCCATGTGTCAAAGGGACAACTGAAATAATCTTTCCATTAGCTATGGCTATTGATCACTGGAAGGACATTTCTGTAGCAAAATACATAGACTATATCATCCTCCATTCTCTTAACTTCCAGGAGCAGGCCACAGACATCTCTCAAGAGCAGGCAGTTTGGACGCCAAATCTGAGAAATATTGCAAAAGAAAAGTTATGCTGGAAAAGAATCTTTGGAAACAACAGTAGAGATAGTGGCTGGAAAAAATGTAGTGTGGATTTATAAGAGCAATAAAACATGTACAGTATAGCTCTCCCCTTGGCTTCAGAGGATGGGGCTTTACTATAATGTTTTATGCTCATATGGAATGTGTGAGTACCTTTGAACAGAAAGATATCTGCTATGCCTGGCCCATATTGGAAGCTGGCTACTCTAGATCAGTGGTTCTCAAACAGAGGTCTAGGGCCCCCTGGGGGACTGTGAACAGGTTTCAGGTGGTCTACCAAGCACAGCTGGTGTTAGATTCATTGTGGCCCAGGGCAGAAAGCTGAAGGCCCGCCACGTGGGACTGCAGCCTGCGACCCCGAGTCCCACCAGCTGGGGCTCATGCTGAAGCCTGAGGAACTTAGCTTCACGGTACCCCCTGTGGTGTGGAGTCCTGGGCAATTGCCCTGCTTGCTACCCTGTAATGCAGGCCCTGGCTTTTATATGCAGAAAAACAGTTGTTGTGGCACAGCTGGGCCATGGAGTTTTTATAGCCGCGGGGAGGAGAGGGGGCTCAGAAAGATAAAGGTTGAGAATCAGTGGCTCTCAACCTTTCCAGACTACTGTACCCCTGTCCAGAGTCTGATTGTCTTGAGTACCCCAAGTTTCACCTCACTTAAAAATACTTGCTTTCAAAACCAGACATAAAAATATAACAGTGTCACAGCACACTATTAGTGAAAAATTGCTTACTTTCTCATTTTTACCATATAATTATAAAATTAATCAATTGGAATATAAATAATGTATATTTCAGTGTATAGTATATAGAGCAGTATAAACAAGTCATTGTCTGTATGAAATTTTAGTTTGTTCTGACTTCCTTCGTGCTTTTTATGTAGCCTGTTTTAAATCTATGTAAATATCTAGATGGGTTGATGTACCCCCTGGAAGATCACTGTGTACCCCCAGGGGTACATGTACCCCTGGTTGAGAACAACGTACCTAGATGGATCTTTAATGGACAGCAGTGTCTAGGGACAAATAGTTAACCACTTAGTAGTGAACCATTTCTTTTTTTATGTCAAGCTTTGTTTTATACATTTAATTTTTATTACATTTTTATGAGCTGTGCAAACAAGAATATCTAGTAAGAACCTATTTATTTAATTTATGCATAAGAATAGTACCATTCCTACCAAACTGATTCCCCTTGAATATTCTTCCAGCTATTCCCAGCTTGGCCACTGGTTTATTGAGTGATCTTTGACCAGTCACTTCACCACGTGGTGCCTCAGTTCTCCCATCTGTAAAATGGGGATAATGATAATGATCTTGTTTCTAAAGTGCTTTGAGATCTACTGACGAAAGTACTATATGAGAGCGAGGTGGTGGTGGTGGTGGTGTTACCTCAGGTTCAGGAATTATTATAGGAATGCCTATATTTTGGTTTACCAGAAATAGACGTGAGTAGAGAGTACACAATGAAAAAGACAAACAGGCAGACTTGCAAGGAATGATAGGCTCTGAAAGACAACAAGGGAAGATTAATTCACAAGCAAACCTATAGTCATTCAATTATGGGTGTTCCAGAAGAGGAGATAAATCTGAGCTAGGGAAAATGAATCTCATATCATACCAAAGACATCAGAATCATTAATGTCATCCTGATATAGTCCTATACTCCTTGGCGAATTATATCTCTAAATGTGTTGAATGTCTTCAATTGTATTAATGCTATTTTTTCTGAAATGTGATGATCTCTAAAGGTACATTGGACCAATGTGTTATGTCTGAGGTTGCTGCAGATTTCTAAGTGGAAAGTATAAGATTTTTTTTTCATGGATAATAGAGCTTTGAGAAACTGCTGCTTTTCCTGAATGCTGAGGAAACCTTCACCCCATCCCCACAACCTTGCACTCCTTATGTAACAGCTGGACAGAACTGCAACCCCTGCTCTTGTGATAGTGCAGAGGCTGCTACTGAGTTGCTCTCCCTTGGGAACAGATAAGGGTGTGTGTGTAGGGAGTGTGTGTGTGGGAAGATGTAGGCTTAGCCATGGCTCTGCCCCACCTCCGTGTGCTGGCCAGCAAAGTTGCCTGGCCCTGTGGGGAAACAGAATGGGATGAGGAATCTGTGCTGCAGTATTTAAAATGGGTGTAACAAATTTCTTGTCCCCAGTACAATCAGAGCTCTAGGAGCCTAATGGGTCCAATTTACTCCATTATTTCTTGTCTTCAAAAGGAGGTATTTGGGACATTTCCATAGTAAATGAAAAATGGTGCCTTTGCTAGAATGACACTTGTTGCTTAGGATAGTCTTCTCCAACATGGTGGTTAAAATTGGTTGGAGGTATGTTGGAGAGAGGGGAAGTGTAATCTCCAGTGTTTTCCGAATCAAGTACAAACCAATCACATGTTTCTGTTTCCTGCTTTTCTTCATCTCATGACCAAGGATGTTTCCTTTGGCCACCCAACCACCCCTTTCAATTTGCAACATTCTACACACACTTGAGTGATACAGTTGATTGAACTGTGGCTAAAATACACATTGTTTAAAATATTATTAATATTTTCCAAATCCTTAACCCCCCTGAAAATCACACTGCACTAAGCCATGTATTTCAGCAGCAAATATACCACCTGGATTTCTATGGTTAATTAGCAGGTGTGGTTTCCAGAAAGCAATTTTTTTGGACAGCCTAAGACAGTGACTCTCAACCTTTCCAGACTACTGTACCCATTTCAGGAATCTCATTTTTCTTGAGTATCCCCAAGTTTTACCTCACTTAAGAACTGCTTGCTTACAAAATCAGACATAAAAATACGAAAGTGTCGCAGCCCACTATTACTGAAAAAATTGCTTACGTTCTCATTTTGACCATATAATTATACAAGAAATCAACTGGAATATAAATATTGTACTTACATTTCAGTGTATATTATATAGAGCAGTATAAACAAGTCATTGTCTGTTTGTAATTTTAGCTTGTACTGTCTTCGCTAATCCTTTTTCTGTAGCCTGTTGTAAAGCAAGGCAAATGTCTAGATGAGTTGATGTCCCCTTGGAAGACCTCTGCGTACCCCCGGATACATGTACCCCTGGTTGAGAACAACTGTTCTAAGCAATCCAGAAAAGTGGAGAAATAAAGTATTAACATAGGTATCAGTCAGTTTTAAAAACCTTTTTAAGTCTTACCAAGTAGCATTATCTACATTCACATAAGTAACTCATGTTACATCTATTTTAAAACAATCAAAATTCTATGATTCTATTAAGATTCTTGAGGAAAAATATTCTACACTTTCCATGTCCTAAATGTTGTACATCCACAGGCTCCCTGAAAAAATGAAAAATTACATTTTTTCAGGGAGCCTGTGGATGTATAACAGGCTGTATGGAGTTGTATGGAAGATCTTCCACTTCCATACAGCTCGTTAACTCCTGACTCCATCCGTACTTCTTAAAACACAATGCAACCTGTTTTATATGGTGTCTTTCACACACAGTATTGGAGCAAGTCAATCATGAAATGAAAGAAGAGGGAAGTTTAAGTAATATTTCAAATTAAAATTGTTAAGTTTGCTTCCTGTTTTGAAATAGATCTTCTACCATTTACACCCATGTGTGAATCATAAGGTGTTATCACTAAAATGAGTAGTTTTATATGTGTTAAAATATAAGCTGGACATTTTAAAACTTTTTCTCTCTCCTGTAATAAAAGCAACACAAGGATCTCTTTGATGGTGCATCCTTTGCTCAGATTTTCCCCATTGAAATCTGTGCGAGCTTTTCCCACTGACATAGCTACCGCTGCTCATTTTCTCAACACTTATTTCCTTTCTTTTCGAACTACCTGAGTGTGAGAGATTCGAAACACCTTTCACTCCCCCCCCCAAAATATCTAAGCAATCAAGCAAATAAACAACCCGAACCAAAAAAGATCATTAGAAAGCCATTAGTGACCCTAACATTTAGTTTACACATTTAATCAGATTTCAATTGCTGTGATGTATCTGATTTTAAAAGTCTAATCTGCTCATACAAAGAAAAACAGTCTAAGTAAAAAGGGAGCTATTGACTGAACCCATGGTCAACACTAACATCATCAGCTCTCTAAATCAGATTGCAGCTACTGAAGACTCAGTCACACATTATAATTGCTCTAACAGGGCTAAGAGGCTTCAGCATCCATTTGTTATAAATGCATAGGGGTGATATTACCATCATTTTATGTTCCTGAAAATGATATTTATTCTATCCTCTGCTCAGAAAGGTGTTAATGGATATTTATTGCCTTTGAGCAACAAAATTTTGGGGAACTGTTGAGAGTAAGATACATTGCCCTGTTTTTGATAAAACTAAGAGCAAATTGAACAGAATGAACCTCAGTAGATGACATATCAATCAGTATATTCTGACAAAATACTTTAGAACGGGTCTTTCAGGGGAAATGATTTCATAGTTTTGGTGAGTCATAAAACTCTGTTTGAAATCCTGCAATATCAGTTAGATATCTGCCAAGAACCCATTATTTGCATTGTTGGAGGATTGCTGTAAACTGAGCAGAAAAGCAAAATAAAGTCCAATCCTACCTAACTTCATAATCCATTACAAAAGTTTTAGATTGAATTATAATAAATTACATGGATTATTATCATTATTCACACTATAAACATATTGGACTAGGCTGTTTTTCATGTTTATCTAGACTGATAAATAAAGGAATACAGGTAATGCTAGAAAGCCCTTCAAAATGTCATGACCTACCTTCTCTTTCTCCAAGGCATGTTTCATATTGCAGGATATTGTGTTGACAGTAGCTCATCAAACCACACAACGGGAATGGTTCGTCTACTCTGAAGGTCAGTGAGTACTAAGAATTTGATCAATGAATCACCTCGGTGGGGAAACTTGTGCTAAATAACGTAGGGCTGGCCAACTGTGAACATTCCAGGTATAGTGGCTCTCAGAATTTCTCATTTCAGAATTGTGGTGAGATGGTCTGGTGCACACTGAGCTGTAGAGAAACACAGAGGGATTTGGGATGTTAGTTCAAAACTTTCCAGGACACTTTTTCCTTACTCCTTCTATACAATAATGATACTTTATTATCAACAGAGATTTCTTTGTGCCTGCCTATAGTTAGTGTGCCTAAAAGAGGGCCAAAATACATGTTCGTGGTGATCTATAGTGGAATTATTTTGAGTACAGAGAAACCAAGTGTAAAGCAGTCTGGGACAGCTCAGATGCAGGATCAACTTTGGTTGAATCTGTTTCCTACACTGCAGCCAAGCACACTTAAAATACTACAGGATTTTGACCAACAAAAAGAAAGTTAAGGGGTGTCTTGATTTGTCTATAAGTACCTACATGGGGAATAAATGAACCCTTCAATCTAGAAGAGAAAGGTATAATGCAATCCAGTGGCTGGAAGTAGAAGCTGATCAAATTCAGACTGGAAAGAAATTTTTAACAATGAGAGTAATTAACCATTGGAACAACTTACCAAAGGTACAGTGGATTCTCCATCACTGAAAATTTAAAATCTAGATTGGATGCTTTTCTAAAAGAGATGCTCTAGGAATTATTTTGGGGAAGTTCTATGGCTTGTGTTATACAGAAGGACAGACTATCCAGATGATCACAGTGGTCCCTTTGGGACTTGGAAACGATAGATAAAAAGGATAGTAGAAAAATCTGATTGGGAGGGAGGGAGGGTATTTCTGTGTCCATCATACACTCACAAAAGGCATTTTAGCATGAAATACAAATTTTCTTTCCATAGTTTTAGAAATCCTAAGGCTGTTAGACTGGCTTGCTGGGGATATGTGATGGGGTGCAAAAGGACTCCATAGCTCCCTGCTGGAGGTCCTGCAGGTACTGTGCCAGAAGGCACTGATGTGGGAAGAAAGGATCAGTGAAGATGACTCCTACAGGCCTGACTAGAGCGGTCTTGGAAACTACAGAGACCTGGTCCTCCAAGGGCTAGAAGGGTTAGCAACAGCCAGTTGGAGCCCAGCAAGCTCAGATAAAAGGAGCTGCAGGGCCCTAGCAGAATGTTGTCTGATGGGGACCAGAGGAGCAGGGAAGGCTGCTCCTCTCTGGCCAAAAGACCCTGAGGACTAGCCAGGGTTGCACTTGCATAGATGAGTGTCTAGTGGGAGAGGGACTTGAGAACTTTATCCCTAAGCTAAAAGTGAAGATAAAGAGGCCAGGTGCGGAGAGGCCCAGGGAAGTAGCAGCAATGAATTGAACTGAGAAATATGTGACTGCCATCTATAAGGACCCTTGTAACCTGGAGAAGTGGGTGGGTGCAGGTTCCCTTACTGGGCACAAGTGAAGTGGCAAAAAACCTGAGGTGACGGGGCTCATTTGGAAGCCTGAGTGAAGGGCTGAATTTAAAGGGCCCAAAGTTGGGGTTGAAGACCCTGGTGAGGCCAGATAGATTGTCTGATTGTTGGAGTCATTGGGTATGTCTACATTGCAATAAAATGCCTACAGCTGGCCCGTGTCAGCTGGCTCGGGTTGTAGGGCTTTAAAATTGCAGTGTAGATATTTGGGCTCGGGCTGGAGTCTAGGACACTTCCCCCTCAGTGGGTGTCTATGTAAATCCTCATGACTAATAAATGAGTCATTGTCTGTTAATAATCCTGAAGCATTTATTCTGGAGTAGCTTCTTTTGAGGTATTGTTTCCCCTTCCTGGTTGTTTTCTGAACAGCCTTGTTGAGTTGACCCATTATAATCACACTGTCACATTCCAGGGTACAATCCAGACCAGTGAGGGGTTGTCTTACCACCTGCCCTGCAACCTTGAGTGCCTCACAAACCTTTGTTGCTGTAGCTCCCAACCCGGGCTGCTCACAAACAGTCAAATAGCATGAAAGTCACACACTGAATGTCTGTGTATAGCTGCAGTCCTGGTCCAGCACCTCTGACCCCAGAAACCTGTCAGCAACACACCTGCCACACTCTGGCTTCCAGCAGCCTTGTTGACTACCAGCAGGGTGACCCCAACACACCCCAGTCCCAATTTTTCCCCAAAACATGTGTTCTATATTGCCCAGCTCTCCATGGGCAGTTCAGATATTAGAGATCCGTTGCCCCTATCAGGGGTCAATATGCAACACTTTACTTCTTTAGCTGGAGTTACCAAATGGTTCAGTTTAAACACAACACTGGATTAGTTTTGATTAAAAAATAAAACAAGTTTATTTAACTACAAAAGAGATATTAAGTGAGAAAAAGTATAAAGTATTAATGTCAGAAATAAAGAAATAAAGCTAAAATACTTTCTAGTAGTTAAAACTTAACAAACTATACTTAGTTCAAGGTAAAATCCTTGCCACATGCTCCCAGCAACATTGATGACAAAAATCTCGACAGGATTCTGTGCCTCTCTCCCCGCTCCCCAAGTCAAAAGATTGGTTCTTTTGTCATCTTAGGTGAAAGAGAGTGAGTGAGTAAGAGAAGGAAAGAGAATACCTGGGGTGTTTTGCTCCTCACTTTTATAGTCCAGTCACCCTTTGAAATGCATCTTCCTGAGGGTTATCTCTAGATACAATTCCTTTCCACTGTGAGGATGGAGACATGGAGTCTTGTTGTGAAAGAGGTTCCATGCCTTTATTTGCTAAAATGCAGATGGATCTGTACCTCCCTCCCTCCATTGCCAAACAATGGCCATTTGACAGGCGATTGCCCATCGGCTTTGATGATGCTTGGCTAGAGGCATTAGCTTTTCCTTTGTCTTTGAGATTTCCCCGCTCCCCAGACTTGCCTGGTAAACACATTTCAGTCATAATTTCATTTTATATTGATAACTTTGCATATAACGTTGCTACACACATTTTACCATGATATTATTGACCAGCATGTTATTAGTTTTCAAATCATGCCTCACAAGGCATATTTTGTACAACAATTATTACAACAGTGTAGGGTGTGAATACAGGGGTGCATTCGGTCACACATGTTAAGCACCCCAATAAGCAGATCAACCTACAGTATTCAGGAATTATCACAGAGCAGCTCATGTCTGTCTCATTCAGTCTAAAAAACTGGATTTAATAGAGTAGTTAGGATATGCAATTGGAGTACCAGTTGGTTAGTAAAATCCTTTTTACTGAGGTTTTACAGCAATGTAATATATATGTTTCTATTACATAGTTAATACCCATTGAGTTTGTTTTTAATAAACAATTGGTATTTATTGAATATATTACCCAATAATTGTCTGATTAAATCAAAATTAAATTCATATTTGGGAATTTTAACTTAAAGGGGCACTAAAAGTTCCCCATTCAAAAATCACTTCCAACCAAAAGCCTATAATAACCAAAAATAATAAATAAAAAGGCAGATGAAAGCTTTTTTTTTTTTTTTTAAGTTCTGCATGCAGGACAGGTAAATCATATAAAAATATCAAAGCTCCTGAAGCATATTTATTGAATGAGATTTTTCCGTTTCACTCTAGTGATTATGCTCAAGGAGACAACCACAAAGCATTTCTCACCATTTAAACAGGAGCCGCAGCTTACAGGCTGTCTGCTCAGGGACTTAGTTTTTGCATGTACAAAAAAGAGAAAACACCCTTGACAAAGAATGAGTGGGCACCAAGCAAAGCATCAAAGCTACACAATTCTTCCTTTCTTTCAAGAAAAGCTTTAAATATGAAGGGCTCAGTTGTGGCTTTTACTTGCCTCGGTGACGCTGGAGAGGAGAAGAGGGCATAGTGCCTAAATCAGGGGTGGCCAACCGGTGGCTCCGGAGCCACATGCGGCTCTTCAGAAGTTAATATGCAGCTCCTTGTATAGGCACCGACTCCAGGGCTGAAGCTACAGGCGCCAACTTTCCAATGCGCTGGGGGGTGCTCACTGCTCAACCCCTGGCTCTGCCACAGGCCCTATCCCCATTCCACCCCTTCCCGCGCCCTTCCCTGAGCCTGTCGTGCCCTCGCTCCTCCCCCCCGAGCCTCCTGCATGCCACGAAACAGTTGATTGGGAGATGTGGGGAGGGAGGGGGAGGCGCTGATCGGCGGGGCTGCCGGTGGGTGGGAGGCGCTGGGAGCGGGGCAAGGGAGCTGCTGATGTATTACGATGGCTTTTTGGCAATGTACATTGGTAATTTCTAGCTCCTTCTCAGGCTCAATTTGGCCACCTGTGGCCTAAATGGTGGTGGTGAGAGGGATTAAGAATGGAAACACATAAACCTTTCAGAGACTCTGTGGGGAGTGCAGACTGGTGCTGCCCTTGCTACATTTGCACCAGCGGTGTAGCCAGGGCAGCAATCCAGTGGTAGTGTGTGTGTGTGTGGGAGGAAATTGCCTCACCCACAATCACCACCACCACTACAGGGCTGCTGGGTGGGCTAGATGGCTTGTGCTTCACGCTGCTAGGAACCGGAACATGACAAGTTCCTGCAGGTTGATGTACAGGGGTGGTACAAAGGGCTTCCAACATACTCTGCTGGCTGTGTATTGGGTGGCAGCATTTAGTCTGGTAGGCAGTCTATTGGTACTGCAAAATGATATGGTGAATTTAGGATCAGTTAACTTCCCTGGAACTTAAGCACATGATTAAAATTAAGCATGTGCTTATATACTTTGCTCAGTCACAGCCCTAGTGAGATGTTGAGAACCTTGTAGGATAGGACCCTAACTTAGGTGAGCAGATATAATTTTACTGAGATACTGTTCAGCACCCGACTTCAAAGGAGAAGGGTTAGACACTTAAGTCACGAGTGACCTTGACTATCCTGTTTTCACAGAGCATGAAATTTCCACTTTATAAACTATTGCTATAGTGGGAGGAATGTTTGATTAACAGAGCTGTAATGAGAAGAAAAAAACAAACACCACTTCAGCTATGAGGACTTGGTTGCCAGTGTTCATTGTACACACGGTCACCCAACTATTGAGCCTCAATTCATTACATTAATGTATATACAATGAATGTGTTATATGTCTCATTGTATTCAATCCAGTTGTTTGCATTAAAAACTCAGAAAATAGGTGCTAAAATAGGCTCTTTTATATCATTTAAAATGCAATAACTAATAGGATTTTCTCATTATAAGGGACATGATTAATGCTGTGTGAGATTAGGAGAACCTGCCTGGTGAGCCAGCTTTCTTTTTTTATTTTTAAATCTCTCTCCAGGCTCACCAGCCTAAAGTAAGCTCAATTAAAGTTACTTGCTGTTAATTTAAAATAGGCTCATTTCTACTCTAATGCCTCCTCCGGAGACACAATTTTTCTGGAGAGTTGTTTTTGGACTTGTAAATATCCAAGAAAAATTGGATCTGCAAAGACACCTGTGGAGCCAGTGCTCAAAATAATAATTGCATTTGGAACATAAGATCCAGTTTCATAATCAGACATGTCACATTAAAATGTGCCCATGCCTGACTCAATGCTGTTTCAAAGACTCCTCTTCTAACTAGCGGTTGAAATACCAAAACAACAGCAGGCATATTTTAAAGTTTACAGGTCTAACAGAGCTAAAGTGGTCTAAATTAAACCTTCGGGGTTTTTTTTTGAGGGCTGAGCCTAATATTTCTGTAGTCTGTAATCCTGTATTTTGTAGTGTGCTTTTCCTACACACAAAGGATACTTTCAGGAAAAAATAAAGTATCTTGGGGCCACATCTGAGGAAGGCTATGGATGCTGTAGCATCGGTGTAGTTTTGAATGCTTTAAAGTACCTGTAGGAGTAAAAGAAAACTGGAAACAATCACAGCTGGGAAACCAAAGGGAGCAGCCTATGTTTTTGCAAGTGAGACTACTAGAGCCTAATTGACTATGTGACCTGATGCCCCACACCAGTTTATTATTAGGCTTGGGAAGGAAGCAGTTTTCCTATCTCATGAGCATTTTCAAGATTTCAAAAAAAAAAAAAAAAAAAATTCACATCCTAAATAGGGACAAAAAATCAAAACCTCAAAAACATTTTGTGAACCAACAACCCCCTCCTGCGCCCCCCCCCCCCCCCAAAAGTTCAGGTCAGTTGAAATGTTTCGTTTCATTTTGATTTTGACTTGTTTCTTTTTGGACCTCTTTTTAGAATAATTAAATTTCTAACTGAAAAGTTGTTTTTGAACTGAAAACATGAAACTTTTCAACAAATTCCCACTCAGCTCTACTTATAGTGGGCTAAGAGCCAGGTCCTGAGAATAAGAGTGCTAGAGTATAGCTTGGCAGGTCTGCACATTGTGCATAGTCTAGATATAACATAATTAAGAAAGTATGGTTTAAGAATTGTAAATCTTTACATGGATTTATTTATCATTTAATCAATGCATTGCACTTGTATTATATATTCTAAAAAAATGCTATAATCATTTCCTCAGTTAGTGCTCCAATATGTACATTGAAAAAAAGTAAACCTCCACTAGAGAACTGTATAGCATAAAACTTGCAGAAGACTAGACATATTATGTGGCAGTCAATAGCCATTATACACCATGTGCCATGCTTTACAGTCATCGTAAGTACAGAGCCACCAGTCAGGATTTGAAGAAATATGCATAAAAATACTGCTGTTTCTGCTTCCATGCAATGGAACTTGGCTTAAAGGGTGTTCTAGGGGTAGCATTAGGGTAAGATCCAGAAGGAATGCTCCAGCTCAGGTGGTAGCTAGGGGATTCTTCATGATGGCTCTCCTTCTTTGTTCTGTTCCACCCCTTTATATATCTTTTGCATAAGGCGGGAATCCTTTGTCTCTCTCTGGGTTTTCACTCCCCCTCACTGGAAAATCACCAGGTTAAAGATGGATTCCAATTCATGTGACATGATCACATGTCACTATAAGACCCCAAGCCTTCATTCCTCCCAGCCTGACTCACAGGAAGGCTTGCTTGCAAACAGAGCCCCAGTCAATTGTCCTGGTTGATGGGAGCCATTAAGATTCCAAACCACCATTAATGGCCCACACTTGCATAATTACAATAGGCCCTCAAGAGTTATATTTCATATTTCTAGTCCCAGATACAAGAGTGGTACATTTATACAAATAGGATGATCACACTCAGTAGATTATAAGCTTTGTAATGATACCTTACAAGAGACCTCTTGCATGAAGCATATTCCAGTTACATTATATTCACTCATTACCATATTTTTATAAAAACCCTTGAAGCCGTGTTCCATTGCATGGAAGCAGAAACTTTCTTAATTATGTAGAGCCAGAGGCCATGCAGTAAACATTCCTTCCGGATCTTACCCTAATGTTTTCACCCCTCAGCTCACAGACCATATAGACTGCACAATGTCACACGTGCATGACTTGGTTGTAGTCTCTGACATCTGCCATGTGCCATCACTCTGAAGTAGCACTGAGCTGGAGATAATGGTCCTCAGAATTTTGCAATTCACCGGTTATCCACCACTGTACCAGTTGTTGCAACAAAACAGTGACTGATTTGGGGTAAATAACAAAGCCTTATCATGATAGAGCCTAGGCAAGTGCAAATATATTTTGACCCAGGCAAAACATATGCCAAAATGCATCTAGAAAGGGCCTACGATCAGTTTTATTATGCAATACTTTGCTAGGGTCTATGCCTAAAAGTTGCTGATGTGAACTGATTTCAGAGTAATGATTTTTTTGAGATGATGACAGCCCCCTTCTCTTCCACTCTCTAGATTTAAATAAACCCAAAGGCAAGTTCAAATCAACAGAACACAATTTTGACTTTAGTGGCAGTGTAACCTGAGTACAGAGTTAAGGATCAGGCCACAGAATAAGAAATCAATCCCAAAATGAAAACACTTTTTTCTACACCAAAAATATTTATTCTGTCACTTGGAAATTTGTGAAATCTTTGCTTCTTTTGACTGCAGTGAAATTGGATGCTTTAATTTTTTTAAAAAGAACTTTAAATCCTCATTTAAAATGACACTTGCTAAATAATTGCTGAAATTAAAATTGAATTCAGATAAACACTGGGCCTATTTTTATCTAAGGAGTGTTTGGCTCTCTCAATATAGCATAATGTTGATGTAAAAGAAATATAAATTATGTACATTAATCATGCAAATAGCTTTTAGTCTCTTTAAATAAACATTGTGGCTAGAGATACAGGAATATTTTAAGTGCAGCCCCAGCTTTTTACTTCATAATGTTCACTTATTATTTCTCACCTTCCTGTTGTTTTGAATTTTATGGGCCAAATTGTCACACAGCTCCTGTTTGTATCCACTTTTGTAGGCAGCTGAGATTAATGACAAGCATCATAAATGAGTTGGACACAGCCGAGATAAATGACAAGCAAAATGTCCTATTTATGTCCCACCTTGACTGCTGCAACACCCTCCTTTCTGGCTTCCAGATACACTCATTGCCTTCCTACTCACACTGCATACAAAATGCCACTGCTAAATTACCTTCCTGGCCCATCTAATCAATTGTATCACTCTCCTTTGAAAGCCTCCAGTGGCTTCCCATTTGCTATCACATCAAATTTAAGCTTAAGGAAGGTTTGAAAGCTAGAAGCCTCTGGTAAGTGGCTGAGCCTTAATTAGTGGGCAGGGCATTCATACAGGCCAGGGCTTTATAAAGCAGCGCACAAGCGACCAGGGAGCTTTTGCGACTAGGGGCTGCTAACAGGGAGTTTCGCAAGGGAGTTAGGAAGGGGGCGAGGGTCCCTTGCCGGTTCTATCTGTTTTCTCTTTATTCCCCTTAATACCTATAAACCAACTACATTCAAAACTTCTTGCTTAAACAACCCTTTCAGCAGACAGGGGGCTGCAGACGGAAGTTTGACAGAGGGAGGCTTATGATGGTTAGGAAGACCCGCAACACCTGTGCCAGCACTGCTTCTGTCTCCTCCACCTGTGCCTGTAGCCAGACAGAGCACCTGAACATGGATGCTTCTACCCAGATCCTGGTGTGGTTTTGCAGAGACTGTAACTTGCAATTTCCACTTACTGATATCCAGGCTGGGGGGACCATCCAATGTGAGAGGTGCCTGCTGGTGGAATCTCTCAGGCAGCAGGTGGGAGAGCTACAGGAGGAGGTGGCTAGGTTGAGGAGCATCCGAATCCACGAGCAATTCCTCGACAGTGTCCATGTGGAGACAGCGGAGGTAGCTGTCCCAGTACACAGGACTGCTGATACACCACTGGTGGAGGAAGAGATGGCTCAGGGTGGACACTGGCAGCTGGTTACTTCTGGCAGCAGGCAGTGGTCCACCCCTGCTCCGAACCCTCCTGCCGTGGTAATAGGTAACCGTTATGCTCTTCTTGATACAGGAAAGAAGGAATCACCCCCTACAGTAAAGGAGGAGAAGCCTCGTACCCCTAAGGCTGGGAGGTCTGCTGCCACCACTGCGAATAGGAAATGTAGGGTAGTGGTGGTCGGAGACTCTCTGCTGAGGGGGACGGAGGCGCCCATCTGTCGCCCTGACATATCATCTCGGGAGGTATGCTGCCTGCCGGGAGCCCGTTTCCGAGACGTTACGGAGGCATTGTTGAGGATTATCCAGCCCTCTGACTACTACCCCATGCTACTCATCCAAACACTTGGAAGGTGGTAAGGTGATAGGGAACAGCCAGCATGGATTTGTGAAGAACAAATCATGTCAAACCAATCTGATAGCTTTCTTTGATAGGATAACGAGCCTTGTGGATAAGAGTGAAGCGGTGGATGTGGTATACCTAGACTTTAGTAAGGCATTTGATACGGTCTCGCATGATATTCTTATTGATAAACTAGGCAAATACAATTTAGATGGGGCTACTATAAGGTGGGTGCATAACTGGCTGGATAACCGTACTCAGAGAGTTGTTATTAATGGTTCCCAATCCTGCTGGAAAGGCATAACGAGTGCGGTACCGCAGGGGTCTGTTTTGGGACCGGCTCTGTTCAATATCTTCATCAACGACTTAGATATTGGCATAGAAAGTACGCTTATTAAGTTTGCGGATGATACCAAACTGGGAGGGATTGCAACTGCTTTGGAGGACAGGGTCATAATTCAAAATGATCTGGACAAATTGGAGAAATGGTCTGAGTTAAACAGGATGAAGTTTAACAAAGACAAATGCAAAGTGCTCCACTTAGGAAGAAAAATAAGTTTCACACATACAGAATGGGAAGAGACTGTCTAGGAAGGAGTACGGCAGAAAGGGATCTAGGGGTTATAGTGGACCACAAGCTAAATATTAGTCAACAGTGTGATGCTGTTGCAAAAAAAGCAAACATGATTTTGGGATGTATTAACAGGTGTGCTGTGAGCAAGACACGAGAAGTCATTCTTCCGCTCTATTCTGCTCTGGTTAGGCCTCAGCTGGAGTATTGTGTCCAGTTCTGGGCACCGCATTTTAAAAAAGATGTGGAGAAATTGGAAAGGATCCAGAGAAGAGCAACAAGAATGATTAAAGGTCTTGAGAACATGACCTACGAAAGAAGGCTGAAAGAATTGGGTTTGTTTAGTTTGGAAAAGAGAAGACTGAGGGGGGACATGATAGCAGTTTTCAGGTATTTAAAAGGGTGTCATAAGGAGGAGGGAGAAAACTTGTTCACCTTAGCCTCTAAGGATAGAACAAGAAGCAATGGGTTTAAACTGCAGCAAGGGAGGTCTAGGTTGGACATTAGGAAAAAGTTCCTAACTATCAGGGTAGTTAAACACTGGAATAAATTGCCTAGGGAGGTTGTGGAATCTCCATCTCTGGAGATATTTAAGAGTAGGTTAGATAAATGTTTATCAGGGATGGTCTAGACAGTATTTGGTCCTGCCATGCGGGCAGGGGACTGGACTCGATGACCTCTCGAGGTCCCTTCCAGTCCTAGAATCTATGAATCTATGAATTGTTACCTCCTTTAGGGCTTGGACCCGCATAATGCGGAGAACTCTCCTTTTATCTAGGAAAGCACTTGTGCACCCATATACTTCAATGGGACTACTTGCATGCATAAAATACATTGGGGATAAACACTGTGGGAGCTGTGGGGAGAAGAGCACTTAAGATAAAGGACAATATTGGCATAAGAACAAATGAGTATAAACTGGTCATGAATGAATTTCAGCTGGAAATTAGGTTTCTAACCATAAAAGTAGTTGTGGTTAAATAATAAATTAATGGAGATATCCCATCTCCTAGAACTGGAAGGGACCTTGAAAGGTCATTGAGTCCAGCCCCCTGCCTTCACTAGCAGGACCAAGTACTGATTTTGCCCCAGATCCCTAAGTGGCCCCCTCAAGGATTGAACTCCCAAGCCTGGGTTTAGCAGGCCAATGCTCAAACCACTGAGCTATTCCTCTGGAATCATAGAAAATGTAGGACTGTAAGGAATCTCGACCAGTCATCAAGTCCATCTCCTTGCACTGAGGCAGGGCCAAGCACACTTGGACCATCCCTGATGGGTGTTTGTCTAACCTGTTCTTAAAAACCACCAATGATGGGGATTCCACAACCTTCTCTGGAAGCCTATTGAATAGCTTAACTATCCTGATAGTTAGATAGAGTAGATAATATCTAGCCTAAATCTCCCTTATTGCAGATTAAGCCCATTACTTCTTGTCTTACCTTCCATGGACATGGAGAACAACAACATGGGCCTCTTTAGAACAGCCCTTGACTTATTTGATGACTTTTATCAGGTCCCCCCTGACTCTTCTTTTCTCAAGACTAAGCATGCCCATTTTTTTAACCTTTCCCAAAGGTCAGGACACAGTACTCCAGCGGAGGCCTCACTGGTGCTGTGTAGAACAGGATAATTACCTCCTGTATCTTACACACAAGACTCCTGTTAATACCTATAATGATATTAGCCTTTTTTTTTCAACTGCATCACATTGTTGAATCATATTCAGTTTGTGATCAACTATAACTAAGGCTAAGATTTTGTCAGGTATATTTTTAGTAAAAGTCAGGGGCAGGTCATGGCTTCCTTAGCCATGACCTGCCCCTGACTTTTACTAAAAATATACCTGACAGAATGGGTATCTGTGGATCCCCACACCATCTGAAGCGGGGCAGCTGTGCAGTGGCTAGGAGTCGCCTGCAGCAGCTGGGGGCTGCGGGGAACCCTGCCATCTGCAGCTCCAGGGGTCCCCCGCTGCTGGGAGTTGTGTGGTGCCCCCACCTCCCACGTTGGCCGGGAACTGAGGGGTACCCCCGTCGGTGATGGCTGGGAGCTGTGGGGTTCCCCTTCCATGGCCAGGAGCTGCAGGGCTACCCACCGTTCACAGTGGCTGGGAGCTTGGGGTTCCTCCACTCCCACTGGTGGCCAGGGTTTCTGAGATTCCCCCGTCACCACCAGCAGCTGGGGGCTATGGGGTTCCGTGGCCCGAGGCTCGGGGGTCCTCTGCCAGCAGGAGCTTGGGGGTTTCCCTGCCACCTGCAGTGACCAGGAGCTCAGGAGTTCCCCACTGCCCACAGTGGCCGGGAGTTGAGGGGTATCCCGCCCCCCGCAGTGGCTTAGAGCTCCAGGACTGCCAGAGTCACCAGGGGTACCCGCAGCTCCCCGCCCCCAGTGATGGAGGGGAACCCTGCAGCTCCCAACCACCGCAGGCTGAAGTCACGGAGGTCACTGGAAGTCATGGATTCCGTGACTTCCGTGACCTCCGTAACTAAATTGTAGCCTTAACTATAACCCCGAGACCTTTTCTGCAGTGCCACTACCTCGCCAGTTATTCTTCAGTTTGTATTTGTGCGTTTGACTTTTTCTTTCCCAAGTGGAGTACTCTATTTCATCTTGTTGAATTCAGACCTATTGTCCCATTTATGAAGGTCCTTGTGAATTCTAATACTGTTCTTCAAAGTGCTTGCAAATCTTTCTAGCATGATGTCATCTGCAAATTTTATAAGCATACTATCTATTCATTATCCAACTCATTAATGAAAATATTGAACAGTACCAGACCAAGGACAGATCCCTGCAGAATCCCACTAGATATGTCCTCCCAGTTTGACAGTAAACCACTGATAACTACTCTTTGTATGGTATTTCAATCAATTGAAAGAGTAGTGGAGGCAAACAACATAACTACTTTTAAGAAGGAGCCTAATAAGTTTATGAACAGGATTATGTGACAGGGTTGCCTGCAATAGCAGGGGATTTGACTTGATGACCCAAAATGGTCCCTTCCCTTCCTATATTCCTATGTTCGACTGGGTCCATTGAGTGTTACCATAACACAATTTATAAATAATACGTTACTTGTAACCATATGTGAATACAATTACATTCAGGGCTTTTACTTAGACAGTTTTTCTGGTGTGGGGACTGTGTGAAAAATATCTTCATAAACCACTAAATTATAGGTTTTATTTGCAGGCTGGATTCAGGGTTCCATTCAGTCTGGATGAACCCAACAGGATTTGTTCTTACATGCTTTAGAAAGACTGAGGCACTTTACTAGTTTAAATTAAGCCAAACCATATCCTGCAACTTGAAATGTTGTGCTAACCACCTGGCCCCCACTCCGTGCTGGACAGAGGTGCTGGTAGATGCACCTATTCCTCTCTGGGTCGGGTATTAGCCCCTTTTGCTTATGTGGGTACAGATGCCCCTGACTCCAAAACCCAATTGCACACAGAAGAGTTCTGAGACCATTTTATAGAAAATAATATTAAGCAAGGGAACGTGTACAGACCAATGGGCTGAAATGGGGCTTGGAAAGTTAAGGGAATTCAGCAACAACAGTGCAACAATAGCACAGTTCCTTTCCCCATCTCTGGAGGTGCCCAAAACCTTCCACCCCACTTCCACCTGTAGCTGCTAATCTCAAAAGTGGTGCATGAAAAGCTGAGATGCTCTAGCTTGGTGAGGTGGCTGCTCACTCTGGGCCTCCAGCCTGGTGGGAGTCACTGCTCCTTGGCTTTCACCTGTCCTCAGGACACACATGTGCCTCAGTCCAAAGTGCTCATCACCAGCCCCAGTCCAGCGTCCATCACACGTCCTGTCCCCCAGGCGCATGCACACCCACACACAGAGCAACACAGTCTTTCTTCCTTCTTCAGAACCCCCCACACTCTCACACTAAAGCCATGCTGGAGCCTGTCCCCCAGTTCTTTCCCACTGTCAGGCAATCCTTCGGCTTCTTGCCTCTCTAGGCCATTGATCCTCCAGTATTTGGCCGCTCACACTTAGGAAACATTTGATGGCTTATTACAATATGTATAATTATTCTTCCATTGTTTGCTATAGAACAATAGTTAATCTATAGTTTTTCCCAACTAAACACTGGCCTCCACTCCTTAATTTAAATGTTTCCTAACCAGCTGTGCTTTTAATACCAAAAGAGAAAGTACAGTATATGTAGATTACTGTACATTTACGTTGTTCTCTAGAAATAACAACCTACCGTACGTTCTATTGTTCATATTGTCCCAGGTCATACTCTATTTTAAATACAGATTTTCTACCCAACTTTTCCTAATGAGTAAAGTCACATGGTTCTGATTTTTATTTATATTTCAGAGAATTAAAAAAGTGGTAATAAAAAAAATATTTTGTAATGCAGCAAGATTGCCTTAACATCGTTAACAAATGTTTTGCCACCATTTTACTGTACTGCACAGATCAAGAAGATAATAAAGTGCAATAATAAATGTATATTCCTTTTGGTTATGCTATTTATCACAATCACTAGAGTATTGGAACAATAGTAATACTGCTTTATTCCTTTGAGATTTGCATTGTTAGTACCGTAGCAGCATTGCTGTGAGTTGATGCCAGGATATGTTCCTGGAAACATTTATAATAATACAGCTTCAGTAGAGACAGTAATGGTACAAACAGGGCAAAGGAAATACCAGAATTGCAACAGATGCTATTGATTATATGCGTTGGGGAATATTCCACTTATTTATTTTAAATCCTGTCAATGTAAATCAAAAGGCTGTGATGTTCTCAGTAAGATATATCACAGACAAAGTAATGTGCTATGACAGTGCTCCCGCTCTACTGACACAGCAGATATGATTTTGAACACGAAGAAGCCATCTGCAGCGTAACTCAGGCACTATAAACTGGAGGAGAATGATCTGATTTAGACATCTGATTCATTGTGAACTGTGATAAACTTTATGCTGAAAATGTAAGCTGATAGTGCTGCTTTAGGTTAAGTTGACTAGTTCATTTGAACTTGGTTCTAAATCTTTTTCTTGCCTTGAATGTTAGCACTTTTCATTATTTCTCAGGGTTGTAAATCTGGAGTTGTGACATTAAATTCTAGGAACAGGAATGAATGTCTAGCAAAAGTAAACATACAAGGGTAGATTTAAAATATGATGGTCTATTTTTCTGAGATTAAGTGTATTGACAAGGCATGACATAAAGCTAAATAAAAGCTCTACTAGTTTCCCTGAAGTTAGATTTATCAAGAAAACTAGCATTTGGGTTAATAACTCCAGTGCATATACAAACATAGGTAACAACATTTAAACATTAGGCATTAGAAACAAATGGTAGAACTAGATTACATATCTTTTTTTTTTTTTTTTAAATAAAGACACACTAAGGAACTATTGGAACTAAGATTAGAGCAAATAAACTGCATTGCCTTTTGCCTCTCACAACTTGGAAAATCTAGTGACACATGTAGATTCACCTTGAGACTAACCCCATGAGTCCTTATAAAGTTGGGACTAGTAGAACCAGAAGTATTTTAATTAATAATAATTTGCATCTCAATTCCTATGAAATTATACATTGCATACACATTAATACCAAAAGAATTTATTATAATTAGTGTTCCTTCAATGAACAGCAAAGAAAATCAGAAAGAATTATAATTTACCTATTGTCACATAATCTTTTGCAAAGGCATAGTTTTTTCATCACCCAGTGGAGACTGGGGAATGTTGAATTCCCCTTTGTTAATACTTTCCTCATCTAATACTCTCTAAAAATCAGCAGGGAGTGCTAATCTTGTCATACTTTGTTAAATGGAAAGCTCAAATTTTCGTGATGGAACCTATGGGGAAAAAAATCTGGTAGTAGGGCTTAGCAAAGACACACCTGGGCCCAGTTCTTCTATGCAGATTTACACCAGCAGAGGATCTGGTACTACAATGTAGATTAATAACCAACAAATAGGATTCATAACTTGCCTAGAAATTACTTTTCAACCAGTTTCTTTTACGCAACCTCAGTGCTTTTGAAGAGTTTGAACCCTGAATACAAGGAAATGGAATATACATAAAGGAGAAAATATCATTTTTTTAAATCATGATCAGGTCCAGCAAATGTAGTTTCTGATTTAAAAAAAAAAAAAGTTTCGGTGTCATATGAGCCACATGTTAGTGTGGGTAAGTCTCCTATCAGTGCACGTATATTTTTGGGTAAAACCTAGGTCAGATCTGATGTCGGTTACATTTGGAACTCTTTGACCTATCTGTCTCACTGGTCCTTCCCACAGCTTTGGCCCCTGTTCCATCAGGTGTAGTTTACACTGATGCTGCTACAGAATTGCATTCCTGTTTACAGACTTTATTTACATTTTGACTCATGATATAGCAGTAGTTCTGCTGTCACCTAGGTTTATTGTAATGATTTCATCCTAGCTATTTAATTTCCATAATAACCTTGCTTTTTAAAAGTAGTCTTGATTTTTATTAAGTCATGAGTTAGCTCTAAACGTTTACAGATTTCCCAGCCAATCTTGTTCAAACAGTTTTATTTACTCTCTTAAAAATAAATAAATCCATTCTCCTGTACACCTTGGAATTCTGTTGGAGGTGACATTCTCATCATGGAACACTTCATCAGATTCCAGAGTGAAGTCATAGTGCAGGTGTGGCTTTACATGGAGTTACTTCAGCATATGCAGTATAACTGCATGCAACAAGTTTAATGCTGTATCAACAAATTCAGTATCATAGTTGTTTTTCCTATCAAGAGCAGGTACAGTGCCAGGTGATGTAGCTAGCAAAGTCCCTCACCTCACTCCATGTTTTCCATTAATGGATAGTTTGATATATCCTAATTTCTCCTTCATGTAGTAACACCAACTGGTGAGGGTGGAGGTGATTGATTTAGCCATTCCATTTCTGCTGACCTCAGCTAGCAAGTTACTCAGAAACCCTGCTGCTGCCAGATGTTTCTGTTTTTAGGCTCATGGCAACTTTATGGACAGATCATTCTCCCCACAGAGGAAATGCCAGTACAGCTCAGCTCAGGTTTAGAAATACAGCACTTACATCCAGCTCTTTTGACCTGCCCCAAAGCCCTAGGTCCTGAACAGCAGGCTTTAAGAATGAAGGCCCTTTTCTAATAGACAAGAGTGTTAGCAGAATTATCATTGAAGTCATATCAAAATATTCAGCCTGTTTCTCTCTGGAAACACATTTTGACTTAAAAATGTAATTCAGCATGTTGATGACTTTCTGTGTGACCAATTTTGCCAGCTTTATCCGTGCTGAGTAATATCTTGCTGCATAAGTCACATTGATTTCAATGGCACTACTCACAAAGTAAGATACTACTCAATGGGACCAGTACTGGCAGAACAGAGACCTGTGCAATTTATCAGTTATGGATTTCAAGATATCCTGAAGGCAGGCTGTTGGTTTAGAACTTTTTTTGTTGTTGTTAAGATTCTTATATTAAATACAGAAGCACAGTTTTCTGACTTTCTGTGTCAGGAGAGCTCTGATACAGACTTTCTTAGGTGAGTTAGAACAAAGCCCTCAACACCACCGAACCACATCAACCCTGGCATAAATGAGTGCATCTCCACAGAACATAGGATTGTCAAACTGGATCAGACATAAGATACATGCTTATGAGGAAGGTGCAAGAACCCCACAGTAGGTGAAATTGGGGTAATCTGCTCTCCACATTAGATCTCATCCTGATATTTAACAGAGAATGGCTGAAGCCCTGAAGAATGTGGTTTAATATCCCTTCCCAAACTGCCATAGTTAATTATAACTCTCGATAGTTTTGATAGCGATATAAAATTAAAGGAGGTGCTCTTTCCTATTTGACACTTTGTCTCAGCTTTCCCATCTGTAAAATAAGGATAATGTATTTCTACCTCACAGAGGGTTTGTGAGGCTTAATTAGCTAATGTTTCTAAAATGTTTTTGAAGATACAGACCTCAGTCCTTGGCATTGGTTGAGGACCATTTGGCATCACTCAAGAGTTGGAGTACAAAAGTGGCTTTAAATCTTTTTGTTGTTTCTCAATCCTGGGATCACTCTGCAGTTGTCTAGCACCCCAGTACAAATTAGAATAACCCTCAGGCTGCTCCAACGGACTGTTATGGAAGCCAGGGATTGCTAGTGTTCAGGGATAACCTGGACGACATCTTTCCCTTGGCATTAGTTTCAGGTATGGGGGTGGCGTAGAACCACCGAGTATCCCTGTATGCTGGCTAAAATGATTACAGATCATTTGTATGTTGGGGTAGCAATGAAAAATGGCTCTAAAGCAGAGGAGAGTGTCCCATAAAGTGTATTTCTCTTCCCTCATACTTTATAAATAAGGACTTCTGCATGAGGACAGTATCTTTGGCTGCTAATAAGAACGTGCCATTACATAGGAAATGCACAGAACTCTTCCAGGTAGATCAGAAATTGGTATTCATCAAAATGGATTATTTATTGCAGGGTGATATAGATTTGGGATTATTTGCACATCCAGAAAGAGTACAGAATTACAGTAGGAAAAATGGACTGCTCCATCTGAATGAACAAAAACATCAATTCATGAATGCAAAATATAGCCTATTTCTCCTGTGTGTAAGATATCCTAGCACATACATTTCCTTTGTTTATAAAATATGTCCAGAAGGAATACTCTACCTTAAGTCTGAATTTTAATCAATGGAAAGAGTTAGAAGTAATATTTATCACTCAAAGCTACAGAATTCCAGATCAAGGTATTTTAATTTGGCATACATCAGGTTTTATGAATATATCATGAGTCCCTCAGCTGACATACATACAATTCTGTCAGTTCTAGTTTCTGGGACATATTCTTCCTTTATGTAATTCTATTGTACAACGATGAACTTGGCTCTCTGTATTTCAGGAAAAGATCCCCTCTAAATTTTTACAATCCAAATCAGAATTCTGATGAAAGGATATTCAGCAAATCATTCTGAATGCTTGCTGAACAATTATCTTTCAAGTCCTCTTTCAGTTCATGTGTTTCACTCTCAAACTGCAAACAAAGTGGCCTTCAGTTTACTTAGGTTTAAATTATATACATTTATAAACATTGAAGAGAGAAACAAACTAAAGCCTAAATTATGCTAGAGATGATTTTTATGGTTTTATTAGCCTATCGCAAACATAATAACTATGAGCCATTATAGGAGTTACAGTTCCCTAGACCAAGGTAAAATTGCTGTGTAATGCTTTCTACGAAGGTTGTGAAATTCAAATTACTGGTAGCTTCTAGAGCTATCCGAATACCTCTGATACATTAGAACATTACTTTTCTTAAAATGCTAGTAAAAGATTCCATAGTGACAGCCTTAGAGACTAAAATATTTTCCAAGGAACAAGTGCTGCTAATATGTCTCTCAACCCTGATATGAAGGAACTGGGGGCAAGGTTTTTGAAAGTGGCTATTAATTTTTGTGGCTTGCTTTTCAGAAAGTACTGAGAGAACCCCTACTCTGCAGATCAGGCCCCATTAATGTGTCAAGTTGGGAATTCCAAAAATGAGGCACCCCAAATCACTAGCCATTTAAGAAAATCTTGCCCACTGGGCACTTGGTTGTAACCACAAACTAGATGAGTGAGCTAGTGATGAAGACTCATCCTATTATCAATCTCCTGAGCCAACCAGTGCCTCCATTTAGGACATTTTTGAAAAAAATTAACCAAGCAGCCTCAAGTAACACAAGAGTATATCAGCTACTGACACTGGCAAGATTAAATGAATAATAGTTTTGCAAGGACAAACTCATTAAATAATAATTATTTTTGGAGATAACATTTCCTGGCAGCTCATGTCTGGCTGGCAGAGCTGCAGAATCAAGTCAAAACATTGAAAAACATAAATGTAAGGAAATAAATATACTTTATTATGCATTAAAAAGTTTGAACTGCACATTACCATGTATATGAGGGAATGATCTTTCCTTGGCAGTTAAAGATCAGCGCAGTAACCTATAAAAAGGCAGGACTTCATTCTCAGCACTTGGTTAATGTTATATTTACATGATTTAATAGCAATAATGACTTTGGGGTTGGGCTTTTCCTGTCAGCTATTAAAGGACTAAGGCAAAGCCCCCCTTTTGTTATATTGGAAACAGAACACTTTATCCATGGCAACATGAAATCCAACTTTGAACATTTCAACATATAAAAAAGGTATTAATGCTTTCTTTATTTTTTCATATTTTCCTAGTTCATAATGGCCATAATGACCTCTGACTCAGGCATTTCCTGTCAGTTACAGCCAAGTCAGAAACTCATCTCCTCCACATGTTTGTTAATCACTAGGAAATGCCCTCTCCATTGATCATTATTGCTTAATTACATAGTTAATCATTTTGATGGGAATGGAAATAGGGTTTTCTATTAATATATGAAGATTTTGAATTGGAGCTGTGCAGAACTTTTGAAACACCCTTAGAACTAGGAGAAAGATGTGAATTACGGAATTTAAACTTTTGGTGAAACACTCTGAGGTTCACGAGGATTCCTGGTTCTGCTGCTGAAGAAAGAATTATCTGGGCTGGCCATTCACTAAGAAATGCCTCTCCTTGGCTTAAACAGGAGCCAGAATGCTTGCCAGCCCCTTTAAGAAATAGAATGGGTGAGTGAACAAGTTAATTGTCATATGAAGGCATTAGAGATGTGGATTATTGAAGGCTAATGAATCTCCCTCACAAAAGGAACAAAAGGTAAGGGGAGAATCCGGTACCTGTGGGAATGCAATATTCACCAATGTCTTACACAAAAGGCATGCTTTGCCTGTTTTGCTTGAGATTTGCCTCAGGTTTTGGATTTGTAACATGAAATGAACTACGGTATATGGTCACATGTCTATGTTTAATTATGTACACTACTGTAAAATTAAACATCAGAGCAATTATTGGCACTTATGGACACTTGTCTGGAGAAAGTTAATACAGATTACTGTTGAATTACATATGTTTGAAGTATTTAAATTATACATTTATAGTTAAAATGCTGTGGCAGCTTAGGGCTTCAGTGAAGACACTACCAATGGGAGAGGTTCTCCCATTTGTGTAGTTAATCCACCTCTGTGAGAGGTGGTAGCCCTCCCACCGACATAGTACTGTTTATACTGAAGGTTAGGTTGGTATAACTGCGTTGCTCAGAGGTGTGGATTTTTGACATCCCTGAGCGATGTAGTTATACTGATGTAAGTTTGTAGTGTAGACCTGGCCTTAGTATCTGCTTGGATTTTATTGCAAACTTTCAATGAGCACTCCCAGTATTCCGGAAGTTCTCCTCCTCTGTGAGATGTATTGGAAATGATATTATAGGTACATAAAATTTAATGGACTGTTTAATATTAAGTACTGAAAGCATACTTGTAAGTGTAAACAAAGTATTTAAAGAAATTTTAGAGAGATGAGCTGTCAAAAGGGGAATAAAACTAAGGGCAACACCTTCCCAGTGCTATAGACTTTTTGGTTATTCTCTTGATTATTCATGTTACCCTGTTTTACATGCGTGTAACTCTGCTGACTTTAATGGAATTACTCCTTTAAACTGATATAAATTTGAGGAGAAACAGGCCTCCTGTCTCCAATTAATTTCCTTGCCAGCCCTCCATAAGTTGGGGAACTGGCATACAGAGTGTGCTGTAGAAAGATTAGTGGCCCATGTTCAGCTGTATATATCTGGCACCCAGGTGCCTGAATTGTTTTTATTGCCAGACAGCAAGTAACTGTGTTGTTTTTGGATATTTTTTTATTTTTGTTTCTTTTTTTCCACGATGGTCATCCACAGCTGTTATACAGAAATAGAAAGCAAGTTGTCCATGTACAGCATCAGTATTTATAATCTCCTGTTCATTGTCTGAACCGTAACCACTATTCCCACTCTCTTGTCACTGACTTGTTATCACATTCTATTTCTGTACACTTTTCCACTGACATAATGGATCAACCAATTTAAAGTCCTGACTTTTGGTCCATTTTTCAGGATACAGTCTATTTAATTGCTAACCCTGATACTTAAAAGTTGATTTGTATATTATAAACCCCGCCCCCACAAAAATGCTAGTCAGAGTATAAATCCCAGCACAAATATCCAGACTTCATATTTAGTTTTATGGACCATTAGTCTATTAGGCAAAGCCCTGTGTTGAAGGTGGGGGTACACCTGCACTATTCCAGGAGAAGCACATCTGCTGCTGCCCCATTTTATGGGGACCAACTTATTGCTCTAGCTGTACCAGTCCTATTACATGGTTCTATGTGTAGAGGGTTTGAGACATAGCCTTGCTCTCTCCTTGCCCTCTTTGGGGCACCAAGGACACCTGGGGAATAGGGAGGGAAGCAGTCCCTGAATTCCCCAGAGACTAAAGACAGTATTCTAGCTGGCCCATATGAAGGCCCTGCAAGAGAGGCTCCTTATCCTTTATTATAGTTGAAGCTGGTAGCAACACCTTTTTGGTTAAGGCTGCCTGACACGTTCCTTTCTAAGACCCTGTTTTTGGTCTCTCATAACTTTTTGCTATACTTCAGCTGTTCAGACAGAAATTTTCCATGGCATGTATTTGCTTGAGGATGACTTTTTTTAGGAAAGTTTCCACTGCCGTGAATCACTTCCTTGCCCCATTCTTTACCCTTCTGCATTTCAATCATATTACTTCCGTCTTCTCCTCCATGTTGCTTGGGCACTAGCAAGGGAGGCACTGAAAACACAGGAAAGTCTACCTACCTTATCTCAGTTCTAGTGGTTGGTGGCACAGCCCCGTTGGCAGCAAGGAGGAACAGTTTCAGGTAAAGTCGTGCTTATCCCCTGTATTCCTGGCCTGGCACATACTAAGTCAATCTGTGAGGGGAATGGGTGCATGCATACTCCAGTTGAGGCATAGGACCTGTGAGGAGCTAAAGCATGTTCAGTTTAGATGGAATCTTCAGAGATTTTAGCTGCCAAACTCTAAGAAGTTTCTCCTGAGTGTGTGTGAATGGAATTTTTTCAGAGACTAATAACTTGGCCAAATTTGAGCTATTTTTTCATTGGGATGTCAAAACACACATCCCGGACACCAACCCTCCCAACTGCATAAATTGAAGCCCTTGCTCCAAAGCTTGGAGGTTCTAAAGCACATCAAGAAAATTATTCTTATTCTTCTTTCAGCATGGGCAAAACAACATATTTCCCCCAAACCTTGTTTTTGGAAATGGCTGAATCATTTTAGCTGAAAGTTTCCAAACAAATTCATCCTTAGACAGATACTCAGCACAGAAAATTTCAGCCTGAATAGTGGTCATGTAGCGAAGTTATGAGCAATTGAAAACAGGTTCTTATAATAGAAAGTGTTAGGCCCTACCTATGCTGTCTATAATATTGGCCAGCATGTTTATGTTTCTTGGCATGATTATTGTAATATATTATATGCATGGATTCTGGGACACAGTATTCCATTCCCTCCAACCAACACAGGAATCCAGCTGTTCAGATTCTCACCAGGTTCAGTATTTCTCAGCCATCATATGTTCCTGGCCTGAAGGAACTAATTTTTAATTTTTTCAGAGGATGTCTATGTGATCTTCAGCCACTTGGGTCCATTTCCTTTCTGTGCCTTATCTTTAGCCATATGGGTCTTTCCTTCTCCTTAACAGTTCTGCTTTTTTTGGGGCCTTCTCTTGTTGTCCCTCCCTTCCAATTTCTGCCTAATTGGGCTGAGTATATTCATAATTCCAATACTAGCAATCCAAGCATTCTTAAATCATGAGTCAGACTCCCCCAAATCATGAGATTGGCTTAAAAATCTTGATTTTTTTTAAAGTAATAATAAATTTGAGCTTGATTTTAATTGCCTACTGGGTTTTGAGCCTTTACAGTGCATTTAAGTCATGTTTTCAAGCTTCTGTCTACAGCCATGAGATCTAGAAACTTACTCTTTATTTCTAAATGAAAGTTAAGATTCTCACCTAGTCACAAAACTCCAGGAGTAGAGGCTCTAAAAAAAA
The DNA here is from genome assembly GCF_027887155.1 of Malaclemys terrapin pileata. NCBI lineage: Eukaryota > Metazoa > Chordata > Testudines > Emydidae > Malaclemys > Malaclemys terrapin. The sequence goes on from NC_071505.1 coordinate 75,000,017, forward strand.
GGCACTAAATGTCATAAGTCTTACGTTAAAATCACAAGAGTTGCCCACACTAAGATCCATGTTCAAAGGTATAGTGTATTTCTATCCATACAAGAATCGACATATTCACTGTGCGGCTGTGGCGCTGGAAAGAGAACTCATGACCTTTACCTGCAAAACCAGAGGTGTAAGCTAAAAGAGAATCCCATTTTTCTGATGGTTGACTTTGTAAAGGACTCTCAGGAGGGCAGGATAATGATTAAATGTGTGAGGAGGTTTCATTCCATTTACTAGATGGGAAGTGTTGCCCATATAAATCTTAGAGTAGAGATAGAGTAGAAGCTAAGTCCCTAAGATTTCATTATAGGATAAATAGAAAGAAAAGACAGGAGAAACAAATGTAATTGAGCCCATAAGGGTCCTGGGCTGATGTCCCATCACAATGTACAAAGTCAACTGTACTGGTTGACTTCTCAGATCGTGAGGCCTGGATAAAGCTATAATTCAGTGCTTTTGGCACAGCGCTGTTGGTGTGTCAAATTGAACACCCCTAAGGGTTAAATTAATCCTTTTCTAATTCTGTGAAAAAAGTGAAAGGCCATCCTAGCTCTGAGACAGTTCTTTTCAATGTTCCTTATTGGAAGAGAACACGAGTTTGGACCCAAATATTTGCTGACACTTAGCAACGGAAACATGAATGAAATGAAAAATGATGAAAAATACAAATGACAATGGATATTTTTATAAATTGAAACAAATATTAAATAAAGTTTTCTGTAATAAGTTTTTTCCCAGTGTGGAAATCAACCTTTAAGGCCCCAGTCCAGCAAAGTCCTTAATCATGTGCTTAACTTTGTGAAACATGAGCAGTTCCAGGTCTTTCAATGGGACTATTCAGGTGTTTAAAATGAAGCATGTGCGTCAGTGCTCTGCTGGACTGAGGTCTACATTCAAACTGAATCTATAAGATTGAGGGTGTTTTAAATGTGTGATTGTGCAAGTGCTGGATGGTAGAGATTACAGGGACATGGAACACTGGGTCAGGGTCAATGCCAGACTTTGTATTTTTTTTACACAGACTCTTATCCCCATACTATATATTCGCTGGTGGCCATCCCTAAATAGTAGTTGTAAATGTTCTTAGCTAACACACATGGAGATATTGACACTGGAACAAGCCATTCCCTATTATCCCCTCAAAATTCCACCTCCTACAGGCTCAATCTAAGGTGAAGCTTGTATACAAGTTTAGATCCTTTTTATATTTACTGATGACTTTGAGAAGATTTGGGTTCTCACCTTGACTTTCCCTTCCCTCCTCAGTCTTTATATCACTGAGTGTATTAATAAAACGTGAATAGTTACAGCATGTGAATTTGGTCTGTAATTTAAAGTGTAGACAAAGTCTAGATCCTTCTAAGCCTACAGTCTGGAAAGAATTTGAGAATTTCCTTTGATTTGATTCCCTGACTTTCGCTCTATAAAAATACAGTAATACTGTAATAAAATGGAGTGGGGTATGTCTAAAGGCTTTATAATTAATCTGATTTTGAAGCTGGGCAAAGTGATTGAAACATCAAAGCTCTAATAGTAGGTTTCTCTCTCTTATATAAAGCCTAGTGTTATAGGTTGAGACCAAACCCATATGTAGTCCATAACAAACCCCTGCATTAAAAGAGTAAATAATGGTTAAAAATATCTTATTTTTTTCTTAAATGCAATAATTATGGATGACCTGCAATCAAAATCTCACAAGGCTTCAGGCTGTAATTCATTCTGAAATGCTGACTGCCAAAGTTAAGATACATTATCAGTCAGATAGAAGATCAGCACAAACAACCAAACTCTTTTTATTCCGAAAGTAGTGCATGTGGCTGGATTAATTTTAAAATGAAAGACAAGATAAAGCTGCATCTTTCGTTTAAAGATTCTGGGCCTGATTCACACGCTGCCTTATGCTCTTTGCACCTGTGCAAAGTGGATATGAAATTTTAGCATTCTGATTTATTAGCAGTTTTGGCCCACTTTGCACACATTTAATGATTCCGAGTGCAAAGCAGTGGAGAATCAGGCCTTCATAAGATATAGGACAGGGATTGGCAACCTTTGGCACACGGCCTGCCAGGGTAAGCCCCCTGGCGGGCCGGGACAGTTTGTTTACCTACCAAGGAACTACTATGCCAGCCAGGAATCACCAGAACTGAGCATGCTCCAGCCACACCCATTACCTACCTTGACATTCTCCAAGCATGCCCCATATGGTTGGGGTGGGAGGGACTAAGAAGGGGGTGACCTGGAGACAGCTATGCTAGGTTTAGGATGCCAGAGGAATCCTCAGCTGCATGATTAATGCTCCTTTATGGTCCCTTTGAGGCACCAGAATAGGGCAGTGGGATTGGATCGTGGTGAAAAATCTGATCCTCAGTTGCCCTTTGTCAAGTATTACAAAATTTTATTTATTTATTTGGTTTATAAATAAACTAGGGAATGTACAGTGTAAAACAAAACCAGAATAAATCTAATGATAAATAACTCTCTCATCCCCTCAACCAGGCAGGGTCTCAAATTTCTACCTCTTTAACAATTCCTCTCCTTTACACCTTGACCTTCTTCAACCCTCCCTTTTCTCAAAATGCTGGAGAACTGAAAAGCCCTGCAGTGTGCCTTGAAGTTCAACAAACAGGCTCTTTTGGACCAACTTTTTCATCCCTCAATAAAAAGAACCTGTCAGCAGCTCCCTCCCTCCATACAGACATACGACATGTGTCCCCATGTTCCTAGACATAAAGCCCAACCATACAATTTACTGGATCAAAATGGGTTTTTCATTAGGGCCTACAGTATTTTATAGCATTTGGCATATCTCTGTGAACTGTAAATCATGTCACACTAGCTTTCTTGGTGTGATGACACACTGAAATGCCAAAATGTGACATGTCACATATCAAGATATGCTGCAATCAGATTTTGTATAATTGTATTTCTTTTGGGTAGTCTCAGACTTACTGTTTTGAAACAGTTATGTAGAATGAAGAACATTTTAAACCTTTATTAGGTTATATGTGGATGATTTATTAAATGAATATTTTAGATACTGTTTGAAGTTATCCATATAGTATCTGTCACAGACAAAAGCAGTATATATAAATGAATGAGTAGGATCTCATTCTTTGGTTTATGGATCTAGGGAGCCTCACAAATCCAGAGGATGTCTCTAGGTTGTTAAATTTTGCCTTTGGGTCTCTGAGGTAACAGGAAGATGTCAAATCACCTGTGGGCAGACAGTTCCGTATTGACTATCCATCTGAGGAAGATCATATTAATCGTTTATTTCAACAAGTGTATGGAATAAATTTCACTCTAGATGTTGCCTTTTGGCACATCTGTTTTAAATGGTCATGCCCATTTGGGAATATTCTATCCTATCCCATATGCAGAAGATGTGTGTATTTGGCCTAAGGCACGTTTTGGAGCATAATAGAACCCAAATGGAGCCACGGTTTAGTAGCTAGTTTGCTGTTAGCCCCTCAATTGAACAGATTATTACACTTTCTGGTGGGATGCAGATGCAAATCTGAGGCCAGAATTGGTTCTTGAGTTACTGCAGTCAAATTCTGAGCCCTTTGGATTGTGCCACATTACAGCTACTGTTTCTAGATATTACTGTTAAATAAATGATGAGGTTTAAACATTCCAAGCCGAGAATAGTTCTGTACTGTACTGAAACTTGAGATCTCTGCTATTTTAGGAATCAAGATGTGAGGGGGAAAAAAGATTTGGCTTTGGGGTGATTTCAAAATATTTTATACATATATATATTTATAAAACTAACGAGTACAAATGGACATAGAAACCTAGAATCTCAGCTTGTGTAAATTGGCACAGCTCTGCTAAAAGTGTTGAAGATCTGGAACGAAGGTCCAAATTCTCTTCACATTTACTCCTGTGTATGTGCATTTTAACTCCATTTACTTCAATGACATATCTCTGGATTTGCACAGGTTTGCTGGAGAGGAGAATTAGCACTAGAAAATGTCAGAAAGCCAGAGTTGGGGAATTGTGAACAACTTTCAGTCTGGAATTCAGCCCTGCTGTACCGTGAGTCCAAATCAGAATTCACTGCATGACAGGGCATCTATGCAATAGTGTTTTATTAATGTTTCAATAATGTTTCCCACTCGAAATGAAACACGACTTACAGAATTTCACCAATTCACTTCTGATTAAGAAATAAGGCTTATAAATTCTGAGCCCTGTCAACAGAGCTACATTAGAGTCAATGCTCCTGGAATACCTATTTGCTAAGCAAGTCATTTGAAGTCTCCTGCTTGCTTTCATTATGAAGTAATGAGACTAAAATCCAAGCCTTGTGAATAATGTTGTATTTTAGGGGCTTGATCCCACTCCCATTGATGTCAATATGAATTTGTCATTGACTGGAATAAGAGCAAGATCAAGCCCATAGTTACTGCTCTCAGAGTTCTTACCACTAATTGATGAAGACCATACATTCCATTTTCTTTACAGTAAGAACCCATATTAGCCAACCACATCACTCAATGTCTCCCACTTATTTTATTATATTTACTTAGAAGTTGTATTACAAAATCTGTCAATCAGGGGGGGGTTATTTTTTGTTTGCTTCCTTGTTTGTTTTTGACAGATGCCTCTAGCTCCTATTAGAAATAGGAGCTCAAGGAAATGTGCAGAATGTTTACCTTTATTTAAGGAAACAAAAAAGATTATCCTGTGTAATGTTAATGTTTTGTTAAAATAGAAAGGAAAAATTAAACTAAATGTGTAAACCTTTGGCTCACAACGTATATTGTGAAGCCTATCATGCTCAAGTAATCTGACTAGAGAGCCTCCAACCCTGGGAACTAGTTACTTAGACTGGCAATATAAAGATAGTATTTAAATGGATACTAATATGTCAGTATTATGGATGAGATTGTTGCTTGCCTTACACACAAGCCCAGGAGAGTAATGAGACATAAGGTTCCCTTGTGCTGTCCTACACGAGGGAGGGAGAGCAGCCGCTGTGAGGCTTCTACTCCCGATCATGCATATAGGCAGCGAGTGGATGAGCAGGGTGGATAGTGGGTGAAAACTTGGCTCTGCCTCTCCTCTGGCCAGTGGAGGCAGAGGATGTAATCTGTTACTGGTATAGAGCAGTGGGAAATTACTTTTTTCCTGGCACAACACACTCTTGGGGGAAAGACTAGTGTCTGATGCTCAGTCTGGTCCCTGCTCTGTTCCTGGGGCAGCACAGGTATTTGCTGCCCCTTACTCTGAGGGTATGTCTACACTACGAAATTAGTTCGAATTTATAGAAGCCGGTTTTATTGAAATCGGTTGTATACAGCCGATTGTGTATGTCCACACAATAAAATGCTCTAGGTGCTCTAGTCGGCAGACCGCGTCCACAGTACGAGGCTAGCGTCGACTTCCGGAGCATTGCACTATGGGTAGCTATCCCACAGCTATCCCACAGTTCCCGCAGTCTCCGCCGCCCCTTGGAATTCTGGGTTGAGATCCCAATGCCCGGATGATGCAAAACAGTGTCGCGGGCGGTTCTGGGTACATGTCGTCAGGCCCCTCCCTCCCCCGTCACAGCAACGGCAGACAATAGATTCGCGCCTTTTTACCTGGGTTACCTGGGTTACCTGTGCAGACAACATGGAGCCCGCTCAGCACAGCTGAGCTCACTGTCACCATATGTCCTCTTGGTGCCGGCAGACGTGGGACTGCATTGCTACACAGCAGCAGCTGCTAACTGCCTTTTGGCGGTAGACGGTGCAGTAGACTGGTAGCCTTCATCGGCGATCTGGGTGCTGGCAGCCGTGGGGCTTGCCTTTTGGCAGTAAATGGTGTATTATGACTGTTAGCCGGCCTATTACAAGTTGGGTCATCGCACATTAGCAGAGTCTTCCCTGAGCAGCAGCTCGTGCAATAGGCCTGATGACCATCGTCATACACCGCCCCGTATTTGCTGCCAAGCACCCAGAAAGATGCCGAGGGCTATCAGTCACGCTGCACCGTCGTCTTAAGATGTAAAAAATAGATTTTCTCTGTATTCATTTGCTTCCCCCTCCCTCCGTCAAATCAACGGCCTGCTAAACCCAGGGTTTTCAGTTTAATCTTTGGGGGGGACCAGTCTGTGACAGTTGTTTGTGTCTCTCCCTGATGCACAGCCACCGTTCTTTATTTTAATTCCCTGTGCCTGTACGCCATGTCGTCACTCGGCCCCCCTCCCTCCTTCCCCTAGGCCGTCAGATACTACGTTTGCGCCACATCTCAGAGAGCCGAGAAGCGGTTCGCGCCTTTTCTTTGAATTCTGGGTTGAGATCCCAATGCCCGGATGATGCAAAACAGTGTCGCGGGCGGTTCTGGGTACATGTCGTCAGGCCCCTCCCTCCCCCGTCACAGCAACGGCAGACAATAGATTCGCGCCTTTTTACCTGGGTTACCTGGGTTACCTGTGCAGACAACATGGAGCCCGCTCAGCACAGCTGAGCTCACCGTCACCATATGTCCTCTGGGTGCTGGCAGACGTGGGACTGCATTGCTACACAGCAGCAGCTGCTAACTGCCTTTTGGCGGTAGACGGTGTAGCATGAGTGATAGCCGTGGGGCTGGCAGCCGTAGGGCTGCATTGCACCAGCCCCTTCCAGGCGATGGTATATTATGACTGGTACCCGTCATCGTCGTACTGGAGTGGCTGTCAATCATGGCCACCTGGGCAGACATGCTACTGTCTCGATGATGACGGTTACCAGTCATAATATACTATTTTCTGCCAATTGCCCAATATTGTCTGCTAAGCACCCAGAAGAGGCCGAGGGCGATGCTGGGTGCTGGCGGACGTGGGGCTGGCAGACGTGGGGCTGCATTGCTACACAGCAGCAGCCCCTTGCCTTTTGGCAGATGATGGTATATTATGATTGGTACCCATCGTCATCGTACTGGTATGGCTGTCACTCATGCTGCAGCGTCGGCTGCCACCTTAAGATGTAAAAAATAGATTTGTTCTGTATTCATTTGCTTCCCCTTCCTCCGTGAAATCAACGGCCTGCTAAGCCCAGGGTTTCCAGTTTAATCTTTGGGGGGACCATTCTGTGTGACAGTTGTTTGTGTTTCTCCCTGTTCCTGTACCTGTACGCCATGTCGTCACTCGGCCCTCCCTCCCTCCCTCCCGCCCTCCTTCTCCTGGTCCATCAGATACTACTTTCGCGCCTTTTTTCTGACCAGGCGCCATAGCTAGCACTGGGATCATGGAGCCCGCTCAGATCACCGCGGCAATTATGAGCACTATGAACACCACGCGCATTGTCCTGGAGTATATGCAGAGCCAGAACATGCCAAGGCGAAACCCGGACCAGGCGAGGAGGCGATTGCAGCGCGGCGACGAGAGTGATGAGGAAATTGACATGGACATAGACCTCTCACAAGGCACAGGCCCCAGCAATGTGGAAATCATGGTGTCACTGGGGCAGGTTGATACCGTGGAATGCCGATTCTGGGCCCGGGAAACAAGCACAGACTGGTGGGATCGCATCGTGCTGCAGGTATGGGACGATTCCCAGTGGCTGCGAAACTTTCGCATGCGTAAGGCCACTTTCATGGAACTTTGTGACTTGCTTTCCCCTGCCCTGAAGCGCCAGAATACCAAGATGAGAGCAGCCCTCACAGTTGAGAAGCGAGTGGCGATAGCCCTGTGGAAGCTTGCAACACCAGACAGCTACCGGTCAGTCGGGAATCAATTTGGAGTGGGCAAATCTACGGTGGGGGCTGCTGTGATCCAATTTGCCAGGGCAATGAAAGACCTGGTGATAGCAAGGGTAGTGACTCTGGGCAACGTGCAGTCAATAGTGGATGGTTTTGCTGAAATGGGATTCCCAAACTGTGGCGGGGCCATAGACGGAACCCATATCTCTATCTTGTCACCGGAGCACCAAGCCACCGACTACGTAAACCGCAAGGGGTACTTTTCAATGCTGCTGCAAGCCCTGGTGGATCACAAGGGACGTTTCACCAACATCAACGTGGGATGGCCGGGAAAGGTACATGATGCTCGCGTCTTCAGGAACTCTGCTCTGTTTCGAAAGCTGGAGGAAGGGACTTTCTTCACGGACCAGAAAGTGAACATTGGGGATGTTGAAATGCCTATCGTGATCCTTGGGGACCCAGCCTACCCCTTAATGCCATGGCTCATGAAGCCGTACACAGGCAGCCTGGACAGGAGTCAGGACCTGTTCAACTACAGGCTGAGCAAGTGCCGAATGGTGGTGGAATGTGCATTTGGACGTTTAAAAGCGCGCTGGCGCAGCTTACTGACTCGCTCAGACCTCAGCGAAAAGAATATCCCCATTGTTATTGCTGCTTGCTGTGCGCTCCACAATATCTGTGAGAGTAAGGGGGAGACCTTTATGGCGGGGTGGGAGGTTGAGGCAACTCGCCTGGCCGCTGATTACGCGCAGCCAGACACCAGGGCGGTTAGAGGAGCACAGCAGGGCGCGGTGCGCATCAGAGAAGCTTTGAAAATGAGTTTTGTGACTGGCCAGGCTACTGTGTGAAACTTCTGTTTGTTTCTCCTTGATGAACCCTCCAACCCCCCCCCCCCGACCCGGTTCACTCTACTTCCCTGTAAACCAACCACCCCACTCCACCCTCCCCTCCCCTCCCGCTTGCAGAGGCAATAAAGTCATTGTTTTTTCACATTCATGCATTCTTTATTAGTTCCTTACAGAGGTAGGGGGATAATTGCCAAGGTAGCCTGGGATGGGTGGGGGAGGAGGGATGGAAAAGGACACACTGCATTTTAAAACTTTAACTCTTATTGAAGGCCAGCCTTCTGATGCTTTGGCGATCATCTGGGGTGGAGTGACTGGGTGGACGGAGGCCCCCCCACCGTGTTCTTGGGCGTCTGGGTGAGGAGGCTATGGAACTTGGGGAGGAGGGCTGTTGGTTACACAGGGGATGTAGCGGCGGTCTCTGCTCCTGCTGCCTTTCCTGCAGCTCAACCATACGCTGGAGCATATCACTTTGATGCTCCAGCAGACGGAGCATTGCCTCTTGCCGTCTGTCTGCAAGCTGACGTCACCTATCGTCTTCAGCCCGCCACTTGCTCTGTTCTTCCCGCGATTCAGCCCGCCACCTCTCCTCTCGTTCATATTGGGCTTTTCTCATCTCCGACATTGACTGCCTCCACGCATTCTGCTGTGCTCTATCAGCCTGGGTGGACATCTGCAGCTCCGTGAACATCTCGTCCCTCGTCTTACGTTTTCTCTTTCTAATGTTCACGAGCCTCTGCGAAGGAGAAACATTTGCAGCTGGCGGAGGAGAAGGGAGAGGTGGTTAAAAAAGACACATTTTAGGGAACAATGGGTACACTCTTTCATTACAAGGTCGCATATTTCGGCTTGCAGGCAGCCATCGTAGGCCACAGTGTTTTGGCTTTTTTAACCTTCTTAACATGCGGGAAAGGTTGCAAACAGCAGCGCATTTCCCATATCAAGGATGAATTGGGTTGTCCATTTAAAATGGGGTTTCAATGTAAAAGGAGGGGGCTGCGGTTTCCCGGTTAACATGCGGCACAAACACAAGTAAACCACCCCCCCCCCCACACACACACGATTCTCTGGGATGATCACTTCACCCCTCCCCCCCACCGCGTGGTTAACAGCGGGGAACATTTCTGGTCAGAAGAGCAGGAACGGGCGCCTGTGAATGTCCCCCTTAATAAAATCACCCCATTTCAACCAGGAGAGCTTTCTGGAGATGTCCCTGGAGGATTTCCGTTCCATCCCCATACACGTTAACAGACTTGCTTGCTTTTTTTTTGTAATGTTTACAAATATTTACAAAGTTACACTCACCAGAGGTCTCCTGTGTGCCCTGAGGGTCTTGGGTGAGTTCGGGGGTTACTGGTTCCAGGTCCAGGGTCACAAACATATCCTGGCTGTTGGGGAAACCGGTTTCTCCGCTTCCTTGCTGCTGTGAGCTACCTACAGTACCTCCATCGTCATCTTCCTCGTTCCCCGAACCGTCTTCCCTGTGTGTTTCTCCAGTGAGAGAGTCATAGCACACGGTTGGGGTAGTGGTGGCTGCACCCCCTAGGATCGCATGCAGCTCCGCGTAGTAGCGGCAAGTTTGCGGCTCTGCCCCGGACCTTCCGTTTGCTTCTCTGGCTTTGTGGTAGGCTTGCCGTAGCTCCTTAATTTTCACGCGGCACTGCTGTGTGTCCCTGTTATGGCCTCGGTCCTTCATGGCCTTGGAGTTCTTTTCTAATACTTTTCCATTTCTTTTACTGCTACGGAGTTCAGCTATCACTGCTTCATCTCCCCATATGGCGAGCAGATCTCGTACCTCCCGTTCGGTCCATGCTGGAGCTCTTTTGCGATCCTGGGAGGACTCCATGACGGTTACCTGTGCTGATGAGCTCTGCGTGGTCACCTGTGCTCTCCACGCTGGGCAAACAGGAAATGAAATTCAAACCTTCGCGGGTCTTTTCCTGTCTACCTGGTCAGTGCATCTGAGTTGAGAGCGCTGTCCAGAGCGGTCACAATGAAGCACTGTGGGATAGCTCCCGGAGGCCAATAACATCGAATTCCGTCCACACTACCCCAATTCCGACCCGCAAAGGCCGGTTTTATCGCTAATCCCCTCGTCGGAGGTGGTGTAAAGAAACCGGTTTAAAGGGCCCTTTAAGTCGAAAGAAAGGGCCTCGTTGTGTGGACGTGTCCAGGCTTAATTCGGTTTAACGCTGCTAAAGTCGACCCAAACCCGTAGTGTAGACCAGGCCTGAGTGTCAGGAATTAGGGTTTGCAGCTAAGCCTGGGACCAGCTAGCTCTATCTCTGCAGAGAGCAACAGGAGGCTCACCGCTGAATCACATTTGGCTGGCAGCAGAATCACCTGATTGGCCAAACTGCCTGACTGGCTGAAGGAATCAGACCTACTCTTAAGACCACCAGCAGCAGGGCACTGGCTGCTCAAAGCATTTGCCCATGCCTATGTTAGCACCTGCTTGTTCCAGTTCTGTTCCTGCCCTGCCTCACTCCAGGTAACCTGGTTCTGACTCTTGGATCTGATTCTGGCTCTGAACCTTGGCTTTGGTATCTTGCCTTGGGCTCCAGCTCTGACTCCTATTCCTGGTTTCCAACTTATGTTCTAACCATTAGGAATGAGTGCCCACCTCCCAGTCTCTGACACTGAGTGGATGATTAGTTGACCATCTTGTCCTCTATTTTCAATTATACTCAATTTTTTAGTTTGTAAACTATATCCCAATGCAACATAAAATCTGTTACAAATACATTTTAGATTGAGAAATTCTCAGAGTAGGATCAGAATTCCTTGAAGATTTGGGAAAATCCTTGCACAAAGTAGGTGCTAGCATAAGTAAATCAATTAATATAATAAACTGTGAAAATATTTATACTCGTTTGCCACCTATTGGTCTTAAGCCTGTAGTGAACATAGTTCCCACTGACTTGGAAAGGAATTCTGCCTTATCATGCCCACTATACCACTATCCAGTCCAGAAGAGCCTCCATGAGGCACCAGTGGATGCTTCTGCTAGGGTGACCACCTTTTCAAAAAGCGAAAATTGGACACATGCAGGAGCCCCTCCTCCTCTATGGCCCCACCCACAGCTCCTCCTCTTCCTCCTGAGGCCCTGCTCCCTGGTCAGGTCAGAAGCTGGATCCAGGCAGTGGTAAGAGCTATCCAGGGAGCCTGGGCTCTCCATCTGCCCTGGGCTGGGGGCCAGGGTGCCCAAGACCAGTGCCCAGCCTGTGTCCCTGCCCCCCAGGGTGCACTGCCCAGGGCAGGTGGAGGGTCTAGGACTCTGGAGCTCCCCACAGTGACCTGGGCTCCCTGAGCAGCTCTTAATACTGCCCAGCCTAGCTTCTGGCCTGGCCAGAGGCAGGGCCTCCAGAGGAAGAGACGAAGCAAGGGGTAGGGCCTCGTGGCAAGCGGGGACTAAGGGAGAGGCTGGTGCTGCTCCTGAGCCTTGGGCAGGCACAGAGTGGCACCTCAGGGAATCCAGGACAAATGCTGTCCCAGAGTTGGGGACTGTCCCACCCAATTTGGCATCAGAGGTCACCCTAGCTTCTGGCCACATAAAAATGCTGCTACTTAGACTCAGAGTTTCAGTCTCTGCCTCAGCCTCCTGAGCTACATAACCATGGAACCAATCCCATTTCTAATAGGGAATCTGCCATCTTCTAAAGTGTGCAATGTTGAATTAGTTGTTCCATGTCGCCCCTCCCTCCTCCATGTTTATGACTCTACTCAGATCAGGACAGCTGCTGTGATTCGCAGAGTACGAAATCGAGCACTTGAGGTGTGCTGAGAGGAGTAGGCTATGTTACCATAAGGCAGAGGTAGGCAAACTATGGCCTGTGGGCCTCATCCGGCCCGCAGGACCCTCCTGCCCAGCCCCCAAGCTCCTGGCTGGGAGGCTAGCCCCCGGTCCCTCCCGTGTTGCCCCCCCTCCCCCTCAGCTCGCTCGCTCTGGTGGGAGCTCTGGGCGGTGGGACTGAGCTTCTGGGGCAGCACAGCTGGTGGTGACGGCAGCATTGGCATGGCCTGGCTCCAGCCGGGTGGTGTGGCTGTAGCGCCGCCAGCCACCGGTGCTCCAGGCAGCGCGGTAAGGGGGCAGGAAGCAGGGGGCATTGGATAGAGGGAAGGGGAGTTCAGAGTGGTCTTCAGGGGGCGGGGATGTGGATGGTGATCGGGGGGGAAACAGAGGGTTGAATGGGGGCAGGGGTCCTGGGGTGCAGTCAGGAAGGAGGACGGGTTGGATCATAGGGGTTCTGGGGGAAGTCAGGGGATAGGGAGAAGGGTGGTTGGATGGGGCAGGGGTCCCGGGGAGGCCGTCAGGAATGAGAGGAGGGGTTGGATGGGTGGCGTGGGTCTGGGGGTGGTCAGGGGACAGGGAGTGGGGTGTGTGTGGATGGGGCAGGGGTCCCAAAGGGGCTGTCAGAGAATGGGGGGATTGGATGGGGCAGGAGTCCCGGGGGGGGGGGGGGGGGGCAGATAGGAGGTGGGGACCAGGCCACGACTCCCTCCCCTAACCGGCCCTCCATACAATTTACGAAATCCTATGGCCAAAAAGTTTGCCCACCCCTGCTGTAAGTTGTACAGCCCGTTAGACTGCTCAAAGGAGACCCACACAGGGTAGAGTAGGAGGGTAAACTAAGCAGGCTTTTGTTAACAAGACTTTCTAATACATACTCTGCTCCCTGCAGCACAGCTCATCAGGAACTGCTCACATGCACTCAGAGGGAGCCGGTATATCAGACATCTCCCGTGCCTCTTTTAAGGGAACAATGTGCCAATTATCTAACTGCATGAATACAATATACTATGTATTCCTTATACAAAGCTCTGGAGTTTAGTATGCAGGATCCCTTTCCAGGTTCCCCTTGAATTGGTGTAGCTTTGGATCTTTTTTTAACTCAGAGCTATGCCTAACAGGCGTAGGTTTGCACTATTTTAGATTCCTTGTTCATATTTCTTCCATTCTGACCTATGGCCTGATCCTGCTCTCACTGAAGTCCAATGCGTGTTCTACTAAGGCTGTACAACATATATATATTCTGGAGCTCTGCATCTTAATGCCAGATGAGAATCTCGCTCACAATGTGAAATCACTTGCCAGGATTTCATAACTCTGTATTCAATTTATATTCTCTCATTTCCCATGGATTTATATGCTAAATTCAGCTCATAGCTTTCTTTTAATCAGTGTTAGTGGGGGGGGAAAATCTATTTTAAGGCTGGGGTAAGAATTGTCATGGTTATTGAGTTAATTGACAAGTGACATCTGTGAACATTTTTCTTTTAATTTTTTTTGATGGAAAATTCTGAAAAAAACGTTAGTTTACATAATTTCCTTAGTGTAGTTCAGAAAATAATCATTTATTTCAAATACTTTAGGGATAATGCATGATTTAAATGGAGTCCCTCCAGACCTGAAAGGGTTTATTCATAATAATGAACTGGAGCACTAAGACATAAATATGTAGTATAATGCTGACAAATTTCACTTTTCCCCAACTGTGTGGGCTAGAGACTTCTTTTGGACGTTATGTTTCTTTTTAAAGGAAAAGCTGAGATTCTCCTCTAACAATGACTCCATGAACTGGGACTTTAAGAAAAATACCAAGTTGCTTGAGCCTAATGATAAAATTGTGTTGTCTGACAACATTGCATAAGTCTAGAGATGGCCAGAGAAAAATTCTCCCTGTGCTGGGGAGGTAGCATAATGTGAGTAAACTTCTCTCTCTCCAAGACACAATCTAGTTAACGGTGTACTCCTGAAGCCGCACAGTTATACACTGATCCTTACTAAGCACTTATGACAAAGCGACAGTTGAGGCCTTAATTGATAGGCTATTTTAACATATATAAATAAAGTCAGATATTGTACTGTAATTTTAATATTAGATTTCTAGAACATCTGGTTTAGCAAGAGGACAGATTTCTGTAAGCTCTTACGTTTAAGTGGCATGCACTCCCATACTTTTTGTTTTACCTGATCACTGATAGTTCTGTATATTTTTGCATACATTTTGATATTTTTTCCCTGCTGTCTGGTTTTAGCCTGTGCCTTGGCAACTTCTGACCTCAGAATCTGTGGCATCGTTATGGAAAGAATTGTTTAAATCCCTCATCTACCAAAGGCAGAAGTTCCAAGGAGAAAGAAAACACACAAATTGTAAGACAAATAAATTCACAATCAGTGTTTTTGCCACGCTTACTTATAAAATTCCTCAAGGGTTCATTTAAATGGTATACATAGAAATATATTCTACGGAGAAATTTGCATGCCTTGACTGAGGGCTTTGTATTTTAATTAGTAGAAGGATATTTTAATTACCAAAAAAAATCAAAAAGTTTTATATATTACATGCAGATGATATACATACACATTTTGTACATATGTGTATATATCAATCAAAACCAAACATTTAGGAAAGCAGACATATTTATGTATTTTGTACATATATATATGTTATGAGTCAGTTCTGAAACAACTTATCCTCCCTGTAGAGTCATATGTAGAGTCAAATGTTTAGCATGTAAATTAAAACCAGACAATTGTGTCCTTCACTTAGACCAGATTATTTTTCTTAAAAATAAATAAATAAATAAATATATTAAACACCAAAAAAACCTTTCGATGAGTCTAACAGACATTGGACAAAGCCCAAAGGTCTGGGCAGCAACAGGCCTAGGAATTAGTTGCTCAGACAATGGATGGAACAGGAACAGGAAGTTTTATACCTCATAGTTTCTAATCAGCACTCTGTTAGTCATTTGACCCTTCTGAGTTGGCAAATGTAACTTCTGGTGGTGGGGCATTAGTCATGGTTCCCTTTTCAACCCTTGTAGCTTGGTAGAACAGTGGCTAGGGCTCCCGTTCAGCAGACCTGGGTTCAAGACCTGTAACAGCTATATTGTGTTTTATTGACTTTTTTTAAATACAAACATTTATTGAAAAACACATGATACAGCAAGAATTTTCAAAGCCACTAGCTTCTTGACATGCATGTTCATAGCAAAAGGAAGTTTTTAACCAATTAAGTGATTTTTCAAAGACATGCCTGAGAGCATCCCTGGCAGGCCACCCCTAAAGTTTAGATACTCTTGGTGTGGCCAAGAATTTAGGAGGTGAAGTATAGTGGCAGGGCAGGAGAGAGACTCAAAGAGTGGGTAAGAGAAAGGCAGAAGTGGCTAGCTTAGTTGTCAGGACAGTCAGGCAGTGTTTATGGGGGAGAGGAAGGGGCAGAAGGAGACAAGGGGTGCTTGTGATTAGCAGTGGACAGCGGAGGCCAGGGAATAGTCCATAGTGAACATCCTCTGCTTCCTGAGGAGGCTGAGGGAAAAGAGGCAACCAATTCAGAGTCAACTTTTTAGCATTTGTACAAATCTAAATAAGCAATGACAATAACTCAGAGGCTATGGAGAGTCTATGATGGTTGGAAGGACATCACGTGTGTAGTTTTGAAAATAAGGCACTCACTAATAGGCCCTGCATCTATATGCCCTGGGCAAGAGGGCTTAGAATTTTGGCCAGAGTTTCAAAGAATATTTTATTAACTTTTGAAAATTCCTATAAACATATGGATAATCCAGGCTGGCTGCCTTTAATATCTTTTAGGTACCCAGCTAGATGTTTTTGAACATGCTAGCCTATATCTTATCCAGATTTGTAGTTAATTTATAATGATATTTTGGCACTAGAATTTAGTTTTCAATTAATCTTACATGTGCGTTCGTCATCTCCTTACTTTAACACTAGAAAGCTCCATCAATTACTTTTTCCTTGGTATTGTAAATTTTGGAAGATCTAGTTTACTTTCCCTCCCTATTGCTTACTTCCTGTATTTAATAATACCATGCATTTAAATAAAATCGCTTTATAATGAAAGATTCCAAATGACTGCTAATTTTTGTAGATCTAGGATTCACTTTACCCACCTCTGAAAATCAGCCACCTCCGGGATGTAATTTAATACTATGTAACAATTTAAGAGAAATGAAGAAGGATGCCATAGACAGCTGAAACTGCAGAGGAAATGTTCGGCATTTATACATACACACACACACACACACACTAGAGCTAGCACCTCAGCTCGTGTCAATCAACATTCTCCGATTGAAGTCAATGGAGCTATACTGAGTTACATTAGGAGAGGATCTGACCCATTACTGTGTCTCTTTACAAAGACTGAAATAAGTCCCAAATCTTACTGTGTTTTATGATACAAGAAGCACTGTAGGTTGATGCTAAGCCAGGGGTGGGCAAACTTTTTTGCCTGAGGGCCACATCGGGGTTCTGAAATTGTATGGAGAGCCAGGTAGGGAAGGCTGTGCCTCCCCAAAAAGCCGAGCCCCCGCCCCCATCCCCCCTCCCACTTCCCGTCCCCTGACTGCCCTCCTCAAAACCCCCAATCCCCACTGTTCCTTGTCTCCTGACCATCTCCTCCTGGGACCCCCCACCTCTAACCGCCCCCTGGGGACCCCACCCTCTTATTCAATCTTCCCTGCTCCCGTCCCCTGACTGCCCCAACCCCTATCCACACCCCCGCCCCCAGATAGGCCCCCCAGAACTCCCAAACCTATCCAACCGCTCCCTGCTCCCTGTCCCCTGACTGCCCCCTGCAATCCCCTGCCCTTTATCCAACCCCCCCCCCACTCTCCGCCCCCTTATAATGCCACTCAGAGCACCAGGACTGGCAGCTGCGCTGCCCAGCCGGATCCAGCCACGCCGCTGCGCAGTCTAGAGCACAGGACAGGCCGACAGCTCTTGCAGCCACGCTGCCCGGAAGAAGCGCACAGCCCCGCCACCCAGAGCGCTGGCGGCATGGCGAGCTGAGGCTGCAGGGGGGGAGGGGAGGACAGCATGGGAGGGGCCGGGGGCTAGCCTCCCCTGGGAGCTTAAGGGGCAGTGCAGGACGGTCCCGCGGGCTGGATGTGGCCCATGTGCCATAGTTTGCCCACCTCTGTGCTAAGCTAACTGTTACTGGTTAGAAATATGCTATGACCTCATTATAATGTAATTTTTGTGAGCAAGAAAGGAGGCATGCAGTAATGTATAGTTCACAGTGAAAGGGGAGGAGTTCCCTTGGAGGTTTTCTGCTAATCCGGTAGCTGTTATAGCAGAACTTTAAAATGCCCCACAGTTCCTTCCTTCCCTTATGATGTAGCAGTGAGAGATTGAAACCCCCTGATCCATTTGTCACTTTCTTTTCATTCCATTATGGTGACCGGGATGGCTTTCAGAACTGTCCAACAGCTGAAGGCATTCACGTCATGAGGGCCATATATGCGTGTAGACAAATAGAAGAGAATCAGGCAGAATAGCTGAAGCAAATCTGGTAAATTTTAGTGGTAAATCTCCGGCTTCTTACATCTCTCATGATTCTGTTAAGAATTTCCTTTACAGAATTACAAGAAAAAACTGATTTACCTTTAAAAACTCAAATTTAGTTTTCTAGCATGGGACTTAAAGTGACAACTAGCCTCTGATGCTGCAAATAGGTCCCCATAAGTAGACTCCGCTTTTCTGCAGAGGCCCACTAAAGTCAGTGGTGTTCTGCTGGGGCACAGGTCATTGCAGGGTCATGGTCATAATCAACAACGAGGCAGACATTCTGTGTTAGTAAATTGAAGATGCTTAAAAATGTTTCTGTTAAGACCACCTTGCTCTATATAATGCTATATAGTCTTTAGATTTCTTAACTCTCTGTAGCATCTTACAAGTGCCCAAAGGCTCATGAATAAGTATGAAAGTTTCAAATGTAAAATTGTTCTTGTTTTACATAGTCAAAACCGCTGCTTAATTAGCAATTCACTCTTAAAGCAAAATCCTCCCATGAGATCTACAACGAGGATTTGAGATCCACAGCAGAAATAGTTTCTTATCTTAGTTTTAATACAGAATTTGGAGTTCCCCTGATGTTTCCAGGTTCTGAGTAGGGGTTATCACTGGCTCTATACCTAGGCTTACCAGACAGCAACTGTGAAAAAACAGGATGGGGGTGGGGGGGGGGGGTAATAGGTGCCTATATAAGAAAAAGTCCCCAAAAATGTGACTGTCCCTTTAAAAATGAGATATCTGGTCATCCTATCTATACCTCATTGTGTCAGGGTTGCTGCATATGAAAAACGATTTAGCTATGGTTAATAAATGGAAGACCCCAATTTCAAACATGGATATCCAAGAACTATCTAAAGTAAAACCTATGTCAGATGCCAAATTTATTTTCTTTCTCAGGATATTCATTTACATATTTCTTTATTAATTATTCCAGTGTGTGTAAAAGTGTCATTGCCAGGCTAAAGGCACTTTAACAGTTATTTAAAAAAACATAATGCAAAATGAGAACGCAAATAATGCATCTAGCCTGACATAATGCTAATCCACGTGGCATTATACATCAACCAAGAGATAGCCAGATATAAAAAATGCCCCACTTTTCACAAGGACTCCAACCAACCACTCCTAATTATTAAAGCAGAGAAGCCAGAGAAAAGAAATGGCCATGAAGGTCAACAGTGGACCACAGTGCAGAACATTAATTCTATAGTTCAGGACCCTTTAGAGAATACTCTGTCATCAGTTCCCTCCTTTATGAATGAAATGGTCTCAACCTGAGTGCTTTTGCTATCCACATCTGTGGCAATATCACATGGAGAAAGGCTGTCTCTGAAAGAGACAAGTGCTAAGCTATTTAATAATTCTTCCTTCCTCTAAGCTCTTACAGTGCCATTGTGAGGTTGAGGTATGCAAGGTGCACAAATGCTACACTGGTAAGAGCCACAACAATAACCCCAAAGTGTCCAGAGCATATATGCAAAACCCACAAAAAAAAAAAAAAAAAAAAAACCCTACAGAAATTGGGCTTGTTTTTGGCTCAATTGGCTTGTGAGTGGCTTGTAGCTTGTTTGGCTTGTAGCTTGTTGCTTCTTTTTTTGATCGGCTCCTGGCAAGCAGGGGCAAGCGGAGAGAGTCAGGGGTGCACAGTGGGCCCACCACAGTCCCAGACTGCATGTGGGGGGTGGGGGGGCGAGGGGGGAGAATCTAGTCACAGAGTGTTGGGGATCTTAGGAATTGGCTTATTCTGGCCTTGTTTTGAAATGGGATTAGCTTGATTTGGCTTATTGTGAAAGTCAGGGTGCTTATTTACCGCGTGAAAGTTGGCAATCGTAGTCCAGAGGTTCATTTCTCAGCATGAAGAAATTAGGAACACAGAAATAAAGCATGAAGCATTGAAAATGCATACTTGGTTCCAAATGTAGACAGGAGATTGAAGGAGAATTAAAGACAGGAGATCCCGTTTCAAAGGAGATCCCCTTTCAAAGGAAAAAATATTAGTATGTTAATAGCATCCTCATCCCAAGAGGTATTTTTTCCTGGGTTGCATTGACAGTTTAGCCTGTTCATTTTACACAGAATCTAAAACCTACTATTTTTCAAATTATAAAGAGTATTTTTAAGCCAAACCATAGACCAATCCTTGAGGGGGCCACTTAGGGATCTGGGGAAAAATCAGTACTTGGTCCTGCTAGTGAAGGCAGGGGACTGGACTCGATGACCTTTCAAGGTCCCTTCCAGTTCTAGGAGATAGGATATCTCCATTAATTTTTTTTTTAATTTACCATCTGAAACATTAAGTATACCTTGCACATACTGCTGTATGTGATTGTATGATTAAGTCTGTGGCAGCCAGAGGAATTGTGAGTTGACTTTCCTCAAGCTATTATTATAGCTGGTTCTGCTATAGCTCTGAACACTAATATTCAATGAATATAGGAATCCAAATCTGAGTTGAGGAAGCTGCATTGTACAGTATGTGTGGACTGCAGACTGCCATACCAGTTTGCACCATATCTGGTGCACATTAGGTTATGTGTATTATGTCAGGGGGATGTTTTTATCTGAACCCAGTTCAGATAATGTGCATGTTTTCTTTGATACTTACAGCATCTCTATGATCTTTTGGGAAAAATCAAGATTCTCTGTTGGTCTAGCCTACTAGGGATATTTTATAATATAATTTTGCATCTGTGTGACTGTGCTACTTTTATCCTCAAACTTTGATGATGCATGAAGTGATGGAGGATGCAATTCAGACCATACATAGGGCTAATATAGGGTTTGGTGGCAAGGTAGGAGGACAGTTAGCCAGTTGCGTCTCTTCTGAGGAGACTGGTTAGTATACTGTATTTTGAACTGCCACTCACATTCTTTGTTTCTGTGATTTGAAGTTGCCCTTGACATTTGAAATTATAAGGAGCACAAATAGCTTTGATAAACTGAAATCATCAGAGCATTTGGAAATATACCCTAAGTTTAGAAGAAATATTTCTTTGGTGAGCATGTAAGGAATAAGATCAGTTATGATGGCGTTCTTAGGAGACTCAAGTGTAGGGGAAATAAGTCCAATCAATGTTGGCCAGCTGGAGCACAGGACCTTGTACTAATAGCACATAACAAACCTGCTCAGTAATGATCTGGCTGTTAGTTGGGGGGAGAGGCCAGATGTTCAAAACCACCCCACAGCCAAAAAACAGATTTGTGGACGAGACAGTGCTGTCCTTAGGATTTATGGGGGCCTACACAGTATTAGTAAACTGGTGCCTCTATGCCCAACTTGCTCTTAGCAACACAAACATAAGCTTACAGTATTGGAAAATTTGCCACATGCACTTTATTAAAAACAGTTTAAACAAATTAAGCACACTATAATGCTGTTGGACTATACTTGCACTGAAGAAGTAGTGCTATAGAAAAAATTCTGATTTATTGACAGTGATTCAAATAATATTGGAAATTACTATAAAGAAGTATTGAAACAAGGATTTGTTTTTAATTAAAAGCCATCTTTCTGGCTTTTTTGGCTGCAAAATCAGTAATAATGTCAGTGTATGACAAACATGAAGTGATGTCTTGTTCGATTGCAAGAATAGCAAGACCAGTCAAGCGTTTCGACTCATTGTAGAGAGGAGATCGTTTTTAATGAGCTTTAGTTTTGAGAAACTCCGTTCTTCTGATGCTACTGTTAAGGGAATTGTTAGTAGAATATGAGTGGCAATGTACACATTAGAATATATATCAACAAGTTTGCTGGTATGACTACACGGTACAATGTCCATCATTTACTTTGCATGTGGCAACATTGATGACAATGTACTCAATTCTTCGTACAGTTCAAGTCCATTTAAATCAAAACTATCACTGTACTTCAGGAGACTCTCTAAGTTCTTGCACTTTGACATTAGCTGCTCTTATTTTCCTATTTCACTGAATGTAGTTATGTCATACAAAAATCCAAACTGTTCATGGTGTGCTCGTAAGGTATTAAACCTTTCTTCAGTGGCAGATATTGCTTTATCCATCACAACATTAAAAAATTCAACCTCAAATTTCTTTTCTGGATCTTCTATGTGCTCATCTGCTCCTTCATATTCTGCTTGACATTTTTTCCTCGAAACTCTTGTCACGTTCGGACATGGAAATTTTGGGTCTACACCGAATGCCTCTGCAAACTCTCTTGCTGTAACCTGTGAATCCAGTTTCTCTGTATTTCACTAAAAAGTCTGGTGTGTTGTTTAGTAAGGTAAGTGTTGAATCAAGCTGCATCATTGGACTCTGCATTATTTTGCTTACACTTGAGATTTTAACAAGAATGTCATATCAGAATACAACAGATATTAGAAACTTGAAGCTGGATATTTCAGAGGCCAATGACTGTGCTTCATTTTTAGCTTTTGGATATTTGCCATCATTGAGTGGAAATTGAAAAGAGCACCTAAATGTGTTGCAGCAAACCAAAAAAAGAAATAGCTTCTACAGAAGACTTAGCCGTATCACACAAAATAAAATTAAGGCTGTGGCATGCACATGGAACAAAAAAGACTCGTGGATTTTCCACCAGCAATCTAGCTTGCATGCCAGAAATGCGTCCTCTCATATTGGCGCCATAATCGTAGCCTTGTCCTCTAATGTTCATTACAGACAATCCCATTCGTTTTAGTTCATCAAGAAGAGCTTGAAAAAGTCCAAAACCTGTACTGTCCTCTACTTCTAAAAATGTGATAAATTATTCCTTAACTGGAATCTGTCCTGAATCACTAATTTTGACAAATCTCACTACTAACAATATCTGTTCTTGATTACTTATGTCCGGAGTGCAATCTAGAATTACGGCAAAATATTTTGCCAAAGAAACCAATGAAACAATTTTGTCTCTCACTTTACCACTCATTAGCATGATCAGTTCATTCTGAATCCTTGGTCCCAAATAGTGGCCATGTATTTCATTTTCAGTTACTTTGGAGATGTTCATTCATTCATCAATTTGCCCAGCAGTTGTACAAGGCCACCAAAATTTCTATTTCTGGGCTGGTATAATTTGTCAATGCTTCCTCTAAAAGCAAGATTGTTTGTTGATAGATATTCAACAATAGATAATAGACATTCAAGAACACCACGCCAATGCTGCTTCTCTGACTCCAGCAATCTTTGATTTTGGGCATCAAGAGTTGTCTGATTTTTTAACCTTACAATCAGCTCACACCATTTGTGTATACTTTCATTGTGGTGTTGTGCCTTTTCTTGTTGCAGTAATGTGTGACTAAGATTTTGCCAATCATTAATGCCCACGGTTGCTATGTTAAAATTGCAACTGTTGAAAATCTTGCATGGGAAACAAAATACAGCATCCTTGCATTTAGAGTACACAAACCACCATCTGTTGATAATTTCACCATTAGAAAGACTTTTGTAGTAATTGTTTTCTGTGAATGTCCTACCTCTAATGTCTTTAGGATATTCTATTTTCACAGGGCCTTTCTCAAGTATAATGTCGCGTAATTTGTTGTTTAAAGATTGTGGCCATGCGCCAATGTCACCTATATCTCATGTTAGTACAGTTTCAACTGTTTTAATTTATTGTTTTGTGTCTGCATCTGTTTCAAATGATTGTTCTGTGTTTTGTTGAGTTTCTTGAACTTCGTCTGCATACAAATTTTCTTCTGCAGTTACTTGATGATCTTGATCAACTTTGTTGTTTTTATCGTTATGATCTTGATCAAGATGTACAAACTTAAGTATAGAATCCTTCTGTACTTTTATAGCTAATTCTATTTCATCTTTTCATTTTCTTTCTTGTGACCCGGAAAGTTGTGTTTGAAATGACATAACTTATAAGGGTATTTTTTAAAAGAAACAACTGTTTAAATTATTGTCAGACTATCAGAAATAATATTTAAAATAACAAATATAGA
Organism: Malaclemys terrapin pileata; assembly: GCF_027887155.1. Classification (NCBI taxonomy): domain Eukaryota; kingdom Metazoa; phylum Chordata; order Testudines; family Emydidae; genus Malaclemys; species Malaclemys terrapin. Next base: position 75,023,803 of record NC_071505.1, read on the forward strand.
ATAACCGTGAGTCTGTGACCTTGAGCTAGTGTAGAGACACCTTACATGACACTCCACCCTAACTGAGACACAATAGAGTTGGAAACCCATGTCATTTTTACAAAGTTGTTTTTTAGTTTTAAAGGTGTAGTGGGCATCAGTCTTAATGTTAGTTACAACTTATATCAACCCTATACTGTAAATAGATCGATGGCATTATTCAGTTTAATAAGCTGGGTTTCCAAGCAGCAGGAAAATAGGACCCTGGTTTTATTCCTAGGAAAGCACAAAGTGACCAAAATAAAGCCAGCACAGAATCATCTCATCTAGATTAAGGTAGGACAGAAATGTTACAGAAGTCCTATCCACTAGAATTAGTGCAGCATGGACAGAGACAAGCTCATTTCTTTTTCCAACCTAATGGGGCTCCAAACATTTCCAGACTACTGTATCCCTTTCAGGAGTCTGATTTGTCTTGTATACCCCCAAGTTACCTGAGGGGAGATATTGAGGAATGGGGAGAGGAAGGCAGGGGCTCCACTGAAGGTGGTACCCAGCCAGCGCCGCTGACCCCAGTGTGTTGAGGGGGCACAGCTACCCCCCCACCTGCAGACCCCCCAGAAAAACCCTCCCCCCTCAATTGCTGACACACATCGAGCTTCGAATGCAGCAGACGCTGCAGCAGCCTGGGCTCACAGCCTGGCGGGGAGAGGGATGAGGCAGCAAAGGATACCAAGCCGCCTGGCCTGTCTCACAGTGGCAGAGAGTCAAAATTCCCCACAGAGACCCCTGTACCCTCTCCCTCATGCAGAATGAATACAGCCCCTGCCTAAGGAGACTGCAGTGTGCACTAGGTGCACGGGAGCTGACCCACTCTTACCTGCTGTCCTGGTGGTGCCTCAAATTTTCAGGTGCCCTATGCAGTCGCGTATGCTGCATATGCCTAAGGATGGCCCTGTGAGGAGCAGACAGAGGAGGATTTATAAAGAGATCCATTGGCCTGCTGGCATGAAATAGGGGACAGCTTCTCATAGATTCTCCTGAGAGAAAAATTTCTCTCACACATATATGTTGAAGAAACCATACATCCCAGGCTTACAAGAATAATCCCAGTTTTTCATAGGGCATCCCAATATCCCAAGAACTAATTTTCAGACACCTGAAATTACCTCTTCATTTTCTCAATCAAAATATTTGTGTTTTATATACCTACAAAATGTTTGCTCAAAACTTCTTATTGTGCTGATACAAATGTTTTGCACACCTCTTTGTCACTCCCATCATATAGTGAGTGTTATGTTCCACAACAACTGTTGTTCAAGGCCAGGACTTGTCAAAACCTTTCAAGCAGCAAAACTGTAATATGAGATCAATGACTCAGTCCAGTGAGTGAACAATAAATCACCACTCTGGCACCTTGAAGAAGTGGTATTGATGGGTAGAAGGGAGGGAAGAGGTGGTACAGTGCAGTCCCTCTACCTCTTGCTTCCCTCCTTTCTATGCTCACTAGAACCATAGAAATTGGCTAATATATCTTTAATATGGAAATTCTGGTATGTAATACTGGGGTTGCAGGAAGGGTGGCCAGCATGGCCCTCAGCCCGCGCCGCTTCCTGCAACCCCCATTGGCCTGGAGCGGTGAACTGCAGCCAGTGGGAGCCGCAATTGGCCAAACCTGCGGATGTGGCCGGTAAATAAAACCAGCCTGGCCCGCCAGGGGCTTTCTCTGAACAAGCGGCGGCCCTAGTTTGAGAACCTCTGCTCTATGCCTTTTTGAATTCAAATCCTGTCCTCCAATATCCTTACAAACCCTCCCAGCTGGGTATCTTCTACAAATTTTATAAGCATACTCTCCACTCATTATCCAAGTCATTAATTTAAATATTGAATATCAGCCTATCTGTATCTTTCTATCTTCTTACATTTCTAGCCCATTTAAAATCTTGGCAGGAAAATTTCTCTGTGAATAATACCTCTTAATTTCTCTCTCCCTTAGCTATTGTATTATTTAATACTGTAAAGCATTATTGCATACCATTTTTATGAATGGTGCTATACTAAATAAAATGGTTGCCTATAAGAGTTCACATGTAATACTTTTTAAAACAACACATTGTTGTTACATCTTTCAACATTACCATACTAAATCCATTACTGCCACTTTGCTTAATCTGTGAAAGCGTTTTGCTTAATGTCTCTCGGTTCCGTATACTTTGTCTGTGTCGCTCAACTGAGGTCAGGGAAAATACAAATCTTTCCCCACTCATGGGATATCTTTCTTGTTTCATGTTGCATCAAGACTTATCCTCAGTCTCTCATGTCCATAACAGATACCACAATTGTGTCTTTGAGTTATGTCTTTCATCCTGGTTTCTGTCAGGAATGCAGTAATTTTTTCTTACCCTGTAGGTCATCATTATATTCAAGCAAAATAATTTGGGCAGTAAATGTTCCATATAATAGCACAAGATCTCGGTATTCTGAAAAAGAATACAATATTTTTATTAACAGAGTGTCTGAGTCCATAGATCTCAGTGCCTAACACCAATAACTAAAAACACAATTTAATTAAAAAAGACAACACAGCCCAATGTATTTCAGAACTGGTGCAATAAACATAAAACACCCTAAGCCACATCTGAGTGTACCATATTTAATTATCCACCCACATGCAAGTAGAAAGGAAAGAAAATTCCTTAAAGCTTTTATAGGAAGAAGCCCACAAATGTACATATATTGAGAAAAGCATTACAGAGTCAACAGAAGTGGTTTTGCTTTCTATTAGGTCAAGACTATGTGGCAGTACAAGCAGCAGCTGGGCTCCTTTTGTGGGTCATCAGAACACAGATGGTCGACTAGATCTATATCGTGTAAGACTTTAAATACCAACAGTATTTGACACTTCATTTCTGGAGTGAGCTGATTCTTCAATTCCATCCACTTCACCATAAACAAATTATACGTAATCAAAACAGACTGACCTTTGAAATCATTATTCTTCAAAATCCTAGAGTCTATAGGCCCTACCCATGTCCCTCACTGATTTTAATAGGCATCTGTGTTAAGGTACTAAACACTTTTGGTGATGCTACAACAAGCTCTGTTCCAGTACCCAGTGAAGTCAGTGGGAGTCTTTACACTGACTTCAGCAGACTTTGGATCAGAGTCATAGTGCCTTAGGATAATGGTCATCACGCTTTTTCTTCAGTGGCTCTCTGGTGTGGAACTATAGAGGAGTTGGGATCTGGAGATCTGAACCTGAATCATCCCTTCTCAACTTGGAAATGGAAAAGGCTTAGATTCAAGGTTCTGGTTTTGGCCCATCTCTAATTTTACAGACTGGTAAACAGAGTTAAGTGACTTGCCCAGAGTTTTATACAGAATCATTTGCAGAACTAAGAATAGAATCCATGGGTCCCAGTTCCTTTTTCTGTGTTCTCACCTTATGCCATTCTAAATTATAAACAAGAAATAAGACTGATGGTATATCAAAACCATTTGGCATTTGCTGTGGAAACTTTTCCAGTCAGTTATATGTTTTTTATGATAAAAATGGCAGAGAAGATTATTAAAAGTTCTAGTCCCGAGAAAGATTTGATAAGTAAGAATTGTTTGGCCTTTTCATAGTACACCTCAAAGTTCTCTCTGAAGCAACTGATTCTTCTCTTTCTGCCAGATATATGCTGTGAAATGAAAGCAAGTACAATGTGTGAGAAACCTCACACCATTCTGCCATAAGTACTGGAGACAATTATCCCAAATTTTCTTTCTTGTAATTACTTCTATTAACTTTCAAAGTTTTCCGCATCAGACCTAAACACCTTAGAAAGAAATAGATCAACTATTATAAATATAAATGGGTTCCATTTCTTGTCGATCCTCTAAGGACTGCCCAAGTATAGGCGCTCAGTCGTTCTACACACTTACACATGGATCACAAATGTGATGACTAGAAAAATAGAAGTAATATTTTGCACATGTATTGGGTCTTTCATCCAAGAGTTTATTAAACTCAGAAGTAATCTGTCAATGGAAAGATTGAATCTCTAATCTGTTATTTTTCACACCATTTCAGAAATGTATCTATTTTCTGTTATTTACAGATGTGTGTCTTACAAAGTTTATTAATTTAATGTTTTCAAATCCCATTGCTAATCTTTGTAGAGGAGTTCCTGTATTAGCAGCTGAATATAATTTTGTACAGTTCTCCATGGAGTTGAAACATTTGCTCATCACCTGTCAAATTCAGGTGGCATTTACTTACAAGCATCTTAGCATGACAAGTTGAATTGCTTTCATTCAGTACAAGTTATTAAAAACAAAAAAATCAAAATAGAAAATATAATTTTTATGCCCAAAGAAAACTGTTTATAAGTCAGAACTCATTTTCTTTTGGAGCCTCAAAAAAGGAAACTAACTAACATTATCCAAATGTATTGGAGGGAGTCAGTGGAGCTGTACAAGTTCAGTATAAACTGGAATCAATTGAATAATGTCTAAGCTTGCTAATCAAAGATTATGGGCATTATTATTACTAAGTGTAACCACATGTCTGGAATGAGTATTCAGTGTGTTTTAAACATGGCGATCTCCTATAGCACTTGCCAACACTTCAAGCACAAAGGCAGCCAGAGGCTTCATTTGGCAGGGCAGCTGAAGAATTCGTATGCTCAGGCAATGACACAAATGGTAATTGTTCTTATTTTTGCCAAAAACTGATTTCAGAGACTTTGCCCTGCCTCTGTGTATAATGCAAATGCCAGAGACGTGGGAAAATGGGCAATTTTTTTCAATCCAGAGTCAGTATAGTAGAAGGTAGTTCATACAGAAACCAGTATGGTCAATACCATCCTGGCCAAACTGGTTCAGCTGGATAGAATCTTGGGCCAGATTAAAGAAGGGGATAAATAATAATTCAAGTATCATCAAATTTTTGGAAAACTTTTCATAAGTCACTTGGCAGGCAATAAAATGAATAGTAATGAGGTATTACTATCAAAATAGACTCCTAACCAGACTGGCTGTTAAATTTTCAGAACTGCCAGCTCAGCTGCCATGAAAGGGGCCTGGAAGGCACGTCCTTCTGTCTGGCAGCAGGAAATCACTTCATGAAAAATCTTTAAAACCAAACCCTGTTTTAAAATATGTGGTTTAACAATTTTTATATCTGTGGAAGAAACTAGAAAAGGGTCGGGACTTTGAATCCCACACTTTGTGCTGAGCAGGGGACACTGGGAAAATTGGAAAAAGAAATCAGAACTCCTTTTTGGATTTCATGCTGCCAGTGCAGTTTTTCAGGAATCATGTCATTTGCAAAGAATAAGTACTTACTATTATTTTGTTATGCACATTCATTATCACGGAATTTGGACACTCTACAAAATAAGACACATCCGTGAATCTCTGGTGGGAAGAACTCTCCTGCAATAAGAATTGATTGTGATCTGCACAGGGCAGTAAGAGAGAGAAATAATCCCCCTTATACCTCTGCTTGTGTTACGTGGAATTTGAGTGCAGGAATGCATGAGTAAGTGGATGCTGTGTGCTTATCTGCACTCCCCTCTGGAACAGAATGAACACCACCTGAGCAACTCCCCCAAATGCACTGATTAGTGTGTGCAGCTGAACAAGCTCATAGGGTGTCACAGTTTGCTGCTGGTATAAGCTAGCAGCAAGCTGTTATTTCCCCACCCATGAAGCATGCTTGTACCTCAGAGGTCTGTGACAAAATCATAATGCCTCCAGGACTAACCCTCATGTGGTGCAGCTTACGCACCGCCTCTTCCTCAGGGCTGTTCATCTAGCCTGTGGAGATCAGCTTCTATTGGTGGATTTAAAAAAAAGACAGGTTAAAAAAAAGCACTAGTGATTTGTTAAAGTTACAAAGCTTTTCGAAGTGGTGTGGTTTGCATTCTGCACGGCAGTGTGACCTATGCAGATCCAATTCACTTCCTGGGAGGGGCTGAGACTACTGCCGAGGCAACGTGCTCTCTGGCTGATTCGGAGCTTCTTTTGGTGCCACGGCAATCCTGTGGCTGAGCCAGAAAAAGTGTTAATGGGTCTTCTTACCCAAAGAGTGTCACCGTAATATCACACAAGAGCAATAGGCGGGGAACACTTCAGTGAGGAGATATGTTAACATTTAAGAATAGAGGAATTTTACATCTGCACTGATGTCAAAACCTGAACGCTCCACTTAAGATAGTGTGGGAGCTTCACTTTCTGATACTCTGCCCTTGCAACGGCAGCCTCCCCACTATTGTCCTTCCAATACACTGTACCACAGGATGGTCAGACAGGTTGCTCTGTGAATGTCCATTGTTCAATGGAATGGAAGCTAGTAATGGAAAAACCTGGCTAAGTCATTCATTTCATTGCCTATGTGTGATCATCCTCTACACTTATTCGCAGCCACCTGACAGCTATTCTCCCACACAAGAGCATGTGGCAACTGCTAAAGCTACTGCAGCCCAGAGACTGAAATGGGGATGTTTCATGGATCAGCTGCTGCTCCATGTGTCAAGAAGCTTGATTCTGTTCCTCACCAACCTCCCTGTTACTCCCCTTTCCACTTAGGGATTGAATCAAAGCTCACTGAAGTTAATGGAAAAGACTCTCATTGATCTCAGTGCAGATTGGATCAGGCCCTGATTTAGGATTTGCACAATGTGCAGGGTTTGATCCTTAAGAAACAATCGTTTGACCAGCATGCATCATCCCCTTACCTGTCATGAGACTTGCATAATAAGGCAAGCAATCTGCAATACAACCCATTTATACTTTTGCTAGTGCATGTGCATATCAGTGTGGGAAACATCCACAAATAAATTACTACTAAATGCTCCCTTCACAGCTTGGTTCCAGAATTATGTGGCGGTGGCAGGAGATAGCAGCAATAATCAGTTATTCTTGATTAATTTTCCCAGCTAGTGTTAAGCTGTCCACTTTATCTATTACCTGGCTACTATATATTGTCCAAAATGTATTCAACTACGTAGCCACATACTGTAATATCCTAAGTTCTCATAATCAAGAATGTGTGAACAGTCAATAGTTCTATTTATAAGTAACCAAATTAGAATCAGCATAGCAAATTTATGCAAAGTAACCCTGAAGCTTACAAAAAAACCCAGCAACAACAAGAAAACCTATCCATATAATAAGCCATAAAAATGCTGGGCCAACAAAATTTACAAATTAGAATGTCTCAGTCACCGCTGAAGGAGCTAATTTAGAAGCAGTGACAGGTCTTCCTCCTTCCCCCTCCCCTTTGAATAATTTCTCTTAGATGCTTCCATCAGAAAAAAAGGAAATAATAATAACAATAATGCATGCAGTATTTGCAAACAGCACCAAGTGCAGTGTTAGGTTTCATTTAGTTTTACAACATGTTCTAGTGCATTAATTGAAGACTTTGAGCTACTGTACTGTAGATGACTAGGCCTCAGTCATGCTTTTAGGAATAGATCCATGTTTGGAATATGCTATAAGGGGATTTGTGCCTTCTAGAGCTTTCCGGTATGTGAGAGGCATCGTCTGCTGCTGGATGTCTTCAGGGCTGCTGAATGGGGGTGTTGTGAGCTCCAGCTCCTTGATCCTCTTGAAGTGTTCTGCACTCCAGATGGTGCATGAAAGATGTGTAGGGATTGCAGTTGTGCCTGGCTGCTTGCATCTTTAACTACAATGGGATTTGGCTTGAATGAAAACTAAGTAAAAAGTGAAGGCTTCATTGTCCCCTCCGCTTCCAGGAGCAGAAAGGAGTTGAAACCTGAAGATCTGAACTGAAGAGTTGTAGAAACACGGACTGATTCTCTGGCATGCTCCTATTTACCCCCTTCACCTGAGGCAGGTTCACCATGCAGATCAAAATCTTTGGTTTGGTGCAAGTGGTGGCAGCTTAGGAACTGATTTAAATTACACATGGCGGGTAGGGGTCATTGCTACCATTTTGTGAAGTTTGGAAAACACATTTATTTCCCCCAGACCACCTACCTCCTTTCCTAACCAATACCATCTTTCTTACTTCTCCACTGTCTCTGATCAATCCTTGTAACAGTAAATAAATATACAACTCTAAAGCTCTTTCGGAATGCCTTTTCTTCTATCTAAGCTGTGAGCTATATAAGCCATTCAAGAATATGGTCCTTTCTGTTCTTCTTGCCACATAATTTATAGAATTTGATGCCACAAAGGGCAACTCCAACTAGCGCAAGAATATTTGGAAAAGAAACCCTCAATATCTTGTACCACCTACTAATCTCCTAGCTTCAATCCAATAAAAGCTGAAGCTGGGCAGAAGTCTAATAGATTCGTAAGGTATTATGATTACACAGACTTGGTTGGTACCAGATGTCTGCTTCACTATCTTTGTTTATACCAGGGTGGGTTTAATTCTTTTTTTATTAATGAAATGATTTATAACATATGTCTGCTGTGAGTGAGTTCTGTAACCAGTTACTGATTTGCAAAGCTCACCATATCTGTTAGACCCAATGCTGTGGGAAATCATGTAAGAAGCATGGTTCAGCAATTTTCATTGTATTACAGTGAATTATTCCAAATGTTTTTTTTATTTTTATTACAAAGCAATAAAAGGGTCATTTACTTGTTGGAATAGGAAAGCCTTTCAAGTAGGCAAGGAGCAACCATAGCTACACAGTTCCTTGCTTTATCATTGTTTAATTTTAATATCACTACAACAAATTGAACTGAGTATGCTGATATGTAAAGAAAATTGAGCGCTCTCTAGAGTTGCAGGTTTGTTTTTGGTAAGTATGCCCTGGAGGCTTTTTGCTGCCTTGGAGGACTTTAGTGAACCAGAATGAATACAATAAGATCTAGGAAGAAATGTACTTAATGAACTGCATCACAAAAAGGAGAGAAAAAAATATAATGCTGTAATGTAATGTTCACAAAACTTATAGCATAAAATGCATGATAAAAAAGAGCTTTTCCCATCATAACTGCAGACATTTTCAAGGCTGTACCGGGGTAGTTCGATATGTGACTCTGTTGATCTGGATGGGGGAGACATAACTGAAGCAACATACATCATGTTAAAATGTAGGCGATATCTACTATATATTGAGGCTCTGATTTTTCAGCATGCAGGTGTGCATTTTTCCACAAAAACACTTGGCAGGTGCACTGATGCATGTGCATGCATCAATACTAGATGTGTGCACACTTATGGTTAGAGATGTGCTTATGTAACCAAGGGTTAATTACATAATTGGGATTTCGTAATTACATAATTGGGATTATGTGCGCACATATCCAGTAGTGCTTGTGCTAAACAGGTTAACGTTTATGTGCATGCAAATACCCACATATCTACCTGCTAATTCAAGGTCTATAAATTGTATCTACAAAGGCAAAGAAATGGTCTATTGACCTGAGCAAGATCTCAAAGCCAGCAACTCCTGAATTCTAATCCCATCCATGACACTGGCTCCTCATGTGGGCTTGGTTTAAATTGCTTCTGGACAAATTGCAATCTGGCTTTTGCAGATGTACAGAGAACATGTATGCACACATCAGCAAGAAGTTTCCCTTACCTCCCTCATGAGGTCTGTGTAAGGGCAGAACACAACAGCAGGCCCTTTGAGCTGTTGTCTGAGGATCATTGGAATGGGGAAGGAAGGAGGCAGGGCTATGACATTACCTCTTTCACATTAGCTAACCTGGGGCCAATTCACCAGGGTTTGATGTTGCTTAGCGTGCATCCCTATGCAAACCAAGTAGTCCTAGTAGCAATTGTGCCTCCTGAGGTACAATCTCTCCCAGAGCTCCCTGGGGAGACATGGAGCCAACACCTCCTCTGCAGTAGGCTTTGTTACTCACCAAATTGAGCCTACAATGTCTTTACCTCAGTTTTTCCTCCAGTAAAATAGGGACAGTATTTTCCTATCCATCACACAGGAACATATTAGGGACTAAATAGCAAATGTTCATAATGCTAATGAAAGATATAAAACACGGTACAGTTTCTAAATATTATGATGTATTAAATAATTTTTAAAGGTGCAATTTGTATCACCAAATGATAATCTGCTACTTTTGTATGTTTGATGCCTGAGGCTATGATGGAAAATGAGTGAAGAAGTGATGGAAGAAACTTTCTGTCTATCTTCAAGACCTAAATTTGTTTCCCCAACATTTTACCATAATACATTGAAATATATAGAATAACTCCTCACTTAAAGTCGTCCTGGTTAATGTTGTTTCATTGTTACGTTGCTGATCAATTAGGGAACATGCTCGTTTAAAGTTGCGCAATGCTCCCTTCTCACGTCGTTTGGCACCCGCCTGCTTTGTCTACTGCTTGCAGGAAGAGCAGCCCATTGCAGCTAGCTGGTGGGGGCTTGGAACCAGGGTGAACTGGCAGCCCCCTATCAGCTCCCCCTATCAGCTCCCCGCTCCCCTATGTTCCCTGTGCAGCAGCTGCCTGCAGTTCAGCTGTGTCCCTCCCCTCACTGCCATGTGCTGCTCCCACACTCTGCCTTGGAGCTGCTCCCTGAGACTCCTGCTTGCTGTGCCGGGGGGGAGAGGAAGAGGGGGGCTAATGTCAGTGTCCTCCTCCCCCCTGCTCCTGCACCCCACTTACCCCATCTTCCATAGAGCAGGGCTCAGGATGGAGGGAGCTTGCAGCAGCTGCAGTCTCAGCAAGCTGATCTAATTAACAAGGCAGTGTACTTAAGGGAAATGTGCATATCTCCCTCCATTCCTGCTGCCTTGCAGAGTGAAAGAGTTAACCCTTGAGGGCTCAGCTAATTGCTAGTTCATCATTTAGCAGTAAGGGAAATAATATCCCACCCTCTGACTCCTCCACCTCAACCAAGCTTCACAATCATCATCACTGTATACCAGTATTAAATTGTTTGTTTAAAACTTATACTGTGTGTGTGTGTGTGTGAGTGTGTGTATATATATATAGTCTTTTGTCTGGTGAAAAAAATTTCCCTGGAACCTAACCCCTCATTTACATTATTCTTATGGGGAAATTGGATTCATTTAACATAGTTTCGCTTAAAGTCGCATTTTTCAGGAACATAACTACAACGTTAAGTGAGGAGTTACTGTACGTTAAATTTCTAATGCATTTTGTTTAGACAATTTCTATCTACCTTAGGTCTCACTGGTCCAAGGTCTTATTTGAAATACTTCCCAAAGATTTTTGCACAGCCAGTTTTGCTGACTAGCAATTATATTATCTGCCATGAGTCATTGTGCTGTTGCTACTATGCATTGCAATTTGATTCATTATACATGCTGCTATTGAAATCTTCTCATTGATGGTCTTGACTGATGATCACTATACATTAGGCTTAAAATGATATGCCACTGTTCCAGGCTTCAAAAATCCATGTGGCATTAATAATTGTATTATTGTGCGTTGGATTTTATTGAAATGCAGCAATTTATTTTTACTATTCAGAAGCAGCATAAAAAAGTGCTGACTGGCCTCTGATTCATTTTTGAAAAGTACGTTGGCTTTATTTGCAAATTTACACTTCCATCCCTTTTCGGCTTTTACACCTCTTTTATCCATTTAAAAAATATACAGCATGGTGATAACGACACTTCAAGGAATTACATGGAAAAGCATAGGATTGCACAAACTACAGTATACTTTCCACAACCTAATAGAACTGTGAATTTAGTGAATGTGAGGGACTAATACTGTTGGACAGAGACAGGCAGTATGGGAAAGTGAGGTTCAAGGTTCTGTGAACAGCTCTGTCAGTGGATGTCAGCCATAACATCCATCAAGTAGGTATTCTGAACAGAGTCTGCAAATAGTGAGTTAGTTTGTGATGTGGATCACTATTCCCTAGGAATTAGGATAAAGCCACCACATTTTTTTCCAAACATGACTTAACATAATATTTGAATCCAAAGTTTTTGTTAATGGCATTTGGTATTTGTACTGTGGAAGTGCCCAGTCGTGACCACAGCTCCTTTGGGGCGAGTGCCATGCAGACACACCTATGGAAACAACCCTTGCAATCTAAGGCCCCATCTACACTGGCAAGTTTCTGCTCACTAAAGCAGCTTTAACTCCCGAGGTTACACACTGCCAAGCCACTTAGTGTGCAGAAACTGCGCAGTTGCAGTGCTATAAAAAACCCCACCCCAACAAGAGGTGTACAGCTTTCTGCACCGGGCTACAGCACTGTGGTGCCAGTGTAGACATTGTGGTGATTACAGCGCTGTGATTGGTCTCCGGGAGGTGTCCCACAATGCCTGTTCTCACCTCTCTGGTCACTCATCAGCATTTGGGGACGGGAAGCTGAGCAGTCCCAGCTGCGCTCCAGCCGTAGGAATTATGATACCTATGAACAGATTTCACGATGCATGATTGAAAGGGACCATGACCGTGACATATTGCAGTGTAGGGTAAGAGTGAAGGAGCTGCGGAATGCCTACCACAAGGCGTGGGACGCAAACTGCCGCTCCGATGCTGCACCCACAAGCTGCCTATTCTACAAAGAGATGGACGTGATACTCGGTGGGGACCCCACCTCCACTGTGAAGGCCCCTGTGGATATTTTGTTGGCTCACGTGCCAGTCGAGAATGGACCGAGCCAGGAGGAGGAAATCTTGGATGAAGAGGGGGACCCAGAGGCAGAGGATGACTCGGAGGCCAGAGATGCGTGCAGTCAGCAGCTCTTTTCTATCCCCGGAGGAGCACAGCAGTCGGAGCTTGGCGAAGTGCAAACAGGAGAGGAGGCCCCTGGTAAGTGGATCTGATTTTGGGAATTGCTGAAGCGAGTTGTTGGGGGCAGGAGGGTTGCAGGAAACAGGCTTGTCTCCCACCGCATGCCTAGTCTGAGCGGTGGAACAGGCTGTTGATAGACTCCCTCACTTCACGGGAATTTCCCTCAGAGATCTCCAGGAAACTCTTGTGGAGATACAGGGCAATCCGCTGTGGCAGGTTCCTCAGCAGAGCTGCTTTGTTTCTTGCCCCATTAATGGTAACTTTGCCGTGACCGGTGGGGGGAACCATTGCTGCACACAGGCTAACCGCATAGGTGCCAAGGCAGAAGCTGCAGGCTTGGAGAAGACCCTCCCTTGATTCCCTGCTCACCCTCAGCAGCGAGATATTTTCCATAATGATCACCTCCTGTGGAAAGTGTGGGGACAGAAATTATTGTCAGGTCCACTCTACAGTGCTGGCTCTCCCCAAAATCCATGTTCCCAGTGTACAGCAGGGTCCGGGAGGAGTGATTTACCCTGCCCCTGCCGCTACTCACCATTTTGGGGGTCTTGTGGCTCATGTGTGCTTCCCTTGGGTCAGCCAGTTAGTGACAGGTGTGGCTGTGTTTTAAAGCACTGAATCAATGTTGTCTGTGTTGCAAACAACACTGCTTCTGTAAAATGTTGCATTTAAACTTCACAGAGATGACCTTGGGAGGCCAGCCTCTCTTATAAGTGGCAGAATGGCTGCGCAGAATTAGAAAGCATCCAAGAAGAACTAAGGAGGACTTTCTGCATGAGGTGATGATGCACTCAACTACCAAGAAAGAGGAATTGAAGGAGTGGTGGGACAGTGAGGAGAAGGACCAAAAGGAGAACGCGGCACACCAGAAAAAAGCCACAGAACGGCTCCTAACAGTTGTGGAGCGCCAAGTGGACACGCTCCATGCGATACTAGCTCTTCAAACCGAGCAGCTCTGTGCCTGCCCTCCCCTGCAGCCACTGTCACAAAACTCTTTCCGATGTGCCCCCCCCCCCACACACACACCACCAACACACTGTTATCAATCTCCTGGCTCCCCTCTCTATCTGCAGCATTCCACTCCTCCCTCCTCTCAGTCCAGCAGTGTGGACTCCCACTACCCACTGCACTCAACACCCATCCCTCAGCAGTTTGGACCTGCTGAAGTACAGCACCAGGTGCATTGTACTCCAAAGGAGAAGGTTGGGTATGATCACAAATCTGTAACTGTCCTGGGATGACTCCTCCTCTTGAGAACTTCCTTTCCCCCATACCTGCTCCCCCTCCCTGATGATGAATGGTTTCATTTGACTCTCTTCTCCTGTTGTTGCCTTTTAATAAAATAATTTTGTTTGTTTGAAAGCAATCTTTATTCTATTAAGTGAAAGCAAAAATAGCACTGCAGAGCAACATACAATAATGTTAAGGCCGCTTCTTTCATCATGTGCACCAATCACCTCCTAGCATTACAAGCACTGCAATCCCGAGCATAGCAACAAAAATTAGTGGCTTTCAGCATCAAATTGCTGCCTCAAGGCATCTCTGATCCTTATGGTCCCGTTCTGTGCCCCTCTAATAGCCCCGGTCTCTGGCTCCAGGCGCTGAGCCTCTGTGGTCCAGCCCTGAGTGATGCTTTCACCCTTCCCTTCACAAATATTATGGAGCATACAGCACGCGGCTATAAGTATAGGAATATTGTCATCGGCCATGTCCAGTTTTCTATAGCAGCAGCACCAGCGGGCTTTTAAATGGCCAAATGCACACTCAACAGTCATTTTGCACTTGCTCAGCCTGCTGTTGAACTGCTCCTTGCTGCTGTTAAATTGCCCCATTTATGGCATCATAAGCCATGCCATTAAGGGGTAGGCGGGGTCTCCCAGGATCACAATGGGTATTTCGACTTCCCCTATGGTGATGTTCTGGTCCAGGAATCAAGTATCAGGGGGTAGCCGTGTTAGTCTGTATCTACAAAAACAACAAGGAGTCTGGTGGCACCTTAAAGACTAACAGATTTATTTGGGCATAAGCTTTCGTGAGTAAAAACCTCACTTCTTCGGATGCATAGCCAGCTTCCACAGTGCAATCGCCACGCGCTTCTCCAGTGACAGGGCAGCTCTCATTCTCGTGTCCTTGCGCTGCAGGGCTGGGGCAAGCTCATCACACAGTTCCATGAATGTGGCTTTCCTCATGCAAAAGTTCTACAGCCACTGCTTGTCATCTCAAATGTGCATCACTATTCGATCCCACCACTCAGTGCTTGTTTCCCAAGCCCAAAAGCGGCGTTCCACTGTGGTCAACACCTCCATGAATGCCACAAGCAATCTCGTGTCATAGCTACTACACGTGGTGTGATCAATGTCGCCCTCCTCTTGCCTTTGTAGCTTAAGTAATAACTCCATTGCCACTCGGGACGTGTTGGTCAGAGCAAGCAGCATACTGGTCAGAAGTTCGGGATCCATTCCTGCAACCCGAAAGAGGCAGGGCACGCAGTACAAAAAACGTTGAAAGATGGCGCCAAATGCAGACAGAAACACAGGGATTGATGGGATGTGAAGCAATGTATTATGGGGCATTGGGACAGGACCCAGGATGCCCCGCGACCCTCTCCACCTTCCCACAAGTCTTAGTGGCAAAATAGAAAGAGGTGCTGTGTGGGATAGCTGCCCAGAGTGCATCGCTCTGAATAGCGCTGCAAGTGCCGCAAGTGTGAACACGCTATTGCACAGGCAACTGTCAGTGTGAACACACAACAATGGTTTCCCTTCTGCGCTCTCTGAGCGGTGCTATAACTGCCGGCACTGTAACTTTGCAAGTTTAGACATGTCCTAATTTGAAACAAGATGCAATAGGTGCATATGACAAATAGATAAGGGAAGAGCTGTTGTGTTTAACCTAGATCTGAACTGAAGGTTTAAAATATTCAAAAGGCATGAAAGGTGTCAGGAAAGTCATTTTAACCTATACATCTGTTTGTGACTAATTGTTACTGAAAGAGACACAGAACAGCCTAGCTTTCTCAGTTCTGTTGATTAGCAGTTTTCAACGGTCTTTCTGAGATTACAAAATCATCATTCTCACAGACTAAATGTTTTTAAAATGAGAGGAAGTGTCTTTAACAGTGGTCTCCAACCTTTTACACCTAAGATCACTTTTTGAATCACCCTGAGGTCCTGCCCTTTCCCCAAAGCCCCGCCCAACTCTTTCAATTTCTCTGTCACTCGCTCTTCCCCACCCTCACTCACTTTCACCAGGCTGGGACAGTGGGTTGGGGTTCGGGAGGGGGTGCGGGCTCTGTGCTGGGGCTTCTCAGTGTGGAAGGGGACTCTGGGCTGAGCCTGGGGCAGGGGGTTGGGGTGCAGGAGGGGGTGAGGGGTGCAATCTCTGGGAGGGAGTTTGGGTGCAGGAGGGGGCTCTAGGCTGGGGCAGAATGCTGGGGTGCAGGAATGGGTATGGCATGCTGGCTCTGGGGGTCAGGGCTGGGGCAGGGGGTTGGACTGCAGGAATGGGTATGGGGTGTAGGAGGGGGTATGGGTTGCTGGCTCTGGGAGTGGGCTCAGGGCTGGGACTGGGGCAGAGGCTTGGGGTGCAGGAGGGGTTTGAGGTGCAGGAGGGGTTCCGGCAGAGGGGTTGGGGTGCGGGCTCCCGCCAGGTGGCATTTACTTCAGGCGGCTCCTGGTTGTCATCACAGCGGGGATAAGGCATGTTCCCTGCTTGCCCCGGCCCCATGCCACTCCCGGAAAGGGCCAACACACCCCTGCAGCCCCTCGAGGGAGGGCACATGGCTCTGCACGTTGCCCCTTTCTGCAGGCACTGCCCCCACAGGTCTCATTGGCCACAGCTCCCCGTTCCTGGCCAATGGGAGCTGTGGGGGTGGTGCTTGTAGGCAGCAGCAGCACGTGGAGACCCGTGGCCCCTCCCCCTGGGAGGCCCTGCGGGGGCGTGCTGGCCGCTTCGGGGAGTGGTGTGGAGCCGGGGCAGGCAGGGACCCTGCCTTAGCGACAGCCCTTCTGCACCACCGCAGATCGCAATCGACTGGGAGAGTCTCCGCGATCGACCAGTTGGTGACCCCGGGTCTATAGAATGACCCATCAGAGACTTGATTTGATACCCTTTTGCACATTGCTTCTCTGGAGAGCACTTTGCACCTGTTCAATCTCCTTCTTCTAGCTGCTCTCTGAACTGCTCCTGCAAAGGAGTTTAAATCTCCTGATTTAGAGAACTGAGGAAACAGTTTAGTCTCAGGCTAGGTTTGCTCTAGGTAAGATCTTTATAGTTAGGGTCCTGCAGGAACTCTTCAGGGTGAGGAGTATGTCTGCCTCTGTATTTTACAGCATCCAGCAAAATGGGCCAGAACTCTGATCATAGATACTCAGCAGGGAGGATGCCAACCATAAAGATGCCTAGAGCACCTGCCCCAACCCACCCATGGTCATACATTTTGTGCTACTGCTAGAACGACCCGGGTGGATTTCGAGTGATAGGTGTCAGTGTACTTCCCTTGCTTTCTATGTAGTAAGAGTCCAGTTTAGTCATCCAGAACAAATCTCATTTTCTAACATTCGGCCGTGACCAGAGTATCAAGCTAAAAACAATGTCCCAGTGGCCCAATGCTACACCAAGTTTGCCAAGTGCCAGTGTGGTTAACTGGACTTTATGTGGAGAGTAATGCCTGTGATTTTCAAGCAACTAAACTACAAGCATCAGAGAAAGAAATTTAGTTTTCTTAACCCTGCTTTTCCTGAAGGCACTACGCTATAGCTTGTGTTGTACAAACAACACAAGTGGTAGTACAGCAGTAGCCACCTTGGGGAAGCGTACAGATGTTAACATTGTCTTAAGTGGGATTAACAACTGATTTGAATTCCAAGTGTAGATCTATGGGATGTTGAAGAAAGTACACTATGAAGAGCTGCTGTTCCCTAGCTGTTTCTCCTTATTCTCCTTTCTCAGAGGAACATCCCAGTCGAGCTTCTGTGGGATTCCAGAGAGTGCTGGGGCAAAGCACAGAGCTGGCATGCTTTCCCTTTCAGTGCCACAGCTAGGATCCAACAGATGTGGTTTACATCTGCTCATGGATCCAGAGGGGCAACTGTTGCCCAGGGTGTTTAATATTTTCACAGTGAAACAGTTCTTGGCAGATCTGGCTTCATCTATAGTGAAATAGTCAGGTATGCTTTGCTTGTTGCATGATAATGAATATACACAGTATTTTTATTCTGTACATAGTATACATAAATATAAGTGTATATATGAAATGTGTGTGTATCATTTATATTACAATTTGAAAATAAATAAATGAGTGATATTCTACAAACTCTGATCTGGAACCTACACTAGGGCCAAGAAGGGATGAAATTATGTGAAAAACCAAAGATACCCACCTGAGCAAGTGGCAGTCCTACTTTCCAGCCTTGTCATCATTTGCTGCCTGAGTAATAGCTGCCAGTAAGTTTTACCAACAAAATGGCCACTCTTTCCCCAAATATGAGCTCCAAGTTCCTGCAGGAAGAGGCCTGGACCTGACCACATCCACACCATATTCTCTATTTTCCTTATGTATAATGGCACAACCATGAGGGCCCAATTTTATGTTATGTCCCACAACACTGCTCGAGTGGTGTTAACAGGGCTTTAAATCTGGTGGAAATGGAACCCTATAAATATCCACACTATAAGGGAATTCCCCATATGTCACAGAATTACTGAATAATGTCTAATACGGGCCCTTCGTGTACGAGAAGCATTTTAGGGGCATAGTGAGGAGGATCGAAGCAGAAGCACTGCTGAACTCTGGTTATTCCTGATTGATGGACAGCCAAAGTATAGGTAAAGAAGAGTTGTGGCTGCTCTTGCTTTTGCCAGCAGCCAAGTAGGATCTGGGAATGGCTAAGAATCTGGGCAATTAGGGATTATTTTTGAGAACTCCTGGAAGACAGGTGAGGTCTGACAGGACTGGACAAGGGCAAACATAATGCCTATCTTAAAAAATGGGGAATAAAGGGGACATGGGGATTTACAGATCAGTCAGCCTAACTTCAAACCCTGGAAAGATACTGGAACAGATTATTACACAATCAATTTGTAGCACCTAGAGGATAATAGGGTGATAACTAATAGGCAACATGGATTTATCAAGAACAAATCATGCCAAACCAACCTAATTCACTTGTGTGACAGGATTATTGGTTTAGTGAATGGGGTGGGGAGGGAACCTATAGGTGTGATGTATCTTGATTTTAGTCAGGCTTTTAACACAGTTCCACATAACATTCTCATAAGCAAACTAGGGAAATGTGGTCTAGATGAAACTACTATAAAGTGTGTGTACAATTGGTTGAAAAACTGTACACAAGTAGTAGTTAGCAATGATTCACTGTCCAACTTGGAGGATGTGTCTAGTGGGGTCCAACTGTCCCACAGGGGTCACTCCTGGGATCACTACAGTACTTTCATTAATGACTTCGAGAATGGAGTGGTGAGTATGCTTAAAAATGTTGTGGATAACACCAAGCTGGGAGAGGTTGCTAGCACTTTGGATGACAAGAATAGAATTCAAAATGACCTTGACAAACGGAGGTTTGATCTGAAATCAACAAGATGAAATTCATGAAGGCCAGTGAAAAGTACTGCACTTATGAAAGAAAAATTGAATGCATGAATACAAAATGGGAAATAATTAGCTATACAGTAGTACTGCAGAAAAGAATCTGGGGGCTATAGTGGATCATAAGTTGAACATAAGCCAAAAATATGATGCAGTTGCATAAAAGACTAAAATCATTTGGGGTTGTATTAATAATACTCTCATATGTAAGACACAGGAGGTAACTGTTCCTCTCTACTCAGAATGGTGATGCCTCAGCTGGAGTATTCTGTTCAGTTTGGGGCACCACAATGTAAGAAAAATATGGACAAATTGGAGACAGTCCAGAGGACACTAACAAAAATGTTGAAAGGTTTAGAAAACCTGACCTATGAGGAAAAATTGAAAATATTGGGCAGGTTTAGTCCTGAGAAAAAAAGACGAACAAGGGACCTGATAAAGTCTTCAAATATGTTAGGGGCTGTTACAAAGAGAAAGGTGATCACTTGTTCTTCATGTCCACTGAAGGTAGGACAAGAAGTAACTGGCTTTATCTGCAGCAAGGGGGATTTAGGTGAGATATTAGGAAAAACATAAACTATAAGGGTAGTTAAGTGCTAGAATCCCAAGCATTGAAGGTTTTTAAGAACAGGTTGGACAAACACCTGTCAGGGTTGTCTAGTTATATGGCTGGTCTTACCTCAGTACAGAGGATGGACTAGATTAGATGACCTCTCAAGATTCTTTCCAACCCTACATTTCTATGATTCTTTGAAAACAAGGTGAGGTAAGCCACCTTTGCTCCCTTACATCCCATGCTGTTGCATGATCTCAGCATGTGCAGAATGGAGCATTATGTCTGGGGTATGTAAGGTGGTTGTGTACAAGTTGTGTAGACAGCTATGCAGGATTCAGACTGCTATTGTTGTATCTGGGAAATCTTTTTGAACACCATACCAGTTATGCAAAGCCCCTCTGTATCCAGTCCCTCGGCAGGCAGGCTGCTGCAGAATAAGCCCATTAAGTATCTATCACGTCTCCTGTTATAGCGATGCTCTATGTTGGGCAGGGTATGTGAGGAGTGAATGTATGCTGCATAGTTTATGGGGTAGTGCACTAGATTGGAATTCAAAAGACATTGGTTCTGTTGTCAGCTCAGCCACTGGGTTACTGGCTGACCTTCACCTCTCAGTTTTTCCATCTGTAAAATGGGGATAATGATGCTTACCTGATTTGTCAAGCACTTCGTGAGTTACTGGTGATCAAAAATATGTAGCCCAGTTCCTGAGTTTTGTAGGAGAAATTATTTCTTTCTGTGCTATGCAAATAGCTTCCTCCGTGCAATTCTTTACATCAGCTCTTAACGTATCCATTGTGTGAGCATGGCCAAAATGCATTTTCTGTCTGGGCTATTGTGCACCAGTAGAACATCTTAAAGAGATACTTGGGTTTTGTTTCATGTATCTGTCCTGGGTAACATTAGGACTCCATGTTTCTAAAACTTAACTGGATCTTTATTAAGAAAACTATTTACAGAGATGCTGCAACAACGGCTAGTATTCCACACAGACTTGCTTCCTGGTGCCTCCTCCAAACTCTCCCCTCCTGCAATCTGTGCTCCTCTCTCCAAGTTGCATGCAGGTTGCTGTATATTTCCTTCCTATTATTATTTTTGTGTCTTTTTGTGCTTATTTGCTGAGTTGCTGGAGCCAGAGGTTACTAACACACAGCTGTAGAAACATGGGCTTTATTGCCATCCCATTGCTGCCACTTATAGGCCTTCAAGCATACTGGTCTTGTGTTGCTGTTGATGGGGAACTTGCTCCCACCCTGTTGCTGCCTTCATAGGGTGTGTCCTGTGTTGCTCATATACCAAGTTTCTTCTGACTCTCCTATGTCAAGCCAGCTGATGTCTGAGGTTCTAAATCCTCTTGGTTGTGGTCTTGGCCGTGGCTGTCTGCTTCTACTCTGCAGTTGTCTTTAGTTTGGTCTGCACAGCTGTCTGGAATCTGTATCTACCTCATACGACCTGTGTTCCATGGCAACTTGGAATGTTGCCTTTTGTCATTACTTGTGTGGCTATTTGATAGTTGGACCCAGGCTTGCTCAACTGTGCATAGTGGCTTCAGGTCCTTGGCTCTTTTGTTGTAGCGGGGTGCTTGGAGTCCTCTTAATTGCTTCTATGTTCTGCCCATTGTTCCTCTGCTGGGCTGCAGCTCACTATCCTTCATGTAAACAGACTCTTGGTACTCCAGACCATCAGTCTCTGTGTTCGGCTACAGTCTAATCCCTGGGATGGTGCGTTGTGATGGTCCAACATTGCCAGGTAGGGTTCCCTTCCTCTCTGTTTTGCCTTTGCCATCAGTTTTTTGCCTGTCTTTACTGCTGTATCTGCCCCACCCCCTTGCTTTATGGGTTTCCAGGGGAAGATGTCTTGTTCTTAAATTCTCATTTGATGCTAAATGGTTTGAATTTTCTGCAGTGTACTGTTGCTTATTGAGCATCGCATGTCAGGTGTGCCATACCTTTCAAAATATGCCTCTAGTTTCCTAATCACAGTTCTTGCCTGAGCATTATCCAGCTTACTACTGCAATTTCTGAGGCGTGGTTATCTGTTGTGAACATGTGGTACCAGTAATTAAAAGTGAATAGGTCTGTTCCAACCATGAGACTGTAAAGTCTCCTTTTGTTGTTAATCCTTGTACTCTTTGCACACTTTGCATAGTTAAATGTATGTTTTCAAATGGGCATCCATTGTCTGGCCAGTAGATGCACTCCTTAGCTTGTCTCAGGCATTTCTCTATCCCCAGGCATGAAGTGTGTATCTGTCTCATGATGTCCGCTCTTAAATCTGCTGGAATTACTTCTTCGCCCCCTTTCAACAAAATAATTTCTTGTACCTACAGCTTATTTCTTACCTTGTAGGAGACGGTAACCTCCTGTGGCACTTGCTCCTTGTGACCTGGCCAGCCCTGGAATATGAATTGCTTTATTGTCTGTAGCATCCCATCCTATCTGGTGCTTTGTTGGATTTCCTGGAGTCCCCCTTCAGAGATGGGAAGGCATTGTAATGTGTTTATAGACTCTGCCTCTTAATCCACAGAGCCATCTGTCTTGTACTTTGGAAGGTATGCCCTGCGCAGTTTGTCTGGCACCAGTAGTATTCTTCTCGTATCATAGCATTGGAGTCTCAGTAAAATGCATTATAGTTGCTTCGGTGCACTCAGCAGTGGCTTCTTCATGATGCTTTCTAATGGTTTGTGATCAGACTGCATGTCTACTTTCTGCCTAAAGGTGAATTGACGGAATTGTTCCATGCCAAAGAACACACAGTCAGTAGCTTATTTTCTATCCACCTCCTTTCTGTGACTGGCAGGGCCCTACTAGCAAATGCTATGGGCTGCTGGTTTTGCATCAGTGATGTTCCTAGGTCTCCTTGTAAGCAACTGTAACTCTACAGCTCTGCAGGGTTGCAGTACTTCAGGACTGGTGCTTTGCTTGTGATTTTCTTTACTCTTTCAAATGCCTGTTCTTGGGTCTCTGACCATTCCTATGCTGCATCCTTGTGTGTTAATCGTATCCAGGGTTCACAGGCTTCTAATGGGTGAGCATAGGACCTGGAAAGATAGCTGACCATCCCCATAAACTGCTGGACTCCCTTTATATCCTTTGATCTGAGCATTTCGATAATGGCTTTCAGTGTCTCATGGTCTGGCTAGAGTCCCTCATAAATTATCAGAAGTCCAGTGTAGGGGACCTCTGTTCTTTTCAGCTTCAGCTTGTCTGCATTCAACCTAATACTCTGCTCCTGCCACTTGTTTAGGAGTTGTCACAGCTTGGTACCATGGTCCTTGATTGCCTCTTCCTTGACATCTCCATCTACAATAAGAATGTCATCCGTTACAATCCTGATGCCTGGGAGTTTCTCTAATGCCTAGTTCAGTTTACACTGGAACACCTCTGGAGTCAGGCTGATGTTCATAGGCATTCATACCCAGCAGTACCTACCAAAAGGTACGGCAAAGGTTATCAGGGGGCTGGGTGGCTAATCTAGCTCAATATCCTAGAAATCATTCTGGTGCTTTGTTGAATTGCCTGGAGTCTCCAATCAGAGATTTGAAGTATTGTAGTATGTTGATAGACTATATCCAGTTCCAGAGAGCCATCTGGGATCTGGAAGGGATGCGAGCACTCCTCCCCCTTCTCTCCCACAGATGAATTCATCAGTGTGTTTTCAGTTCTTGGTAATAGGATAGTAACTGCTTTTAAATATGCTATTAAGTAGTTTTGGATCAATGCAGATCTTCAGTTTACCTGAAGGTTTTCTGGGCTGCTGATCTACATTGTGTTAGTTTCAATGGGTATAATGATACCTCTTCTTTGCAGGGTTGCCAGTTCCTTCTTCAGTGGCTACACCAGAACTAATGAAACTCTGCATTTTGGTAGTCTCACAGAGCATACCTGGTGATCTATTTCTAAGTTCAACTTGCCCTTTAGGTGTCCATCTGCTTGAAGTATGTCCTTATACTCTGATTGAATGTTTGACAGGGCTATGGTGACTATTCTCCCTTCTCTCTCAAGCTGAGGATATCCCAGTGTTGCACTATGATGAAATCCACCACCTGCACTGCTCTGCTGACCATCAGTTGATTGTATTCCTCTATGTCAACTATAGTAAACACCAACTAATAATGTCTGTTGTTTTGTGAGTAATTTTTATCAACAGCCTACATTTGTCCACTTGCTTCAAAATGGTTTTATTGTACATCACTCACACTTGGCCACGTTTCTCCAATCCAGTATTACTGTTTATCAATATTACTGGGATCACAATCCAGCTGGAATCAAATTAGTTGATTTAACAGTATAGTTGCAAATATGGCAGCTGAATGGCTGGCAGCCTTCTTCTACAGTACACACACATTGAGAGTTTTTTGATGTGCTAAAGCCACACCTTTACATCCTTCTCTTCATTGGAAGTCTTGTCATCCTCAGTCACTGCAAATACGTTGCTTTTTTCCCCCTCCTTGGGTAGCTGTGGCATTGGGACATGAAGTGGTTCTATTTCCTATCCCTTTTGCGCTTTTCTAATAGGCTGGGCATTTTTCTTTCTGCCTTTCTTGTTGCTTTCCGCAATACATATGCTGTATCATGAACCCCGCTTTCTTGATCCTTCTGTCTCTGTCCTGCTCCTTGGGCTCCTTTATTTTGAACCTGTGTATTTGTTCTGCACTAGTTGCTACTATATTTTTGATTTTTCCCTGGACAGTTTAGCTGCCTTTGGTATTTGGCAACATTTCTCTGAGGTTAGATCTGTTTCTTTTAATAATCTCTACTGTAAACTGGAAGCATGTATCACACAAAGAATTCTACCTCTAATCAGGGAATCTGTTATATCTCCATAGTTACATGTGGATGCCAGAGTTCTCAGCTTGGTAATGTACATATCTATTCCCTCTTCTGCTTCTTAGTTTCAGGTTAAAAAAAACTAACAACAATATCTCTACAGTCTCATTCTGTCTGGGATCACAGTACTCATCAAACAACTTTATTAGCTGTTCCACTGTTTTGGGGATTATTTTTGGTCATGTTGTCTCACTACTAAGGCTGTCAAGCGATTAAAAACATTAATTGCGATTCATTGCACTGTTAAACAATAATAGAATTCAATTTATTTAAATATTTTTGGATGTTTTCTATATTTTCAAATATATTTATTTCAATTACAACACAGAATACAAAGTTTACAGTGTTCAGTTTATATTTATTTTTGACTACAAGTATTTGCACTGTAAAAACACAAAAGAAATAGTATTATTTTTCAATTCACCTAATACAAGCACTGTAGTGCAATCTCTTTATCATGAAACTTACAAATGTAGAATTATGTAAAAAAAACCTGCATTCAAAAATAAAACAATGTAAAATTTTAGAGCCTGCAAGTCCACTCAGTCCTACTTCTTGTTCAGCCAATCGCTCAGACAAACAAGGTTGTTTACATTTGCAGGAGATGATGCTGCCTGGTTCTTGTTTACAATGTCACCTGAAAGTGAGAACAGGCATTCACATGACACTGTTGTAGCTGGCATTGCAAGATATTTATGTGCCAGATGTGCTAAAGATTCATATGTCTCTTCATGCTTCAACCACCATTCCAGGGGACATGTGTCCGTATGGATAACAGGTTCTGCTCAATAATGATCCAAAGCCATGCAGACTGACACATGTTCATTTTCATTATCTGAGTGAGATGCCACTAGCAGAAGGTTGATTTTGTTTTGGGTGGTTCGGGTTCTGTAGTTTCCGCATCAGAGTGTTGCTCTTTTAAGACATCTGAAAGCATGTGCCATACCCAGTCCCTCTCAGATTTTGGAAGGCACTTCAGATTCTTAAACCTTGGGTCAATTGCTGTAGCTATCTTTAGAAATCTCACATTGGTACCTTCTTTGTGTTTTGTCAAATCTGCTGTGAAAGTGTTCTTAAAATGAACAACATGTGCTGGGCCATCATCTGAGACTGCTATAACATGAAATATGTGGCAGAATGTGGGTAAAACAGAAGAGGGGACATACACTTCTCCCCAAAGGAGTTCAGTCACAAATTTAATTGACGCATTATTTTTTAATGAGCATCATCTGCATGGAAGCATATCCCCTGGAATGGTGGCTGAAGCATGAAGGGGCATACAAATGTTTAGCATATCTGGCACATAAATCCCTTGCAATTCCAGCTACAGAAGTGCCATGCAAATGCCTGTTCTCACTTTCTGGTGACACTGTAAATAAAAAGAGTGCAGCATTATGTCATGTAAATGTAAACACACTTGTTTGTCTTAGTGATTGGCTGAACAAGAAGTAGGACTGAGTGGACTTATAGGCTCTGAAGTTTTACATTGTTTTGTTTTTGAGTGCAGTCGTGTAACAAAAAAAATCTACATTCTTATGTTGCACTTTCACGATAAAGAGATTGCACTATAGTACTTGTATGAGGTGAATTGAAAAAATACTATTTTTGTTTACAAATATTTACACTGTAAAAATGATAATCAAAAATATACACCTAGATTTAGTTTACAACACAGAATACAATATATATGAAAATGTAGAAAAACATCCAACATATTTAATAAATTTCAATTGGTATTCTATTAACAGTGTGATTAATGACGATTATTTTTTAATCACGATTAATTTTTTTGAGTTAATCACATGAGTTAACAGCGATTAATTGTCAGCTCTACTCACTACTCATCTTTTCCCCATTGAGACAGTAAAAAAGATTTACCTTCATTTTAAAATCTTTATTCCCCATGGTCAGTTCCAAATACAGACTCACTTCTTGTGTCCATGCTTGTAAAAGGCTTCTTGTTTGGAAATAACTTTCCCAGTGGTCTGAGTCCCTCCATATTGCCTGTTTGCAGGTGTTGCTTCATTTTCCTATTAGTCACATTCTGCTGTGGCTCTTACTGGATGGACTTCTGCCACCATGTTTCTAGGGTGACTACTCACACATTGATGGAATACCAGACATTTCAGTTCTTCCAGGAATGGCATGACCCTAACTCAACTATCATGACCTCTGACTCCCAGCGAGTGCAAGGTCACATCACAGGGCGGTCATCATTTTTAAAACCCCCCACCCTCACCAGCATGACTTCATAGGCACTGTGCTTTGAGGTCATGCTGCCTGGGGGGGCGGCATTTTTAAGAGTGTGCCGCTCCACCCCTGCCACTGTGACCTTATGTGTGAGGTCATGTTACCGGAGGAAGTGACATGCTCTTCAAAAACAGTGTCCCCCATCCCATACCGGACAGATCCACATCTGGTTTGAGTACCAGATGGGGGACAAATCCTAGAAAAGCAGGACCATCTAATTTAATACTGGACAAGTGGCCTGCCTACATGTTTCATGTAACACATTCTGGATAATAACATGAGAGGAGTCGACGCTTGTAAAACTAAACTGTCTCTTTATTAAGAGCACTAGTATTTACAGGTGCTGCAACTGCAGCTAGAATTGTAGTCATGTGTACACAAACTGACTTCCTGATGTCTTCTCCAAACTCTTCCCTCCTTCAACTTGTGTTTCTCCCCCCAATTCCGTGCAGGTGACTATAGGTTTGACCTCAACATTTAGATTTTGTTCACTTTCTAAACTCTGTGTTGGTCTAAACATCCCATTGCAGTGCTTAGAAATCAAACACTGTAGCATTTTACTAGTGATTGAGAACCAGTAAATGAAACTGATTAGTCTCTTTTCACTGTCTAAGTTAAGTCAAGGGCAAAATGGAAACAAACTCCATACAAACCATAGCTGAAATAAATCAATGGGAGTTTTGTCTGAGTAAGAAGTACAGAATTGAGACTTTAATTTGTACAATTATTTCTATAACTGTGTTTAAAAGAGATGGTTACAGGAGGGCACAGAGAATACACAAAATATTGTGCAGGCAAGTGAGGTAAACAGGAAGAAAGAGGGATATTAATACTCCACTGTTACACTAGCAGTTGGAAGTCAGTCTGGTATGTGGTGCCAAAACTCAATTTATAAACATGAGGGTGGACAGGTGAACCCATCTATATTTAGAGCTTAGCATCATTACACATGAGTAGCCACTTAAAATGTTTGGTTTGGCTATGTCATATATTTCTGGGTTAAGAGGTAAGGCTTTTGGTTTTTTTACAAAATATAAATCTTACCTGGCATTGTTCCTTTAAAGAAACTGATTTGTATGTAGTACACGCTCGTTGTAATTTTAAAAATACGCTGATGGAAAATGTGTTTTGCAGTATGGTGCATATGCGACCCTTCTGATGCTTGTTTTCTAACTAAGTTGTTTTGTTCTGCACAATCTATCGTTTCCTTTTTTTAAATTTTTCTTCAAAATAAACAATACTTCATTTAGAAAAGTGGTATTTTTAAACTGAAAAAAATAACCTGATATGTGCTTCAGGGCATATTGCACAGCATGCATCCTGCTCTATGTCTACAGATGGCTCTCATTTGGACACGCATACAGCACATTGGAAATCCTGCCTCTCTGTTGCTGGCTCATTGAAATGAACAGATTTGCCTTTTAAATGTGTGGCTTCGGTTACACAAGAGATATGATGGGGAGCAAACCATATGAGAAGATTCATGGGAAAGGAATTTTAAAAAATGGAGGGCCAGATTGTGTCAGTGCCTCTGCAACAGACCTAGGGGTACAAGGAGCTTTTTCCTCACAGCCATAAAATCTGCAGTGGAGACAGTCACAACCAGAGTCCAATACAAAGACATTGCTCAGGGTCAGCGCCTTAAGTAAAGGTACCTGCCCAACAACGGGAGGCTGCTGCATCTATCCACACCTCAGCACCTAGCTAGTGGAGCTGAGAGGGGAGTGCATACTTACCCTTTCCAAGGGTGGTGGAATCACCGCTCTGTGTGCTCCCCAAGAGGAAGTTTGGCTGAGCCAGCCAGAATTTCTCCATTAACTTCTGCTGCAGCACAAACCCTCTTCACCTTTCCTTAATGGAAGTCATAGATGAAGGTGACAATCTGGCACATAAGCAGGTATATGAGAGGGAGAGTGAAGCATAAAGGACAACTGGACTAGCTTGCATTATCTTTGCTGGTGTGATAATAAGGCTGAAAGTGCTAAAGCTGTTTCTTCAGTGAAGAATCCTGCTGGAATGATACTGTAGAATCCACTTCATCAGACAAATAGTGCACCTAGAGAAAAGATTCAGTACAATATAGTTCAGTGACTCAAAGCAGTGGGCAAACAGTATTGCTTAGTCCATCTGAATGATACACCTAGTGTTTTTGGTAACCAATTCACTGTAATCTACACTGGTGTTAACTGGAGTTCCTTAGCATTAATTCCCCACTCAGTGCTCCTTTACTGAGTTTACATGCTTCGTCCATTTCATGCTAGTTATAACTTTTTCCCCAAGTCACTGAAACTCTCCGCCTCAGTTTCCCCTTTCGTAAAATGGGGCTATTAACAGCTGCTTCCCTCTGTCAGAGAGTTTAGAAGGCGTAGCTATTATTTGTAAACTGCTTTGAAAACAAAAAGTTAAGTATTTGTAGTGAGGGGCAAATTGGTCAGTCCATCCCAAGTGAGGGCAAGAACAAAAAATCACAAATCATACAGCAAGACCTTTAAAATTAATCAAAAATATTACACCCCCCCCTAGACAAAACCATGCCAGTTCCTTTCCTAAGTGCATGCTGAGGCTCTTAAACGTGCACACTCAGGGGTCAGCTGTACTTGGGATGCCTCCCCCATCTCTCCTATGGGCACTCTTCCCAAGTGGCAGGCCTCAATCTGCATTCTTTCCAGAGTGGAACTCCACAGTTCACTCCATAGACTGGCTACAATACCCACTACTCCCACTGACTGCTACAGTTACGGGGTGAGCAGTACCTTATATTACCTTGCAGTTCCTCATGCATACAATCCCTTTAGAGGCTAGTTCCACTACCTTCCTCTCTCTCTGGCTGTAATCCTGCAGTTCTACCACTCTTAGACTGGACCCCAAGGCAGCAGTCCCTCTGTTTCCAATCAAGTTCATAACAGGCACAGCTGAAATTGGTCCCTGCTAGACATTCCTTTCTGGGTGCCTGTGACCAGCAGCTATTTAAAATGACTCAGAACAGCTCTTTTCAAACAGACATATTATCCATTCTCCCAAAGGTACCCAGCAGGCTGGGAAAAAGAGCTAAACCCACAACAGGACTTGGGCTTGCTTGCAGCTCATCACCTCTCTCCATGTGTAGGTGAGATAAGCTGTCTCAGGAACATCCTGCAGAGTTAGGGTGGCCACTCGCACATTCCTGGAATACCAGATATTCCCCTGCTTCCAGGAATGGCATAGGCCTGTCCCTACCAGCGAGTGTGTGGGGTTATGCCAGCAGGGGCAGCATGGTGTGCTCTTGATTATGGCATCTCCTGTCAGATACTGGACAAAACCACATCTAATTTTGTCTCTGTACCGGACAGGAGACAAACACCACAAAAGCAGGACTGTCCAGTTTAAAATTGGATGAATGGCCTGCCTGTGCAGAGCCCCTGCCTTTGTTTCACAGTCCAGCTACATGCTCTGCTTCTATCAGTGTTTCTCCCAAGAAGATGCTGTCCGCTCCTCCCTCCTTTTCCTCCAGGCCAGAGACTTTAACAGCTTAATGGTCTTTTGATCTTAGTCTATGGCCTTGGAAAAATAGGTGAGTCTCCCTTCCCCCCCAAGCAACTAGGGATTTTCCAGTGACTAGGTCACCCATTGTTTCTCTCAAGAACCCTTGTTATTCCCTCTGAAGGGACCTTATCTCTGTAACTGTTTCTTTTCTTCTTTCTTTCTCCTGTATCTCCTCATAGCTTCCTTTGTTATAACGCTGTGCAGTCAGCCAGAATTATATCAGGCAGGTAAACCGAGGCACGTATAATATCCATACAAAATAATACAGCTATCTTCCTCATTCCACGCAGCTACAGTCCAAACAACCCCCAAGAGAATTAAATGTTCCTATAACTCCACCTCAATTAAGCCCAACAAAATCCCTTATTAAACCAGATCCAGCTGCTCGGTCAGCTCCTCTGATACTTGAGAAACTACTCATATAATAATATGAGTAAAAAAATTAAAATCCAATAAGCTTTTTTTAGGCAAAAAAGCATTCTCCAAATTATTATTATTTATTAAATTATTATGACTTTTTCTAATCCTTCTGTATATCAA
Source organism: Malaclemys terrapin pileata (assembly GCF_027887155.1). Taxonomy (NCBI): domain Eukaryota; kingdom Metazoa; phylum Chordata; order Testudines; family Emydidae; genus Malaclemys; species Malaclemys terrapin. The sequence continues at coordinate 75,054,804 of NC_071505.1, forward strand.
TCTGTGTAGTCATCAATTTTTCTTGTTGACTTTATTGTACAATATAAGTTAGTTTATTTACAAAAGCCCACATTTCAAATATACATGCTGTTAGTTAAATTCTCCTTTTATCACCAATCAAGGCTGTTTTTTATTTTTGATATTTTTTTTATTTTTAGTTTTCATATATGAACAATAAGGACTCTTTCTGATAGCCTCTTAAACCAAATGGACTAGCGAATACTAGCATCTTGCAATTTAGCACAAAATACAAAATTCAATATATTCAGTGATGCCTCCTTAATTTGAATCACTTCTGTGCAGAATTGCTAAGTACTTTCTTTTCTTTACTCTGGTTTGTAGATCGGTAAGGAATAGTTTTCAGTGTGTGAACTAGAGACATTGTATATCCTTTGAGTCAGAACCAAATGAAGTGGAAATGTTTGGAGTTAGCAGAAATATACTCTATGAGTCAGATGCATACCCACAGCTGCCTTTGAGTGCTGTCTGTAGATCTGAAGGCAGGTTTGGCCCTGATAATACTAAAGTGTACATGTGGACAGACCATTGCATTGACTTCAGTGCAAATATCCATAAGCATATATGTCTGCCCATATGGATCCATTTGTAGGATTGGGGTCCTTTCATGAACTCAGCCAACCTACAGACTGTGAAGCCTTTCCTTGGCTGTTATTCCAGCCTTTGGCTGTGATAGCACCTGAAGACCCTCTGTACTCATTAGATTGGGATCTTGGCTATTGGATCCATGAAAATGTGGATTCCCCTAGATTCCCCCTGACCCAGCCAAGTGCTGCTACTGTGCACAAAGGATGTGAATTCCCTCACCTTCAAGTATGGCTGCCATATCGCTTCAACAGTGGGGTGATTTTTCACCTTTTAAAATAGGCACCCATTATAAACCGTGTACATTCCATATACAAGAAAACATAATGTTGCACTGTAAATAGGATACATTGTATGCTATGTAATATATACAGGGGACCATGTATTTAGCAGTTCTGGGCCCATGAAATTTGTCTCAGAATTCATCCCTTGCCACACAGTTGTGTTCCAAAAATCTGAGATTCATTAAGAAAAATAAGTTTCTAGCATTCATGGTTGCAAAGAAAATCTTGGAAACATCAACCAAGTGTAACCAATATTGTCCTGCCTTTCTGAGCCGTCAGACAACAGAAGCAATAGCTCTGATAGTTGTGAGCTACCCCCGGTCATCTCAGTAGGACTGTTAACCATGAAACCTAATGGTGTCATTAGCAATGCCAGCATCATTATCTATTTCAATGCTAATCATATAAGCAGCAGCATCCAGTTAATATGTTTATCTCACAATCCCAAACTGCCTTCCATATGTCTTCAGAAACCAAAAGTCCCAGGGGGCCAATGTGAGTCTCAATGAAGTCACATAAATGAGGGTCATTCTTGTCAGTTGCCAGCTTGTGCAGATCAAGGAGTAACTGGTTCACATTCTTTTTCAGGTGCAAGGGACACTCCATTGCTGTCAGCCCATTCTCCCAATCATCATGATCTGGTTTCTTGATGTCCTGCAGAAAGATGCGACCGCCCCTCTGGCATAACAACTTCTAAATATAATTAGGCCTTGTCAATACAAGCATATTAACGATTGCATATGTGGGGACATCATACATTGATTTTAATATCAGAATAAATAGAAGGGTTACTGTATTGATTCTTACTCATATTTAATTCAACTGAAAATTTCCATTTTTAATTTATCTGATGATCCTGTAGAATTGTCAGAATTGCCATCAAAAATGTAGATATAGGCATCTCTCAGCTGAATTTAGTTCCTGCTTGTTGTGGAGTCCATTGTCTTGAGTATATGTAGATATCTTACGATGCAGTAGTGAAGGACTTGCTAACTGTGAATATTACAGCTCTTGTAAAGTTCTGTATTTTGGTTTATTTTTCAATGAAGCAAGAAAGCCATACTTGAAAAAATTCAGCAGTTTAAGCAATGTCCGAGCAAGAGATATTCTGGAAGATTCCTTTCTTATCTCAAATGCATACATTCCAAAGCCACGTGTTATGCTTTTCACAGGATGTTAGCAACTACGGTAGTTCCACTTTGCTTCTTCTCAAATTGAATTATATTTAAATATACATCACTCCTGAATCTCCTGTTTCAATTACATGTCCATTAATTTTGATTAAAAAGAATGCACTCTATAGTGTCTCTCTCCCTTTCACAAAATAATAGAGGCATACGGCCAAATGGTCTTTGTTTATATTATTCATGGGAAGCTTGGCCTCACAAGCACATGCAATGAGAGAGTGCTGATCTCACTCCTCCATCTGGTTCAGCTGGACTATTAGAGTAACCCACTAGTAAGTGTGTATTATGGGTCTCCCTCTGCTTCACTTCAGAAAGGATAGGAGTTGATGCAGCTGCTACTACTGCATTAGCTCAAACTGTAGCAGCTTACCTTTTCAGCTCGAGAGGTCCCTGGTTCAGTCCTTGGTGTGCTGACTAAGAAGGAAGCTGTGACATTAGTGACTGATAGCAGATTTAATTGATGATGTAGGGGTGAAAATGGATTATCTTGATCCCTATCTGTTCTAGGGTTCCCAGCAAGGGTGCCCAAATGCTACTTTCCTAGAGTACCTTCAAGGTCAAGTTTGGCCCACAATACCCTCTTTGAACTCAGTGGAGCTATGGGGATGTAACTGAATTTGACCCTTAAATCACCATGGGCCCTTTTACTCTCTGCTATGTCTGTGTTTGATGAAAATGATACTGCGGTTCCTGTCATTTTCTTCAATAACATTTCTACATATAAACAGAGCATTTTTACAGAAAATAGATTGTAGATTTATGGTACATTTTATCTGGGAAACTTCTGTATTTATTTACACTTTATCACGTTTGATTGATACTGAAGAACAAATAGTTTTTATCTTAGTTTGAGTATTTAAGAAAAAGAAACACAGCTGTAGATGCATTTGTTGTAATTTCCGAAAAGGTGCATGTTTTCATCCCAAATGTTTTAAAATTTGTGAAATCATAACAAATTCCTGGCACAGACTCATTCTTGTGATCAAAAGCATATTTTTAAACAAAAAACAAATTCCTTGGAAACAAGCAACTTTTTTTTTAATCGAAGTAGACTTCTTTGTGGCTGGATGCAGTTTTCCCAAGTAAACAAATCATAAAAATGTTAACTAGCACTTTAGGTTTCTTTTTTCACTGCATTGAATTGTGTTAGGTCTGCTCCGGATCAGAAAGACAGGCAGACAAAGGCAGAGTTTTGCTTTCTTGTGATCATTGTAAAGAAATGTTGTGTGTTCCCTAGAACAGAGAGCAGTGTGAAACTTGTATTAGGGGACACTGAGGGCTTGTCTTCTCTACAGCTGCTGGTCGATTATGTTAGTAGCATAACTCAAGTGGATGTAGCTTAGATGTACTTACCACAGGGTCCACGCTACGCTAGGTTGATGCTCTCCCACCAACATTGCTTCCGCCTCTCCTTGAAGTGGAGTACAGAAATCAATGGGAGAGACTCTCCCGTTGATTGAGTGTGTCTTCACTAGACCCACTAAATCGATGCCGCTGTATTGATTGCAGCAGTGCCGATTTAGCTCCATAGTGAAGACAAGCCCTGAGTATATAGGAAATGTTGTATAGGACACTAGATATGAGACATTCCCTTCTTGAATGCCATTGTCAATTTGTTTGACTGGCAAGTGACTTTAAGTAATTCCTGCCTTATGCTGCTCTGGTGTACAAATGTAGGGCAAATAGAGCATACAGAATCTCTTCCTCTCTGCAAACTCCATCATGCTCAAGAAAATGCTAGGAGTGAGAACTGGCTAATGCACTAGTGGGCACACTTACATCCCCATGGAGGTATAGTGTATGATTTATGAGGCTATGACATGTCGGTTTGGCAGAATATCATTTTTATTTTTGTTATAATTTTGGTGGATAATATGTATTTTATTTTTTATTTTACATTTTCACAGTTGCACGCAATGATGGATTTTAAACATTTTTTTATTGATTTAAATTTTCAAAAGTGCAGGAAATTGTGGGCGGGGGTTCAGACAATGATTTAATGACAGTAGACATTGAGAGTTTTAGCTTTATAACCATTAAAAGAAATTGCCAATATCACATGTAAAAAATGTACAAAGTAAATAGCCTTAAATCAAACTCTGAGAAGTTTGTTTTCAAGAGCACTTTTCTTACTTTGCTTATCTGTAAATTTTTATTATTATCGATAGAAATGTTTCTTCATCGGTTTGTGTGTGTACGGTAAAATTGTCATTTATCAACATTTACCAATCAAAATCTAATCCTGACAAGCCCACACACGTGCAACAAATGTTACCTCAACAAGCATGAGCCAGCAGACACATGCTGCTCTTGTGCAGAGAAGCAGCACAATGTTTTGGGGTATGTCCAGACTACCCACCGTATTGGCAGGTAGCGATCGATTTATCTGGAATCGATATATCGCGTCTCGTTAAGATGCGATATATCGATCCCCGAACATGCTCCCTGTCGATTCCGGAACTCCATCGGCGCGAGCGGCGGTAGCGGAGTCGATGAGGGCGCCGCGGCTGTCGATCCCGTGCCGTGAAAACGGGAGGTAAGTCGGAATAAGATATGTCGACTTCAGCTACGGTATTCCCGGAGCTGAAGTTGTGTATCTTACAATGACACCCCTCCCCCCAATGTAGACCAGGCCTTAGAGCCCACATGCCTTCAGGCTGCCTTAAAAATCTTGTGTTGGCCAGACAAATTCCTCTAAGAGAGAACACACTGGGCAATGTCTCTGCTCCTTCACTGTGGCTGAATCATGGCAGTGGCATGAGCATGAGCATTGTGCTGCCCAGGGAGTAGGCCAGGAAGCAGATTGTGGCTTGGATGGACACAACCTATCTCCCAGTCTCTCTCCTTGCTCCAGGGCACCTATCCTATCCTTGGCTCAGCCACAGGATTCGCCATCACTTTGAGATTGTTGTATGCCGAACTTCCATGCATAGTTTTATCAGTTTTGAATCTTAACTGCAAATTCTTCAAGGAGCTGAGCATCCTCCACTCCCAGTGACTTCACTGGAAGTGAAAGGTACTCAGCATCTGCACTATGGACAACTCATATCTCCGGTCTCATGATTTTTAGTGTTTTTCTTAAAGCTTCAGCTGATGGAATCAAGACATCATACAAGAATCTCTGCTCTTATTTTATTTAAGTAAGTTTCTGGCACTCATGATTGCAGATTAAAGCTTGAAAATATGAAGCTGGAGCAGAGGGCATACTCTAAAGGCACAGAAATCAGAAGGAAATTAAAAAGATCCCTGATTTTTTAAACCTTCATGTTTTTTAAACTAATCTTATGATTTCTGAGATTAGATTCTTGATTTTTGAATGTTTGAGGTTGGCAACATTGCATCTAACAGGATCAAGCTCTCTATTTCTAATTCACTCCACGTTTATCTACTAATTTGTACCTGAGAGATTACCGACCCTTTCAAAAATAGGAACCTAACTTTAGGCTCCAAGGATAAAATTTTCAAAAGCACCTAAGTGATGTAGGCCCCCAAGTTCCTTTTTCTAAAGCACTTAGGAGCCTAAGTTTCATTGAAAGTTCTGTAAGTGACTAAGAGTAATATTGTCAAAAGCACCTAAGTGACTTAGAGGCTTAAGTCCCATTATCATGAGGCCTAGACACTATAGAAAATTTTACCCAAATCTACTTATGAAAATGGGACTTAAGCCTCTAAGTCACTTAAGCACTGTTGAATGATTCTCACCCCACCCCATCTCCAGCACACACACACACACACACACACACACACACACACAAACTCATTATCTAATCTAGATATATAATTTATATAGGGACAGTACTAAGTCCTTGCTAAGGTGCTCAGGGTATGACATAAAATACTTTAAAAACATTGTTTACAATATTTTAATTGACCTATCTAATTGGCTAAAATATCTTGAAAGCTATATAATCTGAAGTTATTACAAAAGAGGAATACGGTCCTAACCAAGAGCTAACAGTTTTTAAAAAAACAACCTTACTTTATTCCTCAGAGGAATATTATGTTTTTTTCAGACTTCTTTTTAAAAGAAGTGAGAGTTGCTCTCAGGCTCATGTCCAGAAGGAGGGAGTTCCACAACCCAGAAGCTGACAGAGCAGTAATGAGATCACCTGCCAAGCTAAGGAGGGTTGGTGAGAAACTCTTAAAGACCGGTGGTGTCAGAGCTCATGTCTGAGTGTTCCAGGAGGAGGCTCATAGAGATTATCTCAAATACAACCCATCTCCTTAAAAACCAGCTGGGAGAGCTTAAGCACAAAACAGTAGGTTATAGACTGATAGTGTAAAGATTGCAGAAGGTTCTGCTATTCATAGACTGCTCAATCCAGGAAATAGACATGCTGATGCATTCTGCACTAGTTTTAAGCACAGCAGATCTAAGTATCTCTGATACGAGATACTAGAAAGCAGATGGCAGAGAGACAGCTTTCTTTCACTATCACAAAAGAGGCTATTACTAAGGAAAGATAATAATACACCTCTATCCCAATATAACATGACCCGATATAACACTAATTCGGATACAATGTGGTAAAGCAGAGCTCCAGGGGGGGTGGGGCTGTGTGCTCCAGCAGATAAAAGCAAGTTCGATATAACGCAGTTTCACCTATAACGCGGTAAGAATTTTTGGCTCCCGAGGACAGTGTTATATCGGGGTAGAGGTGTATTAAGCTACAAAACCTCAAGCATATAAATGTTCTTGAGAGTGTCTCTGTAATGCTAAGTATCAGGGGGTAGCCGTGTTAGTCTGGATCTGTAAAAAGCAACAGAGAGTCCTGTGGCACCTTTAAGACTAACAGATGTATTGGAGCATAAGCTTTCGTGGGTGAATACCCACTTCATCAGACGCATGCAAAAGCTTATGCTCCAATACATCTGTTAGTCTTAAAGGTGCCACAGGACCCTCTGTTGTTTTCTGTAATGCTAGTCAGAGTTAGACATGTAAACACACTCACACTGATATAGGAATATACCCAGAAGAATGGAACCTAAATCTTTCAACATGATGATCCTGAGATGCTATTCATTGCTAAAAGTAATGTTAAAATACTATTTTAAGAGCTGCAACTCTTGATTTATGGATTCAGGATCCCTGTGGGCATTTAAACTATTAATTCTACATGTCTTACAAGGATAGGTAGGATAGTGATTAAAGCTTTTCCTTTTCACCTCTCGGAGCTGGGTTAGATTTGGCCAAGAATATATATGTGAAATAAATTCTTCTATTTCTAGAATTTCCATGTCATTGATTTTTTTTAAATGAAGGGCATGGGGAGGGGAGGAGAAAATCTACCTGAAAAATCAGCTTACAATAACTGGAAGCTTCTGTTGTATGATATGTACCTCTTTCCACCTCAGGAACTGCATTACACAAACTTAACAGGTCACAATATTTGGATAGTGCTTTTGGAATCCTAGGATGAAAAGCACTTTATAAACTCAATGTTCATTCAGTCAGATCTTCAGAAAAATAATGACCAGGGTTAAGTAAAAAGTGAAAAGTAAAAAGAGAATACAATAAAAGGCTGCAAGCCGGTTGGTTTGCAGAATTTATTTTGAGCTAGTAGTGACATTTATAGAGAAGCATCAGTTCCAGCACTTTTCAGTAGGTGTCCAGCCTGACATTTCTCTATAATGTCTCCCAGGGATAATAAAAATTCTTCCATATCTGCAGGTTCCATTATCTATTTTGCTTCCCCCCATTCAGAATCATTAGTCTTAGTGACTCACAAGGTCTTAATAACACTGTAGGAGCTTATGCATTAAAATGTAGTGACCTTAAACTTTTCTGCTTGGCTTGAACGCAGGAAAAGTAGTTGGTTACGTGGAAAGAATTATTATTGATTCATATCTATTTGCTAGGTTAGATTTGATTTTGGAGAATGCCAATTGAAATGTTTAGGGCCAAATTCTGCCCTGACCTAAACCTGGATCTTGCAAAGCACTTACCACATGCTTAACTTGAAGTATATGAGTAGTCTCATTGAAATAATCTCTGCAGATGAAGAATTATCCTTCTGGAGCACATGCCTTGGATGAGAACACAGCTCAGGAGCAGGAGAACAAGACACATTTCTGGACAGATCAGTATGAAGACACCTTTACTAACCAGCACAGAGCTGATGTATAGAACCTCCTGGAACAGCATCTAAGCTTTCGCCAAGAATTTGTGTGCAAAACTGCTGCTGGACAAATCAACAAGACAGAGTGGGCCAGCAATAACATTGCTATTGCTTCCCAGATGTAGGTAAGAACCAATGTGGATACCGGAGGAGATATAGGCAAATCCATTGGATCCTGTATGCAAGGCCTGAGCCAGATGAGCAAGAAGACCATGGATATAATGATACCATTTCAGGTCCCAGATGCAGATAACATATCTGTGTATAGGTATTTCCAGGAGTCATAGGGCAGTATTAATGTCATTGTACAAGACACTGGTAAGATTTCATCTGGAATATTGTGTACAATTCTGGTCACCCATGTTCAAGAAAGATCAATTCAAACTGGAACAGGTGCAAAGAAGGGCTGCTGGAATGATCAGGGGAATGGAATATCTTATGAGATAAAACTAAAACAGTTTGGGTTGTTTAGCCTAGCAAAACAAGGGCTGAGAGGAGATACAATTGCTCTCTCTAAATATATCTGGGAGTAAAATACCAGGAGGACAGAAGAACTATTTAAGTTAAAGGACAATGTTGGCACAAGAACAAATGGGTATAAACTGGCCACAAATCAATTTTGGCTGGAAATTAGAAGATTATTAGCCATCAGAGGAGTAACGGTACGTAACAGTCTCCCATTAGGAATAGTGGGAGCAAATAACCTAACAAGTTTTAGTTTATGAACAGTATTATATAACTGGGTTGCCTGTGATAGCAGGGTTCTAGACTTGATAACCCAGGAGGTCTCTTCCAGCCCTATGTCCTATGTTCCTTAAGTGTACTGGGACCTTATACCCTGAGAAACTCATTTCATCACATTGAGGTAGTGGGGGATGAAAATCAAGGCTTCTGACTCAATTATGGCCCTTACAAGAGCTGTGCTGGTGAGTGGAAGGAAGAATATTGGCCAAGCAGCAGTAACTGAAGGTACCACTTTAAGAGGCTTGTGAGGGGAGATATCTTCTACTGCACCAGCACGCTGAGAGCTGCCTTTGGCACAACCCCAACCCCGGTCATATATCGATACATCCATCCAATAAGCAAGGAGGGATGAGGCAATAGCCTTGCCTTGCTCAGCCCAGAAATTCCGTTTCTGGTGCCACTGACTATTACTGCCAACAGTGCAAGCTGGCCTCTGGCGGGTGCAGGGAAGCAGATTATGCCTGGCCTTCCTGCACTAGGGGTGAGAGAGTTTCCTGTCATCTTCCCCTCTAGTGCATCAGAGGGCAGCATTATTTTATCTCTTAGTTTTCAAGCATCAAATAATTGATTGCTTGAGATATATTGAGAGTTACCTTAATTACCTTATTTACTGTGGTTAAAGAACAATGTAATACACCATTGCCATTGAACCCCAATAAATATGCCATTAATGTTATTTTAATGATCAATTAGTGTCTAACATAACTATGACAGGTTTCAGGGTAGCAGCCGTGTTAGTCTGTATCCTCAAAAAGAACAGGAGTACTTGTGGCACCTTAGAGACTAACAAATTTATTAGAGCATAAGCTTTCGTGGGCTACAACCCACTTCTGTAGCCCACGAAAGCTTATGCTCTAATAAATTTGTTAGTCTCTAAGGTGCCACAAGTACTCCTGTTCTTTTTAACATAACTATGGTGTTCAATCAACGTTTATTGCATATTTTACTGTTATTGGGAGCTCCTTAAATAAAAGGTGTTGCCTTCTGTTTACAGAGGAAATTAATTGCATATGTAAATACTCTAATGTTGGTGAAAACCAGACATTTGAGACTAAAGAAAAGATAGGTCAGTATATATAAATAATTGTTTCCCTGATAGATCTTTATAATAAAGTAGTTCTGCGAGCACAGTATTTAATATACAATCTTTAGAGCACTACCTTACTCAGCATGGTCAGCTTTTAAAATGTCTGGCCTGAATTCATAGACCATTTTGAGTGAGTAACACAATATTGTTTTGTGCCAAATGCATTATTTAGCAGCTACAGGGCATATTGTATGTAACAGTTGGTACTGACTTATGTGCCTTGACAACACCCATCAGGCAGTATTAAATCATTAAAGTGTTATGGTTCTTTCCCTGAGGAATCATAAAGGAAAGCTCTATTAACCTGCTGGCTCCCCTCTGCCCTCTTTTTTCCCTTTGTTCTACCTTAAGTAGCTAGATGGGATTCCTGGAGCTTGGCTGGTTCTGGAGCCATCTGGGGATTGATTTGGTTGAGCTGCCCAAAGCCCATAAATTTAGGACAATTGGATAGGAACAGGAGGCCAAGTTCAGGGGTAAAAGGCTGTCTGAAAAAAAGTATGATGATTTGAGTATCCAAGGCTTCCATGAAGAATGTTCTCCCTGCCCTGGTCCGGCCATAAAAAATAAGGGGAGGTGTGAGGCCTCAGCACTATGGCTGCTTTGACAAAAGGAGAAAAGGGTACTGAAGTTTGGGAATGTAATGGGGATTGTCTTGCATACTGTTTTATTTCAGAGTGAGATTTGGGAGCTTGCCAGGAGCATAGTAAGTAGGATGACGACAAGGGAATGTTTTTGTATAATTTTGAATGTTATTTATGATTAGGTGGGTTTGTCCTGCCATTGTGAGACTGAAGAAAACAGTGGAAAATTTCTGCTCCAGGAGTCAGTAAAAGAAAAATCCCCAATCTTCCAGAAAATGAGCTAAGCTCCAAAGCTATTTTTGAGGATCGCAGCCACACCAATAGCATATACAATTGGTGGAGAAGAGACTGTTGGGCCTGGTAATGAGGATCACATAAACCAGAGCTTTTCTCTTTTAAAAAGTCCTCCTTTTATAATTACAAATATTTAGTTCACTTGCAGGTCTTTGAGGCAACAAATCAAATAATGTGATTTTATGTATGTTTTACAGTCTATTAGTAATTGTACCACCTGGGAACTAAGGATCAAAGCCACATGGTTGTTACCTATTTGTATGGTGCCAAGCACAAAGATAATTTCTGTCCATAGACTTCTAAATTTGAAATTTCAGAGTTGTTTCTGTTTCATGGGATTTGAAATGGAACATTTTTTCATTGGTCTCAAAAATTTTCTTAACTTTTTTTTAAATGGATATTTTTTCATATTTTTGTGCTGTCATTTTTCCTTTTTGATACTGAGCTCAATAAAATGAATTCTGTTCAGGGTTTCTTTGGTGGTTGATCACTTTTTTTTACCTTTGGACACTTTCCTTTGACACTTCCGCAAGTTTTGAAAAGCTTCTGCATGGTGGAGAAATGGAAGAAATTTTAAAAAGTTACAGAGTGGGAAAGGAAAAATGAAACTCCATCACTCCATGTTTCTGTAACTTTTTAGAACTTGTGATGGTACTTAGTTCCTGTGGAAATTCATTCCACAGGCTTGGATTGGTCCCCAAGAATCTCTCTTTCCTGAATAGACAACCTTATCCTTGTGAAAGGAAGTTCCCTTATACCCGAGAAGAGCTCTTGATTACAATCCTTGCTGTGAAGCTATGAGAGATCTCTTAGATATTTTGGGCCCCGGACATTGAGCACCTTGACACTAAGGTCAGAGACCTTGAACTTGATTTGAGATTGTATGGGAAGCCAACGTGGAGAGTGGTAGGCAGAATTTATGTGCTTGTGGTAGCCTGTGTTGCTGAAGAGAGAAGTACTTATATGACTCCAAATAGTTGATATTATAATAGTGATAAACTAGATGTTTATTAAATAAATGCAAAGGGGATTACACATAAAGAGAAAATAATGAATCCATTCTTACAGAGCTAAACGAGGATTTCAGATGCTATTTCAGTCTGTGAATGACTCAGAGTGGCCATATGCAAAACTTTAATGACACTTTAATAGGTCTGCATCCTTCCTGAGCACAAGTGTCCTGGGATATCTGAGAGCTAATATAACTAGCAAAATTCAGAAATTAGAAGGGTAGCTGCCACTGAAGACTAAACTTGACTCCTAGCTTTACCTCTGAAAGGAATTTCTCTTATTCTTCTTTCCTAATTAACAGTGAATACACAGTCAAAATTTCTTCCCCCTCCCATCCATCTCTCTTTATTTTGTGTGTGGACATTTCTACCCCTCCAACCCCTGCCCCTAAGTATGTCTGGACAAACTGGTTTAAACAAAATCACACCATCACTCAAAAGCCTGTATCCATTTACAGCACGAAAGCAAAACTTTCTGTAGGTTCTGAAATGTTTGATTTCCCTCTCGCTCCCTACTTGTCCCATTTATCATTTTTGCATACCTTTGCACTTCTGGACTCCAGCCAGACCTGGAACTGGACTGAGATTTCCTGCCAAATTTTGCTGACTCAGGAGGTTTATATAAGCTTCAGATAAACATCCATATTTTAGGGGCTTATCCAAGCTCAGCCTGACCTCCAAGTCTTCAGATGTCTACCCCATCACTAGTAATCATCTGCTTCATAATAAGATGCCATCCTAAAGGGACGGTGTGTCATGGATGAAGATCAATATATGAGATATTATTTTGTTAAACAAAATAACCTTGTTTCGCAAAAAGGGTATTATACATTTTTATTTGGCTTTCACTACTGTGTGTTGATTCAAATCAAGACTGCGGTATCAGTTTGTACGTACCTGTGACTAGTGTTCTTAAAAAGCAATGATAAACACAATTTATGTGAGGTTCTTTTACATAGCACAACCTATGGCTCCAATTTTTAGGTCTGGCTGAACTGTGCTTGGCACATGACCAGGAAATTGGGGGAGAGTTTGCCCCAGGATAATTTACAGTAGCTTCAGGGCTACCGTAAGTTATGCTGGCTTGCAATGGCTCCGTAGGGGCCATATGTTGAATGGAAATCACCAGAGTGCAGTGTGATCTAGCTATGCCCCCATCTACCCTCCAGCACACCCCCTGCTCAGGGAATACCAAGAAAGGGTGATTACCTAATGCTGGAGGAATTCCTCAGCTGCCCAATGAGAGAAGTTTTATAGTTCCTTTGCACCTTTCTATATCAAGGCCAAGGAGTCAGGCCAAAAATTTTATGTTTTGTATAACTTGGGGCCTAATCCTGCAAGGTCCTGAGGGATGCTGTGCAGCCTCAACTCATTGACTTTAGTGGGCACTGTAGTGAGTCGGTGTGGCTCCCCTCCTGCCCAGAAGAGGGAGCCCACGTGCAGGCACCAGAGTGGGTGGGACCACCACCGCCTGTCCCCGCCCCCCGGAAGTCAAGGGGCAGGACAGGAAGTATAAAGGCCGGCCGCCAGAGCTCAGTCGGCGGCCAGCCACCGCAGGGAGCAGACGTGTGGCCGGGAGCTCCCGGCCAGGAGACCGTCGAAGACAGAGTCCTGGACCCTAGCTGGCCTGAGCTACCCCGGGCCCGCTACGAGGAGGAGCCGCCGGAGCCCGTTCACGCCCGCCACTGGGAGAATCCCTGGGAACCGCACCCCACTAACCCTGAGGGTGAGACTGGACCCGAACCTCTTCGCCCCTGCTGCTATCCAGAGGAGCCGCCTGAGGACCATTGGCCGGACTTCCCGGCAGAGCTACCGGACTTGCCGCCGAGCCCGGGCAGAGAGGAGCCCATGCAGATGAACTGGCCCGATCCTGGCGTGACGAACGAGGTAGGCTTTGAGGGGGATCATGGAAGCAGCCCGGGGGTAGCCGACCCCGGTCCGGCTGTAACCGAGTGTGAGCCTATGTCAGTGTGTTGCGGTCTGGATACCCCACTGACCAGCAGCGGCAGCAACCGCTGTTAGGGCCCCAGGCTGGAACGCAGTGGAGTGGGTGGGCCTGCGTTCCCCCCTGCCACCCCCGCTCACGGGTGGCAGGCTTCCCCCTCACCCAACGCTCGGCTACAGAAAGCCTAGGCGTGCCTTACCTGAACTGTTTATCCGCTCAGCCCCTGCAAACAAGGGCCTGAGCCTAACTGTGTTTGCCCCGCCCTGATCCAGGGCCTGGGCTTTGAACTATTTGCTCGCTCAGCCCCTGCTAACAAGGGCCTGAGCCTAACTGTGTTTGCCCCGCCCTGATCCAGGGCCTGGGCTCTGAACTGTCTGCTCGCTCAGCCCCTGCTAACAAGGGCCTGAGCTAACTGTGTTTGCCCCGCCCTGATCCAGGGCCTGGGCTCTGAACTGTCTGCTCGCTCAGCCCCTGCAACAAGGGCCTGAGCTAACTGTGTTTGCCCCGCCCTGATCCAGGGCCTGGGCTCTGAACTGTCTGCTCGCTCAGCCCCTGCAAACAAGGGTCAGAGCTAACTGTGTTTGCCCCGCCCTGATCCAGGGCCTGGGCTCCTGAACTGCTTGCTCGCTCAGCCCCCTGCAGTCAAGGGCCTGAGCTTTAACTGTGGTTGCTCCGACTCTGCACCAAAGAGCCGGAGTTTCGGGACTAACTGACTGCTTGTTCCCACAGTAGTGAGTCGGTGTGGCTCCCCTCCTGCCCGGAAGGGTCGAGCCCCGGCTAGGACCTACTACAGGCACATTGGGTGATCAGCCCTTTGCAGGATCAGGACTTTGTGAGGAGAGCGGCAAATCCTTCCTTCTTGAAAACATGACCAACTACTACTGTGCCTGCCTCTTGTAGGCCATTGGACCCTCCTTCATCCCATCAGAATATGACAAAAAGTAGAGCCTGTTGATATGCTGAGGGTTTATTAGGAGCTTGGTTTCAGTTTGGGATTTGTGCCAGCACTGTAAGCAATTGATATAGGATTTTAGGAAGATGGAATACATTTGGAACATGGTCTCTCTTGCAAAGTAGCAGATATTTTGGGCTGACCTCCAAACATCTGTGGAAGCCAGAGTCATTCCCACAAGGGCCTTGTGTGTCCAGACTTGCTCTTAGCTCCTTCCCACCTCTCTGGTTCCTTGAGGGTGTGGTTCCCATTGGAGCCACACAACCAGGGAATTCCCTGGCACACATGTAATTACCTATGGAAAATGGCAGAGCAGGAAATCCAGAGAAGTTACTACTGATACAGCCAGCATTAACTTATCCATAAAAGTCCCACAAGGTTGAGGAGAGATGATGCAGTGAGGAGTGGTGAGTTGCTTCCCCAGCCATGTGGCATGAACTCTGGGGGGCTCCTATGCCAGGTGGCATGTTCCTATTCCTCCTTCTCCCAACTGGATGCACTGAGTTTTTGCTTTCTTTTTCTGAAGCGGTGGAGATAATGCTAGGGATTAGTAAATGTTTACAGTTTATCTAAGCCAACAAAGAAACCGTTTTGTTAACATACCCCTCAAGTCTGCAATTTTCACACCCTTCTTAGTTTCCCCCTTCTGAGCTGCATTGGGCTCAGGCCAAGAAGGGGAACAGAGGATTCAAATGGAAAAAAGGCTGAGAAATGCTAGCAGGATGGACTGTTTCAGTTTTGCACTTACTTTCTGAGAAATACCACCTGAATTTGTTTTGAAAAATGAATGTCAAAAGCCAGAAGCTCAATCATAAATCTCATAAACATTTCAACAACATATCCAAACTGGCAACACTGAAACTTTTCTGAGGCCTTCTTATAAATCAAAAGAGTAAAACAAAATAATCTAAAATGTTTCTACTGACTAAAATTGCCAAAAGTGTTTCTTTTTCTTCTCTCTTTTACTTGTAGGGCCAAATTCTGGTCACAAGTACAAAGGCTGTGGTCAGGGGATTTCCGATGAGCTTGTGGTGGGAGGGAAACCTTTTCTACAGGTTACATATTATCATCTAAGCAGGTCTGCATCTGTTACTCCAGTCTTGGAGCCTGTTGCATACTGATACTTGGGGAATTTGGACAGTTCATCTGTGTAGTTATAGATCTACTGTCTACACAATGGCCTGGTTTTGCTATGCCTTCAATGTACCCCTGTGCAGTGGAAGATTCTGTAACAGACTTCTTGTGCTGACTTCTTGAATCCTGCCACCCTATGCAGTCAAAGCATGTCAATTCATCTTCTTATCAGGTCTAAATATCCACAGAGCCGGACTTGGGGAAAGCACAATTGCCCCAAACAACAATGCATGCATTAGCTTATGCATTAGATTAACTACTATTAATGTAGTTTCCCTTCTGTCAATGTTAATATTGATTTGTTGTGACTGAATAAACCTCTTGCAGTACCAGCATCTTGATAAACTATTGTCATATATTTAAAGTGACTAAATTAAGTAGCAATGTACCATATATCAAAAGATATTAGGGAGAAAGAGGAATCCCCGCTGCCCTGATTAACGCTTGGTCATGCTCTCAGACAGGCAGAAGTGCTGTCTCTAGAATACCAATGTTCAGTCCTTAATTTGTGCCAGGGCTTGCCTGGCTGAGATCTGACACCTCTAGGCTTGGCAGTTTATAGCCCCAGCACCTCTGGGCTTGCTGCATCAGTTATGAAATTAAAAAAATTGCTTGAGCCCCGGCACCTGTTTCCTTGCAAATTAAACACTGCCAATGTTGCCTGCCTGGATTGAACAAAGTGTTAGAACTTTAACCCAAGGAGCAGACTGGTGAGGTGCTGTCGGAGGAGAAACCAGTTCTGACTGGAAAGCTTTAATTATTTCATTTGCTTCCAAGAATATTTTAGAGGACCTGGAACAGAACAGGACAGAAAGTATAAGGAAGACAGTTGAGAAGCCAATTCCTGCTACGCTTATTCAAGTCAAGTGGTATCTTGCACTTTAATAGCCCATTGGGTGCCATGGAACTAGTGGCTGTGTTACCAAGAACACTACTACTAACTAAAATGCTATTTAGTATGAGAAAAAGGGGCAGAATCATGCCTTGCATGCAGAGAAGGAAGGGCAAACAAGTGAAGGCAGAGAAAAGAAAAAAGGGGTTATGGAGAAAGAAGGGAGAGAAAAGAAAAAAATGGATGAAACAGCAATTTCTTTTTTTTTCTTTTTTGACATGTCTTCTCTTTGTTGATCTTTCCTCTTCTATCTGTTGTTTTCTCATTCCCCATTCCTGCATTGCTATATCTTTCTCTTCTTTGGTTATCTGTGTAAGGAATGAATGAGGTCAGTGAGGTAATATCTTTTATCGGACCAATTTCTGTTGGTGAGAGAGACAAGCCTTTGAGCTTACACAGAGCTCTTTTTCATTCCTCACCCACTTTGTCTCTCTAATGTCCTGGGACCAACTTGGCTACAACACTACATCATATAAGGAATATATGGTGAGCAATGCAATGAAAACAAAATAAGTTTAAACCAAAGAGGCATCAACCCTAGTGTAACTTGAGCAGGAGCCCAGAAAGGGAGTTCTATGTAACTCAAAGAAGACATTCCAGGAAGGGGATCCCTCCCTATTTTTGCTCATTAGATGTTGTCAAGTGAGGAACAGTCTTGAAGCAAATGGAATATTTCAGCAAACAGCGATCAGAGGAAGAGATAAGAAGTCCTATAATGAGTATACAGAATTGTACATTGCTTTGCTTTCAATATGCCATATTATCATATAGTGTTTAGGATTAACAGCCTTCATAGTAAACACATTATTATCAGTTACTGGTAACATCTTTGAAACTATCCTGCTAGCCATTTTCTGTGCTGTTGGCCAGAGTCCCTTGTATGGATACCATGGAGGGAAATACAGAGGAAAGGCTACACTGTAATCATTCACAACAGGATGCATATGAGTGATGACATCTCTCCAAATACAGACTGGATGTGTTTTTTCTGTGTTTGAATAGTCAAGGAAACAGCTATGGATTGCCTTTGACATTAGAAATGATCAGTGACTTTTTACCACTGTGAGATGGCTGGCAGCACCAGACTTGATATGATTTAATAGAAACTCTACTCATCTCATTATAGTACATTTGCAAAGTCTTTTGACTGCAGCCTGTGCTGTTGCTATAGCAAATTTGTAAAATAAATGTAGTGGGCCAGATTCAGTATAAATGAAGCTTCATCCACTTTAACTTTTAGTGGAACTTTTAACCTGGAGGGAAGTGTTAACCTAGGGAGACATTTTGGGGTCATCATCCCCTAAAGAGTGGGTAATGATAGCCCACAAAGGGGGCAGGCCAAGATGTTAAGGATACGGGCAGATTCAGTGAACCCCATCTGCATGGCTGAAGCCCAAGCAATAAGTTAAAGGTGCCAGGGAGGGAAGCAATGACAACTCACCTTTGGGGTGAATCCTTCCCCTGGATACCAAGGGTCTTACTGGCTTAGGCAGGGTGTAATTTCCACTCCTCTGCATCAGCACTATTGTTTATATAGAGATTTTCATTTACCTGTGATCACCAAAATAACATAGTACCAATTTCTCCAGGAAATGTTGCTTAAAAGGTACAGAAGAAAAGTAAGAAACTGATGTTGGGATGAGATTTTCCTGCTGCAGTTTGCTGAAAATAGAATTGTAACATACAGTGACAGTGTGTACACTTTTTCTGCTGCAAAAGAGTATGGCAATGCCAGAAGCTTTGCATTGTGGGTTATATAGCGTAATGCATGATTTTAGTCTCTCTGTTGCACAGATAAGTGGAAAGTTTTAAGTAAAACAAATAAAATCACATTTCTTCTATTCTGGATAGCACACTAAAGTACAGTCGCTTCAAATAATGGGTTCATAAAAAAACTGGGTATCCCTCATGTGGTTTAGACATCTCATTACAGAGGGGCCATGGATCTGCAGATAGTGGAAGTTCCTTTTATGGAGCTGTCTTTCTGCTAAAATGGTTATGAACAGATCAATACATTTGTTATGAATGATCTTTTAGAACCCGGGCAAATGTAATATAGCAGTTTTGACAGAAATGGAGCCAAGTGGTGCTTTATAGCTTTCAACAATCATGCAGCTACTTCAATGAGGTGAAACCTGTGCCTGGCCTGTTGATTAGTGAGAGCCGTAACAAAAACAATATGAGCACAGCAGGGTTTGGATTTTTAGTAGTTACAGACTCTCCTTACACTAGTTTTCATACTGGGTGCAGTACCAGTATTGGAAATGTGTGCTGGAAGCGACATACATCATGTCATGTTTAGATATATGGTAGCTGTAATTAAGGTAAGCTACAATGAAAATATAAAAGACCTTTCTTGTTTTCAGCCATCACTCTGGCTATCCTTGGTTTTAGATTTGTTCCATCCTGTAAAGTGGTTGCTGCATCCCAGGGGTGTGACTGGGTGTGTAGACGAGAGATACCAGAGAGGCCCTGGCGCCAGGGCAAGCGCCAACCCTCCAGCCCTGTCAATCGTATGTTTGACACAGCCACAGAGGGAACTCCCAGCCAAGAACTCTTCATCCCAATCCTATGGAGAATGCAACAAAATCCCAGGATAAGCAAGACAGACTAAGTCCGACTCAACAGCTGAGCCAGAGAGATTTCTCAACCCTCTATTGGTGCGCTGTATTGTTGGCAGCATTGTGGATTCCCCTGTGCCCTTGAGGGGCTCTGGGAACGGGTTATCCTCAAATGTGTGGGGGCATTTGACTTTCCTTTTGATCCCCCCTCCAGAGATTTAAGAAGGCCTGCAAAAGGCAGGGCCCCCTTTTAAGTAATGAGGAACTGGGGCCTGTGCTGGAGTCATCCACTGTAAATAAATGTATGCGGTCAAGTTCTGCAACCATTTGGGAGAAAAACCTCAGGGGACTCTTTTACTAGTGGTCTTAGAGTAACCTGTTTAACAAATCTAGCACATTCTGGGATGTCTCCAAACCAATGAGAATTCAGTGCCTGAGCTCCCTAATCTCTCATTGACAACAAAAGGAAGTGGAGGACTCTAGCACCTCACATGATTGGGGGCATGGTGACTAAAGATGAGAGCATCAGGGATTGCCAAAGAAATCAATAAATGTCATATAGATTCTTATTTTTACCGAATGACACACTCACACACTCAGGTGAGAACGGAAAGGCCCTATCTGTTCTGGGTGGATAGTCAAGATCCCAGACTGCCTTTTTAAAGAGCTAGAATTTGGCCCACTCTTTTGCCAAAATGTTTGCTTTCTCTCATTGTGTAGTGTTCTGTACACTAGTGGCGGTAGTTCAGTGGTGCAGTTGCCAATAAAAACAGCAATTTTGAAGAGTTACCATACAACGGTATATGAGAAAACCCAGGCATTGTCTATTTTAGGCCTTGTGAAATCTTGTATGACACTCTAAGTAATTGTTGGCAAACACTGACTTTTTCATGCCAGCTACTGTACTCAGATTGTGAAATGCTTTAGGCTGCATTAAGGGGACAGGATAAGTAACATCTACAAATAATTATAAATGAAAGGCAGAACATTTACTTTTATAATAAGAGCTACCACTTGCAATGACTATAGCCCATATCTGAGGAATTCATAGTGACAGGTCCTCTGCTTTGGAAGATGATTTCTAGGTTTCACCTTCAGCCCATGATCATGTTGTGTCATGACTGCTGAATTGCGCCCTTATATCATGGTCTATCTTTTGAGGTATCAGCCTTACAGGCACAATACTTTTAGTTCATATTCACTTTGCTGTGTGCAATACAGATAAATCACATTTAATGTAGATATTTGTGGAAAGGCTCCCTAAGGATGCTTATTTCAGCAGCATTCAGCTGCTACATAAGTAAAGGTTATTTAAAAAATTGATTTCCCTTTAAATAAGGGGCACCTAAACTGTAGTCTATTATGTTTAATTATAAGATACTGTAATCAGCATACATTGTTAAATATAATAACTTGCATTTTCTAAATCACTTCTATTGATAGCCCTTTGCACACCTCATGTAAGATAATTAAAACAAATTTTACAGAATAACGTAATGTCCAAGTACACAAATTTCCCCAGCTGGTTACGTATGCCTTCCCACATGTTAAAGACTCAAAATTAGGGACACAAAAAACTTATTCATGTAGGAAAGTTAAATTGTTGCCAGGTTAACTCTGTGGCTGCATGACTGGGGAAGTGACTGGCCTAAAGTCAGGACTCTCCCCATCACATCATCTTTCCTCAAACCTGTGGGTCTTTTATGGGTAAGTTAATGCTGGCTGTATCAGTTGTAACTTACCTGTATTCCGCTTTCCATCATTTTCTAGCGTTAATTACATGGGCAACAGGGAATTCCCTGGTTGTGTGGCTCCAATGGGAACCACATTCTCAAGAAGCCGGAGAGGTGTGCAGTAGACAAAAAACAGTTTGGAAATATGGGGACTCTGTGGGGATGACTCTGGCTTCTACAGATATTTGGGGATCAACCCAAACTCTTCTTATTTGCCAGAGAGACCATGTTCCGAATGTGTTCCTAAAATCCTATGGCAGTTTCAACTCGACACAGTACCGGCACAAATCCAAAACTGCCACCAAGCCCTCAATCAGCCCTCAACCTGTCAACAGGCCCTACGTTTGTTGTCTTCCGATAGTCTGAGTGAGAGTCCAGTGACCTACAAGAGGTGGGCATAGTGTTTTGTCATGTCTTCAAGGAGGAAGTATTAGTACAGTGTAAATAACTCTTTTTGCAGCCTCCGTTTCATGATTCTTTATTTCTGATGTAAATCATTTTCAACAATAAAAGCACAGACATCAGATATGTGGGGAACATTGGTAGCTTTGAGACTAAAATCAGTGACATCCCTGGAAATGAAAGGTATGCAGGTAGCATAAAATTGTAAATTCTAACAATATACCTCTTCAAGCAAGAATGAATAAAGAATTTACTATAAACCAGTAAAAAACTAACACTACTACAGACACATTTTTTGCATAAACTAAGCTATGCAAACAAGTTGCTGATGTCATTCCATTGACTTCAGAGAAAGGACTTTAGAATTTGGCCTTTGGTGATGCCTCACTTTTACTTAATCCAGCATGTCTGTATGTTCAGCTTTCTGATGACTTAACAACATATGTAGACACTAATATATTGTTAACTGTTTCTTCCATGCTGGAGTCTTCATAGTAGAACAGCAATAAAGACATTGTAACAGCACTGCAATTTATTTATATAAAGCCATGGTAAAATGTTTACAATGAGTTATCAATATGGCTTGTGTTCTGCTATGCTCTGAGAAAAAATGTAATTCTGACCAAAAGAGATTAAATAAATAAAAAGGCATGATTATTTGGCTTATAGTCTATTGATTTTGGAGGGGTGCTTTGAATAACATACAATGTGCATATTCTTTTTTTGTTGCATTGTGCTAATGAAATCTAGGACACGATTGCTTTATGATCTGCAAGGAGCAAAATGGTCTTTCACCATTCATACTGGAATCATTTTAAGTGTTATGTTAATATTTTTGTCCAGGAATTAGTATAGGGATGTGCTCATAAAATGCTTGTTAAATGACACCCTTAAAAAATTTGTTTTTGAACTCCTATGATATTCCAATGGCAGTATTTTCTCAGTTTGTGTGCAATTATAATATATGAAATGTCTTAACTTACTGAACACCTGAAGCTTCTGTTTAATAAAATATGCTTCCAGAAGTGTGGAAATGCTCTAATCTTTCATCCACCCCCTTGCAGGATATTTGGACTGGAAGCACAAAACTGCTGCCATTTGATGCTCTTTAGAAGTTCATTTTACTAATGAAGCTGGCCCTAATTAATGGGTGCACCTTGTACTTGCAAGGACCCTTGCTAAAACAGTTGAGCTCTTTGTGTGTGCAGGAATTCACTCAAAATGAGCTCATTACAGGTTCAGGGTTTTTTTTTTTTTTTTTTTTTTTTCCCAGCATCGATAATGGCAGTAAGCATTGGGTCAAATTTATATCTGGTGTTAGTCCATTTTCTCCATGCCAGGTTACACCAGAGATGTATTTGTCCCAAATGTCTTCAATGGGAGTTTTGCTTGAGTAAGATCATCAGGACTGGGCTCATTGCAAACAGACATTTCAAGTCACGAGACTGAGTTCTTCCATAGGAGGCTGTTGAAAGAAGAATGAGAAGGAGTGGTGATTATTTATGCATTTGCTAAATAAAATGGGACATTTTATTACATGATCACTCCTAAATATTGAAAATACATTAACATATTTTATTTTACTTTAAATACCTTATGGTTGTGTCAGGGCAAGCTAATGTCTTCTTTAAAATGAATTTATGTTTTGTTTTAAAATGAGTCAGGTATTATAATATTTTTGGAGCTCGAGTATTCTATTTTCTCTTGCGGCTTGTTCATTGTTTCCATTAAAGCCCTGTGTAGGCTTACAGACGTCAAGAATATAATTATGTTGACCAGGGATCGGCAACCTTTGGCCCGCAGCCTGCCAGGGTAAACACACTGGCAGGCCAGGATGCTTTATTTACCTGCTGCATCCGCAGATTCGGCTGATTGCAGCTCCCACTGGCCGCGGTTCGCCGCTCCAGGCTAATGGGGGCTGTGGGAAGCGGCGGTCAGCACATCCCTCAGCCCGCGCCACTTTCCGCAACCCGCATTGGCCTGGAGCAGCAAACCGCGGCCAGTGGGAGCCGTGATTGGCCGAACCTGCGGACGCAGCAGGTAAACAAACCGGCCCAGCCCGCTAGGGTGCTTACCCTGGCGAGTCGCATACCAAAGGTTGCCGATCCCTGATCTAGACATCTTGGTAACATTCACAAATATAGAGTTCAAGAAAGAAGATACTTTTTACTATATTTGATGTATATTGAACTTTAATGTAAGCTATTCAGCTTAGTCAAGATCGTAACAAACATTTAATAATACCAAGCGTGTACATAGTGCTGCATCTGTCATAGAACTTTCCAGTAAGAACTTTCTTACTTCCTTACTTCCACACCTGGGGCCCAGGCACATGGGAAAAGGAGCACTGTACATCAACCTCCTCCCTGCCTGGGCATAGTGGGTCAAAGAATGTGCAGAGTTTCGGCTCTGCAGAACCAGTGCACTGGCCAGCAGAGCTAAACTGGAACACATTACTGGTCATTCTTGTTCTGTGGTAGGTATTGTTTTACTGTTCTGACAGCCTGGCCTACGTGGAGTGTCTCAGAGTGAAAGCTATTGATTTTCTACTCTGCTTTCTCAGGTTAGAAGGAAAAAAATATGTTTGCATCAAGAAATAATTGTTTATTCTCTAAGGCTATGATACAAGGTTCACATGTTAAAGTTAAGTGTCATATCTAAAAATATTAAGTTAGTATTTTTCGACTTTGGAAGCCATGGTGCTAGAGCTCTCCACAGATGGGCGCCTCTAGCCCCAGGCTGGCCATCCATCTTTGTTCTCCCTCCAGACAGCAGGGAGAGGGGGGAACACCCCACAGAACAGACTTTCAGACATGGAGGATATTAGAAATCTGTGAATTTTCTAAGAAAGAAAATTGTCTTTCTTATTTTCTGCGCATTTTGGGAAACCAATGTGAAAGAATTGAGGCAATACATTAATCCTTGTTAAGGAGAACTTTAATAGAAAAAATGATGATTAAACAAGATACATCAAATTCAGTAGAACCTCAGAGTTATGAACAACAGAATTACAAACTGACAGGTCAACCACACACCTCATTTGGTATCAGAGGTACGTAATCAGGCAGCAGCAGCAGCAGAGAGCGAGAGAGGAAGCAAATACAGTACAGTACCATGTTAAACATAAACTACTAAAAAAATAAAGGGAAAGTTTTAAAAAAAGATTTGACAAGGTAAGGAAGCTATTTCTGTGCTTGTTTCATTTAAATTAAGATGGTTAAAAGCAGTATATTTCTTCTGTATAAGTCAATGTTCAGTTGCAAACTTTTGAAAGGACAACCATAACGTTTTGTTCAGAGTTACAACCTCCATTCCCGAGATGTTCGTAACTCTGAGGTCTACTGCACAGAAATTGTTTATAATGTTGGTGATATGTTTATATTGGTTATAAGGTTTTTATAAGGTTTATGACATAAAAAACAATCAAAACTGACCATTCCTGCCCAGTCACTGTACAAATGTTTGAGCAGTAGTGTCCTCAAATCATGTGTAGTGCATAATATAAACCTTAAAAGTGTCAAGGGATGGTAACTGTTGCAGGCTATAGTGTAGTTCTCATTCAGAAACATAGGAAGAAATATACAAGAATTCTATAGAGTCTTAGGGAACAAAATGTATCTCATGACATATTACACATCACAAAGTCAAGTGCAGATAAGCAAAAGTGATTGACTGTAATAAAGAATTAGTTGTCTTATTAACCCCACGTTTAAAAGTGCACATGCTCAGGGAAAATCATCACTGCCAGGAGACGTGTGGAGTGAGCAAAGAGAGCGTTGTTACCCATGGAGGTCGCTGAGAATAATGGAAAATAGGACTATTGCTTAGACAGGATGAACAGAAATCTAGATAAATGCAATATCCATGAAAATACTATTGCGGAGAATTGATTTAATGGCATTTTAAAGTGCACCCAGTGTATTAATCTCTCTGTCTATCTTGCACTCTTAACTATGATACATGAGGCTTAGGCATTCCCTTTTATTTTCATCTTCAGTTCCGAGGGACGGAATTTTCAAAATACCTACAAGAATTAGGCGTCTTTCTCCCATTGCAGGTCACTGGGTTTGGACACTTAACTTGCTAAGGTGTGTTTTAAAATCCTACCTGTAGTGCATGCTTCTGTCATAATTACAGACATGCAATCAGCAGCTAACTCAGTGGTGACCTGTGAACTGCCAGTGATCTGTAAAGCACTTGTTGGTGGCCCATGGAAGGGTATCTTGTTTCCATGTAACATTAATGTATTTTGGGCTTCTTTTAAGCCCATTCCTAACACTTTCCCATGTAAACAATTGTTAATATAGCCATAGGGATTTTATTTGATCATCTCTCAGAGTGGGGAGGTGGTCCAGGTAAAACTGTGAATGGGAAGAGAAGTGTCCACAAGACAGTGTTTCTATTAAGATGTGGATCAACTGTGAAGGAGTTTCAGAGCCCCAGAAACTAGTTATCTACAATGTTGTCTAAAGTTAAAGGATTATTTGTCACCATCATCTATATGAGCATGACAATTTATATGAGCTAATTCAGTGAACAAATTAATTCTTAACTCATCAGTCAACCACCTAATGGTTTTTGGAAATCTCCTGAGCAAGCTACTGTGGTGGATTTAGTATATTTGTAAAATGAATAAATCATGGTTGGGGCATAGAGATTTGACTACAGTTGTAATGACATGTGGCTGTTAAAGATGGCCTACATACTTACACTGTGGTAATTCCATAGAGCTTGTTAATGTCTGACAGGGTTATTTTGGGTACTTGAGTGCACTGATGGCCCTTAGCTTAATGAAGATTAATCCCATAGCAAAAGATCAGTCTCAATTTTCGACTGCTATTGCCAAGCAAGTGGAAACTAAAATGTGTCAATTTAATCAAATGCTTGAACCCTAATACTCCCTTTATTTTACTCACAAGCAAAGGCATGAAAGTTATGCAATATTCAGAGGAGGTGGAATTTCAGGATATTCTGTTAATTATATTATCTTATTAGTGAATGAATTGAACTGATTGTTTCTGGTCACCATGTCCTTCAAGATTTTAGAACTTTTTTATTCATAGTTTGGTAATGGAAAAAAAGTTTTCCTGCTTTTCCAACCCCCATTTGGGTTCTAAACTTTCAATGAACTAGTCAACAAACTGAACTAATTGAATTAACTGAAATAAAAAAAAAATATTATTTAAAAAAAACCCTATTTATAATTAAATATGAAATTAACAGCCTATGGTAAGGCCTAAACTATTTTTTAAAAATATTTTAAAAATAATTTAAAAAATAAACTTGTATTTAATTTATATAAAAATAATCTGATATAATATTAAAATATCTGATATTTTTAAATAAAAGACCATTGATATTTATCCCCAACCATGCCAGTCAACTAGATATATAGAAACCTACCTTGGTCCAACATTTAGGCAGGTGGCATTTAAGTCTGGGAATGGGTCTTAAGAAACAGGCATGGAGTAGGAGCTGCAAAGAGAGCATACGAGATAAAAACAATGCATTCCACATTGGATAATTCATATCTCAAAAGACTCTAGTGCTTACTAGGAAAGGAAAACAAAGGGTTTATATTCTTTTCTTTGTGTATGTGGACTTAAATATGAAACATTTCTGTGTATTGAATAGAGACTAGACTCCACACACACATCTCCCCCCACCCCGCTCCCATCAGTGTGAGGAGAAATTTCATTTCAGCACAAGTAGATTGTGATTCTCTGTTTACGTCTTACATTTGATTGCAGTTGTGGATCCTGAAGCAGAAAGGAACAAGTGATGATAACAAATACCGATTGGAGCAGAATCTAATCAAGGGACAATCAGTCATTGACTATAGTGTATTTTCTTATGATTCTAATTGCTGAATTTATCGTAAATGCATCTTCTATTGAGAAAGGGTTGAAATAAGAAGGGTAATAATATTTCAAGCAGCAGCACTGTGTGACTGGACTGAATGCCAGATTCCCCTCTTTCTTTCACCAGTTTTATACCAGTGCATTGTAGTTTACACCACTATACGTGATAGGAGATCAGGCCTTTTCTATGATGACAATTTTAAGGTTTCCTTGAGCTTTACAATTTACTTCTGAAATTAAAGATTTTTTCTGACTGAAACAGCTGTGCCTGATTGTAATTCCTCATAAGGCAAGTGAAAAGGATGGATTATGGATTATTTTAATGGATTATTTTTAAAATTCAGGAGGTATTTTTTAAGGAAAAAATATTTTTGAATCTTAAGCTTTTTAACTGTTTGAGGTAGATAAGCCTTAAAGAGACATTGTCAAATACTTTTTATTTTGACAATTGGAAACTGAGCCACTAAATGGATATCCTATTCCTTATCCCGCCATGTAAAAACTAACTTAATATCTTACTCTCTTGATTTTCTGCATGGTGAAACTATCTGCCCATTCATTTCTGTTCTTCTGAGTCTCTGTGTACGTTAGTTTTATTCCCTTCTTGGGGTACTTAATCTTTTGACAAAGGGCCAGAACCTAGCCTGCTCTATGGCCCCTTTGCACTGCCAGAGCACTGCAAAGGGGCTGTAAAGCTGAGATAAATGGACAGATGTAGAGTCCCCTAGCACAGGGAAATTTCTTTTGGCATTGAGCCAGCGTGACTGAATCAATGTCATCTCTGCCCGCCCGTTGCCTCTGATGTGGGGGTGTGAATGGAGCGTGCTCCATTCAGATGATACCTGCTGGCATTATAATTATTAAAATAACTTTTCATTTTTGCATCTCTGGCTTGGAAAATTTTAGGACTTGTCTACACAGGGGGTTTAAACCAGATTGATTTGACATACACTGTTTTACTCGCAGCAGGTAAGAATCACTAATAGTGTGCACATGGGATGGCTGTGTCTCTTCCAATTTGCATCATTGTGTACAACGGGGGCAGCTTGCTGCATACTAAGCATGTGGCATTCTTGGAGTGTATCCCATAGTCCTTTGCTTTACTGCTGAGCAGTGTGCATTCTGTGATTTCTCTCTCTCTGCAATGAGGGATGCATAATGGAAGCCAGGAGGGTTCACATTTTTCAAAAAAATCCACGTTTTCTTTGTCTCTGCCCCATGATTCCTTTCTGGCTGGACTAACATCACTTTTGAATTGCTGTGGCCCAGCAGGGCCCCAACAATGCTCCACGCCGCTATGCTGACAACCGCAAATCCTCAGGCAGCTTTGGCTGTATTTCAACACTCAAAGCAGGATGAATTTGGTTTTGAACTTCACCTGCTGCACCACTGAGAAGATGATTTGGCAGTAGCAGCAGCTCCTCCAGTAGCACCAGAAGTTTCAGGAGCAGTAGAGGAAGTGGGATGAAGATAGGGTGACCAGATGTCCCAATTTTATAGGGACAGTACCAATATTTGGGGCTTTGTCTTATATAGGTGCCTATTACCCCCCACCCCGTCCCGATTGTTCACACTTGCTATCTGGTAACCCTAGATGAGGACAAGGAAGAAGAGGAGGACACTGAGCAACTGATACTAAAGGAGTGGTTCCTGGAGCAACTTCACACCATGCAGTGCTGTTTCTGGCCTGGGAAACCAGTGTTAATTAGTGGGAAAGGATTGTTCTGCAAACCTGGGATGACTAGCCGTGGTGAAAGAATTACAGTGTGGTGAAGGCAACCTTTTTTTATATGTGCCAAACTAGCCCCAGAGCTGCAGTGACAAGCATACAAATATGCAGTGCTCCATACCCATGGAGAAGTGGGTCGCCATTGCCATCTGGAAACTGGCCATCCCAAATGCTACCAATGCGTAGCCAAGCAATTCAACCATTGGGGCCATTGTCATGCAGATCTGCAATTTCACAGAAAGGTACTGTTACACCACGCTATAAAGCTAGAAAGGTACTGTTACACCAGGGTATAGCTCAGGAGATAATTGATGGCTTTGTATACATGGGGTTCCCTAAGCATATGGGAAATTGATGAGACCCATGGGCCTATTATTTGAGTCCCCACCCCTGCCCCAAGGATTCCAAATTATTAAACAGAGAGGGGTATTTCGCCCTGGTGCTCTAAGGACTGGTTGACCACTGTGGCAGGTTTACAAACATAAATGAAGAATTGTTCGCAAGCGGCCACAGAGGTATTATCTTTCAGAACTCAGTTCTGTGGACTGTTTGCCCCCCAGATCACTAAGGACCTTCGTGGTGTGGAGATTGCTCTGGTTATCCTGGGACACCCGGTTTATTCTCTGCTTCTATGGTTAATAAAACTGTTCACAGGAGGCTAGGGCAGAAGGATGGAACTGTTTAACTGCCACCTCAGTAACTGCATAATGGCAGTGGAGTGTGCATTTGGCCACTTGAAAGGGAGATGGCTCTGTTTGTGGAACAAGCTGGAAGCTTCAAAAATGCTTAAGAGTGTAGCTGCATGTTGCATTTTACACAATATTTCTGAAAGGGAGAAAGTCTTAAGGAAGGGTGGGAAACTATGAGGCAGACACTTCCTCAGCGGTTTGAGCAGCCAGCAAGGCATCCAACAGAAAATAGAAACAGAAAGGTCAACACTGTCAGAGACACCCATTACTCTTATTTTGAGTCTCAGGCCTGAAAATGTGCAGCTGAACATCCAGTCATTAACCCACAGAGCAAGGTGGGATGGACTGTGAGCACTGTGGCATTGTTTATAGGTGGTGGAAGTGGAACGCTATGGCGATCCTTATTTTGCTTTGTGTCTGTGCCTAGATACTTTTGTAAAATCCTATGAATTATTTAAAATCTATGGATCCTCAGTGTAAAATGCATTGATGGCTCTTTATAAAGGAATTTTTAATGGTTTTTATTATTATACACTGTATTATATAGCAAATAGAAATAAACCTTGAATTTTTGTTTGTTTATTGTTTTAATTAAAAATCATCTAGTGCAGTGGAAGACAGAACATAACAAGAGGAGGGGGGGATTCAAGTCAAGCTGAGCAGATACCTTGCCCCTGCCTCTTCTTGTTCTTGGACCTTCTGGTGTTGTGCGGTGATGCTCAAAGTTATTAGGACATTAGATACCTCAAAAGAGCTGGTCTTCCAGCTGTTCTTGCGGCCCTGAGTTTGGGTTTGTGAAGGGAATGGCCTCTGGGAGCACAGCTGCAGGGGGAGGAGTTGCTGGTGATTCTAGTACTGTATTCTGTATTGCCCAGGGGTTGCAGAATATGGCTGGGTCTGGTTTACTGCACTGCATTGCCTGCTGCCCTAATAGCAGCATGCACTGCAGCAGAGCATTCTTGCTCTGTCTTGCCTGCAGGAATTGCATCTCCCTCTCCTTTTCAACCATCATTTTGCCATGATAACACTGTCCTTTACCACTGTGACACTGTCTTTGGCCACTCCAACAATCTCTCTAGAGAACTCCATTTCTTCGCCCTCTCTGTCCTCAAGTACGGTCTCCACCTTTCTGCTGTTTTAGTCTTTCTTTGGAACTCTGCAATGAAGTCTGCAACATTTTAATCCCGAGTTTTCCTTGTTTTGCCGCTCAGATTAGCTACTCACTCAGTCATTGATAAAGGCCTGTCCTTGAGGCTCTGGGCACTGCAGGGAAAACACAAGTGGTCATTGTTCATATTTCAGAGCGGCTAGGATAGCATTTTGATATGAATTTCTGACTTTCCCTCCCTGAGATTCTTTTCAGACTTGATAAGTGGTGTGTGCATGAAGAGGGCTGTATAGGGATTTTTGTTTGTGAAATGTATGTTGTGTGGAGGCTTTGGTGACCAGGGAAGGGGTTGGGAATTATGATCACAGTTTGGATTTACATTTGCAAAAATGGTGTTGGAGAGGTTAGCTGGGCACATCTGGGGGTGAGCTGGATAGTAATCCCCGCTACATCCCTTTAGGCTGTGTACTGACTCTCAATGATATTACACTGAGGAGGGTGACTAGGAGGCAGAGAATGGGCTTATTCAAAAAGGCAAAGGGCATACCAGTGAGATATACTGTGAAGATATTCACCAAGATGCTCCACCCCCCCACCAAAAAAAAAAAATTCTGCAGAAGTGGAAGTGGGAAAATGACAGGCCAGCTATCCCCCATAATGTCCAGACCAAAATCAAGCAATTTCTCAGTCTGAGATTTTATTTTATCTCCTCTGCAGACAGTGAAATTAGATAGAAGAAAAATAGAAAGTTTTCTGCAATGATTGTCTGAAGCATTTACTGTTCCCAGTCTTTCTCTGTGTAAGCCTGCAAGAAGCCATTAAGAGCTTTACTTGCTCTAAGGTAAAGCTCTTTTCCTTTTAAGAATGTGTGTTATAGAGCATTTATACCTCAGTGGAGAGCTGTAATCTTTGTACCTTTAGGGGCATGCAATGCCCATGTTTACCTCATGTAAACTGAGATTAGTAACCAGATTTCTCTTCCTGTAAGCACTGTCTAAATAAACTGTTGAATTTTGAATGTGCCCTTCAATGACATGGACTTGAAAACAGGTGATAGTTGGGGCTTTAGCATAACACAGAGACCTACTGCCCAGCTGGAGAAGCTGCCATTTTGAAAACATGGATAGGGGCCTGAAAGGACAGAGTGGGCTGAGGGAAGCAAGGGGGCAGGGGCTAGAGATTTGGAAAGCAGCCTAGCTGACATCTGCCTACTATGACTGCAGCATGGGGCACCTAGAACAGAAGCTAGCACAAGAGTATAGCACAATAATAATGATAATTAATTGTAAAGATAAATACGTGCTGAGGTTCCCTCAAGAGGATCTGCCTCCTGAGACCCAGGCTGGGTTCCTGGCTGGGAACGAGGCTCAGTTGCTGCATATCAGAGATTGGTCTCGCCTTCTATCTGGCTGGCTTCAAAGTCCTGAGTCCCAAAGAGATCTTGGCTTTTCAGGGACAGTTCTTCACTGGCCTCCTCGTGTTCATCTTCCAAAGAGTCTTGCTGATCATCCTTCCTGGGTTTCATGATTGTATATTTGATTAACATCATGGCTGGCTCTGCAAAAAATGGATAGGTCACATTTCCACTGCTGGACCTCTTCTGGCATCTCTGGTTTGAATGTACATTCTCCTGAGCCGTTTGCTCTTTATCCTGAACTGGTTGGTGTTCTGACTGACTTCTTGCAGACTTCTGCTTAGCAATGTTCTCAAAAAGATCTTTATTCTGGTGGCTGTCCACAAAAGTATCCTGCACTAATGCTTCTCCCCAAGTGGCGAGGAGATCCAGGGTCTCAGCACAGCTCCAAATGGTTGCCCAAGGCATATTGGAGTAATATCGCAGCAATGCTGACAGACTTGAATACAGGAGAAAATGGGCAAATTCTGGCCCTGCCCAAGTTTTCAAAATGGGAGAGGGGACATCCAGTCAACTTGACACCACAGCCCTGGAGGGCACACAAGTAAATCGACAAACCAGCAATGGTTGCCTACAAAGCAGTTTGGGATAGCAGTTGCAGGACTGCCACAGCACCTTTGAGTGTGCACAAACAATAGGCTGAACAAACTCTACTCACATCAAACTTAGTTCACTTTGAAAGAGGATTCCAGAGCTTGTGATAAATATGGAATTAGTGCATTAAAATTAATTGTGTGGTGTGTACACAATCATTTTCACACCTGCTTAAGTCAACTTAGTCTAGTTTAACACTCCCCCTCCACTGCACTCTCTTGTGTAGATAAGTCCTTAAATTCCATCTGGGACCAGAAGAGGAAACGCCACAGTAGTACCAGAAAGGCTATTTACAAGGTATTTCTGCTCAGCTGTGAAGCCAGAAATACCAGAAATTTAACAAAGAAACCTGTTCTCCTGAGATGTCCAATTTTCTCTTGCTTTCTCATGAGGTTAGGATATCCTAGATAAGATTACAGACTTTAGGACACTTACCTGAAGTGATCACATTAGTCCATTGCTAACTCATCAACTGCTAATTATTTTTAGCTTTTAAATTTACCATTGGGAGGACATAAATTGGGAAAATATTAATAATAAATTTATCTTCATGAGATGGGATGGCCTGGCCTTATCACTCTCAGCTGGTACAATGAAGAGATATGCCTAGAAAAGTCAGGTAAATTAGACCCTCGATCAAGCATCTGCACAGTACACCACAAAATAAATAGCACCTGTTTCACTAAGATTAAAAGATAGAGAAATCTTTGTATACCTTATGGTTGATATCTTTATTCTGCTTCCCATGGAGGTATAACTACAACATCTTATCTGACTTAAATTCAATGGTGGCCAGGACTGCCACAGAAAAACAACTCTGCAATGTACATTAATTGACTGATTAGGGCATATGAAAGTGTCTTTTTTTCCCCCCTAAGGTAAACTAAATGAGTGTTATGTAGGAGATAATGGATGTTTGGAAAAAAAGATCAAACAGATATATGTAGGCCCTACAAGAGATAAGATGGTCAAAGGGGTTTTATAGAGAATAAACTTTGGGTTTATGTGTGCTAAAGGGAAAAGTGTGATTGACAGGACTATTAAAACCAAACTCCTATGTCTAAATGATGGGTAGACTTTTCACATCAACACAATCAAGTCAGTGAAGGAGATTTAATTTCTCATCATGGTAACTCTGCAAAATTCTAATTCTTCCTTGTACACAATATGTCAGCTTTCATTAATGTCTGATGTTACTCCCTGATTTGCACTT
This sequence comes from Malaclemys terrapin pileata, assembly GCF_027887155.1. Classification (NCBI taxonomy): domain Eukaryota; kingdom Metazoa; phylum Chordata; order Testudines; family Emydidae; genus Malaclemys; species Malaclemys terrapin. The sequence continues at coordinate 75,088,940 of NC_071505.1, forward strand.
TCTCTCCTGTATTCTCAGGCAGAAGACTGTATTTGATGCATTAAAGAAGATAGCAAATAGTTAAGAAATCGCAATCCACACAAACATCTTTTTTCCTGAAAGTCTTAAAGAAGGAATTAATCTTTTCTGGAAAACATAATACGAAGGAAAGCATTAAGACTGCACTGATGTTGGGTCGTGTACTGGAGTTGAGTTGGAGGCTGCTATTCATGTACATCTTTTAATATTTGGTCCTAAATGCAGATATAAACACATTTATCCAACAATGCAATTGTGTTCATGATCCAGCTACCAACACACATACAGCCAGTCAGCCATTCCAGCCTGGCTAAAAATCTAGAGGGAGTCTTTACAAAATGAACATGACAACAGCTTCCTTCATCAATCTATTTGTTGACTGCTCAAATGGAAGCTGACTGAGACAACCAAAGGGAGACTGATTTAGGCAGCAGGCAACTTTCAGTCTGTACTCAAATTTGTTCATAGGTCAAGACAAAATGCAAAGCAGTCCTGAAGTTTGTTTCCATGAATATTCCAATGGGAGAACACAATTAAAGCAATTCTCACTTGAGCCATTTATAATGCATTAAAATGAATTACTAAGAGATTTGGACCTTTTGTTTTTATTTTACAATTGCACAACACAAAACCCTATTAAAAAAAGAACAGTGCACTAACCTTTGGCTGCTAAGTTAGGGAGCCATTTGTTCTGTATATTCACGTATTGAGCCCTAATACTGTAATCATGTAGCCAACTTTTGCTTCCGTCGAAACAATTATAGTCTCACCAATTTAACAGAATGTCTTTCATATATAAAGATGCAGCTTGCTGTTCTTCTTTTGACAAAGGGTTTTGAGTGAAGGAAAGCTATTGCAAATACAGCTCCCTTCTGCAGAAAATAAAATGGAACAACCTATTAATATATAGACTCCAGTTCCCATAAGCAATTTGGAGATTTAGTATGGGTTGTCAGAGTGAAGAGTCAGAAAGGCAAGGAGGTCCTGGGGAAATAAGAAAAGACAGGATTAAAATAGTGGAGCAGTGAAAGCTTGAAAATACCCACTCTTGCAATCTACGTCTCCCCTTCTTAATAAAGTTCTTCAAACTCATGAGCTCCCCCTGCTCATCTTCTACAATAACTTTTAAATCAGCAGGTACCTCACAGATGTCTCTTAGATTGCTCAGCAAAGGCAATGACAATATATTTTCAGAGGACCTTTTCAGTACAATTTTATTTTCTCACTGTCATAACTATAAAGGGAAGGGTAACAGCTGTCCTGTGTACAGTACTATAAAATCCCTCCTGGCCAGAGACTCCAAAATCCTTTTCCCTGTAAAGGGTTAAGAAGCTCAGGTAACCTGGCTGGCATCTGACCTAAAGGACCAATAAGGGGACAAGATACTTTCAAATCTTGCGGGGGGGGGGAAGGCTTTTGTTTGTGTTCTTTGTTTGGGAGTGTGTTCGTTCTTGGGACTGAGAGGGACCAGACATCAATCCAGGTTCTCCACATCTTTCTAAACAAGTCTCTCCTATTTCAAACTTGTAAGTAAATAGCCAGGCAAGGCGTGTTAGTTTTCCTTTGTTTTCTCAACTTGTAAATGTACCTTTTACTAGAGTGTTTATCTTTGTTTGCTGTACTTTGAACCTAAGACTAGAGGGGAGTCCTCTGAGCTCTTTAAGTTTGATTACCCTGTAAGGTTGATTTCCATACTGATTTTACAGAGATGATTTTTACTTTTTTTCTTTAATTAAAAGCCTTCTTTTTAAGAACCTGATTGATTTTTCCTTGTTTTAAGATCCAAGGGGTTTGGATCTTGATTCACCAGGAGTTGGTGGGAGGAAGGAGGGGGGATGGTTAATTTCTCCTTGTTTTAGATCCCAGGGGGGTTGGAACTGTATTCACCAGGAGTTGGTGGGAGGAAGGAGGGGAATGGTTAATTTCTCCTTGTTTTAAAATCCAAGGGGTTTGGATCTGTATTCACCAGGGAATTGGTGAAGGTTTTTCAAGGCTTCCCAGGAAGGGAATCCATTGAAATGGTGGCAGCGGAACCAGAGCTAAGCTGGTAGTTAAGCTTAGAAGTTTTCATGCAGGCCCCTACATTTGTACCCTAAAGTTCAAAGTGGGGATACAGCCTTGACACTCACTCTTCACACTTTCAGTCAGATTCCACTGCTGCCACATATAGACATCTTTATTTGTTTTTCCTGTTTAGCTGAACCCCACATCCATGCTGTCCTCAGTTTCTCACCAACTGCTGTATTTGAGGCTCTTCTCAGGCCATGTATACACCTGGAAGCTTTTCTTTGCTTATCAATCTACCACAGAGCATCACAGTCTTATGTTTTCCCCTTTATAGTTTAATCCCTTATGAATGAAATTAACAGGTAAATGTAGGATGAGGCCTGACTATTCTCTTATTTGAAGCAGAGTCTAAGAGATGCTTTTGTGTCAGAGGTAAAGCCTCTGGTGAACAATTCATTGCAGGTTTTTAAACAAGACATTTGTTTCTCAACTGAAAATATGTGCAGTTCTGCTGAAGAGATGGAGCTGAATTCAGAAGTAATGCAGAAGGTTCTGTAAGACTACCTTAAACTCCTTTCCACCAACTTATGCTTCCTTAGACCTATTTCCATCTGCTCTACCTCTGAGTAAGCAAATCTAAAGTAATGCTCTTACATGACAGAGAGCCAGGAGAAGGTGTAAATTAAAGCACTACTTTTACACCTTCTTCCAGTTCCTTGGCATAGAAGTTACACTAATTTACATTGTGAGAAGTGGTATAAACAGGTTTTAGGTAGTTCAAGTGAATGCAATAGGTTTTATTTTACAGACCCTTATATATCACTTCTGAAATTGGCCTGCAGATCTTAGTAAACCAGAAGAGAGCCCAGAATGTCCCCAGTAGCCAGTAAATGAAACCAAAGTATAACATCAGGGGAAAATATTAAGGTGAACAGTGATGTTATGATGTGAATTATCAGGATAGAAACTTGATGGGAAAGATAATACTGTAATAGCCTCAGACTCAAGTGAGACAGCAACTCTGTAAAGATGACATGAAGCTGAGGTCAGCCTTTAATCCTAGACCCTAGGGGCAAGAGCATATTAAATCACTACGAGAAGTGTCTAGTTTGGGGAAATTGTATTTACATAACTCAGTTTCACTCCGTTCTGGTTGCCCAAACCTGAAGTGCAGTGAGGTGTTGTTGGCCGGATTCTCCAAAGCTGGCTGACACTCTGAGGTGTCAGACCTCCCTACCGTGCCAAGCCCAAAGTGCAGTAACAGTGTATTGTCCAAGTTTGCATGAAGATTGGCTTCAAAGGGGAAACACTAATTGCAACTTGGATTACTTTAGAGCGAATTGGTTTGCATAGCTGCTTGGTACTCTCTAAAAGAAACCCATTGAGTAGTCAGAGTTACCAATTTGCATTCGCAAGAGCATGTACTCACAGTGACCAGTTTGAGCATGTGTGCACATATTATGTGGGGATATCTACACTGAAAAATTTGTCCCTATTTTTGAATCACATTAGAGAAACTTGGATATCACAGTAATGGGTGTTTACCTAGATAAACAGTTAAAGCTGTAAGACAGTTTCTCTTATAAACCCTATTTTACTGAAAGCAACTCCATTCTAGATGACATTTCTCATGCAAAGTTTCTGCCTAGAAAGATATTTTCAAAATAAATATTCTGAGATTAATTGGATAATCTGCTTTTGAGTTATGAGACTGACATTCTAGTTTCTAAAAATTCTCTTTTTGTTCAACTGAAAATTAAAAAGGGACAATGTAAACATTGCAAATGTTGTTTGTATGCCCTAATCCTCAATAAGAATTAAAACACCAGACTACTATTACCACGTCAGAGTGGTGAAATTCTATTTATTAGAGATGATTTCCATAGAACTTCCATGAGGGACATGATAAACTATGCAAGTGCCACTTCTCCTATTTCACTGTAAGTTTCCTTATTTTAAAAAGGTTAATAGACCTTTTTCTCAAGAAGTGAGCGTTCCAGAATAGAAACAAATCTCTTCATTTGTGAGGTTTGCACTAGATTTGGGTGAGTTCTGCCAAAAAGTGTTGGCTAAAATTGTTGTAAATAAAACCTACTGATTGTCTTAATTGATATGCACAGCCCCTTTTATCTGCCTGTTCAACAGTAAGCCTCTTCCTTCTCCCAGAAGTAGATATGTTTGGACAGGATCCTGTGAGAGGCAGCAGGGAATAGCTGCTACTGTGCTTCCATCTCCTTCATCCCGCTATGCGAAGGAAACAAGTGACTGTGCACCTAAGGGTTGTATATACACAAAGAATATTTACATGTATGCAAAATTATTATGTTATCTTGAAATTATTATAGTACATATACATTTGCTTGTTAACATTAACATTTTGAATGTATGCATACTTTTTTATTCTTCAAAGAATATGAGCCAGTGTGCTGACTGCCTCAGCAGTCCTTTAGGCTTTATAATCCTAAAAGGCAGATTGTATGTATGCCAACACTGGAGCTACAATGGAGAAGGAGAATGTAAGAAGCAATGCTCCTTCACAGCCTCCATCATAAAGGCCAGCCAAAACTGCAGTCCTTTCACTCACCTTTGCACCAGAATTACATGGGTCTAGTAAAACTTTCAGAACTCTTGCCAATTAGATAGTATTAGCGGTATTTAGCATATTTTCTGTGCTATCAAGGAAGAAGAATGTTCTCATGGATAAAGTTAGGACTGGGACTCGGGAGTTATGGGTTTAATTCCCTGCTCTTCCACAGACACCCTGTGTGACCTTGGGAAAGTTAATCTCTTTGTCCCTCAGTTCCCCATTTGAATAATGGAGAAAATATTTTCTTCCTCCCAACCCTTTGTCTAGTCTATTTTGGAGTGAACCAGAGCCAATGGGAGTCTGTGTACTTACATTTTAGACAATTTGAGGTAGGGACTGTCTCTTATTATGTGCTTATACATCACCTAGCACGATATGGCCCCAATTGTGGCAGGAGTCTCTAGATACCGCTGTAATACAAATAATGAAATAATAATAATAATAAAGGTATTGTTATGTGGTTGCCATAGTTTCACTGAAGCAGGTTTTCTGGAAATAAGCATTCAGATAAATTGTGTTTGCACATTTGCTAATTTATATTCACAAAAGGAGCCACAATTGAGCACACCAGTATGTCCATCCAGAGCTGAATAGACATTTCAATAAGTGCGAACACAAGACTTGCTGGCTGATCATTTTTGAAATGCACTCTGCACCGTCTAAAATCAAATCAAATAACATTATTCTGGAATTGTTTTTTAAACCCACAGTGTCAAATTTAAATGTTAAGGCATAATGTGAATTGCCAGGAAATTTAATAAATATAGAACAAATATTCATTCTACAGTATACGGTACTGTGCTCTACTTTTAACTGAGCCAAGGTTTCATTTCAAACAAACTGTCATGAGATATGCCATTTGATACTTGTTGCTTAAGTTTATGGAGCTAATGAATACTAAGGGAATCTGCCCAATAAAGTAATACACTTCTCTGCCCAAATCCGCTTCCAAGCTATTGGCAGTGTATGTAGCTTTAACAAACTAGGGTGACTTTATCTGGTTACTGAACCTCTAAAATCTGAACCACTAGGGCCAGCTAAATTGTCAGTTGCAGATGAAACAGAGACTGAGCCTAGGTAAGGATGGGATAGCAGCTTGTAAGAAGTCTCTTATTTGATCCATTTTGCTTTATTTGTATTTTTATTGTTTATTTAATCCATCTAGTTACAGTCATTTTAGTTTATCTGAAGACATGATTGGTTCATGGATTACATGAGACATAACATTGTCCCTGGAATGTTCATCATAAAGGTTTTCTGATGTATTATATATAGAGATAATTTTTTTCCTCTTTATAGCAACTCCCACTTATATCATGGTAGTGTGTCATGTACTGTTCCCTTTTCACCTATGGAACTCCCCACATACCTGCTGTGGTGAAAAATTTAATACTTGTGTCTGTAGTGTTCCTTCTGGTTATGCCTGAAGTATCAGATCTGAATGATAGTGTTGTATTAATTTGAGTAGAATATATACACTAAAAAAAGAGTCAAAGGTGTTAATATGACCCCACCACTCTCTAGCAGTTTGGTACGCAGAGACCTCAGCCTGCATAGAATCATGGCAAACACATTATTGAAAATCTCTTAAACGTTTCATTAAAGTTGTAGAAAAGGAAAATAGTTAAAGCATTTGAAACGTTAAGTTTTAAGTAAGGCTTTCACTGTAGAGAGTTTTTATAAGGAAACCCATTGTTTGACAGTCTTTTAGATGATAGTAAAGATGACGATAACTGACCTTTTGGAAAAAAGAGAAGTTGATTGAGATGGGCTCCAGCTGTTGTCATTGCTGTTGTTAAAGTCCAGTCCTGTATTCTAGAGCACAAAACAAGCAAACACACACAAAAGGGGAAAGAAAAGAAGAGCAAAGATGGAAAATTCAGCTTCTCTCTCTGGTGCTGACTCTCACTTGCAACCTCGCTGCTGACAAAAACACAGGAAAATTGCATGGTTTTATCAGCCACAGGGGCATGCATAACAGGAGGAGGGGGGGAAAGCAAAGGCACTCTGCCCCCATCCAATAATCATCAGGGGCACAGAACTCCTCCAGCCCTGGAGCTGCAGTGCAGGGAGAGCGAGCTCCTCCTGGCCATGGGGCTGTGGGAGGAGAGTGAGCTCCTGCTGGAGCCGAGACAGGGAGAGGGAGGGAGGGAGGGAAGAGAGAGCTCCTGCCAGAGCAGGGGGCAGGGCACAGAATGTGCCCCCCCAAAAAAGGGGTCAAAGTAAAATTTCTGCTCACGCCCCTACACCACTTTGAGGCCTGGCAATCTTGTACCAGCTTTGGGATATTTATGGCATTGCATTTCGCTGCCTTTCTGGTCACAGGCTTACAGCAATGTTGCAAAATATACAGTCTTGGCTGGGTAAGCCAGACTATTATTAGAAAGAAGGAAAAAAGAAAGAGAAGAAATAATGTAGGGAAGGAAAAGGGCATATTTTAAGGGTGGAGACAAAATTTCACATTCCAAGTGGTGGTCAGGATTTTAATGGAGCTAGTGGAGGTAACAGAGTCACCTGGGTCCCTCTCTCTGTTCCAAGCTGGTCAGCGCATCTCTCAGGATTAGGATGAAGAAGGCCCAGGATCCCAGAAGACAGTGGGGCTAGCAGTCATGATGGCGAAGCTTGATCCTTCCACTTCTTTTGTCTTTCAATCAACCAGAATTTGCATCCCCTCATTTCAGTCAGCCACTGTTATGGTAGCCAGCTTTTCCCCCAAAAGTCTCATTTTAAGGACCCCAAAAGGAAGTGATGGGCAGAATAGCCCATTCCCTCATTATTGTATCTACCAATAAGCCTAATTTCTGACACACTAATTTTGGTTCACTGATTTCTGGTCCCACACTTGTTTTGTTTAGCGGGCATGATCTTAACTCAGTCCTTGAGTTACATCAGCTGCCTTTTGTTTTGACTAATTTAAGCTGTTTTATCTCCCTTTTGCATCTGTTTCCATCAATGTTTGTTGTTTATAGGTTATTGTGACATTTAATGAAATTGTACTCACTTTTTACAGTTGAGATTGCAATTAAGGTAAATTTGTAGACCCAATTATTACAACAGAAGCACTTTTAAAAATGACATCAGAGTATCTGCCAGGCAATGGACTGATTAAGGTGCAGAACATCCTTAATTGACAGTGAATTCAGTGGAAATGGAGGATGCTTAGTACCCATCAGGACAGACATATTTAGATATATGATATTATTCCTAGTCCTTTTTCTTCTTAAAAGTCATATGGGAAAATGTGCCCAGATAGGTACCACTATCTTTACACAAGCTCCTTAGAGTCCTGATTGTGAGTTTCTTTCTTTCGTAACGGCTCACAAGTCCAACACTTTTCCTAAAACAACCCGGCAATGTTTATTAGAAAACAGAGAGAACACTTAAGGAAACTAAAAGTTAGATCAAATACATTTGGGTGAGTTTGGTAGCTATGCATAGCCTAGCACTTCAGCTTAAAATTTTAACATTCCAAATACTTAATTGTACCTCCAGCTAATGTTGATCAGAACACAGGGAAGCCCCCTGGAATCTTTGGATAATTTGGCTGCCAAACTCGAACAAGTGTCTACTGAGTATATGCATAGAAAGTACGCTTATTAAGTTTGCAGATGATACCAAACTAGAAGGGATTGCAACTGCTTTGGAGGGTCATAATTCAAAATGATCTGGACAAATTGGAGAAATGGTCTGAGGTAAACAGGATGAAGTTTAACAAAGACAAATGCAAAGTGCTCCACTTAGGAAGGAAAAATCAGTTTCACACATACAGAATGGGAAGAAACTGTCTAGGAAGGAGTACAGCCGAAAGGGATCTAGGGGTTATAGTGGACCACAAGCTAAATATGAGTCAACAGTGTGATGCTTTTGCAAAAAAAGCAAACATGATTCTCGGATGTATTAACAGATGTGTTGTGAGCAAGACACGAGAAGTCATTCTTCCGCTCTACTCTGCGCTGGTTAGGCCTCAACTGGAGTATTGTGTCCAGTTCTGGGCACCGCATTTCAAGAAAGATGTGGAGAAATTGGAGACGGTCCAAAGAAGAGCAACAAGAATGATTAAAGGTCTTGAGAATATGACCTATGAAGGAAGGCTGAAAGAATTGGGTTTGTTTAGTTTGGAAAAGCGAAGACTGAGAGGGGACATGATAGCAGTTTTCAGGTATCTAAAAGGGTGTCATAAGGAGGAGGGAGAAAACTTGTTCACCTTAGCCTCTAAGGATAGAACAAGAAGCAATGGGCTTAAACTACAGCAAGGGAGGTTTAGGTTGGACATTAGGAAAAAGTTCCTAACTGTCAGAGCACACATTCCTTTGTTTAGGACAGAGTTGTTTGCCAACTTCTGTTTGGACAGAGTTGTGGGGTTTAGAACATGTGATAATAACAGCATAGAGTGGAATCTTATAACTTCACATACAATGTTGCCACACATATTTTATCAGGTCAATACTAAGCAGCATATAGTGAGTTTTCAAATGATACTTAGCAAGGCATACTTTGTTCAAAGATTATTACAATAATGTGTAGGGTGTGAATACAGAGCTATATTCTATCACAGTGGTCTGATCAGTTCATGATTAAGTTACATCGGTAGGACAGTGAGGGAGCAGTTTGCAATGCTGCTGCCCAGAGGATACTTGTTCTGAACTAAATACTTATTTCATCCTCATGTGATCAGTCCCATTGCCATCAGTGAGTCATCTCTGGTAGCAGAATATGGCCCTCTGTAGATAAAGAGAAGATATGCAATTCCAGAGCTGTCATGCTGACTCCCTTGACGAGTAATAGTGTTCATCTGGGGCATAAAGTGAGGAATTCTGATTTTCAGAGGACTAAAAGTAAGGATTGCCAAATGAACAAAGGATGAAGGGTAGGAGTGAGCATTGCTGAATTACACTTATAAGTGCATTTTAAATTGGACATCAAAGTACTATTTAATTTGTAAAGTAGAAGAATAAGAGCATAAATAATAAAGGACATTGATTTGTTTGGAGGTTAGAAACCCAGAAAATTGTTGCCTCACTCAGTAAACAAACAAATCTGTTCACTGGCTCAGGGCATTCACTAACAGCATGCCTCCTTGCTATGTTCATCTGTGGCTTACATTATTATTTGACAAATATATTGGGTGAGATTTTCAAAAATGCTCAACATTGGCTGAACTGCTCCCACTGGAATTAATTGTAAAACTCTCATTCAAGAGTGCTATTAGGCCAACACTGAACACTTTCTAAAATTCCACCCATTATGTGTTTGTATTTTAACTTGATTCTCAGATTCAAACACATTGGGTAGGATTTTCCCCTCCTTAGGAGTTTCATAAATAAATCACTGCAGAGAGGAATATTAGATAATGAGGAGTGGTATAAAAAGGTGAACTGATTGTTCCTGTTCACCTTTGCCAGCAATATAAGAATAAAATAGCATTCAGCATTAAAACAAAATTAATTTTAAAATGGAAAATGTTTATATATATATATAATCCTTGGAACTCATTGACCCAAGATATTAGTGAGTCAAACAGCTTAGTGAATTTCAAAAGAGGATCGGATCATTATATCAATGAGAAAAATGTGTTTGCTAACACTTGCTAGGGCAACATTACAAGGGCTATTCATGTTTCAGAAGGTAGGTTGGTCACTAGTTGGAGTCAGGAAGAAATGTTTCCTATGGTTCTGATGGGCCAATAATAAATGATTCAAAAGAAATTTCAGAACCCCATAGAACTATTGGCTTGTATTGACATGGCAAGTTTTGTGTACTTCTTTTGCTTTGTTAAAACGTGGAAAGGGTGAGAGATGGATGGGGTGTTGTGCTGTTGAAAGAAATGAAAAAAAACCCACACACAATGATTTGGAATCTGCAAGTGAAAATATGCTTAGATTTATTTTATCTAGGACAGTGGTGGGCAAGCTGCGGCTGGTGGGCCTCATGCAGCCCTTCAGGGTAATCTGCTGGCGGACCATCAGACAGTTTGTTTACATTTGCATGGCCGCCTGCAGCTCCCAGTGGCTACTGTTCACCCTTCCCAGCCAATGGGAGCTGCAGGAAGCGGTGACCAGCATGTCCCTGTGCCCTGCGCTTCTTCCCGCAGCTCCCATTGGCCGGGAACAGCAAACTGTGACCACTGGGAGCTGCGGACGGCTGTGCAAATGTAAACATGTCTTGCAGCCCGCCATCAGATTACCCTGACAGGCCGTGTGTGGCCCGCAGGCCACAGGTTGCCCACCTCTGATCTAGGAGCTTATTTTTTTCCTTTGACCATTACATATTGATTCAGTGTACATCATGTCCAAACATGTGAGGCAAAGCCTTGGCATACTAACTCTGTTTGAATTTGAGGATATTTGCTACAGTGTGAATTTGTTTTGAGCAATTCTTTGCAGCTGAGAAGACACCCTACTGAATATAGTACATTTGGTAATATTCCATAAATCTGTAAAATCAACTTCCCAGGCTGTCTTCCTCATCTTGCCCTGAGGTCAGGATAGCTGTCATATTTCATTTGTTGTTTTCTATTATGTGTGCTCACTTCTTTTATTACCCTTTTTGAAGTGATTCATGCCTATCTTTCATATAAAGATTCCTGTCCATATTCTTCATTCTTTTAAGGACTTATTCTAATTCACAACCTCCTGCCATTATCTCTTTTGTGTTATGTCTATTACTTTCAATTCATTCTTGGTTTCAAGGAGTGCAGCAATTAATTGATCTTCCTTTGTTTGTCCAGCAGTGAATGGCAGTTTTCTGAATATTTCTTCTCCAAGAAGAGATGTAGCATTTCAACACCTTGTAATTCTTACCAAAATATTTGTTTTTTCCCAGCATCTCCAAACAGCTTTAACTGTTCTGTTCTTTCCCTCGTAAGCACTTGGCATTGCCACTATTGGAAGACAGGATCCTGGGATAGATCGACTTTTGGTCTCACCCAATATGGCTGTTCTTATGTTGGTTTGTTTGTTTGTATGCTCTTTTTATTTATTTATTTATTTATTTATTTATTTATTTATTAACCTGTGATGACCTTCTAGTCTCAGTTTCTGGGACACATTTTTCATTTTACATTATTTAGGTAAAGTCTTCCAAGGATACATGAGGTGACAGCTAGGCCTATCATTACTTTTCTAGTATAGTTTTTTCTTTGTTTCTTAATCACTTGTTCAAGATGAGATTACCTTAATAATTTTCTTCTGAAGAGTGAGGATATTAAAGGTGGTAGAATTTAATACGTCATTGTCTTTAATGAAAATAGTTTAATGGTAATGAGCAGAATGAATGAAAAGGTCATTTCAAAGGGACATGAGTATTTTAAAAAGACAGTATATTGATGTCACTATTCTGTATGTACGTTCTTCTATTAATTTGATTTGATATAATATATGTTCTTTTCGCGGAGGTAGTCTGCATGTGAGACATTCTCTGCTCCATACGGACTCTGAGAGCCATTTCACACATAATGACTGCACAGTGACATTCTTGCTTCACACACAAATACTATTTGGCCCTTTTATTGTCCTGTAGATAAATATAAATATATATATATATAATTTACCTCTAACCGGGAAGTTGGTACCACCCTGCTACTCATAGAGACCTGATGACTGTATTCCTGTATGATGGCTCTTTAAACAAAAGCTCACTGTTATAATGACTATGGTTTTGTTTCAGATATATACCTGGCAAGGATTTGTAAACTTGTTAATACTTCCTAATTAAATAAATAAATAAATAGTTTTTAAAACTGGGAGATGTACTAAATTAAGCACAGAAAGGGTCAGATATCCACAATTTCAATGTGGGTTAATTTCTGATTATCACTGCTCTTATTTGCATTTTTTTGGCATTATTTGCATTTTGCAAGTTTTGGACTTCTACTTAAAGATTCAAAGTCTTTTTGTTTGGTTTTTCTTCTAATCTTCACATAACCTCTATATTTTCTTCTAGTTATAATGTATGTCTGTAACAAAAACAAAGCTTGAATCTGCCAAGTTAACATTCATTTTTCTCCTTATTGCTACTTTGAAAGAAAAAGTAATCAGCTTTTGAAAAGACATTGCAAGGGCTTCAGTTTTAGGATGTCACATGACAACCCTGGATGAATTAAATCACATCTGTTTAAAGATGTTTCATGGCATCTGAGGCTACCCTCATCACTGAGACTTGGTGTAAGACTTCACCTAACAGGAAGTTTTTATTCCATTGATAAGGTGCAACTGGTTCATTAACAGAAAACTAGACTCGCTAGTCTGCAGGAAGCTAGAACTTGAAGTTGGTGGGATGTTCAGAATGATGTATTCAAGACATATTCAAGCAAAAAACACAAGAGTTTTTGTTTGGGTAGGTTGCAAATGGCAGGACATAATGATGATAATGGAGGTATTCAAAGAAAACCTGAAGAATGCATTTGATTGTTTTGACTGTAAACTTCAGCTTAATATCACAGTCAACTTTTTAAGTGTTTTGGACAACCCAGATGAGATCTGTTTTTACAAACTAAATATATTTGTGAATGCCTTGTATGTTGTCACATATTTGTCTGCAGCCACTTAGAACCCAATTTGAGATTCATTTTGTTTATGTCAATAATTCTGGCAGATCCTTATGTGCTGTGAATTTTGCCATTTTTTAAAAAAAGGATCTTGCATTACAAAACTCCTGGTATTATTTTGATTTGCAGATTGTTGCTCCCTTCAGAAACATATGGTCAGTGCATAATCAATAGGTAGCTGTATATCTGAGGGTAAATGTAGCCATTTTTTGTTAATGCAGTTGACTTTGTCACCACTCTGTCAAAGAACAGGAGATGTCAGGGCTTCCCCGGTTGGAGGAGAAATTAGTGACATGGAGTCTGGGTCTCATTTTAGTGTAACTTGTTTTAATTACACATATGCACCAGCACCAGTTTCAAAAGAGATGTAGGACCAGATTTTTAAAGTATTTAGATGCCTAAAGATACTCATAGGCTAATGGCAGGATTTTCAAAAGAGCATGAGCAGGTTCAGTGCCTAACTCCCAGTGATTTCAAGGGGACTTAGGCTCCAAATCTCTTTAAGTGCGTGTGTAAATGCCAGTAGGCACCTGTCTGCATTTTTAGGTGCCTAATTCTCTTTCAGAATCTGGCCCTAAGTTATTAATGTGATTTTGAAAATGTTACCCTATTTTACTGACTTGATTAAATCATGCATGCCCCTTTTTGATATCTTGCTACATGGAATCACAGCAGCAGAGCTGAATTTGGTGGAAACTGCTCTGAGGCCTTTAAAAGAATAAACAACACCACATTACTAAAGGAGCCGAATAATGGAGATCTAGGCTCAGGCAATCAAAAGAAAACACGGTTCTACTCTGGGAAGTGTCTAAAAGTGGCACTTGCTTACCCAAATACATCTGCTCTTCTCAAATAATAAGAGTCACATCTTCTGAGTTTAGTGGCAAAAAATAGCTTTTTACTATTTTTCCTCATGTTAATCTGCACCCTAAGCTACTAAGAGTGAGGAAGCTGGATTCAATCCTTATTGAGTACCAGCTAGAGAGATATTAACTAAGTTCCAATTACAGAGCTAAGTAATTACATCTGTGTAAAATCTCTGGTGGCACTACAATGGCACAGGTGTCAATGAAAGCATAATCTGAAGACTATGAGGTGACACAACTGTAAATGAGGTGTAATTTGGCCTGGAGAACCTTTGTTACTGTATAAAACAAAAGGAGGCAGCTGGGCTCTGAGGCTGAGTTTCCAGGGTTGGCAGTTAAAAATGTCTTTCGACTCGTTAGCTAAGCACTTTTGATATGGAATCATTGAGGCACAGTAAATGTAGAATCTATGACACCTTTTTCACATAGCTACTTGCAAACTAGAATAACATTTTAAATAATGTTTTGGTTGAAACCTGCACACTGAATGATGAGAATTGTGGTCAATTTCATCCTAGGAAGACAAAGACTGAAGAACACAACATCTTCCCAGGCCCACTAGAGAGGAAGGTATTCAGTTCCTACGGAATCTGGAATCACTGCAGGACGGGGGTGTCACAAGGTGTGCCTGCCCCGTAGAGTCCCCTCATGAAATAGTGTGGTGCTGCAGGCACCCCCTGACTCAGTTTCCCTTCTCTCAGGACCCTTTAAAATCTCTATACTGTCCAAAAGAGAGTGAGACAAAATCCCTTTGCTGGGCTTAAGAGTTGTACAACCCTCCTCCTTGGGCCCCTGTATTTCTCTGGGAGTGCCTTTATCTATGAGCAACTGAGCCCTTATGCCCTTTTATCAGACCAAGGTAGGGCCAAATCATTATTCAATTAACTGACCAGGTAGGCTTGTTCCCTTTAAATTAGCTCATTAGGGGTAGTCTGGGCCTGGACTCTCTTGAAAGAGCCCAGTAATCCTGTGAGACTGTGATTAATGCAAAATCCCAAGGTCGGTTATGCAGAGACCAAGTCTGATCTCCTGGGGAATAGGGGGGGAGACTGGTTTATTTGCTTTCAGGAAGCTGGGAGACAGATTTTTTGCTACAAAAGGCAAACAGACTTGGGGCCTTCCATCTGATTCAGCAAGTAGACGGCCCCCTTAGTCCATGTCCCCACCCCTTGCAGACGGTTGGAAGGGCTTTGGCCTACCAGAGTCCACTGGCCTGATGGGTGATTTCTGGTATATTTAATAAGTATGTAGGACCTTTTATTGCTTTTTAAATACATTTTTCTGAAATGCTTTTGCCCTACAAATAAATGTACTCTGCTGAGAAAGGGCTGTGTGGTAACTTGTAACTGCTGGGACCCGCTCTTTGTCCTCAGAGAGGAAACAAAGAACAGGAGCTGGCTGCTAGACAGACTGGCTTGTTGGGGATATCACAGTGTAAGGCAGCGAGCAGCCTTAAAACACTGGTAGTGGAACATGAGTCCCCGCCCAGAGACACAGGAAGGCTGGAGGCCTGAGGCCTGGATCCTCCTGAAGTGGACCACAGGTGCTCTCATCCTGAAACTGCCACAAGATGTCACATGCAAATGTTAAAGAATCACAAGTAGATTTGCTTTCTCCTAATACTGAGCAAGGAACTTTATTAGAAAAAAGAAAATAGTACTATTACTAAAGCTACTTTGTGTCTCTATGCTTCATTGTGCAGCTTTCTTTTAGCACATTCCCCAGCACCCCTCCTAGGCTTCCTGCTATGGGAAATTCAGAGTGAGCTTTCAGATGTGGGTAGGACCCAGGATATACTAGGCTTCTTGTGGAGGTTTATCTTTACATTTTAGTGGGGGAGCCTGGACTGTGAATTAAGAATATAGGACTTGCCAAACTGGACCCAGGGTCCAGTTAGTCAAGTCTCCTGTTTCTAACAGGGGCCAACATTCATAGGCAGGTGCAAGAATCCCACAGGTGGCATCTCTGGTGTAGTCTGTCCCCTGTGAAAGACTCATCCTAATTCCTAAAAATTAGAGATTGGTTTATATCCTAAAGCATGAGATTTTAATCCCTTCCAAAACTCCTCCTTTGCATTAACTATTATAACTGAATGCTCTGTTTAGCATTGGCTCATGAGTGTCAACAGCTATATTTGGATTTAAAATGGTATCCTGAAATCCAAACTGAATGTAGGTCTTAGTCTCTAGGCATGATACTATCCAATATATCTGTCAATTCAGGTGATACAACCCCATATATAGTGCATTTTTAAAAAAAGAATCTATCTGCATATGTATGTCAGCAATGAAAGTCAACAAACTGATTTTGGTTTGCTGAACCAAAAGTTTGCTATAACAATTCTTCCATAACAACAGTTCATTCACTCAACCCTACAGCTACAGTTAAAATTATAGCTTACATTCTTGTAGTAATAGCTATTCACTACACACATTATTATCTGCACTGAATGCCTTTTCTTCCTGCATGTGACATAAAGACCCCAGTTTACAAAGGCTGAATGCCAGGTTATTACTGGCTACAACGGAATTTATTCTTGAAATACCACACCTTGACAGTTAACACCAGAAACGGCAACATTGAATCAGACCACATGAGTTGTTTCTCGTGTACCATACCTTAATGCTGGGTTACACTGTTCCTGAAATTGTGTAGCCCTCTCTTAATGTTGTGATGAATGCAGTTGTCTATAGCTGGTATGCTACTAGAAATATGTAATAGAAAGGCAAACACTTGTTTGCTTTTCTTAATACATTGCATTTTGAACACTTTAGGATTATTATTTCAGAATATCAGACATTGCTCCCCTTGGACATGATTTAAGGGATGAGCTCCCCTTCCTTTCAAAATTGAGAGACTGCATATAATACAGGTCCGGGACAGGGCCTTTTTTTTTGCTCTGTGTTTGTACAGTACCTAGTACAGTGGGGCCCTGGTATAGTACAGGGGCTCCTAGGCTACTACCAGAGTATAATTAAACAATGTTTAAACCAGCAAGTGTAGGGTCCTGACCCATGTGCAGTGCAGAGTTCACCCTTGTGAGGTCTGCATGAGTCGCAGAAGCAAGTGCAGTGTCTGCACTTGGGAGAGCACAGATTGCTCCCATTGTGCACAGCCCCCAAACCAGGTGGGTGGGGGGCAGTGAAGACATATGGCCCTTCCATACTGGGGACAGTAGGCTGACAAACAGTGTAGCCTGCAAAGCAGGGAGCCTGGAACGGGATTATAGCTCAGGGAGGTTCCCCTTGGGCAGGGGAGCTAGGAACATAGGCGCTGACTCCGTGGGTGCTCCAGGGCTGGAGCACCCATGGGGAAAAATTGGGGGGTGCTCTCCACCCACCAGCAGCCAAACTCCCCTCCCCGCTCTGCCCCCCCACCCCACCTCACCTCTGCCTCCACCTTCTCCCCTGAGCATGCCGCATCCCCGCTTCTCCTCCCAGCGCTTGCTACCGCAAAACAGCTGTTTGCAAGGAGCGGGAACGCCGCACACTCAGGGGAGGAGGTGGGGAAGAGGCGGGGCCGGGGATTTTGGGAAGGGATTGAAATGGGGACTTGGCGGGGTGGAGTCAGGGCAGGGCCAGGGGCAGAGGGGAGTCGAGCACCCACCAGCGCCAGCAGAAGTCGGCGCCTATAGCTAGGAATCTCACCCAATGCATTCGCAATTGTGGTAGCAATCATTTTCCTCGTGAAGTGCTTGGTTTTCACTTCCATATAGTGGAACAGCATCATCTGTGGCAAATCAAGTCCAGAGATCTTACACAAAAAAATACCCCAGTTATTTCACATTTTTATTGTGCTGTTAACAGAGGCTAGATTCTGCCTGGCATTCACTTGGTGCACTGGACTTAAGCAGCCTTGTCCTTTCCTCTCATACACACCTGGTGTGGCTCACATAAAGGCCAGACAATCACAGTGCCTGTGGTCTGGGATGCCTGCCCCTTGTGCATGGTTGGTGCTCCAAAAGTGGAAAATGGAGGGAAAGAAGCCAGGGCCATGGACCCATCCTCCTCTGCACCAGCCTGTGAAGTAGGACCAGCATACAGCTGGGATCAATACGGATGTAGTAGCAGGCCCCTCCTTATGTACACTGGAAGCTGTAGAAGGTGTTTGCATCCCTGAAGCAGAAAACTGCTTGGTGCTTCCCTGGAGTGCTGTAAGTCCACACCACCTCCAACGAAGGGCTGTGTCTAAGAGGAACTTGCAGGCTGGAGGAACATACATGCTCTCCTGTGTGACTGGTTAGGGAGATATTCTCAAGTCCAGACCCTAGAAATGTATGTGGTCATTCTATGTTTGGGTTTCTTGCATCTTCTTCCTTCTCACATACCAGCAAAAAGCAAAGAACAATGAACTCCAAAATCTGAGTAATGGTAAATGCCCACATTTAAAATCATGTAACATGCTTCCCTTCCAAATACCACATTGATATATACACTATAAAGTCTTCCAGTAATAATAAAAATGCCCCAGATCCTCAGGTGGTATAAATTGGCCTAGCTATATGGAAGTCAACGGCTCTATGCTGATTGACACTATCTTAGGACCTGGCCAAATAATAATGATTTAAAGGAAGTATATTCAGAATTTAGTTAGATGCACTTTCTATTTAAAGCTGGACAATTCCAAGTGCTCTAAAATCCACCCAGTTACTCAGATTGTCATGAAACTTGGGGGTGCGTCATGGGATTATGGTCTAGGATTATTGGTCCAAATTTGGAGTCATTTGACCAAGGAGTTTCTGAGACACAGGTCCCTGAAATGACAGTTTTTCTTACGGTTCACAGATTCTATTGATTTTTTCCCCACAGATCTAAGGATCAAAACAAAGCTCTGATCCTGGCACAAGGGTCTCTCTTGC
This sequence comes from Malaclemys terrapin pileata, assembly GCF_027887155.1. Lineage (NCBI taxonomy): Eukaryota > Metazoa > Chordata > Testudines > Emydidae > Malaclemys > Malaclemys terrapin. The sequence continues at coordinate 75,107,821 of NC_071505.1, forward strand.
TCGAGAGTTACCCCCAGTGAGTGCATGGCACCCATTACCCTTTGTGTGTGTGTGGGGGGGAAAGGGGGATTAAAAAGAGTATTTGCCAAAGAGTTTAGCACTCAACATAAGTCCATGCCTTTTGCTCATGTGCCAGAGTATGCAGCCTGAGTGGTCAAGAGGATTGCCGGTCAGCTGTGCATCATAGAAACTGTGTAGCTTCAGGGAAGATGTTCTTGCCATTGTACTTGAATACCACATTGACATTGTAAGTTGAAAACCCAACCCTAGGCAGAAACCTGCAAATAAAAAAGGGGCCATATTTCTGCAATTTGTCTCTATCAATGATTTTTTTGTACTTTGAGGATTTATTTTGAAAAATTCAAAAGGCACTCAATTTATTTTTGAAAAGAAAATGAATTACAAATGTGAATACTTGCGAAGCGGGGGTAGGGAATGAGGAGTGGAGGACCAGGGGGCAAAAGGGGAGGAATTTGGGCCTGCAGTGAGGGGAGAGGAATAAATGGGGATGGCTTGTAGGTCAGGGAACAGGGGTTGGGTGACAGTTAGGATGATGGTTTGGGGAATAGAGGAAGTGGTGGGATACTAGGAGAGGGTAACATGGAAGTGGGTGGCAGGGCCAGTGGAAAGGATTGGGGCAGGGAGGATTGTTAGCTCCACATTCTCCCCTCCTATGTGTGTACCAAGATGTGGGGGGGCCTGTGCCTCTGGTGATGTCAAAGTCCCACTTCTTGACCCCCTATGGGACCAGGATGGAGCTTGCACTTCTGGGGGGTGGGGTGGGGGTCTGAGTTACCCCTTCCCCCATGTGTGTGCCAGGATATGTGTGTGTGTGTGGGGGGGCAGATTGCCCCTCTAGGGGGTGTCTCAGATCCTTTCCCGCCTCTCATGTGAGTTGGGATCGGGGGAGGAGCACGGGGTGGGGTGGTGGTTGTTCCACTAGTAACAAGGAGGGTCAGAAGAGCCAATGTTTCTGCCCCATGTGAGTCAGTATCTGGGGAAGCCCTGCCCTTCTGGTGAGAAGCTGGGCCTGGGAACATTCACCCATGGGGCTGAGGGGCTGAGAATGGAAATCCTTGATGCATATCACAGGCTCTGAAGCACTGGGGAGGGGGGATGGAAACACCCAGTAAGCTGAATGGAGCAGTTCACAGGTCTCAGGTCTCAGAGCGAGCATCCTAATCATTTTAGTTGCCCTTCTCTGAACCTTTTCTACTGGCATTAGAAAAGGTTCAGAGAAGGGAAACTAAAATGATTAGGGGTTTGGAACGGGTCTCATATGAGGAGAGATTAAAGAGGCTAGGACTTTTCAGCTTGGAAAAGAGGAGACTAAGAGGGGATATGATAAAGGTATATACAATCATGAGTGATGTGGAGAAAGTGAATAAGGAAAAGTTATTTATTATTCCCATAATATAAGAACTGGGGGCCACCAAATGAAATTAATGGGCAGCAAGTTTAAAACAAATAAAAGGAAGTTCTTCTTCACACAGTGCACAGTCAACCTGTGGAATTCCTAGCCCAAAGGCTAGGACTATAACAGGGTTTAAAAGAGAACTGGATAAATTCATGCAGGTTGAGTCCATTAATGGCCATTAGGGTAAGGAATGGTGTCCCTAGCCTCTGTTTGTCAGAGGATGGAGATGGATGGCAGGAGAGAGATCACTTGATCATTACCAGTTAGGTTCACTCCCTCTGGGGCACCTGGCATTGGCCACTGTCGGTAGATAGGATACTGGGCTGGATGGACCTTTGATCTGACCCAGTACGGACGTTCTTATGTTCTTATGTTCTCTTTACTTGTCAGCCTCACAGTGACGTCCCAGCTCTCAGCCAGCTCTCAGGAAAACCAAAGGGAAAGGTGGTTCCACAATTTTCAGCCTTGTTCCTCCCTTCAGCTCGGAGTCACTCACCTCCTCATCCTCCTGTCCCCAGGATGCATCAGTTTAGATCAGTGCTCAGTGCAGAGAATATCATAATTACCTTAATTCACCTCCATGTAGGATGGTAACACACAATCAGTGTGTTGCTTGCATATATCATATGGCAGTAACCCCTGGAGTCAGTGTTGTAATGGATCTGCTAATCAGGGACCACATTTATCATCAGCACCCTCCTCACTGCACTTCTGGCCAAATAGGGGGAAGGTCCCGAACCAGGAAGGGACTAGGCACCTTTGGGGAAGCAGGAACAATCTGTGGAGCTGTAGAGCAACCACCAGGAACTATACAGAGCAGCAGCAGCTTGGTAGGGAGCTGGTGCACAGGGGCTCCAATCAGAGACATTAACTGAGCTTGGCCTGGAAACCTGCAAGTGCCTATTTGCTGAAAAAGGGACTGGGCTAGAGAGTGCTCCCAAGGCACTAGCTCTGAACCTTAATTGGACTGCCCAAGGGACCCAGACATTTACAGCAATTGCTCACTTGAACTGTAACTGTTTAATCCTCTGTACCTAGGGTATTTGCAACCCTTCCCTTTCCTGCCGGCCCTAGTAAAATATCCTGTCCCTTAGCCATGGGTCTGAGTGATTACTGGATCTACCAGGGCGATTGCCTACAAGGACTTGTTGCTGAAGCACCTACAGTGCTTGCCTCTGGGTTGTAACACACCTGGCACACTATTGGCACCTTAGGAGTTTGCTGTACTCTAGTACTGAGCAACCTCAATAATTAAAGTGATTATTGGCCCCTGTCATGTGACTGACCCTTGCCATCGTGACCCACTTCATGTGACTGGGGCCAGCACAAGCAGTCCAGTTTGTTCCCAGCATCTCTGCATGTCAGACCATTAACACAAAGAGTAAAGGTCCTGCTAGCTAGATAGTAACCAGCTAGCAAGGCCCACTCCAGGGCTAAATACTTAAAGGAAACAATGAAAATACCATTTAGTGAGGTCACCTTTCAAACAAATCAAACCCCTTCACGCAGTTTGGAAGATGACATTAAAAATATGCGCAAGAAACCTGCCTGTGTCTGAAGCAGGGAACTACAGGCTGTTCTATGGAATTCTTCAACCATAAAGCACACGTGCTGTAACTTACACCCACTGCACCTGGGCAAGATCTAGAGATTTCAGCTTTAAATCCCAAAGATTCCATGGCCTCTTAACTATTACCAAATTTTCAAAACAAAAAGGCAGGCAGCAGAATTAACAGTCAGATTAAAGTGTCTAGGGCAAACCATTGCCTTTGTCAGAGGAGAGAATCTGTCCTTCTCTCCAACAGAGCTGGGCTGGGATGTTTGTACCAATTCAACTTTGACAAAGCTCAGGGCATTTGGCTCTGGGGTTTTGCCTTGTGGCCTATCCCTCCTATCTGCAATGGTGAAGGTGGAAAGAAGCAGAGGAAAGTCCTTCAAATCCATTGTCTCAGGGGAGAGTCTCACCACCTCCATTCTGGGTGTCCATTATAACAGAAGATAACCAGACAAGCAAATTACATTATCAGGAAGAATTTAGCAGCTCCCCTTCCCTGGCCCCAGAGAGGAAATTCTGTTCCTCACACAACTTATTTCTTTATATTTAACTCCTCCCCTTTTGCCTGAATTTTTTCTAGTAATAAACTTTAGTTCCACTCCCTCTACAGATGGTGTGCTTACTATTTGGTGGGCAATGTCCATTCATTTTACCTTACCCCAGCCTTAGATACAGATGGAAAAGCTCTTCCTCACCCTGTGCCTTGCCTGTGCATCTGTCCATTGACTTCTGTCCATCCTTCCACTCTCAGGGAGGTAATGTTACTAAATCGGTGTAGACAGGCACTTACATCGGCAGGAGCCAAATTTAATTTAAGACACTTCCACAGTTATGTCAACGCAAGGTAGCATAGACCAGGCCTTAGTGTCAGTGTTTTTTGTCTGCATAACTTAGGCATTCAACCACAGGTCTCTGCCATACTTTGCATTCTACTGCAGCATTCGTGATTCTTAATTGATATAGCAACACCTCTAATTGTAATGACAGAGCAATATCCTGATTGCCATGGTATAACACAGGCAGAGAATATTACTCATGAGCAATCCATAACCTTTAACCACTATAGCAACACTTTTAATTGAAACTGGCAAAGTAGATTGGAAATCATCCCAACAATGTGGGCTGAGCAATTATGATCATCCCTTTAAAGTGACAGAATGCTTTTCTATCTTAATGGGAAAAACATCTCCCTATTCACATGCATTGATTGTGTAAATAAATCATTAAAAGTTAACTGATCTGTGCTATTCTGATGACATTATGTGACATTCCTTGCTACTATCTTGACTTTCCGCAGGATCCCTTCAAAGTATACTCAATAGTCTCCCACAGGAAGTGGTCAAAACCCTCTTTTGGATCCTGTAAATGTAGATTTTACAAAACACCACAGGGAACAATTCCTTCCTTGACAGGGAGAAGGATGAGATGATCTAATAAGTCTTTTCCATTTATATTTTTTATGGCTCTGCCATTCTCATCTTTGAGAATCCTCTTCTAAGTGATTAAATCATCAACAATCCTTATAATCACTCCTAATCATCACAGAGATCAGACATGATTTAAAATTTTTCAAATCAGTCCACACAATGCTTACTGGCTAGAATAGATCCTGAGAGGTGCCGAATGCTCCCACAAGTTTTACTAAAAACTTCACTAGAGCTCCCTAGAAAAATCAGATGAAATATTTTTTTGTTTGAAAGTTTTGAAACAGGAGCAGATTTTCATTTTTTTAATGGTGGCAATATGAATGATCTATTTTGACTTTTTTCAGCACATAGTATTTATAAACATATTAAAAGGCACATTTTTGGGAGTTTTACATTCACAATTTTACTTATTCAGATATGAACTGGTGGCCAGAGACCACTGTGAGTTAATACACTTTCCTAATTCATGTGAACAAGTCTATTCCAGAATTGTGTGATACTGCTGGTATTTCAGGATCATTGAATATCTCCTTCTTTCCCCCCAGAGAGTTTTATCTACACTGGTCGGTCGCATTAGCACATAAGGTTTGGGGTATTTTTATTGTCCAGTTATTTCTTGCCAAAATGCATTCTCTTGAATACTCTCTATTTGCATTTCTTATGTCCTAGCTGAACTCTTTTTAACATCTTCTGGCTCACTGATTTCAGAATTACAATTTTTTTTCATTCTCCATTACCATTGCTTTAATCTCACACAGTTCATCTCAATAACTTCAATACTCTCTTAAAGTAGCTAGAATATCTTTTTTCTTCTTCTTGGTAATCCAGTTGTTTTGTTAGGACTTCATTTAATGCTGTTGTGTAAAATCTTTAGCTTCAACTGGTTTTAAATCACTGTAGCCCCATTGGCTTCAAGAGCTACACCAATTTACAGCAGCTGAGGATTTGCTCAAATGTCTGCTTCCTTCTTGATTTTAGCTGGCTCTTCTGTGTGGTGCTGATATATTGTTACATAACGTGCCTCTGTGCATCAGTTTCTCCATTTATTTCTGGTATCATTGGTGGGTACTGTTGATGTCAATTAGTGTTTTAATAGACTGACTTCAACAGGAGCAAGATTAGCTCCTTAAAGCAGTACTGGACTTCCTCTTGCCCATTAGCTGGGTTGCAGATACCTGTGGTTTGTGAAAGAGGCTGGGGTAAAAGGAATTGAAGCTAACGCCAGGTGTGTATGCAGTTTTTGTACTGGTATAACTAGGTTGGTTAGGGAGTGACTTTTTACCCAAATAGTTATACTGGTGCAAGCCCTAGTGTGGATGCAGTTATACTGGTATAAAGGTGCCATATACCAATATAACTTACTCCTCTTCCTATACAGGAACAAGCTACATCCCCATAAGCACCTGTATGGTGGTATAACAGCCTCCATATTATAGGGGATGTACCACTTTAACTAGACCGAGATAGTAACTGTTGTGTGTAGAAAAGGCCAAAGAGATGTTTTGTTGGGTGGGTACCACCATTCACCAGCTTAGGAGAGAGGTGTGTGAGGGGTCTGCATTAAAGTTTCTTGGCGTTTTAGACAATGTAGCCTCATCTCATTTTTTTATACACCTGATGTTACAATATTAAAAAAAAAGAACAGAATTGATGCTTTGTAGAGCTCATAAGTAATAGTTTGGGGCTTGTAGCTGGGAAGTACTGAGCACTTCCATTGATGACGGTTATTTATGATACTTGTAGGGGCTCAGCAGCTCTTGACGCCTGGCTCCTTGGGCCTGACTCCAGTGCCATTGAAGTTAGTAGCTCAACTCCCATTGATGGGAGCAAGATCAGGTCCCTTTTTGCCTCTGCATAGTAACACAATTTCTACCCATTGGCACATGGAAGTAGTTTGTTTTGTGTCATGGTACCTACACACAATATTCTTCTGGGTTATTTTGAACGATTTTATATTTTTACATTTGCCTGTTCCTGTCTCTATTTTAAATTTGACTATAGTTTTTCAAGCATATAGATTCCCTTACTAAGAATGTAGTGAATTCAACTGGACCATAGCCCTAAGCATCCCTTATTTTTATTGTTTCAGCCAGCAGAGTTCTTTTATTCCTTTATACTATACTCTGATTTCTAATGAGACAGTTTTTACATCACAGCGTGGACCTTACTTTGTCTTGAATTATGCTTGTCTTCACAGTTTACATATTTACATTTATTGTTTTGGAGGTTGCAGAACTGTAGGTATGGGAAGGAAAAATCTCCAAAAGGCAGGGATAAAAGCAGCTCATCATTTCAAAATGAAATGTTAAATTGTCAGATGTCATCTCTTGTGAAATTATGATTTACCATATTTATATACAGTTCTTCAAATTATGAACATGGTGCTTCAGTAATGACTATCATCAGCTACTCCAATTAATCTATTTCATTGGTGTCCACTCAGTTATACATCTTCAGGATCCTAGTGGAGTCTTTGAATAATGTTTGTCTGGTATTAACAGTGTTTTAGGCATGTTAAAATCTATAAATCTCCATAAGTGATTTTCGTATTCCAAAACATTGTTCAGTCTAATTATTTTCAATGTTTCCCGCTGTAGTTATTAAAGAAAAATAGGCATAGCAAAGAGCTAAGAACTCTGAACTCTTTTATGTAGAGATATGTAACCCGGAACCCTTTGGCAGTATTCTGCTCTCAGATATGCCTGTAACTCTGTTTAACTGAAAGCAGGATTTAATCATCCAAGAATTAACTCTTAATCTCTTAATTGTTTCTAATAGCTGACATCACTTTCCATTTTCTGCATCATTTTTATAGTGTGTTCTAATCCAGCGTTTCTCAAATGCGGCCATCATGGCCGCATGCGTGCACTGGGGGCTTTTCTTGTGGCCACGTCCTCCTGGGTGGTGATTGGGGGGAGGGGCAAAGCAGCGGCCCCTCCCCCAGGGCTACTATCAGGTGCTGGTCCATGCCTCTTTCTGGAGCCACAAACACTTTAGGAGCAGGCAACCACTGTGAGTTCCCCACCTTCTCAGGGGTGGTGCTGCTTGGGCTGCTTGGTGGGTGGCATGCTCTGGCCCCCAGTTGCAAGGCTTTGGGCCCTGGCCCTGGGGATCCGGTTCCAGGCTCACCCCCTGCATGTCACCCCTGGCCCCTGCTGCCTCCTCCAGCCCCAGGCTCCAACTCCAGGCTCACCCCCACTCACCATCACCCTGACTCCCACTGCTGCCTCCAGCCCCCCCATTGCCCCTGGTCCCCCCAACTCCCCATCCATCCAGGGCTTAATTGGTCGCTCAGCTTGCTTGGGCTGAGTAAGTCTGCTGTGAAAATTGATATTAACAAATATACACATATCACTTTTCAAAGTAGCAGACTTACTAGCTAGAAAGTCTAAAAACAAACAAACAAACAAACAAAAAAACAAAATATGCAAAGCACCTTATTTGTGTTTCTATTCTGTATAGGTCCAATAAAGAATAGAGACAACTGTACGTTATTTTTATGATTGAGTCTGCAAAAAACCCTACATAAATAAATTACAATGATTTGGACATGTATATGTGCATATTTATTTGTTTTTCCTAAAGTTAAGTAAGTATTTTAGGAAAAATTGTCAGAATGGCCACCAGCAAGATTCTGTTGTGAGAACCCCTGAATCATCTTAAACAAAGGTCCAGTGACATTCTGTAGCACTTAAGTGCAAGGTCTAAAGCATTCATGGTAGCCTTTGTACTTCAGCTTGCATCCAGGGAGCCATAAATACTGTGGTTATTAGGTTCTGTGCATGGCAAATATGTATACAGGACAATTACAGAATAATAATTAGTAGGACTATTACATTTTCTTTAATGACAAATAAAAGACACCTATCTAAAAGTTTCTGTTGTGAACAATAAATGTCTCACAGGATTCTTATTAGAATACAGCTGGGCTGAAATATAGAAGGCTGCATTTATTATACAGAAGAAGCAGACTCTTCACATTAAATGGTGTATGACCAAACAAGCTGCATTCATTTGACTTCCCAGACAGCTGGAGTTGAATTCAGAGGCAGCTAATTGCCTTGGGGACCCTTCTCTGGCATGTAGCCTATTGGTACTCTTCAGGGGTGGAGCAGCTTCACACAGAAAGCTTAAAAGCATCTGGACTGCTGTTGTGCAGAATGCTACTGCTGACAGATTTACCATCTGTCTTTGAGAAAGACAACAGTTTTGGGAGGCCAGATACTACCAATCTCCAGTATAAAGCCTTTGTCAGTCAAAACCTCCTCATTAGACCAGAGAATACAACTTGAATTATGGCTAACTGTGTGAACTAAAAAAAAGAAATATCAAGACATTCTTTATTTTTATTTGTGTACAGCTAGAAGAAAAATTGTGTAACATTAGGAAGCAGCAAATTGTAAACACGTTTGTATTATCCATCAGCGGGGCTTTCTCTGTGTGAACCAGTTTTACAGATGTGCCAGCATTAGCCTGTTACTTCCCTACTTACACTAGAAAGAGATGGAGTACTATAGTCTATTTAATTCATAATGCATTAATCATTCTATATTAGATGACTCAGCTCGACATTTCTGTAGAATATGTTTGAATTTCCAATGCAAGTGTTTTTGTTGTTATGCTTGTGTAGCCTATGAAATGGCTTGTCTCTGATTTACAAGGGACTCAAAGTATATATAGCCACAGAAAGGGGGAAAGGATGAATGTATTTAAGCACCCTCTCACTCCCAGAATGATGTACACCCATCACAAACACACACAATTATGACCACCTCTTTCTAACCTACTGTAATCTTAAAGGGACGATTTCAAATTAGGTCCAAAATTTACATGTGGTTTTTCAAAAAATTAAACTATATAGAAACATTTTCATGGTAGATAGATAGATTTCAAAAAATCAGCAGCATTTGTTTAGTAGTCCCGTGTGCTGCAGATGTGAATGGTAAACATTATGCCTCAGCAACAAGAGTCCTAGAGATCGTGAAGAGTGAGATTATGAAATCTGTGATTACCATGACCCATTATAAACAAATGGGCAGATTTTTTAAAAATAGCACTCTGTGCTTAAGCTTGCAGATGAGTGCATAGATTTCCATATGTAGTAGAGATTAGGAATTTTCAGAGTGGCATTTGAGAAACGCTGGATTAGAATACACTATAAAAGTGATGTAGAAAATGGAAAGTGATGTCAGCCATTAGAATAGAGCTGCTGTTTCCTGACAATCTAATTACAGCATTATGTCCAGACATTGTGCACTTTACAGTCAGATGCTCATGGGGGAACTGTGTGTGTGCACACGTGTCTAATGGGGCTATTCAAAGGGGTTAAGGATTTACCTTGTCCCTCCTGTTTCTCAAAGTCAAATTTCAATCTCTCCCGAGGTAGACACCAAGAAAGTAACAATATTCGTAAATATACCTGTTTTGTCACAAATGAAGGAAGTTGAATATAGGTAGCTGTTCTTAATTCTGAACTGCAGTTATAAACCAATATTTAATTAGAAATTCTCCAGATATCTTACCCCAAATACTTTACCACAAAGCTTATGGGAAAGCTGTAGAGAATATGCATTTTTTCCCTCCAGGATCACTTATGGCTGCATAATGGCGAGAAACTAGGTGATTCCTCTATGTATGTGCAGTGTGGAAAGAATGTATTGCCCCATGGGTAGAGAAATGTATACTAAGAAGCATTTTGATAGTTAGGTTTCACACTAACCCATTGTATGTCCCTCTCACCCTGCAGGATAATTAGTCAATCAATCCCCTGACTATTGCTAGTGCTCCCCTAATACAAGAAATTTGCTCTTTACAGCTAGGATTTTCAAAGGGGAAGTCAACTCCACTTGCAATGGGATTTGTGCACCTAACTCCCTTAGGCTCTTTTGTAAGTCCCAGTCTATAGTCAATGTTCATTTTAGAATTGCACAAAAGAATGATGTCATGATGTTATCAGTAATGAGAGAGGGAAAGTGTCATCTGAGAGAGGAAGACAATGGAAACCAGTGACGGCAACTGCAAGTACTTTTCGAGAAGCGGTGGGGGGTGTGGGAAGGAGGGGGATGGTTGGCTCATGGGAACATTTGCCTCGACCACCACAAGTTTGGAGAGAGATCAATCCAGGGACAGAGGCTATTTAAAATAAGGCATCAACAAATCCATGGCCACTCCCGCAGTGGATGGAAGAGTTGTACCCTTTCTACAAGACAAACAGCTGCCTTATATGTGGCCCAGGTTCCTTTCAGAAAATCCCCTGGATGCATATATAGAAAAGGAAGTCAAGTCAAGTAGTTAGAGTGCTAGCCTGAGACTCAGAAGCCTTGGGTTAAGCTCCCTGCTCTATCACAGAATTCCTGTGTGACCTTGGACAAATCACAGAGTCTTTCTTTGCCTCAGTTCCCCATCTGTAAAATAGTGAGACCAGTACTTCCCTACCTCACAAAGGGGTGGTGAAGAGAAATATATTATTGTGAGTCACTCAGATACGGTGGTGATGAGGGCCAGATAAGGAGATGGATTAAATTGCCCTTGCATGCCAGATTAGGTGCATATCTTCCTGTTTTGTTGCCCATCCAGCTGTGAAAAGTCTGGCCATAGTGTCTGAGTCATAGGGTAGACTAAGCACAAAATTGCTCCAGTTTAACTAAGAGTTTTCAAACAATTTAGTTAAATCAGTGCACATCCCTGCAACTGGTTTATACTGGTTTAGCAACCAATTTAAATGTGTTCATGCAAAGGGTGCATACATTTAACTAAGTTCAATGTAAAAACTATTTTAGTTAAACACATGCAATTGTTGTGTGCAGGCAAGGCCATAGTCTATAAGTATGGATATGGGGCTCAATCTTGCACACACTGAATTCAATGGGACTGCTGCCGTTTGCTTCAGTCTGACCCATAGTTACCTGCCAATGGATTTGCACAGGTGTAACTGCGGGCATGGTTTGAAGAAAATGAGATCAAACAGGTATAATCGATAGCATCATTTGGCCTGCAGATGGTAAAAAGGGAAACCAGCTTGATTTCCATAGCCCAATTAGCAGGATTGGCAGGTAGGAAAATTGTCTTTTTATTTGTAAACTGAGCACACTTAAGACTGAATCAGTTAGCCACAATAAACACTGACCCCCCACTTTGTCATTTTTAGTCACTTTGCAGAGTAGAATCACATTTTGCTCTGGCTTGACAGAAGCTATTAAAACTTTCCTCAGGGAATCTGCTTCACATCTCAGATATGATTTAGCAGGAATGTCATGGGACTTGGCCACTTTTACCTGCAACAATAGCAGGGCCGGCTCTAGGCACCAGCAAAACAAGCTGGTGCTTGGGGCGGCACATTTCTAGGGGTGGCATTCTGGCGCCGGCCATGCCGCCCCTAAAAATGTACCCCGGCCGCCCTAGCTCACCTCTGCTGCTGCCGCTCGTGCGTCAGGGCGCGCGAAACCGCTGATTCACGCGCCGCTGCTCGCCCTCCCTCCCAGGCTCTCAAACCTGGGAGGGAGGGGGAGATCCCGAGCAGCCAAGTTGTGCCAAACAGCTGATTCGCATGCCGTTGTTCCCCCTCCCTCCCAGGTTTGAGAGCCTGGGAGGGAGGGGGAGATCCCGAGTGGCCGCGGCATGCGAAACAGCTGATTCACGTGCCGCTGCTCATCCTCCCTCCCAGGTTTGAGAGCCTGGGAGGGAGGGGGAGACCCCGAGTGGCCGTGGCGCACGCGCTGCTTCTCCCCCTCCCTCCCTCCCTCCTAGGTTTGAGAGCCTGGGGGGAGGAGGCAAGGCTGGGGATTTGAGGAAGGGGTGGAGTTGAGGCGGGGCCAGGGGTGGGGTAAGAAAAAAACGGGGGGGCGGTGGCCAAAATTGTTTTTGCTTGGGGCGGCAAAAATCCTAGAGCCGGCCCTGAACAATAGTTTGCAGCCTGTACACCTGCTATGCAAAATCCTGGCAAAAGGTCAACCGTGCACCAGTTTGAAAGAAGCAATTAATATATCAAAGGAAGAACTATAATGCAATTAACATAGTTATTGGCCTGATAGGTGAACATAATGAATATAATATGGATACTTTCTTAAGTATGGTGGGTTTCTTTCACAAATAATAGTCCAGATCCAAGAATAGTCCAGTGGGAGATCGGTGCTTTACAACTCCTGATCCTTGGCTAACTCTGGCTGCCAATGACACCCAGCAGCTGGTCCAGCAGTTGGAGACCACCAGAGAATAGGAATATTCAGGCTATGGTCCCTGCTGTCCAGTCACAGACCTGCACCAGGGTCCAACAGAAGATGGTGTTGTAAGAACCACTACAGCTGCTGTATTTCACCCAAGATGTCCTCAGACAGGCAGAATCATCAGGCAGCCTGTTAAGCAAGTTTTAGGTCAGCAATATGATCCAATATATCCAATGCAAATTCTTGATGTATCAACTTTTCACCATTTTTAGCGGCTGCATTATTCCCTGCACAGGCCAGTGGCAGGCATTTGAGAGCCAGTTACTTCTCCCTGATCCTGTTGGCTGGTCTATGCTGGTCTCAGCCTTAGTCTGAGTAACAGCAGATCTCATTCACCTCCTCCCTGCCTCACCCCACCCCCAAAAGAACTTTTTTCTCCTTTGCTATGCCTCCCCTATGCCAAGGGGGCAATAGTGCAGGAACCAGCAACATTGACTTTGCACCTGTAGGAAGTTCTTTTCCACCAGAAGAATTCCTTTCTGGCCAGCTATGAGCAGATACTCGCTGTTAGGGTTCCCCCCACTCACTCTGAACTCTGGGATACAGATGTGGTGACCTGCATGAAGGACCCCTAAGCTTATATTCTACCAGTTTAGGCTAAAACTTCCCCAAGGCACAAATTCCTTTCCTTGTCCTTGGACAGCATTTCTGCCACCACCAAGTGATTTACACAAATATTCAGGGAAGGGTCACTTGGAGTCCCTATCCCCCCAAAATATCCCTCCAAGTCCCTTCACCCCCTTTCCTGGGGAGGCATGAGAATAATATACCAACTAATTGCCTTATCAATGTGAGTACAGACCAGACCCTTTATCTTTAGGACACTAAAATCAATCAGGTTCTTAAAAGAAGAAATTATAAAGAAAAAAGTAAAAGAATCACACCTGCAAAATCAGGATGGAAGGTAACTTTACAGGGTAATAAAAAGATTTAAAACACAGAGGACTCAGCTTCACAGTTACAAAAACAGGAATAAAACTACACCTCTACCTTGATATTACGCTGTCCTCGGGAGCCAAAAAAACTTACTGTGTTATAGGTGATACCACGTTATATTGAACTTACTTTGATCCACCGGAGTGCGCAGCCCCGCCCCCCCCCGGAGCACTGCTTTACCGCATTATATCCGAATTCATGTTATATCGGGTCGCATTATATCGGGGTAGAGGTGTACCTTTGTAGCATAGGAAAATTCACAAGCTAAAACAAAAGAAAACCTAACGCATTTCCTTGCCTTACTTACAATTTCTGTAATTCGTAGATGGATTATTCCAGGTATATTTTTAGGAGATGTCCCTGCTTGCTTCTCTCTCCGTCCCAAGAGGGAACAAACAAAAAGTGCCACAAACAAATTCTCTTCCCCCCCCCCCAGATTTGAAAGTATCTTCTTTCCTCATTGGTCCTTCTGGTCAGGTGCCAAGTAGGTGATTTGAGCTACTTAACCCCTTACAGGTAAAGTGATTCAGTATAGCTGCCAAGGAGGGATTTTATGCTACCTTTTTCTTTATATTTATGACACTGGCCCTATATCTCCAAGATGTCTTGGACCTATATGTCCAGGTATCTGACCCCCTCTGTAGGTCTGGAAATCTGAAAATATTTAACACATTTTACAGTTGGGGAACTGAGGAACAGAGAGATTAAGGGCGGCATTTTTAAAAAGAGACTAAGGATTTTAGGTCAGTTACATTTTTGGGTGACTGACTTGAGAAACCTTAAAGGAGCCTGATTTTCACAAAGTGCTGAGATTCCACTCTTGGAGAATCAACCCTCTTTTGGGTGTTTCAAGTTGGGCACCTGAAAAAGCTAGGCACCCCAAATCACATGTCACTTTTGAAAATCTTAGTGTAAGTGACTTGTCCAAGGTCAAACAGGAAGTCCTTGCTGGAGTCAGGAATTGAATGCAGGTCTTCTGAATCCCAGGCTAGCACCTTAAGCACTGGATTGTCTTTCTTGTTCCGGTTGGTTTTGACTGGACGCATGTCACAGAGTACAACACCTTTCCATTATAAAATGAGTGCAGCAGCTGGGAGTCAGATTTCTGGTATTAAATTTTAAAATTCAGAATTGGCTTGCCATAAACACTCTCCGAGATGCTAATGATGTTAATTGTTTCCATCAATATGCCAGCAGAAGGCATGCACGCAAAAGGACACCATTACAATTTGAAAGGTTATTCCCAGAATATTTTGTTGACATTTGTCCATTTTACATAGCTTCTCTTATTCTGAACGGACATACCACTCATTTTCAAATTATTTTGTTGGTTTAACTCTGATTCTTTTGAAAGGTCATAAAATGTCATAAACGCATAAATATTGCACTGGCAAAATCTGTATTTGCATTGAAAGGATGTGCCATTGAAAATGTAAGTGCTGATTTGCATGTACACATCAGATATGCTTGTAAATTTTATTGGCAGAGTTAAGGAGGTCAGATTAAAATGTGGTCCCTCACAATCGTGTTGTTTTGGTGTCTACCATTAAAACCTATGGTCTTCTAAACCAAGAGTATGGTTAAATTAAACTATGCAACTCGGTCATGTAGAGATACTAGCTGATTATAGAAGTATTCCTGGCCAAGATTTTCAAAGAAAACTAATGATTTTGGGTGCCTCAGTTCTGGGTGACCAACCTGAGACACCTTAAAAAGGTCTAATTTTCAGAAAGTGCCAATCCCCCATTCTCTGAAAATCATGTTGCTTTAACATCTCAGATTGAGCACCCAAAATCATTAATCACTTTTGAAAATGTTGGCCACTATTTTTAATATCAGTTACAATTATGAAAACAAATTGAAACTTAAAATATATACACCATCTGTACTTTCATTCAGGGCTCAAACTGTGTGTATATTGGGGTGGGTATGGAAAGATGGTATGTAAACAAAGAAAAGTGATTGTGTGCATCCCTTCCTACATACCTTCCCCCTTCTTTGCAAAGTTTTCCTTTTCCAACTGACAACACTGATACACAGAGACATGTTTTATCCACCCACTTCCTCCCCTCATTCAGGCACTGCTCTCAGGGGTATCGTATCCCTTTGATGTGCATTAACTTCCATTAATACTAATGAGAATTCAGTGAACACATCAAGAAGGCAGTATATATCTTTTGCAGTAGATAATGTACTCTTGGGTAGTTATTTAACCCAATATATATGTGAAAATAATGTGAGGGATGAACTTGAAGAGTAAAGGGGAAGAACAGAGGTAAAGGGCAAATTCAACCATGGTGTTAAATCTGTTGAGGTTAGTAGAGTTAAATAGCAGTTACCATATCACATGATGTTAATATAATAAACCAGGCATTTCAAAATTCAAATGTATCTGCTTTATCTATATTTCCCCTGTAATCAGGGAGGGGGAGACAGAGAAAGAGAAAGAAAGAGTTCTACGATAATACTTAAGTCTATTAACAGTCAGAAGTCAACAGATCTGTTTCACTGGTCTTGAAAACTGTGATGACTGTGGATACAATAAGTGTAAGAAATGGGAGCCAGAAGTTGAGTGAGATGATACTGTACAGAAAGCTAACTGTAATAAGCTGTTGTATGTTCCTTCTCATCTTTTTGTAATGTAAAATCAATGTTCTGATTGCTGACTATTTGGGGTCATTTCTGTAAGAGTTTAGAGGGATTACCTCTGATCTTCTGTATAAATTTCACAACAGGTGTTACACATTACCTATTTCTTATCCTTGCAGTTTGAATTGAATACAGTGTTCTTCATCTCTTCTTGTCCTAAACCGATGTGTAAATGGTCCTGTACACTGTTAAACAATTGTTGTGTTCTGTCCCATGCAGTAGTAGCTGCATTTCATTGCTCAGTGAAGTTATTGTTATTATATATATCCTTAATTATTTAACAACAGTGTTTTAAGGATTAATTAATGTATGAAAACATTCTTAGAGATACTTAGATGAAGGGGGGTATAGACGTTTGTCCTTCACTCTCAGTGCATGTTTAAGACGGTACATGATGTATGTTTCCTAGAATATAGAAAGCGTAAGATGAATTGATGTATTTATTTTTAACTAATTGATATTTTGCTAATTTCTTAGGACAACTACTGTGGCAATGTAATAATGTGTAATATTCTTTTTCTTTTTGTGTGTGTGTGGATTTTTGGTTTGTTTTAATTGCTTGGTTAGTTGTTTTATTGTCTATTTTTTTTATTAACCAGTTTAAACACATTTTTTAAAATAAAAACAAATTTTTTTAAAAAGTTTAATGTTTTCAGAAAATTAAACAGATAAATCAAATAAAATTACCAAATTCTAAAGAGTTTGGAAAACAAAACAAAAACATGAAAACAGAACAAAAGTTTTCAAATTTTCATTAAAAATCTCCACTGTTTTCTATTTTTATATGATATATCTTTGTATAAGTATTCATTTATGGGAATTCCCATGGTATCTCAGCTGGTCAGAGCAGGGTATTTTGGTAATTTTCTAGTCTTGTCCCTCCTGAATCTCATTGCTTTATGGGAGTTTTTACACATGTCCTAAAATTCTTCTGTCAATTAAAGGGTGCTTTGGACATTGCGTGTATTTTCCAACAGTGAGACCTGTGGTGCCTTGTCAGCCACAATCATACATTTATGGAATGAATGCTTGAAATATGAACAGCACAGAAGGGTTGCTGCCAGTGGAAAAAAGATGATGAAATTCCTAAGCAAAATGAAGAGATAAGGAAATATGAGCACCCTGGATACCTTTGTCACCTGTTCTTGACCCTGCCAGTCAGAACTCCAACTTTTCCTCCTTTAAGGGCTTGTCAACTCACAGAAGTTGCACCAGTTTAACTAAAAGTATGATGTTGCATTGATTTAGTGAATTTTCTCCTGTAAAACCTATAAACTATAATGTTTCCATAATAGTTGCAATATCTCAGCTTCCCTCAGCAAGGAAGGTATTGATGCAATCTGTTACCTGAACAACTAATTGATTTCAACCAGCTTCCTTCAGGAGTCCACCAAACAGGGCTGCCCAGAGGATTCAGGGGGCCTGGGGCAAAACAATTTCGGGAGCCCCTTCCATAAAAAAAAAGTTGCAAAGTTGCAATACTATAGAATACTATATTCTCATGGGGGCCCCTGCGTGGCCTGGGGCCTGGTGCAAATTGCCCCACTTGCCCACCCCCCCTCCACCCGGGTGGCCCTGCCACCAAAACACTATCTAAACCCCATCTTGTGTTCAATCTCTTTTGATGAACCAGGACAAGATTTCTCTGACCTCAGCCCAGAGGCTCGTGCACTCAGCATGGCCATAAACAGAAGGAGGGGAAAGTATTACCATATCTGGAAAGGATGAAATGGGAGGATGTGCAGATCCTGTCCTCTGCAACCTGCAAAGTGATTTTCATCAGGAGCTGCTCATGCTGACTAGGGATCTTGCTGTGCTGCTATACTCTGGTTTTCTGCTCTCAATTGCACTCTTGACCTTTCCTCCAACTGTCTGGAGAGCTATTGAACAACAGCAAGAATTGCTGAATCTAACCTTGCTAGTGCCTCTTGTTCATACAGGCAGCGATGGCTGAAGCAGTGGCACTAGTGAGCATTGGAATGAGGTAGGTACAGAGGACTCCCTCTTATGGAGTCCCCTACCACAGAAGACACTGGATGTTGGGAGGTTCAGATAGCTCAGTTATGATAACAGTTGCAAGTTCCAGTCTCTCATGTGAAGAAACCATATGTGAAAGAACTGGTGGTACAACAGTTGTGCTACCATACCCTAAATCCAGAGTAGGGTTAGAGCTGAGTTACAGATTATGATTTGAAACTGTGTCACATGTGGAGACAATCATCGTAATCTCACGTATTTACAGATACAGCTGAGGACAACAGTGGAGGTGGGACCTACGTTTAAAAGAAGTGCTTTTTCATAATGCAGCAGTTGTGTGTGTGTGTGATATATAAATATATATATGAAACTAGGCTTTCCTTTTCAGATCTGTGTGTCAAATACATCCTCATCTGAAGTTATGGTTTCAGTGAGTGTCGTAAAAACTACTGGATATATCAATCACACCTCCTTCATGAACCCAGCCCGGATGCAAGCCAGCTGTTCTTAATTGAATCTTGCATGTTATATGCATGTTTCCTTAGCATCACTCTCCCTCCCTTTTTGCATTCCATTGCTGCATTGGCTTGGGGTTCCCGCTTTTTCTCTGCAGATTATTCGTATATTAAAAACTAACCATTTAAAGGAGTATTTCCATAACCATGGTGACACTGTAATATTATAAGTACAAAAGAAAACTTCCTAGATTGGTGTTTTCTATGATAAATTGCTGGAAATTTAATATAATAAAATATTATTTTATTTTTTACAGGGGAGAGAGAGAGAATGGAATGTGCTGAGTATTTCCTGATCTGCTTATTCTGGAGTCACTGTTATAAAATCATACCACATTTCTGCAGCAAGAGTGCTACAGTGTTGCCAGTTTTCCTGATTTTATCTTTTATCTGGCAATATTTGGTATTTTTCTTAGGGCCCCAGCTCCTGGAGTCATGTGAATATATGAGAAGCTCAGGTTTCATTTGAAAAAAAAAAGAGTAAGTTTCTAGCCTACATAGTTCTATATATTTTAGGTATGTATGTGGTCCCCATTACTGTGGTATCTGAGTGCATCACAATCTTTAATGTATTTATCCTCCCAACACCTCTTTGAGGTAGGGGAAGTGCTATTAACCCCATTGTACAAATGGGGAACTGAGGCACAGAGAAGCTAAGGGACTTGTCCAGGTTCACACAGGAAGTCTGTGGTGGAACAGTGAATTGACCCCTG
The DNA here is from genome assembly GCF_027887155.1 of Malaclemys terrapin pileata. Classification (NCBI taxonomy): domain Eukaryota; kingdom Metazoa; phylum Chordata; order Testudines; family Emydidae; genus Malaclemys; species Malaclemys terrapin. Next base: position 75,127,232 of record NC_071505.1, read on the forward strand.
TTGTCCAAAGTACTAGTCAGGCGTCCTACCCATTGTGGAGAAAAGCTTGAAAAACATAACCAGTAAAGGCTCAAAAACCAGAAGACTAAAAAGAACCCAAGATGTACTGAGTCTAAAAATCTTGTGATTTTTTTCAGACAATTTCATGATTTTTGAAGACTCTGAGTTGACAATACTGCTGTGCTTAAATTGGATTGGAAGTTGCAAAAAGCAGATCCCAGAACATTAACAGGGCATCTGAAAGCAGCCGGGAAAGAGTCTAAAATGGAAAGCATTTAAGGATCTGAAAGCTGGAGCTAAGGTGACCAGACAGCAAGTGTGAAAAATCGGGACTGGGGTGGGGGTAATAGGAGCCTATATAAGAAAAAGACCCAAAAATTGAGACTGTCCCTATAAAATCGGGACATCTGGTCACCCTAGCTGGAGCAGAGTTAATGTAAATTACCTGACAAAAATAGCCTGTATGGCATTTTCCCTGACTAGAATCTCAATTGTAAACAGCCTGAGCTTCTGTTTATGTTTGGTTGCTTGGGTGTTTTCTACTGAGATACTGTGTACTCCACAGACATTTAAAAAACAGTGGTTTGCTCCACTCTCTAGATTGAGCAAATGGATATCTTTAATTGAATCCCTATAGTATGTGATTCCTACCTTACCCCCTTGGTTTTTCCAGAGCTAAAGAAACTCTATTAACAACCCAGTGACATCTGGCTCTTACAGTATATTAAATGTGTTGTTTCCAATCAATAATGCTTTTGCTGATGAGATTCTGACTTTTTGTTTGTAAACAAAACTTTCCTGGACTCAGGGAATAACAGCAATGTATAACTTTGAAAGATGCCTGAAGGTTTTTAGTTATGTTATTATAATAGCAGGATTGTGATATAGTCAACTTGAACCACAGACTATTCCTGGCTGATTTACTGTTTTGCTAATAACAAAGCACGTCACACAGCTTTTCTAAAGTATATGCTATAGAACTTGGATCTAGCTAATTGTGAATGCTGCTCCTTTCAGAATTAAACAATAGAACGGTCTGTATTTCAGAGAGAGAGTGATGATGATCGTTAGACTTTTTTCTTCCACTTCCCCCTTACAAAGGAGACTTAACAACAGAGCACCTTGGGGAAAAAAGATTTATGAATCTGAACAAATTCCTAGCACTACACCCACTCTCCAATGAAGAGAATGATAATGGTCTCAGGGAACCGTAACAATGAGAGCAGATGCAGCAAGAGTTGTGTTCCACCCAAATCAGTAAGGACCACCATTGATGGAATATTGAACTCTATATGTGCAGCAAATGGAATGATACTCTGAAGATGCAGTTAACCTGTTTCTCTGTGTGACTGAATTCTTTTCCAGTTATTAAGTTATTGTGAAAATTAAAGGGGGAAAGGAAGAAAAAAGATTCTTGTGACTGGCTTTATTAAAATGTCCTGTTCTGTATTTGATTAGGTCTCTTATTTTGTACTTTGTGCTGCAAGCAACACTTCTTAAGAGTAGGACCTTACCGTAATTGATGCAGAAAATATTCAGGGCCTTCCTTATCTAAAATGGAGTCTTCAAGATGTCCTTCATTTAACATTCTCTCAAAACCTTCTCATTACTGTTGGAAAGGGTACATATAGTAATTGCAATGAGAACTGGTTCATTAAAGTAATGATCTCTTACAGTCAGTGGTGTACATTGCCAGTGGTTACGCTTTTTACAGCTCTGTAACAATAAACCATCTCCTGTATATAATTATTTTCCATGAGGTAGGTTTTGAAGGCTACAAGTTTCATCACTTTCAGATCAATTAAACTCTTCAGACTTTTCTTTTTGTTGTAGTCTCTCTTATCCACATGTCATATGACTTCATTATCTTGTGGCTGTTGAATAATACTGGATGCTGAATGAAATTTACAGAACCACAGATGGCGATTGGACTCTGCTAACAACGTCTGAATACTTTCAAACCTGAGAGAATATTCCCAGATTGATGGTTGACGGGGCTATTTGGCTAACCAATGTACCTGCTACTCATTGAAAAGTCAACTCATTAATAGACGTATGTAGCACTTACCTAGTACTTGCCATCTTCACAATTAAGTAACAGTCCTCTCAGCTAGGTCAAGTTTACTATCCCTGTTTTATAGCAGGGGAAAAGGAGGTAAAGCAGTTAGAGCTAGATCAGTGGTTCTCAACTTATTTATCATTGTGGGCCGCATATGTGGTCCACAATGTGTTACTTGGGTTGCAGAGGCCGGGTGGCAGGGCAGCGGCAGCCCAGACCCCGCCCCTGGATTCCAAATCTTGGCCATGTGGGGTGGCCGGCTGCCCGCCCGCCCTGGACCCTGACTCCTGCCAGACGGGGCTGGGCAGCCACCACGGAGCTTGTGGGGCTGGACGGCAGACCCAGACTCCAGAGCTTGCGAGGTTGGGTGGCAGTCCCGGATCCTGCATCCCCGACCCCGTGGGGCTGGCCAGGAGCCCCCGACCCCACTGTGTGGGGCCAGGCGGTAGCACTGGACCCTGGAGTTTGTGGGGCTGGGCGGCAGCCCTGGACTCCCAACCACAGGGCCAGCCGGGAGTTCAGGGCTGCCGCTGCCCTGCCACGCGGCCATCGTGGGGCAGGCCAGCAGCCCTGGATCCCAGCCCTCCCCCATCGTGGGGCAGGCCAGCAGCCCTGGATCCCAGGCCTCTAACCCCATGGGGCTGGCTGGCAGCCTCGACCCCAGACCTCCGCCGCATGGGCCGGGCTGGCTTGGCCTGGACTGACAGCCCTGACACCTCCACATTGGGCAGCGGGGCATCCCGGATCCTACTGGGCCAGGCAGCCAGGAACCCTGACTCCACCACGCGGGCTGCCCTTTATCACACAGCTGAGCTGGGCCCCATGCGGAGTTGAAAACCCCTGAGCTAGATTTTCCCTTGTTGGCACAGACCTGTGAGGGCAGAGTGGAGCTGCATGGTATTCTGTCTCAGAGAGCCAGAATGACTTCCAGAGCTCCCCAGTGCATAGGCTGTAGCAGACTCTCCTCCTATATTGCCAGACAACCCCACTGGCCTGCACACAGGGAGAAGAGAACCATGATTCCACCTGCTCTCCACTCTTCCTTGGCCTCTCTGAGGTGCCATACTCAGGCACAGAGACTGCAGTTCTGCCCAGCCTAGGAAGGCCATGCATAGAAGAGAGGATATATTTTCCACCCCTCTTCCTATCCTCAAAGCTCCTGTGTAGGGAAGTGGCAAAATCTGGCTCATAGTGAACACGTCGCAGCCTCAGTGCTTGTTATACCACCTTTAATCCCCTTATTAATTCATCTCCTTCATGGATTTAGAGGTATCAATATCACTAGCCCTGAAGCTTCTATTTCAAAATATACAGTGTGTAAAAGATGTGCAAGAGAAGCTTGGAATGACTGTATTCTGGATACAGACCTGCTAACATGTCCCTCGTAATCACATTGTCTCCTGCTCACGTGATGAACATATTGATGACTCAGAGTTTAGCAGTAGCCTTGCCTTGTTGTCTCATCATCATGATTACTATTTTATTTATTATTTGTATTACAGTAATGCCTAGGAGCCTTTATCCTGCATCTGATGGTACTAGATGATGTAGAAACACAGAACAAAATGATGGTCCCTGCCCCAAAGGGTTTCTTGGGAACAACCTCAGGGCTTTCTCCCAATCTTTACATGCCTTTAATAATACATACTGTATAAATCAGTAGCATCTCCAAAATCTTCCTTTTTATCAATTCCTTTTAAATGTGCTAAATAGAATGAAACATATAAACATTAGAGGGGCACTGTCAACTTAACACTCACTCTGCTCTCTGGAAGTATTTTTACAAGTGGCACCTAAGATGATTATCAGTGAAAGAAATTAAGAAACATTTACCAGTTTAATTTATTTTCTGTTCTGTGCATTTGAGAATACTTTGTGTATAGTCAGTTTCACTCTATTTTGCGTACATAGAGCCTGATCCCACACAGACTTAAGAAAATGTACAGAAGTCAATGGGACTCCTCAAGCATATGAAATTACACATTTAAGGGTTTGCAGGATTAGTTTTCCCATTTGTCTGGATCATTCACAAAAGAACAACTGAGAAAAATGGAATATATTTTGGGTAGGGGACTTGAAGGCAGGTATTTGGATCTGAAATTATTTGAGATCATTTTTTTGAACTATCTAGATTTCAAGTTGACACTGTCTGTTTGATGAAAGAACAGTTGTATTTAAGAATCAAGTATGCAGGGTCGGCTCCAGGCACCAGCCCACCAAGCATGTGCTTGGGGCGGCGCCTGGAGGGGGCGGCGTGGCGTGGCGCTCCGCGACTGGGCTCGTCGCCCTCCCCGTGGTGCTCCAGCCACCGGGGAGAGCGGAGCCACAGCGGGCTCACCGCCCTCCCCCCGGCCCTCCGGCCGGTCGGGGAGAGCAGAGAGCCTTGGCGGGCTCGCCGCCCTCCCCCCAGCACGCTGGCCGCCAGGGAGAGCGGAGAGCCCCAGCCGGGCTCTCCGCCCTGCTCCCGGCACTCTGGCTGCTGGGGAGAGCGGAGAGCCCCGGCCGGGCTCTCCACCCTGCTCCCGGCACTCTGGCCGCTGGGGGCTCTCCGCCCTCCCCCCGGCACTCTGGCCGCCGGGGGCTTGCCGCTGGGGAGAGCGGAGAGCCCCGGCCGGGCTCTCCACCCTGTTCCCGGCGTTCTGGCCGCCAGGGAGAGCGGAAAGCCCCGGCCGGGCTTGCCGCCCTCCCCCCGGCGCTCCGGCCGGTTGGGGATTGCGGGTCCGGGCCAGGCTCCCCTGCTGTGCTGGGGGGGGTGGGGGAGGGCGGCGGGTGGCTTTTTTTTGCCTAGGGCGGTAAAAAAGCCAGAGCCGGCCCTGCAAGTATGCATAACAAAGAACAGGTTTGTAGACCTGAACAACGAATACCACAAATTCAATGTTCTTTAAAAGTCTCTGGACCAAAACATCCATCCCTTTTTGTGACCTCAACATGCTCACTGTTCCCTCCGCACAGACCATGACAGTTACATTCAGCCAAATTGGGTAAGCATATTAGCTGTGTATTTTGAATACAATAAATCAGTAGCGAAATGGTTAACGAGGTTGGCATGTTTAATTAGGCTTCACATTTAACACTCTATAGGGATGAATGGGAGAATTTCACACTTCTCTCAGTGCTTCTGTTCCAGTGTGTTTGGCTGTAGACTCAAAAAGACATAAGTGCTTCATTTTACATTGTCAAGGTTATCACTGCATCCCAATGGAGGGAAACTTCATTTTTAAAACAGACAGCTTATATTCTGGAGCACTCTCCAGAAATTCACAGGAAGAAACTAATTCATTGGAATTAATGGATTTTTCACGCTCAAAAACTCTATTGTTCCTGCACATGGGTATTTTGATTCTGGCCCATGTCTAATTAACAGCTGTTGTGGATTTATTTCTCTCTCTTTTTTCAGTTGGATGAATATGGATTCTGATTTACTTTCTCCTTCCCCGTTGACAGTTATACACTACTTGGCAGACACCATAAGAATTTGGGCAGCAGATATCCATCTGATCCTTTTTTTCCCTTTTGATAGATCATTAACATATGTAAATATTCAGGAGAAGTAGACAGTTTTAATCATCCTATTAGTGCTCAAAGGAAAAGTGCAATACAGAAAATAGTTCAGTAGTACTTCATTTTATGAGAAAGATAAATAAATATCTAATAATATAAACAAAAATGGGTTGCTGTAATAACCGATTAACAATGATTTCATGCAAAGGTGCCTGTCACAGGGTGGGCTGGCCCTTTAAGTGGAGGAAGTTGGGTTTAGCCCCACCTGTGCTTAGTTATCTGCCTCAAAGGTGATGGATTTGGGAATGGTGGTTGGGTTAGGTGACCAGGCATCAAGGAATGATAACACTCTTTTTCCAATGAGAGAGCATGCTCTGTAAGAAACGGAGGAGGAGAAAGATGCCCAAGGGATCTAGTAGGGTACCAGGGTCACGGGAAACTGCTGAATGGGCTCTCCATACCAACCAGAGGGAAAGGCCTGGCTGAAGCTATCTCGTAAGCAAACAAACAAACAAACAAAACAGGGGAGTTAGAAGGACCTGAAGAAGGATATTTCTAGAAGGAAGTAACCTGGACAGGATAGTATGATGGGTATTGAAGTGAGTTGATACTCTTATATAGAGTCCAAGCTGGAAGTTTTAGAGAGGGTGGGAGGAGATCCCCTTCAACAGTCTTCTCTGAACCTGCCACAGTCTCAGGTGCAATTCAGACCAGTGAGAGTTTTGTCACCACTTGTATTATAACCCTGAGTGCCCCCAAATACCTCTGTTGCTTGTGACTCCCTACCTGGGACATACATACAGCCAGCATGCGCTCTGTGATTTGTATGCTGTACTGCTCTGATTCAGCCACTTTGAATCCAACAGCCTACCAGCAGCTATTATGGACACACTCTGATCTTAACATAGTTGGTTAATGTTAGCAGGTGACCCCAACACATAACTAGTCATGCACTTTCCCAAACCCATGTGCTCTGCAATGTCCATCCCTCCTCCTGCAACATTCAGAGGAATAATAAGATCTGTTTGCTCTTTAAAGAGACAAAACCCACCAGCTTGCTACCCGAACTGGAATTAACATTCATTTTAATTCAAACACAGCCCTGGTGGTTTAGCTTAATAGTAAAACAAGTTTATTAACAATAGAATATAGGATTTTAAGAGATAAAATTAGAAATGGCTACAAGCAAATAAAAGTAAAAACATGCATCTAAAATTCTAAAATGTCATCTAGCAAGGGGCAGGCTTTGTTCAAGATGGCTTTTCTCACCCACAATCTTCCTGCAAGACGGTGACGGAACCCCCTTGTCAGGATCTCCTCCAGAAGCCCAAAAGTGCTGGTTCCTTTGTCTTAGGTGAAAGAGAGAGCTTGGGATTTTCTGCCCCTTCCTTTTATAGTCCAGTGAACCTTTGAAATGAATTCTTCTGAAGGTTACTCCTTAAAGCAGGGGTTGGCAACCTTTCAGAAGTGGTGTGCCGAGTCTTCACTTATTCACTTTAACTTAAGGTTTCACGTGCCAGTAATACATTTTAACATTTTTTAGAGGGTCTCTCTCTATAAGTCTATATTATATAACTAAACTATTGTTGTATGTAAAGTAAACAAGGTTTTCAAAATGTTTAAGAAGCTTAATTTAAAATTAAATTAAAATGCTGATCTTACACCGCAGGCCCACTCAGCCCGCTGCCGGCCTGGGGTTCCGTTGACCTAGTTGGGCAGCGGGCTGAGCGGGGCCTGCGGGACCCCGGCTGGCAAGGGGCCGGCAGCCGGAACCCCAGACTGGGGGTGCAGGTTGGAATGTGGGGGGTGGGTGCAGAAGCTCCTGTTTGGTGCTCAGGGTGGGGGTGGGGATGTGGGGGTGTGTGCAAGAGTCAGAGCATGGGGCTTGGGGGGGCTGGGTGTGTGTGGGGGGTGCAGGAGTCAGAGCAGAGGGCTGGGTGTGTGGAGGAGGTGCAGGGGTCAGGGAAGAGAACTGTGTGTGGGGGGGGTTCAGGAGTCAGGGCAGAAGGCTGGATGTGTGTGTGGGGAGGTTCAGGGGTCAGGGCAGAGGGCTGGGGTGCTCAGCTCATGGGGGTATTCACGGCAGGGGGCTGGAGGGGATATGCCCCATTCCCACCCCTTTCCCCAGGGCCCCATCCCCACCTCTTCTCTGCTTCCTCCCCGAAGCAGCGAGCATGCTGCAGCTCCGTTCCGCTCCCCCTCCCCCTTGCAAGGGCGATCAGCTAATCAGCGGCAGGGAGAGGGAGGGGAAGGGGCAGGATAGCACCACGCTGGGGGAAGAAGCGGAGGAGGGGGGAGCTTGGCTGCCGGCATGACCAAGCTTCTGCCTTCTGCCCCCACAGGAGAAATTGGTGGGTGGTGGGGGGGAGGAATGGGACCATCAAAAATCGGTTCACGTGCCGTCTTTGGCACACATGCCGCAGGTTGCCGACCCCGTTTTAAAGTATAGTTTATGCAAACTGTGAGGAAGGTGACATGGAGTGTAGTGGTGAAGGACGCACCATGCTGTTCCCCCATCCCCACTGGTGTTTGTTAAAATGCAAATTGCTCTGTTTCCTGCAATCTCCTCCCCTGCTGTTTTGATGGTCCTGTTTACTGCTTATATGTAAATTTAGGTAAACACACATTCCTTTGTTTCAGATAGACCTGCTTAACAGCTTTATCTAGGCAAGTCCATCCTGGTCTTGAATATGTGCTAGTGACATTCTGCAGAAACAATTAATAACTTTACATATAATGTTGCTCTATACATTTTACCATGATGTTATTGACCAGCAAGTAATTAATTTTCAAATGATACCTCACAAGGCATATTTTGTACAAAGATTATTACAATAGTGTGTAGGGTGTGAATACAGGGTCACAGGGACTGGAAGAAGAAAGATAGCCCAGTGTGGGTGAAAACACTGCAGGGGCCTGTGAGACTCCACCCACACCTGGCTGGGGTAAATGCTTTAAGGTGTCAGCAATAACTCCTATCTAATACATCTCAAAGCATCATAGCAGACAGACACTTCACCTGACAATTTTAAATGTGGAATCAAAAAAGGCTAAAACTTATCTTCCCTCCTAAATAGCATTTATTTCAAAGCATGAGTGGAAATGATGAGATGATATTGGCTGTAATGCCACCAATACATTAATGTCACCCTGCTCTTTGTTCTTTCTTTATCAGGAGCACACAATGCCATGTGCCCAATTTTCCAAATCTCTGCACAAACAAGCGTTTTCAAAGCTCAGGATGATGAAGATGCTTTTATTTTTTCACTTTGAGCTGGATTATTTGGGCAGTACCTGATGATACATTTTATGGGGCCTTTTCTCTTTGTGTCTCTTTTAAGCCTCAATCCTGCAGAAAGAGATTTATGCACGTGCTTAACTTTACACAGTGAGTAGTTCTATTGACTTCACATTGTTTAGTAAGTAATTGTTTTATTTTAATTGTTTTCTTCCAGTTTTGTTTGTTCCTTAGCTTTCTGATATATATATATATATATATATATATATATATATATATATATATATATATATATATATATTATCGTCAGCTGTTTGCTCTTATTTTCAGTTGGGTAGCTAGACTGTTTTCATAAACATGATGTTGGTCAATTGAGGCTTTGTGTACAGTTACTCAGAGTTACTTACAGAGCGAACAGCCATGTTGTAACTAGGTGTTCTGACTGGCAAAGACACCAACTGTAGCCTATTGACTTTATAAATAAGATGGATTCTGGGAGCTGTCTGACTAGCTGATAACAGAGTTATTAACTCTGTTCAAATGCAATTATACATGAAGAGATTACAACTCAGTAGCCAAACCAGTAACATAGCAATGGCCAAATTCTGCCTTTGGTTACATCTGTGCCACCCCATTGGAATCAATTTAAACTAAAAATAAATACTATATTTTATACAATTTCCTCACTGAATGACTGTCCTCACCTAAAAATAATAATAAAAAATCTTGAATATGTAACTGAACAAAATACCATATAATTTTCCAGTAGTAGCTTACTTAGCCCCAATTTAGTAAAGCTTACCCTGAGGTAAATGCTAAGGATGTAAAATGTTAACCGGTTAACCAGTAAGCATTAGTCTTAGCGGTTAACTTGCCTTAACCGTTAACCCCTGGGCTGGCTGGTTGGCTGGCCCCAGCAGCCCCACGCTGGCGCCAGCGGCCCTGTGCTGGCCGGCCAGTCCACCGACCCCAGCGGCTTCAGGCGGCTGGAGCAGTCCCAGCCACGTCGCCTGGCTGGAGCAGTGCCACCTGGCCAGACCAGCTGGAGCCTGACGCCCGGCTGGAGCAGGCCCAGGCGAAGCAGCCAGAGCCACACCGCCCAGTTGGAGTAGCGCTGCCTGGCTGGAGTGGACCAAGCCATGCCACCTGGCCTCAGCAGGCCAGCTGGAGTCGCGTCGCCCAGCCAGAGTGGACCAAGCCACGCCGCCCGAGCAGCCCCAGCCACACCGGCCCCAGCCATTGAATCGGTTAACCGTTTAAACAAAATATTTTTAATTGTTTAAACAGTTAACTTTTTAACATGTTATAACATTCATTTCAGTGGACTTGGGCAGAACATTTGGCCCTAAATTAGTCATACATTTGATCAGATATCATGTATGATTCCAGCTAACAACATGTTGCTGTTAAAAAAAATATTAGGTCCATCACTCCTGAAACACATCCACTAACTCCAATGGAACTTTACATGGAATAAGGCACCCTGACTCTCACTGAATAGTGAAGAGGGACATAAGGAGAATTTACTACACAGTGCATGTCTAAGAACTATTTCATAATTTTCTTTCTAATCCTGAATTTAGAAGTGCTATATATATATATATATATATATATATAGTATAAAACCCTGGTTAACATTATTGTGCAATGTAATCAGATGAATTAATAGTTACCTGCAACCCGTCATCTATTGTCAGAAATCACATCCTCAAACTACTATTAAGTTGGTGCACTGCTGGGACACAGCAGTTTTTGCAGTGATTGTAGATAATAGAATACAGTGAAGAATAGCTTATTTTTCAAAGGACATCTGCTTTAATTTTAATTTAATTCTAATTTTTTTTAAATCTACAAAAATAATTGTATTATTATTAGACTGTGTTTACTCATCTCCAGACTAATGAAAAATGTGGGGGCTGGGGGTGCAGGGGAAGAACCTTCTAGATTTTGGACCTAATCTATTTGACTGTTTCTTTTAAAGCTTGGAAAGATTAAGTTGTGGCTTTGCCATAAACTCTGTATATGAGTCAGGTGGTTGTTGCACTGGCCCAGAAGCAAATTGTGATTCAGTTGCAACCTATCTCCCTGCCTCACCTGTTTCAGGTGGGACATACCCTACAACAGCTTTATACCTAGTGTAGCTATGTGGCCAGGTACACTAGTGCAGCTTTGCTTCCCAGAGTGATGGGGAGGATTAGAGTCAACACTCAACCCATTTCCTCCACACTTGCACAGAAGAGAGGAGTAATGGGCCTTTGGAGCTTGTTTACCCACCTCAGGCTGCTACTTGCAGTGCACATAGATTTGTGTTATGGGTCAGAGGGGTGTTGAGTAAAATTATGTAGAGCTATTGAAAAGAGGAACTTTTGTTCGGTGGGAAATTCGGATCTTTCACCATTCATATTTGTCTCTAGTCAGGAGGAAAAATTGAAATATTGAAATTTCTCATAGAACAATACACTGCAAAATAATTTGAATTGGAAACATGAAACAAACATATAACTTCAAGTCAATTGAAAATTAAAGTGTGTGTCTCTATTGTGGCACATTCCTTCATGGGAGTTGTAGTTCAGGTCTGATGCTTCCATCTTCCCCAGTGGGCCGGGTTCCTGGGTGGACTACATCTGATACATCTTTGGCCATTTGACTTTCATAATGCACCCTGTTGCTCAGTCAGGGGGTGGGACTTCATTGCAGAATGGGCAATAGGCAATAGGCCAGGGGTCGGCAACCTCTGGTACGCGGCTCGCCAGGGTAAGTACCTTGGTGGGCTGGGCCAGTTTGTTTACCTGCCACGTTGGCAGGTTCGACCGATTGCATCTCCCACTGGCCGCGGTTTGCCGTCCCAGGCCAATGGGGGCTGCTGGAAGCGGCGCGGGCCGAGGGATGTGCTGGCCATGGCTTCGTGCCACCCCATTGGCCTGGAGCGGTGAACTGCAGCCAGTGGGAGACGCGATTGGCCAAACCTGCCACTGCGGCAGGTAAACAAACTGGCCCGGCCCACCAGGGTGCTTACCCCGGTGAGCTGTGTGACAGAGGTTGCCGATCCCTGCAATAGGCAATGCACTCTGGTCAGGGATTTTGGCCCTTAGGAGAGAATGGGATCATCAGACCTTCATACTGCAGCTCCTGTAAGTCAAAGCACGACAGTAAGGAACTACAGTTTAATGTTGAACTGTCTCAAAACAAAATGCTTTGGGTTAGTTCAACAAACCAAAATATTTTGATTCAGTTCAAGCCCAAACAGATATTTCAGTTCAGTTTTCCCAACTGAAATTTGGGGAGGGGAAGAAAAACTGAAACTTTTATGTGGAAAATTTTGATTTTTTTTATGTAAACAGCAATGTCCAAAAATCATTCAGATGACCAGCTTTAATATTAGTTCTATTATACTCACCCTTTTCTGCACCTCAGCTTACTTCTCTGTTGAAACACATACCAGAGTTCTTTCTTCAGGACTCTTTAGAAAAAAATATTAAAGAGTTAAATTTCAGAACTATAGTATGCAAAGTATGGTGTTCGTCAGCCAACCTCAGGGAGAGTACCATACAAGTTCTTCATGAACAAACATGTAATTTATCCATCAACATTTGAAAATGGTATGTGGAATACTTTTAACTAACTTATTAAACAAAACAAGTCAGTAAATCCCTTGGTGTTCCTCATACAGACTTCCCCATTCTATTGCTCTCACATATACTTCAGTGCAAGGTTTCAATAGACAGATATACTTTGGAACACACACATAATTTCTAAAGTCTCTATAGTGCAGCCTCAGAATGTTGTGGGTATCACCTGGATTCACCCGTACCTGAGGAGGAGGGCAGCCTCTCAGTTCATTTCCAAACACTTCAGAATCTCTTCAGCAAAATAATAGTCCAAAGAGCCTCACAGCCAGGAGCAAATGCTAGACCCAGAGCTAACAGTTGGCTGTCTGCTCTGTTTATAGAAAGACAGGGAATCTGTAGCTTGTGGTATAGGTATTGGAAAGCAAACATGTTTCTTGACTTCAGGCCTGAGTCTACAGGGCTATGTCCAATATCCATATATATATATATATATATATATATCTCGCCCTGCCCTGATTGACTCAACTCTCAGATGGTGAATGTGTGGAACCTGCAAGACGTCTTGCCCTGAATAGAAACTTTTTGTACAGCTACTGAGTATGCCTGGTAGCCACTACTCTCCTCACTCCCTTGCCCTTAGATATCTCTGGGCCTTTCTAACTAAATTATCCTGCCCCGCTCCCTGCATGTGTGAAGAGACACAGAGGTTTCAATGAAAATCCATATCTCCTTCCCACTGTTTTGCTCCCTTTCTCTGGAATTAATCAAATACTGCAGTGTAAACATATGGGTTACACTTGAATCCCCTTTCTGCCTTGCATGGGAGGATTAGACAGGCCATAATCTGGCCATAATGGAGAGAACAGATAACTAGCTCTACCATTAAAAATTTATCCCATATTGGGATTCATTATATTAGCACTATATAGAATTCTGAAAACCAAGGTGGTGATATCATATTTTTTTGGCAGCTTGCAAATGGAGGACAGCCAGTCTAATCTTATAGTTTGCTAAAAATATTCATAAAAAAATACACCACATATGGTGCAGCAAACCACAAGGGAAATTATACTTCTTTTCTGTAAAGCATTCCCAATAGAAAAATGGTAAAGCCTTCTGTTTATCATTAAAGTTTATGAGGTAACTTCAATGATATCATGAAAGTATTATCATATGAACTGCAAAAGTCTTCATTTATTTTCTGCCAATACACTAAACATTATTCTTTCAGGTATATCATAGAGATGGAGTCAATTCTCTGTAATGAAATTTGGGTCAATAAGAATGGACCGGTTGGGTGACACAAGGCTCATATTTCTTTGACAAGAAAGATAGAGATGCAGTAGGTTGCCAATGTTTTCAGCAGAACTTTTATGTGGGAGAGGGTACGCATTTGATGTGCTCAATTCAGCATCTATATTTCCCTTCATATATATTTTTATTGTGAACTAGCAGATGGTCAGAATTTAGGATCACTCTAGTGTTCCAAGGTATATATAAAAACAGCTAGGTTTTGATGGAGATGTCATTAATATAAATATCCATAGCTTTCTTTTACCAACAAATGAACAAATTGAAATAAAAACAAAAACAACCAACCAAACAAAAATCCTCTTTCAGGGCGTCTTTCTGAATGTATAATGTGTACGTATTTGTTTTGTTTTACGAAAAAAGTGAAGAGCAGGAAAAGGAGAAGTTATTCACCCCTTGCTGTAATTGTAGATCTTTGAGATGTGTCTCCCCTCTGGGTGGTACACTTCCACTTCAGATGTGAATGTTCCCCATGTACCTTTGATCAGAGATTTTAAGTAGGAGTGCCTGTTCAGCCCATGCATGTGCCTTACACATCCGCAAGTCCCGCACTGAGGCTATATAGACCTCCCCTGAGTTTTTTGTGTACCTCAAAGCTCCATAGTGGAAACTCAGAAGCACAGGGGAAGGAGGGCAGGTAGTGGAGCACAGGATGGGTAATCTCTTCTTCTTCAAGTAGTGTCCCTATGGGTGATCCACTTTGGTGACTACTGAGCAGTACCCTCTAGAGGAGTGGGGAGTTTCAGAATCAAGTACAAAACTGAAGATAGTATTGTAGAGACAAACATAGCATCCAAAGCTGACTAATGGATCCATGCATTCGAAATGTTTCGAAAAAGTGTGTATGGAGGTCCAAGTTGAAACTCTACATATCTCATCAATGGGGCATTCTTAAGAAAGGCCACTGAAGTAGAAAGGGATCTTTTAGACTGGGCTAGTACCCTAGGAGATGAATATCATTAGATTGATAAAAAGAGATGATGCATCCAGATATCCACATAGAGAGTCTTTGCTTGGACATTGAGGATCCTTAGATCTGTCAGCAATAGACACAAACAGTGTGTAAGATTTCCTAAATTGTTTAGTACTGTCCAGGTAAAAGGCTAATGCCCTCTTGACATCAAGAGTACACCATACTACATCTTCCTTAGTCAAGTATGGTTTAGAGAATAAAACTGGAAGATGAATGGTTTGGTTAGCATAGAGCTTGGATGACACCTTTGGTAAGAATTTAGGGTGCAGTCATAGCAAAACCTTTCCCTTGAAAAATATTATGAAAGGGATGTGTGCCATCAAAACCCTGTCTCTCCAACTCTTGAAGAATATGTAAAAGCTACCAGGGGGGGTGTTTTCATTGATAAGTTCAGTAGAGAACAGGTTGCCATTTGATCAAAGAGATGTCTCATAAGGTATAAGTTAAGGTTCCAAATCAAAGTATGATGTTTGACTTGAGTGAAGTGTTCTCCAAGCCATTGAGAAATCTCACCATCATCAGGTATGTGTAAACTGAAAAACCCTCCACCAGGGATTGAATGATCATAATAGTTGCCAAATATACTCTACTAGAGTTCAAAGACAACCCTCTTTCTTCAATTCTAGGATGTAATCTAAAATATCTGACAATTGGGAAGAAGCAGGTGAAAGGTGTTTTAGTACCAGTGATTGAATCTCATCCATTTTGTAGGTAAATATTATGGGTAGACTCCTTCCTACTGGATAACAATACCATTTTCACTTCCTTGGAACAGGTTGTTTCTAACCCTGTGCACTATCAATAAGCCATACTTTCAGGTGAAGAACTCTGAGGTTGGAGTCAAGGATTCAGCTGGCATCCTGACAGAGAAGATGAGTGTGATTGGTCAACAATCTGGCAACTGGGTGCGATAAGTAAATCATGTTCACCTCGGCCATGTCACAACCATCAGTATAACTCTGGCCTTTGCTTTTCTTATATTGATCAACACCGTTGATATTAGAGGTTTTGGTTGAAATGCATATAACAGACCCACTGTCCAATGAAGGAAAAGGGCATCTCTCAGGGAGTGGAGACCCAGTCCCCCTCTCAAACAGAATTGGGAGCACTTGTTCTTGGCAGTGGTGAAGAGGTCTGAAATATGTGGTGGAGAATAAGGGGGTTTATCTCCCATTCATAATCCTTAGAGAAACATCTGCTGAGGGCATCTGCAGTGACGTTTTGAATACCCAGATGGTATGATGCCAAGACATGGATGTGGTTGTATATACACCAGTTCCAAAGTCTCACTGCTTCAGCATAGAAGTAGGATAACTTCACTCCACCTTGATGTTTGATATAAAATATGAATTGCATGGATGTCCTGTGGAATCCAGAAGAGCCCCATTCATAGATTCTAGGACTGGAAAGGACCTTGAGAGGTCATCAAGTCCAGTCCCCTGCCCTCATGGTAGGACCAAATACTGTCTAGACAATCCCTGATAGACATTTATCTAACCTATTCTTAAATATTTCCAGAGATTGAGATTCCACAACCTCTCTAGGCAATTTATTCCAGTGTTTAACCACCCTGACAGTTAGGAACTTTTTCCTAATGTCCAACCCCCCTTGCTGCAGTTTAAGCCCATTGCTTCTTGTTCTATCCTTAGAGGCTAAGATGAACAAATTTTCTCCCTCCTCCTTATGACACCCTTTTAGATACCTGAAAACTGCTATCATGTCTCCTCTCAGTCTTCGCTTTTCCAAACTAAACAAACCCAATTATTTCAGCCTTCCTTCATAGGTCATGTTCTCTAGATCTTTAATTATTCTTGTCACTCTGCTCCGGACCGTCTCCAATTTCTCCACATCTTTCTTGAAATGCGATGCCCAGAACTGGACACAATACTCCAGTTGAGGCCTAACCAGCGCAGAGTAGAGCGGAAGAATGACTTCTCGTGTCTTGCTCACAACACACCTGTTAATGCATCCCAGAATTATGTTTGCTTTTTTTGCAACAGCATCACACTGTTGACTCACATTTAGCTTGTGGTCCACTATAACCCCTAGATCCCTTTCTTCTTACTCTTTCCTAGACAGTCTCTTCCCATTCTGTATGTGAGAAACTGATTGTTCCTTCCTAAGTGGAGCACTTTGCATTTGTCTTTATTAAACTTCATCCTGTTTACCTCAGACCATTTCTACAATTTGTCCAGATCATTTTGAATTATGACCCTATCTTCCAAAGCAGTTGCAATCCCTCCCAGTTTGGTACCATCTGCAAACTTAATAAGCGTACTTTTTATGCCAATATCTAAGTCGTTGATGAAGATATTGAACAGATCCAGTCCCAAAACAGACCCCTGCGGAACCCCATTTGTTATACTTTTCCAGCAGGATTGGAAACCATTAATAACTACTCTCTGAGAACAGTTATCCAGCCAGTTATGCACCCACCTTATAGTAGCCCCATCTAAGTTGTACTTGCCTAGTTAATTGATAAGAATATCATGCGAGACCGTAACAAATGCCTTACTAAAGTCCAGGTATATCACATCCACCGCTTCTCCCTTATCCACAAGACTCATTATCCTATCAAAGAAAGCTATCAGATTGGTTTGACATGATTTGTTCTTTACAAATCCATGCTTGCTATTCCCTATCACCTTACCACCTTTCAAGTGTTTGCAGATGATTTCCGTAATTACTTGCTCCATTATCTTCCCTGGCACAGAAGTTAAACTAACTGGTCTGTAGTTTCCTGGGTTGTTTTTATTTCCCTTTTTATAGATGGGCACTATATTTGCCCTTTTCCAGTCTTCTGGAATCTCTCCTGTCTCCCATGATTTTCCAAAGATAATAGCTAGAGGCTCAGATACCTCCTCTATTAGCTCCTTGAGTATTCTAGGATACATTTCATCAGGCCCTGGTGACTTGCAGGCATCTAACTTTTCTAAGTGAATTTTAACTTGTTCTTTTTTCATTTTATCTTCTAAACCTACCCCCTTCCCATTAGCATTCACTATGCTGGGCATTCCTTTAGACTTCTCGGTGAAGACTGAAACAAAGAAGTCATTAAGCATCTCTGCCATTCCAAGTTTCCTGTTACTGTTTCTCCCTCCTCACTGAGCAGTGGGCCTACCCTGTCCTTGGTCTTCCTCTTGTTTCTAATGTATTAATTAAAAGTCTTCTTGTTTCCCTTTATTCCTGTAGCTAGTTTGAGCTCATTTTGAGGCTCTGCCTTTCTAATCTTGCCCCTGTATTCCTGTGTTGTTTGCCTATATTCATCCTTTGTAATTTGTCCTAGTTTCCATTTTTTATATGACTCCTTTTTATTTTTTAGATCATGCAAGATCTTGTGGTTAATCCAAGGTAGTCTTTTGCCATATTTTCTATCTTTCCTAACCAGCGGAATAGCTTGCTTTTGGGCCCTTAATAGTGTCCCTTTGAAAAATTGCCGACTCTCCTCAGTTGTTTTTCCCCTCAGTCTTTATTGCCATGGGACCTTACCTATCAGCTCTCTGAGCTTACCAAAATCTGCCTTCCTGAAATCCATTGTCTCTATTTTGCTGTACTCCCTTCTACCCTTCCTTAGAATTGTGAACCTTTGATGATTTCATGATCACTTTCACCCAAGCTGCCTTCCACTTTCAAATTCTCAACGAGTTCCTCCCTATTTGTTAAAATCAAATCTAGAACAGCTTCCCCCCTAGTAGCTTTTTTAATCTTCTGAAATAAAAAGTTGTTTGCAATGCAGTCCAAGAACTTATTGGATAGTCTGTGCCCCGCTGTGTTATTTTCCAAACATATATCTGGATAGTTGAAGTCCCCCATCACCACCAAATCTTGGGTTTTGGATAATTTCATTAGTTGTTTAAAAAATGCCTAATCCACCTCTTCCACCTGGTTAGGTGGCCTGTAGTAGACTCCTAGCATGACATCACCCTTGTTTTTTACCCCTTTTAGCCTAACCCAGAGACTCTCAACACTTCTGGCTCCTAAGTCCATCTCAGTCCAAGTGTGTATATTTTTAATATATAAGGCAACACCTCCTCCCTTTTCCCCCGTCTATCCTTCCTGAGCAAGCTGTACCCATCCATACCAACATTCCAATCATGTGTATTATCCCACCAAGTTTCAGTGATGCCAACAATATCATAGTTGTATTTATTTATTAGCACTTCCAGTTCTTCCTGCTTATTACCCATACTTCTCGCATTTGTATATAGGCATCTGAAGCCTGGTCTACACTACGAGTTTAGGTCGAATTTAGCAGAATTAAATCGAATTAAGCCTGGACACGTTCACACGGCTAAGTCCCTTTTTTCGACTTAAAGGGCCCTTTAAACTGGTTTCTTTACTCCACCTCCGACGAAGGGATTAGCGATAAAATCAGGCTTAGCGGGTCGGAATTGGAGTAGTGTGAATGGAATTCGACGTTATTGGCCTCCGGGATGCTTCATTGTGACCACTCTGGACAGCACTCTCAACTCAGATGCACTGACCAAGTAGACAGGAAAAGCCCTGCGAATGTTTGAATTTCATTTCCTGTTTGCCCAGCGTGGAAAGCACGGGTGAACACACAGAGCTCATCAGCACAGGTAACTGTGATGGAGTCCCAGGATAGCAAAAGAGCTCCAGCATGGACCGAACGGGAGGTACAGGATCTGTTCGCCATATGGGGAGATGAATCAGTGCTAGCTGAACTCCGTAGCAGTAAACAAAATGGCAAAATATTAGAAAAGGTCTCCAAGGCCATGAAGGACAGAGGACATAACAGGGATGCACCGCAGTGCCGCGTGAATATTAAGGAGCTAAGGCAAGCATACCACAAAGCCAGAGAGGCAAACGGAAGGTCCGAGGCAGAGCCGCAAACATGCCACTTCTACGCGGAGCTGCATGTGATGCTAGGGGGTGCAGCCACCACTACCCCAACCGTGTGCTTTGACTCCATCAATGGAGAATCACGCAACAGGGAAACGGGTTCGGGGTACGAGGAAGATGAGGATGAAGACAATGAAGATATCTAATAGCAAGGAAGCGGAGAAACCGGTTTCCCCAACAGCCAGGATATGTTTGTCACCCTGGACCTGGAACCAGTAACCCCCGAACTCACCCAAGACCCTGAGGGCACACAGGGGACCTCTGGTGAGTGTACCTTTGTAAATATTACACATGGTTTAAAAGCAAGCGTGTTTAATGATTAATGATTAATTTGCCCTGGCAATCACGGCCAGTACAGCTACTGGAAAAGTCTGTTAACGTGTATGGGGATGGAGCGGAAATCCTCCAGGGACATCTCCAGAAAGCTCTTCTTCATGTACTCCCAAAGCCTTTGCAAAAGGTTTCTGGGAAGGGCTGCCTTATCCCGTCCGCCATGGTAGGACACTTTACCACTTCAGGCCAGTAGCACGTAGTCTGGAATCATTGCATAACAAAGCATGGCAGCGTATGGTCCCAGTGTTTGCTGGCATGCAGACAACATACATTCCTTATTGCTCTTTGTTATCCCCAGGAGAGTGATATCATTCACAGTCACCTGGTTGAAATGGGGCGATTTTATTTAGTGGACATTCAGAGGTGCCCGTTCCTGCTCTGCGGAACAGAAATGTTCCCCGCTGTTAGCCACGCGGTGGGGGAGGAGGGGTGAAGTGATCATCCTCGAGAATTGGGTGTGAGGGAGGAGGGGAGTTAGTTGGGTTTGTGCTGCATGTTAACCTGGAAACTGCAGCCCATCCTTTTACATTGCAAACCCATTTTAAATGGCCAACCCAATGGGTGCTTGGTATGGGAAATGAGGGCGCTACTGTTTGAAACCATTCCCACATGTTAAGAAGATTAAAAAAGCCAAAAGACTGTGGCTTACCATGGCTGCCTGCAAGCCAAAATCTGTTGCCTGGCACTGCTTGAGTGATCTCTCACACCAAACCGGCAAGCCCTCAATATAAGAGGAAAAATGTGACCTTGTAACGAAAGTACATGTGCTGTGTAATGTGAACAGCAAAATTTAACATGAAAGAGGGTACCCATTGTTCTCTAAAATGTGTCTTTTCTTAACCACCTCTCCCTTCTCCTCCACCAGCTGCAAATGTTTCTCCTTCGCAGAGGCTAGCGAAGATTAGAAGGAGAAAACGGCGGACTCAGGATGATATGTTCTCGGAGCTCCAGATGTCCTCCCACGTTGAAAGAGCACAGCAGAATGCGTGGAGGCAGTCAATGACTGACTACAGAAAAGCACAATATGAACGAGAGGAGAGGTGGTGGGCTGAATCGCGGGCTGAAAATGATAGGTGGCGTCAGCTTGTAGACAGAAGGCAAGAGTCGATGCTCCGGCTGCTGGAGCATCAAACTGATATGCTCCAGCATATGGCTGAGCTGCAGGAAAGGCAGCAGGAGCAGAGACCTCCGCTACAGCCCCTGTGTAACCAACAGCTCTCCTCCCCAAGTCCCATTGCCTCCTCACCCAGACGACCAAGAACACGGTGGGGGGGGCCTCCGGCCACCCAGTCACTCCACCCCAGATGATTGCCCGAGCATGGGAAGGCTGGCCTTCAATAAGTGCTAAAGTTTTAAAGTTTTAAACTGCAGTGTGTCCTTTTCCTTCCCTCCTCCCCCACCCCTCCCGGGCTACCTTGGCAATTATCCCCCTAGTTGTGTGATGAATTAATAAAGATTGGATGAATGTGAAATAACAATGACTTTATTGCCTCTGTAAGCGGTGCTCGAAAGGGGGAGGGGAAGGTGGGGTGGTTGGTTTACAGGGAAGTTGAGTGAACCGGGGGAGGAGGGGAAGGTTCATCAAGGAGAAACAAACAGAAGTTTCACACTGTAGCCTGGCCAGTAACAAAACTCGTTTTCAAAGCTTCTCTGATGCGCACCGCGCCCTGCTGCACTCTTCTAACCCCCCTGGTGTCTGGCTGCGCATAATCAGCGGCCAGACGATTTGCCTCAACCTCCCATCCCGCCATAAATGTCTCCCCCTTACTCTCACAGATATTGTGAAGCACACAGCAAGCAGCAATAGCAATGGGGATATTCTTTTCGCTGAGGTCTGAGCGAGTCAGTAAGCTGCACCTGCGCGCTTTTAAACGTCCAAATGCACATTCCACCATCATTCAGCACTTGCTCAGCCTATAGTTGAACAGGTCCTGACTACTGTCCAGGCTGCCTGTGTATGGCTTCATGAGCCCTGGCATTAAGGGGTAGGCTGGATCCCCAAGGATCATGATAGGCATTTCAACATCCCCAATGGTTATTTTCTGGTCCGGGAAGAAAGTCCCTTCCTCCAGCTTTCGAAACAGACCAGAGTGCCTGAATACGGGAGCATCATGTACCTTTCCCGGCCATCCCACGTTAATGTTGGTGAAACGTCCCTTGTGATCCACCAGGGCTTGCAGCAGCATTGAAAAGTACCCCTTGCGGTCCCACCCAGTCTGTGCTTGTTTCCCGGGCCCAGAATCGGCATTCAATGGCATGAACCTGCGTCCCGACCGACATGCGGTTGGGACACTGGACAAACAAGGAAATGCCCCGGAGCCTGGAGCCCGGAAGTGCTCGCGCCCCCCCCCCCCCGACTTCGCCCCCTCCTCCCCCGATTGGCTCCCTCCCCGAATCCCCGCCTCTTCCCCGGGCTCACCATTCCCCCTCCCTCCACAAGCGCTGGAGGGAGGCCCGGGAGATGCAGGGGAAGCGCGGGGCCGGGGTGAGTGAGAGCCTGGCCTGGCCCCGAGCAGGCAGGACTCAGTTGGGTGGTAGGGAGAGGAGGGGGGGTGGCCCGTGGGGCCAGGCGGCGGCTGTTCTCCCCCCCTGGGCAGCGGGACTCGGGAGCAGCCGCTGCTGCAGCTCCCACTGCCGCGGGGGCAAGAAGCGGCCATGGCACTCCGCGGCTGCAGCTCTGGCGCCCCCGAACCCCCCAAGCCGGGGCCTGCTGCAGGGACCCAGCAGCGCGTACGCTGGGCCCAGCCCCTGGGCAGTCGCGTCTGGGCTGCTGCCCAGCTGGTGCTATCCCGCTGCGGCCCCGGGGCGGAGGCATCGGCAGCCCAGCCCCGTTTGTTCCCCTGCGGGACGGGGGGGCTGCGGTCTGCTACCCCCACTCCGGGGCCACCGCGGGATAGCACCAGCTGGGCAGCAGCCCAGACGCGACTGGCCAGGGGCTGGGCCCAGCGTACGCGCTGCTGGGTCCCCGCAGCAGGCCCCGGCTCGGGGGGTTCGGGGGCGCCAGAGCTGCAGCCGCGGAGCGCCATGGCCGCTTCCTCCCCCGCGGCAGTGGGAGCTGCAGCAGCGGCTGCTCCCGAGTCCCGCTGGCCGGGGGTGAGAACAGCTGCCGCCTGGCCCCACGGGCCACCCCCCTCCTCTCCCTACCACCCAACTGAGTCCTGCCTGCAAGGGACCAGGCCGGACTGTTACTCATCCCAGCCCCGCGCTTCCCCTGAGTCTCCCGGGCCTCCCTCCAGCGCTTGCGGAGGAAGGTTTTTTTTTTTTTTTTGGCCCCGCCCCCCACCCTGCCTCCCCCCCCCGCGTCAGCCCCCCCTCCCCCCGCATCCCGATATTTGTCTTGGGTGATCTGGTCACCCTAACTGAGGGTGGTTCGTCCATTGAGCTCTAAAGAGCCTTGGGGCAGAATGCAAGCTGTGTAGGTGAATGCATGGGCCAAACGGGCAATGCTTCCTAAAATTTGCGATCACAGGTGTGTGGGGTACCTGTGCACCTGAAGTTGAAGTGGATCACCCATAGAGACACTACTTGAAGAACAACATGGCTTTTTGTAGCATGAAACAGACAAAGATAGTGGGGGTGGAATTTTAAGTACTGTAATTTAGGAGAAAAAAATCCCAATCAAATGGACATCTATTTTTAAATTACTTATGTGCTTTTGAAAATTCCAACCCAGACATCTTTGCAACACCTTTTTGTCTGAAATGATATATGAGTTATTACAATTTACATTGAAATGTCCCTCAAAAGCATCATTCCCCTAGGTAGCAGATTCTCAGAATTGTTAGTAAGAACTCCTGTTGGATTAATAATCAGAGTAAATATTCCACAGCAACAAAATCGTAACATGCTATATAAAGTGTCTATCCAGAAGAAATATCTAAACAATCTTTTTGGACACACTAGCTTAGGAAAGTTAAATGTTTGAGCAGTGTAGTATGTCTGTCTCACTAATGGAAATATTGCCCTCCTGCACAGGAACAAAAGGAAAATGTATCTGTTTCTGGAAACTGAGCTTTAAGGAAGGACAGAGAGAATTACCAGATCTTTATTATAGAGTGAATGAACCTATAATGGGGTGTGTTCTTCCACACTGGCAATGAAAGGGTTAACTGAAGTCACAGTGCACCTGACTGCACCTGGAGAGTGGGTCAAGCCCGATTTATAATGAATCCTAGCTGTGTGGAGTTAGGCTGACTGGTGGGGCGACGAATCACCGGTGCAGTGCCTCCTACTGGTTGTCCAGGGAATTAGCTCTTTTCCAGCTCCGGAGCTCCCTCTGCTGGCTGCTGTCTCGCCTGCCGCTGGCCCCCGTGTCTCTTCCGGCCCCCGGTGCCTTTTGCCTAGGGGTTCTGCCCCAGCAGTAACCCACAATCGGGGTCTCCCCCACCCCAGGGGAACCCCCAACTGTCTATCCCCGCCTTGCCTCAGTGGCTACTGCCAGTCACCATCTAGCCCCCGCTCACTGAGGCAGACTGCAGTCTGTAAACCACTCATCACCGGCAAGGGGGGTTGGACCAGCTGCCTCTGCCTATTCCTGGGCTGCTCCTCTGCAGCCCTAGTACCTTTTTGTGGGCCCTTAACTCGGCCTGCAGACTGGGGCTAAGCTAGGCTGGAGCTCCCCAGCTCCCTCTGCCCTTCCCTAGCACTGCTCTCCCCTAGGTACCCTGCTCACCTTCCCAGGCAGCCAGGTCCTTCTCTCTCAAGAGGCTAGAGAGCCTGTCTTTCCTTCTGGCCCACTGTCCTCTTATAAGGGTCAGCTGGGCCCTGATTGCACTGGCTAGAGCAGTGGCTGCTTTCCCAATCAGCCCAGCTTCTCCCCTGCCACAACCCTCTCCTTCAGGGCCAGAACAGGGTAACCACCCTGCTACACTGACCAATAAAAGAAGGACTTCAGGGCAGGAGAGGGAATGAAGCTGACGAGGAGAGTAGGCCTTGGGATCTTCTCCTACGAAAACAGCACTGGAGAAGGGTCAAGAGACTTCACTGGGAAGCTACAGGGCAAAGCAAATTCCCCTGGGGAGCTATGACAAGAGGGCAGAGGCAGATCTCCACAGGAAGGAAGTTCTGGGACGTGTCCCTCAATCCAGGAGGCTAGAAAGAACTCTGTAGAGCCCTGAATGGGACTGGGAAAGGGAGCTAGAAGTAGGCTAAGGGAGGAAGTAGTACAGGGAAGCAACAAGAAGTTTTGGAATCAGATCTAATCTGCTTGCCACAGGACTGGAACCCTGAGTACAGAGAGAGGAATGGGAAATCTGGGCATCTACCCATGTTTATTTAAAAAACAATTAAAAAAAGAAACTTTGATTAGTGTATTAGGTGCTCTCCCACCATCAATCAGTACAAAAATATTGTTGGGACTAGACTCCTGCCCCTGATCACAAACCCAGAGGCATTGGCGGAGAAGGGCAACATTTCCCAATGCTGAGGGATGTATATGGTATCTTCTCCATTTGAAGAGGGTACTTTCCTCCTCAACTGCCATTTGGAGATGGTCAAGTCTTTTGACTAGCTGGCCATCTGTCTTCTTTAAAATTATGTTATTTACCTTACTATAACAGGTGCATCAGTCACTGATTGGGGCCCTACTGTGCTGGGCATTGCATAAACCCAGTAGAAACATAGTCACTGTGCTCCAAAGAGCTCCAAATTCAGGTTATGAGAATAACTGGAACTGGCAAATGAGACAAACAAATGAAGGAGGAGGGCTTGGGAGATGAGATTGCTTTAATTGATCGATGCATCAACTAATGTCATTACCAAAAGCACAATTGCCATAGCAATTAAACTGAGTAGAGACTTTAAGTTAATGCCTAGAGGCGAGCTGGCTTGGTGGTGCTATAAATCACAATCAGAATTGGGTAGCTAGTTTTGAGGGGGAGGGGAATAGCACTCCAAATATGTCTGTGCAGCTGCACAGACCAAGAAGCACATGATTCAGAAGCCATAGAAGTAGATTTGGGCTGGATAGAATCCTAAATAGGTAATGTGCGAGTGAAAGCTAACCTAGCTAGATCAACACAGTCAATGACATTTTAAAAATTGCCTATTAACCTCATATAAAAGGTTGTACATTGAGTGAATGGAACATGCTACTTTATTTCATTGCATTACACTTAAGCTCTTGAACCCGGAGGGGCAAAGTGATTAATGAGACATTAATACACAAAGTAGGAAGGATTTAAAGAATAAGGAAATTGTGGAACAGAATCATTTCTCTTGTATGCTTCACATTTCACAATTTCCCCTGGGAATCTGTGTAGATTATGGAGGACATTAATTAGCAACCTTAAACTGCCTTCAAAATGTGGGTGGATAAAGCATGCAGTCTGAGAGAAAAAAATTCAAACAAAATTTCCTACCTTCTCTACAAAACAGCACCAAGGCTAAATAAACTACTCAGCAAAGCTAGGAACTACAGAGGTGGGTGAAAGACACAACAACAAATCTTCTCCAGTTATGTAGCTCAGAATTAGGTTTGACATCTCTTCAGTTTGGATTGAGGTTTGAGCAAAGCTAACTGGCTCAGCATTCCTTATCTCTAATAGCAATTATTATTCACTGCAATAACCTTTTTTCAAATAAAAACTACATCAAATCACAATATATGGGGTTTCTCTTGTCAATTATTATTAAGCTTTCAATAGGAAAATAATAAAAAATGTCATTCCTGTGAAACATGTTCAGAGAGAATCCACTATGAACAGAACGGATTAAGAATATACAATGATCATCCACTTAAGTCTATGAATTTCTGAGATTCATTCTGTCTTTCATGAATCATAAAGGCATCGTTGTATATACTCTTAACAATCTATGTTTAGTCAATAACAATGAAAATCAGAAAGAAAGCAGTGATAGAAGTGATCTTCCATAGTTTTCTCCTATTCAATGAGCTTACCTTTGGAGAGGTCTTTCATATTCAACCTTATCAGTTTTTCTTAAACATCAGTAAATAAAGTGGTTGACAAAATAAAACATTGACACCACTGAAATTGCTTTAGAAAATGATTATCATGCTATGCCAAAATAATCTTCAATGCTACCTATATCCTAGCAACACTAAATAGAAATCAAATTGCTTTGTTTTCATAGTACTCAGAGGATCGTTGTGCCTTTGTGAAAGAGAGGCTTAAAGATTACGTGTTGACAGAATAACACAAGGCGTAAATAGTAGGCAAGAAACCTGCTCTGCACTATTGCTACAAATTGGTGCATAAGCATAAAAATAATGCTCATTACTACTGGGTTCTGGACAACAGTCAAGAGCATGACAGTCATTTGGAAAAGGGGAGGGAAAAATAGTGGATCATTGTACATCTGGAAACTTTTCTATAAGCTGACAAATAATATCTCACCTCAGTCTACATGATATAATGTGACTGTGGACAGTATTGGTGAAGTAAATTATGCTTCACTATAAGCAAAGCTGAAATAAGTGTCTTAGTTTCAGATGATTCATATTAAAACTAAGTTCATATTATGAATGCAAGTATGAAAATGGAGCTTAGTAAAGATGAAATATGAGGGATAGATTGGTATTTTAGGTTGAGTCTTGAGCAAGGGTTGAAGCATAAACCAACTGTATCAATCCAGATCAGGAGGCATGAGGACTGAAATGCTCCTCTGAGACATAGCTCATCTGCCATCCCCACCCCATTTGCTCCAAGCAGACAACAGTTTACTGCTTGCCTATACCAGCAGTGACTTACCATCCCCAATCGTGGTTCAGCAAATGTGAGGTTGAGCCAAGACTCCTTCCCTCACTCTATGCCCATCTGCTCTTAAGAGTAGCTGGGTGTGTAGTCCCACTTACTCCCACAAATCTGGACTCAAAGTTTGGGCAGTAAGCATGCAAGGATAGTTTTTACTACCTTGTGTAGTTGTATAGTCTGTGACACATCCCTCACTCTATGCCCATCTGCTCTTAAGAGTAGCTGGGTGTGTAGTCCCACTTACTCCCACAAATCTGGGCTCAAAGTTTGGGCAGTAAGCGTGCAAGGATAGTTTTTACTACCTTGTATAGTTGTATAGTCTGTGACACTTCAAGTCAATGATCTACAATGGAGATGCTGCACAGCCATTTCATATCAGGGGAAGTCAGGGTGGCACAGTCCATCCACAAGCAGCATGATTCACTAGGAATTTATCTAGGCTGCAGCCTACCCACAACCTGGTACACGGCCTGCTTGACACTGTCCCCAATGGAGGCTATGCATAACCACACAATCGATCCCTGAGAAAACATTGTGTTTTAAACTTAACCATTGCTTTGAATATCATTTGTCTTTTTACCATCCCTTGTTTTTAATACACTTGAAAATATTGTTTCATCCTCGTCATGTCCTAATTTATTTGTCTTATTATCTCACCATGTTCTCCCAAGCCTCTTTACATATGGAACATGAAAAACACATGACTTTGTCTTATTTACTTTCTTCGTATTACAGTTCAAGATTATGTCAATTACAGGAATAGGGTTTAAGGTATGCTGTTTTTACATGGTTGGCTGGTTGAATATTCTGAGAAACTTCCTATTGCATTAAGCAACAGAGGGTCCTGTGGCACCTTTGAGACTAACAGAAGTACTGGGAGCATAAGCTTTCGTGGGTAATTCTTATTGCATTACAATTTATAGATATTTATTTATCAAAGCCTATTTTACAGACTATGCCAATTAAGTCTGATAGGCTGCCTAAAATAAATTTCAACTGAAAATGGTATAGGCTGATGACAGATCACAGGATAATAACTACGCAGCCAATGATGGATGCAACTTCATTTTCTTCCTACAAACATTAAATAAAAAGTCTAATGCTTTCTATAATGATAAACTGTAGAGGCTAAGCATCATAACATTCCACCCCCATTCAGACACTGTTCTTGAACCAAAAACTTTAAAGGGATAGAAATTCATTAAAATTAATGTTACGAGTTGCTTGTAGTGAAGAAAGCATTATAATTGGGTCATGATCTGTACAATATGATACTTAAATGAGTGGTAGAGCTAACAACTTTGAAATCAGAATTAATCCCTTGTATCCTATAATAACAAAGGATTAATTAAGATTTCATTGTTTGGTGATCTGGGCTCTGTTATATGACATGTGAGATCAGATTCTCTTCTCGGATACATCAGTGTTGTAATTCCATTGGGTTACTCCTCATTCACAATTATTTATGTAAACAAAGAATCAAACTCATGTTTTTTTTAGCCATCTATAACTATAAGTTTAAGGACATGTTCTCTACTGTGCCCAAGGTGCAAGAGAGTGAGAGGGTGGTTTGCAGTTCCCTGGTTTTCTGTCCCAGTACTAGTACTGGAATAAGCTAGAATGCCAAAGGGACCATATGCCTGCTGGGGATACTTTCAGACCAAGAACAGATTCCATCACCACAGAAGCAGATAGCTCATTCCAGATATGATTAACATTACTTACAAAGTAACTTGAGAACTGCTCGTGCCAAGAAACACTTGGCTCTGTCACTGGATCACCAATCTCTCTGGAGAAATTCCATTGATCAGGGCTTCTGGTAGGGGTAAAGAAACTTTTCCTTGCCTCCTGTAAATCCAAGGCATAAGATCTCCAAAAGTCTCTATACTATATTTCAGGTGTGCCCAATCTATGGCCTGTGGGCCATACATAGGCCACCAGAGCATGTCATAAGACCCACAGCCTGCTTCAACACAATATACGAACAGCTGATACATTAGCGTTTTGTCATCGTGTTTACATCATTTTCATTTACACAAGTGTGTAAATAGACAAAACTGTACATAGAAACACATATGAAACAAGCTGAACTTAAAATATAAATCAATACAGGTGACTTAAAATCTTATTAAAATATGGAACATCTGTTTGACCCACAAAAGTTTGTGCTTAGGTTTATATGGCCCTTCTGTGTAATGAGGTTGGGCTTCTCTCCTCTATTCAGTCCATTTCAATCTGAGAGTTCTTGCCAATGGCCCTCTAGGTATCTTTTCTCCACTTCATCTGCTTCAGAACATCTGAACAGCACAATGACTGGTGAGGACAAAACAAAGAAAGATGACATCAAGGAGCCACCCATTATCATTTCAAGGGCATGCAGTTATTCTAAAGGTCCACCACGCCACTGTTTTAGTTAATTCAATTATTAGGATTGGGTCTGGAACTTCGAGAGGAAAATCAGAACCTTTTGGATTTTGTTACCATTAATCTGCATTGCCTAACACAAATGACACACTAGAAGTCTGTAAGGAGGGTCTCCAGCATGCTCACTCTTTTTTCCCTGGTTCCCATTGATTAGATGTATATATAATGTTAACAACATGTCCACAAAGCATCTCATTTTCTAGCATGGATAGGCATGCTAATCCAGCACAGTATGAAGAAGAAACAAGTGCACTGGAAACAGAGAAATGTAGCTTCCAAGCAAGAGGGTAGAAAAGAAAGAGATTATTTTAGCTGGGCCTCAAAACATGCTTTGCTTTGCTACCCATGAAGTGGCATAACAAAAGAAAATGAAATGACTTTTTTGTAGAGAATACATATTTTCTAATACAGGGAGATGGTACATCTTGTCTTTATACTCCTCTGTCTCCAGGAGTATTTGTTTTTGAAGGAGTTGCTGTAGGCATTGCTGCATCCGATGTCCCTTGTGAGTTTCCTGTAGTAAACTGATGTTTTATTTTCTTAAGAATCTGGTTTCAGTTTTATATATATCCTCTTACATACCTTTTTAAAAACAATATTTCTTCTTTATCCCCTTCTGTAGTCTGAGTGTATCCAGGTTCTTTTTTCTCCCTGTTTCAAAACATTTACTTCCCCACTCCATCATTCTTATTAGAGATTCACATATTTCTTCTGTCTTCTTTATGTGCAGAGTGATGATGTCATACATTGGACATTACTAAACAAATTATCACTCCATCCATCATATTGCCTGCCCAAAGATGGGTATAAATTCCATTTAAAACCCCAACAGCTCTGTATGAATTCCCACTATCTTTAACATTACCTTACTGACTCATGTATACAAGGCACTGCCTTGGGAGAGCTCTTTTGTAAGCAAAGTCTCCCCACCATAGTTATTGTGCAGCCTATGGGCAATACTTTGGACATTCATTAATACTAATTAGGTGGGAGTGTTTATTGAATTACATGCTATATTACATTTGGACTAAAACCAAATGAACCTGCCATGATTAATGTAATTACACAAAATGCCAAGGGAATTAATAATTAGTGTTAATTTGTTGTCTACTGGCAATATTTTTTTCTTTTTATACGTGTAAATCATTATTAATTCCTTTTATAGTCACTGGACAAATATTCATCATGTTGAACTTATTTTTGGCATTGGCATAGATGGCATAAATAGCTCTAAGACTCTTTCTTTGTAAAGTGGCTGCACTTGCATTGTGGCTAAAGCCAAATTTATTTCCTCCTCTTTCAATTAGAAAAAAATAAGTTGATTATGTTGCAGGTTGGTCTGGAGGAAGAGTGTGTTTGTGTGAGGAGAAGAGAATGGAGAGGTGTGTGTAAGAAATTGGGGATAGGGTATGGGATGAAGACTGAGAAGAATCCATTTGTTTCTGCTTTGGTCATGCTGGTTTATGTCTATCATAAAACACTGCAATACATTAATTCTTTGCATGGGTCTTCACTGCAGAGGATGAGAAAGAGATTCTCTTGAGGATGAGAAAGAGATTGACCCATTGTTTCTGTGTGACAAATCTGAGGAACTGTCCCAGTTTGAGGTGTCAATAGAAGAGCTTTTGGAACAAATTGATAAATTATACAGTACTAAGTCACCAGGACTAGATGGTATTCACCCAAGAGTGCTGAAGGAACTCCAATATGAAATGATAGAGTGACTAACTGTGGTATGTAATCTATTGTATAAAAGATCCGATGTGCCAGATGAATGGAGGGTAGCTAATATAATGCTGCTATTTAAAAAAGGCTGCAGAGGCAAACCTGGCAATTACACACTAATTAAGCCTAGCTGCAGTGCCAGACATATTGGTTGGAAACTATGGTAAAGAACACAATTGTCAGACACATAGATGAACACAATATGTTGGGGAAGAATCAACACAACTTTTGTAAAGGGAAATTGTGCCTCACTAATCTATTAGAATTCTTTGAGGTTGTTCATACTCATGATCACAAGTGTGATCCAGTTGATATAGTGTACTTGGACTCTTTCAGAAAGTCTTTGACAGGGTCCCTCACAAAAGGCTACTAAGCAATAAGGGAATCATGGGATAAGAGGGAACATCCTCTCATGGATGAGTAACTGGTTAAAAGATAAAAAACAAAGGGTTGAAATAAATGGTCAGTTTTCAAAATTGAGAGGGGTAAATAGTGAAGTCCTCCAAGGATCTGTACTAGGACCAGTGATGTTCAACATATTCCCAAACGATCTGGAAAAAGGGGTAAACAGTGAGCCAAGGTAATCAGGGAGACAACCCCATGCTTATGGTGTCCCTAAACCTCTGGGACTGGACAACAGGGATGGATCACTTGATAGCTTTTTTCTGATCATTCGGTATGAAGCAAACCAGCCACTATTGGAAACAGGATACTGGGTTAGATGGATAATTGGTCTGACCTGTATGGCCATTCTTATGTTTTTGACATAGGAGAAATGAGTGTGGTTGGAACTGCACTCTGCACCACTCCACAGTAGTTTGAATAGCCCCCAGGAACTATGAAGAGCCAGACACAACTTAGAGTGACCCTAAGCCTGTTGTCTCAGGAGGAGTAGAATTGATTGCCATAAAACATAAAGCTGTCTTTTCCTGCCTCTGCCGCAACTGCACCATGCACTATCTGGTACAGCTGAAGATCTAGCTCCATATATATTAAACTGGAAATTCAGCAGTAAACGCTGATGTTACTGTTTGCAGATATCTTGGTTTTCATTTTTTAATTTTAAATAGCAATAGTGTTTATTTTGAAAATTCAACTGTATTGCTGTAATAGCAAATTAATACTAAAATATTTATAAAATAAAATGTAGCATCTCTCTGATTAATTAAATGGCCTCAGTGAATTTGAACATATCAATTTGAACAATAATCAAAATTAATGGTAACTTTTAGTCTAGATCCATTTTATTAAAGATATTCAATTTTATTCTTACAGAATTTTTATTCCTCTACCTATACAAACATCAAGCTTATTTATTTGTAGTCATTTATGTTACCTTGTTTCTTAGTAAGGTTAACCTGATTTATAGTTAGAAATATTAGGCATAATGGAATCTTAAGGCAATGAAGAATGGGACCAATTTAGTTTTAGTATTCAAACTAATCAAAGTTAAAAACTGACAATTTTATTCTTGCTATGTTATTTGTAAACATTTCTATGGCACTTATTGCCACTGAAATCTGAGTGTGTGTCTCCATTTTGCTTTCAGACATTACTGATGGAAATGATGTGAAGATTAGACTGGTAGAGCAATCCTCAGTGTTTTCCCTTCTGAAAATGGGAAACAGCTTGCTGAATGTTAGAAGGAAAAGGAGATTCTGATACTAGGAATCCTGACTGAAATATTTTGATAGGACATTACAGGCACTCTTGCACTGTTACTGTTTCTGCAATGCCTAGTTTGTAGCTATATTTACTTAAAATGATCTTTATATAAAAAAACAAAAAGACAGAATGGGCATACAGAGTTGTTACTTTACATTTCAGTCATTGCCTTCTTGCAAATCTCTCTTTTTCCCCTTTGCTCCATCATTAATAACAGGCCTTGATTCACCAATATGTTGCCCATTTCTTAGATATGCTGACAGCCAGTCCATTGCCCAGAATACAGAAAAGCATTTCCAGTACCTATTTGACATTTTTACTTGATGCATTTGGTATTTCAGTGACATCTATCATTATCCTTCAACAAGTATGTCTTAGCAACAGGTTTACATGGGATTCAGTAAAAGACAAACATCATGGTAAAGGTCATTGTTTTGAAACCCACTTCACCTTCAGAAACTGTTGAACATGAAAGGACTCTTGTTCGAGAGCAAAAATGTGCTAACCCTCAGGGTCTGAAGTTTCCTTGTAATTTAATTGAAAGAGACGCATTACACAACTCTCATTTAATCTATGCAACATCAGTATTGTACTGCCAAAAATGCGCATTTATGGGCTCCAGTTCAGTAATAAAGGTGGATATGAGGAGAAAGTAGAAAAAAAACCAGCAGAGAATGGCCTCCATTAATAAGAGTACTTAACATGTCTCTAACTTTAAGCCAACAAGCATTCCCTTTGAAATCAAAGGGACCCAAAGAGGAAGGTAACTTGCAGAAACAATAATATTTTGCAGTTCTGTAGTACCTGACAGCCAGAGATCTCAAAATACTTTCCAAATATTCAATAATCCTCTCATTTCACCAGTGAGTTAGATAAGTATTATTAAATTTTCCTTATTTCACAGATGGGGAAAAGCCTGATCCAAAGCCCCCAGAAGTCAATGGAAAAAGTACCATTGATTTTGATGGGTTTTGGACTAGGCCCTCATAGGCAGGGGAGCCCCCAGAAATTTTTCACATGGCATGCACAATGCATGACACCTCCAGAGATTCTGGCCCAGAGTTTCTTCTCCAACAAAATGGAGAAGAAATTCTGGGTCGGAACCCCTGGAAACACTGTGCATTGTGTGTGCTGTGTGAAAAATTCCTGGAGGTTTACCTGCCTATAAGCAAGACAGCAAAATAGAGCCACCCACCAAGAACCATCACTGGGTCTAAGACAAAACTCCCTTGTAACTGCCTCCATCTACGGCTTCC
Source organism: Malaclemys terrapin pileata (assembly GCF_027887155.1). Taxonomy (NCBI): domain Eukaryota; kingdom Metazoa; phylum Chordata; order Testudines; family Emydidae; genus Malaclemys; species Malaclemys terrapin. The sequence goes on from NC_071505.1 coordinate 75,161,861, forward strand.
GGCTGGCTTCTCTGTCTGGGCATTCACTGCAGCTCCCCTTCCTTGTAGCAGGCTATTGCTGACCCAATCCTGAGGGCAGAGCAGACTGTACATGGGCTGCTGGAAGTGGGGTGAGGCATGTCAGGCCCCCAGGCAGGAGCCCTGGTGCAGAAGCCAGCCCCGGGCAATGGCGAGGAGAAGAATGCTGGGCTTCCCATTGCCCACTCAGTCTTTGTACTGCAGCCCCTCCATCATGCCAGGAGATGAAGGGGTGAAGCCAAACTTCAGTGAGCAGCACTGCGACTCCCTTCCACCAGGTTGCAACACCTCTCACTCAATTTTAGACCTGCTTCCTCCTCCTCATGACAGAGGGCCAAGGGCCATACTTGAGTGCACAGTGGGGGAGCCAGCACTGCTTCTTTTTGATGCTGCTGTGGGGCGAGCTCTGTTCTTGCCAATGGCACGTACCATGCATAACATTCAAATGGTGCTAGTGCCACAGATCATAGGCAATCGCTTCTGTGATCCAGTTCCTCCCCTTGCGGGGCTGTGTAGCTGCTGTATCAATGTATCCTGTCTGGCAGGAGTAATGGCTGAATTAGCCAAAATTCCTCCTGGTAATTCTGACTGAAGTGATGCCCCATCCTATCTTTTCCAGGATGCCTTACCATTTGTTGAACTGAATGAGATCGCTCGCCTGTGGTTATTTTGTTGTATGATGATTGCATGTGTGTTTTTTCGGTATTGAGCAACGAGATACTACTAAGAAATAAAAACGGCTCATTTTCACATGAATTTTCTTTTTATTTTGGTAGAAGAAAAAAAGTCATTTCCTACAATAAATATTCAATAACTGCTAAAATTGTGTGAGTCTTGGTACTTGCTGAATAGTCACCTTTAAAACTGCAGCTAAGAATACAGGAAGAGTACATTATTCATCCTGGCCAGGTGGCTAGTAATAATTCAATCTTCATAAGTCAGTCTGTTGTGCTGACCTTCCAGATGTGTATAATTTTCTGGTAACCAGCCTATAACAATGTTGGTAAGGTTGGTGAATACTCTAGGAAATGACTTAGCACTCATATTAGCAGACAGTTTTATCACCTATAGGTACATGGGAATAACAGTCCATGCATGTATTTCTGTTTGCAGGATCAGTGACTAGCTGAAAATAAAATAAAGACAAAGATAGGCTGTAAGTGGTGCAAAGCGGCCTGACAGCTCTGATTAATCCCTGTCTGCAGGGAACTCTCTTCTAGCATAAAGTTTGTAGAAGTGTCTCTCTCCCTTTCCTGTGCCAGCTGCCCTTCCAATCCCCAGCATAAGAGGAAGGACAGGGCTTGTCTTGGGCATTCCTGGGAGTAGAAGGGAAGCGGGCGTGGCACAACAAAGCTCTGCTACGCCTGAATCTCCACTGGTACAAGTTTGGGCTGTCGCTGTGCAACTCTAATTTGTGCCAGGGCTGAGCAGCCCTGAGTGAGTTGTCTCCCTTCAGCCTCCTTGGAGTGAAAAATGTTACCCAACAAGAGAAGGTGAATATTGGGGTGTGAGAAGAAGATGAAAACAAAACAAACAAACAAACAAACAAAAAACAACAACCATGCAGTGACAGGAGCAGTGCTTCCTTCAGGAGAGTTTCAGTTTGTCTTTCAATTATTTTATTTTAAATATCTAATTAGTATATTTTAAATTAGCGAGGTGATTGCAATGTCAATTCTAGTCCCCACCATATCAGTTGACATACTCAGGCCAAATGTAAGATGACAAACTAGTTTTGTGGGTTCTAGCCCACGAAAGCTTATGCCCAAATAAATTTGCTAGTCTCTAAGGTGCCACAAGGACTCCTCGTAGTTTTATTATATGTGCTAAATAGTAAGAGTTATAAGCGTTGTGAGATATGTGATGGAGAAATTGCTGAGAATGCTATTAGAATGGAGGATGTGCGTAAGTATTACAGACAAATAGAAATGAATTCTAAAAAGATTATATGCTCACAAATATGATTATTCATTATTTAAAAGTTCTAGAAGTAAATGGTCAGCATAGGAAGCTTTGAAATAGCCGGGTCTTAGCTACTGAACTCTGAGGCATGGTAGAGAGCAAATAACACTAAAGGGCCAGGTTCTGGTGTCCTTACCCTTACTGAGTAGTACTTTAAACCACCTGTCATCTCATTGATTTCAATGGGACTATTCATGGCGGTAAATATGGAATGGTCTCCAGTCACTCTGTGTTGGAATTTCCTCTGTGTGGGAATGATGGTTTGTTTTGTTTTTTTTTCTTCTCACCCCAGGCATATGTTAATGCTGACAGGAGCAATATGAACTTCTGATCTGTCCTGGCCTTTCTCTGTGGAAGACAGCGAGAGTCCAAGCATAGTGGGGGCATCCAGGGGAACATGCTGTCACAGGAGAAGGTCAGTCCACAGACTCATATGGAGGGCCCAGGATTTGTGAGATTTTGCTGACCTGGCTCCTGTGAGATTTTTCTTATTTCACTATCTTGTCAGTAATGATGTGGCATCTGATGTGTATTTTCAGATAAGGTCATCCTTAGTTGGAGGCTGTCTGCTATAAATCAAAAACAGGGAGAGGCTTAGGGAAGAGTGTTCTGTACCTAAGTGTTCTGTAACCCCCTGCGAGGGTTTGCAGGCCTTTATTCTTAATCTGAGTACCTGCAAGCTTCTCCCCAGGGCCCCAGTCTCTTTCCAGACACTGTTTCTACAGAGAATATGATATTTGGCCCTTACTGCAGTATGATTAAAGCACACAACCTTTTGGATACTTATCTGAGTCTTTACTCTGAGTCTACAGAATTGGAATGGAAAGCTCACAAAATAAGGATCTCGTGAGATTTCCAGTATTTCTTGCTTCTGACAGAGGCAGAAATACTTTCAGCTCTGACAAAGCAATATACTAAAGCAGCAGTTTTCAAACTGGGGGTCGGGACCTTAAAGTGGGTCACCATGGCTGGCTTAGACTTGCTGGGGCCCAGGCCAAAGCCGAAGCCCGAGCCCCTACTGCTCAGGACCAAAGTCAAAGCTTGAGCCCCACCGCCTGGGGCCGAAGTCGAAGCCTGTTACAGGCCCCCTGCCTGGGGGTGAAGCCCTTGGGCTTTGGCTTTGGCTTCCCCGCCCTGGTCGGTGGGGCTCAGTCTTTGGTTCCCCCCCCCCCCCCACCAGGGCGGTGGTGCTCGGGCAGGCTTAGGCTTTAGTCCCTTCTCCTGGGGTCATGTAGTAAGTTTTGTTGTCAGAAGGGGGTCGCGGTGCAATGAAGTCTGAGAACCCCTTTACTAAAGTACGCAGAACAGATGCACAAACCGCTGAAAAATATTCTTTATAAATTATAAGAACTTTCTAAAAATGTCACCAGAACTTCAGTTTGGATCCTGTTAGAGTTTGCCATGAACTTTTAGGTTGGTTCTTGTTTGATTTGCCCACCCCTGTTACAATAATATCTTCTATTGCAAAATAGGTGGGAGAACAATGGACAGCTGAATAATTCTGCATGTTTCTGGAAGGGCTTTTAGGTTTGATATATTTTCATTTTAGTATCACCATTTAAGCATATTTTAGGAACAGAGGGGATGACTGAGCTTCCATTTACTAAAAAATACTGGTAGATTATCATATGTTGAACATTTTAGACCTGCTTCACCACTACTGCAGTTTTACACTGGGTAATTCCATTGATTTTAATTGGAGTAACAAAATGATGAATCAGGTCACATATTTCTGCAGTGTTCCCTGTAGATTTTCATTTCTTTTAGTGGCCAAAATATAGAATATTGATCATGGATCATGCACCACACCACTCTTTCCCACATATTTTTTCCACCAAAGCTCTGAGATCATCTAAGTATTGCTCAAAATTTTCACCTTTCTGCAACTTACACTATGACATGAAAGTAAGTCAGCAAATGTTTTCGGGAACCACTAAAAATAATGAAGGAAGATTTGTTAAGCAAAATATTATAGGATAAAGAAGCAAAGAGAAAGCATAAATGGAAATAGAGACTTCACTTATAATAGAAAAGCTGATTTATTCCCCGTTGATATTGACAGTGTTATATTGACATTGCAGTTTTCTCCTTGACCTTCATATAGTACAACAAAGGCAAGAGGGTAATGCATTTTTATTGGAAAAGAGCCGATTAAAATGTTTACAAGGCTAAGGGAAGAGTATCCATATGATTGGGGGCTGACATTTCTGCCTCATGAATGGAATGATTTAATTCTTTGACTCTGCTGCTGATGTCTGGTGAATAGTTTTAAGTCTGACACACATTTAAAATAAAATAATAATAAATGAATAACATCAACAACAACAACCTCCTGACAACAGCCAAAGGCAAAGCTAAAGCTTTAACTTCCTGGAGTTCCTCTCCCTTCAGATGATGTATAAAGTGAATTTGAAGTCTGACTTACAGAAAAAGAGAAGAGGTAGAATTTCTTTGCTCACCTTACCACTCTCCTAAGAGCCATTTGAAAGATAGAGATAAGGAAAATATTTTGAAAGATCTGTAATGTAAACATACACAGCTGTTTTAGACATTGCCGCATGTACAAATTCAAAAGACACATCAAATAAATTTGTGGTGAAATTTCATTGTTATAGCCCTCAAATAAAGGTCAAAAGGTTTAGATGTTAAAAGTGAGTTAACTCCTTGCTTATCTGACCATTAAACTGTCAGCAGAGAGCTATTTTTTAAATTTATGATAGTCCGAAAACTTAGTGCTAAATAATGTCTGAAGCCCTGTTAACCTGCCTGGGATGTGAAACAGAGACTGGTTCAGCTTTAGTGCAACTACAGAAGGTCAGTGAAATGGTTATTAAGGGGTGAACAATGCAATTGAATCTTAGCTCCTTTTGTCATAATGCAGTGATGAAAAGTTATTGTCAGCATTAACCTCAGATTAATATCATAGTGTTACTGAGAGGCTAATCTGATTTCACTAATTTTCACAGGCTTCCACTTTTCTTTCTATGATTTCTACAACTAGCACAAGAAGTGAAAGGACACTAATATTTAGCTCATTTCCACACATTTGTTTTTGGAAACCCTATGTGGATTTATTTTCCTATTTATTTATGAAAACCTTAAACGTTATGTTTTTCCACAATGAGGTCTTGTCTACAGTACAGTTGCAACCGTATGCGTTAGGGGATTCAGCTACAATGCAATAGTATTATAACTATGTTAAGGCACTCTACTTGAATAGTTAGCACTCACAACAATCATATTAAAACCATTTGGCCTGATGTACAAAGGCAAAACCAAACTGTGATAAAGCATGGTTAGGACATAACCATGTTGTAACTAGATTACTTAACATGGTTGTAACTGAGGTTCAGACAAGACCTAAGTTGTTTTTGGTTTTTGAAATTAATTTTAAAAATAACTGTATCTTACCTACTGAGTAGCTGCAAAATAAAGCTGCATATATAGGTGGTTGGAACATCTGAAATTTCAGCAAACTATGCTGTGCTGTCAACGCCAAAATATTTCGGTGCAGACATCATCAAATATGTCTTTTTGTGGGGTGGAGGAGTTTTTGAGAGGGATGTAAAAGGTAAAAGAGACTCTATAGCTTGGTGGTTAGGATACTGGGTGGACTGTGGGCAACCCAACTTGAATTCCCTGCTCTTCCTGATTTGGAGTGATGTGGGATGAAAAAGTCTGCTTTGTATCAGGTAGAGCAGGGACTTGACCCTGCATTGCCAATGCCCCAACAACCGATAGTGTGTGATGTGTGCACACACACAGAGTTCCATTTTCACAAAACCACATGAAAGATTTTGGTTTTGTTCTAATGGAGAATGAAAACAAATTCCAAAATGTACTGTGGAATGGAATTGTTGTTCCCCAGTTGCATTTAATGTTTAGTCACTATTAATTAGGATATTTACCAACATGTTTTATCAAGATTATGAAACACCTTGATCTAATGAATGAAGAATGACCAAACACATAAGTAAAATAATATAGGATTATTCTGTGCATATGGAAAGATGGACACAGATTGAGTTCCAGTTAACGTGTATCAAAGGAGACACACTGTTATGACAGCTCCAACAAGCTTACATTTCACAAAACTATTTCACCTTTTCCTATGTAGATTGAAAAGTACTTATTCTTGAACTGTAGCTTTTTCAGAAATTTGTAAATGTGACACATGCCAGCTGTTGATCCTCATCTATAGTGTCATGCCGTAGCATTCTTTCAAGCACACTATAAAGGATATGGAAGTTGCCCTGAAATACAGTTGCTATCATGCATTAATTCTTTGCTTTCACTTGTTATAGAAAGCCAGACCAGAGCACCACACACAAATTCAGACATGGTTGTTGGAGGATTCACATATAATCTCCTGGGCTATTACCTGCATTTTGCACAACCATGGACTGCCAGAAGGATTCTGATCTCAGTTAAAATGTTGTAATCTCAAGTGACTCCACTGACTTCAGTGGTTCTATCATGGATGTTCAACATGTATCTGAGATCAGAATCTGGCCTTCTGTCTTCATGCTAGCCCGAAGGGGGGTGCAGTGTCCCACGTAGCAAGCTCGGCTTATGGCCTGGCCTGTCATCTTCTCCTGGAAATTGGGACCTCCTTTTTCTTCCCAGTGGGACCAGGAGTTATCATGCAGCAAGATGACACTGTCACCTGCCTTGGAGAATAATGGACTGTCTTTTCTATAGAAAGATCCGGAAAGAAGGGGATAGTGGGTATATATGCCTAGCCAATTCACTTTCAATCTGAATATTTATTGCGTTTGCATGACAAGACATAAGGATGTTGCCAAAGCTAATACATAAAGGACAGTATGTGTGTCTACTACAGGTTTCACAACAGTAGCGTTAGGGAAGACGCATTTTCATGTACATGTATCTTTTTATACTGACAACAATAATCCTCACTACTGAGGCGACACAAAAGCTCTCACTCTTCCCAAATTGACCCACTATTTCCCACCCATATTCGATTCTAGGATACATCCTGCACTCTCCCACACTCCAAACCCTGGATTCTGGACCGTAAAAGTGGAGGAGCAGCCCAAAGGGAAATTTCCCAAGCACAGGGACAGTGTAGGGTTTGTATTCACTTGCTGCAGACAGATAATGTGGTTTATACTTCCTATAGACAATCCAGGCAATGTGGTTTGTTGACTGATTACACTTCTTTTTTGCACTTTGATAATTTGGTTTCAACTTGTTTGTCATGAGGCATCCGAGATATCAGGAATGATAATTTAAATGTTTTGTTTTTTGTTTTTTTTGTTTTTGCTGTGCTGCCATTTATGGCATTAGTCCTCCAGTCCAGTGGTGGCACTATCGTGTAGTCTCTGCCACAGAAGTTTACCTTCCTGTCACCGACTGGCTGCATATGGTATAGAATAGACTCGGTACAGTGCGATGGTGGGACAGAGAGCAACGTGTCCATATGTCCTCAATGCTGCAGACATTATGTTAGAACTGCAAACGTGGTAATAATCTTATGCTTTCCATATGCCACAGCAAGAAGGGGCCAGGAAAAGGGGGAAGGGGACTGGTATTTTTAACAATCTGAATACATCTTCTATATTCATGTAGGTATTTTTGAAGATGTAAACAGCTCCCACTCTGTGTCTGTCTTCCTCTTTGTTAACAGAGATATGTAATAATAAGCAAATAGAAAACACTCGCGGAATCCCAGAAAATAGGCTAACTCTACCAGGTAGAAGTTCAGTCACAGAATTTCAAAACCTGAAAATAGATTTTGACCCTTTTCATTCACTGTAAATCATCGTCCTTGATTATTTCCATGTGTAATAATGTTGTTACTGTATTAAGGGAACTTAAAGTGTTACCAGATATACTCTATTGACCTCTATTTCACTTGAAACTAAAGTTCAGTGATTTGACTTTCCTTGAAGTTACTATTATAATACTTGCCTATGCTTACTTAAATTAAACATTTGATTTGAAAAAATAAACTCTTTCAGAACATTTTACATTTTAAAATAAACATCTGAACTAGACTAAATGCTTTTAGAGCATTCAGTCATTCCCACAATGTGAGCCCCAAACTACAGTAATAGATCTTTAGAAGGATGCTCTGCTTTCTAGATTGTTGATATAATATTTCAAGGATCTGTTTGCACACAGTCCTATATTTCCACTTAATTTGGATCTGTTTTATTTCACTGAGTGTAATCCCACAAAAATGTAAGCTCCAAACAACAAGGCTGCCATTGCGTCCCTAAGTAATAGATATACAGCAAGAAGAAATGTGCACACCGCACACAGGGAAAATATACTGCATACAGGAAAGAGAGAGAAAATTAAATGTAAAATGAAATCTGTCTACAAGGGATCTCAGAAAGATTGTTGTCCCGGTGTCCAGTTTAGAGACAGAGGTTTACAGCCAAGGAAAATAGTTTTTCATACTAAAAATCTTTGATTTTCACGAGGGAGTAGAATAAACATGTATGGAACATTACTATGGGATTTTCTACATGCATTAAATCCCTTAGAAAAACATTGGGTATTAAATAAAATGAATTTATAACAAATGCTGAGATTTGCCAGGGTTCAGCAACCCCTTATCTCCCAAGTTAGCTAGAAAAGATGGAAATATCTGGGACAAGTGCGAAGAATGAAGCCAAAGTGTCTGTTGTGGTGTCTGCCATGAAGGCATTGCCATTGGACAATTAGACGAACATGCAAAATGAACCAACTGCAAGAATCTCTCCATTGTACACTAGTCAGAGAGGGAAAATGTATGGGACTGAACAACATAGAGGCCATGCAAAGAGCAGCTCAGGATAGACATGGATGGCAGAGACATTTTCATGCCTGAAGCAATGTCAGTGTGGAAAGGATTCAGATTAAATAACCACTCGTTTCTTCCAGGAAGTTCATTTTTTGACTTTGTTGCATAAAAGTCCTTGATCATCATCCCAGAAAGGGTGATTATACACCTCCCTTGGGAGAGAGTCAGGGGATTAGCATGGTGTGATGGGCGATTTCATGTGCCCCTCACATGCCATTATTTTCTTTATGCTCTTTCTTCTTTCAGGCAGTCAGTGAATGAGCTTCATTATTTGCAAATGGCAGCTAGTGCACTTAACACAATGAGATATTTCTTTACGTGTTTGGAAATATAGTTTTCAGAATGGTGACCAGATATGAACAGCCTTTCCCTCTAGGTCATTGCTTTGAATATTGCCCCTGTTGAAAGTGATTAAAAGTAAATAGCTTTCAGCTGTGTGGGGAGGCTCAGCCCTATTTCTAATGGACAAGGTTCACATCCCCTAGCCCATCTCAGCTGACACTAATTTCCCACCCTAACTGATACTATCAGAGGGGTCACAGAATGAATGGCCAGGGGGACCCTCTCTGTGCAGGTGACCGACTGTTCAGTGCAGTGCTGAGGTGCATTGCTGGGGCAGTGCAGGGACGCTTAGAGCAGCTGTTCATGCCGTACCAAATCTGTGAATGAAGAGTGCTCCAGAGCAGGCATTGTTTAATTAGCCTGCAACTCTACTTACCTTAAAATATCTGAGAATATCTGGCAATAAATTGTACAGTGCAGGTCATCATTATTTCTACCTATTTGGGGGGCTGCCGTCAGCCCTCGATTTTTCCTGCCTGGCCCCAGTCATTCCATTGCTGGGCCTCCACTGCTCTCCCCTCATATAGGGGTTAAGGGGTCTGAAAAGGAAGCGGGGTTGGCTCCCTGCTTTACCAGATGTTAGGAGTCCTGAACCTAACTTCTCCAGCTTCCTTAAGGGATGTTTTTCTCTAAGTTCCCTTCCAATCCATTTTATCTGATAATTGTATCTCTTCCATACTGAGTACTTGCACTGGACACCTGCCACAAGAAGGTGCCAGTGATTAGCTTGGCTGCCTACCCCCCCTTCCCCACCATGTTCCCAGATATTTACCAATTCTTTCCTTAATATTTGACAAAAATATATCATCTCCCCAGTCAGATAAGTGCACCCAGGCCTCCCTGAATAATTCAATATGATATGTCCAGATGTAACCAATCTCCCTATTCACATACCTCCTGGCCTTATCAATCTGCGGAGGTTTCATGACTCCCTGCCATGCCCTCATCTGCAACATTTCAGACCAAACAAATCCTTGATCTGCCCTCAATCCTTCTTAGCCCTGATAATCAAGTCAATCCCTTACACATTCCTAAATAGTTTTCACAGAGCTCATCCAAGTTGTGGACCACCCACGGTGAACCAGACTCCCGTGCCACTGCCCGGGGCAGCACTGTGCTGAACTTTTCACATGCTGGGCATAATATTGCACATCCCATTGGCATTGCTTTACTGAAATAAAAAAGTGACTTCCCAAATTTCCCAAGTTCTAGCCCCCAAATCATTTGGATTTCTCCTTGTCTTCCTTGTCTGTGCAACAATGACAATATGTTAAGGTATTGAGAGCTGAATATATAAGGTTTAGAAGTAAACAGAAAGTGAATTCCCATGGGAGTTGACACTCGCACATACTGATACTCCTGGCTTACTGCCATGGAACCCACCATGATTTGAGGCTCCCTCAATATCCCCTGGACAGTGATCCTATCCCATGTATTTACATTCCCTGGCAGGAGGTGGGGGGTATTTTAGTCACCTACCCAACTCCCCATATTAATTACTCTTACCCCATTGCTTGAGGACTGCACTGTCTGGTTATCCCCAGCATTCCAAATCTGAGCCCATGCTAGTTGATAGTTACTACACCTGCCAGCCTCTCCAGCAAGAAAAGCTCCCAGCTTCTGTAATAGCTGTAAATTATCTTGCAACAGCTGTGTAAAACTGTTGACTTCTGTAAGAAGCCTGTGTACCCCAGGTGCTCCAGACCCAGGCCCTGCAACAGCAGATTTCCCCCTGAGCATACTGACCAACATTTTCAAATTAATCTCAGGTAGATTTTGTGATACTTAATTTGCTAATGAGCCTATCTGAACAGATCCACAATATAAGTTTCCTTATATTACTTTGTTACATAAGAATATAGAAATATGTACTTATCTTATTAATGATCTTGGTGAAGTTCAGTGAACGTAGCACTCTGCTTTCTTTAACTTCTCCTTACTCAAATTGAACTGGTAACTATTTGCATGTAACACATGATTCCCAAAGACCCACTCTGATTTGATCTGATGATCCCCAATTAAAGCCTGGTTCTCAGGGAATGAGAGGTGGTTTTCCAGAAACAGCATCAGGTACTGGGAGATCCCCTGTGCTTGCTGCCATAGCCCACAGGTAGTGCAATCACTAGGACTGAAGGAGGCTGCTTCCTAGAGAGAGGACTGGAGATAGGCTGGCATGGAGAGCTTTGGAAAGCCTGCAGGAAGAGTGATCATTTATAAATTGGCAGTTCCTGTGGCAACCCCAGAAGGCTGCAGGGGAAAGTTGTTTAGAGACAGTTAGGGCCAGTCGAATAGTCCAGTCCCTGGTTCAGGATGCCATACCTCCGGCCCCTCACATACACAGTGCAGAGGGAAAGAAACTATGTGCTCCATGAATATTTTCAGGAGGCCCTGGCCATCCCTGCAGAAGAGAGTGGGACGCTACTACACCTGAGCTGGCAAGAAGGTCACGGCAGGTGTTTGTGTGGCAGTCTCTAGTCCCCAGGGGAGGCATCTGCAGCCACATCACTCCTGAGCAGCTTGCCCCTCATCTGTTCTACATGCAGAAGTGTATAACTCTCAGTTCCTCTGGGCACGGCATGCTGGTTTATCTCCTGTGTAGTGAATGCTCTGCAGAGCGCCTCCAACATGCTGGAGGGGCAACTGAGTCAAATTTGTGTGAGTGGAATTGTGATTGGCATGTGGGGTTGCAGTTCCACTCAGGTTTGACCTGGCTGCCCCTCCTGTGGGAATTCTTAAATTAGGAATAGGGAGATTCTGGATTGTAAACAGGAGTCTCCCTGACATGCTAGGTGACTCAGTCAATATGTCTCTGGGTCATGCCAGTATCCCCTGTGATTTACCACTCGAGCATAGGAGAGGGGGTCAACATCACCAGTACCCTTGCACTGTCCTATCTCTTCCCAGCCCCACGGCTCCCCATTAGATGCAACTCCAAGCTCTCCCCAACCATCTGTCCCCTGAATTCTCTTGGCCTTCACCCACCACTTGATGCTGATGCAATTCACACCTACCTGCAGTGGCTGTGTCCATCTCTGATCTCATTTGTTTCTTCCTGAGTTCTAAATATAGCTCATTTCCCCACTCTGGCACTGCTTGTCCTGAAGCACCCTGTAATACCTGAATTACTGTTGAAACAATCTCTGTTACTCAGTTGAGGAGAGGAGTTGCACCTAACGGAGAGCCATGGGGCTGGGAAGGGACAGGACGGTGCAAGGTGTTGACCCCCTCTCCTCCGGTGCTCAAGTGGTAAATCACAGAGGACACTGGCATGAACTGATGACATACTGAACAAGTCATCTAGTATGGTTGGGAGGCTCCTGTTTACAACCCAACATCTCCCTATTCTCCTTGTCCTGCAGCACCTTGTAATACTTGAATTGCTGTTGAAGCAATCTCTGTTACTCATTTGAGGAGAGGAGTCCCCACCTGGTTTCCCCCACCCCCTCATCTGCCTGGAGAGCAGCCCAACAGCCCCGAACCATGCCAGCCTGGCATCCCTTCCTTATAGGCCGGGAGGCTCCCCTTCCTCCCATGCATCTGGGATCATGGGTCTGCACTCCTCCCTTGCTGGCTGGGAGGTTTTCCCCTCCTCTCAGTTGCTCAGTAACCTGATCCTGCCCCCCTTCCCATGTGTATGAGGGAGGGATTCCCTACACAGGCCATACTGAGCCAGTGCTCTCCTTCCTCTCACATATTAGGAGGGGGGATTCCCCCTCCCTCTTCCTGATCTCACCATACTGCTGCAGTGAACACTAGGTTTTTTGCTGCCCCAAGCAAAAAATGCATCTGGAGCTAATGCTGTCTGCTCAGAAGTAGAGATGCTGTTAACACTCCACAGGCTCACAATGGCGCTGCTTATGGCACCTTTCCTGAGCACTTCAAATAAAGAATGATAGTTGGCTACTAGTAAGCACCTGAAAACTACTACAATTATATTGAGGCTTCCACTTCCAAACTGGATTACTTTAAATCAGAAAAAGGGTGCTCTTATTCTAGAACGTCCACAAATGCTTATTAATTATTCTGAAGTAACTGTTCTGGTAGATTGTCAAGTGCAGAAAAGCAAGTCATCTTATTTACCTTCTGTGGATTGTTCTACAGGTTGACTATGTATTCCCTGATTAGAAATATTTTATTTTATTTGTTTGTTTATTGTCCTGTAATTGTTGCAGAATGGGATATCAGAGTGTCTGTTTTGTTGTAAATTTCAGAATCTTATATAACATAGTTAAATCCTCTCTTACTCTTTCTCTGATCAAGAGTAAAGACTCACAATTTTTCCTATTGCTTTACTCCGCTCTAATACATAACTCTACCGTATCTAATCACTGCTCCCTGGACTTTTTCTAGTAGTGCAGAGAGGAAGAGAAGCAAGGGCAGGGCCAATGAGTCCATGAACTGTGCAAAACCACTGGCCACAACTCCCATAAACATGTTGAAAAGTGGTTCACACTCTCTAGTAGCTGGCTGAGTAAATTCTTAAGGCCTAATTCTGCTATCAGATGTTCACACAGAAATCCCATTGACTTCAGTGGGAGTTCTGAGCAGAATTTGGCTCAGCGATCACATTATTTTGAACGCTTCTGATGAAAATTAGCTGCTGCAAATGCACCAAACTTTTCAAAGTTTAATCGCTCCCCCATGACATGAACTACTCAACTGCCAAATCTGATTCTTTAACTAGAACAAAACCAGTAAAGTACCATCTGCCAGGGCCGGCTCTAGGTTTTTTGCTGCCCCAAGCAAAAAAATTTTTGGCTGCCCCCCACCCCAGCCCTGGGCTCTCACCCCCGCCACGAACTGCACCCTCCTGCCACCCCAGCCCTGGGTCACTGGTAACTCGCTCCCAGGGCGGGTCATTCAGCAGGAATTTTGGATGTGCACAGAACACAGACAGGATTGGTTCCCATATGGTTACAGAACTGCAGTAAAGTGGAACAATTTTCAGCTTGTGTGACTGGAGGATATCTGGATGCATATTATAAGACTGTCCTACATAAATAAGGAAAAGTTGAAGTGCCTTTATTATTCTTTTGTTTCACTCTTTGTTTCTATGGGGAACGAACTATCACAGTCTTCCTTTTAAACAAATAAAACTAAAACTTAAAAAAAAGAAAGAAAAAAAGAAATGGCTGTTGAAAATAATAATTCCAGTCCTAATAACCACTGGGAAGCATTTCTTGCTCAATTTATTCTACTTTTTCTACAAGTTACAGTGGATCAGTATATTTGATTTGGGGGAAATGAAGTAACAGCTACCCAAATTGAGCTTGAGCACTCCTGAATTTTGAGGGTGTTCAAATCTGGAAGGCAGGTGCTAGATTCCCTTTCTGAATATTAGCTATATCTGGAAAGGAAAAGTCGATTTCTGCTTCCATGGCTCAGAAGTGGAAATCCTCCTAAGTGCCTGGTACTGGCACTAAAGCTGCCCAGGTCCAGAGCCTCCCCTCCCTTACTTTTCATTTTAAATTCTAGTAGGATCCATATACCTCCCTTGCTAGGCTTCAGATAGAGAGATGTACTATCCATTTACTCCCTCCAATTCCTTCTTTGGGGGAGAGCCCAGGGCTGGGGCAGCAGGTGGGGGCCAGAGCTGGGGCAGCAGGGAGTGCGGGGGGGGGGGGGGAGGGGAAGAGCCCAGGACTGGGGCAGCAGGGGATGCGGGGGGGGGGGGAAGCCCAGGACTGGGTTGGCAGGGGGTGCAGGTGGGGGCCAGAGCTGGGGCAGTAGGAGGTGTGGGGGGGGGAGAGTCCAGGGCTGGGGCAATACAGGGGTGCTGGGGGGGGGCGGCAAAAAACCTAGAGCTGGCTCTGTTCCTACCATTCACAGCAAGCTGCAGATTTCAGTTCCGTACTCCTTCCTCCACCCTTTCCTGTTGCTAGTGGCCAAGGGAATGCTGGGAAATGTAATTCTTTCTCTGCTCCAGGGCTGGCTCTATAGGCAGGGAGCTAACCAAGGAACTAGAGCTCCCAGGGCCCCCTGTTGGTTCTCAGCTCCCATGCTGGATACTTGCGCCCCTTGCAAATCTGCTGCCCCAAGCAACTGCTTGCTTTGCTGGTGCCTAAAGCTGGCCCCGCCATCTGCACATCCAACATTTTGAATACCTCTCAGCCATTTTTGCATTCAGTGCTGTCAAAGCCAGTGATCATTGTAGCAAAACTGGCATCTAACTACTTCATAAATTAGTATATTGGAGCTGGTGCACACTGCAACAGATAATACACAATAATATATCTTCACTCTGAAAGTCCTTGTGAATTAACTAAACTGTATTGCTTCAAAGGGGCCAATGTTTCAGCCATCCAATCTATTCAGGGGTTTGTTACAGAACTAGAGTAGATAGACAGCAAGTTCATCAAGTCTATAAAATAAATTGGCATCACTGGGGACAGAAGACATAGCGATAGCTTTGTTTATGATGTTATTTCCTTAGGGAACTTTGTGTAACAGAATTATTTAAACATACCCCCCCAGTATGTGTATGTTATTTCTGATTGACTTGATTAAAACTATTTGGTTTAGACCTGGCTTAGTCTAGTGATCTGAGCATGTGGTTTCCTTGCTTCCAGCCCTAAGTTCTATTTCTGACTCTGTAAATGGCTTGGTCTAAGGTCTATCTGTGTCTCAGACCTGTACTCCATCTATAAAATGCATTAATCTACCTTACAGAAGAGTTGCATGAATTAACTAGTTAATGCATGTAAAGAGCATTGGAGACTTGGGGCTCAATCCAAGACCCGTTGAAGACAATGCTATTTTTTCTATTGTCTTCACTGGGCATTGGCTCAGGCTGAGTGCTACATACACTGAATAAGATGATTATTATGGTTGTATAACTGCATACCTTCTTATTTGACCAAGTTCTCTCCTCTTGTAAGCTAGCAGTTTGTGTTTAATTCAGTAAGAATATATAGCAACAATAGAAACATCCTATGTATAGTAACCAAACAACAGAGGGATATGTTCAATATATAACACACTGTGCTGAATACTTTGATTCCCTAAGTCAATTGGAGTTTTGCATAATTAAGAACCACAGAATTTGTCCTATTGATATTAATTTCTTATCTAAACTAAATAGAGTGTAGTCATTTTGTATTCAGTTAGGCTTAATGCAACTGTTGTCATTTACTTCAACAGCCCTACTTAAATGCTTAAAGTTACACCCATGCTTAAGCACCTTCTTGAAATGTTGCCAAACTCTAGAGCTGGAAGACAGAGAGGAAAGACTGGTGACGGTGTGAGACAGAAGCCCACGATGAAATACAGAGAGAGAGAGGATAGTTTAAGGATAACAATGTTCTCCTTCTTTTTAGAAGAAAACGACTGTCTTTATGCCTTTATGCCATTGTCACATTATACATGCCACATGATCCTGCTTCTGTTTCCTGACTGAATGGGCCCACAAGCGATTGTGACACAAATTCCTGTGTACGCACAACTGCCATCACAAATACATCCACCATTCCAGAATTTGTTGACTGCAAATGTTTGAGCTAGTAAATTTGATCACTTCACTGTTCATGGAAAGTGAACATAAAAGGGGTGCAGCCACATCTGAAATAAATTACCAATTTGAGTGAATATTGGCAGACATTTTTTATATTATTTATCCTGCTCTACTAAATTTCATAAATGTCTTGATAGATAGATTTGCATAATTGTATGTTATTCATAATTAGCTCTCTGCAGCTTACCTAGTATTGTGCATTTTTTTATTTTAACATCTCACAATTAAAACTGTATATACATGCATGCACACAGTCATATAGATGATAATAGAAAACACTTACCCCTGATGTTAGGTTTTGGCAGTTACTGTAAAAAGTATTTCCAAAATGTATAGGGTAATAATGCTGGATAATAATTTCTTAACTCTCCCTTTAAAGATTATGCTACTTGAAAAGGGAAATTGAACTTACAACTCTGATTTTGTGATTTGAGTATGTAATATATATAGGGCTACGTGATTTCAATACAACTATTCAGATTTACATCAGCTGAAGAGCTGGTATCTTTCAGTTTTCTTACCCATAACAAAGATAATTATGAATAGTAGGAAGTCTGCAGAACGACACCAACACCAGGAAAAGGCAGGTCAATGTGATTTGTGACTTCCTACTAAAAAGAACAGACTGACCTGTCACCAGAGCTGAACCAGAAAACAGAAAGGTAGGAGCTAAGTTATTGGATGTGGACCTGAGGCTGAAGAGGATCCAAATGGGAGCAAGAAATAATTCACGGATTGTCCTTCACATGGGAACAAATGATACTGCTAGATTCTCTCTGGAATGCATCAAGGGAGATGATGCCAGGATGGGGAAGACACTTTAAGAAATGGAGGCTCAGGTGATCTTCAGTGGGATTCTATCTGTCCCTAGAGGAGGAGAATGAAGACAAGACAAGATTATAATGATCAACAGATGGCTAAGGCAGTGGTGCTATAAGGAAGGCTTCGGGATGTTCAACTACTGGGAGGCATTCATGGACAGACGGCAGTTCTCATGCGATGGACTCCACCTAAGTAGAGAGAAATAGACTTCTGGGATGGAGGTTGGCACAACTGATTAAAAGAGCTTTAAACTAGGAACTTGGGGGAAACTCTTGGAAGATGCTCATGTGATCTCCATGCTTGATTCTAATATTGACCGTGAGGAAAATCAAAAGAGAGAGACTGCTGCAGGCAGACCTGCTTTTTATACATCAAGTCCTGCCCACTGACTTCTGGTGGGAAGGGTGAGCATGGTCTGGCTCCACCCACCCCGGCTCAGTGAGGGGCTCCACCCCCTCCGGGTCCATGGGAGGCCACTCCACTTCACTACACTCCTGTAAATATAAACAAATTTGTTTATCTTAGTGATTGGCTGAACAAGAAGTAGGATTGATAGTACTTGTAGGCTCTAAAGTTTTACATTGTTTTGTTTTTGAGTGCAGTTATGTAACAAAAAAAACTACATTTGTAAGTTGCACTTTTATGATAAAGAGATTGCACTACACTACTTGTATGAGGTGATTTGAAAAATACTATTTCGTTTGTTGATTATGTTTACAGTGCAAATATTTGTAATAAAAATAATATAAAATGAGCACTGTATACTTTGTATTCTGTGTTGTAATTGAAATCGATATCTTTGAAAATGTAGAAAAGCATCCAAAAATATTTAATACTGTTGTAGTCAAAGACACCCACGCAATGATTTTAGTTCAAAGACTCAAGCCTGAGGCCAGTTTATTGACATACATACCAGTGCACTGGCGTGCAGTCCGAAGACTGACACCCCGAGGGCCACTCGCAGGTGGGTTTTTATTTCATTAAACCGCAAGCAAAGTACAAACAATACGTCATGAGTTAAGAAACTGGGGTTGGGGTTAGCCCCCCCCCCCCCCCAAACCACAAGTTAAGAAATTAGGGTTGGGGTCAGTCCCTCCCCAAACCGCAAGTTAAGAAATTAGGGTTGGAGTCAGTTTCCCCCCCGCTCCTCCCTAGGTACCCTCCTCATTTTTCCGAGAATTGGATGTTTATTTGGGTAGAGGGGCGCTTGGTGGTTTTCCCCAAGGGTGGTACTTGGCACCAGTTTGGGTACATTTCTCAAGACACATGTTATTTTCCGGGGTCTTTTGGTTAAAGATTGGGGGTGGGGGGTTTCCATGGGACGCCTAAAGAGGATCTATGATTGGCTAATTTTGCAGATAGCTACAATCACGGAGTGGGTCACAGATCACCCAAAGGAGAAGCTGCATGAGTCAAGAAATTGCATTTAGCTAAAGTTACCTATTGCTTCACACAAGTGGTTATTATATTTCATTAGTCATGAACATATTTCATTAGTGCTGCTGCTGGGGCTTTTTTATTCTTTGCCTCCTTTCCCCCCCCCCCCCCGGTCATGACCCTTGACCGAGTTTGGCAGGGAATTGTGCAGTCTAGTCTAGTTCAGGCCCTGGCCTGTACTGCTTTGTGTAAGGGTAGTTAGCATAACAGATCTCTGTTGGAGGGTTTATTTTGGGGCCTTCAGATTCACAGCTCTGGCTATTAAAAAGAAGGCCCCCCTGCTCTATTTCCCCACAATACATTTCAATTGATATTCTATTTTTTAACAGGGCGATTAATCGTGATTATTTTTTTGAGTTAACTGCGTGAATTAACTGCGATTAATCAACAGCCCTACTTTAAACTAAATGGAAGAATAAACAAAAATAGGTCTGCAACTATGGTCCTAGATTTCAAAATGGGCAAACTTTAAAAAATTAAAAGAATTAGTAAGGGAAGTGTACTGTACTGAAGAACTCATGGATCTGAATGTGGAGGAGGCTTGAAATTACTTCAAGTCAAAGTTGCACAAACTATATGAAGCCCGCATCCCATACAATAGGAAAAAATTGTAGGCAAGGCCAAGCATATCATAGAATCATAGAATATTAGGGTTGGAAGGGACTTCAGCAGGTCATCTAGTCCAACCCCCTGCTCAAAGCAGGACCAACCCCCATCTAAATCATCCCAGCCAGGGCTTTGTCAAGCCTGACCTTAAAAACCTCTGATGATCAGAGGAATGGAAAACCTCTTTTATGAGAGGAAACTCAAAGAGCTTGGCTTGTTTAGCCTAACCAAACAAAGGCTAGATATGATTGCTCTCTATAAATATGTCAGAGGGATAAATAACAGGGAGGAAGTGGAGGCTATTTAAGTTAAGCACCAATCCTGACACAGGAACAAATGGATATAAACTGGTCATCAACAAGTTTAGGCTTGAAATTAGGTGAAAGTTTCTAAGCCTCACTTGAATGGGTCACTTGAAGGTTTAAACTAGGGTTAAATGGTGGATTCTCTGTAACTTTAAGTTTTTAAATCATGATTTGAGGACTTCAGTAACTCATCCAGAGGTTAGGGGTCTATTACAGGAGTGGGTGGGTGAGATTCTGTGGCCGGCAAAGTGCAGGAGGTCATACTAGATGATAACAATGGTCCCTTCTGGCCTTAAAGTCTATGAAAACATTTAAGCATTGGTCTGAATTCAATGGGACTTTTGCCCAAGTAAAATTTACAAGATTACTCATCACTACATTTATAACTAACACAGTCAGATGAGAAGATTCCCCACTGACCTACACCTTATATAGTCAGAATGTCTATTCAAATCAGATTGGTAGTATTTGATATATTCACTTTGCACTGGAAAAAATAATTACACAACACATAAGATAATGGCTGAAGTTCATTCTCTTCAGTTTACAAGTATGATCTAACTATGCACACAAGAGAAATTAAAGGCAGGTAATGTTGTCCTTTGTACTTCTGCAAGTTTTGCAAGTCTACAATGCTGCCTTTTTAAAAAGAGTATTTGTTACATACTATTCTACATGTAAAGGAATTATTTTATTGCTTCTATATTTTGCCAAATCTGTACAATAAAACAGATTCCCCTAAGTGAGCCCAGCATACATACACCGTTTCATGTAGGGAGCCCACACTTTGTTTAGACTACACTAGAATTACATTGACCACAACATGCACATTTAGCTCTGAAAATGGACTAGTCTCAAGGCAGTATATTTGCTAACAAGAAACACTTGACCCATCCCCCGGTACAAAGTGGTTTTGTATCCTTTATATTGTCAATGTGCAAATATAAGCAGACTTTAACACGTTTTTTGAAATCATCAGATACGGCTGATGATCCCTCCATTCTTCACAAAAAAAGGAAGAGCTGTTATATTAAAATATTAAAAAATACTGTACACAGAGCATATGATTTCGGTTAGCATCTTTTTCAAATTAATGCAATGAAGGAATGATAAATATTCATTTTCTTTTTTCCCACTGGCACCAGAATGTAAATAAAGCTAATTATGGCCTTCTAAATACAATTATTAATCAGTTTTGTAGCAACATGTTATTTGTGCCCAGATGTACGCAAGTGTTCAGGTTCCTGTCCCAGATGGATTTCATTAAGTTAAAGCAATCACAAGCTGAACAAAGCTCTGATCAGTACTGTGTTATCAATTCTCTCTCTCTCACTCGCGCACACACACACACACATCCTCATGTTAAAACAACATCCAGGATCCAGCATCATCCAACTACCGCTGGAAAATATACCGTAAGACAGACTTCAGTATATTTTCTCAATACCCTCTGTGGCAATGGCAGAGGGATTTGTTCCATGGAATCTGCAGACCTGCAGACCTCAGACCATGGAATCTGAAGACCTCAGAGGGATCCACAAGCCCAGTTCAATCAGGATGGGAGACTTGAGTCTTCACACTGCCTACTGGCCTTCCTCATATCAGTGTCAGAAGAGCTTTGATGGACTCCTGCTCCTATGAGCTTGCATGCTTGCTGCTAGTTCCACAATCTTCTTTGGTTGCGGGGTGTGTGGTAGTCCAACCCCGCCCCCCCCAGGAAGAATCCATTATTCTAAAACCAAACAAGTCAGAATTAATTTAGGTGTGGAATCCTAGCAGCATGGGCGAGAACTACCTGGAAAGCATCCATCCCTTTTGCTCCACCCGTTTTGATCTTAATCCACCACCTTCCCACCTGTGTAGATCCCACACTACATTGGGTCTGCCAGTTTTTAGATCCAAAAAGGCAAAGGAGATGACTTGATCTACTGTACACAGTGACTTTCGTGAAAGACCGAAACATGTACAATATAATAAACTGAGTTATGAGTAACTAGGTAATTTTTTTCCCCACTAAATTGTGAGAATCTCTAAACTGAACTAAGTAAATTAGTGCTAACTAACCTTAACTTGAAAAAGAAGTGCCGGAATACAATTCTAGGACTATCATTCATAAGTGATAGTAATGGAAGAATCAGAATGCCCTTCTGGCTCCTAAAATAAAAGAATGGTATTCGCTGTGTGTTCTGATATGACTCAAGCTCTGGAATTAATTGATGGATAGCAGGTGAAATTAAACTTAGATTATGGAGCAACAGCAGTCACTCCATAGTTAAGGCTGAAGTTAGCTCTCTATTACAGTACTCTGCTACACAATTCTATAAAAAGATATCAAATTCCTCAGAGTTGAAGAGCTATATTGCTATCTAGGTTACATTTTTTTTCCTGGGATTTGGGAAAAGTTAGAATTTTACAGCTAGGATGTTGTGAAAATTTGATATTTGAGTAGTATGACTGGCCACGTTGGCTACCACTTATCTTTTCTTCATGAATATTAATACTTTATGTAAATACACATCACAGGAGTATCTAAGGGCCTCCCAGAGTAATGGACTGGCATAGCCAGGTCCCACATGGATGTTGTAGAGTCCTTATATCTGTTTCTTCTCCTGGTTATAGAAAATTCTGCTTGAGGTAATATTTTTGGTTCACCTAAATCAAATAGTATTGTTTCTGTTCCATGTCAGACACTTCAAGGTGGTCCCAGGAGCATATTCAATGTGACCCTTCATATGTATTCTTATTTACAAAAGTATTAATGAGAATTTCACTTTTAACAAACATTCCTATTCAATGAACAGATTAATTACCCCCTATGTCAGAAGGGTTAGGTCACTACCATACCAGACATAAATGCTTACAAAATGGTCATCTTTAGAATACAGATAATCATGAGAGACTTCATGAAACATGGAAGCTTTTTTTTGGACCATGACATCATTAACTCCATTTTGAATTTTGTATATTGCATGATACATCAAATCATTACTTACTTTGATAGTAGGTACAGTTTTATTTCAAATGCAATGTTACGTGGTTACTGGTGATAATGCATTCACATTACCTCTCAAATCCCCATTTGTAATGTGAAACATACGACTAAGGGAATGCACTAGTATGGTAGTTAGGTTTACACACATTCATCTTAAAAAGACTGAAAAGGTTAGACAAGTATGTCTGAAGGTAGTATTCTATAAACATGATAATTAAACACTGAGAGACTCAGCCTATGGGTAACCCATAATTCCTACGCAAGGATGCCAAAATGTTGATCTGCAAAGTATAGTGCATGTTCCTCAGTAAACTCCCCTTTTTTTAAGATACTTGATTGAGCGACCTTCACTTCCTCATTGTGCTAGTTCCCTCCTCAGAAATAAGACACTTATGAAACCTTTCTGTATTCCTATAATTTTTTTTAAAATAATACTTTGTACCTATATAACACATCCCATCCACAGATCTTAAAACCCTCTACCAATATTAATTCTCACAAACCTCTGTACAGATAACTGAGACACAATGTGGTTAGCACTTGACTTATCCAAGATCACATAAGGCAGTTGCTGAGTCAGGAATAAAACTAACAGGCCTCAGTTATATCTGTAAAATTGAGCTGCCTTAAAATCCACCCTAAATTGCATCTGTGTAGCCTTGTTTACCCAAGTTGCACCTGTGCAAGTCCATTGCCGTGCATGGCGTTGCACAGATGTGCCTATGGACTGAATTTTGTTTTGCACATACACCTTTGTTAGCATCTCTTTTTAAATTACAAAAGAAGGAATAGAAACTATTTAATGATCTTGTATCTGCTTTGACTCTGAGGTGCTAATGGGAATAATTTGTAATTAAAGTGAGAAGATCTGACTCATAGCAGTCCCATGGAACAGATCTCTTAAGTAAGACAGTGCCATTTTTACACATTTCTCTTCAGAGTGCAGCCACATGCTGCAGCTGCAGGTCCATAGAGAACACAGTAGTAGGCCAATGTAATGGAGAAGCTTTCGTGGATGCCATGGACATTTCTCTGGAGATGAGATGCACTAGTGCATATCAGTTTCAGTCAGCAGAAAAGAATGTCTCCTTTGATTTGTTGCTAATTAGAGTAACAGTCATGCTGCTTTAATAACATTCCCTCTCCTATATTAAAACGTGTTTTTCAACACACTACACAATTATATATGTGGCAACTAACAATGCAGACAGAGGAGAATGCTTTAATCAATAAAAATTTCCCATATAGCTGTACCTGTATGTATTTTCCATACATGTTTGGACACAAATAATTCAGTGCTTGATACTGTTTGATATTTGGTATTTGAGCTGTGTGCATCTCTCTTACAGAGTTGCAGTACATGTAGTAGGTTTTGCCATGGGCAGGTTTCCATAAACCGGGGTCCAATCTTGCCTTCAGTTACAAGAGTGGAGCTCCTCAATGATTACAATGGAAGTTGCAGCCATGGAATTGAATGCAGAACTGGGTTCAATGAACAGCCATAGGATGGGGGTCTTCATTGAATAGCTAAGACAGCTCAAAATGCAGTTGGCAATGGCAACCATAAATTGATCCACACATAAAAATGTATCAAAGATGCCTAAGATAGCAAGGTGGTGCAGACCATTAAACTTCTTTGAAAACCCCAGCCATTATGGCAAGCCAAAATCAGATACTTAAGAACTCAATTGGCATGTTGAACATCAGCGTCATTATTGCCAAGTAGCAGTTTCTGATTTCTATCAGCGATACAGAGTTGGGATCTGCAATGTCGTAGCAGCAGCAGTATCACAGGTTTGCTTAAGTTAGTAGTATCTTGAAGATCACTATACAAATATGGAACTCTCAGAAATTTGCTTTATTATACTTACTGAAATCTCAGTTACAATGAAATAATGAGATGCTAACCAATGATAACAATTTTTTAACTATTAAATTATACAGATACCTTGGGTAGTCAGCTCTTGTGCTCATTGCAATCCAAACACTTTATCCAATATGAAATGAAAACAGAGTTCATATGTAGCCTGAAATGAAATAATCCATTATCACTAAAGATAAATATCATTTATTTGCTCTCACTCTTGCAGCAGGGGGCCTTCAAAGTTCCTTACTCTTCCAATAACTAGAAGTGAGTAGGTGGCTATTTTGGCAAGAGATTCGTTGAATTTGCTTCGCTTTAAGGAATTAATTTTGCCTCAAAAGTTTTGTAAGAAAACAAATTTCTAACTATGTACTTGTTGAAGTGCTAAAAAATCATTTAAAATTCAGTTGCTAGTAAGGGAAGACTAAGATCTTGTTGCCAAATTTTTATGCACAAGATGTTTTTGCACAAGAAGAGAAATGAGTTAAAGGTTAGAAAAACGTATTCTCCGTTTTAGAAATCCAACAAAGCATTTTTGTTTTAATTTTAAATCAAAAGTAAAATAATGTACCAGATGTAAGTAAAATACCACTGGTGTAAGTAAACAATTTACTTGTTGGTAGATTTTAATGTTCTGAAGAGTATAAAGTTCATTCCTTTTGATGAATCACAGCTACATAGGAATTCACAGTTCATTTCTGGGATTTATCATAACAGAAAAAATATATTACTTTGGAAAACCACAATATGAATTCAGGAGTGAACTTCACAGTGAAAGACAAAGTAAATACCAAAATGTGATACATATGGATTAGATGGTCCATCTAAAACCTCAGATCTGAACATCTCAGACTTATGAGAATCTGAGATACAGATATCAATACCAATTCTACAGCTGTCCCATATCTCTTTAATATGCCTGAATCAAAATTCTGGTTCCAACCAGCCCATTGGCTATCCACTAACTACCTCTAATTATGAGCACCTAAGTACATGCAGTATCTGAGGGTTGGCAATTTGAATTGGGGTCAATAAAAGGAAACAAGGTATGGTAGAAGGAACTGGGGAGTGGTAAAAAAATGCCAAGAACCAGGCTCTTTACTTTCTTGCTCTTCAGATTTTTTTTCCTGCTGGCACAGCAGATGTTCTCACTGCAAAGAGTGGACACAGTAATGGGGGTGGATCATACATGCACATTCTCTTTTACAAAAAATATGGCTGCTGCACTGGGAGAAACTGCCTCTGGCTCTCTCTTCATTTCTCATATCATGTGAATGTCAAGGAAATTTGGCTCCAGAAGTTCTGTTCTGGTAGGCTCAGGCGTTTGTCAGAGAAAAACAGGTCAGCATGGGATGAATTTCAATCTAGTTTTTTGTGTAAGCACTTTAGAGCTGGTGCTCCTGAAATACCTCAGTGAGACTCTAGGGGACTTGCCCCAGGGTACAGCAGCAATGGCACAGAGGCTCAGGACTCGGTGTCCCAAACTGTCAAGGGTCTGGGTTGGAGATAGAACTGGCTACACCAGGGATTGGCAACTTTTGGCAGGTGGCCCATCAGGGAAATCTGCTGGCGGGCCGGGCCAGGCCGGTTTGTTTACCTGCAGCATCCACAGGTTTGGCCGATTGCAGCTCCCATTGGCTGCGGTTCGCCGTTCCAGGCCAATGGGGGCTGCGGGAAGTGGTGGGAGCTAAGGGATGTGCTGGCTGCTGCTTCCTGCAGCCCCCATTGGCCTGGAACGGCAAACTGCGGCCAGTGGGAGCTGTGATCGGTCGAACCTGTGGACGCTGCAGGTAAACAAACCATCCCAGCCTGCCAGCAGATTTCCCTGACGGGCCATGTGCCAAAGGTTGCCGATCCCTGGGCCACACTGATGATCGATTGGCAAGAGCAAATGGGACAAATGCCCTTTTTTGCCAAAAAAGTCAGGACATCCAGGACAGGGCTTAATAAGGGAACTGTCCCTCTAAAACAGGATGTATGGTCCCCTAGTAAAATATCATACCAGTTACTTAAAAGGAAAACATAAGCAGCTTGCTGAAATGTGCCTTGAGTTGTTCATGTATGGAGGGGATAGCCATATTAAATCCTGCTTTATAAACATATGTCTCACTTAAAGAAATTTGTGTAGGTTAGTCACTTCCCAGTTCTGATGAACCTTAAACAAGAATTTCTAACCTTAAAGGGCAAACCTCAATATCCATGTTGTGTTTGGGTTTGTTAGTCTTAGGTTTTGAAATGTCTTTGATTTAATGCAATTTTTTTTCTTGATTATGGATCATTTTGTAATACAACACAGCTATTTTAAACTCCTGAGTAATCACTATCTGTAACTCATGTTCCATTTCCTAAAAAAATTGCTGACATCTATTTAAGCATCAACACTTCTCCATCTGAGCCTTGAAAAATTACCACCAAATTTAGGGCTAAATTATAGATTTTCCAGCACTAAATGCATTAGCAGGGAGAGAAGGGAAGCCCTTTGTCCCCATGGCATTCCTGAACAACTGACAGGGATAGTGTGGCAGCAAGTGTTTTGCAACAACTTGGGGAGATTGGCTAATGTTTTTAAGAGTATTTATCCCAAGAGAGCAAGTATAGATTGAGCGGGGGGACCTGCTTTAACTGCACACTAGGAAGTACTGGGGGCCCAATCCAAAACCCCCTGAAATTAATGGGCATCTTTCCATTGACTTCAATGGGCTTTGGATCAGGACATAGTAGAGTAAGTATTACTGCTCAGGATTTTCTCCCAATATGCCTGGAAGTATTAACCATATAGCATTATAGTTTAAACAAGCATGATGCCTTTATCCATCCTCAATTGGGCAATATTGTCCCATATCCTCAAGCACAAGTGTCAGCAGCCCAGGTCATAGGTGGTGAGAGCTGGAGTCAGCCCTAGTGGTCAGAGTCCAAAAGCCAGAGCCAAGGGTTGAAGCACAGCCAGAACTAGATTACCAGGAGTTAAGGAAGATAGAAGCAGGGGTACTAGGAGGCAGGAACAAGGCTGGAACAGGTAGGGCTGGGTCATGGGCAAGGTCTGGGCTGGAACTACGAAGGAACGGAGCAAGACTTGGAGAGACAATCACAGGGAGACAGAAAGTCCAAAGGTGTGTGCACTGAGCAACCAGCAAGCTAAAGCGGCTGCTAGGTTTAACTGGCCTGCTGGCTTCCTCAGTCAATCGGACAGGGTGGTCCATTAGGCCAGTTCTTCTGATGACAGGCTCTCAGGCGCCATAATAACTGTATTTCGAATAGGCTGCAAAGATGGTGGCATTCTAATGGATTTCTCCCCTCCACCCCCATTTGGGCTCTTAAGGGGACACAGGAAAGATGGCAATTTTTACAAACTAATTCCTCGTTTGGGTTTTAACACTAAACCTGCTAGAATTCTAAATGTCTGATTTACTTACTGCATTTGACTCAGATTGGATGGATCAGTTCTATTTTAATGTATAGTCATTTTAACTTTCTAGGTCTTATACTTAGCACAATGGTGTGTTTCCAAGTTTTACAAAGAAAAGTAAAATGTCATGAAAACCTTTCTATTCCTAGTATAACTGAGCTTTTTTATTTTAAATTTGGCTTGGAATTTATCACTTTGTGATTGTTAACCAATCAATTGCAAAGTTAGGGTAAATGAGAGGAATTTGTAGTTTTAAAGGATAATTTTGTAGAAGCATTATATGATTTTACCCCCCCCCCCATTAATTGATATACAGAACAAAGATTTTGCACTGCTTTTCAGAATTTATTTTTTGTATATCATGCTGAATTGTTTGGGAGTGATCACATGACAGGAGACATACAGCATACGTTTTAGTTAATTGATTGGCTGTGCCTAACCCACAGGGTCGGCTCCAGGCACCAGCCGAGCAAGCTCGTGCTTGGGGCGGCAGATTCTACGGGGCGGCATTCCGCCCAATCCCACGGCTGCTTTTTGTTGTTGTTGTTGTTTGCCACTCCGGCCACCCTGTAGGGGATGGCGGCGCGGAGGAGGGGAGTGCCCTGCTGGGAGCGGGCTGCGCGCTTCGTCTGCCCCAGCAGGTGCCAGGTCTGTAGCAAGCCCGGCAGGACAGCCCGCATCCTTCCCTCCCCGCCGACTGGAGCGGCGCAGAGCCCTCCCGGCAGGCGGCGCGGCGATCAGGGCTGCATGGCGAGCGCCCCGCTGAAGCCCTGCCGCCCCCCCTTGTCTCTCTCCCCCCACTCCCTCCTCCTCCCCCTGCTAGTCGGGCATGTCTGCAGTCCAGGGAGTCCCCTGCACCCTGGCCCCCGCCGCCTCGCAGGTTTTTTTTTTTTCCTGCTTTGCCGCTCCGACCATGCCACAGGTTTTTTTGGTTTTTTTTCCCCCTGCTTTGCCGCTCCGGCTGCGCCGCAGGGTTTTTTTGTGTTTTTTGTTTTGCTTGGGGTGGCAGAAAAGCCAGAGCCAGCCCTGCTAACCCATATGATCACTAAGCTTAGTAGAAACTATTTTCACTCTGATTCTCAGAAAGAGGAGTTGAGTTTTGTTCAGATCCTCAATTCTGAGGCACAAGGGTTTTCTAAATTCTTCCCATTTGCTGCTCCTCCTCAGTCTTCTTCTTTTCTCCTCCATAATTCCTTCCTTCTCTTCTAATCTGTTCCATCCCCATGAAAAAAAAATTCTAGGATGGCCATTACTCTACTTCCACCGTAAATTTGTTCTGTGATTAAATGAAGTTCACTAATTTTGGTAACAATTTAATGGGGATGGGGGTGGGTGACGAGAATGAAAAAAAAAAGGAAGATACATTTGTTAAATTCCTTGCAAAATGAAATACATCTCTCATGCTCTTATTCAGAACAGACACTGTATACCATCCTTCCCTCCTCCTCCTCCTTCTCCTCCTCTTCTTCCTCCTTTTTCTGTAAACACAAAACCTAACCCTGGTGTCTAAAGTACTTGACAGCAGCTCTTTAATCAAATAGGCAATTAGAAATTTTCTCTGCAACCTAAATTGTTAATCATAAAAAAGACTAATTTGATGGAGCAGTTCAGCCTGATATCATCCAGTCTGCCGTCTCAAAAGTAATAAATTCTATTTTGGTGCTATGTTCAGAAACACCATCTTTTAAAACGAGGGCTGGCAAACTCTTTCAAGTGTACCTATCAATATTAAAATATACATCAGTTAACTTCCTTTTGTTTTCCATATTTGTTTTGTTTGCACACTATTGGTGGCATTTGTGCCTAATCCAGATACTTTTTATCCCCCTTTTTCACTAATTGATCCTGTAGCCAAGATTCTCAGCCTTGTGGACTTGCAAAACTTGAAAATCAGTGGCTATTTTCTGCTGGATCAAGCCTTCTGTTAGATGGTCATATAACTCTGAGTAATGTGATATACTATTTACCCGATATTTATTTTGCAATTATTGTTTAACACTTCAAGTGTGGTATAATAGATACACTAGATTTAATACAGCAATTGTGACAAGAGGCAGTGTGACAGAGGTGCAGTTTGGAACAGTGGATTGAGACTGGGGTAGGACTGTGTGGAGGTACCATGGCCCTTCTTCCTTCTCATCCTCCCTTTCCCTATGTGACACTGGGGAGTAGAAGTGGAGCAGTCTCTGAATTTCCCAGAGCATACGGCTGTGATTCTGCTAGACCTTTATGCAAGACATGCAACAAAGTGCAGCCTCCCCACCACTGTACACTTGCAGAAAAGCCAGGTGGAATCTGGCTCTCTGTGATATTAGTCACATGGATCATATTATACTTGGACTGCCTTCAAGTTGTTTCCAGGAAGGGGGAAATCCAAGTAATTGACTTTGACTATATGGCTTGGGTTCTGGCTATTTTTGACCTTGAGTTCACTGACAGCAGCATATAGGGTAGGCTATGCATAGGGTGACCAGATGTCCCATTTTTAAAGGGAAAGTCCCGTTTTTTGGGACTTTTTCTTATATAGGCGTCTATTATCCCCCACCCCCTGTCCAGTTTTTTAACAGTTGCTATCTGGTAACCCTAGCTAGGCATAGCTATCTCTCTGCTGCCTCCCCTCTGTCTTTCCCTGCTACTGGAGCCTTTCTTTGTCACAGTGAAAGGCTCTAGTAGTGCAGAAGAAGCAGGACACTACACTGCTAAAAATAGTTGTGTAGATATGGGAAGCATGGCTTGGGCAAGAAGAGAGCTGTGTAGGGTATCGTTCTCCCACTACAAGAAAGGGACCAAGTGACTTTCTCCGTTGGATCATATGAACTGGAACCATAAACTCCCTAAACATTAAATCTCACCAAATGAGGGTCAATCCATCCTCATCAGCATATCCACTCATTATACTCCATAACCGAACACAATCACTCTATGAACTTCATACCCTCATATCTCAATGTCTGTACTTTGACCCATCAACCTTTTACCCCCAATCGGGGATATTGCAGATTATGTATTCCTCATGCCACCTGATCTTAAGCCAAACTTTGCACCCTCGATAATCTGTATGTTATTCCCTGATAACCAGAAACTTCTATGCTCAAACTCTGTTCACAATTTTTTTTTTAACATCATCTTAATAAAATTTTAAAATATATACCCTAAGTTCAGGCATGTAAGACACTCTGTTCTACTCTACTTACCTAAGCAGTGCCTCACCATCTACACTGCTATTTATACCCATGCTAGCTGGGCATGCAGGTTCTGTACTCTACATACTGCTGTAAGTGTAGACATACCTTAAGAGACCAACTCTCCCCTTGTGTTCCATTCAGACTGCTGACATCAGTTGAGGTGCTCTTGCTTACAGTCAGGCCTAGGTTTTGCCAGGGAGGTTTGGAATCTGAACCCAGATTTATAGTCCATAGCTGGGTTTTATGTGTAAAATGAGCAGATCCATTTAACCCAGAAGCCAAACAGATTTGAATTTTGCAGGCTAAACACATTTTTTTAAATTACCTTCATTACAGCAGTATTGCCTAATAACTTCCTGTTGTTACTATTGTGTACATAGGGCAACTAACGTGCAAAGGAAAGGAAAGTACAATTTTATATTAACAATTCAGTGATTAAGTTTTTTCTTAATAAAATCCAGTTCAGAAATTTCTCACCTTCCAAATTTGAGTTTGCTTTAAAACAGTATATCACATAAAATTGCACATAGCATTTGGAAGAATAGGCGGTGGGTGTTATCTGTCTTTAGTCATCATAATAAACTACAAGGGAACAATCAATTTCTTTTTGATTGCTATAATTCAAACATTTTACTGTAGGGTCCAAAATTGTGGTTCCACTACCACACAGATGGTTAACTTAGCAGCAATCATTATTTTCATTACATTTTCTTCAGGTTAATGATCTGTGATTGGTGATTGGTGCCATGCAAGACAAAAAGAAAGCTGGCATAAGGAATTAGAGCAATCAGGACTACACATCCTTGGATCACACTGTGAGTCACCTTGAAAATGTTAAATGTAAAAAGGAAAAAAGTGTCCAAGTAACTTGAATTTGAAACCGTGAAGTGCCATGAAAAAAACAGACCAAAAGAAACTAGATTAAAGAAAATACTGTTATTTAGTTTATTATTACTGCTAACAAGGAAGAAAGACTATATCATACTGTCTGGTAGGAAAGACTGAAATAGTTATGGTGTCAGAACAATTTCCACTACAAATCCATTGTTTTTCATTTCATAATCATCAAAACACCAATCTTTTGGGCTGATTTTTTTTCTGCTTTGATTTTTCCTCTGTGATTAACTTTTCTGGACATTTGAGTAAAATCCCTTTCACATTTTTGAGTTCAGCTCTGATAAGATGTACAAAACAAGCCAAATTTGAAGGAAATTGGTTCAGCAGTTTTGAAGTTAGGAATGTGGTGGGGAGAGGAAGAGGGAAAGGAAAGTCTTGAGGTTATCACGTGGAACCATGAGACAAGAGATGTCAGCCATGGCCTTCTCTCCATAGCGTCCCTGAGGATGCCTGGAGGGATCAGGCCCTTCACTGACCTTTGCACAGGCACATTATTGTCATGCTTAGAGGAGGAAAGGCTGTTTGTATATTCTCCCTCTGCATCCATACAAAGGCCGAGAACAATCTGACCCTAGAGGGAACTACTCAATCATCAACTCAACATACTAAAGTATTTATGTCTTCCAAATACTGTCTTGACCCAATCCTGTTTAGCTTGTGAAATTTGAGAGAATCCCAGCATGCAGTATAGTTGTAAGCCATTCTGAGGTGTTTTTGTTGTATTACTATATAGTATAAATGGAAGAAATATAACCATGTTGGAAATTTCCAGTCAGGAGAGCCATATTTTCAGATCATTTACCTACAGTCCTGTGGCTTTACAGCATATAAAGGGCTCTCTCTGAGGTTAGATTCATATGCAATGGTTCTCTTCTTTTACATAACAATTGTAACTAGTTTAAGAAAGTCTGATGCTACAAGCTCTTTCACTAGCAGCACCTTTTATTTATTTCTGAAATAATAAACAGTGAAGTGACCATCTTTCTGTGTCCTCTGTTTTAATTGCTCTGAAATGAAGTTAAGGATATTACATCCCGAGTCACATATTATTGATGTCACATCACAGGTAAATCAAGTAAGAATTATGTTTTAATGGCCAGTTTACAGTCAGCAGTCATACACTGGGAGCTCTTTGTTTTCATTTCCATTTGATTTATTTTATTTCCTGCATTTCAGTAAACTCTAATATTGTCATTTTCCTAGCAATAATAGAACAGCCTTTAGATGTTCCATAAGATTCTGAACTGTGCACTAGGTTATCCTGTCTGCCCAGAAAACCTTTATGTTTAGAATGGAAATTTGAACTGCGTCCTTAAAGAGATGGAGGAGAGAGCCTAAATAAGTCAATAATTTAATTTCAAAAGCATTTCAATGTTTCCACAGTTCCTTTTCCTCTCTGGGGAACAAGTGCTACAAAGGCTTTCCTCTAAGAAATTCCATACAGAGATGTTAAACACACTCTGAAAGAGACAGTGAAGGATAAGAAGGATGTGTGCTTGGGTACATTCTTGACATCCAACCACAATGTAATTCCTCTCCACTTTCCATCTTCCTATTTCTGGCTTCAGTGCCACAAAGTGAATACTTATGACTGAAAGCAAATTTATATTTAAAGAAAAACAGATTTTAATAAATATATTTATATACACTTCCATAGAGAAATAAGAGGTGCAGAAAGACCCAACTCTGAAATGATCCTCCTTGGTGTTCAGTCCTGTCATGTCCCATGGCGTGACTCCAGTACCATTCCAGAGCACTGGCAGAGGCAAGCCACTTCCTTACAGAGGTTTCCAAATTACATGGCTTAAGCCTACTCAGTTTCTCTATTGTCACTGAGCTAGAGGACTTGATCCTGCAAAGTGTTCAGCAGACACAACATACATTGAAGTCAGTGCTTAGCACATTGCAGGGCTGAGGCCTAGCAGAGGTCATCAACCCCCATATTTATCCCTAAACAGAGATTTTCAGAGAAGTGAAAATTGTCCTCAAATTCAACCCCAACAAAAAAATGTTCCCTATCCTCTGATAAACTTAGACAAAGATACTTGGTGAGCACTAGAAGACAACATTTCTCTGACTTCACTCTTAAGCTCTTCATTTTAAACCTTAAAATACAGAGTCAATTCATTGCTGCCCAACTATTTCACACTGACAGACAAAAGAAAAGCACAGTAACATAATGGGAAAAAATAGGTCTCAGCAAAGCTTTACTTAGTATCCCTATGCATTGACAGCCAGGGTCTGCTCGCTTAAAGCGTGGGACTTGTGGTAACAAGCCCTTAGTTCTCTCCCTCCTATTTTTTCCCCACACATGGACCCATGGACATAAGGAGGGCATTTCATGGCTGTTGGGGTGGTGAGTAACAGTGCAACAGAAGGAATGAGAAATGGGAGGTTGCAGAGAGAAAACAGATGGAGGTCACATCTGTGCTAAGACAATCTACCCAGGGTGTCTGAGCTGGCCTTCTTGAAAACTAATGATCCCTGGATGATGGGAAATTCTGAAGTATGTGGTTCTTTTTGTCAGGGAGGAGTGTGAATTCCCATTTGTGGAAGAGTAATGTGGCTCTATTCCCCAATTTATAAGATCAGATTATAGCATCTTTTAATGCAAAAATAGGTAATTCTGTATGATCTAGGGAAGTGTACTTGGTACTTTGCTTGCAGCAATGTCAGAGGAGGAGAGGGACAAAACACAGTTAAACCATATTTGCATCAACATGCTCCTCAGAACAGCTGACTCCATCTTTGATTGCCAGTGCAAGGTGGAGGTGTTCTAAGGCTTCACTTTCAAATGCTGGATGCCAGTGGCCCTAAATTGCTACTATGGCAGCTTGGCATTGGGAAGATATAGAAGTTTCTGCTACATTCTCTTTTCCCCACCCACACCTTGGAGAAAGGTTGTGTAGCAGTTGCCCTACCCCATGCAAGTATTGCCCTGTGTTGAAGGAATCCCCAGATAGCTGATGAAGGGCTGTCCATAAATTACCTAATGCATTAGGGGGTGGGTGGGTCCTTAATTTTGTGTTTGTTTCAGTTTTATACAGTTTCTTCTGTTACAAGAGGGTGGGGGTGTGGGCAGAGTGCCTCCAACCCCAGCTCTGGGCAGGTGGCACGGCCAGAGTGCCCCCAACCCCAGCTCTGGGCAGGTAGTGCAGTAAGAGTGGCCCTGGCCCCAGAGCTGTATAGGTGGAACAGCTGGAGTGGCCCCGACCCCAGTGCTGGGAGGACGGGTGGCGTGGTGTGGCCCCGGGGGTGCACCGGAGCCCCCAGACTGCCTGCCCCATGGAACTGCATGCAGGATGGGGTCTGGGGGTGGAGCATAAGCGGGGGGGGGACATCAGGCTGTTTGGGAAGGCAATGCCTCCCCATGCCTATGATACCTGCCGCCCGTGGGGGCAGAGTTCAGGGCTTCTGCCCTGGGGTAGGGTGGTGAGGCTAGGGGCTTCTGCCAGAGATGACTGGTGCCTGCTGAGAGTGGATGGGTACAATTTAAATCTTCGGCTCCCTCAACATCTTAAGTCCCAGGCACAGCCTCCTTCTTATGCTCAGCAGCCCCTCCCTGCAGCTCCCAGGTGTTAGCTCCATGTGGAGAGGCAGCTGCAAACAGCTGGGAGCTGCAGGGAGGAGCCACTGCTTTAGCTCCATGGGGAGAGGCCGCAGCCAAAGCAGCAGCTCCCAGCTGTTTGCTGCTGCCTCTCCCCATGCCTGGCTGTAGCTCCCAGCTTGCTGGCTCCAGTAGCTGTCATGCAGTGAGGGGGGCCCGGTGGCACCATGTGTCCGAGCGAGGCCAGCAAACACTGGTGAAAATCTGGGAGGGCATGTGACCCCTCCCCCATTCCCTGCCAGGTGTCTCCTCTGGCTTCTGCCCAGCAGGAAGGGGGTCTCAGGGCTTCAACCCTGTGGGGAGGGGGGTCTCAGGGCTTCAGCCTCACAGAAGGCACCTGCTGGGGCTCAG
Source organism: Malaclemys terrapin pileata (assembly GCF_027887155.1). Taxonomy (NCBI): domain Eukaryota; kingdom Metazoa; phylum Chordata; order Testudines; family Emydidae; genus Malaclemys; species Malaclemys terrapin. Next base: position 75,197,979 of record NC_071505.1, read on the forward strand.
GGCTTCAGCCCTGTGGGAAGTAGGGACTCGGGGGTTTAGCTGAAGCCCTCTCCACAGGGGACCCTCCCCGAGACCCCCCCTCCCCACAGGGTTGAAGCCCCAAAACCCCACCTCCCTGCTGGGCTGAAGCCCTGAGCCCTGGCAAGTGCCTCCTGTGAGGCTGAAGCCCCACGCTCCAGCAGGTGCATCCCGGCTCTTGAATATCTGAAGATTGTCGTACTCAGCTCAGAGGATCAGTAAGTATGCCACCTCTGCTTTAGACTATAGACAAGCTTTCCCAGGAGGGTGGTGGAAGTGTGTTTTGGATTTATTACTCTGGTCTTCATCATCCACCACAGGTATAAATGTTTCAGATAATGTAAAACCCATTAAAGTGAATATTCTATATGCAGTATTTCAGGATACAGAATAACTCAAGATCACTTTCTTTATTAGGTAGCCAGAACAACAAAACATTCTTAAGTTTATCCCCAACTATTGAATAAATGCTAGCTATGGTTTTGTGTGGTTCTAGAAATCACTCCTGCAGCAAGATTCACATTGCGGAGACAACAGCATTTGTCTTGATTTCTGTGGTCCTGGTACTGTGCGAAGATCCTTTGACAGTTGGGAGATCTTTGCTCAGTTTTCTGTTGGTTCAGTTTGGCCCTCAGTAGATTTGTTCAAGAGGTGAGGAGGTCACCATAGAAACTGGAATTAGAGAACTTTGTCTCTCTAACTGTAATGAAAAAATGTTCACGTTGGATTGCGAGAAGAATACTTTTCATGTGTGAAATGTAAAACAGCAGAGTAAGTTATAAAAAGGAACAATAAATGATAGAAATTAAAGAAAAAAGAGGTGTAGTGCTGCACATGGGAGATCTTGTGTAAGTCCAATTAACATTTCTGAACATAAAAGAAAAAAATCATGTTATTTAGCAACATTAATTCCTTCAGTACTTCTTCCATATGCTGTTTCTGCTTTTAAACATTACATGTGACAGTCTGTTCTACAATTACATAAGGCTAATGCAAATACAGTGCTTGAAGCGATGCTTTAAACTATGAGTTCCCATTGAAGAGATCAATGTGTTTATGGGTAAATTGGATACTAGCATTTTTTGTGAGACTTTTTGAGCATCCCTTTATTTATAGAACCAAAGTTAATGTTTCCACATATGCTGCAACATTGCATCAGAAGCTGTAAAAACACTAACCGCACTCAGATTGTGCTTATCAGACTATTGAATCATATTATTTGTATGATGCTTGGGAGAATTCCTGGATCCATTGAAGCACAGGGACTGTCTTTCTATTTTTGTACTGTGCCTAGCATAATGGGGCCCCACTCTCGATTAGCCTCTAGGCACTATCCTAATAAACATGATAAATAATAATAAATATATTGTTTCAGTGTACTGCATATTTATTAAAATAAAAACCAATAAAAACCCTGTGAATTATTCAGAAGCCTATATTTTATTTTAGGCTTTTAAGACTTTGTTTTTATATTAGGACAAAATGGTCAAGGATGCAAATTGGTACACATGTGGAAGCACTGAAAGATCATTTATTTTTAAGGAAAGTACCTCACTTTTGAAATCCACTTGGGAATCCATGTACAGGTTTTGCATGCATTAAATTATTTGTTCACTTTTCATTCAACCCACAGAGGGACAATCAGCTTCAGGTTTCTGTAATGATTCAGTCTTTATCATAGAACATTCTTATTGTTACACAACCCTCATTTGCTTTTCTTTCTCCAACTAGAGATGATTGGGTTGCTTGCAGCTTTCTTAATTAAAACTCTGCTTATTTTGACTGGATTTAGGTTAAGAAGAATAAAGAATACTGTGAATATACAGTTTATGACTAAAATTAAAATTATCTGGGAAGAAAAGCAAAATACGAGTTTAGAATAGGATCCTCTTTCTCTGAAAAATAACTTGGGGTATTCAAAATGGGCCAAGTTTTCAAAAGAGATTGCACAGTGAATTGCACATGTGCTTTTCTGTGAGCACAACGTGGTAGTTCTTTTCAGAGAGCTATACGTGCATTCAGGCAGGCTGGAAAATAGCACAGACAAAAGTGCGGCCAATTTCACGCACATGGAGGGATTTTGTAAAGCATTCACTGTGTTGTTAGGAGATAATGTCAGCTATAATGCTAAGCTATAATGTCCACCCTTTTAATCTCATTTACCTCCACCACGTGAGGCAGCTGCATTTTACAATCTCACCTTTTTTGCAGCTAAAGCAAGGAAGCTCACTGCCTGGCTACAAGTGGATTAACCCAGGGATATTAAGGTAGGTCCTCCATTTTGCTTGAGGTTATGCATGGCATAGGTATCCCAGACAGGCAGAGGCAATATAAGTATAGTAACAACTTATTCCCCAATGCATTCATGTTTTAAAAAGTCACCAATGCTCGTAGTGACCTGGAGTAACCTTCCTCTGGTTTCTTTACTGCCTGCCTGTAACAGGGTGATTGTTCCCTTAAGGGTAGTAAGGTCTAGTGGATAGTCAACACCTGATCCATGGTATGTTTCTTTATGATTCCTGAGACTCTTACAGTGGAAGAAGATCAAGAGAAGGGTAGCTGTAGGTGTTGGGATAGATGAATATGGCCTCAGGGGAATAGTTAATGTTTGGGGAGAACCAAGATGCTGTTTCTTTAAGGTTCCAGGACCAGTAATCTAGCCTCTTTAAGTGCTTAGAACCAGGACCCAAACAGGACAAGCTCTGGGAAGAAAGCTGTGTATATTGTGTCTCTTCCCTCAGATTCTTGAGGTCTGTGCTTCTCAGTCCTGGCCTCACTGGCCTGTAGTCTCTTGCCTTGGGTTCAGGTGGTTGCACAGCCCTACTCTCCTGAGGCCTGTGTTTCTGGGGTCTCAGCAGCAACTCCAGCCACTTCCTCAGCCATTTCCTTCCGGAACCCTTCCATCAGTTCTCTGCATAGTTCTTTCCCTTAGCTCCCTTTCCCTGCTGCTTTCTCTCCTGTTCTGAAGAACAGTAATGAGGTTTTCCCCAAGCCTCAACTGTTCTCTGGGAACCATTTTCCTTTCTCCCAGCACTGATCTCTGCCCTTCCCTTGGTCTTCCTTTGCTCTAAAAGTCTCAGGGATCCTAAAGGAACACACCATGGTCAGTACTGACTGACCACTAGTCGTTACTAACCTGAAGGGGACAATCACCCTGTTATACTACCCCATCTCTCTTCAGTGTCTAAGTCCATAACTAAAAGATTGAATTTGCTAAAATAGTCTAATGTTCTTGAGACATCTGTTGGAAGTTCGTTTTTGGTGCCTGTGTAATCCTCACTTTGTCCTCCATATAATGTCTGGATCAATCAATGAACATGCTTCCCTTCAATACAGTGTGCAGCCAGCTAAAGTATCCATCTAGTCCAGGAAGAACAATGCCATGTGTGAGAAAGGAGGATACAACCAGGCCTGTCTAGTCCCCAGGATGTTCTACCCCCCCAGACCTTCACAGATCCCTGTTGTTGTTAGCTAGAGAAGTGGTAAAGCTGAATTGCATGTAAATTCAGGCCTGGTAATATTTAGGGATAGGACATGATGAATTTAAAATTCATATCTGAATGAATATTGGAATTTGAAAATTACCATAAACATTTCCACAATTAAATTCATATGCAATGAAATCTTATGACCTAAATCAGACTAGTTGAAAGCAAATGTGACTCCACTGAAGTCTGCTTGCATCAGCTCTGAATGTATCCTTTTATGTGCATAGTGACTTCATTGACTATTACACAGATTCAGATTTGTTGACAAAATGTAGATGCTAATGTTTAATACAGTTGCCTGAAAAAGTAAGAAACATTTTGAGAGAAACTAATTTTTGACTGAATTTTTCATTGTTTGATGAAAAATTTTGATACTTTTTTTCAAACTTTTTCAAAAAGATTTTAAATGTTTTGCTTAATTTCCACAGGGAAAAATATTTTCTTACACTTACTCCAAAAAATTCTCCCCCCAAGATTTAATAACTGTACAGAACACCCTCTCTCCATCACTCATTGCAGAATAACAACATATTTTATATCTCTTTCTCAGTCATATCCTCAAATTTGTGTCTAAAGATACTAAGTTGTACCAAGCATTCATGCTTAATTTTGAAAACTTTGCCATATCCTAATATTTAGTAAAGGGGAATATAACTGGAAAAAATCCCTACTAGTTTTTTTAATTTAATTAAATAATCATAAAGCAGGGCAACTGTGTTCACTATTATGATTCTACAGTGTATATCAAACTTTTTGTCAATGTAAATTATTTTGATAAAGTCCTGTACCTAAAACCAAAAATTCCTGACATGACTAAAGACAATCATGATGTCTGTACAGTGGTTCCTGTATGGAATCAAAAGCAACATAAATCATCAATTTTGTTAAGTGTAGCTCTGTCTATTAAATAGTGGGCCACAGTGTGTTCAATCCCATATTTTTTCTACTCCTGTTCAGTCAGAAAATTCTGCTGCTTGTAACAATATATAAACATGAGAAGCTGTGTGGCTGACTGCCACAAATTCTTGTACTTTATCATAATATCAGCATGGCCAATATTAATGGTCTTTTATTTCAAGCTCCAAGATAAACAGCTTTGTAATGGCAAGTATTTAAATAAAAAAATGATTGATAAATTACATTTCTGTTATAATTCTTTGAAAGGAATTAAAGTATTAGTTGGAAAAAGACCACAAATGTTGGCAACAATTGCCTCTAACCAATCATCCCCATGAAATTATGTCTTTCATGGGACAGAGTTATGTCAAAAAGTGCCTCAATAATGAAACCAAGTTTAACTTTGGATGTTGTATTCCACTTAATATAAGCTTGAACAGTAGCTTTCAAGATAAACTATCCAATATCTGTGATGCTAGCAAAATAGCTGGTGTTAGGCTAATGGTGAAAGGCTTAACCAACTTTTCTTCTATGTTCAATCAATTTGGAAAAATATCCGTTCTGAGTCCTGGAACTACAGTAAGAGTATTACAGGAGGACTAGTAAATTATGGAATTTTGTTTACCAAAATCAAACCATTTATTATGTTGAATAGATAATCCCAATCACCTTTGTCAAACGTTTTTCAGCATCGACAAACACAGTGCCAAAGAATAATTAGGATTACCCTAATATGGAATACTAATAATGGGCCTCTTTATTCCTTTCCCTCTGGTATCCCTATTATTCTGATGATATCTACCTTTGTACTGGAGATCTAAACACCATGGGTGAAATCCTGACTGCATTAAAGTCAATGGAAAACTTCCCATGAGTGCACTGGACCCAGGATTCCACCCCTTTTTTTTCTACCCCCCCTTCCCCACAACACCTTTTGTTCCATTTTTCATTCCCATACATTTATTTAGTCATCAGCTTTATCTACTCACCTTCAGTGATGTCACCACTCCTTTTATCCAGTTCAGGCCAGAGGGTATCTAGTTCTTTGTTACTTGAGAAATTATGTTCTAGAGGAAGTAAGCAAAAAATTCAGGAGGATGACAAGCTTCATCTCATTGACCATTGGTGACTCTGTCAGAGTTAATTTTACTGGTAAGAATGGGCCTTCTTTTTGTTTCTTAGAACCTCTGTGGCCCCAATCCTGCAAACCTTTAAGCACTTGTGTGATTGTATGTGCATGAGTACTCCCATTATATTCAATGAGACAACTCCTACATATAATTTCACACATATTTTTCCTTTCCTATCTTAATGGATGACATATTCAATTTTTAATGTATATCTTCTGAAAGGCCAGGTGGTGATATTTTTACACATGTTGACTAATACCTTACTTTCTGAGGATCAATCCTAATCCTAGATTCTCTTTCTTACCCTACTATAGAGAGTGATCAAAACTACTCAGAGAAGTATTTATTGTTAATATCCACCAATCAGAATTAATTTATTCATGTATTAATTTCCCAGGGATAGTTTTCCATATCATTTTTATTGATGTACATGAATTCTTGGAACTCAATGAGTATCTTAACAATTAAAAACAAGAAAAACTTTCAAAGCTTGATAATAATTTGGTTTTGTATTAACTACAAATAAAAGTGATCTCAACTACAGAATATTTCAATTCAGTGTTTCAATACTCAATTTTATCATTAGTTGAGTACTAGTCACTCTAGGGCTTGAGTCAACAAATTAAAGAATATTCCTTTAAGCATATGGTTAAATCCATCCCTACTCAGCAAAATACTTAAGTATCTGCTTAGCTTTAAGAGGTGCTTAAGTCCCATTGAAGCCAACCACATGCTTAAATGGTTTGCTAAACTGGGGCCTGCAATATTCAATATATTCAGTTTAAGTACATATTTATAAATACTCAGTTTAAGTATATCTATCTATCTATCTATCTATCTATATCTACCCTGATATAACGCAACACAATATAACACGAATTCGGATATAACGCTGTAAAGCAGTGCTCCGGGGGGGGGGGGGGGGGGGGTTAGAGGGGGAGGGGCTATGCACTCCAGCAGATCAAAGCACGTTCGATATAATGCAGTTTCACCTATAACGCAGTAAGATTTTTTGGCTCCCGAGGACAGCGTTATATCGGGATAGAGGTGTGATATATATATACACATATATCACATGGGTTTACAATTAAAGATATTAAAAAATGTATGAATTAAACTCATCCCTGGTGAAATTCCACTGTGGTCTGTTCTGTGTTGTTAAATTATAGTAACATTTTGATGTCATAAGCATAGGAAAATTATTTGGGATTTGTATTATTGAGGTGGGTCTTTGAATATTGTTTCATTTATTATTCAGGGTTATTGTGCTTTATATTGTCCATTGTTTAAACTATGATTAAAGGAAGATCTAGATATTGGTGATGACTCCGATTATTACTACTTTTTAAAGTGCCTCTCAGGAAACCTACTGCCATTTTCCAAAGTGCTTCAGTCTTTACTTCAGTGACTGCAGATGTCTTAGTTTCTGCTCCAAAAAATATGAAATTCCTTTAGAATGTTTTTGCCAGATTTGTGTGTTGTCTGACAGATACTGAAATGTAAAACTTGCCAGACAATATACTGATACATTATTTCACAAGTAGATAGCATTGGTTTTCCCAGATCTATCACAAATGACAAAAATTCATCAGAGACATGAAGTGGCGTTGATCCCAGAAATAGAATAAGTTGATGCAGAAATCAAGTTATTCTATTTCATTCCATTGCCATATTAAATATTAAAGAAATATTCGTTTCAATTGTACAATCTAGAACAGACCATCAACTTTTATTTAATAAAAAAGGTACTTGCCTTAGAGAGTTTTCATCTAGTCAAACACTACATATTCCTACTGGAGATTTAAAATTAATAATAAGATGATGCTAAGTGGAACCCATGGGCTGAGGCCATTTTCCCATCCAATAGGCCAGTCTCCTGGATGAAAGGATTTGGGGGACTGACTTTCAGAACCTGCTCTGGGTTCAGGGTAGATTCTACTTTCCTAGCTCCAAAGAAGTTGCCATCCTAAAGCCCAATTTTTATTCACATAAAAAAAAAAAAGTCATTTACATGCTTTAAGCTAAAGAAACTCTTTATTTATAATCTATCATTTTAATATGTCCCAAATAACCCTAATTTAGTGACCCTCTGGGCATGCTGAAAAAGATTTCTATCTGAGAGGGTTTTTGGAGAGAGTATGCTTCCCACAGCAATGAAGAGGTGGAAAGGATCCTCTGTGAGGGTCGGGCTTAGGGTGATCAGATGTCCCAATTTTATAGGAAAGTCCCAATATATGGGGATTTTTCTTATATAGGTGCCTATTATCCCCCACACTCTGTTCTGATTTTTTCATACTTGCTATTTGGTCACCCTAGTTGGGCTGGATGTGTTCCTGTTGGAATAATTGTTCCAGTGCAGCTGGCATTTTATTAAATCGTATGAATATCAAAGGTATCAGGGTGCCTAGAGCCTTGTATAGCTGTCTTTTTACCATTGTAAATCTCCCTCTCCCCATCCCATTGTTCTGTGTTGAGATATGTGTATACCACCACCCTTTTTTGCAAAGAAACAGCTTAGGCACGTGACTCCAGGAGAGACTTTTAGGGCTGTGAATCCCAAGAGGAGATAGATGCCTTCCCCCAGACTGAATTTAGGTGCTTAATTCCTTCAGGAGGGCAGGCTTAGTACACACCCCACTCCTCAGCATCTGCTGTTGGCTGGCTAAGATAACTCCTGGCTTAGTGTGCTGGCTTTTGTGAATCCCATTCTTAGGGTACATCTACACTACAGCGGGGAGTCGATTTAAGATACGCAAATTCAGCTACGTGAATAGCATAGCTGAATTCGACGTATTGCAGCCGACTTACCCCGTTGTGAGGACGGCGGCAAAATCGACTTCTGCGGCTTTTTGTCGGCGGCGCTTACTACCACCTCCGCTGGTGGAGTTAGAGCGCCGATTCGGGGATCGATTGTCGTGTCCCGACGGGACGCGATAAATCGATCCCCGAGAGGTCGATTTCTACCCGCTGATTCAGGCGGGTAGTATAGACCAGACCTTAGTGCCTAACTCTCCCCTTGTATTGAATAGGGAGCCTGGACACATAACTCAGGGTTGTGAGTTCCACTGGTTGGCCAAGTGCCTAAAAAGTAGTCACTGCAAAACTGAGCATTGCAATGCATAAATCCCCTCTGTAAATCTAACCCATAGTCCCTGATCTTTAATTTGATAGGGCTACTTACATGATTAACGTTAAGAATGTATTTCAGTGTTTTGCTGGATTGGGACTGCGTTTCATTTCTAGGGTGAAATCCTGGCACCTTTGAAGCCAATGGGAGTTTCACGATTTCACTCCACATCTCTCGTTCCTTAACCTATCAGGGGCTAGAAAGGAGCCTATTCAGCTCCAGGAGAGAGGTAATGCTTCTTTCTCAACAGCATCCAAAAGTGGAGATGACAGTCTCTGAATGAGGTCTGGTAGCGTTACCCCAGAGCACAGACATTTATTAAATTATGGAAACCTGTAAAATGGGGTAGTGCTAATACATTTACAGTTAACGGTGAGTTGGGAACACTGAGATTATATTTTGTTCATACTTTAGTGGAATGAAATTGTCTCATCCAGTCAGGGTGCAGGAGTGCTGCACTATTAGTGCTCTAACACTTTACAAGTGTAGCTGAGATTTGATGGGAGAAAAAGACTATTGTTCCTGATTCCCCCCAGTTTGCTATGTGACTTCAGGAAAGTCACTTAACCTTCCTGTGCCTAAGTTTTCCCACATGTAAAACTGGGGGTAATAATGCTCACCCACTTTTGTATAAAGCTTGGTCATCTATAGCTGAAAGGTAATATTTATGTGCACTTGTATTATTTTTATGCAATTGCTTGCACTCTATTTGTGAAAGTTTGATTTGCATAATATCTGTATGGTTATTTCTCTACAACTATACAGTATTCAGATCCCTTTTCTCTGATTGGCAGACATTGACTAATTAGATTGCTTGGCTCTACATAATAATTGAATAGGTATTTCTGAATAATTTTACACAACTCTCTGTACTCTAATTGGCTCTATAATCTCTCTGTTCTGATTGTCTCCTGGATTCCAAATCTTAAAACTGTTTTCAATTGGCAACAAAGCTATTGCCTCAGTTTCTTCTGCTTTTATTGTGTCAGCTTATTTCAGTCGATGCAAAAAATCTCCAAGGTTTACACAAAGGGAAGAAAATAAAATTAAAACAAAATATTTTCCTCTTATCTCACATTTTTTTTCACATCTTACTTGAAAAAATGATGGGGAAAGAAGAGGGGGCGGGGTGGAAGGAAGGACAGATATATTTCCTTAACCTTTATTAAATATATAATGGACCTTTCAACAGTTTGACCTCCCTTTTAGTTCTTTGTATTTTTTTCTCTCCTCTTTCATTTAAATTGTGACCAAATGCCTCAGAATATATTCAGTTGAGAATATAGTCTTTAATTTGTACAATCTTTCAGATTACATTTGGTATATATATATTTTTATGTTGGAATGTTTTCAGTATAAACCCCATTTTTTCAAGGGTTTATTCAGCTAGTTTTAATTTAACTTGCATTAAGTTGTAACTTGGTACAGTGCATATGTGAATGTATATTTCTATATATCCATTGATATACTGTTTATATATCAAACATATGCAGCATATAAAATGTGTCTATGGGTATGTAATATTTTGATTGATAAACACATTCAAAGTATCATAAATTTGCCCCATGCTTTACAGATATTAACTAAAAAGCGTGATCCTGTATATAACTTCTAAAGCCCAAGCACACTGTTTTTATACTTAAATCCCTGAACTGGATAGATGGGAGTTACTTAGGTTAAAATTGTGTAGAACTGTAAAAAGTTTTAGGAAAAGTGGCTTAACTCCTATGCAGAAGGGGGTGTTTTATTATTACAAGAGGTGTTATAAAAACTTTGAGAGGAAATTAGCATGAATGCCATTTGATTCATAGTTAGGCTGCTACTAGAGAGTCTGAACCTATATTTCTTACTCATATTTTTCATGTGAGTAAAGAAAGGTTCCAGGTTTGAACCAAAGAAATTAATAAGCCTGGATGAGAAAATATTTCCATATAATTGTATCATAATGTGAAAAAATCTGTTCAATCTGATCTCAATGAATTTATCAGTTCATTTCTATCAGATTTCTCATTCTGTCCAGCAGTAATGCTTTAATCTCATTCATGTATTTGATCTTCTTTAACTGGGTAATAGCTGGTATCACAGTTATCGGAATAGCTGCATCTTTGACCCCTCTCTGCTCTCTCTGCATGTACCCCTCATGTCTCATTCTATGTGCCTTTACCTTTCTTGATGTGGAATCCCACAATTTTCCAGCTCTTAGACCGGGTCCTAGGTTACAGTACCCTATGTGTCACCCCAGCAGGTCTGATTGAGTTCAGCATTTGCTATTTTCCCCTTTGAGAGCTATGCTTAGTGGCGAATACAGTGCCAGATAGCCTTTTTAAATCAAGGTATTGCTTAATCTGAACAGTAATGAAGCATAAAAACAAAGCAAAGGGAAAAGCATCGGAGAAAAAGGAATTTAAAACAATGGATAGTCTGCATGCACGTCTATCATACCTAGAGTTCTAAGCAGGGCCGGCTCTGGCTTTTTTGCCGCCCTAAAAAAAAAAAAGCCACCCCCTCACCCCTCCAGGCGCGGCAGGGAAGGGTGCCGAGCCCGGCTGCGGGCCCACAATCCCCGACCAGCCAGAGCGCTGGGAGCAGGGCAGAGAGCCCGGCTGGGGCTCTCCGCTCTCCCCGGCGGTCAGAGCGTCGGGAGCAGGGCGGAGATCCCCTGGCTGCCAGAGCACCAGGGGGAGGGCAGAGAGCCCCCGGCAGCCAGAGCGCCATGGGGAGGGCAGCGAGCCCGGCTGGGGCTCTCCACTCTCCCCCGCGGCCAGAGTGCTGGGGGGAGGGCGGAGAGCCCCCGACAGCCAGAGCACCAGGGGGAGGGTGGCGAGCCCGGCGTGGCTCTCCGCTCTCCCCGGCAGCCGGAGCGCCTCGGGGTAGCAGCGAGCCCAGTCGCGGCCCTGCTCTTGGGCCGGAGCGCCCCGCCGCGCCGCCCCCCTCCAGGCGCCGCCCCAAGCACATGCTTGGTGGGCTGGTGCGTGGAGCTGGCCCTGGTTCTAAGCAAGTTCTATCAGAGTACTAATCTCCAGAGTCTGGGTTCCCCTTAGCTTTTCCTCCTTCTGTCCTTGAGGGACTGTCTGTAAATCCAGCCAAAGTTCTTTGTTCTCTCTGCTCACATCTTGGAACTGCTGCCCAAAGCCAGTTTGGTGAGCTCTGCCAGAACTCTTGCATTGCTTCAAGTGTTTGCTGAGAAGGGTATATCTGGATCCACCTCCCACTTCCTGGGAACATTTCCTGACAACCCTGCTATTGAATTACATCTGTATATAGTACACACCACAGTAACCTGGTCATGGTACAGTATTCATGAATTATTATAGGCAACTGCAAATCCATCATAGCTGGTCATGTGAAATTATAAATAAAGAGCTAAATTATGGCGTACTCTGAAATAGTATACAGCATGGACTGGAGAAAAATGCAGAGAATTTCTTCCTCCTACCGTGCACCCATACTATATACACCAAGAATTTAAGCCTATTATTCCCTGGAGCACTGAGCTGTGGAGTAACTAACCTATTTTAGGAAGCCTGCTTAGATTCAAGTGCTATACAAGTCAATGGGAGTTTTGCCAGCAAATTTAAGAGGGGCAGGATCAGCCATGTGATTGGCATGGTTGGAATGTGGTCAGGCTCTTCTTGCTGTTTCTGGCAGTTGGTGCTGAGGGTGGGGGATCACACACTGCATCTTTCAGAAGTAAACCTGCTGCTCCAAGTGCTGTCCTAGGTGCCCTGTACCACCCTATCTGTACATGCCATGCACAGACAGAATGGCTGCAAGAACCTCTCCTTTCCTCCATTATCTGTCATCTCCCAGCATGTCTCTAGCACCAGAATTTAGGTTGAACAACTTAAATATTTAAATGAAAATTACGAGTAATGTGATAAAGTGCTGATTCTGTGTCTGAAAGCTCTGTTCCTAACGGGGTAGATTGTGCTACTCTAACTCATGTTAGCAAGCTCTTACTAAAATGAGTAATCTCATTCACTTCCATGGGGTGACTAAATTTCATGAACATGAATGACAGGTTTCAGAACAGCAGCCGTGTTAGTCTGTATCTGCAAAAAGAACGGGAGTACTTGTGGCACCTTAGAGACTAACAAATTTATTAGAGCATAAGCTTTCGTGGGCTACAACCCACTTCTTCGGATGCATATTGTTATAACAGAAGTGGGCTGTAGTCCACGAAAGCTTATGCTCTAATAAATTTGTTAGTCTCTAAGGTGCCACAAGTACTCCTGTTCTTTTTATGAACATGAATGTGAGCTCCACAAATCGGTTCAAAGAAATTACTTTGTGTCTGTCACAAAGTGACATCTGGCAGTTTCTCAGGTCACAGATACTTCTTATAGATTTAGAAGCATCGCTGCAAATATGTTTTAAAAGAAAATAATATCATTTGTGGCTGACTTCTTACAAACTCAGTTGTTCTGGTCAGTTTTTTATTCTTCCATATTAAACAAGAGGCTAGATTTAATTAAAGCAAAATTTCAAGTGATGGCATTGTGTCCTTCTCTGTGTTTCTGTGCTGTAGGTCCCAGCTGTTTTTTGTTTTTGTTTTTGGTAATTATCGAAGCTGGACCTAAAACAGCAAATCACAATTGCAGAAAAAATTACCTCCCACCCTAAAACCTTAAGTGAGAACTATACAAAACTCAGCAGTTTGTTTTCACTTCATTTTCTCTGGTTTTGATCTCTGTGAGTTCACGTTTCCAGAACTCCACAAGTCCATAATTTCAATATCAAACTTAGTTGAAACTATTGAGTTCTACCTGATTTCATATTGTAACAATCTGATGTCCCAATTCAACAAACATTTAAGCATGCACTTACGTTAATCACTATTCAGCAAAACACTTGAACTCAATGGGACTTACGCATGTGTCTAAAGATAAAGCACCTGCTTTATGGATGGATTGAGGTCCAAAAGGTCAAATTTTCTATGAGTTCCATGAAAAATTATAAATCAGACTGGATTCGCACAAGAGGATAGTGAACCTTTTGATATCGTCTGGGTTTTTAGTTAGTAAAAAAATTACTAGGGGAGGTTTGTGAAGTTTGGGATTTCATTGTAAACATTTTACACAGCTTTACCAAAACTAACTAACAAGGAAAAGAAAAGGATCAATCATTCAGTTGTGGAAGAAAGAAGAGAGGGGCAGACAGTTATTACAAAATTGGAAAACATGTTTTTTTTAACAGATGGCTCAGGATATGAATCCAACTCTAGATCCAAATCCTCCCTGGGTTTTTCTACGTTTGTAGATCTGTTTATGAGAGACAGAAATACTCATTCTAAAGAGTGAACTGGAAATGAGGGGATGGACTGTACAGAGTCTTGATTCTGCATGAATTACCCAATGTGTGGGCAGACAAGGGGATGACAGCAAGTTAGAGCCAACAATTTTAAGAGTACCTTATGGACTTAATTATTAAAGTTCAAAAAGTCTTCAAAAGCCAATTATAACTGCTATTTGTAATAGCTAAAGCAATTAATATGGAAATATAGCAATAATGAGCCTTTTTAGCTTTGGAGCCCAAAGGAATTCTTTGTTACAGGTCTTTCAAATCACTTTCAGAAATTTGGAAAGAAAATTGAATAGGGATTTCCTGCTGTTGTGCAAGATAAACAGAAAATTTTCCTGCATGGGTAACACACTGTAGTTGCAACACTATATTTAAATCTCATGTCTGACTGAGACAAAATGTTACAGGAAAGGTATTACAGAGCCCTACCATCATTAGGCATTAGCTAACAATGCACTTGAGAATCATTTACACTGGAAGGTGAGTATTGTCTTTTAATAACCTTATTAAAACATTATCAAATACACTGTGACTGGTAAATCATGAGAAATATAATGGGACAGGCCTAATTTAATTCATTTCAAAGCTAGACATAAGGGGAGATATATATGTGTCTGAATAAAAAGGCAAAATATTTATTACATTGCCTGAAAGAAGATATTTTTAAAAAGGCCTAATAAAAAATCTTATTCTCTTTTTCTTTACCTCAAATGTATTCTTCAAACTTGATATCTGCCACAATCACAGGTGCTGTAATAATAAGCAGAATTGGAACAGTATTATTTCAAATGCATGTAAGATGTTTTCAGGCAAGGGCAAAGGTCTATTCTTGGCCCTTTCCTTCTTTCTTTTCAGATTACACTTAAATATGTTCTTTGAAGTGCAGTGTGAACGACCTTTCCAGCTGGTTAATGCAAAATGAAGGCAAAAAGCACACATTCATTATTCAGGCAATGCTCACATTGAATCTATGTGGTGTTCTGATGGAGTAAAGAAAGCTGGCTCATGCCCATCAGTTGCAGCAAAGACAAAGAAATTAAACAAACTGTGAGTTACGTATTTATGTTACAGATTCACCCAGAAACTCCACTCGGGATTGGGGCCCCATTGTGCTGGGTACTTTACAAATGTTTATGAAGACCCATTTACTGCCTTTGCTAGAGAAAGTGGGGCTTGATCCAGAGCTCATTGAACTCAGGGCAGTTATTTCCACTGATTTCAGTGGGCTTTGACATATTCCCTTGGTTTGTTGTCTAAATTTGTATGTTACTCCTTGATTCAAGTCACAAGAGTTTTCTATGCTTACTTTGTTTTTGCCTGATTGTTTTGGAAAATCCTTCCTCCTTTCATAGGTGCTAGAACTAGGGGTGCTGGGGGTGCTGCTGAACCCACTGGCTTGAAGTGAATTCCATTATATACAGGGTTTACAGTTTGGTTGAATGTCTCTCAGCACCTTCACTATACACATTGTTCCAGCACCCCTGCCTCCTTTTCATCTTGCTGTATATTCCTGGCCATAGACATCATGCTTCCACTCTAGCCAAACAGATTGTGTGATGCATGTTCCTGTTGGTGCTGATGCCAGTTACACTATTTACTTTTGTTGGCAAAGGAGTGTTGCAAATAGGGTGACCAGACACAGCAGGTGTGAAAAATCAGGACAGGGGGTGGGAGGTAATAGGAGCCTATATAAGAAAAAGACCCAAAAATTGGGACTGTCCCTATAAAATCGGGACATCTGGTCACCCTAGTTGCAAAGGAATCTTCACTTTGAATGGCCCCTGCCTCCTTAAGTGCACAGGATGGAACTGCTGTGGGGATGAATTGGTATGCTTCACACCCATCCCCATTAATACGCACAGTATTCCTTTAAAATCCATTTTAAATGAATCCTGCAGCCCTTTCATGTGATCTCAGAGTTGGGCCAGAATGTATTTGAATGGGAAACACCTCATTGATGTAGGCAGTGATGTTGGTGATCTAGTGGGTGGAACTCTTCCTGTTGCAGTACCAGCTTTTGAATGAAATCTCATAGCATTTTTCATAAAAATAAAAGCATCAACCATGGTGTTTTGACCAAATTCCAGTACTCTGGCAGGTGGATTGAGAATGTTTAAAATTAAGAAATAAATAATGTGGTGTATAAATCAAGCTGGTTCAGAAATTCTCTGTTTCATATATTAAATCACTTCATATAGATAATTGCCTGCAATCAGTGCGTAACTTGATTAAACATTTGCAGAAAAAATAAATTAATAATACTTTTTAATCAATATGCATTCTGAAATGGTTCTCTCTAAATTAACACCGGTAAGCAGCTGCAATGTAGAGACAAGACACATGACTCAATGATTTAGAATTTCTTCTGGCGCAACTGCAGGAAAAGAAACCTCTAGGAAGAAGAAAAATATATTTTGTTGCAACATCATTCCATGCTGTATATTTTCACTATGTGCACATCTGGACCAGAAGTTTATTTGACCAGTATTTGGCTCAATAGCCATTCTTGGGACTTCTGGTCTTGGTTACGCAATGCAATATGCTGGCAGAGTACTGTAGGACCGTACAACAAAAGTTTGCACCTGGGTTTTGAAGCAATCTCAATAGTTGGTATTGTAACATTGTTTTACGTTTATAAGTGGTAACCTAATATAACATTTCTAGACAAAAGCAGCTAGAATGTACCAGATTAACTTTACAGAAGGACTGAAAAAAGCTTAAGTTGGTTGTTTCCCTGAACTATATTGAATTAAATATTTTTCACTATATTTATTTTCATTAATGACCGATTATCCATATTGCCTTTGAATTAGCTATAATCATTCCATTTGATGGCAGTGATCTGCATTAGTCTGAGGGTGGAGATTCTTCATTGTAAGGCCTCTTCCAGCTGTGGAATGTAGACAAAAGGTCACTTTGGAAACTAGCAGATGTTCTCACATTTTTAGGTCAATACAAAAACTCTTCTGCTTCCCTCTTATATCACACCAAACAATATTCAAAAGAAAGGTTGCTCTTTGCAATTTCAATGCCACACAAAAAGCAAAAGTCTGGCAAAGCTGTCAAAATATAACTATAGCAGGGTAAGAAGCCAACCTTTTATGTAATGCATATCGCTGCAGTACAGCCAGTCTACAGTGTTCACATTCAAACCATAATACCATATAGTTGTTACTGACACTCAATAAGTCCTTATTTTTTAAAATATTCTTGAATAGTAAATATGCATTATCCTGCACAACAAGATATGTGAAGAAATGCATTAACCAATAATGAAATTTGGTTGGATTCAGTGAAGTGGATAATGGGTACATCATCCTTTACCTTTTTCATAATTTATATTTTTATATATTTTATATTTTCCCTTTTTTCAACAAATAGTCTTCAGAATAGCCGATAAATTTCTGTAAACAAGACAAAAGAACTTGGGACAAGTTGCCCAGGACATATGCAAAATATTTTAAAACATTTTCTGTTAAACAATGATTCTTCCAAAGATCAAACATGTCTTTTTTTCCTTTTGTTTTCCTTCCTAAATTGGAAAAAAAAAAATCTAGAAAGCTTTGGATTTTCACAGCCAAGATGTTCTCTAATGATGGCTTCTGGATTCTATAATCTGCAATTTATAGGAAAACTACCTGTATAACACAATTAATATTTAAGATTATAATGCCTTATCTATCTATTCACCTGTGCAAGAAACTTTCCATTGAAATTATAAGGTAATATGCATAAAATTGAACAAAATGATATGGTTTATGGGAATTACTATTATTCTATCCGTTCTAATATTATCTCTGTGAGTAATTGACCAGTATCTGATGTTTCAGAAGGAGACAATTTTCCCCTTTCATTTTGCACCTAGATAAATGTGCAGTGTTATGAAATGAAAGGACAAATAATTTACTAACTAATTTTAGGGCAATCAGTTCGTGCCCTGAAGCCTGAAATTTGATTACTCACATCGTGGTCTAAGTTTGCATAGCAACAAATGTTAATAATGATTGGAAATTAGCCATTTTTTTTTTAATTTAGATATTTAGATGCTCTCCTGTTGATGATGTGTTCTACAGGTTAAGAGCACAGTTTGTAAGCACCATTCTTTTATTTCTAGCTGCTTGTTCTTAATTTTCATATAAAACAATCTAGTGCAAAGGAAGTTACTCTCTCTGGGCTTGATCCAAAGCCCCTTGAAATGATGGACTTCAGTGGGAGCTGGATCAGGTCTTTTCTCAGGGCACATTCAGGAAGGCTCAATGGAAATGGGCTAATTTAACAAAACTATATTAATGAAAATATATTCCGTTACTTTGTGGACGAAGGAGAAATACTGTGTAAGTTACTTTATAAACTTTCCAAGGAATTATGAACTTGAAATTCACTGGAGAACAACATCTTCAAAAATGTTCAGTGATGCCTAGATAGAGCTAAAATATATATATTGAGCTTTGATAAAAATACATAGAAATGAAGAACAAAAACAACAAACAAGTGATCTGTTGCTGGTTTGTGAATACAGGTGAAGCACTAATCAAAGCTGATCCTGCATTTGAGTTTGATGTTTCACGCAGCTTAGGGTGTATTATTTTATCCCTATTAATATTCTCAATCATTTCCCCAAAACTGAAGTGAGATTTGCTGGTCCACAATCACTGAGAATCCATGTGTCACCTTTCTGAAGATTAGGAATCTTCTCAGTTGGATCATTTTTAATAAGCACCTAAACCAAAGATGAACATGTGCTGTATTTCCAGTGTATCTAATTACTCACAAGGCTGGAGGGAAAAAAACAAAATGAAGTCACCAAAGACATTTCAAAAAAAGCTTGATACTGCCTTTATTTCTGTTGACTTTTTCTTCTTTTTTAATATAGAATAATTTGTACTATAAGCATAGTGAACAATACACATTTGGTAGGTAAAAAAAAAAAATATGAGCAAGCAGGTGAGCTGATTTTGAGTGTAACACCAATAGACCCCGGTCATTGGTTGGTGGGATTGAACCTGGGGCCTCTGGAGTTTAGTGCCTGAGCCTCTACCACATGAGCTAAAAGCCAATTGGCTCTTAGCTAAGGCTCTAGAGCAGACTCATTAATCTCTAAGTGGTCTTGGTGCCACTAGATGGGACATAACACCTCACCTCTGTGGTTGGGTGTCCACCCCACACAAGCCTTGAGCAGGTTAATGTGAACTAGAAGGGACCAATTACACTTAGCCATTTTTTTTAATCTAGATATTTAAATGCTCTCCTGCACCTGGATGGGAACCAAGGATAAATAGGGCCTAATGACAGATGAAGCCCAGCTGGGGGAGGATCTGACTAAATAAAGCCAGGAAGGGGCTGTAAGGAGGAGCTCTAGTAGTCAATCCCTAGAGGGAAGGGTGTTGCCGGGGACGAAGAGGCGATCCAGGAGAAGAGTAAGCCCTGGGGAGTCCGGCAAGAGGCCAAGAAGAGTAGTGTAGTCATGGGGAACAGAGGAATCTCCAGTGGTAAATCCAGAGATAAGGCAAAAAGATAGAGAAATGGAGTAGAAAAAAGCCCAGGGAAACAGGAGCAGGATTGCTAGTCATAGGGTCCCTGGGCTGGAACCCAGAGCAGTGGGCAGGCCCAGGTTTTCCTGCCAGCCATTTGGAAAGTGTCACAGGAGCTGGAGATTTGAAATGGAAGACCATCTGGACAGCTTGTTCAGTTATTCACTTCACTTGTTCACTGGAGGTGGGAACTATATAGTGACCTGGTCAAAGTGCTGAGTCACAAAGGGGGAGAGAGAGAGAGAGGCCACAGCACAAGCAATTGATGAAAGGGGTGCTGAATGGGGTGAGAGCTAAATCCTAGATGCAGCCACCAGGAAGTACACCTGTGGTGATTGGAACTCCCTTCACAAGTTGACCCCCTTACAGCTGGGATTAGATTGTCAAAAAAAGCTCAGCATGTTAGGCTCTGATTTCCTTTTGAAACTCTAGCCATAAGAGTCATAATGGGTGCTGCTGAGCTCTGTTAAAAATCTAGCCCCAGTCATTGGTGCTGAATACTTGATGATCTAGCTCTGAGCAATTCTGAAAATTTCGCTCTAATCTCTTATAGCTTTAGGCAGGATGCTCCTGCTTCCCATGGAAAAACTTGTCTGCATGGGGCAGGCCATAGGAAAACGATAAGACTTTCCTGAAAGTGTTTTAAGACAAGCTAAGAAGGGTTTGGAGTTTGTAGGCGGGAAAGCCTGCTCACCACCTCTGCCCTGCCCTGCAGAACTCCATGAGAGTTGTCACAAGCTCATGAAGTCAGTGGACGTAGGGTCAGGTCCCATCAGTGTGCTTTTCAGCAGAGGGCATCAACAAGAAAAGGGGACTGTGTTCAGAAGATCCTTGGAGGAGAGTCTGGG
Source organism: Malaclemys terrapin pileata (assembly GCF_027887155.1). Taxonomy (NCBI): domain Eukaryota; kingdom Metazoa; phylum Chordata; order Testudines; family Emydidae; genus Malaclemys; species Malaclemys terrapin. The sequence continues at coordinate 75,218,319 of NC_071505.1, forward strand.
CCAATGCATGGAATTCTGCTTATCCAAACCAAAGATTTTCATAAATCTACATTTCTTCAAGGAATATCTTGATTCAAATTAAATCCTGTCATTTAAAAACAGGCCATTATAAGTATTTAACTCATTTATGGAGTCCTAAAAAGTATTTTATCATATGTTTAGGTATAGTTTTCATTCTAAAAACAGGGAATGTTATTTTATTTATGTTTAATTAAAATGTGGCTCGATTACAGAGTTAATTTTTCAGGACCTATTAGCTCACTGAAACCACAGCCTTTATTACTAGCAATAGCTAGCTTATGCTTGTGCTCCATTCCTTAAAGCCTCAATGCCTATGTATTATGCTAAGCTTGATTTTAGTTAAAATATTCAAAAGAAAGTCATTGGTTTCCCACCATTTAATATACCAGGAAAGTGTCCATTTTCCCCCTTTCTCCTTGTTTTCTTTAATTAATAAAACTAAGTCAAATGCTCATTAGAAAACAAATACCATTTGGAAAAAAAATGCTCATAGATCTTCAGCTCTGCTGGCTTCACTAGACAATTAACCTCAGATGAGGATCTGCCCCTGAGATCTTCTCAATTCAGTAGCTTGCTTCATTCATTTAAGAACTGATTTGAGATTAATTGTTCATTATCAGAAACAGTTGCTTGTTTACTGCTTAGAGACTGCCATGTCTTTAGCTAATAGGGAACCTTGATTAAACTTCCAATATTTAACAGAGATATACATCCCAATTTCTTTAGGAAAAGGTTATAAATAGATTTCAGCTGCTTGATTCTACAGTACATGTAACATGAAAAGTTAATTTATGATAAACTTTTTTTTACCTTGGAAGTTACTATGTATCCATATTCTCCCTTTTTCCTAACTATAATGGATTTTTCTTGTGTGACACACACACAAGAAAAATCCATTATAGTTAGGAAAAAGGGAGAATATGGATACATTTTTGTAATGAAAAAAGTGTGTGTGTGTGTGTGTGTGTGTGTGTATAAAATACTTGTAATTTTTGTAATGAAAAATTTTTTCATTACAAAAATTACAAGTATTTTTAGAGAGGTTTAAAGGAAGGAGCATATGGAGCATCTGCATCATGGTCATATTTACAATAGTGCTTGGGGGGAGGGAGTGTATGTATTACTAGCAGTGTGTCACCATGCCTCAGAATCACAGGGTGTGGAATCCACCAGGCTACTTAGATGCCTAAACCCAGATTTGGTCACCTAAATCCCACTTTTAGGTGCCTTGGTCCCCCACAAAACTCCTAACCAATTTTGTATGCACCTACGTTTTTTTTTTTTTTTTTTAATAATAATTCCATCAGGCCTAAGTTTCTGTTTCTGGTCATGTGCACTGCTTCCTCACTCTAGGCATCAGGACATTTCTCTCCCACCGAGGCCTCAGAGTGATTAATGAACCAGGGAAAGCCAGGTGTGCAGCCACAGAACTTGCCCCACAGACTCAACCCAGCAGGCACATTCAGAGGGAGTCTACTGAATCAGATCTCATTCAAAACAGCCAGTGCAGGAAGTGGTGCCAATCTTATATCTTTTAGCCCAGCGGTTAGAGCACTCACCTGAGATGTGGGAGGTGCAGGTTCAATTCCCCTCTCCCTGGCAAGGGGATGAAAGGATCAGAACTTAGTACTCTTCCATCTCAGGGGAGTGCTCTAACCACTGAGAAATGGGATATTCTGATGTGGGGCTCCCTTCATCGCTCATGTAAAGTTGTGGATAAATAATGAAAGCGCACAGGGTCACCTGTCCCTGAAATAGATACCATAACTACTAGACTACAGAATCATTCCCACCCTCTTTTTCTGGCCCAATCATTCTTTTTTTATTGATCGACAGAGGAACAGATTCAACAGGAGAGACTGAGGGAGCCTCACATCCGAATATCCTATTGCTAAGGATTACAGCACTCTCCTGAGAGATGGGATAGCCCAGTTCTAATCCTTTACCATGACCTGCTAGAGAGGGGGAATTAAACTTGGGTCTCCCACATCCCAAATGAGTATTATAACCACTGGGCTAAAAGTTATAGGGTGGGCACCATATCTTCCACTGTCTGTTTTTTGTGGAGTGACCTAGGTGCCTAATTCATTCCTACAAAAAACTACTACAGAGGTTTCTGTTTGCGGATCAGTGGCAGAGCTAGGCACCTCCCTGTAGCCTGGACTTAGGCACCTTGTTCTGAGAAAGGTCCAGGGCTTAGCACCCCCACCCCTTTCTGGTTGGCATCTCCCAAACTTAAGCGGCTTCCTACCTAGCGTGTTGGCTTTTAGTGATCACATTTTCAGATGCCAATCTCTTCACGTTCATTGTACAGGGAGCCTAGGCACAAAACTTGTGGACATGTGGATTGTAGTGTTGTCTCTGTAATTTTCTAGATGCCTAAAAGTTAGGTGTGGATTCCAGCCAAGGTGCTTTGCCAATACAAAATCTCACCCACCATCGAGGCACCTTGCATGGGTAGGAAGCAACTTTCTCCCTTCCCAGGCCCCTGTCTATGCCGTTGGTTTACCTGTGGGCTAGTTAACCCCACCCATTCTCTGTTCTCCTGAGGATAAAATTTTTCTGGTCCCCCAAAATAGTCATTCAGGACTTCTTTCCCCAACAATACATCAGATCTGAATTCTAGGTGCATTTGAAGAAAACAATGCTTATTTAAGAAACGGAGGGGTGAAAAACAGTTCAAAGTAAAGAAAACCATTTAAACTTAATTTCAAATGAGTTGCAAATTAGAAAATGGGAAAATATAATATTTGTTAATATTTCGATGGGTTTTCTTGTAGTTTAATTTACATGAAACTTTTCCATCCGGTCCTATTGCAAACTATGAAACTACAGTGGTATGGATTAGGAGAATTCATTACAAAAAATAAAGATTGGTTACACTCCATAACATAAAATAATTTTGAAAAGGTAATATCAGCTTCTGACTTTCTTAATCCACAGCTCCAAAAGTCTCTCCATTTCCTTACCATGGAGCTGCTAGCAGCTTGTCCCAACATCCAGACATGGAGTCAGTTACTATTTTGTTTTAAATGAATCACTTTCTTTCTTTACAGGAATAACTTTCATGGAATCATAATAGTTAAAAGTCCACATTAACATATATAGCAAGCCTAAACTCAGCATGGAATGACAATAATATTTTCCAAATCACAATATATTTGACTAAATCCAGTCTGTCTTGGCATACAATCTTTTAAACTATCATTTTCATAAGCATTTCAAAGATTTCTTTTGGTCTTTAGTTGCCTATTCAAAGAGCACCCATCCCCTGGGAGCTGACTGAACACACTTTTTTTTCCCTCATAATTGCTCCCAGATGAAGGTAAACAGATAATGTGAAGTCCTGCCACCCTCTTCAAATGCACTTTATGTTTTGAGAAATGGAACAGAAATTATGCAGTGTTCCCACAAGCTCAATAAAACCTGATACATTATATTTTTCCAATGCACTCTTCATAGCATTCATAGTAGCCATTGCCTGAGAATAACACATACTAAAGTGTGTACATGTGTAAGCATTAAAGTGCAATTTTACTCTTAAGTCTCTCTGCAAAGGTGGCATCAAGATGTTCCATGTTTGTTGTGTCTCAGTGATTTCCAGATTTACATGCACATGGCTTAGATTTCTGTGCAAAGTACAGCCTACTACCTTCAGTATATTATTTTGCATGCTTTTAAAATTACACATAAAAATTGTCATGTGCACTGAAGGATTTTGGAGTATTTTTAAATAATCAATGATATCTTTGATTTTGCAAGCAGAAAAAGATGGTATGATCAAGGGTATGGCTGTGAGTTGAATAACAAAATCTGAAATAATTGGAGAAGTATGTTTTCTGCATACAAATGCTACCTCATATCAAGCTCAAATGTGCAAGAAAAGCCTGCCCTAACTACCATGGGAAATAATGGATGTTGAAATGTTCATCAGTACTTCCCTATAGGTATTCAGCACCTTGAAGGATTGGGCTAATTAAGTGTTTTATTAAATGCTATATGATGTTAGGAAGATGATCAGTATGAAGCCAATTGGACCAACTTCCTTTGGTGAAAGAGACAAGCTTTCAAGCTTATACAAAGCTCTCTTCAGAAATTGGTCCAATAAAAGGTATTACCTCACTCACCTTGTCTCTCTTAGCTACATAAAATTAGCTTCTGGAACGTTTTCCAGACTGCCTTTTACCTGGCTAATTATATGTATTTCGGGAAAGAAATAGAACTTGTTTGTTGTTGGTTTTCTTTTGTTTTAATACATGATTTCTTCTAGTTTTCTAGCTGAAACCAGGATCCTCAATATATCAAAGTAAGAGGCTGTGAAAATTATAGCTACCTTTCCTCCATCATTGCACACTGAATCCTTCAGTGGGAGTCTATAGGTTCTCTATATAAATTGTTTCATCATCTGTATTTATTTCAAATTTTATATATTAGCGGATGAGGAAATGCATTTAAGTTCTCCCCTTCTAGACCCACAGGAACCCCCCAGCAGCCACACTTTTGTTGCATACTTAGTTTTTCAAAGTTCAGTCTTAAAGCACTTTCTCTCCTTCTATTTGTGCTCCTGCTAAATGTATAGCCAATTGATGTGGAACTTGCAGTTTCGGAGGCTAAATAACTAAGTTTAGCCAACAAATTGCTTAAAGACAAGTAGTACAATACGAAAAAAAGTTATACAGACTACTCCCTCCAGGAAGCTGTTTCTCACAGCATACAGTTCAACTTACAGATGTAAGCAGAGTCAGGATGAGCTCTACCCTGACATCTGGTGGTGAATTATGGCGAGTGTGGAAAAGAACTCCAGGGGCTGATCTTGTTTGCATAGGCACACCCACTCGCCTGGCATGAAACAACAGCAACTCAAAGTGGTTACTTTGGCTGGTGTGGGATCCCCAGTTTCTCTGTTATTGGGGCAGGAAGAATAAAGTTTTGTTACCCTGATTCTGTGAATCAAGGCCAGTGGAACTGTGTATGACAGAAGGACTGAGTGAGTCATTCACCATTACCTAAGTAGCATGTGCTTGTCAAGGGGCATGGGTTACAAAACCCAGTGAATTGAGAGAGGATGGGGACAGGTATTTGTACCTGATGGTATGGGCCCTCTCTGAGGGGTTGAAACACCAATTGCACTACCTCCTCTCTCCATTGTTGAATATCAGAGCTAACTTTTGATTCCATTAGAAGTCTAGTTACAGACTGCTGAACTGAATTCACTTTGGGCCAGTGGTGCACTAGCACTGGGGCTCCCCTACTATGAGCTGAAATCACAAAAGAGCTGAGATCACTGAGGCGGTGTTAACTAGTGGGGGAGCCTGAAGCTATAATGCTAAGCGGCTGGCAGAGCAGCTAGCAGAGTGGAGCCTTGTGGGACGGTTGGAGTGGCGCTGAGCGACTCACAGGTCGGTGAGTGGAGCGGCTGGAGGAGCAGCTAACAGAACAGAGCCTTGTGGGAGCGGCCCAAGGGATGGCTGGAGCGGAGCGGAGCGGCTCACAGGTCGGTGAGCGGAGCGGAGCAGCGCGGTGCGGCACGGCTCACAGGTCGGTGAGCGGAGCGGAGCGGCGCGGAGCGGCACGGCTCACAGGTCGGTGAGCGGAGCGGAGCGGCGCGGTGCGGCACGGCTCACAGGTCGGTGAGCGGAGCGGCGCGGAGCGGCACGGCTCACAGGTCGGTGAGCGGAGCGGAGCAGCTGCCAGAGCAGTTCGTGGGACGGCAGGAGTGGGACTGCGGGTGGAGTGGAGCAGTTCGTGGTGAAGGCTGGGTGGAACCCCACGGAGAAGCAGCCGGTTGGCCTCGGATCACGTAAGGTGCCCCTTAACACCCTGCTCACACCCCCCCCCCTTTTGAACTCTGGGGCTGCACTGATCAGGGACAGAGACTTTGGGGGGTTGTCGGACTTTTGGGACTTTGGTGATTCTTGGGTCGCTGGTTCCAAGAACCAACGGGAGAGGACACGGCCCAATTTGCTGGGGTGGGTCTTCGCTCATGGTTTGGTCTATGAACTCTAGTTGTGGTGTTTTTCCAATTTAATGCTGATGTCGTTTACCTCATGTTATTAAACATTTTCTGTTACACTCAGACTCCGTGCTTGCGAGAGGGGAAGTATTGCCTCTTAGAGGCACCCAGGGGGTGGTATGTAATTGTCCCAGGTCACTGGGTGGGGGCTCGAGCCGGTTTTGCACTGTGTTATTGAAGCGGAACCCCTAGATACAGAACCCGGCCCTTGTTGCTGCCAACTTAGATGGGCAGAAGGGTTACACACAGAAGGTGTGCACCGAAGTACCAGAGTGTACCTTCCCTTCTCTCTTCAGTGAAATTTCCCAACTTGTACCAGGGCAGGACATTCACACATCTTGTATTTGACCTGTTTTGTATTTGCTAGTGCCAGAGATGACTTAAGCTTTGCAAAGTGTTGTGGGATACCTAACATGGATGAACAGAATTGTGGGTAAGCATAATACAGTAATTGACATAACTTCTCATCACACACTCACAGACACACATCATATTATACTCACAACATTAATGAGTTCCCTGCTGTAATGAGTTCCCTTATTTTCTCTCCCTGCTTCTTAATTTTATTTTCATTCTAAAAATCCTATGAAGTATTCATATGTTTTTTTCCAGGATAAAGACCCTGGTAAATAAGCCAACCAATATGGCATCTATGGACACAACAAGAGTTTGCAAAGAGTCTTAGCTCTAATTTTTTTCAATTTCTGCTGGACACTGTTATTGGACTTTGTCCAATTCGGGGAGCTCTGTAGTGTGCAGACAGCTGTGTCAGATCTGTAAGATGGCAAATCTGCCAGCTTTCCCTTCCTTGACCTACACCTGCAGGGTTCTAGAAAAGTCTTGTCCCACTGGGTTCTCATTTTTAGGTGTCCTCCTCACATCACCATGATTTTTGCTTACAAATTAAGAAGTTGGAAGTAGCTAAAAGGGAAACATATAGGAATTTTAGTTCAAAGTAGTAAGATCTTTCCATTCTGGCATGTCTTTTCCTCTTGGCTTTCCTCTCAGATTCTTCCACCTTTGTTGAGTTCTTTAATTAGGCTTTTTGTTGAAACCACTGATTGATATTGGTCAATTAGTATGGTTATTTAACTAATGTGTTAAATATATAACCCAATATATATAGTAAATAACATTTCTGTATGTGAGGAGGTTTGTTTAATAGGTACATTTTATAATTTGAAAAATAAAATACATTAATTTTGTAGTGCCAAATAAACCTGCCACTTATCTAGGTGGATTCACCAGTGTGGCCCTTGTTTCTATGATTATATGGCTCTAACACTCTCCAGTATAATAAATCTCTAAAGTTAGTGGCCCATTTCTTCATGATATTGTTTGTCTTTTAGCTTCAGAACAACCATGCATCATTTATATTGCTTCTGTCCATAATGCAAAGGATGGCTTTGCAATCAGAAGTAGGAACACTTCATTTTGACTTTAAATGGAAGTTTGTATTCTGGAGAACACAGTACAGTTTCTTAAGATTGTAATTCCATGGTCTCTGAACACAGAGGGCTCTTGTTCTTGACTCTGTGGATTTATGACATTCCCTGGTGGATTTAATACCCCTGGGAATGGAGCATTCTGATCCATAATATGTTGTCTTCTCATTCATGGCAGATATTATATTCATATCTTCAATTTATTTAACAGTTTTAGTATCCTACCTGGAAAGAACGCAGCAGAATGGAAGCTGCCTATACAGTGTTGCAGTATATATTGGCCGGGTCTTTTGCATTGCTGGGCTATATGCCTCATATAGTTGCAATATGTCCAGCCACAATGGACATATGCAAGAAATGCAGGAAAGTGGGACACTGGTAGTATGTTTGTTAAACCAAAAGAGTGGCCAGTATGGTAAATAATGAGATGGCCTACACTTTCTGGGTTTGTGCCAAGCATTCTAGAAAGTAAAAAGACTTGAACCACAATCTTGAGACTGTTCAGCTGTTTTAATGATATTTGTGATAATGGGCAAGTCACTAAATTTAGTTTTTCCCCTCAGTTTACTTTGTAGTAAAAGGGCAAAATATTAATTCCTCACATTCATTCACTAATATTTGTAAAAAAACTATAGAGATCCCTATATGAAAAGTGTTAGCTTAATGCACAGTGGTAGGATAAGTTATATATTTTACATAATCTATTATCTGAGACAGTACGTTTAACTGAAGCACGCAGTTTCGCAAAATCATCTCTTTCAAAATATCCCACAACCGCAGTCCACTGTGTTACCCCTTTCCTCAGCAAGAGTCAGTTTTGCCTGAGATTAGATGGCGTATCAGCTCCCTGCCACACCAGTCTATCTACTTCACTAGCAAACTCCTTGAGATTCTGTCAGTCTTAATCTTGCCCTGCAGGTAACCATCAGTAAATCCCAGTTCTTGACCTCCCAAGAGACAATTTTCTGTAGTGTCCAGTCCCTCTCCTGGAACGCTCACAGAAATTAAGTTCAGTGCCTCCAAAGAGACAAAGTACATCCAAGTCTGTTAGGTTCGCTGACTCACACTTTATTTCAATACAACAACACCTAGATGGTTAATAGTAAAACTCAGAATAAGTTTATTAATAAAGAACAGAAATTTAAGTGATACTAAGTAAGAGAAATTGAACTAGGTATGGCTATGAACAAATCATGCAAAAACAAATCACAAGTAATTTTAGCAAGTTACAATCTTTGCCTAAACAGTTTTCTCTTTTACCTCAAGTTACCAACATCTGTAGCCTTCCAGGCCCAGGGATATAACTTTCACGGACTCAGCGGGTACTGTTCCTGTTGTTCCCTAAGAGATGGATAACTGGAATGCCTTTTTGCTTCCCCTTATTCATAGATTCTAAGATCTGTAGGGACCATTGTGATCATCTGGGCTGGCCTCCTATATAGCACAGGCCATAGAACTCCCCCAAAATAATAGCTTGAACAGATCTTTTAGAAAAACATCCAATTTTGATTTTAAAATTGTCAGTTGTGGAGTATCTGCCAACAACCTTGTCCATTGTCTTTGTCTCAGGAGCCAAGGTGACTTCCTGGGTGTGCAGATTTAGACCCCGGGTGAGCTCACTAAATTGTTTCCTTTGCTGTTTGTTAGTTTGATTGCTTTGTTTACCTTATACATGAATGTACTGTCATTGTCCCCTGCCTGTACAGCCAAAATCTTCTGAAATAAATGTAGTCAAACTTTACTAATTCTGGGTCACTGAGAACGAAAATGATGCTTAAAATTGTTGATTGGCTCTAGTTTTCAAGATATGCTATTGAGTCAGTATATACGACCCTTGACTTGGGAATGGCAGAGTATAAGTGGGAAAGGATAAAGGGAAGGGATCTCAATTTAAACCAGAAATGACTAAAATACATCTTTGACTGGATCTATGAATAAATCTATGACTGGGTTTGGACAGTACTTGCTTTTTAGGCAAAACAATGAATGATGCAATCTGAAGCTGGTATTGCGTCATACATGATATGAATTGCATCATCTTATTCCTAGCAGTCATGGATGGTGCAATCATAACGAAGCTTACATCACTCTGCTGAACAAATTGCCCCATATCAGCTCTAGAAATCATACAGTGTCATGCTGTCTTATTTGTCAGTGTTTGATTTTTGCAAAGTGACACATTTCTGTTTAGCCAAAGTGAGCAGAAATGCCTCGTACTTGTGTGAACAGTGCAGATAACTTCTGCTATGTTTGTGGTGAAGTGACTTTTGCATCACAAAAGCGCACTATAATCACTATGATTAAGAAAGCCTATCACCTTTATTTGGGCTGCAAAATTGGAGATCAGGACAAGAGGTGGGCCCTACACATATGCTGCAACACTTGTGCAACAAATCTTCGCCAGTGGTTGAACAGGAAAAGGAAATCTATGCCTTTTGCAGTGCCAATGATTTGGAGGGAGCCAAAAGATCATACCAGCAATTGTTACTTCTGCATGGTGCCTCCAGTTGGGAAAGGTGTGTCAAAGAAGAAAAAGTGGACTGTGCATTATCCAAACATTCCATCAACTATACGCCCAGTACCCCACCGAGAAGGACTGCCGGTTCCTGATGCACCAGAATCATTCTCACTTGAGTCAGATGAGGAAGAGGAAGAGGATAAAACTTCTGGTCCTGAACCATCCATGTCACAGGACCCACATTTTCTCCCATCCTCCTCCTCTGAACCACACCTCATAACACAAGGTGAACTGACTGACCTTGTCAGGGATTTGGAATTACCCAAGAGAAAGGCAGAGTTGTTGGGCTCCAGACTACAGCGGTGGAATCTCCTGGCAGGTGATGTTAGGGTTTCCATGTTCCGTGACTGTCAAAAGGATCTTGTCCCATTCTTCTTCATGGAAGGTGATCTTGTAACCTGCAACAACATCAATGGTGTGATGGCAGCCCTCGACATCATTCACGATCCAGATGAGTGGAGACTGTTCATTGATTCATCGAAGATGAGTCTTAAAGCTGTTTTACTGCATAATGGCAATGTTTTGCCATCAATTCCAGTTGGTCATGCAGTCCATATGAAGGAAACCTATGACAACATGAAACAACTTTTGAAGTGCATAAACTATGACCAACATCAGTGGCAGCTTTGTGGCGATTTGAAGGTTGTTGCTCTCTTGCTTGGTCTGCAGACTGGATACACAAAGTACTGCTGTTTTCTCTGCGAATGGGATAGTCGTGCAAGAGATTCCCACTACATCAAGAAAGATTGGCCACTCCGACAGTCATTGGAGCCTGAGAGGAAAAGTGGTCATCATCCACCACTTGTTGAATCAAGTAAAATTTTGTTACCACCCTGACACATCAAGCTGGGTCTGATAAAGAACTTTGTCAAGGCCATTGACAAAACACAAGCAGCTTTCAAGTACCTCCGTGGAAAATTTCCAAGGTTAAGTGAAGCTAAGATAAAGGAAGGTGTCTTTGTTGGTCCTCAGATTCGTGAATGTCTTTGATGCATTTGACCATGTACTGCGTGGCAAGGAAAAGACGGCATGGAAAGTCTTCCAGTTAGTGGCAATACATTTTCTCGGAAACAACAAGGCAAACAACTATAGGTTGTTGGTGGAAAACCTCCTCAAGGCATACAAAAGCCTTGGTTGCAACATGTCACTAAAGATACATTTTTTGCACTCTCATCTAGATTTTTTTCCACTGAACTGCGGAGCAGTGAGCAACGAGCATGGCGAGCAATTTCACCAGGACATTGCAACAATGGAGAAATGCTATCAGGGCAAATGGAGCCCATCAATGCTTGCAGATTATTGCTGGACAGTGACAAGTGATGCTCTATTTAATGAATACAAGAGACAAGCCAAGAAGCACTGAGTAGACACTGAATAGGTCTAAACTATGTACATAATAGTTTTTTGCCTTTTGTTTCATAATACATTTTATTTATATAACCCTTTTGCTGATTTTTAAAGTGTTACATAAACAGGACAGGTGAAATATTATCATGTAAAGCAACCATAAACACATGAAAAGACCTAGGTTTACAATTTATGATTAAAACTCTATCTACACAATATACATATACATAAAATGTAAAAACTTAAATATCTTAGAAACAGTAGCCAATCAGTTGTTTTAATTGTCATATTTGAATTCAGCACATCAAAATACATAATAAATAGCACATTTTATCTCTGAAGCAGACGACGTCTCAAAAATTGTAGACCAAATCAAGCCGGTCAGCCAGGTAAATCCACAATCCTTTGTTTAGGACAGACTTGATTTATGCACTGCCTCCTAACACTTTTTAAGAACCAATTACAGCATACATGCATAATTCTTCATACATCACACAATGGTTTTCATGACCAGCATGTCCCTAGGTTACATGATATCTTACTTCACACCTGTTAGATACATATTATAACAACGATGTGTTGGGGGTAATGTCAGGCCTGATATGCAGTAATGTACAGTAGGCCCTTTGCCAGTTGGCACTGAGGGGCTCTTAGGGTCGAAGAATTCTGTGAAGTTTGAAAGATTGTACCTTCCACCAACAGAAGTTGGTAAAATAAAATATATTACCTCACCTACCTTCTCTCTTTCATATTCTGAGATCAGCACAGCTACAACAACACTGCAAACAACTACGGAAGTTAATGAGTCTTTCAAAATAGTCATAGAATCATAGAACTGGAAGGGACCTCAGGAGGTCATCTGGTCCAGTCCTGTGCACTCATGGAAGGACTAAGTATTATTTAGATCAGTGGTTCTCAACCTACTTACCATTGTGGGCTGCATATGCAGCTCTCTGTGTTATGTGGGCCGCATCCACACAAAATATATACTACCTGTTTGGCCCTGAGGATGTCACATGGGCTGCAGCTGTGTGCTGATTGGGCTGCAAGTTGGCTCTGGGTTGAAAACCACTGATTTAGACCATCCCTAAAAAGTGTTTATCTAACCTGCTCTTAAAAATATCCAGTGATGGAGATTTCACAACCTCCCTAGGCAATTAATTCCAGGGATTAACTACCCTGACAGGAAGTTTTTCCTAATGTCCAACCTAAACTGCCCTTGCTACAATTTAAGCCCATTGCTCTTTGTCCTATCTTCAGAGGTTAAGGAGAACATTTTTTTCTCCCTCCTCCTTGTAACAACCTTTAATGTACTTGAAAACTGTTATCATGTCCCCTTTGTCTTCTCTTCTCCAGACTAAACAAATCCAATTTTTTTCAATATTTCCTCAATAGTCAAGTTTTCTAGACATTTAATAATTTTTGTTGCTCTTCTCTGGACTTTCTCCAATTTGTCCCCCTCTTTCCTGAAATGTGCTGCCCAGAATGGGACACAATACTCCAATTGAGGCCTAATCAGCGAGGAGTAGAGCAGGAGAATACTTATAGCGTTAAGCGAGAAGGGACAATTAGATCATCTAGTCTGACTTCCTGTATATCATAAGCCACCAAAACCACCAAGACATTCACACTAAACCCTACATCTGAAACGAGTATTACATCCCACAGGAAACTAGACTATTATATGCCACAGACAGAGAATAGAAGAGACCAAGGTGCACCAATGCACAAGGTTCCTGCAATGGCAGGGAAATGATTAAGTGAGATATACCCAGATAATCCTGGCATCTGACCTGCCCCCATACGCTACAGAGGAAGGTAAACCATCCTCCCCGCAATGTCACTGCCAATATGACCAGGGGAAAATTCCTTCCCGACCCAACATGTGATGATCAGTTAGGGACCCTGAGCACATCAGCAAGAACCAGCCAGCCAAACACCTGAGAAAGAGAATGTGTGGTGCCACCTCAGAGACCTTGCCCACTGAACCCAATGCCCCACTTTGTTGTGTACATCGCTGATGCTTCAGAAGAAGGAGATTAAAAAACTCCCAGCATACACTGTGGGGAATCCTTTCCTAACCCATGCGGATGGCTGCCTGAAACCCTGAAGTATGATCTTTAGGAACATAAACAGAAGCTGGAGGTGAGCCCCGTGGCTCTTGATCCCTCTCCCCTACCATCACAAGCAACCCCTTCAAATAATTGCACTCATACATTTTTCCAGCTCTCATTTAAAACAAATTAAATTGTTTGCCCCCACAATTGCCTTCCCTACAGGGTGACCAGATGTCCCAATTTTATAGGGACAGTTCCGATTTTTGGGTCTTTTTCTTATATAGGCTCCTATTACCCCCCACCCCCTGTCCCGATTTTTCACACTTGCTGTCTGGTCATCCTACTTCCCTATTAGGAGGCTATTTCAGAACCTCAAAGCTCTGATGGTTAGAAACCTTCTAATTTCCACCCTGAATTTGTTCATGGACAGTATATATCTATTTGTTCTTGCACCAACATTTTCCTTTAGCTTAAATAGCTCTTCACCCTCCTTGGTGTTTACCACCTAAGGTATTTATAAAGAGCAATCATATCCTTCTCAGCCTTCTATGTTGCTAGACTAATCAAGCCAAGCTCTTCCAGTCTCCTCTCATAACATAAGCCTTCCATTACCCTGATCATCCTAGTTGCTCTTTTCTACACCTCTTCATCTTTTGTGAACATGGGTGACCAGAATTGTACACTGTATTCCTTGAACTATGGCATAAATGCATGTATGCCTTGAACAATGGCATAAATACATCTCTATCTGTACTGGAAATGCCTTGCTTAATACACCCAGGATCACATTTTCCTTCTTCACAGCCAGATAACATTGGTAGCTTATAGTCATCCTATGATTGACCCATATACCCAGATCTCTCTTCTCCTCTCTCCTTTACTGTTGCGTTTCATTTACTATTAAATGAAAATATATATCATCGAGAGCATCTCACATATTAATTTAGTGGGTGCTTTGATTTCCTTCTCTCTCATGTGAAATAAACCTGTTGATTGCAGAAGGCCCAAACAGACTATAAAGGACGGGTAATTCATAGATTCACAGATTGTATGCAGTGTTGTAGCAGCTATGGGGGTGGTGCCTGCAGATGGGGCAGCCCTCAGAATGGCGTGGCCCCGCCTCCGGAGGGGGTTGGGCCACTGTTCCAGGATCCACTTCAGGTAAGCACTGCCCAGATCCTGCTCCCCCCTTCCCTAGCCCTGATCACCCTCCAAACCCTTTGATCCCAGCCTGGAGCACCCCCCTGCACCCCAAACCCCTCATTCCCATCCCTACCCCAGAGTCTGCACCCCCAGCCAGAGCCTTCATCCCCTGCGTGCAACCCAATCCCCTGCCCCAGCTGGCCCGCCATACAATTTCTGTACCGAGATGTGGCCCTCGGGCCAAAAAGTTTGCCCACCCCTGTTGTAGCTGCATCAGTTCCAAGATATTAGAGAGGCCAGGTGGGTGAGGTAATATCTTTTATAGCTATTGGTAAGAAAGCTTTCGAGCTCTCTTATCAACAGAAGTTGGTCCAATAAAAGATGTTACCTCACCCACCTTGTCTATGTAAAGTTCATTCATTATAAGGACAGAAGTGACCACTGCCATCAGCTAGTCTGACCTCCTGCATAACACAGGACATAGGACTTGCGTAAATTAATTTCAGTATGAACTTGAGAATATCTTTTAGGAAAACACCCTTCTTGATTTTAAAACTTTCAGTGATGGAGAATCCACCACGGCCCTTAGTGCATTGCTCCAATGGTCAGTTCCCTTCACTGTTAAAATTTTGCACCTATTTCTAATCTGAATTTGTCTAGCTTCAACTTCCAGCCATTGGAACTTGTTCTACATCTGGTTGCCTGACGAGCCATCTAGTATCAAATTTTCTGTTTCCCATGTAGGTGCTTATAGACTGTGATCAAATCATCCCTTAACCTTCTCTTTATTAAACTAAACAGTTTGAGCTCCGTAAGTCTTTCAGTATGTGCCATATTTTCCATTTAATCATTCTTGTGGCTCTTCTTTGAACCGTCTTCAGTTTATTAACTGTTTATCCACCATAACTGTACGCAGTATTCCTGTGGCAGTTACACCAGTAACAAATGCAGAGATACTATAGCCTCCCTTCTCCTATGATATTTCCCTGTTTATACATCCAGCAATCGCAACAGCCCTTTGGGCCAGAGTGTCACACTAGAAGCTCATATTCAACTATCTATCCATCATGATCCCCAAGTCCTTTTAAGAGTCACTGCTTCACAGATAAAGTACCCCATCCTGTATGGCTTACATTCTTTATTCCTAGAGCTATAAATTAAATTTGGCAGTATTAGAGCATATATTGTTTGCTTGAACCCAATTTACCAAGCAATCCAAATTGCTCTCTATCAGTAACCTGTCCTCCTCATTAGCTACCACTCCCCTAGTCTTTGTCATTCACAAACTTTACCCATAGTGATTTTATATTTTTTTCTACATCACTGATAAATAGAATAGGGGCAAGAATCAGTTCCCACTAGAAACACCTGCTAGATGATGATTCCCCATTTACAATTTTGAGTAGAGCTGATCAGGAATTTCTGACAAGATTTTTTTTTTAAATGCTGATTCAGCATTCAAACCAAACATTGTTGGTTTCAATTAATCTCCTGAATCAAAAATGTTTTGGTGAAAAGGTTTCAAAATTGTTGGAACGAGATCTTTCAGCATTTTCAGTCCAGAACGTTTGAGTCAAAACTTTTTTTTAAATTTTAAAATAAATTTAGAGAAAAAATTCTAAATAAAAATTAAAGGTTTCAAAATGATTGAAATAAGAAATTTTAGTCTATATGGATTTGTGGTTCATGAAAATTTGAGATTTTTTTTTGTCCCAATTGGGAATGGGAAATTTTTTTGATAATTCAAAATAAAAATCAAGCTAGGAAAACAGACAGCCAGTGGTTAATCCATTTTATGTGTACCAACTTGGGTTTTTATGGAGGTACAGAACAATAGAAAAAGTGCAGAACGTGAGTTACTTAGGTAGGAAAATGTGACAGTTCATGGGCCATATTTTTGCCACATAATGTATTTATGTTTCTTTATCAATTAGTGAAATAGGCACCTGGGAAGAATCACACCAATATCACACCATGTGCAATAGACAGCTTTCCTCTTCTAGTTCATTTGTGGCTTAAAGATTTGTGATAGAAGTTTTAAATGACCCAGGGTGAACGCCATTAACTGATTTCCTGGAGAAGTAATTAAAAGTAAATGATTTGCTATTCTGGTCTCTGCTTGGAGTTTACCTTAGGTCTCAGAGGTGAGATGAATAAAAGTGTGTGTGGTGGGGAAGGCATAGCTAAAAATAACACAAAATCACACATTTTCTTTATTATTATATGTATTTAATTTTATATAGTAGAATTTAGCAGCACTGTAGCTGAACGTATTCAAGCCCCATCAGAGTATTTGGCAGAGAACCGTACACAATTTACAAGACTAGTGCAACTCTCTTTTTTCATCTCTTTGACCTTTAAACTTAACATGCATGCTACCATTGTACAGAGGTACAATACTGCTATGACTTTGATGGCTGCTCCTTTGATGGTTTGTTTAGTCAAATCAATTTCACTCTTGTTTCCAGAAGTAATTGAATTACATTTCTATGCTACAGACTTTATACAAGACATTATACAGATTCTGGGACATCACCTTCCTTAGCTTTCATTTTGCTGTTGCACCTCATTTGCTACTTCCGCTTCTATATAGAGACGTTGTACAATGCTTGAGTGCTTGTGTGCGTTTGTATGTGGATCCGCGCACGCCTGTGATTTCCTTCTCTCATGCCCTGAATTCTGACTGCACTCTATTATCTGGAGAGAAACTTTAGAAGCTGTAAGTTCAGGAAGCAGGAACTGGCTTTTGATAAAAGACTTCCTTTTCTCCTCCACAATACATCTGGGAATTTTCACAGTTGATTACTGTAATATTAACATAATATAGCATTGACATAGAAATGAGAACTGTAATGAAATTTTAACACTGGAAAAAAATTGGCTAACAGCAGGGACATTAATTGACTGAAACATAGCCAGCTTTGATAATCTCTAATCAAAGAGTCTCAAGCTAGTCACTTCACACTAATTTTTTGTGTGTGTGTGTGGTAGTTTCTTAGAAACTGCTGAAAAAGCTACAGCTTGATAACCAGACAATAGTTTGACATAAAGGCACTTCCCTGTTGCAGGTCAATATTGGCTGAAATGTCCGACTATTATGTACAGGAATTCAATTTCACTAATTTTTTTTTAACTCTTTGTATGTGAGGGTACATCATGTTGCATAGATGAGTTTTCAATTGTTGTATTTGCCCTGGATTCTGAGTGGTCAGGAAAATTTACAGTTTATTAATAGTAGGTGCAGCCTTTATCAAGGATATTAACTAGAGTTGGTCAGGAAATTATATTTTTTCCTGTGGAATTTTCTGATGAAAATTAAAAAAACCTGAAATTCTCCAAACCACTTTTTTTTTAATGAAACCCTCAGAGTTTTTTGACATAAAGAATGTTTTGGTTAAAATTTCCATTTTATTGTAAGCCATTTCTATTAAAAAAATATGTCAAATGAAGAAAAAAAAGAGTTTCAGAATTCCTGTAAATAACTTGTGTTATTTCCCACACTTTCTTTCTTGTATAAAATGTATCCTTATTGCTCTGAGCTGTATGTTTCAATTCCTTCCCAAACACATGCAATCCCTTAGTATTTTCTGGGCTATCGTTCAGAATTGCCATCCTAAATCACATTTTGTCACTCAAAATCACAGGGGAGCCGGGGACCAACACATCTGATTTTTTCCTGTGATTGGGTATGTGTCTACAGCTGTTTTAGAACTTGGAAAGAAAGCACACCTGAATTTTATCATATAAATATGTAATAGTTTAGCATGGCTAAATGATGACTATGGGGACTAGCTGTTGACAATTGAAAACTGATCACCAGTATGTAAAGTGTAAAAACACCAAAAGGATATAACTGGAAGTATGGAATAAAAGTAAGAAAAGGTAAATTTAGGCTGAGTATCACAAAAAAGTCCCAATGGTCAAATCTATTAGACTGTAGAGAAGTCTCCCAAAAGGAAGTGGTAGAAGTTCCATTGCTATAAAATGTTATAAGTAAGAGAACAATCCTTTATTCACAGGGGCTTTAAGCACATGAGCAGTTGCCTCGACTTCAATTCTACTCCTGTTTCAAGGGGACTGTTCACGTTTTTTGTTAAGCATGTGCCCAGTGCTGTCCTGGATCAAGCCAAAGTGTTCAGCTTTTAATCCTCACAGGATTCAGTCTTTTATCATTTGGCAGGATGACACTCTAGAAGTGAAGTAATAGTTAAGTCCCATTAAATGTTGCTGAATGCCGACAAGAGTGCCATTTTTGTTTGTGCCAAACCTGGTGTTTTTATCATGGGAGCTCAAGAAATAGAGTATGATCAGAGAATGGAGAACTTCACTTGACATATACCACCAAACACTGATTAGTGGATATCAATGCTCAGTCACTTCTACCAACCTAGGCAGTAGGCTTATGTGGAAAACGTCATTTCCCAAGGGGTTCACATCAGAGGAGAACTTCTACAGGTTTAATTGGAAGTTATACTCTGAACATTCCCAGGCCCTAAGGAGCCTCCTCACCAATGCTGTATTCAGAGGATATGGAGAGGAAAGGCAGCTTGACATTATGGGGTTGCCATGTGCTGGCTAGATTAAAAGCAGGGACAAATAGTTTTCTGTGGTCCCTAGCACAGTGACTAGGTACCCCTTAGATCCAATGGACTTTTTGGCATCTACACACATTTATGTTTCCACTAGAACTACAAACCCTGATTTGGGGGCATAGAGATAAGAGTTCTAGCTGAATATTTCCCACAGCTCTACTCTTTGTCCTGTTAGCAGTCCCCTTTGTCATCCTGTCCCAAGCCCCTTTTACTAGACATAAGTTTACATTATAAAATACAGGTATTGATGCAAATTGTGATCTCTACAGATCATTAGCACAATGACTATTGAAAAGACCCCTGTTTATCTCAGTTTTCAAACCTTAATCATATTTCTGTAATCAAAACTGAGGCTCATACTTGGCTGGAAAGGATGATCACATAGGGAGAAACATGATCCATGCTGGAATGGGTTCCTTTTCTGTGAGCTCCTCTGACCTATTGTTGCAATATGATATTGCAAACAAATAGTATCATGTTGTGCTGTTGAGTCTGCTGAACCCAGTCAAAGAGGGCCTGCTTCTCCCTTTCTTTGCACCGTGGGTAATCACTTAGAAATTGTGCAAAGTAGTGGTAAAATATTACTATCTGATTTGGTGACATTTCACTACCACTTTGCATTAATTTTATATAACAGCAAATGACTACATAGGCGTAGGGCAGTGGAGAATGAGCTCCATTTTACTCTATCAGTTTGACCAACTTGTACAGGGACAATTCAGCTAGGTTTTGATATTTTCTTAACCCATTGTCCACCTCTGGTGTCTAAGCTTTTTCCCCCTGTGGACTTATTTCCTGTCCCATGCCCAATATCTTCCCTGTGAAAATCAATTTCTCAAAGGCTGCTTAGATCAGCAAAGAATAATGTAGCTGGCATGTTTGATGAATAACTAGCAAGATTTAGCTACACGTGTGTTCATCACCTATATTCTTGCTGTTTAAAATTAAACAGCCAACTGGTTGCAGATGAGAATTAATGTTTTTAAACAATTCCAGATATGATTGTTCTTTTGTGTTTGAATTAAATACCCACTGGATACTAGCTATTATTTTCAGATCTGAACATGCCTTTCTTCTCATATGGCTTTCCTTTCAGTTGCTATGGCTTAAGTCCAGACTTGCAGGGATATGGACGTCATAAAAAATAGGGGAAGAGGGTATGTGTGTGTGTGTTAGAAATCTCTAGTACTGTTTGAAAACAGAATTAAATTATTTTAGCTAGGTAATAACTCTTAAGTCTGCTGATACAACCGCAGTTCCCTGTCACATTATGACTGCAAGATTTTACCTTTTAAATGTATTTTTCTGTATAAAGAAAATTTAAAAACATTCATTTGTTTTTAAAAAATTGGGACATATATATCACTGTTGTGTTGCTCTATAGTTGACTGAAAGAATGCAAAGATGCTGTCTCGCCTTTCACATGAGATTGGTGGCAGAGAGAGGATTTCACCCATTTCAGAAACCTACCTCTAGGGTCTCACATCCAATTTGTTTTAATCAGTTTATGAAACCATATGGCACAATTGGCATGGGTCTGATTTGCAAATATTTGAGAACATATGCAATAACATGCTCCATTTTCTTTAGCGTCTGTTTTTCCCTTTATAAGAATCAGTACAAAGGTATACATCCATAGAAAGAAAGACTTAACATTCTTGGGCAAAGAATGACAGATCTTGCTGGGTCTGGACCAGAAAAGCAAGGATGCGACACATTGGGAAGTATTTTTGTGTCATTTAGTTCTTAAACTGTGAATCCTGTTTCCGGGCTTCCTTTGTAGTGCAAGCTTCAAAGCTTCTTTTGATTGTTATTAATGTAGCTTATGCCAAGAAACTAATTACGCAAAGAAGAGGAGGTTGTAAATGTATAATGAAAATTTCACTGAAGTCATGTGAACTTCGAAAAATACAAACTGCATTATATTTCTTCCCCCAGAGGCTGGGTGACTGAGTGCATAAAACCCAAGTTTTTCTTATCTTGGACTTCAGTTCATGTCTCAGAGGCATAATTTATGGATTACATTCAATCTCTAGTGGATGTTATTTTACATCTGTACATGAAAAAAGCACAATCTAACTAAACTACCAGTAATCCCTAGAGAAAGTGATCACTTTATATTAATTAGGTCAAGCTTATCAAGGAAGTATTCATTAAGGCTCCAGTTCAGCAAAGCATTTCAGCTTGTACCTAAAATTATCCCTATTTAGCAAACCACTTAAACACAATGGGATTTCAACATGTGTCGAAAGTTAGGCATGAGTTTAAGTGCTTTGCCAAACATGCATGGTCTGCTGAATCAGAGCCTAAGGACTGTGCATTGTATTCAGGTCCAAATATATTATCTAAAGTGATGTGTCCCTTAAATAGTTGTGAAAATCACTGTCAATTCCCTATAAATTGGTTCCCAAATATGAAGAATGGAAACTTTTCAAGCAGTTTTTTCCATGTGAAAAATGACAAAATTGTCTATCTATAGAAATCATAGAGGTTAGTGATGAAAAAGACCTAACCGGTCATCTACTCCATCTCCCTCCCAATGAATGGGCTAGTGTTAGATGTGGGGATTACCAGTTATTCCTTACCCTGAATATAGGATATTAAAAAATCAAGGCCTTGCCTTCTGCCATCAACAACAAATAAAAATACAGCTAAGCTTCTGTAAAG
Source organism: Malaclemys terrapin pileata (assembly GCF_027887155.1). Taxonomy (NCBI): domain Eukaryota; kingdom Metazoa; phylum Chordata; order Testudines; family Emydidae; genus Malaclemys; species Malaclemys terrapin. The sequence continues at coordinate 75,240,122 of NC_071505.1, forward strand.
AACCTTGTTTTGCCATTCCTACTCCCTGGGATGATGTTCATATTGAAGTTCTATCTGCCCTTCAGACTTCCCGAATTTACCTGTTACTCTACTCTAGGGAATATTACAAGTTTTGATTCCCCCCAAAATATAAATAACTCGACCAACTCATGCTACATCCCTGAATTGTTGTATAGACTACCAACACTAATGCTCACATCCCAGGGTCCTGCTGGCCTAGCACAGCCTCTCATCTAACCATCAGCTGCCAAAGAGGGACTTGACATTAAGCACTGGATTATTCTGTCACTTACAGCAGTGCACATCAGGAGTAACTCTACTGAAATAAATGATGTTACACTAAAGTAAATGAGAGGAGAATCAGTGTACACGAGTGTAAGTGGGAGGAGAACCAGGCCCCAAATTTCTAGCAGCCATTGAGATCAACTTAAGCATTAGACAAGAGAATTAAAGAATCCAACTGAAAACTCTGCACCATTTATTTTATTTAAATTAAATTTCTACAGGCCATAGCATTTAGCATAGCTAGCATAATTCACGGTAACAACTTCATCAGATTTTTTCTTCTTTTAAGTAATATGTTATAAAACCATTGAATGTGCAACCAAGGTAATTTGAAGTCTGTGAATGTTAAGAATTTATGTGGCGCAGAAGGATTTTTTTTCCAAGCCAGACTGACATGTATCACTTTGTCTAAATTAGTATTCACCTACCTTCTCTTTGTCTTCTATGTGGTTTCATAAATGGTATGCGGTTACATTTTAAATACCATGGGCTATGGAAAGAAAACGAGTTGCACTGGGATTTTCCTGCAAAGCTTTTATGTAGAAGTCAAAGATCAGGGGAGGCTCTACTTAAAACAAAAATATACATAGAGGAAGTGTTCAGGAGCTATCTGAATCAGGCAATTGCACATGAAAGATCATATACGGTCACTGTGAAAAAAGAAATTCATAACATAATGAAGGCTTTGTACATTATGGAGCAAATTTTATGGAGAAACAACATTTACGGTTGCTCTGAATTTGGCACAGAAATATGACTTTCAATCAGCTATTTCTGAATAGAAACATGCTTTAGAAGAGATCCTGATTCTTCCAGGCCTCTGCCTTTATATTTTCTGCTACTGCTACTGTTGTTGCCATTGCTGAAGGAAAAGTGGCAGTATCCATTTCCTCTGTATCTGGAATTTCTTCCCTAATAGAAGTGTAGTGGCTCAAGGATTGTTACATGCTAAAACTTGGAAGGTTAGTTGCATTAACCCAAATCCTAACACTCATGTAAAGACTGAGTAACAGGGAGCTTTGTGGAAAGAAAGTACTTGGGATATAGGTTAAACTGATCCTCCTCTCAAAATACACATCGTGCTTGATGCTTCTGCACAGCCATCTGTTTTCACAGTTCCTAAATATGAGGAGGTGTAGTTGATGTATGCACATTAGGTTTTGAGCTTAGAAACACTTTTCTGTATGTAGACCTATTGGCCACTCCAGCACCCTGTCCCTTTCCCTTTTTCGTTGCCCTGTGGAGAGAACCACTGAAGAGTATTGCTCTACAGTGTGCAGAAGATTCCAGAGTTCTCCTTTAGCCTAGTTTTAGCAGCACAAACATGGATTATTCACTGCATTTCAGATAGAGTAGGGTGAAATTTTTTCAGTGAATAGAAATTTGCAAATGCATTTGTAGGGCTATGAAATTATTCGCTAATTTGGGTCAAATTCAACTAATAATTTTGACTGAAAAAAAAGAAACCCCTCAAAAAAGTCAAAATGTTTTCTTTTGACCATTTTAAAGCATTTCATTTTGCCTTTTTCTTTGATACAACATTTTCTTTACAAATTTGGCCGGTTGAAAACACACACACACACACACAAATACACACACCACAACCCAAAACGTGTCTCAGGACAATCCAAAACATGTAGGTTGACTCGAAACAAAACAAAACAAAAAATTGAGTTTTTTGATGTGATGTAATTTTTGAAAAAAAAAAAATGGTTTGCGTTTGAATCAAACTGCATTCTTTTCCTCCCCCCTCATATTTTTTGACCTCCCAAACAAAAAAAAAACATTATTTGCTCAGCTCTGATTTTAAACCTTTGGTACTTGCACGACGTGAAGCTAAGATTTAGTCCAATAGAATTAGATTACCAACCTGATGACTGTTTCTCCTTTGCTTATTGAGAAACACAAATCCTCTGTAGTGAACAAATTTTCCTCTTGTAGAAGTGTGTCCCAAGATGTAGCAGCCCTTTTGGTTCTCTCATTCAACCAGCATAAACAACGAGGTTTACATAAAACTGGGCAATTAGGAAAACGCTCAGGTTTAAGTCATCATATTAAAAATGTATGACAATTGTAATTATTTAATAATTACACATACCTAATTATGCTTCTAAAACAATTACAATTAGGCACCAATCCCAGTATTTGTATATAAATGTTCTCCTGCCTTGGAAGTCCTATGGGTATAGAAATGAAGTAAATACATATTGAAATAAACAACATTGGAGAGAAAATGCTATCTGACCACAATTGTTTTAGAGAACAGCATTACTTAAAATATAAAGAGTAAGAATAATTAATAATGGACAAAGTTACCAATTTGTACCTTAAATGAGTAACCCAAGGAGATTTGATTATGCCACTTGTTCAAAATTATGTCAATCCAAAATGACAAATAACCACCCTACCACAAACCACAAATAACCCCTCATATATCATACTTAGTGGATCGGGCCCCATTCAAACTCCAGTCAGGGAGGAGGAGGGGCCACCCTTACAACTTTTAGCTCAATGATTAGGGCATGCACCCAGAAGTGGGAGATCCAACTTCACTGCCCCCCTCTGACTGATGTGGAGAAAGGATTTGAACTTGGGTCCCCCCCCAATTTTAGGGGATTGCTTCAAACACTGAGTTGTGGGATATTCTGATGTGGATCTCCCTCAGTATGTCCTATTGAAGCTGTTCCTCAGTGTGTTATATAATTAAATAGTCATTGGGCCAGAGAGAGAGCACATGATAGAATGATTCATAGCCTGGTAGTAAGGGAACCCACCTGGGTGGTGGGAGACCCAGGGCCCAGTCCCCCAGTTTCAAAGTGGAACAGCATCAACAGGAGAGATTAAGAGAGAGCCGCATCAGAATAGCACTCTTCTCACAGGTAGAATGCCCCTTTTCTGATCATTTCTTCCTATCAGGCAGGCAGAGGGGGGAATTCATCCTGGGTGAGTGCTCCGACTACTGGACTAAAAGTTACAAAGGAACCATCACTGCCTCATGCTCCAGTGTTTCTTACAACTATGCCTTAGGTGCATAAGCTTGCTAATGCTGGGAGAGGGGTTCCAGGCTGTGGATTGCAAGCAGAGATAGGCATCTCTTTGCAGTCCAGACTGAAGCACCTAACTCTCTGAGAGGGACAGGGCTTACCTCTCACTGGCATATCTCATTGGCTATATAAGACAGCTCCCTGCCTAGCATGCTGGTGCTTGTGGATCCCTTTCTTAAGTGCCTATCTCTCCCCATGTATTGAATGGGACAGGGGTTGGCAACCTTCGGCACGTGGCCCTCCAGGGTAATCCGCTGGTGGGATGTGAGACATTTTGTTTACACTGACCGTCTGCAGGCATGGCCCCCCGCAGCTCCCAGTGGCCGTGGTTCACCATTCCCGGCCAATGGGAGCTGTGGGAAGCGGCATGGGCCTCAGGGTTGTGCTGGCTGCCGCTTCCCACAGTTCCCATTGGCTGGGAACAGAGAACTGCGGCCACTGGGAGCTGCCGGGGGCTGTGCCTGCAGACAGTCAACATCAGCAAAATGTCTCACAGTCTGGCAGTGGATTACCCTGTTGGGCTGCGTGCTGAAGGTTGCCGACCCATGGTATAGGAAGTCTAGGCACACAACACAGGCTTTGTGGATCTTGTTGTTTCTAGGTTCCTGAAGTTTAGGCACTGCAGTACTGAGAGCTACAACACCTAACTTCTTTTGTGGATCCAGGCTATAAATTACTTGCTTTATGCAAGTGAAGTAGGTGTATTGACTCTAAAAGGACTACTCATAAGCTTAAAGTTAAACACATGCTGTATAGGCCATAAATGGGGATAATAATACAGATGGGTTCTGAGTTTGAATTCTGTTTTGTTTGTGTTTTGCTTAGATACTATAGTAATGAACACTTCTTAGAAAAGACTATAAAGAATAATAAATATCTAATATCTTACCTTGTTCCATTATTTGTATATAGCTGGTTGAAATTTTTCAAACAAAATTTGTTTTCACTGAAAAATTGCCTGTTTTGGAAAATCAAGATTTTCTCAAAACACTGCAGATTTTAGAAAATTATTGTTTAAAGATATTTTTAATTACATTTTTAAATTATTTAAAATCAAAAACAGTACTGAAACCATCAATATGATTTCACACAAAAATTTAAACATGAAAAATGGATCAGTTTCAAACCCTTGAAATGGAAACAATCTTTAAATTTTGAATTTGTTTACCGTTTTTATTTTTTTTTTTCATTCAACTCTAGTTGTACATTAAAAACAATGAGGAGTCCTTGTGGCACCTTAGAGACTAACATTTATTTGGGCATAAGCATTGCGTTCTTATAATATCAGTAATTATTTGTTGAATTTACCGATTTTATCTAGCTACTTGATATTTATTTTCTTACATTTGTTCTTAATCAAGTACCTACAGTACTTAAGGTTAGAAAATACTTTTATTCCCAATTAATTCCATTCAAGCTTATGCTTTTTGGACTTAGTGGCAGCTTTTTTTTTTTGTTCCTGAACATTATCTTCCTAACACTGACAATATGTGTGTTGATTTTGCTTTGACTAGTTCCTGAGTCAATCAAGTATGATGTGCAATCATCTTTATCAACAGTCAGTCTTCTGTTTGTGCTTTTAGCCAAAAAATATAGCATGTATAGGCTGCTGTAACTATGCAAGATCAGTGCAGCTTGCTGTCATGCAGGCAGCATAACTATGTTGATACGTTCAGAAAATTTACAACAGGGTAGTGGTGACAATAGAAGTAATATCACAGCAGAGGTCTCACATGAAAGAGGCAAAATGGTCTTTCCGTTGTAAGTTAGCTCATGCACAGAATGGCAATATGGAATCAATTTACAACACTGAATAATCTTTCAGTAAAGAGGATTCCTGAAAACCACTGAAGGATTAAAATAAAAGATTGATGGGTTATCTCTTGTTGCACCAATTAGCAGGAGGGTAAGAGATAAGTCGTTTATCAGCAGTTCATTGTTAACTCATTGAGAAAGCTGGCACTGTTAGGCTAACGAATTACGTGATCTCGCATACTATATGCAACCAGAAGGATATTGTTTTGCATAAACCATGTAGTTAAATTATTTTTAGATAAATACCTATTTCTTCTCTACTGTATCTGATTGTGCAAAATGAAGGATCTTGAAAGTTCGCAGAGAAGATGGCAGATTTGAGAGAGGCCAAAAGGGTTTGATCTTTGTGTGTACTTGTAATTCATATTGAGGTCCTAAGCTGCAGCTGCTTCATAGCCTCCCTTCTCCCTCCACTGAGAGTGACTATGCAACAGGAGTCCTGACAGTATTTCACTAAGGATTTTTTACTTCAGTGAAAGCTTAAAAAAAAAAAAAAAAAGGCTGAATGGCTGCTTTGCTGACTGAGATTGTCTAGTTTCCTGAGTGCCTTTGTGACCAGAACTGAGCTGAGCTGCTGGGTTCAGGGTTGTTTACTTACAAATCAGCAAGTGACAAAGAGTCCTGTGGCACCTTATAGACTAACAGAAGTATTGGAGCACGAGCTTTTGTGGGTGAATACCCATTTCGTCAGAATGTGAAAACCATATTAAAGCAAGGCTAACAATAAGTGAGTAGCAGGAGTCTGCAGAGAGAGGAGTTAGGCAGAAGCACACACTCCTTTCTCACAGCCTGCTTTGAAGGTTTGGATCAGAGACTTGTTAACACTCTGGTGACCTGTCTAAACTTTTCCCACCACTGCTAAAACAGGTTCTGCTCCACCAATATAAGCAAGCTTGTGGTGGTGACCAATGGCTGCTGCCACCATTATATGGACCATGTCAATTTGCAATTCATGTTTTAAACCTATCATCTTTTTCACCTGAATTGTATGAGATGAAAAAAATGGGTCACAATCTGGCCCCTCTCCAGGTTCTGCATGCCACTCTTGTCATAAAAAGGCTGCAGTATCTCAGGAGCAAATTTTCCTTATTATAGGCATTGTTGTACAGAACCAGTGAACATGGCTATAGGCTTCCCTGCCCTCCCACATTGGCCCTGGAGTACAGGTGTGGCTAAGGATGGGAGTGGGAGGGACCATCGCACTCTGAGCTAGGACTATTTGGGGCCATAAAGCAGCCCATTGGCCATCATAAGGAGTCTGCTGTAAGTTAGAGCAGTTGCTCTGACTGCCCTAACCTAGAACAGGTGCTGTGCTGGTTCTGAACACAGGCAGAATCCATGTGGTACAAAGGTGTTTAATAGCCATATTTACCATCAGTTCCCCTTTTTTGGACTGCACATTCTGATGTTTCAGCAACCTGAAGTGTTAAAAAATCATGAATCGTGCTAAGAAAAAAAAAAAGAGATTTAAAATATCATAAAATTTAGGTCCCTTTTGTTTGCCTGCTGGGTTTTGAGTCTTTAGGTTGTATATTTTCAAGCTTTTGTCCAGAGCCATTCAGCCTGGAAACTTACTTTTTAAAAAAGTTGAGATTCTTATGTAATCACATGACTCCAGGAGCTGGAGCTTTAAGAAAATTACCAGATATCACAAGACTCAAGATAAAATTATAAGAGGTGGTAACACTGATTTTTCCTACATAAGACTCTAGTTCAATATGAATAATGTTATTTGTTGTTCATGGGGTCTTACATGTACATAGCATTTTACAAGTACTTAAAAGACAGAGGGACAAATGTAGATATCAGATACACTGGTGTATATCTGGATGACCTCTATAGACTTTAAAGGAATTATTCCAGATTTATATTGGAGCAACTGAGATCAGACTCTAGAGTTTATATTCTAAGTCACATAGTCAAATATGATATATGGATATGAGTCAACAGTGTACCTTTGTTGCCAAAAAGGCTAATGGCATATTGGGCTGCATTAGTAGAATTATTGCAAGCAAATCGAGGGAAGTGATTATTTCCCTCTATTCGGCACTGGTGATGCCACATCTGGAGTATTGCATCCAGTTTTGGTCCCCCCACTACAGAAAGGATGTGGACAAATTGGAGAGAGTCCAGCGGAGAGCAATGAAAATGGTTAGGAGGCTGGGGCACATGACTTATGAGGAAAGGCTGAGGGAACTAGGGTTATTTAGTCTGCAAAAGAGAATAGTGAGGGGGGATTTGATAGCGGCCTTCAACTACCTGAAGGGGGGTTCCAAAGAGGATGGAGCTAGGCTGTTCTCAGTGATGGCAGATAACAGATCAAGGAGCAATGGTCTCAAGTTGCAGTGAGGGAGGTCTAGGTTGGATATTAGGAAAAACTATTTCTCTAGGAGGGTGGTGAAGGACTGGAATGGGTTACCTAGGGAGGTGGTGGAATCTCCATCCTTAGAGGTTTTTAAGGCCCAGCTTGGCAAAGCCCTGGCTGGGATGATTTAAATGGGGTTGGTCCTGCTTTGAGCCAGGGGTTGGATTAGATGACCTCCTAAAGTCTCTTCCAACCCTAATCTTCTATGATTCTATGGGGAAAAAAGAAGGGAGAAGATGAGGGAGATTAACATTGGAAGTCTTCATTAAATATCTGTGTTTTAAGGAAGGATTTGAAGGCGGGATCTTAACAGACGAAGAAGTGAGACACTATTCCAAACTAATGGATGAATATGTTTATCTGTATTAATTATACAAGTATATTAAATGCATTGGTTACAGGCTTTAACTGCAAGCCTAATCTCTCTTTATACAGATGTTATTTACTAAACATGTTGCCCAGTCTGACAGAGAGGAAATGCAAGTACCTCTTTCATTTCCTAACACGCCCAGTTGGAGGGAGCAGCTCGTGGCTTGGCAGCTCTATCAGTTTCTGTTTCGGATTGCTTGGAGACAGAATGTGGATATGGGTGACTTCACTGAGTTTATGTAGATTTCATGAATGTGAAAACCATGTTCAAATAAATAGGCATATGGGATGCAATGTCCTGGGAATATCCCCTCCAGATTCCTGATGGAGACCGTGGGATCAGTAAAAAGAGGGTCCTGGAAACTCTGTCCCTGGTTTTGCTCATTGCTTGTGAGGAGAGGATTTTGGTAGTAGTTCTAGTCATTGCTGCATGAATTTTCACACAGGGCAGACAAACAATCCATCTCATAACTTACATACCTCATTACAGAGTTGTCAAGATTTAAGGAGCTCCTCATGAACTTGGGGCATAGCAGGGTGGAAGTAACAGAAGGTGGAAGTTGAGGATAACTTATCTTCCCACCCCTCCCTTCTACTGTGATTTCAGGACTGTGGTCACTCCCACACCTGTTTTGCCCTTTCCCCTGTAAACGTAGCCATTGGAGGCAATGGATACTGACTGTTGTCATGCAATTGAAATAACCTTTGTAACCCTGGTACATTTCAGGCAACTGGGACCATGAAAAAAGAGCAGTCTCAGAGTAGCACTGAGTTACCGGGAGGGCTGCTGCAGTGTGTTACTCATGATGCTCTAGTAAAATGAGGAGGAGGGAGTTACACACCAATGGGCTGGAAAGATCACTGTTCCCAGTATCCATCAAGCAGCTGGCTATGAGAGATGCTGGTTCACAGAAACAGCCAGAAAACTGGTTGTAAAACACCAGGCAAAAGTGGAAAAAATCTAATTGATTTTCCTCTCTCCCTCTCCCCCCACATTTAAAAAAACCCTAAATGGATACACATGTGCTCAGTGGTATGGTGAAGGCACCTTGTATGTATAAGGTATGTCTAAATGGCAATTGGACACCCGCAGCCGGCCCATGGCAGTTGACTTGGGCTCCCAGGGCTCAGGCTGTGGGGCTGTTTTATTGCAGCATAGACGTTTGGGCTCGGCCACAGTCTGAGCTCTGGGACCATCCCATCTTGTATTCTCACCTGGAATACTTCAGAATAAGTAGTGGAGTAGAGATAGCAGAGGAGCATGAACATTCAAAACATGTCCTTAGTGGAGAAATAATTGAATCTCTTTCTATCTAAATACACATTAAATGGATAGACCAGAAACATGTTGGATATTCAAAAATAAAAAATGGAAGAAAGGGAAAAAATGAGGTCATGCTCTAGTTCTGTTTGCAGTATAGATGGCATGGGGGTTCACTCTACTTGATTTTGATTTCTATATACTGACAACAGTTAGAACAGAACTTATGAGAATGCTCTTTTGGTGACTTAGTAAAGAAAACTTTTTTTTCCTTTTGTTAAAAGCAGCAGTGATGTGGTTTTGTGGTTAAGACATTGCACTGGAATATACTTCTGGCTCTGCCTCAGATTTCTTCTGTGACCTTGGGCAAATCATCTTAACTCTCTGTTCCTCAGTGTTACAGCTGTAAAATGGAAATAATAATTCTGCACTTATCTTTTTACCATTCTCTCTCTTTGTCTATTTAGCATTTAAGTCCTCAGAGCAGGGACTGTCTCTTTCTGGCCATGGGACAATGCCCATTAAAGTCAATAGAAAGACTCTAATTGAGTTCAGTGAGCACTGGATTAGACCTTCTGTGTACATGTACTGCATTTAGTACACTGCCGTCCTGATCTCAGTTGAGGTCTCTGGTTCCTACTGTAATATAAATAATGAAAACAGTCCAGAACATTGGGACTAAAGATGCAAAATTAGTAACAACAATTACTACCTTTGTTTTATCTCAACAATGTTTTTTTAAGTTTAAGAGCTAAATTGCAACTTCTACTTTTATGAGTGGACGAGCATGAGGACCCAACTGTATTGCTTTTATGGGTCCAAGATTCACATGGGGGGGGGGTATCCAATACAGGTCATTCAGTATTATTTGTACAGATTGATAAAACCAGACAAAATTAGCACCTATCCCAGACCCTAGCAACCCATAATTATTGAAAACCACTATCAAACATTAGGACAAAACCAGCAGCGATCTTCATCTTGAAGAGCAATCTACAGGGGCTAACTTTTATTTGTTTGTTTTTGTTATGAACAGAGTGCCAAATATTTTGACCTGATCCTCAGTCTAGTCATCAGATTGTCTGGCTTCTTGTAGTCATTGTCTTGTGGAGAAGATTTGAAGCTGGAGAGAGTAGCTAAAATCCTTGCCCCGATTAACAATTGCTTTTGCCAACATATCAATGTCCTTGCCATTTTCCCTCTTTGAGATTAAGGCCTTGTCTACACTGCCACTTTACAGAGCTGCAACTTTCTTGCTCAGGGGTGTGAAAAAACACCCTCCTGAGCACTGCAGGTTTCAGTGCTGTAAAGTGGCAGTGTAGACAGTGCCCCCAGCGCTGGGAGCCGTGCCCCTCATGGGGGTGGGATTTTTACAGTGTTGGGAGAGCTCTCTTCCAGTACTAGTGCCACGACTACACAGCCACATTAAAGCGCTGCTGCGGCAGCTCTGCCATGGTAGCGCTGCCGCAGCAGTGCTTTAACATTGCTCGTGAAGACATACCCATATATTTGTGCCTTCAAAATGAGTTACAGACACAAATCAGGGTAATCACAGCTCCCTTTACTTATCAGATTGAGGAAAGCAAACCTTGTAGATTTGTGCCTTACAATTAGATTGAGTGCAAATGTCACTTGTAAAATGGAGGTTGGCCTTCTGACAATTTACCTCTATATGTTAATAGCATATCTCATCAACAGTCAGCCTCATCAACGGCTATCTTATCTAGGGTTTTATACTGCCACCCATCTCTGCAGTATCTGAGCACCTTCCACCTCAAATCAATAACAACAGTAAAGACTCTGGTCACAGAGGACTTCATGGTGTCTCTGGCACTTCTCTCTTTTCACGGTAAAAATTCTGCTTTGTGGCAGGGTTTTGTTTTGGGTTGTTTTGGTAGGGGTTTAATGATAGAAGGGGATGGATATTTGGTTCCAAATCCTGGTCAGAGATTTTCCAAAATCTGAGGTTTTCATTTGGGCTCGTATCCACATAATTGACTATGACAACCTATTTGGGGCTTGTCCAGAATAAGAGTTAGTTAGTGTATGGCAACCTGAGGGTGAGGGTGGAAATCTATCCTGCGCTAGCTTATTGTGAATTAACTGTTCCTGTGGACCTTGATACCACGCACTAAAAATTCTTTTGTGCTCATCAACTTACTTCACTTTGAATAGCAGCACATCATTGCTCACTAGGGAACTTTTACTGCATGGTAGCAGGGTCCATATGGACAGTTAGTGTGCAGCAGGCTAGTGCACTGTAGATTCACAGCCCAGCTTGCCTTGTGCTACCTGTTCATCCAGACAAGCCATTACTGAGATTTAGGGACTGTGGGCTTGATCCTGCAAGGTGTTCATCCAGACAAGCAGTAAAGTATGTGCATAATGCCAGGAATACAAGTAGTCAATGAGACTACTAACATGATTTAAGTTAGACATGTTCTTAAGTGCATTGCTGGGACAGATGCTCAGCACCTTGCAGGAACAAGCTCTATGTAAAATCTATGTTTTGTGATAAAGTTCCTCCTCTACCTTGGTGGGTCCTGCACTTACTGGTGGATTTGCTCACTTCACAGATTCACCCTGTGGGTCAGGAAACAGTCCAGAGACCTTCCCCTCTGGTAGAAGCTATAGTCCAGGTCAATTCCTCCTGTGTTTGATCAGGAGTTGGGAGGTATGGGGGGAACCCAGGCCCGCCTTCTACTCTAGGTTCCACCCCAGGGCCCTGTGGACTGCAGCTGTTTAGAGTGCCTCCTGGTACAGTTGCACGACACCTACAACTCTCTGGGCTACTTCCCCAAGGCCTCCTCCCAACACCTTCTTTGTCCTCACCACTGGACCTTCCTCCTGATGTCTGATAACTCTTGTACTTCTCAGTCCTCCAGCAGTACACCTACTCACACTCAGCTTCTTGCACACCTCTTGCTCCCACTTCCTTTCCCCTAGCTCCCCCTGCTTGACTGGAGTGAGCCCTTTTATAGCATCAGAGGGCCCTTAATTAGTGTCAGGTGCTTAACTGCCTCACCTGACTCTTAGCAGGTTAATTGGAGTCAGGTGGTCTATTAGCCTGGAGCAGCCCCTGCTCTGGTCACTCAGGGAACAGAAAACTACTCATCCAGTGACCAGTATATCTCCCTTCTGCTACTCTGCTGTTCCCAACTGGTCTGGGTCTATCACAGTTTGTATTAAATTACTGCTAAAACTCAATGGCCCTAATCCTGATTTCACTTACACTGCTAAGTAACTCTCAGTGTAATACTACTGGCTTCAATAGTTACTGCTAGATATACCCTTTTCTAGGTAAATTTAGAATCAGGCCCAGAAATTGTTGAAATTTTCTGCCAGCAATCGCTCACTTAGTACCCAATAACTTAGTTGAATCTAAACAAAATGAATGTTGTATTTAAGAACCTGCATTCAATGTATTTCCTATATCTGGATATGGTAAATGAAGTGAAATGATGATTCTAACAAATCAAGACAATGTATTGTTTAAAGGAATCCTGAAAGACAAGTCAAATCTACTGCAAGAAAATGTACACTGTAGTTGTCTCATACCCAGTCCGGAGTTTACATTTCAATACTGAAACTGACGGGGAGGTTTTTCAAGGATATCAAACACCACATTGCAATATTTGTTTTGCTTGTGTTTGCTCGGTCCCATAATATCAACTGACAGTATCAACACAAAATTGTCCAGTTTTTATAGTGTTATTTATGCCATTCATTCTTGTTTTCTATATTGTTTTTCCTAAACTTATTCTTTTGCGATGATACATTTTCACTTAGTGACATTTAGACAGCCCTCAGTTTGAAAACAGTTCAATATGTAATTTCATTCAACTTAAAAATTAGTTCAATATTTCAAGCAGGGTTTTCTCTTGTTCTTGCTCATTTGTTTTCTATAATGAATTCAATACTTAAACTGATTTACATTTGAAAGCAATCCATATTCTAAGCTGATTTTGTTTTTAAAAATATAAATCTATTTAACTTTCAATGGTGACAAGGGCTCTTTCCCCGGGAATTTCAGTTCCTGCATTGAACATTTCCAGAGCAGGCAAAATACGTGATTTTTTATCTTAGACATGTATCATTTCCTAGTACAGCTGGTTGGATTATTTGTTATCAACAAAACATCTTACAAATTTAACCCTTTTTTGTGTTTCTGAATCATTCATGAACCAGCCATGATTTCTACAACCATATTTTTATTGATAACATTGTTCATCAAATAGATTATGCAAATAAAGTTTAGATATTATAGGCCTCCTCTGTCAGAGGGGCCTCTGAATTTATTTAGGAATGTTCCAGATGGGAGAATCCTGAGTGCTGCAATCCAAACTTGGAGACTACAACTCCCATGATGCCTTGCAGAAGAGAGAGCCATCTGCTTCCAGGGATGAGGAGAGCCTTGTTTTGGATTCAGAGGCAGCATGCAATGGGCTCCATTTTTGTGAGGAGCTGATATCCTAGTCAAGGGACTGGAGATTGCTTTGTGGAGCTCTCTCTAAGCCAGGAGGTGCTACTGAGAAACTGCTGGGACTTGACCAAGCAGGGAATCAAGAAGGCTATTGTAGAGGGATTCATTGGAACCAGGGGTGAGACAGTTGTGGTGACCGGAACTGACTGAGGTTAATATGCAATGAAGACAGCGAGAGTAACCACCACATTTGTTGTTTGGGAAAATGCTTTCAGGGGAACAGGGATAGCAAAGAGAATTTAAGAGGTTTCCCTCAGTCTTAGAAGAAATGAAGTGGTCTTATTGGCTAATCAGAATCCAGGGTTACTGACCTCTGGTTATAACATCTCTTGTCTTCAGAGAGGTCAAGAAACTTGAAATGATCCCAAGTTAGAATTGCTCTGCTCCTTGTTGCCTTGGCTCAGGCTGGACTATTTTACTGGACCAACAGAGTGATGTCCTGGTTTCAGGGTCTTCAAGTGTGCCCAAGCAAGCCTCTAGATCTCTGAAATATGATGAGGAGTGCATACTCAGAGGTGAGGTAAATGGTGCCAGTGTATATGGAAGTCAATTTTCATTTACTACTGTAAACTGCATTTGTTAATTGATTTATTGAAGAGCCACTGATTCAAAGTGGTTGTGACATTTTAATTAATCTCAGTCCTATATCATGTTTTCCTAAACTGTTAAGTAAAGGTGTGTTAACTGTAGTCTAAGAGTGTATTGCTTGTATATTGGTACTTTTGGGTTAGAGCCATTGCATAGATTAGCTCAGGTTTATTTCTAGAAGCTCCCAAGGCACGCCAGTGAGCATGTACAGGCCAAGCAAGGTGGAGGTGCTGCCAAGATTTATTTCCTTTACAAGTAAAAGGACTGCAGCAGATCAGTGGATAGAGGATTCCCACCTATCCAACATCACCACTGGGATACTTAGGATCTCCTTTACTGTCAACATCAGGCATCTGGGCACACAGGTGAATGTTGCCTGCTCCAAGTAACCCAGGAAGGAAATGAGGGGGTTATGCTATTTTTTCCCTAACAGTTTGCTTTGATAATTGGCCCTTTGCCCTTCATGGTGTATGTCTGGTCACCTGAATCACATGATGTTGCTTCTGTCCCTTGATTGGATGGCTGAATATTTTAAAACAAGAGAAAGTTGAATATTTAATGATTATCCAAAGGCACTTTGGCCCAGATACTCAAATACCCAGACATTTAGGAGTCCGTCTGCCTCTTTAGGTAAGTCTGCCATTTTAGGCACTACTGACATTTTCAAAACTGTCACTCAGCTGCCATCTAATCACAGAGTGCCTAAGTCTCTGCTAGTTGGCATTCAGAAAGCCACCTGAGCCCTGATGTTGCCCCAAAGCTAATGCACAGCTTGGAGCCCTCAGTCAAGTTGAAGCTCCAGAGGCCCTGAAGTGGGATTCTCAAATGAAGTGGCAGAATCTGTACTTCACCAGTGGGGCCCAATCCTGTAGGGGCATTCTCTGAGCATGCCTGAAACCTGATATCAGTCAGACACCATTGCAGAGGGCCAAATGCAGGCCACTGTTGAGGGGGAGGACAGCACCTACACAAAAGAAAGCCAGGTAAATGTAGGCAGAGCATGAGAGAGGTATTGAGTGTGAATAAGAAATAGAGAGAGAGATACATGGTTTTGGCTGCTAGGGCATGAGCTACCTAAGTGGCTGACCTGGCTGACGAGGAGAGGGACTGAGGATCCTGAGCAGAGGGAGGTATCTATCTGTGGTACATCAACCAGGCACCTAAGCCCCTTTACTCTTCCTGCCCCTCTCTTTGGCATTTTAGTCCTGGCTGGTTTAGGCAGCTCCCTGCTCACCTTACTGGATTCTAGGATCCCTTTCTTGGGCATCTAACTCTCCCCGTGCATTGTATGGGAAGCCTGGTTGCCTAGCTCAGGACTGAGGATTCCACCAGGGGGCAGGCTACCTAGGGGTCAGGTGTTGCAACACTAAGCTGTGCAACACCTAAGTCCCTTTGAGGATCTGGGCCTTTGTGACTGGCGGGTTGTGCCTAAAAGCTATGCACCTACTGACAGGAGTGCATAGATAAGAACTCATTACTGAAACACACAATATAAATATCTCTTCACATTATTTCATCTGGCTCAGGGGAACACTGATGGGGGAAAGGAGAGACAATGACCCCCTTTTGGGAATTGGGAGTTTGTCTGCAGAGTCTTTTGAGGTTGTGGTAAGGATGAGGGGTGAAGAAGAAAAAGTGAGTTATAAACAGTCTCCCTCCCCCACTGTCCTCAAAGTGACAGGCAGCAATGTATGGCTTCTTTGGTTACATACACTAGCAAGTCAGTTTAAAAATTAATCTAGGAGCTGTTTAGTATTCTCAGCTGAGTGATCAGAAAAGTTTAAATTGGTTGCTTGGCTATACATTTCTCCTGAAAAGGCAGCAGCTGAGTGTTGTCTTCTAAAGTTTAACTCGTTTGGCTGGGAGAAGTGAGTCATGGCTGTAAAGTCTGCCTTGGAAAGAAACATTTGTAATCTCCTGGCTGGATGGAAACAAATAAGGCCATCCTAGCAACTGCTGAAACCTGAACAACTAACAAGTTGGAAACACTAATACCAAATGGCAGGTGAATACTTGACAGTTAATCAGATGTGCCATTTAACATTATTTAAGTCAGTTTACCTCCATATAACTTGTATAGCTTGTCTATGTCATATTTTAAAGATGTCATTAAGCCTGTCCCAGCACAAGATATTGCTGATTCTGCAGTCCTTATGCAGTTAGGAGTCCCTCATGAACTCAGTTGATGAATCACACAGGATGTGATGTTACACCCCATATTCTTTATAGAAATATGATTATGATATGAATAGGGCATAACTAAGATGTACTTTATGCAAGATACCTCATGTAAGATATAATTGGAAAGGTTATGATTTACTGAATGTAATTATCCAATTTGTATGCATGTATCATTTCTGTATCTGAAATTAGGAGTATTGACTATGTAGCAATTACAACTGTATGTGTACTTTGGGAAACGTCCACCAGACAGTAAGCAATCAAACTTAATGGGCCATAAGAAAAAGACAATGAGTCTTTGAAGATGTGGGTCTCCCATCTGCCTCGAGTTCCTTCCTGTGGACATTGCAAATAAACCTGTTGCTTTGACACTGCCAGGTCAGATGATAAAATTACCTGATACAAAATACTATCTTGGACACTGCTAGTACTTCTCCTCTGTAGTGGGATGGGGATCAAACAAAGGTTTCCTGCCTGAGGTAAATCCTTTTTAAGGCTGGGAAGGGGGTTAATCTGGACTCTCCTCCATTGCCTACCCAAGAAAAAAGACTGCTGAAAGTACCTGAAGAGAAAAAGGAACTAATCTGACAAGAAAGGCAGGGGTGAGTCCAGGCTGAGACAGAGGTCCAGTCTGTAAGAAGAAATAACTGGAACTCTAAGCTACAGAAACTCAGCAACTTGCCTAAAACAACATTTAGGGTGAGAAATTATTTCTTGAAACCAGTCTCTTTAAGATCTTAAGCATAGTATGCATGTTTTGTTTTATGTGCTTGGTAATCTGCTTTGTTCTGTTTGCTATCCCTTATAATCACTTACAATCTGTCTTTTGTAGTTAATAAACCTATTTTTTGTTTATAACGTAACCCAGTTTGTGCAATCCATATCGGGGGAGGAGGGGCAAGAAGCTGTGCATATCTCTCCTATCATTGAGGGAGAGGATGAATTTTTTTGAGCTTGCTCTGTGCAGATCTTTCTATACAGCACAAGAAAATATACCTTTGGGTCTGCACTCCAAGGGAGGTGGGCACCTGAGTTCTGGGGCAAATCCCTGAAGCTGAGTCTTCCCAGAGCTGATCTCAGTGTCTGTGTCTTTCTGCAGCTGGGTGTAGCCCTACCTGTGTGTGTGCTAGAGGAGGCTTAAGAGACTGGCTCAGCAAAACAGGGTAAAGGGGGCTCAGGCTGGTGGAACAGGTGGGCTCAGTGGTATCCCAGTACATCAGGTGGCACCTTAAAGGGGGGCAACCCATCACACAGGGGATTACTCGTGGGTTGGGTTGTAATCGCCTGTGTGAAAATATTGTACAGGAACAGACTCCTGTGCTCCAGGTCTCAACACCATTTGGCTCAGTTGCCCTTGCATCTGAACAGAGGGGCAGCCAGGCCAAATCTCAGTGGAGTTGCAATACTGTGCACCAGATCACAATGCCACTCACAGGAATTTGGTTTGGCTGCCCTTCCTTCTGTAGAGACGGGCAGCCATGTCAAATTTCAGCGGTGTTGCAACCACACACCTGGATCGGCGCTCCAGACTACTCTGGATGGCGCCGTGCTGATTTAGTATTGGACCACTGCTTAAAATGAAGCCTGGGCATGCCTCCCTGCTCCCAGTTCCACAGCGTGTGGAACTTTGAGCAAGTGCCAAAACCTTTGGAGAAGGGTATTCGTCCCCCTGCCCTCAACTGCCCTAATTGGCACTACTGGTGTATACTACTGATTCTACAAGTTCTACTTGAATAGCCTTTACTCTCCGGTATAGTCTCTTTGAGTTCAATAGGACTACCCACATGAAAAAGGATTACTCAGTGTGTAAAGCTGCTGGGATTTGTCCCACATTCCCTATGAAACACTAAAATACTGATACACTGAAATACTCACCCACCATTCATGACGTTCATCTTCATTCAGCACTGGCCCAATCCTTCTTCCACTATGTGTGTGAGTTTTGCCATTGACTTCAATAGGAGCAGGATTGAGTCACGAAGTACATTAGCACCTACTTCAGTCCATCCCTATCCAGCAAATTACTAAAGCACAGCCATTTGCTGAATAAGATTAAGGTTAAGCATGTGCTTAAATGCTTTTCTAAATCAAGGCTTAAGCAAGCACCACTAAATAAATGAATTAGATTTGAGAACTGCATGGTGTCTGCATGGAAGATTATTTTTTCATATTTAATTTTTAAAAGGTTTCCATAGTAAAATGCCTCATTTATAAAAGGAAATAACAACTACTTGATGCTGCAGCTATTGATGTCAGTGGAAAAGCTTTTCCGCTGGCCTCAAATGGAGCAGCAGTAGGCCGTTAGTTATAATAAATACTTTATGGTTTCAACAGACTTATGTGATGTGGTCAAAACACATTAGTCAGTTTGCTGAAATGCTGTTTCTGATTACTGCAGAAGCAACAAATGTCTTTAATTTGATGCCTTGTCACTGTACAGAAAATTTATTTAAAAGGATGGGATCTTCTAGAAATCTACTAGAATTCTTTGAGGGGGTCAACAAGCATGTGGACAAGGGGGATCAAGTGGATATAGTGTACTTAGATTTTCAGAAAGCTTTTGACAAGGTCCCTCACCAAAGGCTCTTAAGCAAAGTAAGCTGTCATGGGATAAGAGGGAAGGTCCTCTCATGGATTGATAACTGGTTACAAGATAGGAAACAAAGGGTAGGAATAAATGGTCAGTTTTCAGAATGGAGAGAGGTAAATAGTGATGACCCCCAGGAGTCTGTACTGGGACCAGTGCTTTTCAACATATTCATAAATGATCTGGAAAAGTGGGTAAACAGTGAGGTGGCAAAGTTTCCAGATGATACAAAACTACTCAAGAAAGTTATGTCCCAAGCAGACTGCGAAGAGCTATAAAAGGATCTTATAAAACTGTATGACTGGGCAACAAAATGGCAGATGAAATTCAATGTTGATAAATGAAAAATAATTGGAAAACATAATCCCAATTATACAAAGATATGTTGGAATTGAAAAAGCTTCAGAAAAGGGCAAAAAAAATGAGGAGTGGCTTCCATATGAGGAGAGATTAGTAAGACTAGGGCTTTTCATCTTGGAAAAGAGACAACTGGGGGGGGGGGGATATGATTGAGGTTTATAAAATCATGACTGGTGTGGAGAAAGGAAGTAAGTGTTATTTACTACTTCTCATAACACACAAACTAGGGGTCACCAAATGAAATTAATAGGCAGCAGGTTTAAAACAAAGAAAAGGAAGTCTTTTTTCACACAACGCACAATCAACCTGTGGAACTCCTTGTCAGAGGATGTTATGAAGGCCAAGACTAACAGTGTTCAAAAAAGAACTAGATAAGTTCATGGAAGATAGGTCCATCAATGGCTACTATTAGCCAGGATGGGCAGGGATGGTGTCCCTAGTTTCTGTTTGGCAGAAGCTGGGAATGGGTGACAGGGAATGGACTACTTAATGTTTATTTGTTTTGTTCATTCCCTCTGGGGCACCTGGCATTGGTCACTGTCAGAAGACGGATACTGGGCTAGATGGACCTTTGGTTTGATCCAGTATGGCTGTTCTTATATTCTTATCTGAATTTCCTGAGAAAGCTAAACGTATATTTCAAAAATGGAGCAAGTCACAGCTAAAAGCAATCTCTCATCACAGTGTATTTTTGTATTTTCTTAATCCAAGAAAAAGGAGACATATACATTAGAGCTACACTAAGAGTTTCGGTTCATGTTCTAAGAGTGTGGCTTTCCCTGAATGCTTCCATTCTTCATCCCTCTCGGTGGAGGAAGCATTTTTAGTAAATACCACTTCCACACAGGAATATAGAAACCTAGAGAAATGGTGATTTTACTATTTTTTATTACAGTTTAAAAATCCTTTTAAAGATTTATCAATATATTTTATATCTTTTTTGGAGGGGGGGAGTTACTGTATAATGGCCAACATCAAAAGGGACTAGTGATTTTTTGGACACCCCAATTTTTGGGTGCTCAGCTTGAGACACCGTAAAGGTTTTTTTTCAGATAGTATTTAACACCCACCCTCTCAAAGGCAGACCCCCTTAACTTATCTGAAGTTGGACACAAGAACTGAGATTCCCAAACTTACTAATCACTCTTGAAAATGTTAACTAATTACTTTTTCTAAATGGATAATAACATTAAAAAGTGTCTACACTCTTAAATTCCAGAATCTTCTACACTCAGTTCTAGGCTCTTTCTTTTACTATCATAAAATAATGTATACTAGCAATGTAATGATACTATGAGAGAGAAACTCTCTGCAGTGCTGTGGGTGAATATGGTCACCTGACTTTAATTCCAAGAATTATGACTCCTTTCTGCCACTCGTCTGTAAGTTCATAGGTGTCTCCAACGTTGACTTCAATTGGACTATTCTCACATTTAGAGTTATGCACAGGTATACATGCTGTGCTGGATTGGGGCTAGGTTAGTAAAGGGAAGTAGCAAGATTGTGGTGTTGAGGCTATGGGGTTAGGATCTTAGTGGGTCTAGCACAAAAGGTATTGGATGGGCAACTTGGATTCTTACCCCACTTCTACTTTTGGCTTGCTGGGTGATGCTGGGAAGTCACTTCCTGTCTCTGTTTCCCCTCCTACATTTTGTCTATTTAGAATGTAAGCTCTTTGGGACAGAAACTTTCTTATTATGTGTCTGTACAGTAGCTAGCACAACAGGACCCTGATGTAAGTTGAGGTTTCTAAGTAATACACATAATAATAATAGAGGAAGAAGGGGAGAGAGACTAAGGAGGATGTAGATGGAGGGAAAGGTTGGCAAAAGGGAGGAAAGATAGAAAGATATCGGGGTAGGCAAAGAGAGTCTAGAAAGAGGGAGGGAGAGACTGTTGTGGCTGAGAAGACAAGAGATGGAGGAAGGGACTAAAAGAGCATAGGGAATAAGGGAGACCAAATAATGTGGGCAAAAGAAGGGATGAAGGTAAAGAGGTGAAGAAGGATGAACACTGAAAATGGAAGAGGAAAAGATAGATATACAATAGTAAGAAAAATTGAGCAAGGGGAAAAGAGAAGACAAAATAAGTGAGAGAAACAACTTTTAAAAATCCATTTAATAAATTTCAATGTAATGGTAAAATACACGTGCATAATACTCCTACACCAAAATTCAATATGAAGAAGGTATTTCCCTAAAGGAGTACACCTCCTTCCATCTCTGCCAGGGAAACTTCCATTCTGACTCATAAACTAGATTTCTGAGGAGTAATGTTTCCCCCTTTTTCCTTTGGAATACATCAGGTCATAGTGAAAAGCCCATATTTCCCTGGGGAAGATACCCCTGGGTGAGAACACAATGGTATGCCCCTGAAAAGGCTTACTTCATTCCCTCAATATTTTGTGGACTGTCCAAAAGATATTGTCCAGGCCACTTGCACCTGTCAGTGTGGACCTGTGGGTGGCAGGGTGGATTGTCAGAGAGCCTGCTCTGCACAGCTTCAAATGGTAATAAAATGAGAGCATTACTTCCTTGAAACATTGTCAAGTTTTTCCTTATTAGTGTAGCTCTCACTCCTCCTTTTTATTATTTTAGAGTTTGATTTGTTGATTTTAAATGTAGATTCCATTTTAGAGTTTGATTTGTTCCCTGGGAAGTTGCTAGAACTACTGAGGTGCTCCTTGTTACCTTCTTTTCATGGCTTGCTACTCATGTCAAAGTGCTAGCCTGAAATTTTTGCACTGAGCTTCTTGCCACATACAAATGCATCTGAAAACAATGTTTTAATTAAAATCTGCTTTTATGAGCCTACTGTTTCCATTTAATTTTGGTGGCAGCTGGCATTACTTGTGACACTGACAGTATGGGAGCAAGATGTCAGAGAAAGAAAATTGGTTGCTGTTCTTTTTTTATGCCAGTCTAACGCTCTGACAAATAAATCCACTGTTTAAAAATTAAAATATTAAACATTTACTGTTCCTCATCTGGCTGTTAAACAAGAACTAAAACAGGATATAAATGGGGTTTCAGTCTCCGATTTTGGATGTTAGTGCCACTAATCACAAATGTTATACTTTTCAGCTAAATGGCAGCTGTCAAGAATGTGCTCAAAATGTAATTTTTAACTAAGTTTTCATCTCACATACATTTCACAGGATTGATGTGTTGACAAAGGCTTCACACCCTGCAGATGTTCAGAACACTGCCTGAGGAAGTTGCCTGCACTGTACTGTACACAATTAATGTAGTTCACATTATTCACTGCCTGCCACAGTGGGGCCCAACCTGGTTGAGCCCTTTAAGCCCTACCACAATTTAAATAATAATGCTAATTTTTAGAAAACAAAGAGACAATCACCATGGTATCTAATCTGCAAATATATGTGATTGTGTGATTTTCTAGTTAGTAAGGGATGGAGTCTACATTTAAACAATTGTGAAAAACAACATAATTTAACTGTATCCCTCCCTTCTAAATAGCATTATTACTGAAATTGAATGGCCTAATCTAGTTACACTGCAAGGAGGCAGTACAGAGCTTTATGCCTACATATACATTTTTTCCCAGTTGCATTGTTCTTGTTGTGGAGTCTGATTTGTATTACCTCCACAAAGCTATTTCTTGTAATGGAACCATATGGTACTGTGATTTCTTGACAGCCATTATTAGCCAGTCAAACGGGGGTTGCAAAATTACTTTATGGTGCCCCTCTCCCACAATAAGCAACAACTTACAGTCACTATGAAAACCCCTCTGCTTTGCTTGGGCCTCTACTCAGAATGTCCGGGGTTTTTACCTACAGAATGTCCAAACTTTTTAGCTACCACAAAGAAACCACATCAAATTCCCTCTCACTCGAGCGGACAGCAAAACTCAAAAATGTGTACAAAAGAGAAGGAAATAAACACTAAACATAAACACATGGGACTGTACAACTGCGGAGGGGGGAAAAAACTATTGCTCCTTTTAGTATTATGTTTTAAAAACCAACAACTTGTGATTCTTTCCCCACTTTCTGAGTTGATTTTGCTCTTGGAGGATAGAAGGGAAGATGATTTGGGAAAGGAGGAAACAAAGACAAAGAAGGGCCGGAAACTGAAACTGTGAAATGTGATGGACAGGAATGCCCATAGTATGCCAAATGACACTCAGTTCCAGATATCATTCTCCATCAGTGCAACCTCTACTACCACCACCATGTCCCAGTGCCTGGAAGAAATATGGATGGTGAATTAGATGTATAAAATGTAACTGGCTCAATAGGAAGTAGGAAACACTGAAAATCTAGCTCAAACACTGATCTTGCTATCAACAAAGGGCATCTATCCAATGACCCATTGTCAAATTTGTTAAATGTCTTGGGGTCACATTTAAATCCAGACTGGTCCTAGACACACAGATGGCCACAGTGGGAAGAAATACTTTCAAATTCAGTCTCTTCCCTCTCCACCCCACCCCAAAAAACTTACACCCATTAAAGATACAAAACAAAAAACCCTCCTCTCTGGGTTTAAGGAGTTATCTAATCACTGACATATGCAGAACAAGCCCAGATGTGCATTTTTGCTTTTTGGCTCATCAGTACAGGGAAAGACAATGGAGCAAATAATTAAGCAATCAATTTGCAAACACCTAGAAGATAATAAGGTGATAAAGAACAGTCAGCATGGAAGAAATCGGGTCAAACCAACCTAATAGCTGACTTTGACAGCATAACAAGTCTTGTGGATGAGGGGAAGTGGTAGATGTGGTATATCTTGACTTTAGTATGGCTTTTGATACTGTCTCGTATGACCTTCTCATAAACAAACTAGGAAAATACAACCTAGATGGAGCTACTATAAGGTGGGTGCATAACTAGTTGGAAAACTGTTCCCAGAGAGTATTTATCAGTGGTTCACAATCAAGAGGAAAAGGAATGTTGAGTGGGGTCCCCCAGGGATCAGTTCTGGGTCCGGTTCTGTTCAATACCTTCATCAATGATTTAGATAATGACATAGAGAGAACACTTATAATTTTGCAGATGGTACCAAGCTGGGAGGGGTTGCAAATGCTTTGGAGAATAGGATTAAAATTTAAAATGATCTGGACAAACTGGAGAAATAGCCTGAAGTAAATAGGATGAGATTCAATAAAGACAAATGCAAAGCACACCAATTAGGAGGGAACAATCAGTTGCATACATACAAAATGGGGAATAACTGCCTAGGAAGGAGTACTGCAGAAAGGAATCGGGGATCATAGTGGATCACAATATGAGTCAACAATGTAACACTGTTGCAAAAAAAAAGCAAACATCATTCTGGGATGTAGTAGCAGGAGTATTGTAAGCAAGACACAAGAAGTAATTCTTCCGCTCTATTCCTCGCTGATTAGTCCTCAGCTGGAGTATTGTGTCCAGTTCTAGGTGCCACATTTCTGGAAAAATGTGGACAGATTGGAGAAAGTCCAGAGAAGAACACCAAAAATGATTAAAGGTGTTCAGAAAATGTGACTTATGAGTAAGGCTAAGATTTTGTCATGGATATTTTTAGTAAAAATCACAGACAGGTCACAGGCAATAATGGAAAATTCACAGAAGCCAGTGACCTGTGCTTGACTTTTACTAAAAATATCCATGGCAAAATGGGGAGCCTGGGCAGCTGCAGATGGCTGGGAGCTCCAGGGTCCCCCTCTGCTGGCATCTCTGAGCTGCGGGGGTTCCCCCTGCTTCCCGTGGTGGCTGGGAGTGGACGTGGTCCCCCCTGCCATCCAAAAAGGTGAGAGTTGTGGGGATACCCCCTACCGCCCCTGGTAGCCTAGAGCTGTGGGGGTGCACCTGGTGGGAACCCTGAAACTTCCAGCCAGTGCTAGCTGAAGTCACAGAGGTCTTTGACAGTCATGGATTTCTGACTTCCGTGATCTCCAAGAGTAAATTTCAGTCTTAGAAGAGAACGCTAAGAGGGGACATGATAGTTTTCAAATACATAAAAGGTTATTTCAAGGAGGAGGGAGAAAAATTGTTCTCGTTAACCTCTCAGGATAGGACAAGAAGCAATGGGCTTAAATTGCAACAAGGTTTAAGTTGGACACTAGGAAAAACTTCCTAACTGTCAGGATAGTTAAACACTGGAATAAATTGCCTAGGGAGGTTGTGGAATCTACATCATTGGAGATTTTTTAGAGCAAGTTTGACAAACACCTGTCAGAGATGGTCTAGATAATACTTAGTCCTACCAGACTACATATCCCAGCATACTACTTGGTAAGGTTATAGTTCAGAGATCAAAGTAATTGTCTCAAGGAATTGAAATCCCCAAGTTCCTACCACACCCTTTCTCCTGTGGGAAACCTCATCTACACAGAAAGCATTTGGCTAAGTCATAGGTTCTCCAGCTTTAGCTTGTCATGTTGTTATACAAACAAACATGAAAAACGGGGTTGGGGGGTATTTACTTTAAAATAACATGTATACATTCATTGCCAACCTCTCTCTTAGTTATATAACATATTATTATTAGATAATGTCACTGTTTATATCAGGTTCACCAATTCAAGCATTCCAAAATCATAATTCAGGCCCTCCATATCATGAAATTGGCTTACAAATCATGAGATATTAACAAGTAATAAATGTTGGGTTCTTTTTTATTTGCCTTCTAGTTTCTGATGCTTTAGGGTATTTTTCAGGTTTTTCTCTGTAACCATAAGAGCTAGAACCTGTTTTTTTATTTAAATGAAAGCTAAGTTTATCTCATAATCACATGGCTCCAAGAGCTAAGGCTTTAAGAAAAACACCACCTATGGCGAGATTCGTGATAAAATGTAAGAGTTGGCAATACTGTTTTATTCAAAGAAAGGGAAGATAGCTTCCAAAAAGTTCACAACATCAATTCATAGGAACAAAAGTTCAAACTTGGGCCTGAAAGAAATCTCACTGTAAACTTTCTTGAATGGGGCATCTGCACTGCACCCAGAGACACACAAGAGCAAAATTCATCATGCATTTCGTTCTTATCCTGCTGTGTACTTGTTTGATGACTAAAAAATAATAGCAGTCCAAGAAATAGCAAAAGATTAATCAGAAGCAATATGGTGCATATAATATGGTTATTGTTGTTGCTCTGCATGCTGAGCAATGGAGGGGCTTGTTCTGACCTAGCACAATGGAATGGGGTGAGAATCAGTAATTGCTTCTACTGTGATGTCTCTTGTGTATACACTGTGCTGCTGTGGCATTTCCATTTCTAGTACCCCACAAATCAGGTCATTGAGCAATGGTAATTTTTCAGGACATCGTATTCTTTGGAGTAAGCTGCAATTCAAAATTCTAGCCTCATTCTCTAGATAATAAGAAAATTCATATTAGTAGGGAGAGAAATATATTAGTATTCTGAGTGGCTTTGTGTAGAATGACTAATCCGCTTTAGCAGGTACTTTTATGATTTTGGGATAGCAGCACATATCTTAAATATGTCTTTCTGCAGAAAACAAAATTGTTGTAGACCTCCAGCTGCTGTGTTCTTTTAGTTACTTGAGCCTATTTAAGTTCTAAGCTTATGCTGAAATATAATTGTTCACAGAAATTAAGTTTTAATTAGGATTTACTGTCTTTTGTGAGAAGATTGGCTGATTTCTTTTTAATAAAATTCATTCAGCAGATATTGTCTGTCTAAACAAACATTCCAGGATGATATCTGTGTGACTTCCTTGCCTTTCTAGAGGGGACTGTGTTATGATGTCATGAATTACTTAAATAGCTGCTGCTTCTTGAAATCTAAATTCAGATGCTATTTGGATCAGAATGGCAATTTGCAGAATGTCATTTGGATCAGCTTACAAGGAAATGTAAATTATACTACAATGCAACTGTTCACATGCTTTTTTTAGCAATGTAAAAGACTGAAGAGAAATCATCAAAGAGAGGGCTAATTACAATCAAATTAAATGACTAGTTTAGAATTGTGAAGCAGAACTATGGAAAACTG
Source organism: Malaclemys terrapin pileata (assembly GCF_027887155.1). Taxonomy (NCBI): domain Eukaryota; kingdom Metazoa; phylum Chordata; order Testudines; family Emydidae; genus Malaclemys; species Malaclemys terrapin. The sequence continues at coordinate 75,267,430 of NC_071505.1, forward strand.
GCTGATCTGTCTTGGTGGTGATAGTTTTTTATCTCTGAGTGTGTATTAACCAGGCATATCATTGTGGAAGCAGAGAAAGAACTGACAGGAAGAAGATTGCAATGCATGACAGTTTGTTAGCAAGAGTCAGGCTAACTGTAACCCTAATAACGCGAGATTTGTAGAAGCGAGGATTGTGTGAGGCGAGTGGGAAAGAACTGTGTGAGAAGTTGTTGCGACCTTGTGTAGATAATGTGTAGATAAATGGAATGTAGACTAAGAGTCTGCATAAGTGAGAAAAACAAGATATCCGAATGACCAATGTATAAACAAAATGCAGCTGTTGCTTATTATTGTCTGTAACAAAAGGTATAAATGCTTGCTGTAATTGTTTACCTGTTGAGAGACCTGCCTAGGAGGGGGAGACCCTGTGTCCTAGTGCACTCTCTCCCTCTACGCAATTGATAGAGAGAGAATAAAGTATCTGACTTTGCTGTACCCAACCAAAAGAGTGAGAACTGTGTTATTCTCCGACATCTTGAATATTCCTACATCCTGATTGGTGAACCAAACACAGGCTGGAGAGAATAATACTTGCCTTTGCAATCTGTGAAGGAAGTGGTTTGGCTGAAAAAGAAAGGAAAGTCGTTTATGTGGTATCAGGTGTGCATTACCTGCAAAGTATAGATCCTTAAATTCAGACTTTGTCAGTTGCCAGAGCCAGCCCAATGAGATAGCTGAGAGTTTGAAGGACATTCTGGGTATTGCCAGACAAATGAGCACTTCAGGCAAATCTTTTCAGTATAGTTTGCAAGCCAGAACGGTGGAAGTAATTAGCCTGCTCTTCCTGATCCATTTTCCCGTATAACTTTTGAATGGTTACACATCCAAAGCTTTTCTTTCTTTAATTTTCTCTTCTAGTACATTTTCATATATCTACAAGGGAGTTTTACACCAAAGGGAATGTGTGGTTACAAAAGAAGGTTAACTCAAAGCAAATTTGAGAAATGAAAAATACAAACAGATACATATGGACAAGGATCCTGGTAAACATCAGCAACCAAAGAGAAAAACTTTAAAAGGATATACACTAAACAACCACCTCTCTTTCTTTTAGAGATGCCAGTGTCAATAGTCTTGGTGTTACTTCATATCACAACACTACAGAATGAATACACAAAGTTACAGCTGGTAACTTTCAGGTTGGCGTTGCATATGCCTTTTTTCCCCCCAAACATCAACCACAAGGCTTATTCTTCTGCCCTAAATTTATTTTTGTAATTTGAAGTATCAACTCTTTGGGAGACTGTGTTTCCAGGTAGGAGCTAAGGTTACATTGGTAACAAGTAATGAATGATTTGTTTAAGTCAAAATTGTAAACTGAGGTTCTCCTTTTCCACTTTGACATTGGATGTATGACTCCCACCAAGCAAAAATTTTAAGTGGATTTCTCTTCATGTTTCCCATGGCTTCTTTTCACAGATAAATAACCAAGCTTAGAAATCTGCATAACACTTCTGCCTATAACAGTTCAGTGAAAAGGGAACAAAACTCTCAGTTGTTTGGGGACAATTATTAGCACAGAAGAGTGATCCATGTCTTACCTAACATGAGCATTTGTGGTTATTATTTATTATTATTCTTATTATTGTTTTTCCCTTATACTACACCACTATGAGAAGAGGAAAAAACTATATTTGAAAATTAGACATATCCTTAGTCATGCTTACACCTCCTGAAAGAGAAAATTGAACAGCCAGCATTGCTGGTAGCTCAAAGGTAATTTTTCAAACAGTGGTTTCTTATTCTTGCTTATAACCCAACGTGGGCTTGAAATTACCCAACTTGCTCCCTTATAACACTTTTTTGCATTCATTGCATGTGGAGTCTGATTTATTCCTGTAGAGTTTTTTCATAAGCATTGGGCTGCCTTTATTGATTTAAAAATAAATAAGTAAATGAATAAATAATATTCAAGCATTTCTTTTGAGGGAAAGAAAGAGAGAATTATATGGACTTTGCAGACAATGCTAAGTTTTTGTCTCACCCACCTTGAGTGTCCTTTTAACTTTCAGGTAATTACTGACTTTGAACTACAGTCTCCCTTCTGCTACACACAATAGATTTCAGCAAAAAAGTGGTCATTGATTCAGAAAGGGGCCTGAAGTATCGTACTTATTGAGTGGAATGTCCTGACTAGGCTGCCTGATTCCTCACTACACCTCTTGAGCATTGAAAGCCCCTCAGTGTGAGCACCACACAATTTGAGATTTGGAGATGGGAATTGTTAGAACTGGGATAGCTGCTCTATATGCCATATATGGACGGTACTCAGATCAGAATAAATATCAAGGATGGAAACCAGACATCTATGTGGAAATTAATACTGCTCTTAGCTGCATGATTACCACTATGACTTCTGTCGCCTCTCCTTCTTCTTGTCCACCATATAGAGGGGTAGTGGAATGGTGGTGAGAGAGGCAGTGTCAGCTCTGCTCGTGAATGAACCATGATGTAGGGAGTAGTGGGTGTCGGGGGTCCATGGGTTGCATGGATTGAAGAAGGCACAACTCCCTGTGAAAGCTCCCACCTGTTGGGGGAGAATGTGGTAGGAGCCCCATGAAGTGAATCTCATGGAGTTTTTTTAAGCACTTAAACAACAGATTACCACTTACGAGCGCATTGTCCACAGCAGGGGAGATTGCAGCCGTACAGTCTTTTCATCTTTGATTACAGCAAAGTATTTTCTGTATGAAATTCCACCATTTTTTTCCCCCTCAGATTTACCTATGGTTCTTATACTATACAGCACATACATATTTCAGAAAAGCATTTCTGCACATACATCTAAGATCAGTACAGGGGATCCAGCTAGATTCTCCTCCATATAAATGAAGCAGTTGTTAACAGGGAGTCTTTTTTCTGGCTATGCCGAAAGAAGGACAGGAGACATTTAATGGATTTAATCAGGCCGCAACTTTATTATTAGATGGTCTGGGATTACCCGGCAGATAACAGTGTACAGTGCAGGTAACCCCATGTTTATTCCGTAATTACCTGGGAGGCTTTTATCAGCTCCCATTCTTTTTCCTTCCAGGTCCCTCCAGCAAATCCATTGCCAGGAGCTTACCATCCACCCGCCTTTGTAGGAGGGTTAAGGTGGGCTGTAAGAATGGAGGATTGGGTCCCTGCCGTATCAATCATAGGAGTCCCCAACCACCCCCCATTTGTTCTTTTAAGGAACACCTCTTTTTAAGTCCTTTTCCAAGCCATTTATCTGGTCACTGTATACCTCTCCTATGGAGTACCTGCACTGAACATCCGCCCTACACTTTGCGACATACAGCCTACCCCTCGTCAAGCCATGCATGAACAGAGCCCTTCCTGAACCCACTGTGGGGAAGGTGAAAAAAACCCAACTGCACCCAAGCCAATATGGTGGTAGGGGGGGAAATTCTTTCCCAGCCCCCCCCCCCCCCAAAAGAAAGGGCGGCTAGTATAATGCCCACAGCAGGTGTTGACCAAACCTGGTATTTTACCACCTAAGGGGGAGGAAGGGTGGGTCTTGATTCAGCCTGCTCCATGTAAAAGGGAGGCTTCAGGGCAGGGCTGCCCCTTTTAAACCCTGCATTCCTTGGGGATGAGTCAGGGACCAGGCTGACCCTTTTTGCAGCAGCTTTCATCTCCCCTCCCCCACAGCCATAAAGCACTCTTCCCTTCATTTGGCTAGCCAGCCAAATACACCCTCACTTAAAGATTCAGGGCAGTCATTAGCAGTGGTCCTTGGTCTGCTAGAGCTTAGATTTCTTAATTTTCAAGGGATGCTTCCAATTCTATCTTCTCTTTCAGCTTTTGGGAGAAGGCAGGCTGAGTTTGGAAGGGATTAGTGGATGTTCTCTTATGTATGGGAAGTTCTTTGTATTAATATTGTGTTATGTATTTTAATTAGAGAGGCACTCATAGCATAGATTGGGCGTCCAATGGTATTTTTAAAATATAATAAAATTAATAAATAAATGTACAACTTAATTTTGCCTTGTTTATTTCAGTTTTCCGCCCAAAACTATATGGATGAGTTATCTTTTCAGGAAACAAACCAAAGTAAAAGGAAATAAGGCACTTGTCTCAACAAAATTAAGTTCATTGTTCATAGATTCCTTTGGAGACTATTTCATTGTAAAGATTTATGCAAATATTTCTGTCCTTCTGTAGGGCACACCCAAACTAGGATGATATATTTTTTAAAAATAGCATGATGTGTTTGATGCTGGATTTCTGCCAGCTCTCAGTGTGGATTATGGTTACAGATCTGTTTTGACCATTACGCAGCAAATAGTAACATCTGGAAATTTGAAGTTCAAAGGTCATTTTCCTCATAAAGCTGAACAAGTATGATTCATAACAACCTGATTTTGACCTTCAATTTAACAGAGTCCTGCTGCTGCAAACATTGCATTGTAAAATATGTCTGTTTTTTTTCTTTGACTTGGTTTTATTTTGTTTTAGTTGTATTATTTAAACAGCTGATATAGAATGGGAAATCTACAAATGTTCCTTCCCTGCGTGTAAATGTAAAAGGTAGATTGTTGTGTCTTGCACACTAGGACAAGATATGATACGCTCTGTGTTGTAAAAAGGAAAAAAAGTTCCTGTCATTTATGGTAGCTTAAAGTCCCCTTGACTAGTTGCAAATTACTAATATTCTGGAATTATTTTTGTCTCTTTATATATCATCTCACCACAGCATATAAGCACTACTTAGAGTTTATATTTTCCTGGGGCTTACATACTGTGCTGATGGGCAGCACTATAAAACCCAAATTTGCATTTGTTAATGCAGGGACTTTGATTATACCCTGGGAACATAAAGGATATGTACAGAAGTAAATCCTCTCTTTCTCTACACAGCTGGGTTAGCTCTGTGCAGATCCTGTCTGTGTGCTCAGTGCACTCTCCACTCCCAGAAACAAGGATTCAAGAGTTTGGAAGTGTAGCATGGCTTTGCCTCCACATAGCCCTCCAGCACACCAGCCTCCACAGAAGGGCTGAAAAGTAGCAAACTTCTCTCTCTACCCCCAGTAGCAAGAGGGAATCAAAGGAGCAATTGTTTCTTTCTAACACACAAAGCTTTTGAGAGTCTTTTCTTATGTGATACAGGTATACACCTTCCCTTTCACAGAGCTGGGCCAAAAGGCTCAATCTAACCCAGCGGTTCCCAAACTTGGTTAGCATCTTGTTCAGGGTAAGCCCCTGGCGGGCCCCGAAACGCTTTGTTTAACTGAGCGTCTCCAGGTATGGCTGCTTGCAGCTCCCAGTGGCCGCTGTTTGCCTTTCCCGGCCAATGGAAACTGCGGGAAGTGGTGGCCCGGCCCCGGGTAACTCCCAGGGTAACTCCTTTCTCTTCATGTGCCGATATATTTATGCCTGTATCTGTAATTTTCACTCCATGCATCTGAAGAAGTGGGTTTTTTTACCCATGAAAGCTTATGCCCAAATAAATCTGTTAGTCTTTAAGGTGCCACCAGACTCCTTGTAGTTAATATAATAATGTTCACTTAAAAGCTCTTCCTCACACATTAGCACTTATGTCGGCAAAACTTTCGTCGCTCGGGTGTGTGAAAAAAACACACTCCAAGCAACGTAAGTTTTGCTGGCATAAGCGCTCATGTGCACAGCGCTTTGTCGGCAGGAGACACTCTCCCGCAGACATCGCTACCATCGCTTGTTGAGCTGGTTTTATTATGTCGAGAGGAGAGCTCTCTCCTGTCAGCATAATGCGGCTTCATGAGTGCTCTTCCAGCAGCACAGATTATCAGTACAGCTGTGCTATAACAAAGTTGTTATAGATACACACAAGAATCCAAAACTTCTACTTCCTTAGCCTTTGAACTTCTGTTTTATAATTCAGATGGCTAAAGTGATTTACCAAAGAAGCAAAACAAAACATAACAAAACAAAACCATGGAAAAATAAAAATTGGTTGCTGCAATGCCAAGATTCAACCCAGATTCCATTTCTTTTAAAAAGTTGTTGAATGACAAAACCCGTGGGAAGAGGCCTTTAGCAGTGCTGATTTAACTGTGATTATATTGCTGTTATAATAAAAAAGACAATTTCATTTGGTAAGTCTGACAATATGTTTTTCAATGCGTTATAAAATCTCTCTCTTTTATCGTATACCTTCCATAGCTGAAAAGAGTGTGATGTGATTAATGAATAGCCATCTATCTTTTTTTAACAAGTACCAGGTGCCTGTCAGTTAACATTTGTCAGTTTTCTATCATTACCTGTGAACAAATGTTTCTAGTTAAATAAAACAGGAGGCCTGGGGACTATGAAAGGGTGAGTCTGTACCTTGGACATTGTCAGCTTCATTTGTTATTTTAAAGCGAAATGTCTGGACTACTTAAGATCAGAAACCTGCTATTATACCATACAACCTACTTAGCCTAATCTTTTATGCCCCGACTGTAAAGATTGTCATCACTAAACATATGAAAATGGTGCAAGACATAACCAATCAGTCATATTAAATGACCAATTTTTTGTCACTAGAAAATAGGATATTGTGATAAATAAATCACACTGGCAGCCTATGCACCTTTCATTCAAATCTATTTTATAGATCAACCAGTGTTTTAATAATCACTCAAGAAATTGCTATCATTGTGTAGGTGAGTAACTTAACTCAATGTACACTCAGTCCAAGTGTTCATTTATTGTTAAAGACTAATTTCATTCCTATATTCCTTCACCTACTGATTTTCTAACCATGAAAGAGAATTAGTAGAATACAGGGACTATGTATTTTGTCATACAGAGTGAAAACGAAGAATACAAGGGGGACCCCATTAGCAAATGTTTCTTAGTTTATTTTTAATTACATCCATTTTTAGTTCATTGCACAGCAGGATGATCAATGAGGCTGTATGTTTGTCTTCCTACCTAACTGTAAAAGTCATGGGGTTGCTTGAGCCCCTACCCATCTTACTTCCCCCTTCTAGTTTAAAATGTAAGTTCCATTCTATTTTTATTCAGGTAGAGGAATTGACTTTACTTATAACAAAGTGCTTGTATTTTGTGGGTACCTTGGAATGACGTAACTTTTTTCATTTTATTTTCCTTGAGTCTTTGTTCATCATTTTCTTAGAGCTTATTTGCTAGTATAAAACCTGTAACTGTTGAAACACAAAACATAATGAATGAAATGAAAACAAATGATCTGTGATCTCTAAGGAGAAAGAAAAGATCTTTATGAAAGCGGGGGAATGATCCCGCTATTGTGGGGAGCTTTCCTGGCTTCTGCACTACCCTGGTGAAGTGGGCTAGCGAAAGGATCTGAGTCCTCGCTCCCACTTCCTTTACCCAGAGGCCTCCCTGCCCTTGAGGTCTCCCCTTCCACTCTCCTGTCTGGCAGAGTCCTCATAACCCTGACAAGGCTGGGCCCAGGATTCATGGGGGTCTCAACCCCCAACCCTGCTGTGTTCACCCAGGACCGGGGCTAGGGTGTCCCCACTCCGGGGTACTCTCTCTGCACTGGGCACCTCCCTGACCCACTGATCATTTCATACAATTTAAAGCAAATACAAGTAGTTTAATTAACAATTAATTTAAAAAAAGAATAAGGAAAAATGGGAAAGGTTAAAGGAAAACACATCACCCTGCTCTGTGGCAGGGAACATCACAAACAGTCTCTCTGGAACGTCAGGGCAGTTCACAGTCTGTTCCTTGTAGGTCCCAGGCTCCTTCTCAGGCCCTGGCTCCGGACTGCTCCAGCCCCAGCTCCAGCTCCAGCTCCAGCTCCACTTGGCCTCAGCACGGCTGCTGCTGCTGCTGCTGCTCTGCCTTCAGCTCCCTGGGCTGCTTCTCTGGCCCCTCTGGCTCTGGTTGCTACAGCTCTGCCCCCAGGGCAGGTCTGCTCTCTCTGGGCTGTGCTCTGGCTTTGGGGCTGCAGCTCTGCTTCCAGCAGCTTAGCTCGGGCCCCTGCTCTCTCCTTAGCTCAGCCCCACTCTGTCTGACTCAGGCCATTCCAGTTTACATGGAGGACGGGACCCCCCCTGGCCTCCTGACTCTCTGATTAGCCTGCCCGCCCTGTCAATCAGGCTGATCTGGAGCATTGGCCTCTCCCCATTGTTCCCGGGGACTGTCAGTCTCAGGCTCCTGATTTCCCATCGACCCTTCCCCTTTTAGTGCTGGGAACTAGCCAACCAAAACACCCCACTGAGTGTTAGTAAGGGGGCAACAGTCCCCTGACATTTAGTCAGGAATATTCCACACAAGCATTGTAGGAACACACGGACAATACAGGGGGAATTTAAGAGTTGATTATGGCAATATTTAATCTTATGCAAAACTATAAGCCAAATTCTGCCCTCACTTACACCCCTGAAGTCAGCTGGTTTGCAGGGATGTAATTACGGCAGGATTTGGTCCATCATTTTGATGGCTCATCAGTGTTTTCCTTAAGAGAAAAACAAAACATCCAACAGTTTTAATAACAAAAGTATTAAGAATACACTTCATTATATCTAGCTTAATTGGAGACTATTGGAAGTGGAAAGTGAGTATGGAAGATTTAAAAGATCTGTGAAAATATGTTTTACTTAAAAATAAGAGCAACAAGCATTTCCTATGATGAGTCATATTTAGAATTGTGTTCTTCTCAACTAATCATACACTAGCTGATAAATATTTTAATATTCGGAATACAACACCATCTTTATCAGATTTAATAATGGATCCCTAATCCCAGGTTGATGCCTCTAGACACTACTGCCATACAAACAATATTTGTTCCATTTCATTATTTCCTCCTGATAGCAACACTCAGGAACTCTTTGACTTCTGCAGGAGCTGCTTGGTGCTCAGCTCTTCTCAGAATCAAGCCACTTATTTAAGTACCTAAATATGGATTTAGGCTCCTAACTACAGACACTTATTAAAAATCTTGCCCTACTTTTTCACTAACAATGTCTCAGGTTGTTAGTCGATAAGTGGACAAGGCCCTTGCCAATACAGTTTGTCCCCAAAGCTGATATCTGTATTATGTGTATCTGATGCTGGCTGAAGGGGGTATCATATGAACCAGTGAATGAAAATTCATGCTACAGTAGTGGTATTGAGTGTAGACAAATGCAACACTTTGTTGGACTCCACCTAGCCAGGCTTGGGCAATTAGTTTGGCTATTAAATACTAGGCTTACGTTTTTGTTTTGTCATTTAACTGGAGAGTGTCCATGAAGAGTAGTTAATATGTCAATTCAATCCTATCACAAACCTTTCTTATTCTAAAGAAGTCAGTAAACAGTAATAATCTCCCAGCCAGATTGACAAGGGAGCTGGTACAACCTAAGTCTAGTTATCAAATTGTCATTTTTCTAGAGCCAGATCTGAGTGATTTGTTCTTCTGTATTCAGAAGACTTTTTAAAAGAGAAATTTAGATAGGAACAATTATGGTTTATGAAGATATACTATATGTTAAATATTAATTTACTATCAATGAGAATCTAATTAACTATATGAGAGATTATCACATGTGGCTTGTGCCATGTCATTACTTCTGTATGATATCGATGTTATTTAGTTCATTGCTCCTGAGAAGGTCATTGTTTTTTTCTCTCTAGCACATTATTTACCTAATCAAAGTTGAGACATTCTGTCTTTGCATGGCTCCGCAGCACTTAAAATGAAAGCTGTTATGAAGACATAGTCAAGATGATATTGAGTATTTTAATGGGAGTTAGTTACGCCCCATTACAGTATATCTTTATGGTTCCAGTATGACTTTCTCTGTTCTTCTAACTGTTTCACATGGAAAGACTTGCAAAATCATCAAAGTATATTCTCATCATAAAATAGATGATCAAACTGATTTTTTCCCTGATATTCAGAATAGAATCATGTATATATTAATGTATTCCAAACATGGTAGAATAGATCACAAGTTCTAAAATATATTAGGTCATTGCCACTAGTACTGGAAATAAGCTGTCCTGTTGACAAAGTCATATAACATCTATGAAACACAATTTAAATGGTTTATGTAAAAGAGTCATCTGGTTGTGTAGTACTCCTCTGTCTCTATTAATCTTCTTCAGCTCAGAATCAAAGATGATGCTAACCTGTTCATAATGATAGGTCCAATGAATTAATGCATAATATTCCATGTTCTGTGATATTTTTATTATGCCTTAAACTGAAAAATATGGCCTCATACATTATGTTATACCCAATAGAATTAAACAAGTTTCTTATAACTATGCGGTTTTCACCAGAATTTGAGTGCTGTCAAAGAATCCTCTATAATTTGCTTCCAAAAATTTGCAAACTCCTTCAGAACTGTAAAGTTTGCAATCAAGAACAAACAGAAAATTGTGCCACTGAATCACCAAGCAGGCAATCTGAGTAAAATCTAATAGCTTCACAAATGCCAGGAAAGGCTATTGGGGGGTACAACAGCATTAAGAGGGAAAACATTGCTTCATGGCTCTTGGTATGTGAATGCAGAAGATATGAGCAGGCAGAAAAATGGGGAATAGCATGTATGTGGATGAAGGAATGTTATGATTAAAAAGAAATTTCTTAAAGTATCTATTCTATTTCTGAGATATCCTTTGTCCTCTGAACATTTTAAAACAAAGTTTAATTTATTCTTTTGTAGCTCAAATATATTTTCTTGACACTATGGACAATGTGAGGACATTTGTTTAAATCCACAAAACAAAAAAAAGGGCTTTTTGGTGATGCAAGATTAATACTCAGTATTTTATATTCTGCCATCAACTGGTTATTGTAGTGAATTTTTACAATCTTTTGGAATAGAAATATGGATGTTACAAAGCACTCTGAAAATATCTTCCTCAAATGCTTTGAAACCCCCTCAAATCCTATGAACTCTTGCAAACTGCACTGCAGGGATCTAACTGATGACAATGAAAGTGAAGCAGAAATATTGTTTTATACCGTACAAAGAGACCAACTCTCAGAACCTAGACAGCATGTTTCAAAGTTCAGATTTTTTTTTTTTTTGGCAATTTAGTAGTTCTACAATATCTGAAACTTGTGGGAAAGAGAACAGTATTACTTTAACTCAAGAAGCTGGGAATGGGTGACAGGGGATGGATCACTTGATGATTACCTGTTCTGTTCATTCCCTCAAGAACCTGGCATTGGCCACTGTCAGAAAACAGGATATTGGGTTAGATGGACCTTTGGTTTGACCCAATATGGCTGTTCTTATATTTTCTTATGTTCTTATGTAAGAAAAAAATCACAGTTACATTGCTTTTTTTAGTAGTGCAGCAGGAAAGAGACATTTATTTGGCGTTATTTCTTTTGACCAGTTAAAGAAGTGACTTTATGGCTTGTAACAAAAGCAACATATGGTTTATGCATTTTTCCTCAGAAATTTAAGAATGAAGTTTATGGGCAAGATTAAAATCTGTGTGATGCCATTGAAGTCAATGGAGCTACGCGGAGTTCCTCTGGCTTAGGACCTAGCCTTGAATGTTTAATTATTTACTATTTCTCCTTTTTAAATAGAAATGTAGGGATGGAAGGGAACCCAGGAAGCTTTGTAGTTCAGCCCCCTGCACTGAGGCAGGACCAAGTACACCTACTCATCCCTAACAGGTGTTTATCTGGCCTGTTCTAAACAACTTCCAGTGATGAGGATTCCAGAACTTCTTATATCCTACCTTCAATGGACATGGAGAACAATTGCTCACCATTGTCTTTATAACAGCCATTCAGTATTTGAAGACTATCAGGTCTTCTACTCCCTCATCCCCCCACCATCTTCTTTTCTCAAGACTACATATACACAGGATTTTTTAACCTTTCCTCATAGATCAGGTTTTCTAAATCTTTTGTTACCCTTCTCTGGATTCTGTCCAATCTATCCACAACCTTCCTAAAGTGTGGAGCCCAAAACTAGACACGAAATTCCATCTGAGGCCTTATCAGTGCCAAGTACAGTGGAAAATTTGCCTCTTGTGTCTTAACTATGATACTCCTGTTAATACATGCTAGAAAGATATTAGACTTTTTTGTAATTGCATCATATTGTTGACTCATATTCAAATTGTGATACAAGATAAACCCCAGATCCTCTTCTGCAGTGCCTAGCCACTTATTCCCCATTTTCTATTTGTACATTTGATTTTTCCTTCCCAAGTGTAGTACATTGCACTTATCTTTACTGAATTTCATCTTGTTGATTTCAGTCCAATTCTCCAATTTATTAAGGTTCTTCTGAATTCTAGTCCTGTCCTCCAAAGTTACAACCCATCCCAGATGGGGTTATCTACAAATTTTATAAGCATATTCTCCTCTTCATTATTCAAGTCATTAATGAATATATTGAATAGTACTCAGCCCAGGACAGACTTCTAAGGTGCCCCATAAGGTATATCCTCCCATTTTGACTGTGAGACATTGATAATTATTCTTTAAGTACATTTTTTTTCAACCCACTGTGCACCAAACGTATAGTAATTTCATCTAGGCATTTCACTTGTTTGCCAATGACAGTGTCATGTGGGTCTGTGCCAAAAGCTTTATATTAAGAGGCTGATCCTGCAATCCCTGTGTAGACAAACCACTCATTAAAGCCAATGGGAGTTTTGCCTGTATTAAGGTTGCAGGTTCATACCTCCTAAATGTTTTCTTTACTTTTAATTGAAGTTTTCCTAAGGTATGCAAGTTTGTGTGAATTTAGGTGATTATTTTTACAAGGCAAGTTTTCCAGTACCTGAGCTGCCACTGAAAACTCCAGACATCATGTAATTATTTGCAGTTTATCAAAATCTGTTTTAGACATTTCTTAGGTAATAACATATTGTGAAACCTCAGACATATATTTTGAGAAGAACTTTTAAAATTCTATCAATATAAATCTTCATGAATAAAGAACAAAGAAAACAACCTATCAATAAGAACAATGAATATTAACTCGATGGTTGATTTTACATAAACAACAAATGGTAGGACAAGAATATACTATTATGGAGTGCCAGTGTTTTGTAGAAAGTACACATTACATGACTGTACCTGCCAATGTAGTGAGATTTATATTGAAAAATATGAACAGGTCTTTATGAACCAATATACCAAGAAAATATTAAATGCATAAATTACATAAAATGCTATTAAGGGTGTAACAACAAATGTAAGGAAATCTGCCACTCTGATTTAAATCTTCCTATCTGGAATTTGATGTTGCTTCTCACTTCCAAAGATGTTGCTTTAAATATTAGTGGTGTAACAGGGTGCTGGCCAGGAGGTCCTGAGCCAGGCCCCTGTTAGCTGAGCTCCAATTAAGAAGCATTAATTGGGGCTGGCTGAGTATGCCACACCTAATTGCTAGAAGAGAAGCACCTGCGGGCCTCATTATCCAGGGGGCTATAGAAGGCTGGCAGGAAGGAAGTGAGAAAGGAAAGGAAGGAGCCAAAGGCTGTGCATTCCAAAGGCTGGAGAAACTAACTGTCCCCCAGGTTGCTGGTTTGGAGCAGATTGTAAATAGAAGGTGGTGGGAACTGACACTGAAAATAAAAAGCACGATTGCACTCAGAAGAGGTATCTGGCTGATTTGTTGCGAGGGCAAGCGAACTCCTCGTTACAAGTGGGTATAATAGGCTAATTAAATGATTTTCAAACTTGGGGGTGGGTAACAGCCACACCACTTTTGCCATATTTTACATGGGAGGAGGTTCACAGATAGAGCCTAATTAAATAGGACGTGGTCCCCAGGATGGGAAAGGGAGTATTTATATGAAGAAGGTTGAGAACCACTGTACATTAGTACAGAAGGAATAGCAACCTTAATTATTATTTGTTCTTGTTGTTTCAGCCAAAGTAAGACTTTTAACATTATTTAAACATTTCCTTTTAGTTAATGAAAAATTTTAGGTTTTTTTAGTATTTTCAGCATTATTTTTAAAATGCTGTCATTCTCATTATATTGCATCTTCAGGTCATTCGGTGTTTTTTTTTTTTTTTTTTTTCCTCACTGATGTTGGTTAATTTAATGGGAGTTGGTAAGAGTCAAATACAGTATCTTTAATAGTTAAAGTAGAATTTGTATAAATCTATACAGTATTTATACAAAATAAATCTATACGGGGAGGGATAGCTCAGTGGTTTGAACATTGGCCTGCTAAACCCAGGGTTGTGAGTTCAATCCTTGAGGGGGCCACTTAGGGATCTGGGGCAAAATCAGTACTTGGTCCTGCTAGCAAAGGCAGGGGGCTGGACTCGATGACCTTTCAAGGTCCCTTCCAGTTCTAGGAGATAGGATATCTCCATTACTTTATTTATTTATTTGATTTATTAATTTATTTCTGCCCAGATTTTATTTGTTTGTATTTCTACAATAATAAATGTTGAATAGTAATACCAAGCACTGGCCATTCCACACCTTTGTATATGACTATGGTACAGTTTTAAAGCAATATATGCGTCACCGAATATTCTTGCAGATGTTTGTATATTGTGGCTGTTTGGATATACTCCATTTGGTGCAGCCTGAATGTCTGATGGACTTTCAAGGTTGTCCCTAAGTAGCACAATTTCCCTGGTTTGTCTTGAATTAAGATAAAGTTTTTTACTACGTATTGCATATTCTCTCCATTGCCATCTGTTAGCTGCCAGAATCATGTATCTCGGTCATTCATGCTTCAGGTTCTAAGGTAGAAAAAGGTTTTTTTTCCCCCCTAAAAAAGGGGGCAGTATAGCAATACTCATCCAGCTTAACTTCTTGGAAACATTTAATGCTACATATCTCCAGATTCTCCTGTATCACTTTCAAGAATCCTCAGTGATAAACAGAAGCATCCTTAACATGGTTCCAGTCCTTCCTCTCAGACCAAAACCAGAGTCATTAATAATAACTGTTTCTCCAGCTACAAAGTCTTCAGAGTTGCACAAGACTGAATCCTCTCTCAGTGTTTTTCCACATCTATAATGCAGTGATTGGGAGAACTGGGGGCATAAATTGTGCTGATGTATACAGATGACATCCAACTCTACATCTCCTTTGCATCAAATATAGACAGCACCGTCTTTCAGCTTTCTCACTGCCTACTGGACAGCAGCACCTGGAGCTGGCTATAGCTGAACCCAGGCAAAATTTACATGATGCTGGTAAGAAGGGAAAAGAAATCTGAAGAACTTGCTTCCTTTCTAACATCCCCGACTATTGAGAGACTCTGCCCTCCAATCGTTAAATCATTCCACATCCTTGGGGTTTCTTTGGAATACTAATTGGTACGGGATGCTGAAAGAGACAGCCATTTCCTTCTGTGGTGGCTTGCATCACATAAATAAATCAATGCACTTGTCTACCAATTTGTTTACAACAGGGTGTGATGTTTATCAGTATTTGCATAGTGGTAGTGCCTAGAAGGCGCCAATCAGAGATCAGGGCCCATTGTGCTATACTCTGTACACACAACAAGTTGTCTGTTTTGTAACAAAAAAATAATAATAATAAAAAAAAATCAGCACTACGGGAAGGATTGTTTTTAACAAGTGGCTCAAATCCATAAGGTACAAGTTAGTCAGTAGGACAGTTGTAAAGCTGGGTTCATTTTAAGGTCTAACAAACTTGAGCATGTTCCTTCATTGCTGAGAGTGTAACCATGTATGCTAAATATGCAAAGTGCCATTGAAATCAGTGGGATTTTGTATATTATCTTTGCTTTGCACTGGGCATAGTATTCAACAATGTGATTTAGAAACATTTATGGAAGGGAGTTACTGTGCATATACAATTAAATCTTTACAAACTCATATAACCCAGCTCCTTCCAAATGTTTCTGTTAACATGCCAGAGGGGGCTAATTAATATTAAGGGCTAACAATATGCAGAGCTTTTCTTTATTTTTTTAAAAATTAAGCCTGTTTAAAAAGTCACAAGCACAAAAATTCCAAAATAAGGAAACAATGAACAAATGTCATGATTTAAATAAAATTTTATACTGAAGGGAGGAGAAAATCCCCCTGCAACTTTGCTAAAAACTTCTGTGCCAAGTTGAAGCCCTTTGTGAATTAAAGTAATAAACTCTTCAAATGCAACATTTTTTAATGGAAGGATGACAGGCCCTTAAATCTAGTGGTACTGCTGGTGCAGCTAAAAAGAGTAAAAAGAAAGGATCAAACCTTCCACCTAGCAGGAAAAAAAATAGCTCACTCAGGGGACACATGTCATATTCTCTTATAAAACAGGAAAGAGTCTAGACAGATAGTTACGCTTAGGGCCTTATTTTCAGAAAATTACATTAAAAATACCTTTAGAAAATCCATTTCAAGTATATCTGGTTCATATCACTTTCTAAAATAAACTTTCTATATGATGCTGATTATACATACCTATTAAACATACAACTTAACCCATTGTTTCCTGCATAGGTCTTGAAAAGAGTGTGTAGAACACCCAAGGGAATGTACTTCTTCAAGTACTGCCTGACATCTAAAGTATAGTTTTGAGACCCAAGAATGGTCCCTTTTCCTCATCGTTTGCCTGTCCAGGGTTGGTTCAGCTGACAATACTAACAAGCTTGTAGTTTGTGCTCCCAATGAATCTCGGAAGACACTATGAAATCTCATTGGCTATATGTAGTACTAAGAGGTGGTATCTACTATCCTTAGAAGGCTCAGAGCCAGATTAAAATTCATTCTGAGGCCCTTACTTTTGATGGCAGCCCCAGGGTTTTACCAAGATCCTGGAAGTGCTGATGGTCCTTTGCGAGAAAAGGATAAATGTATATCCCAACCCTAGACCCCTTTGTCATCTGAGCATGGTATGCGTGAAAATTCTCACTTGCCTTGCTCAGCATGCCTTTGTTATCAACAGGGAGAAGTCAAGAGGAACAAATTTAATTTGATCTCTTCTTATCAGCTATTTCATCTAGACTCTTATCACCTCAGATAGTTAGAGGGCCTTCATTCTTCCCTGACACAAGTTCTGTCTGGGTACCCAAATTCTCTCATCCCTGTGATGATGAACTGTCCATTAGGCCCCATGTCTAGATATTCTCCTTTGCCCCTATAAAATCCATTCATTAGCAGAACATGTCAGTGAGGTTAGATGTAAGAGACAGATGGAAACACAAGACTGCAATTTAGTTCAATTGGACTTGGATCAGACCCTATGCCAATAGACAAATATATTCAGTGCACTTATTTGCTTTCATAAGCAGTGCTTCTGAGTGAATCCTTGGCATTTCACCCTCAAGGAAAAATAAATTCTTTGACAGTCTGGTTAGAAAGCAGACACTTATCCCTGTGATATGGGGTCTCAAATGGAATTCAGTGAATATTCAACAAACCCCCAAAATGTGTGTGATTCACTCATAGAAATGTAGGGCTGGAACAGACCTCAAGAAATCAACAAGTCCAGCCCCTTATGCTGTGGTAGGACCAGAGGTGAAAGTAAGCCGGTCCGGTCCAGCGTACTGCCAAGAGCCGGTACACAGCCGACCATACCGGCAGGGGCAGCTTCCCCAGGTAGGCAATTTAAAAGGGCCCTGGACTCCCGGCAGTGGCTGGAGCCCCTGGCCCTTTAAATCACTGCCAAAACCCCAGGGCTCCCGGCCGCCACAGCTACAGTTACCATGGGGCTCCAGCAGCGATTTAAAGGTCCCGGGGCTCCCGGCCACCGCTACTGCAGCCAGACCCCAGGCCCTTTAAATTGCCGCCGGAGCCCTGGGGTAGAGGGAATGATTTAAAGTGCCTGGGGATTTAAAGGCCCTGTCCCTTCAGCCAGAGGCCCCGCCCCTCCTCCCCTCCCGCTCAGGACCCCAGCCCTGTGTACCTGTAAGTCCCTTAAGTTACTTTCACTCCAGGGTTTTGGCCGCCCCAAGCAGCCCAAAAAAATAAAAAAAGCCGCGATCACGATCTGCGGCGGCACTTCGGCGGGAGGTCCTTCGCTCTGAGCGGGAGTGAGGGACCGTCCGCCGAATAGCTGGACCTGCCGCCCCTCTCTGGAGTGGCCGCCCCAAGCAACTGCTTGCCAAGCTGGTGCCTGGAGCCGGCCCTGTGTTTAATCATTTGCTCCAGTATCTTTCCAGGGATTGAAGTTAGGCTGACTTGTCTATCATTCTCCGAGTCTTCATTGTTCCCCTTTTTAATGATCGGTACTATGTTTGCCCTGCTCCAGTCCTATGGGACTTCTCCCATCCCCCAGGAGTTCTCAAAGATAATTGCTAAAGGCTCTGTGATTGCTTCAGCTAGTTTCTTAAGTACTCTAGGATGAATTTCATCAGGTCCTGCTGACTTGAATATATCTAACTTATCTAAATATACTTTGACCTTTTCTTTCCCTATTTTGGCTCGCATTCTCTCCCCCTGGGTGTCAATTTTAATTATGTTGAGTAATTAACCTTTTTAGTGAAGACTGAAGCAAAATAGGCATTAAGCATGTCAGCTTTCTTGATGTCTTCACTTATTAGCTCCCCTTCCCCACTTAGTAGAGGACCTACACTTTCTTCTTCTTTCTCTTGCTCCTAATCTATTTAAAGAACCTCTTCTTATTGCCTCTTATGTCCCTTGCCAGGTGTAATTTATGTTTTAAAACAAATTGGTTTTGTGCATATTTTCACCCTTTTTGTGTTGGCTTTTCATGACTATCCAGGAAGGTAATTACATTTTCAGGAGTGTTCACAGGAAGGATGAATATTAAAGTGATAGTGGAGAATACTGTCAAAGAATTATTGTGGAAATTGTAAATGTGCCTTATGGTACAGCACCATTTTAACAATCTCAAAGTGGCTAAGACTTGGGTCATTGAGATGAGGCTTGCAAATGAAAACAGAACAAAAACAAAAAATCCACAATCTTGCTTCCAAGCACAAAAGGATAAGTGATCTTGGATACTATAGTTACTTGGTCAACAAGGAGTTTCTGCAACAGGCTCCCAGATTGTGAACGTGAGTAGCAAAAGGAGGCAAATAGTCTTTATTGATAGAATTGATCTAACTCTGCCATTTCTTCCAGCCAGTTCCTACAGAATAACTTCTGTCAGCCTAGCTGCATTTCACTCTAGACATATCTGGATCCAAGGCCCATGATCATGATGATAGGAAAGACAACTGGACATGTACTATGTTATCCCAACACTCCACAAAATCACAATGGCCCTCTGACTTCTTCAGAGCTTTCATGTGCTTTTTTGTTTGCTTGTAGTTAGCATATCATTTGATAAAATAGTTTTATTGTCAAGAAGTTATGTAATAGAAAATATCTTGTGGGAAAGCTGCTTTATCAATTCATATTTCAAATGTTATTTTCAGCTTGATATTCAATTGTATAGAGTACATATGCAATTATATTTAAAAATGTTATTTAAAAACTACATATTAAGCATCTATCCTCTCTCCTAGCATAAAATCAGAAAGGACATGTCAATAGAACTGTGCATTTCTCATCAAAGTATAATCATGCTGCTGGACCAAGAAATAATTTCAGAGTCACAGTTCATAGACGGCAGTTCTATTTGGAATTGTAAGACACTAAAATCTGTGCCAAACATTTAAACGTTACCAGTTCAGAGAGCATAATCTTTATTACGTGTAAGAATGAACCATGAGATAAAATACCAGTGAGTGATTTAAAATATTATAACTATGAAATGCATCACAGAAAAATCCCTTACATGGATGTGCTCACTAGTGCAAATAGGTACATTTAATTTGTGTTTGATTTCAATGGGGTGCATGGGATATAGAAAGTAATTATGGATTTAATATTCTTGTTCTTGTATTTCTTTACACTAAAAAACACTCCCAAAGCTTTAGCTGGGTCATTTAGCTGTCAAGTACTTAAAGATTAATGACCACACAAGATAATTTATTGTGCCCTTATCAGCACTAAATATATATCTGTTACTTCTCCCAGTCCTCAGCATTTGATCTTTAGCACATCCATTACATGCAGTCTGGTTCTGATTATTTTACGGTGCATCACCAGACTTGTTTTCCTCTGCTTGCACAGAAAATAAATATGAACAAAAGTATGTATCTGAAGCCTTTTTGAGCACAACACGTTACAATTGTTGCAAATAGTAATTTCCTGATAATCTTGCTGGTCTAGACCAAGAAAATTCAACATATTAGCCATGCTTGATGTTCTGTGTTTGTAGATGTTGCAAAACTTGTATTGTTTACATATATATTTTCATAAAAAGTCTTCTCCCAAAATGAAATGACCCAACCCACTCCTAATCTGAGTCCTGATTCTACCTTCTATATTCACGATGAGTATTATCAGTAGTACTACTCCTAGAGTATGGTACCACTCAGTGTCAACAAAGATGGCAGAATCAGACCGTTGGTGGGAAGGCAACTAATATCATGGGTCAAAAATAGTATAAATTACATCAAATAAAAGAAGCACTGTATGTTTTCTTATATTTTAAAATTGATGCCTGTGAAAGTCTCTTTGACTGAAACCTAATTTATCACTGAATGGAGAGGAACACCGGCACACAGCTTACACTTCAAATACCATTTAGGGTATTAGTTCTTAATTCCTTTCAAGATTGTATTATTATTACTCACTTTTTAATGGTAGAAAATGAAATAGTACCATTCAGTGTCCTCCAGTACCAGAAATAATGCCTGCATTAAATTAGACCACATTACTGCCACAACATTTTGGCAATCTTTAATGATATATAATTTTTAATAGGATCTTTGGAGTCCTCTAACGGCTATACCTTACATAAAGCCAAAAGCTTCTAGGTAGGTATCTGATTGGATTCAGTGAAGAAAATACCAAAAATCATATACAAATATTAAAAGCAGTGCAAAATAATGATTTTTTGCAACACACTGCCAATAAATAGGCAGTCCATGAAAGAAGTCACTGAAGCCCAAGATATTTTATATTGCTATAGTAACATGGAATATCTTATTTATTCATTTTAACTGCTCTTCATAGGGACACTTAAAAAATCCATTGGCTTAATTTCTTCTTTGCAAAATAATTTCTGAATTTGGGTCGTAAAACAGAGTAAAGCAGAGCTGCATAAATAATATAGAAATAAATAATTTATTAAATTAGTTTCAGTTCATGTCCTGATCACAGGCAGTTTTCAATTGTCTTTTGTTTATTATTAAAATCATTAACAGAATAATTTCTGTGAATGATTTTTGGTTGGTAGATATTTTAGGAGGTAGACTAGTTTTGATTAAACACATAAGTCACATCATCTGTTTCTGTTCCATGACTGGATGAATGAAACAACTTAGAATCAGAATTCTGGTGTGTATACCCAATTTGTTAATATATCTTGATGTTTCTGGGAACATCTGTAGGTGCAATAACAGATCCTCCCAACAGCATTCCAGAATGCCCTTCACATGCCTCCCACGAGCCTCATGGTCAAGATAAGCAGATGTAAAATTTCACTTTTAAAACAGGATCACTCAGATTTGGATTCATGTTGTTTAGAGTTGAGCAAAAACTGGAATTTTTCATCTTGCAGGGAATTCCATTATTTCAACATTTGTTTACATCCGAAATGAGAACAAAAAATTGAAATACTGAAATTTCTCATGGATCAAAAAAAGTCTAAAATATTTTAATTCAAAAATGGCAAAACACCCTATGGCTTCTCTTTCTCTCTCTCTTTACATTAAAATGAAATATTTTGACATTCCCAAATTGAAATATTTCCTCTGATTTGAGCTGATCCAAAACATTTAAAGTAAGTTCAACTTTAAACTGCATTTCCCTACAGTACCACATTGCCCCACGCGAGCTGTAGTTGTTGTGCCTGGTGCCCATATTCTCTCATGACCTGGGCTTCCTGACTAGATTACATCTCCCATGATACACCCACATTCATATGACTCTCATAAAGTGCCAAATGGTTTCGTTGAAGGGTAGAAAGTTTAAAGTTGAACTATCTCAAAAGGACCTGCAGAGTGAGAATGGTCGCTACACAGGGTATTGTAACCCAGAGCCCAGTCTAAGTGTGGGAGAAATGCAAAATTTTCCCTTGCAATTTTTTTCCCTTGAAGGCAAGAGGCCTGGCACCTCAGGGGTTGAACTCAGAGAGACGATGAAGGTGCACACACTAGCATTCCACCATCACACACTGTGACACTGTCTTCAAGGCAGCCCAGAACCCTAAACTACTGTGTTACCCCTCTGCCTTAGTAACAATGAGCATTGCTGGAGATGAGACTGTATCAACTCTCTACCACACCTGTCTGTCTGCTTCAGCAACAAACTTCTTGAGAGTCTGTGAATATCAACCTTGCCTTGCAGTTAACAATCAGTGAACACCAGTTCCCGATTTCCCAGAGACTTCTCCCTTAGTGGCCAGTCCCTCTCACAGCACACTCACAGAAATTAAGTTTGCTTCCTCCAAAGAAACAGGTACACATCAGACTGTTAGGTTAGCTGAGGACTCCCTCTATCCTGCAACAGAGCAGCACTAACTAAGACGGTTTATAGTAAAACTAAGAATAAGCTGATTAATAAAGAACAGAAATTTAAGTGATGTTAAGCAGAGATAACGCACAGAAATGCTTACCAACAAAACAAATTTTCGCACTCCTGTCAAGCCTCCAGCACCTGCAGTCTTTTTGGAATATACACGGAATTAGTTTGCCCTCCCCTATGTCCCCTAACTGATGGATAACAAAGAGGTTCTCTCCCTTTCTTTTTGTAGTCCAATAAACCTTTGAAAGGTATTCTTTGAAAAGTAAACCCAGGCAAAGTTCCTCTCCACTGATGGGATGTAGACACCATACTGTCTTCTCGTCCTGTGATCAATTTGCTTTTTCTTATTCTCTTTCTCTCTCTTTCTCGCTCTCTCTCTATCACCCACCTACCCACATACACGCTTATTGCTAGTTATTTATCTACTATCATTATCATCGATACACACTAATATACTGCCTAACATAGCAGCAAACTGCCAGGAAAAAAAGATTTGATTCAAAGTATAAATTGCATGGTCATTCACCTCAGCTATTTTCACCAGCTTTATATTCACAACAAGGCCTTAAAAACAAAAATCTTGACAAATGTCTAATCATGAGAAATGAATGAAGATTGTACACGGCAATCAGTAAATGTGAAGATATATTAAAATTAATTAATTGGTTCTGTACCAATTTCTGCAAATGCAAATAAATAAATGAAACAAAAATGAATTCTTGGTAAGATATTAAAACCACTGAAGTTTCCTACTGCAAAGCCACGCATTTAAGTCTAAATTGTATCCAATAATTATTTTTTCCCTACAACCCTTGGAATCAGCCTCCTGTTAAAATTGGAATTTAGTTGCTATAATGATTGAAGTTTAATTCAGACTCATGTAATTTTCATGGAACAAAGGTTCATTGCCCAAATTGCCTGGTAAGAAGAAGGAAATAAAACATCTGTTATTTGTTTTAATTAATATGTATTTATCAGATAACACTTTACTCATTGGATTTGTTGCTGAATCCACTGTTTCTAGCTCAGGCAGAACCATTTGCAACTGACACTAAGTGGGTAATTTTTTGGTTTAATAAATAGCGTACTTAACTGAGATGTCTATATTTTTGGTAAATACAATAGAGCTTAGTTGCAAATAAAGAGACTAATGTGGTTTCTAAGCAGAATATTTACATTCCATTCTGTATTTTGTTCACTAGACAACAGAGCAGAGAATTAGACTGATGTAATACAATTTAACACAAAAGCTTGTTTTCAATCTATTTTTGCAGGACAACTCTTAAATACTCATGCTTGAAATGAGTGTAAAAAACATAAATGAAGTGTGGCTAATTAGTATCCCTTTTCCCCTGCGTGTATTGAGAAGTGTCAAAATGAAGCTTGAATGCATGCATAGTGCATGTGTTCAGAGATCCCATTGGAGAGTATTTATAAATGTGTTTCAATGTTACCAGAGACAGAGTGCCAATTTTATGAAATCAAATTCTAGCTGGGGGAGCTGGGTTTTTTTCTAATTCCCAGTCCACTCTAATTCAGAATCTTAAGAGAAGTATCTGCAGGAGACAGCTTAGGTAATGTATAAAATTAAAGAATTGTTAGTAAGTGTCAGCTTGGATAAAATATAACAGCGGTGGTAGTATGTTTTATATATTTTTCCCTTTATGTTAGAGGTTCTTAAAAAGAAATGAGACAAAGAGAAAAAACAGCAAGTTTATCCTGGGAACGAGCTGGTTAAAGAAGGACTCAGAGAAGAGGACACCATTATTGATACCAACCAAGCCCTCAAGCTATGTTTCCTTTCTGTCTGTAACCTAAAAGTAGCATAAAGCAGCTCAGTCAACACTGACTATGCCTAAAGGGCTTGAAGCTACAAATATCTAAGAAACAACAATAGAAGGAGAAGCAGCTGCAGCAACCCACTTAGACTCTATGTCCCTTATGACTTTGCTAGAGTGTTTACAATAGCAGCATGCCACCTACATCCACACACAGCCCATAGGAGGATCTGTGCTCAGGTCAGAAGCCTGGTTCCAGAAAAGCTTCCTCTCTATTAAAATTACAGGAAGAAGAGACTGTGGTGGCTGTTCAGTCTAAATTGCCATGGAAAAAGAAACAAGGCTATATTGGAATATTATATATTTATGTGAATTTAATTATATAGACAGCTGACCAAACAACTTGCAACAAATTTTTATCTGAGTCAGTCTTTTATTCTTCCCATGGAATATCCATGAGCAGATGATAATTTTCTCAAATTTATTTCGTATTTGATCATATCTTGTAAACACCTTTTCAAATATTTTAAGCTGTGGATTGATTGAGAATATTCAAAATTAATCTTGCATTGCATTTACCACCCCCACCGTACTCTCCTTGAACCAGGATTATAATGTTTCATTGTAATATGAAGGTTCATAGAGGTCGGACCCCTTTCCTGGTTGCCATTCTTATAAAAATTAAGAGCACCAATGAATGAGTTTACTTCAACAAATAGGCAGGCCATGTGATCAGTTAGCCAAGCTATCATTTTTAATGTAACATTAACACATGTAGAGACAAGCACAATCATAAGAAGTTCTCCATTCTCCGAGTTATGGTGCACGTTCTTTTTTAGAAAAGATCTATATAAGCAGAATCAAGGACTTGTGTGTGCACAACAACTTTTACCACACAGAATCAGAGTTGAGGCACTGTTTTGCTTACAAAATGCTTCCTTAGTGAGGCTGTCTGCTTGGGAGGATTGCACTGCTGACCTCCATGTTGTTCCAGTCTCCAGGGGTGCAAATGCCTTTTTGTGCCCACAATTTTGGCAGTACAAATAAATGCAGGCACAATTGATGTCACTTAGAGCAGGAACCCAGCCCATTGAAATCCATGGAAAGACTTCGATTGATTTCAAGGAGCTTTGCATCAATCCCTTAGGTCTAAATAGCCGACTGAACGCACATATCAAATAGCTAGATGTAGTGACTTCTTGCACCTTCGTTTGTTTGAACCTTCAAAACTGAAGGCCCAAATTGGAAAATCATGTTAAGCATCTTCCAAAATCTAGATATTTACATTTATGTTAAATCATTAAGCTAGATGTTTTTCAGTTAGTAACAGTGATAATGATCATTAGTTGCGACAGTTACTCTAAAATTTATTGATATTTATAAAATAATAGACAGTGTTAGTGCCCTGTGCCATATCTTAAATAATTGATCACTTAATAGCATTTTTCAGGGATCTTAATTCCCATTGAGATTGATGTAAGAGTGAGATGGATCTTCACTTACATTTTAGTGTAGATTCTCTTTATTGCTTGAGCTGACAGGCACTAGTGGGGTGGGGGGGGCAAACCTCAAAAGATGTATAAGGTTATTTTAATTTGGCTAAATCTGGAAATGCTGAAATATTTATCTGCAGTTTAAAGGCCAACTTGAAAATCTCATTCCATCTGCACATTTTCTACCTCCTATAGTTACAAGAATGTTCTAACATTACTGTAACTGAAAAAAGATCAGCAATTTAAAAAAAAATCGATGGTTTCAGATTGTTTTATTTTGTGCATTTGGCAGCATTTTGTGGCCAGTCAATTTCATTGCTGTGTTAACTGTCAGCTGTCTCACGCACTTGCATCATGACATCACTTCAAGCAGTGCTCTGATACCTGTCCTTCATCTGGCTCTGCAAGAGGGTGTTTACCCGCAGCATCAGCAAAGCTGAAATTGAACAGGCAGCAAGCAGGCTGGTGTATAAAAAGGAAAGGGAGAGGGAGGATGAGGAATGGGCTTGGACATGTTTAAAAAATAAAAATCAGGACATACTATTTAAAAGGTGCTTTAAAGACAATTTTTTTAAAATAAATAAATTTAAAAAATCAGGCTGTCTCCTTTCAATATATCCTTTTCCACCCATCCTTCTCCTGTCCATATGCTATTCCCAAGCTTCTTGACTCTTCAACAGGTTCCCTGACCCCATTTCATTCTCATTCACCCTCAGCATTGGATGGTGTTCCTGGCAGAGGAATAGGGGAAGTCGTATATCTGATTGTTTTTATTTTGTGCTGTAACTGGCTTCTTTATTCAAATTTCTCATGCTCAAGGGGCATCCCCTGGCTATAGCTTCCACGAATATGTTCCCACTCCACTGAAGACAGCAGAGATTGTTAGCCCAGTAAGGTTCTGAGATGGGGTATGAAAAATAGAGGGGACATTCTGGGGATCTGGAGAAAGAAGGGGGTACTTAGCTAAGTGTTTTCATTCTTGAGAGGGATGTTTAGGTTTGGTTCAATTTGAGATTTGGGCTGTGGTTTGAATCTGTTGATATATTAATCCATCTAGTGCAGTCGTCCCTAACAGAAACCAGTCACAGAGACTGAAATACTTCTAGTTAGAACAAAACGAAAACTCTCCTGTAAGTGACCTTTTTCCTGATAGGTTTATCTAATTTTATAATACTTTGGTGGCCAATAAAGGGAGGAAAAAAAAGACTTTTGATTTTGTGCCTTGAGTAATATTCATTGTAGAATCAAGACTAAAATGTAATGAGAGAGGGTGATGATGAGAGTGGCGGATTTTTATGTTATTTTAACATTTTTGTGGTCACTGGTTTAGGTTTTTTGTTTGTTTGTTCTGGTTTTTGGTTTTTAATCTTGTTTGTGAAGTCATTCCTTCTGTGAATTCCGTTTGTGAATTGAGGCAGATCCTCCATCTCCAACAAGGAGAGGTCTTACAGCAAATAGCTGTTTCGTAGGTAGGTGTAGTTCTCTGCATTCCATTGTTGATGTTCAGAACGTCTCTTACACACCATGGATGGGACTTTAAAAGTGCTCAGGCAATGGCCTAATTTTGCTCTCATTGGAATCTATTGTAAAACTCATATTGAGCTCAATGGGAGCAGAGTTAGACAAATGCTGAGTGCCTTTTAATATCTCACCAATAACATAGGTGCTGGAACTAGAGCTGTGGGGGGTGGGGAGGGAGATGCTTCAGAACCCCCTGACTTGAAGTGGTTTCCATTATATACAGGGTTTGCAATTTGGTTCAGTGACTCTCAGCACCCCCACTATAAAAATTGTTCCAGTACCCCTGCCCAATAATGATACTTTATCACCTTTGCCTCCATTCAAACTATGGATAAAAAGGGCCATATAAGTACTAAGTAGAGTTTGTTGGAAAATAAAACAATTTTTCATAATTTTTTCCTTTCTTTTTTAGTTTCATTTGGATGGACATTTTTGACAAGTTCCAGAGCTAAGTATTTTTCATTACTACTACTAAGTGATGTACTACATTGGATTTGAATAGAATCCACCAGAAAGAGCACAGCAAGAATTTGAAAACAGTTTTTAGTTATCTTACATTTTTTAAACCTTATGTTACGTTTTGTTTCTCTCTGCTCTAAAATCTTTGCTTAAAGTTATCAATTGATATTAAATACATTAACCTTTGGCTTCCAAGCTTGGAAAAAGCCCTAAAAGTTAAGACCTGGGTGGATTTTCTCAGCTTCTGAACATTTTAAAATAATCCTGTCATATTTTATACAGAAATTTTCATCTTGGTGGGTTTACAAAATTAAAAATAAGTCAAGGAAAAATTACCAGAAGTGGTTTAATGTCAGGAATAGGGTCCTCTTCCTTCAAAAAACTATCAAACAGAAATCTCAGGAGAAACAAGAAATGTTTATACAAGTGCATACAGGTTCTAAATAAACAATCATGACAGAATTTGTTCCAGTGAATCCTTCCCTTTAGTCCATTAAATTACTTATCTTGTCTTGGTGGCAACACATGCTATGATTTCTGGAGACATGTGTTTGAAATCAATAAAGGGCTTCCTCTTCCAAAATCCAGTAGAGATCAGACAGCATTGGCACTGGGGATTTGGGGGAAGAAAATGATTCTAACCGAGGTAGTGATAGATTCATGTATCAGCTCTACTAGTGGCCTCAGAGGAAGCTGTCTCTTTATACTGCAGTGGGGGGGATATGGCTATTAGCAATAGGGATGGAAGTTTGGGCAGGAAGATTTGGGGAAAAGCAGCAGACTTCGAATGTCCATAAAGGATCGTTGCTCTCACTTAAAATGCTTGTGAAAATCCAGAGAGATGATTCATTTTTACATAAAGCCAAGACTCAGTGATGAAAGTTTGTTCCTGAAATTAAAATCAGAATATCAGAGTATCTATAGCTGGATAAATAGTGAGAGTTCTGAACTCCAACCTGGTGGCTCATTTGTGAACCTGAATTTTTCTACATATCATCTGAATTTCAGGGCCTTGCTTTTTAAAGGACTTCCAATGGAATCTTTATTCTTTATTACCAGAACTTATATTGAACTTTGCAATTTAGTGAGAATGGAGCTTTTTTGATTCTTTGGTAGCTAAATATTGGATATTTGGCTTTTGTCTGAAGCATTTTTTCTATACTCCAATTTAAATGCATTGTAAAGGACTGACATAAATACAAAGAAATAGAACTATAAATCTATCAAAACTGAAAATCCCAGATACTGATGGAAACAACTGAAAAGTCATTATCCAGTTGATGTAATCTAAGTTTTACATGATTTGTTTTGAAAAATGGTATGTATCCAGAACATAATTCAAATATGCAGACAATACTGGAAAGCTTTTTATAATAGATTTATGAGAGATTTCATCTTCCCTGTTCTTTGTATGAAAATGAAATGCAACACACTGGGGATGAATAGTAAGAGCAAAGAATAATACAAAGTTTAGAGGAAAAATACTGTACTCTATTGAACATCAGTGAAGTTCATGAATGTCCTGATTACCAACAGAACA
This sequence comes from Malaclemys terrapin pileata, assembly GCF_027887155.1. Lineage (NCBI taxonomy): Eukaryota > Metazoa > Chordata > Testudines > Emydidae > Malaclemys > Malaclemys terrapin. The sequence goes on from NC_071505.1 coordinate 75,296,650, forward strand.
ACCAACTAGTGTTGCTAAGAAAGGCTAACTGTCTTGTTGCATTGCTCTTTAAAACTGCATCATATAGGTGTCTGGATAGTAAGTCTTCCAACTGGATTCATAGATTCATAGATTATAGGACTGGAAGGGACCTCGAGAGGTCATCGAGTCCAGTCCCCTGCCCGCATGGCAGGACCAAATACTGCCTAGACCATCCCTAATAGACATTTATCTAACCTACTCTTAAATATCTCCAGAGACGGAGATTCCACAACCTCCCTAGGCAATTTGTTCCAGTGTTTAACCACCCTGACAGTTAGGAACTTTTTCCTAATGTCCAATCTAGACCTCCCTTGCTGCAGTTTAAACCCATTGTTTCTGGTTCTATCCTTAGAGGCTAAGGTAAACAAGTTCTCTCCCTCCTCCTTATGACACCCTTTTATATACCTGAAAACTGCTATCATGTCCCCTCTCAGTCTTCTCTTTTCCAAACTAAACAAACCCAATTCTTTCAGCCTTCCTTCATAGGTCATGTTCTCAAGACCTTTAATCATTCTTGTTGCTCTTCTTTGGACCCTTTCCAATTTCTCCACATCTTTTTTAAAATGCGGTGCCCAGAACTGGACACAATACTCCAGCTGAGGCCTAACCAGAGCAGAGTAGAGCGGAAGAATGACTTCTCGTGTCTTGCTCACAACACACCTGTTAATGCATCCCAGAATCATGTTTGCTTTTTTTGCAACAGCATCACACTGTTGACTCATATTTAGCTTGTGGTCCACTATAACCCCTAGATCCCTTTCTGCCGTACTCCTTCCTAGACAGTCTTTTCCCATTCTGTATGTGTGAAATTGATTTTTCCTTCCTAAGTGGAGCACTTTGCATTTGTCTTTGTTAAACTTCATCCTGTTTAACTCAGACCATTTCTCCAATTTGTCCAGATCATTTTGAATTATGACCCTGTCCTCCAAAGTAGTTGCAATCCCTCCCAGTTTGGTATCATCCGCAAACTTAATAAGCGTACTTTCTATGCCAATATCTAAGTCGTTGATGAAGCTATTGAACAGAGCCGGTCCCAAAACAGACCCCTGCGGTACCCCACTCGTTACGCCTTTCCAGCAGGATTGGGAACCATTAATAACAACTCTCTGAGTACGATTATCCAGCCAGTTATGCACCCACCTTATAGTAGCCCCATCTAATTTGTATTTGCCTAGTTTATCGATAAGAATATCATGCGAGACCGTATCAAATGCCTTACTAAAGTCTAGGTATACCACATCCACCGCTTCACCCTTATCCACAAGGCTCGTTATCCTATCAAAGAAAGCTATCAGATTGGTTTGACATGATTTGTTCTTCACAAATCCATGCTGGCTATTCCCTATCACCTTACCACCTTCCAAGTGTTGGCAGATGATTTCCTTAATTACTTGCTCCATTATCTTCCCTGGCACAGAAGTTAAACTAACTGGTCTGTAGTTACCTGGGTTGTTTTTATTTCCCTTTTTATAGATGGGCACTATATTTGCCCTTTTCCAGTCTTCTGGAATCTCTCCCGTCTCCCATGACTTTCCAAAGATAATAGCTAGAGGCTCAGATACCTCCTCTATTAGCTCCTTGAGTATTCTAGGATGCATTTCATCAGGCCCGGGTGACTTGCAGGCATCTAACTTTTCTAAGTGATGTTTAACTTGTTCTTTTTTTATTTTATCCGCTAAACCTACCCCCTTCCCATTAGCATTCACTATGTTAGGCATTCCTTCAGACTTCTCGGTGAAGACCGAAACAAAGAAGTCATTAAGCATCTCTGCCATTTCCAAGTTTCCTGTTACTGTTTCTCCCTCTTCACTGAGCAGTGGGCCTACCCTGTCTTTGGTCTTCCTCTTGCTTCTAATGTATTGATAAAAAGTCTTCTTGTTTCCTTTTATTCCTGTAGCTAGTTTGAGCTCATTTTGTGCCTTTGCCTTTCTAATCTTGCCCCTGCATTCCTGTGTTGTTTGCCTATATTCATCCTTTGTAATCTGTCCTAGTTTCCATTTTTTATATGACTCCTTTTTATTTTTTAGATCGTGCAAGATCTCGTGGTTAAGCCAAGGTGGTCTTTTGCCACATTTTCTATCTTTCCTAACCAGCGGAATAGCTTGCTTTTGGGCCCTTAATAGTGTCCCTTTGAAAAACTGCCAACTCTCCTCAGTTGTTTTTCCCCTCAGTCTTGATTCCCATGGGACCTTACCTATCAGCTCTCTGAGCTTCCCAAAATCTGCCTTCCTGAAATCCATTGTCTCTATTTTGCTGTTCTCCCTTCTACCCTTCCTTAGAATTGCAAAGTCTATGATTTCATGATCACTTTCACCCAGGCTGCCTTCTACTTTCACATTCTCAACGAGTTCCTCCCTATTTGTTAAAATCAAGTCTAGAACAGCTTCCCCCCTAGTAGCTTTTTCAACCTTCTGAAATAAAAAGTTGTCTCCAATGCAGTCCAAGAATTTGTTGGATAGTCTGTTCCCCGCTGTGTTATTTTCCCAACATATATCCGGATAGTTGAAGTCCCCCATCACCACCAAATCTTGGGCTTTGGATGATTTTGTTAGTTGCTTGAAAAAAGCCTCATCCACCTCTTCCACCTGGTTAGGTGGCCTGTAGTAGACGCCTAGCATGACATCTCCCTTGTTTTTTGTCCCTTTAAGCCTAACCCAGAGACTCTCAACACTTCCGTCTCCTATGTCCATCTCTACCTCAGTCCAAGTGTGTACATTTTTAATATATAAGGCAACACCTCCTCCCTTTTTCCCCTGTCTATCCTTCCTGAGCAAGCTGTACCCATCCACACCAACATTCCAATCATGTGTATTATCCCACCAAGTTTCAGTGATGCCAACAATGTCATAGTTGTATTTATTTATTAGCACTTCCAGTTCTTCCTGCTTATTCCCCATACTTCTCGCATTTGTATATAGGCATCTAAGATACTGGTTTGATCTTTCCTCCCAGTTTTTTCCTGACTCTCCTTTCTCTCTGCCAATATAGCCCACACTCCCTCTTGTTTCCGACTCATTTCCCCGGTCTCCATGTTCCCCACTTACCTGTGGGCTTTGCTCACCTGTCCCCGTCGAACCTAGTTTAAAGCCCTCCTCACTAGGTTAGCCAGTCTGTGTCCGAATAGGGTCTTCCCTCTCCTCGAAAGGTGAACGCCATCTCTGCCTAGCAGTCCTTCCTCGAATAGCATCCTGTGGTCTAGGAAGCCAAAGCCCTCCTGGCGACACCATCTTCGCAGCCAGGCATTCACCTCCATGATGCATCTGTCTCTGCCCGGGCCCCTACCTTTGACAGGAAGAATTGAAGAGAATACCACCTGCGCTCCAAACTCCTTCACCCGTGCTCCCAGAGCCCTGTAGTCACTCTTGATCCGCTCAGTGTCACACCGCGCAGTATCATTTGTGCCCACATGGATGAGTAGCATGGGGTAGTAGTCAGAGGGCCGGATAATCCTCGACAATGCCTCCGTAACGTCTCGGATACGGGCCCCCGGCAGGCAGCATACCTCCCGAGATGAAATGTCAGGGCGACAGATGGGCGCCTCCGTCCCCCTCAGCAGAGAGTCTCCGACCACCACTACCCTACGTTTCCTATTCGCAGTGGTGGCAGCAGACTCTCCAGCCTTAGGGGTACGAGGCTTCTCCTCCTTTACTGTAGGGAGTGATTCCTTCTTTCCTGTATCAAGAAGAGCATAACGGTTACCTATAACCACGGCAGGAGGGTTCGGAGCAAGGGTGGAGCACTGCCTGCTGCCAGAAGTAACCAGCTGCCAGCGTCCACCCTGAGCCATCTCCTCCTCCACCAGTGGTGTATCAGCAGTCCTGTGTACTGGGACAGCTACCTCAGCTGTCTCCACATGGACACTGTCGAGGAATTGCTCGTGGATACGGATGCTCCTCAACCTAGCCACCTCCTCCTGTAGCTCTCCCACCTGCTGCCTGAGAGATTCCACCAGCAGGCACCTTTCACATTGGATGGTCCCCCCAGCCTGGATATCAGTAAGTGGAAATTGCAAGTTACAGTCTTTGCAAAACCACACCAGGATCTGGGTAGAGGCATCCATGCTTAGGCACTCTGTCTGGCTACAGGCACAGGTGGAGGAGACAGTAGCAGTGCTGGCACAGGTGTTGCGGGTCTTCCTAACCATCGTAAGCCTCCCTCTGTCAAACTCCCGTCTGCAGCCCCCTGTCAGCTGAAAGGGTTGTTTAAGCAAACAGTTAGAATGTAGTTGCTTTATAGGTATTAAGGGGAATCAAGAGAAAACAGATGGAACCGGCAAGGGACCCTCGCCCCCTTCCTGCTCCCTTCCAAACTCCCTTGCGAAACTCCCTGTTAGCAGCCCCTGTTCGCAAAAGGATGCTATAGCGCTGCAGCAAAGTGGTAGGTAGTAACACCTGTGACATTTTGGGGTCCACCCAGACCAGTGAGGGGTTCTGTCACTGCTTGCTCTGTAATTTTGTAGGCCTTTGTGCTATGCAGTTATGGTTCAACTCTCTGACGCCATATTTGGGGAGACTCAGGACTGGAAGGGCTGCTGGTGTCACCCTGCAAGGAGTAACTGGACTGGAGAGAGCGAGGCCGAGACCTTGTACTTGTGGGTTAGCTACTGGTGTCAGGGATCTGAGCCATAGCTGCACAGCATAAAGACCCCCCAGATTATAGGACAAGCAGTGACAGAGTCCCTCACTGGTGTTGGGTAGTCCCCAAAAGTTCCCACATCCCTCAGTGTTCCCGTTTATATCTCCAGTTTTCAGAGAGAGGGGAATGGAATATAACTCAGCCATAAATTTGATTCTGGGCTGAAACCTGAATTACAAATTCATCACAAATTATGTTTTTATTAATTATTTGATTCAAAATAAATAAAGTCAAGCCCTATATTCTCTGTCAAATATGACTCTCTCAACCAGAGTCCAGACCAAGATTTTCAGAAATAAGTGCCTAAAATTGGGCTCCTAAATCCATTTTTAGACACCTAAACAATTGTCCCGATGTTCAAAGGTACTGAGCATCCAACAGGCTCTTATAGAAGTTTGTGGGAGCTGTTGGGTATTAAACACTGCTGAAAATCAGGCTAATTAATATCTTTATATATGGACTCAGGAACCTGTTTTAGGCTACCTTTTTATTTTAAATTGGCCACTCCATTGCACTGACATGCACTGATCATCCATATACCCAAACTTCATTTTTCCCATGGTTTTGTTTTTTGCTCCCCAAGCAGGGGGGAAATGGGTGTTATTGTAGAATGGGGTTTTACTGTTTATCACATTTCAGAAGTTTCTGGTGTTTGAAAGGGAAAGGCTTGATCCAGTAAACCTTCCACATCTAGAACTCACATAGAATTCTATTTACCAGGGACTTGTAGAATCCTATGCCAAGGGCTCAATCCTGCAAGGTACCAAGCATTTCGTGAAGTTGCTGATCAACCCTCTCTGAAGTCAACAGGAGCTAAAGCACTCAGGGCCAGACTTTTAAAGGTATTTGGGCTGCTAAAATGCAGATAGGATTTTCAAAATCCCACTAGATCCCTAACTTCCATTGATTTCAATGGCAGTTAGGCACTTTGGGACTTTGAAAATCCCACTAGGTGCTATCTGCATCTTTAGGTGCATAAATACCATTAAAAGTTTGGCCTTCAGCCTCTCAGGGGATTGCTTGGCTATCTGCAGGATTGAATCCTGAGTGAGTGGCTAAACAGTTGGAGATAACTTTTTTTTCAATATGCTATTCCATGAACCTTTCATGATTTTAGTCTCCTGCATATTATTTATTAAAAACAATCTATCATTTACAAATGTTCTGAACACTTCTTTTTCTGAACACACTACTCTTGGGCGAGTCTCCAGGCTCTAAGTAGCAGGTCTAAAGTTATCAATGTTAAATTCTGAGATGCTGGTAATTTATCAAGTAAATCAGACCTTTCTATCAAGGGGATTTCTCCTTCTTGTATTCTAGGGTCCACAAATCAATCCAAGGAGGGGTTGGGGGAGATACTCCTGACTCTTCGTGCACCAGCTCTTGGCTTTGGGCTTCACACTGTAAAATCCAAAGGCAGGCTACAGAAAGCACGTTATTGTGTATGGCAGGGATTGTACCTCTGATGTATGTCTTCTCTGGGTTGCCCTAGTCTGGGTTGCCCTGGGTTGCCCTAGTCTGGGTGTAAGCAGCCATACTGCAAAGCCCTACCTGAATTACTGTGTCCTCTCTAGTGCTGCACTCCCTCATGGGTTTTGCTAGGATTTGTGGGAGCATGTCCCATGATTTCTAACACTTCAGTAAACTGAGCCGCTGCATGTTCCTTCCCAGTGAATTGTGGGATAACTTGTCTGCCCTTCTGGGAACACAGGGGGAATTGTAGGAAGGCAGTGGAGGATTATCAGCCCTCACCCTGTGTCCTGACTGCAAAGTGGACAGTTTACCAGCCCGAATGGAGTGGAACCCAATCTTTAACTTACACCCCCACTGTACCAGCTAGCCCATGTCAAAAGCTTCAGCTAAGCTCAAGTAAGAGAGCTATGTGTGTGAATGGGAAGGAGGCACCACTCAAATAAGAGCCTACACTAACTCTGCAGTGAAGACATATGACAAGTTATAATCTTCAGAGCTTCTCCCAGGCAATGGGGCTCTGCACCACTCCTAGTACAAACCGGTGGGAGGGCTATTCAGTCTAACCATATGTAAATAGATACATAATAGATGATAATGGTTCCAAATGAAATGTTGTGAAAGGATTATTTCTCCTATGCCAAGGAAACAAAACAAAACAGGGAGGGAAGGAGAAAGGAGGGAATTTCCAAGCTTTATAGACTGGTTTTGGAGATGCAGAAAAGCCTTGGGATCTGACTTCTCAAGACTGCAGGTCCTAGGCTGCATGGAAGGGATGTCTCTGTATTGCATATGTAGAGAAATCTACATGGATGAATGACATCTTTGTAGCATTGTTTAACTGATTTCCCCTACTTTTCATCCCCAATAATATGGCTACTGCAGGAGCTGTCCTACCACTGGATTAATTTCTACATGGTGACTTCAAATTAGCAGCTTTGGAGGATCCCAGTGGGAGTTAATACAGTCTGAACCAGCATTAACTCACAAACAAATTTCTGATTGAACATCCACTGGGGATGATTCCATGGTGAGTGGCTGCATCTGTCTTCCTCATGTAATCCCTCTCCCAGGACAGGGTTCAAGCTTCCTCCTGCATGCTTGCTAACCAAGTGGCTTCTCCCCACACCACACATGGTTTGGGGTCTGGGTTCTTTGTTGTGGCACCTGGTAACTCCAGCTAAGGTGACTCCTCTCTGTGTCTAGGACATGAGGAGTACTGGCTCATGGGAAAATAACTAATTCTACTGCTCTTATGACCCCGTATGACCCAGTACAAAAGAAACAAAATACAATAATACAAACCGCAACCAATGAAATCCCACACTCAACAATAACAAAGTGGGACTTCACTGGGGACCAGAAACAGAGGATCTAGGGAAGGAAAGGGCTAAGAGTAACTAAAAGGCTCAAACATCAACAATATAACAAATTCCCCATGTCTCAACATTCACAATTGTACCACAAACCCCAGCTCCCTCCCCAGCACTTTCCCAGGCAGATGAAATGCCTAGGATGAATCTGGAGATGGATGTAGCAATTCTGCAAAGATTGGCCAACTTAAATAACCCTTTAGGGCCAGCTTACAGTGTTTTCACTCCTGGGTGGAGCAGGGTCTTCCCCTGGCTCTCTGGTCTGGAGCCCTGTGAGGTCTCAGCCGGGTCTCAATAGCTGGCATGAGGTTGGTTCTCTGCCTCCCTGGAGGCTGGTCTCTACCAGGCTGGAACCATCCAGTCATGCACTAGATCCCAGCAGTCCAAAGTCTCTTTTTGTGGGGATCAGGAGCTAAGCAAAGCCTCCCCAGGCCAAGCTGCTTCTCTCCCACCTCCAAACTCAAACAGCTCCAAAGTGATGCAAACTATATATGAAAAATCATGGGATCTAAATTATCCACAATGAAGAAAGAGATCTTAGAGTCATTGTGGATAGTTCTCTGAAAACATCTGCTCAGTGTGCAGTAGCAGTCAAAAAAGCTAACTAAATATTAGGAACCATTAGGAAAGGGATAGATAATTATCTATCTATTTGTTATAACAAAACAGAAAATAGCATAATGTCACTGTATAAATCCATGGTACTCCCCACACCTGGCATACTGCATGTAGTTCTGTTTGCCCCATCTCAGAAAAAGTTATATTAGATTTGGAAAAGGTACAAAGAAGGACAACAAAAATGAGGAGAGATTAAAAAGACTGGGATTGTTCAACTCTAAAAGAGATGAATAAGGGGGGATATGATAGAGGTTTATAAAATCATGAATGGTGTGGAGACAGTGAATAAGGAAGAGTTATTTTCTCTTTCACATAACACAAGAACCAGAGGTCACCCTATGAAATTAATAGGCAGCAGGTTTAAAACAAACAAAAAGAAGTACTTCTTCACACAATACACAGTCAACCTGTGGAACTCTTTGGTAGCGGCTGTTGTGAAGGCTAAAACTATAATAGGGTTAAAAAAAGAATTAGATAAATTCATGGAGGATAAGTCCATCAATGGCTATTAGCCAAGATGATCATGGATGCATCCCCATGCTCTGGGTATCCCTAACCTCTGTCTGCCAGAAGCTGGGAGTGTATGACAGGGGACGGATGACTCGATGGTTATCTGTTCTGTTCATTCCCTCTGAAGCACCTGGCATTGGCCAGTGTCAGAAGACAGGATACTGGGCTAGATAGAACATTGGCCTTGCCCAGTATGGCTGCTCTTATGTTCTGATGTATGCTCTTATGTGAATCTAAATCTAGTCTCTTTGTTTCTGGGGCAGCCTGTCTCCTCCCACTGAGGGATTGAGCAGCCCTGGCTCCTCATTGGCTCAGAAAACTGTCTGTATAAATCATCCCATGAAAAACTCCCCATTGGCTTTTGTGGAGTGTCAAGTTTATTCCATCCCTATCTCAGACTCTAAGCAGATTGGGAAATGGTTTCTGAAGTCTTTGGAACCATTGTTGTTGTAATCTATAGCGTAGGTCTCCAAGAGGCTCCGTCCAATGTCTCAAGAGCTGACAAACTCCAAAGGGGAGGTTACACGTATGTGGTTCCAAATGAAAATCCTGAAAATGTATTCACAATAAATATCACACTGCTAATTGTTTTAAGAGAAACCTCAAGCTATTCTGAGATAATGGAAGTAGAGTACTACCACTTTCCCCTCAATCCTAGCTTGAATCTATAATTTTGCTCATCATGTGCTCCACTACCTCAATAAAATCAGAGATGGACATGACAGCCTTAATTTTGAAGTTTTCTTAATTGTTTGGTTTAAAATCATGGTCACAATACTAAATGAAAGCAGGGCTTTTGCAGCTCCTGTGGTAGTATGAAATCCCTGTTGTGAAAACCTGATCTCTTATAACCAACAAAAAAATTAGGGAACTATTACATTTCAGGAAATAAAGGCACAATAAAGTTAAAGGATTGGGTTGTAATTTATGTTAAGTGAAGCCCATTACTTAAACAGATACAGTCAGTGAGGTATGAAGGAGAGCTAACATATTTTGGAAAAACAAACACTCTGCCTGATTCCAATATAGGATACTGCCCACAAAAAGTCAGTTAATAAATATGCCGTGGGAGGAATTCCAGATTAATTTCCTTCCCAGTATTTCCCAGTGCCTCATGTCTTTTCTGTCAGGCTTGAACTGTAAACTATTTTAGATGGGAACCCTATCACTTTTGTGTCTTGTACAAAGCTGAACATACTGTCAATGCTTAACAAATGATAATAATTTATGGGTATGTGTCCAATTTGAAGACAATCTCATGTGCTTAAATGTCTTTGTGTATTGAGTATTAGAATGCCCCAAAGTTAACAAAGATGCACATATTGGAAACATGGCAAAAGTTACATGTTAGCATGGGATTGTGGTACAGGAATCTAATTCCATATATGAAATTCTGTATATTTCAATATTGTAGTGAGATTCTTAAGTTAATGGGCTAATTTCTTATTACTTTGCCATGTTAAATAGTACTTTACACCACAAATAGCCCATAGACATACATGAGGCAACTTGTGGAGTAAGGTACTATTTATCATAAGTGAGGGAGTAAGAATTGCCCTTACATGATTAATTCATGGTAGAGTTGTTGAATATGAAGCACTAGTTCATTCAGGCAGTATTTCTGTGGAAGCTCACGCTGTCTTTAATCTCTCATTCATCTTGTGGATGTTTCCTTTTCTTTTCTTCTCTTCTCTCTAATTTTCTCTGATGGCTGGAGGGATAGGTCATATAGACAAAGGATGTGATATTTAAAAGAGGGACGGTTGCCTGTTCAATGCCAGATAGCATTGCTTTGTCATGTGGACCCAGACTATGGATTCTTCGTGACTGGCTGGGGAGGACATCACAAACATTATTTGCCTATTTTGCTAGTACAGCTAGGGCTGGAACTATGTTTTCTCCCCTTCTCTTTTTTTCCCCATGCCAATAATGCACCAATGTGCCACTTAAAAGCTGCTCAACTGAACTCAGTGCCTTTTTCAATCAAGAAACACTGTATTTGGTTTCAAAGCAGCAGTTCATCTTACTTAAGGCTGTATCCAAGTCTCACTGGAGTAAACTGGACCCTTACTAATAGTAGGTGCTAAATCCTGCGGTGCCCCATCAGTGCAGCACATTAGTTGGGAAAAGCAGATGATCTGGACAATGTTCTTTGCGGGGGGAGAAGAATGTTTTTCCTACATCCTTTCTGCATGCACCAGTGAGCTCAAGCTATGTATTATAAGAGGATTGCTATGCGGCTGTCTCTCTCCCTGTCACACGACACATAAATAAATAAATAACATTAATTAACATAGGATTTTCCACTGAGTATGTGCTGAAAACTACTTGGCACTAAATGGCAACCATTTGTTCTCTTCTAAGGCTTTACTTAACTCGAGAATGGATTCCATCTATGTTGGCACCTAAATAAAGTAACAACTACAATTAGACTTTGAAATTAAAGCAATTGCAAATGTGTGAAGCATCTTAAAGAAGTAAAGCAAAACTGTGATGATGCATAGTAAAAACTGAGTTAATACTCAGTTGTTCACTAGAACAACCTGGAGTTGCACCAAGATTTTAAAGACAAACTTGGAACATAGCACATGGTAGCTTGGCTTTATGTGATGTTTACAGTAGACACGAGTGCTACACAGAAATAAAGAACTTGGCTAGGTAGTGAAACATAGGACACCACTGGCACAGATACAACACATGCAGAAGCAATTAAGGTATCCCCCAGTAACCAAACATCTCCGAGAAGACAGACACAAAATGAGATGCAAACCATAAACTACCTGATCACCTCTGGGCAATGCTGCAATCTACACAATAAAAATGGTTACTAACCATATGGTTGTTTGTTTTTTGATGACAGTCTCTTCAAATTTGTAAAGCAGCATCAATAGCCTTCAGGGGGAAGATAAGGCAATTCTTTTATCTACAAAACAGGACCAAGAGGAGGATTGAGGCGGCAACATTCCAAGACTATGTGGCTCCTAAAGCATGTAAGTAATACTCCATGTAAACTGTGCAGAGGTCTCTCAAAAATGATCTGAAACTTGTTTCTATGAATAGAGCCCTATATATTGTTCAGGTGGCCACACATTAAATGTAAGGAAATACTTCACCTTTAACCTGGCCTATCAGATCTCTAGCTTTGGATAGATTAGTTTCAAGCAGTTCCTGCTAATCTTGTGGCAAAGGGAAGCCCAGTTCAGATAAAATGACCCAGCATAGAAAGCTCTAGTGTTAATTTTAGTCTGACAGCTGTGAAATACAGCCAACATAGGTTAGTGAGGGCAGTAGATGCTGTGCAGTGTTCCATAGGGAGACATTATGTTCTGTAAGCACAAAGGAAAATATAAAAGATTTCTTCACTCCCTCAGTTCCTCAGGAAATTAATTGGACGATTTCCAAATGTTCTTTCATATATTTAAAACTATGTTGCAATCGACTGTTGTTTTGGCTCATTGGTTCAGCTCACAAGCCTTGATTCAGGATTAGCTGGCATTGTTGATTTAGTTCCTTTCTGAAAATCACCTGCTTTGCAAATGTTTTGATAATACAAAGGAAACATTTACTGCCTATTAAACATATAAGCTACATGTCTGTTGCCTTAGCCAGAGTTTTAAATGTCTAATTTTTAATACCATATAGCTGAAAGCAATAAATGTGAAATACTGTACTTCCATCTTTGGAAGGGCAAACTGCGTTTGCTGTAGTGGGGGAAGTGTTGCTTAATCAGTCTGTGATAGTTCAAGTTGTAGGCTGCAACGAGGAGTAAGGAGTGTTATGATTTGCTAATTATTCTTATGAAATGAACGCTAATATTGTGGTGATATTATTATTATTACTGCAGAAAGGGGAATAATTTAAAGATTTTTGTGTAGTCTTTGTACAGAATAAAGTATCCTGTGCAAATGTATGGGACTGACACAAATAATTTCAAGCAATGAGGCTCTTGACATTTATATTTACTATTACATACAATACTTACTTGTTCCAGGTGAAGTGCTTTCACTGCACTAATCTGCCTTTTACATGTTGTCAATTTGCTTGTGCTTGAGACTTTAATTCTTCCATTGCATCCATCGTTCTTTTCATCTTGTGATAGTTTTTCTCACCTTCAACTTATTTCTAAAGAAATATGACCTGCAAAATTCAACCTCCCAAGCTCAGAAACAAAGACCTTCTAAGCAGCTCTTCTTTTATTCCAGTTGGCACCCTGTGTAAAGTACCGTTGCTCTTTATTGCTACTCAACAGCCAGGCTCTTGATCCAGAATAGTTACCAATGGGTTGCTTCTGAGGGTGGCAAGAATGAATTATATTTAAGGCATTTTGAACCAACTCAGACACTTGAACATTACAAACAGGAAAACCCTTTTGTTAAGACAAAGAAGAGGAAACAACTTAAAGTGTGAAATGGTGGAAGGGGGAAAGAGACCATCAACGGGGAGAGAGAGAGGTGGCTGATAAAGACAGGGGGAGAGAGAATGTAGCTGAATGAATGTAATCTAATAATGCAATGAAAGAGGTACTAGGGGCCTGACAACAGACAAGGGAAGTGGTCTAGCAAAATGAGAGAGGGAACGCGAGAGAGACCAACAAAGAGGTACAGAGAGACGCGGCATGGTTTGGCGGATGGAATACAGTGTTGGGTGTCAGGAGACATGGGTTTCTATTCCCTACTTGCCTGTCCACCTGCTGTGAAGGTATTTTACCTCTCTATGCCTCTGTTCATGTGTTATGCAGGAGGTCAGACTAGATCATAATAGCCCTTTCTGCCCTTAAAATTTATGAAAGTAGAGACGATATGATGAAAAGATTAAACAAAAAGTAATGCATTTCCAAGAGTTTTAGTACTTAGAGATATATTCAGCTCAGAGACTGAGATTTTCAAAATAGTTTAAAGGAGTTAGGCAGTGCTTAAATTGTGCCAGGGCTTTCGAGGGCCGAGTCCCAGCACCTGTAGGCTTGGCAGTTCATAGCGCTGGCACTTCTGGGCTTGCTGCATTGTTATGACTGTAAAAAAATTTACTTGAGCCCTAGGACATAATTGCTTGAGCCCCGGCACTTCTTTCAGTACAAATTAAGCACTGGTGTTAGGCATCCAACTCTCTAGGGTTCTACTTCTTTTGAAAATCACAGCCCACATGTGTAAAATGTATAACCTCAACAAAAAGACAGTATGTACATTCATCTATTTTAATTTTAAAAAACCACCAAAATAGTTCAGCAACAAAATTGTTTCAAAGTTTTCTGGAAAATTCTAAAAGCTTCAAGAAAACACAGCCTGCTTCCAGGTTTGTGTTCTGTAGTCTGAAATTAGAAAGAAAGCATAATTTTATAAAGTATCCAGATTATGGGGGAATATATTTTCCCATGTACATCACATGTAGCCTGATATACTTGAAGGGTGAGGTTTTCAAGAGTGCCCAGGAGCAGAAGTCTCAGTGACTCTCAACGTGCTCCGAAGTCACTCAGGTGGTTTTGAAAAATCCACCTGCAGATTTTTTCCCCCCAGTGTTGGCAAGGTTGATACCAGTGCAAAATTTTCAGAATGCATCACAGTAAAAGAGGGTCATATCATACCATTCACTTTCATGAGCACAGGATAAAGGGACCAGTGGATCTTGGCCCTAGGGATACAGCAGAGGGAAGTTCCATCTCTGTGACACACTCTGAAGAAGTCTCTCTATAGGGATTTGGGATCTAATTGTGTGTGGATGACAGTCCAAGGATGGCAGCACAGAATTTCAGGGGATAAGTAAATGTTTATTCAAGATCTTATCCAAGTCTGTGGGAATATTTCTACTGATTTCAATGGATTTTGAATCAGGCCTGGAGTCAGCATTAATTTGCCCACCTTCCCCAAACCTCCATGCCTAGGAAGAGAGGGAAGGACCAAAAGCTAGTGTGGGGGTAGACTTGAGCCTTTGCAAAAACCAAAGCATCTTGCGTTTTGGAAGCCAAATCTTCTGCTGTTTCTGTGGGAAGTGATGGGTGAGGAAACATTCACGCTGAATGGAGGAATGTACAGGAAACTCAACAGAAGAACCACAGAGATTTTGGTCTTTAGGCAAGATCAGCCCACATTAGGGGACCATAGGCCCTGTAATTGTTAGGTTACCTCTGTATATGTTACAGCATAACCCAAGCTATTCCTCATCTCCTCATTCAGCCTTTTGTTTTTCCAAATAACCTCTCCTCTAATCATTTCTAGCACAAGAACCATTTTTCTCTAGCTAGAACAGAATTCATGCCATCCCCCTCAAGGTCAATAACACCAAGACTGTCTTGCAAATGGTGAACTTGTGCTTCCTCCTTCTCCCATTGCTCACCCAGCCTGTGTTTTGTCATCTCTAAGGTCCTGATCCAAAGACCGTGGATGTCAATAGAAAGATTTCACTGACTTCATGGAGTTTTGAATCTTGCTGTAATTGAATAAGGCCCATAATGTTTTCCTTGCACAGTCATTGTCTCTCTGAATTTCTATAATCCTCTTTCCATTTTGTGATTTCAAGAAAAAACAAACAAATTGCATCAAGGAACAGGTAAAGAAATGAAATTTGACAGACTAGTGTAAACTTGTTACTTTATGTAAAACACTAAAATAGCAAAACAGAACCTGAACCACAGCTGCCGTAATATGTCATCTCTGATTGCATCCACAGGAAGCCAAGCAATGAGCAACCGCTCTCCCAGTCTCTAGTTTCAAATATTCTTTATTGCTGCACTTATAAATTTGCAGTAACGGCCAATAATTACCAAAACCCCGGGAAAGTCTTCTATCCCAGCTGTTTCTATGAGAAAAAACTTCAGGCATCAGACCCATCAGAAGGATTTGATTTTCTATTTACATCATTTGCCTTTAGGCCAGAAATATTGGGAAATGTACATTGTAAAGATATCAAAAGCAATGGTGTTTATGTGTGTGCGTGCATGTATTGAAAGAGGGATGAAGGTGGCAAAATGGAGGAATCTGTTCACTGAACCCCAGTTTTACACAACGGGCAGGAAATATTTTTAATCCTGCTGCAGATTTTGTGATGGGCTGCAGGCCAAAAAGAGATGTCAGCTAAAAAGGTTACAAGAAGTAACTTGTTCCTCTTGCCATGTGAGTGTTCAGGGATGTAGGGACATGCCAGAAGCCCTCTTGTGTAGCCTGTCAGTGACATCTTTCCCAATGTGGAGGAACAGCTTGGTGCTTGCTCACTTCAGGAAACAAATTGTTTGAAATGGGGCAGGAAGAAGGCAGGGCCATTCCCCTCCTGCTTTTCCACACCAGCTTGCAGAATGAGACTTATTTACTATAGAACATTTTTCTCCAGCAAAGTGTGTACACACCTTCCCTGCTGAACAGCATGGGAAGATTGTGTATTCTGAAACCACTACCCACCCTGCTTATGGCCCCATGTAAATTGTACAGTTCAGCCCAAAGTAAGAGTAGATATATCCTCAGACAATTAATAAATCTGAGACAAATCCTGGGTCCTAATACAAAGCCAGAGCCAGTAGGTTTGTTGTGTGGCTAATCAAATGGTATAGAGAGGGACAGACATCTCCCACACACACACTAACCCAGGCCATGAAGCATCTGCACAATTATTGTGGTCTCAGAGTACCATTACATGTAGGGACCCATATACTCTTTGAAGAGAGGGTAAGATTTCCACTCACTGCTTTTTCTTCCCAGAAAGAACTACTTTATAATAATAAGATAATTCCAAAGAATAGGGTTTTGTAGACTAGCACAAATATTCTTGCAATTTTTCTGTTACATGTGTGATGAGGTGTGGAGGTTCATGTACCATTGCATCAAATACAACTACCTGTTTTCTTTCGTATCCTTGAACAGTCCAGCTGTGGTTTCCTTTTCATATAAGACTCCACCTGATGGGCTGGATTCATGAAAAGGGCAATGGGGAGAATTAGTTAACAACAGCAATAATCATCATTATTTTAATATATCTACATTTCAGTTTGTTTTTTTAAATTGTGTTACTTCCCAGGCTTTCTATCTTTAAATGAAATTCACCGCTGTGCAGACTGCCAGAAACAAGACCTCCGCATTACTTAATCTTCACTGCTCTGAAGACTTAAGTGGGACGTAAGCAGTATTGCAACCCCCAAGAATTAAAACATCATGAATCAGGCCATCAAAGTCATTAGATTGGCTTACAGAACCATGAGATTTTAAAAGTAATACATTTAGGATTCTTTTTTATTTGTCTCCTTGTGTCTGAGCCACTAGGCTGCCTGCAGGTTATGTTTTCAGGTTTTTCTCTATAACCATTTTTACATTGTAAATATAAGCTGAGATTCTCTTGTAATCACACATCTCCAGGAGCTGAGCTTAAAGAAAGCCACCAAATAACATGAAATTTGGTCATGAGATAATATTCTGTGATTTAGCAACACTGTTTAAATAGTAGCCTTATAGCCTTATAAACACCTGGTTCTTAATCCCATTAGAATCCTGACTATCTGAGAAATCTCTTTAGGGATGCAGGGGTACCACCACAGGTGTAACTTTTGAAGTGCTCAGGCTAACAACCTCCTAGTTTACATGGAAGGGAACTGGTGGCAGGGCATTCTCGGTTAGGAGGTCTTGCCTCTGGAATCCTCTTCCCTCGCTTCTTGACCTACCAGAGGCAGAGCTTCAAGCTCTGCAAGACTTGTCTATTCTTCTTCGAGTAGTGTCCCTATGGTTCTCCACTGTATGCGTATTTGCGCCCCTAATCAGAGATTTAGGTAGCAATGTCAATTTGGCCCACACATGCACTCTTCCTCTCTCATGGTTTATCCCATGGCTATCTAGCACTGCGCAGGTGAACCACTCCCAGTTCCTTCTCAACTGCATTTGGCCTCGAACAGAGTGAGCAGTATCTCTGCCTTATCTGTGTCATTAGCATAAATAGTACTTTAAGTTTATTCTTTTTTTTTGTTTCCTTTAATAGTTAGAGTTTTCATTTCCCCATTGTGAAATAAAAGTTTTATTTGTTTGATCTCATCTCTCATGTTAAGTAGTCTAGACTTTCTGTTGTTTTGGTTTGTTTTTTGTAAAAATAAATTTCTTTTTGCATTCCTTGCCTTTGGAAGCTGATAGTCCCATGAGGGGCATGCCCAACTCCCTTGTTTTAAGGGGTGCCTCTCCTGCAAAGAGGCAATTCTGGTGACAAACGGGTACTCTAGCTGTGTCCAATGCCTGGGAGAATCACACATCCCACAAAAGTGCACCCTTTGCCAGCAACTAACAGTGAGATTGCGTAAAAACCATGAGCTGAAGTTGAAGCTCCTCCTGATGGAGACTGCACTTCTGCCACCAACTGACACCAGCCGTCTCCAGGACATTCATGAAGCACCTTCAACCTTCAAGTGTGTAGAATCATGGGAAAAAATCAGTGGATTCCACCCACAAAGACTCAAGAAAAAGGGCTTCAAGCCCTGATGCAAAGTCCTTGGCCAGCCAGAGGGGTTTCTCAGCATGCTTGGCCACCTTGGTACCAACAGCACCAGCGGCTCTGAAGCACAATACACATAAACATCAGGGTCCTTCCTCTATGAGCTGTGCTGCACCATGTAAGGATGCCAGGGGCTCAGGCTCCGAGGCAGCAGTACTGCCTCCTAGACAAAAAGACAAAGACCTCAGCACCTCAAAAAGACCAGCACCAAAGAAATCCGTACCAAATGAGACAAAGCTCCCCTCAGTGGAGTATTCCTCTCACAAAGAACCATCAGTACCAACAACACAGCATCACTACTCCTTCACAGAATGGAGTCAGTCAAGAGTACCACAAGAGTTCCAGTACCTTCTAGACTTGGTGGTCACAGAAGAACTGGAATCCCCATTACTTGGGCCCTAGTATCAAGCAAGTCTCAATGCTCGGATTCACCAATGACACTGGGCCATTTGCCACCAGCACCCCAGTCAGTACCTCCCTTACCCAGTGACGAATCAGATAGTGACCAGTTATTTCCCTGGCCTCTCACCAGGGTCAGCTGTCACAATATTGGGGACCTCCCAAACTCCACCAAAATGACGACTCAAACCTGATATGGGCCTCCTTGGGCACCTGCACCACCCATGCTATCTCACTCCAGAACCACTCCAGTGGTTCTGTTGGGATCCCTGGGCAATTTACAGATACCACACTTCCCAGGCATCCAGTATGTCTCAAAGAGAGTCTGCCAGATGCTTTCCTCTGACTTTAGTATCCCGAGCCCCTGAACCTGAGGAGGAAACTTCTGAGGTGCAGGAGGAAAGCCCAAAAATTGAGGCTACTCTACCAACAAACCTCTACTTCTCATCACCAGATGAGTCTGTGATGCCCCCCATCCCATCTCTAGCAGATGATTTTAGACATTTTAAAGATCCTACTAAGAGGGTGGTGGATGCACTTCAACCCCTAAAGGAGGTAGCAGATACACATCTCAAACTGGTTGATATTCTGCATACTTCCTCCTCGTTCAGAATTGCCCTCCCAAATAACAAGGCACTTCTAGATCCTGCCAAAGTCATCTGGCAGACACCAGCCTCCATCGCACCAACATTCAAGAAAGCCAATAAGAAATACTATGTCCCAACCAAAGACGCAGGCTTTCTTTTTCAGCATCCTCAACCCAACTTGATTGTAGTAGATTCAGTCAATGCATGTGGCAAGCAACATCATGTCAAGTCAACCTCATACAATCAAGATTGGAAAAGGCTAGATCTCTTTGGAAGGAAAGCATACTTGCCAGCGATGTTGCAGTTCAGAGGTATGAACTACTAGGCTGTAATAATGGCCAAATACGATTTTATTAATTATGGGAAACTTGATGCGTTCATTAGACATTTACCAAAGGTGCAAAAAGAGCAGTTCCAGGCTATTGTCAAGGAAGGCCAGTTAGTGGCCAGAACTGTGCTATAGACAGCATTGGACACAGCAGATACGGCTGCCCATTCAATCTCCATGGCAGTTGTGTAACCAGGTCTCCTGTTGCAATACCTTTCTGGGTTGCCCAAAGAACTTCATACAACAGATGAGGCTTTCCCATTTAAAGGGCTCAGGCTCTTCACCAATAAGACTGATGCCTCTCTTCACACTCTGAAGGATTCCAGTGCCAAATTATGCTCCCTGGAATTTATATGGCTGGGCAAAAGAGAAAATATGGCTCTGAACCATATCACAGGTCATGACCACCTTAATACCCACTATCACAGGGCTATTATGAGCCACAATGTAAGAGACCCAGGGTGCAAAAATGAAAGCATTCAGTCCAATCCACGACCTCTGAGCCCTACTCCTCTAAGCACTTTTTACAGGTTAATTGAGGGCCCAAATAGCTATCCCTTTCAACATCAGCTGCCATCTGTGCACCTGTCACGTCCCTTCTGAACTTGCCTGACCCTCTGTGATGGGATGGACTAGGTCAAGAGGCCCGGTGCTGGAGGCCTAAGGGTCCTGCCACACCGGTCCCAGGAAACGAGTAGTGGAGCTAAGTCCTCCAAGCAGCTTAGAGAGGCTGCGTGAGAATCAGTCAATCAGGAGGGGAGCCTGCAAGGAGCTAGCCAATCAAAGGGGTGCAGGCTAGTATAAAAGGAGCTGCAGTGCAGACCAGAGTCAGTTGCTGCTTGCAGCCTGAGGCGTGAAGGCAGTGCTCCTAGTAGGCTGAAAGACTGCAGCACCACAGATAGCTCAGTGCTGGCAGGGACCAGGGGAGCAAGAAAGCGCTCTTGGCTGGCTGCTGGGCCTCAATTTAGAAGAGCCCTGACATAAGGTGAAGCTTTGGAGAAGGCTGTGGCTGTGGGGAACTGGACCAAGGAACTGAAATGCAGTTAGTTATTGGCAAATGACACATGGCTGCTACTTATATAGTCCCTGGATTAGGGCCTGGAGTAGTGTACAGGCCTGGGTCCCTCACAACAGCCACTGGGGAGAGGCCCAGGGAAGGAACTGTACATGAAACCCCAATTTTGGATCCTCCACCTCCAGGCTCAACTCCTTCTTGGTTCCAGAACTTAGAGGTAGAATACTCTGATGAGGTGAAAGACATTATTACACAGCAGAAAATCGACCACTTAGCATACTTCCCTGCAAAAATGAAAACTATTCCAAATTTGGTGTTATTCTAAGCACACAGACAGAACATCATCCTCCCTCCCTCCCTCTGATTTTAGAATATATTTTTGGACCATAAAAAATCAGGACTCCCTTTCTCAGCTCCCTTAAAATACATCTAAGTGGCCATAATGGCCTTCCACTGTCAAGTAGACAGATACTTGGTGTTCGCTCACCGACTGATACGTAGATTTCTTAAAGACATTGGAAACCTCTTCCCACATGTGAAACCACCAGCTCTAACCTGGTATCTTAAGCTAGATCTCAGAACTTTGACTAGCCCTCTCTTTGAACCTATGGCAACTTGATTTTTCTTACACCTGTCCATAAAGACAGCATTCCTGCTGGCCATTACCTCAGCTAGGTGCATAGGAGAAATAGTGGTCCTGATGGTACATGTGCCATTCACAGTCTTTTTAAAGACAAAGTAACACTGAGGCCACATCCCAAGTTTCTCCCTAAAGTAGCCTCCACTTTTCATTTGAATCAATAAATCCATCTTCCTGTTTTCTTCCCCAAACCACATACTGTTAGAAGAACATTAGCATTTTACTTGAACAGGACTAAGGACTTTACAAAGTTTGCTACACTCTTCCTTTAGTTTGCAGAAAGATCCATAGGTGCCGCAATATTGGCTCACAGACTATCCATATCTGGTTGTATTACTCACTGTTACCAAGGACACAACCTCTTGCCTCTGTCCAGAATCCACACACATGCCTCAAGGTCACTTTCTATCTTTATTGCATTCCTTAAAGATGTTCCCATCCCATAAATTTGCAGAGCTGCAACTTGGGCCTCTGCCCAAACTTTTCTGGGACACTGACACCATCTTTGGCTCCACACTACTTTCCATAATAATGGACTCTACTCTGAAGCCTCATAGCCCTCCATGGGGAATACTGCTGTGAAGTCTCCTACAGTGCAGTACCCATAGTGACACTACTCAAAGAAAATGAAGTTACTCACTTTATGCAGTAATGATGGATCTTTAGATGTGTCCTCCACGGGTGTTCCTCAACCTCCTCTCCACCCCTCTACTATTAGATAGCCTCAAGGCAAACCATGAGTGAGGGAAAGCGCATATGCAGGCCGAACAGATGCTGCTATCTAAAATCTCTGATTAGAAGCATGGGCACAAATATACCTACACCCATAGGGATACACATCTCAAAGAACCATCATTACTGCACAAGATGAGTAACTTTGTTTTCTCCCAGGCTTTTGTTAATGGTAGCTGCTGGGTGAGTGGTTCATTGCTACGTTCACTGGGAGGTCAGTAAAATGATGTTCAGTGACCAATTGACGACATTGGTATGTTGATGGATTTTCACAAAACACAGAGCACAAAAAACACCAGCACTTAACTGAAGCACCATGTGAAGGTTGTCGTCTTGCTCCCAATCATCCTCCAGATTGGCCTGGAAGTGCCTCTTCTGTGGTCTGAGCCAAAGCTGCATTGGAATTTCCACAAGGCTGACTTGTCCACCTACACATCAGAAACAGAATCTCAGATCCCACAGCTCAAACCAATACCTAGAAACTTCGGTCATCCTAAAATTTACCACTAAGAAGTACATCCCTCATGGTCACTTCAAGGCTTTCACCCCCTGCTGGACAAAAGAATCTGAGTCTCTCCAGAGGGAATATGAAAAGAGCAGCAACCCAGATAAAGCCATTGCACTGCTTGAATCCTTGAATTTGGCGCACCTGGAAAGGTGGAAAGAGACCATTGAAAGCCTCAATTTCACCCATTCGAGGCGTAAGACATGGACTTTTCTTCGGCAATTTGGAGGATCCCAGCCAATAATTCAACGGTCAGCAAAGGTGACAGCATATGCTGTTGCCTCTCATCTTCTTTCTAACAGTAAGATGCCGACAGAGAAGATTACATGCCAGGAGGTCCAGTGGGAACTCCACAGAAAACTTCAACAATGCCTGGAAGAATCCCCACTCTCTTCCCCATATTCTGTGAAGGAGATCAATGTTGTGCAGTTGGAAACCAAAAGCCAGAAAGTTTCAGGGGTTGAAGGCATTCCACCAGAGTTTCTCAAGAATCTGGGGAGAAGGGGACAGGAATGGCTGGTGGTGCTTTTTACTGTTGTGCATAGAACCGGAGAAGTGCCAACAAGCTGGTGACAGACAACAATGGTTGCCCTACTGAAGCCTGGGAACCCCTCAGAAGACGCAGCCAGTTACCACCACATCTTTCTCCTCTCAACCACCAGCAAATTCATTGAATGGGTGCTGCTCCACCATCTGTCTGATATTATTGAAGACATCCTCCCAGTGGAGTAGGCAGGAATTTACTTGAAGAGGAACTGTTGTGACCAAGTAGCTTCACTTACCAGCCCCATTGAGGCAGGATTCCAACGTAAGTTGAAGACAGGAATTGACCTTGTTGATCTGTCCTCGGCATACAACACTGTCTGGAGACAGGGCCTCCTCCTCAAGGTCTCCCACATCATTCACTGCTGGCAAACGATCCGCCTCTTGGCGGCAATGACAGGGGACTGCCGCTATAAGGTACATCTTAATGGCCAGATCAGTAGACCAAGAATTCTTAACTTGGGCATCCCTCAGGGCTTTGTCCTGGCCCAAATACTTTTTAATCTATACACCACAGCTATACCAGCAACGGAGTCATGGAAATTCATGTATGTGGATGATATTGCCCTAGCTGTTCAGCATATAAGTCTCCATACCATCAGCTGCACCCTATCCTGAGATAAGCACGATCCTTAGCACGATGGCTGATTATTTCCAATGCTGGAAACTTAGGACTAATCCAAAAAACCATGGTAATTGCTTTCCACCTGAACAATAAAATGGCTAATACCAAACTTGATGTGCAGTTCTGAGGTGAGAGCATCAGCCACAAAGCTAATCCAAGTATCTTGGCATTACACTGGACTGGACCTTGATGTTTGGATTAACATCAACACCTTTCGACAACACCTTGAGAACACCCACGATAAAGTCAGGTGTCGTGTCACACTTATCAGAAAATTGGCTGGAACATCCTGGGGCTCCAGTCCACAGACCCGAACTGCAACAATTACCTTGGTATATTCTGCAGCTGAATATTGTGCACCAGTGTGGTCTCACAGCAGTCACACTAAACTCCTTGACAATCAACTCAATAATGCTATGCTCATAGTGTCAGGGATGCTCAAATCTACTCCAGTTTTCTGGCTCCTGGTCCTATCGCACATCCAGCCTCTGCAGATTAAGAAAGCGAGATGTCTGACCAGCTCTTCTAATCATGTCAATGAAAATACGAGGCTCCCTCTTCACCATGACCTGCAGAACCTGCCAAAAATGAGATTAAAATCCTGCTACCCTCTATGAAACTGTATCAAGATCCCTACATCCAACTGTGATGCTGCAACTGCTCAAAACAAACAGTTCATCATTGTCCCTGTTGAAGAACCAACCTGTTTTGATTTATGTCAGAAAGACTGGTGCAGATTGAATCGCATCAGGACATCTCATGGGAGATGTGGACAAACCCTCCTTAAATGGAAAATGATGCTAACACCTGTATGCAACTGTGGTCACCAGGCACAAATGATAGAGCACATCATATCTGAATGTCCCCTTCGTTCTTTTGCTGTAAGCCTGAAGGACATTCACCAGCTCACTGCTGCAGCAATGTGCTGGCTATCAAACTTAGATATACATTTGTAGTTGTTGCTACCTACCCAAGCCATACAAAAGAAGAAGAAGAAGGTGAGTGGCTAACTAGGGGAATGTGGCAGGGAATACCTTGTTCTGAGGTTAGAGAGGTGTTTAATTAATCCAAATTTGCATATCCAAAGTTATTATGTTTATTTTAAACTTGGTCTGTACCTAGGAAATAACTAACCCTTGTGCAGAGTGCTGACACAAGCTTTACATACTTACTTCAGCCCTGTATGTACACTACATATACATTATGCTAATCCTCTGCTTGGGGATGAATTTCACCCCTAGAATGTTACTGATAGGAATAATGAATGAATCTACATGTCAGATTGAAACAATATCTACTGTAAACTTATTCTGTTTTTTTTTTTCATTTTAGTATGAATTATTCAGAAAAAGGAATGTATTTTATGTTATAAATTAAAGTAGGGAACATTTTTCACAGCTTAGATGTACTGAATTATATGGAAGGTTTTGAAAGTGCTCTTATCCACTTTATTCATCTTTAGAAACACTAAAAATCAGAAATGATCACCAGAGCTGCACATTTTCAATAAAAAGAAAATATAGCAATTAAGAATGCCAATAACCCACTAACAAAACTGTATTCATTATTCCATCCATGATTCAGACCCAGTTTCCCTATTTTTTTTAGTCAGATATCTATTGTTGATATTCATGTAGATAACTTTGAAATCCATATGTATCAGCATGTACTAAAGAACAGAGCCATGGCAAAACATGAATTCAGCTTCATGGCAAATATTGTAAATGGAAACAGAAAATGCTTCAAATATAACAGAGTCTCATGAGAATTTAAATATTATAATATTTTGGTTGTCTTCAGACATACATATTTAATAAATGGTGCCCTACCAATAAATAAGAACATTAAAAAAATTGGAAAAACAAAGGTTAATCCAAATATCTCATTAGTACATGGAGTTTATTTATAAGTTAACCTGACTAGTAATTTAACTTGAACCTACAGTATTTGGGTCATAGTTCTCTTTCTATAATCTTCAATCATTGTGGTGCTTTTGCTGACATTCAATGTAAATGTTGAGCTGTGATTGGGGTCTATAAACCCCATCACACAGACTCACACTAAGGTAAAGGAGTGGTGGAACAGTATTGGACCATGAAGGTCGCACCCCTCATCAGCTGCTGGGCATGATTTCTATGGAGGACCTGCTTAAAGGGAGCTCTGGCTGGGGGAAGAGTTGGGTGCAAGAAGGTGGACAGCTGGTAACTGCTGGAGTAGGGTAATCTGGAGGGGGAAGACTGGGTCTGTGAATAAGACTCAGACCTGCCTCTTTTTCCCCCTTCTTCCTGATAGGGGAAGCAATTGGACTCTGGGAGTGGTCTGGGAAGGTTCCCCTCCCAGCTGGGGCTCTGAATTGTTGAGACTGTGCAAGGAGAAGGCTGGGGCAACACCACAAACTGAAGGAGAGCCAAGGAAGGCAGGAAGTGACCCAAGGGAGGTTGATCTGGAGTGGCAGCCACAAGAGATTGAGCCCCTCCTTGTCCTCTTCCCTTGAGCCCTGGTCTAGAAGCTGGTGGAAAGGGAAGACCTGGTCCCTCTATCCTTCTCCCTGGATGCCTGAGAGATCCTGGAGGACTTGTGGGGTAAGAGGAAGATGACCTGTGTGCTTGGCTGCTAGCACCCACAAACTGCCTAGAAGGGCTGTCTCAAGACTTGGAGAGACTGGTTGGATATGGTTTGACCTCTAGGCCTGCTAACCCCAGAATGAAGCCTGCTACAGTTTGTTACTAGATGGAAGAGCACATTGTGATAAATCAGTTTAAAGATACCTTTTAAGTTACCAATCATTACAGCTGGCTGACTAATGTACTTGATTCACTTAGCCATTTATTACTAGGAGAATACAATTTTCTCACATTTATTCTTCATTCAGAGTTCCTCAAGAAATATTTAGTTATATTTTCCATGTATGGGATTACTGAACAGTTTGCATACAGAATTCAGAAGTCAATACTCTAAATTCAAACTGGTTAGTTAGTAAATTGTGACTGGTTTCATAAGCAGCATTGGCAACCTCAAATTTTCAAATACTGTGAATTGGACCCCAATCCAAGAGATTTCTTAACAAAAACATATTGGACTCTTCATTTTCCTTCTGGTTTTGGGGGCATTAAGATTCACATTTTCAAGTTTCTCTCTGTAACCATGAGGGCTATAAACTTCTCTTTTTCAAATCAAAGCTGAGAGTCTCATATAATTGCAGGATTCCAGGAGCTGGGGCTTTAAGAGGGACATCAAAGGTGAAATCCTGGCCCCACTGAAGTCAACACCAAAGCTTGTGTTAACTTTAGAAAAGGCAGGATTTAAACTCAGATAATCTGAGACTTGTGATAAAACCACCAGACTTGATTAAATCTCATAGAATCGTTTTTGCTTTCTGACTGGATGGTAATATAACCAGGAGGAGGACTTGAAGCAGCCACTGTGTCTTTGAAGATCTGAAAGAGGAGAAAAGATTTAGGGAAAGGTATTAGGTAAACAGGAGTAATATTTAGAAAATAGCTAGACTCATAGAATTTAAGGCCAGAAAGGATCATCAGATCATCTAGTCTGACCTACCACCAGCGTTCTAAACCCACCACCAAAATTTGGCCAAAATATTACAGCCTACAGGAGACTCAACTATTATGGGCCACACCTCTTCCTGCTCCTGCCCCACCTCTTCCCCTCCCTGAGTGTGCTATGCCCTCACTCCTCCCCCTCCCCCCAGTGCCTCCAGACGCCGGAGGCTAAGTAACCCAGGGGAGCTAGCAAACAGGGGACCACAAACGGGGCAGTTTGAGAGGGGGAGAAGGAGATCCCCCTGCTGAACGAACAAGGTGTGAGTGCTAACCCTGGGGTGAGTGAGTTTGTTTGGCTGTTTGTGTTTTTCTTTCTCTTTCAGGTTATTTCAGTTACTGGGTCAGTTGGGATTGTGTGTCTGGAGACTTTTTGAGCCGTTGTTCCCTGGATCATCCTTGATCATCTTTGATTAGCCTCAATCAGCCTTGCAATCACCCTCCCCCTGTATAATTAACAAGGGGGTAGGGCTGACCTAGGAGAGAAGGCCTTAAAAGCCAGAGGCTAAGCGACTCAGGGAAGCTAACAAACAGGGGACTGCAAACATGGGAGTTTGTAGGAGGGAGTTGTAATATAATTGCTATGATTAGGAAGGGCCACATCGCCAGTCCCAACGCTGCTTTTGTCTCCTCCACCTGCGCCTGTATCCAAACAGAGAACCTAACCATGGGTTCCTCTACCCAGATCCTGGTGTAGATTTGCAGAGACTGTGGCCTGCATTTCCCACTCACAGAAAGTCAGGCTGGAGGGACCATCCAGTGTGAAAGGTGCCTGCTGGTAGAATCTCTCAGGAAGCAGGTGGGAGAGCTACAGGAGGAGGTGGCTAGGCTGATGAGCATCCATGCCCATGAGGAATTCCTCAAGAGTATTCATATGGAGACATCCAAGGCTGAGGAAGCTATCCAGCTACGGAGGATTTCTGTCATGCCAGCAGGGGAGGAGGATATGGCTCTGTCACATATCCAGGGAGGACACTGGCAGTTGGTTATTTCTGGCAGCAGGCAGTGCTTGACCCCTACTCCCAATCCACACCCCCCCCGGTGATGGAATACTCATATGCTGCCCTGGCAACAAGTGATGAGGAATCACCCCCAGAGGTGGAGGAGAAGCCATGTACTCCCAAGGCTGGGAGGATCACAGCCACCACTCCCAGGAGTAAGCACAGGGTAGTGGTGGTTGGTGACTCTCTTCTGAGCAAAACAAATCTAAGGGGAAAAACAAATGAAAACAGTTGGCAATTTTTCAAACAGATATTATTAAGAGCACAAAAGCAAACTACCCACTGCATAGGAAAGATAGGAAGTATGGCAAGAGACCACCCTGGCTTAACCAGGAGATCTTCAATGATCTAAAAATAAAAAAAAAAGTCCTACAAAAAGTGGAAACAAGGTCAAATTACAAAGGATGAATATAAACAAATAATACAAGTATGTAGAGACAAAATTAGAAAGGCCAAGGCACAAAATGAGACCAAACTAGCTAGAGACATAAAGGGTAACGAGAAAACATTTTGCAAATACATTAGAAGCAAGAGGAAGACCAAGGGCAGGGTAGGACCATTACTCAATGAGGGGGAAACACAATAACAGAAAATGTTTCGGTTTTCATCAAGAAGGTTGGCGTTGATTGGACATCTAACATAGTGAATACCAGTGAAAATGAGGTAGGACCAGAAGAGGCTAAAATAGGGAAAGAACAAGTTAAAAAATACTTAGACAAATTAGATGTGTTCAAGTCACCAGGGCCTGATGAAATGCATCCTAGAATACTCAAGGATCCGACTGAGGAGATATCTGAGCCATTAGCAATTATCTTTGAAAAGTCATGGAAGACGGGAGAGATTCCAGAAGACTGGAAAAGGGCAAATATAGTGCCCATCTAAGAAAAGGGAAATAAGAACTACCCAGAGAATTACAGACTAGTCAGCTTATCTTCTGTACCCAGAAAGATAATGGAGCAAATAATTAAGCAATCAATTTGCAAACATCTAAAAGATAATAAGGTGATGAGTAACAGTCAGCATGGATTTGTCAAGAACAAATCATGTCAAACGAACCTGAATGCTTTCTTTGACAGGGTAACAAGCATTGTGGTTAGGGGGGAAGTGGTAGACATGGTATATCTTGACTTTAGAAAAGCTTTTGATACTGTCTCCCATTACCTTCTTGTAAACAAACTAGAGAAATGCAAGCTAGATGGAGCTACTGTAAGGTGAGTGCAAAACTGGTTGGAAAACCATTCCCAGAGAGTAGTTATCAGTGGTTCACGGTCATGCTGGAAGGACATAATGAGTGGGGTCCCGCAGGGATCAGTTCTGGGTGCGGTTCTATTCAATATCTTCATCAATGATTTAGATAATGGCATAGAGAATACATTTATAAAGTTTGCTGTTGATACCAAGATGGGAGGGGTTGCAAGTGCTTTGGAGGATAGGATTAAAATTCAAAATGATTTGAGAACTGGAGAAATGGTCTGAAGTAAATAGGATGAAATTCAATAAGGACAAATGCAAAGTACTCCATTTAGGAAGGAACAATCAATTGCACACATACAAAATGGGAAATTACTGCCTAGGAAGGAGCATTGCGGAAAGGAATCTGGGGGTCATAGTGGACTACAGGCTAAATATGTGTCAATAGTGTAATGCGGTTGCAAAAAAAGTGAACATCATTCTGGGATGTATTAGCAGGAGTGTGTAAGCAAGACACGAGAAGTAATTATTTCACCCTACTCTGCGCTGATTAGGCCTCAACTGGAGTATTGTGTCCAGTTCTGGGTGCCACATTTCGGGAAGGATGTGAACAAATTGGAGAGAGTACAGAGAAAAGCAACAAAAATGATTAAAGGTCTATAAAACATGACCTATGAGGGAAGATTGAAGATATTTGGTTTGTTTAATCTGGAAAAGAGAAGACTGAGAGCGGACATGATAACAGTTTTCAAGCACGTAAAAGGTTGTTACAAGGAGGAGGGAGAGAAATTGTTTTTCTTAACCTCTGAGGATAGGACAAGAAGCAAAATTTGCAACAAGGGAAGTTTAGGTTGGAAAATAGGAAAAACTTCCTAACTGTCAAGGTGGTTAAGCACTGGAATAAATTGCCTAGGGATGTTGTGGAATCTCCATCATTGGAGATTTTTAAGAGAAGATTAGACAAACACCCATCAGGAATGGTCTAGATCATACTTAGTCCTGCTATGAGTGCAGGGGACTGGACTAGATGACCACTCAAGGTCCCTTCCAGTCCTATGATTCTATGAAACAGCTGATCCGCGGTAGGCGCTGGGAGGTAGGGGGAGGCGCTGATCGGCAGGGCCCGCCGGCGGGCAAGAGGTGCTGGGGGGAGAGAGGAATTGATCATTTTTTCCCCATGGGTGCTCCAGCCCTGGAGCACCCACAGAGTCAGCACCTATGAGTGTAATATACCCCACTGATCCTGGCCGGTGACCTGCACTCCGTGCTCCAGAAGAAGGTGCAAATCCCCCAAGGACACTGCCAGTTTGACCTGGGGGGCGGGGAGATTTCTTCCCAATGCCACATATGGTGATCAGTTAAACCCTGAACATGTGAGCAAGAGATAGGAAGCTTAATATGTGAAAGAGAGAATGCTTGGTGCCACCTCAGAGCCCATCCTCTCCAGTGTCCTGTCTCCAGCTGTGTCCACTCCTGATGTGTCAGAGGAAGGAGACCAAAAAAACACACCAGGATACAAAGGTGAAAAATCTCCCTTACTGACTCCTACTGGTGACTGTCTGTCTGAAGCCCTGAAACATGAGCTTTAGGGACATAAGATGTAAACCAGAAGGGATCACCAGGTCTGTCGAGCCCTGCCCCCCACCATCACAAGCTACCCCATCATACAAGCACAGTCATAAATGTGGACAGTTCTTCCTTAAAACTAAGATGTTTGCCTCCACATTCCTATTAAAAGGCTGTTCCAGAACCTCACCCCTCTGACAGTTAAACCTTCTTCTAGTTTTCAGCCTGAATTTGTTCAGGGTTAAAGCTTTTCCCTTCTAGGTCACACTGGCCGTGCCTGAGGCAGTATTGCTAGAAAAAAATAGGCTTCTGTAATATTTATTGGCTGGGTGCACAGTTTAAATTCAATGTGTCACATTGCCATGAAGTAGTTGTGTGTGAATGCTTAGTTCTTGTTGTGAAGGATGCAATCAGACCCTTGTCTGGCTTGTTTAATTGCCTCTAAGTCAAGACTCTGAGGGATTTGGGGAATCTTGCTATTCCCAACAGTGTCTCATCCCATATAAATTATACTCAAGCATGCAAGCTTAACAATCACTTTCCTTAAGCATTTGTACAACTCAAATTCAATTACTTGAATGTTTACAGAAAGCCAACTTAAAAGGGGTGTGAACTTGTTTGTCTGAAGTGAATTCCTTTTTAAATTCACATGAACACTCATGAGAATTTGTTGTTATATTCATCCAGCTCTAGAAATCACTCATCCAAGAGTTTATTGGTAGGGGTGGAGGAGGGATTGCTCTTCAGTTATGAGTATTTCAGTTCAAGGATGACTGCTAATACAATAGTATCATTACTGTGCTTCCTAGTTTAAGCAGTAATTTCTTAGGGTACATCTACACTACAGCGGGGAGTCGATTTAAGATACGCAAATTCAGCTACGTGAATAGCGTAGCTGAATTCGACGTATTGCAGCCGACTTACCCCGTTGTGAGGACGGCGGCAAAATCGACTTCTGCCGCTTTTTGTCAGCGGCACTTACTACCACCTCCGCTGGTGGAGTTAGAGCGCCAATTTGGGGATTGATTGTCGCGTCCCAACGGGACGCGATAAATCGATCCCCGAGAGGTCGATTTCTACCCGCCGATTCAGGCGGGTAGTGTAGACCAGACCTTAGAGGATTAAAAAGGATTTACCATATTGCATACTGTATATGCAGAAAATCTAATGCCAAGAAGTGAATCGTAGGGTTATACAATATAAACTTTGTCTGTTAGTAATGAAGTGAGACTTGTTTAAGTATAAGGATTCATGCTAAGGAACTAGCTATACCTCATTAGTAAGCATTATAACCAGAGTCTGTGAGGTTGTTCAGAGACCTATTTGTGGCAAATAATTTCACTATTAGCACTCTAGTAGCGCAGGCTACTCCTCACTCTGGAGGTGTTTATCTTGAGTAAATTCTTCCCCTTGCCTCTAGAGGCATTTTTTTCTTTACAAAAATAAAATGACCCTCTCACAGGTCTTGCCAGCATTAGAAAATGTTATCCTGTTTACAAATGATTTAGGATGTTTGAGTTAGATGACACAATGCTGATTATGACTGTGCAGTCAATGTAACCAAGACTAGCTGACATACATGCTCAGTAGTCTACTTGTCTTAGTCTACAATGACTGCAGAATTGTGGCCAGAATGATGTTTTCTAATTCAAATGTTCCCAACTGTATTTAAACATAACTAAAGTGCATAAAAATTACCCATTCTGTGCATGTGTGTATTTCCCTGAGATATGTCTATTTTTTGACAAAGTAACCATTTTCTGTAATATAGATACTTATAAAGAAAAAATGGCTCCTTTGTAAAAATTAATTGGTTTCAGTTTTTTTACCTGAACCCCAAAAAATTAATAGAGAAAATTTGATAAACAAAACAAAAAAAACCCAGCTGACTCTAACACTAACATTTTCTAATACAAATCCTAGGATGTTTTAGTAGTGTCAGTGGTCATTTCAGTTTGTCTATGACTGAACAAGAAGTTTTGTATTAATGGAAGAAAATCTTGGTCCCATTGAAGTCAATAGGAGTTTTGCCATTGATTTCAAGGGGGCCAAGATTTCCCTCATAGAGTTTTGGAAGGAAACTTTTGTTTATTGAATAGGTCTGAAGTTTTCAATGGCTTCTACTGTGAAAGACCTGGGGGAGGGGCAGGTCCGGCTCCAGGCACCACTCTCTCTCCCCCCGCTCCCTCCCTATCCTCGCGCTTGCCGGGGCACATCTGCAGGGCAGGGAGTCCCCCTGCACCCTGGCTCTGGCCGCGACGCAGGGTTTTTTTTTTTTTTTTTTGCCTTGCTGTGCTAGCCGCCGCGGTTATTTATTTATTTATTTATTTATTTGCTTGGGGGGAGGGGGAAGATGAAACACTTAAAAATATTTTAAAGATCTTTTGTTTTCTGATTTTTTTTCTTCTTCTTAGAGAATTAAGAGCTCTTTTGGCTGGGATTGTATGTGGTCCTCCATAGTTTTACCATTTGGAAACATTAGAATCTCTACTTTGCTGAAGGGGATTTTGTCCGCTCGAGGCTGAATTCTATTAAATATCATTGAGCTGCCATAAGAAACTCCCTTTTTTCAGGCCTGGTAGTTTTTTAAAGCTCCAGGTCTGTATATTACTTGTGTTGTCTAGTTGCAGTGGTTACAGTTTTCATTGTAAGCCGTATCACACAACCTTGGACACACAACACTGATATTTCAGTTTTTCCAGTAGCATTTGTGTTAATATGTTCTGTTTCTTAGTAAAATTCTTTTTTTCCAGGCTCCTCCATAAGACATGACTTTGTAACAAATATTAGTTTAAATCCATGATGTAAAGGAGAAAATTATAAAAACAGAACAGCAACAGCAAAAGCCATTCACAAGTACTGGCGGTACTTCTGCTACTGTTAGAAATAGGGAGGTTACAGTTTCTTCTGTTCTCAATGCCGTATTCTTATCAAAGGTACTGCCCAGACCACAGGCATCGACTTTCCAAGTGTTGGGGGGTGCTCGTCCCCCAGCTCTGCCCCAGGCCGCACCCCCACTCCACCCAAAGCCCCATCCCACCCCACCTCTTCCCACCCCTGCTCCACCCCACCCTGAGCATGTGCTGTGTCCCCGCTCCTCCCCTTCCCCTCCCCCCCCCACCTCCTGCATACTGCGAAACAGTTACCCGCAGGCAAGAGGCACTGGGGGGGGGGGAAGCTGACAGGGGGGTTGCCGGTGGGTGCTCAGCACCCACCATTTTTTTGCCCGTGGGTGCTCCAGCCCCAGAGCACCCACAGAGTCAGCACCTATGTTGAGGACATTTTAAAAACAACATAATAGAGCTAAATATATAACCCCAATCAGAAAAAGATAATAAAAGGACCAAAACCATGGCTAAACAGGAGAGTAGTGGAGGTCATTAGAGGCAAAAAGGCATCCTTTAAAATTTGGAAGTAAAATCCTTATGAGGATAATAGGAAGGTGCACAAACTCTGGCAGGCTAAGTATAATGAGGCAGGCCAGGAAAGAAGTCAAGGTGCAAATCTCATAGACGTTAAGGTGAGAAGGGACCATCATGCTCACCTAGTCAAACCTCCTGCACATTGCACAGAATGTTTTTTAGTGTATCAGGAGCAGGAAGCCTCTCAAAATGTCAGTGGGGCCACTAGATGATCCAGGTGTTAGAGAAGACAAAGCCATTGCAGAAAAGCTAACTGAATTGTTTGCATATATAACCTTTCTGTCAGGTGGAGTTGGTGGCAATGAGGGCCAGGTTCAATATCCAGGTGTTCCTTTTAACAATGCAAGCCAGAACTGGCTTGAGCCCCCACCCAGTAATCTGGGCAAACTCAACACTACCCTGGGATGCCTCCTAAGAGGCAATACTTGCCCACTTGTAAGCACTGAGTCTGTGTAGAACAAAAGAAAACTTTTAGTAAAAGGAAAAGGAAACCCAGCATTAATTTGGGAAAACACCAGAACCATGATTCAAAAGCATGTAACTATAAGCAAACACCCACCCCACAGTACGTGGGGCAGTGTCCTTTACCTCATTTTCCCACCTGGTGCTGTGAAAGTTTGATGAATGAATGCCCCTTTTACAAGCCACTCCCATTTCCCTCCACTGCACCCTACTCACAGATGGCTGTCCTTAGTGTAAACTAGGAGTTCAGAGGTTCATTCATATGGGTCTACCTCCTATCCCTGAAAAAACGGAGGGAGGCATCGAGCAATACCTCTGCTACTGTTGTCACATCTGCAAATGGCTTGCTGTCGCTGATGCTGCTCACTGCCATGTCTGTGATGCCACATTTTAAGGTTCCCCCACTTAGGCCAGCATTTAGTGATTTCAGATCTATTGATTTCTGTGAGTAGAAGGGGACTTCTTTGCTGATGCCTTTTCATTGTCTTGCACTCAACAGTGTTCCCATACCAGATCTAAGGCTTAACCCTTGCAGCAGCTCATCAGTGATTTCAGCTCTAGTAATCACTGAACAGAAACGAGGACTCTGAGTCCAGTCAACTCCTTTCTTTAAGCACTAGAACAGAGAGTCAAAGGGTGTCTAGGACTCTTAATGCAAAGTCCACATCAGCAGGCAGGAACACCTGTTCTAACTCCCTTTCGTGTTCAGTGGGATCTGACATGCCTGCCCCCTTCTTGGCAACTGAGGTTCAGTTTAGGGTGACACCCTCAATCAAAGCATGCTAGGTATAGTTCTGCTGCCCTTTACTCATTCAATAAGGGTAAGAATATTTCATTACCCCTGCATTCAATCCCAAACCAGCCAAAGTTGACCACTTTGGTAAAGCAGGTCTGTTGGCTGAACACTTATACAGAGTAGGTGTGTCTATGAAAATGCAGTCTGCTCCTGAAGTCTCTTCCCCAGTGTATTGCTACCCGTCAGGGGAGAGCTTATTTAGACCCAACTTTCACATCTGTTTTCACTGCAGAGGATGTGGGAGAGATACCCACACCAGAGTTTTATTTTTTGGGAGACAAATCTAAAGTACTGTCCCACACTGATGAGTCAATAGGGTTTTGTAACAAATTGATAAATTAAGCAGTAATAAATCACCAGAACCAGATGGTATTCATCCATGAGTTCTGAAGGCACTCATATATGGAGTTGCAGAACTACTGACTGTGATATGTTTCAGAGTGGTAGCTGTGTTAGCCTGTATCAGCAAAAACAACAAGGAGTCCTTGTGGCATCTTAGAAACTATTCAGTTTGGCCAATGTACATGGCAGAGGAGCATTTACCATGTACATTGGCCAAACCAAACAGTCTCTACACAAAAGAATAAATGGACACAAATCTGACATCAGGAATTATAAATTCAAAAACCAGTAGGAGAATACTTCCATCTCCCTGGTCACTCAATAACAGACTTAAAAGTGGCAATTCTTCAACAAAAAAACTTCAAAAACAGACTCTAATGTGAAACTGCAGAACTGGAATGAATTTGCAAACTGGACACCATCAAATTAGGCCTGAATAAAGACTGGGAGTGGATGGGTCATTCAAAAACTAATTTCCCCATACTAATTTCCCCCTACTGTTACTCACACCTTCTTGTCAACTGTTTGAAATGGGCCACCCTCATTACCACTACAAAAGTGATTTTTCCTCCCTTGGTATTCTACTGTTAATTGAATTGTCTCATTAGACTGATCCCCCACTTGGTAAGGCAACTCCCATCTTTTTATGTAGATATACCTGCTACTGTATTTTCCACTCCATGCATCTGATGAAGTGAGTTCTAGCCCATGAAAGCTTATGCCCAAATAAATGTGTTAGTCTCTAAGGTGCCATAGGGACTCCTCCTTGTTTTAACTGTGACATATTGCTGAAACAAGCCTCTGTATGAGATGACTGGAAGGTAGGTAATGTAACAGTGGTTTTTAAAAATGGCTCCTGGTGATCCTGGCAATTACAGACTGATGAACCTAAATTCAGTACTGGGCAACTTGGTAAAAATTAAAGAACAGAATGATCAGACACATAGATAAACACAATATGTTATGGAAAAGTCAACAATGCTTTTGTAAGGGGAAGTCATGCCTCACCAATATATTAGAATTCTTTGAGGGTATCAAAAAGCATGTGGATAAGGGTGATCAAGTTGGTATAGTGTACTTGCATTTTCAGAAAGCCTTTGACAAGGTGCCTCACCAAAGGCTCTTAAGGAATGTAAGTCATCATAGGCTAACAGGGAAGGTCCTCTCAGGGCCGGCTCTAGGCACCAGCAAAACAAGCAGGTGCTTGGGGTGACACATTTCTAGGGGCGGTATTCTGGCGCTGGCCATCATAGGCACCGACTCCGTGGCATGGAGAAAAAGTGCCCCCGTCACCC
Source organism: Malaclemys terrapin pileata (assembly GCF_027887155.1). NCBI lineage: Eukaryota > Metazoa > Chordata > Testudines > Emydidae > Malaclemys > Malaclemys terrapin. The sequence goes on from NC_071505.1 coordinate 75,333,733, forward strand.
CAGCTCGCCTCCGCACCACCTCTGCCTGGTCCCCTGAGTGCGCCACTGCCACTGCCGCTCTGCTTCTCCCCCCTCCCTCCCAGGCTTGCTGGGCACAAAACCACTGTTTCACGCAGCAAGGCTGGGAGGGAGGAGATGCCGAGCGGCGGGGCGCTCGGGGGAGGCAGTGGTGGTGGAGCAGAGGTGAGCTGGAGAGGGGAGTGGTTCCTCTTCCTGCTTCTCCCCCCTCCCTCACCTGAGAGGGGGTGGGGGGAGAAGCAGAGCGGCGGCATGCCTTGGGGAGCAGGCGGAGCAGAGGTGAGCTAGGGTGGGAGGTCGTGGGGGGGCCACAGGAAGCAATGGGGGGGAATGCGGCACCCCCGGGGGAGGAGGTGGGGCCAGGGATTTGGGGAAGGGGTTCAGAAGGGGCGGAGTTGGGGCGGAGCTGGGGGCGGGGGGGGGCACGAAAAACACGGGGGGAGGCCAAACATATTTTTGCTTGGGGTGGCAAAAATCCTAGAGCCGGCCCTGGGTCCTCTCATGGCTTAGTAATTGGTTAAAAGATAGGAAACAAAGGGTAGGAATAAATAGTCAGTTTTCAGAGTGGAGTCTGGTACTCCCCTATGGATCTACACTGGGACCTGTGCTGTTCAACGTATCACTAATGATTTAGAAAATTGAGTGGACAGTGAAGTGGCAAAGTTTGCAATAAAACAAAATTTTCCAAAGCTGACTGCAAAGAGTTACAGAGGGATCTCATAAAACTGGGTGACTGGGCAACAAAATGGCAGATGAAATTCAATATTGATAACTGCAAAGTAATGCACATGGGAAAACATAATCCCAACTACACATATATAACGATGGGGTCTAATTTAGTTTTAACCATTCAAGAAAGAGATCGTGGAGTCACTGTGGACAGTTCTCTAAAAACTTCAGCTCAATCCACAGCTAACAGAATGTTTGGAACTATTAGGAAATGATTCCCATGTCACAGGCATCCACACCTTGAATTCTTTGCCCAGTTCTTGTCACTCCATCTTGAAAAGGATATAGTGGAACCAGAAAAGGTTCAGAAAATGGCAACAAGGATGATCAAGGGTATGGAACAGCTTCCATACAAGGAGAAACTAAAAAGATTAGGGCTATTCATCTTACAAAAGAGATGACTATGGTGGGATATGATGGAGGACTACAAAATAATGAATAGTGTGAAAAAAGTGAATAGAGAAGTGTTATATACCCTCTCCTACCATACAAAAACCAGTGGCCACCTGCTGAAATTAATAGGCAGCAAGTTTAATACAAACAAGAGAAAGTACTTTTTCTCAACACATATATAACCTGTGGAAGTCATTGCCATGATATGCTGTGATTGCCAATTGCATAACTGGGTTCAAAAAATAATTAGGGGAGCTCATGGAGGGAAAGTCCATAAATGGCTGTTAGCCAAGATCATTAGAAATACTACACACAGGGGTGACCCTAAACCTCTGACTGCCAGAAGCCAGGAAGGGAAGCCAGGGATGGATTACTCCAATTGCCCTGTTCTGTACACTCACTCTGAACTTCTGGTACTGGTCACTGTCGGAGGCAGGATAGTGTGCTAGATGGACCATTGATCTGACTCAGTATGACCATTCTCATTTTCTTAATATGTTCTGAGGAATAGTATGTCATGCATACTGGCATCTGGGCAGAAGTGCTCATATAGTATGTAATGACACCAATGGATAACTTGACCTTTTCCCTCCTCCATTCAATGAACCAATAGATGGCCATTGTAGCAATGTGAAATTAAGAATTTGAAACATGAGCTATCTATGATAGTGGCAGAAGTAATTCTCATGATAGTTCAAAAACAATTTTTCAGGCATATAACCACCTATACTTGGGAAATCTCAATTTTAAAATCTGACCAAGGAGTAATTTCATCCTGTTCATTCTATGGCATTTGCTCTCTATGCTGTTTACATGTGTAGCCTTTGAACATATTGACATAGGTGCAGGTGTTTTTTTCCCCCCCTCTCCTCACTACCAGGGGAGTTAAGTAATTTATCCTGCTATTTCTGGAGATTAGCATGAAGTACAAGTTGTGTTAATTCCACATTAAGTCATTTGTGTGATAGTGATGAAAATATGAGAGATGTATTAACATCCTTTTTGCATCCAAGTCATTACCGCTTTAAGGTTATGAGTCAGACACAACCCAAGAGGCCTATTTAAACCATTAAGGAATTAAACTAAAGTAGAAGTACACAATACACTATACTGGTGGCATCTCTAGGTGCCCTACCGCCAAAAAAAAAAAAAAAATGTAAAGGGTGAAATCCTATCTCCATTGATTTCATTGGGTCAGGATTTTACCCAATGTATTTTCACAAACTTATACATAGTAGTATCTGTGCATCTTATGCCAATATTGTGATAAGGTTTATAGATACAGCATTTAGTTAATCTGGATTCAGGAAACACTTTAATATAATGCATTTTACATGATGCAAATAACTATATTTAAAAAGCTAAATAATATCTAAAAGAAAAGTGAAAATAATGTTATTTCCTAGTAGTTCCAGAACACAATACTCAGAAGGGATTCTGCCAGATGTTTTGGTTATCAGTTCACAGTCTATTATTTGGAAAAAAAATAGGTTTATGAGAAGATCTGAATTTATTCATCCAAGAAATTTGTTCTCAGTGTTTTTTGTCAGGACTATTCTATTTATTAGAATGGACTCCATGCTGATGATTCCCAAACTTCAAATGTGTTTTAATTTTGATTAAACTAACCTTATAAGATTGCATTGATTAACAAAATGTATTTTGTATGCATATCTTCAAAAAAAATTCTACAGAAATAGCCTTCAGACAAGGTAGCGAAAATTGCAGAGACTTCTGTATGTGGAGAAATGTAAAAGACTGAGACTCTTGTTTGGAGAGGAAAGGTGACATTCAATGAAATTGAAAGGCAGCAAATTTAAAATGGACAGAAATACTTTTTTACATAATGTATGCTAAACCTGTAGAATTCATTACCACAAGATATCAATGAGGGCAAGAGCTTAGTAGGATTCAAAAAGATTAGCTATTAATATAGACCACCCACCATTAAACGGGTAATTTTTTATCATTATTATTTTGATGAAGGATATAGTCCTCATTACTTCTGGACATAAGACAGCCCCAAATTAATGGGGATTAGAAAGAGATTTCTTCCAAGGCAGTTTATTTCATTCAGTTGAGGTTTTCTTGCACCTTAGTCTAAAGCATCTGATGCTCACCACCGTCACAGACAGCATATTGGACTAGATGGATCCACTGGTCTGCTCTGGTTTGCCAGTTTCTCTAGTCATATGATACATTACCCATAATCACCCAAGAATGAATTATTGTTGCATGACTGTGGAGTGCACTGCTCATCTAAATCACTTTATTAGGTTTTTAAAAAAAAAAAACAATGCTCCAAAGCTCATTGCGATCAAGAGTTTTACAGGGCTAACAGTTCACATACTAGTGCTTTCAGGAAGCATATTATGGAAGTGCTTAGATGTGAATCAGTTCCTCAGGCTAAAAGTCAGATTGTACAGGGTAAACTAGGACTAGAAATGACTATTTGAATTATTTCATAAACATTTTTTTGGCATGGGAGAAATACAGATTCAACAGCTTCCTGCAACAGATATAAAATCAGTTTTTATAATAGGCTAAACTGGAACTGAACTCTGACAAGCGCAGATTTTGTCTGAGACTATCTTGGCTGACAGTATGGATATAACAGATTAGTGCTAGAAGAAAAGATATTCTTGAATGATTTAAGCTTTGAATTTTTACATGGTTCTTTTGGGATTTTATTCTTATCAACCTGAAAGATGCTCACGTATTATACTTTAGTGAGGGGCAACCCGTGAGAACCTGAATAGATGGCAATTCATTTGAGGACAGAAGTGTGCCAGAATTTTATACCAAGAGACAATTTGTATTGTGGTCTTATCTACATACTCACCCACATCCTAGCATTTTTAGGAACATTACATTATAAAAACAGCATTTCTGAAAAGGAAGGAACTTTGCCATCTTACCAAATGACATCCCTTAATGTCTTGAAATACACTTCACTCTGGGTGGCAAACTATCAGCTAAGATTTTTCCGGTAAATGAGGTAGATTCTTGAGTCTGAGGACTTAGCCCTGCATTTGTCAAGGACCATTTGTCAACCACATTTTCAGAAAGCATGACATTTTGATAACCGTGTGGATAACATTTTCACAAAACTCCAAAAAAACTTGGCTGTAGGAAGATGGAAAACTAGTGAGTCTGCCAGACCAGGGGCTATTGGCTTAATTTTGCTGGATAGCCCTGCATAGAAGGAGATCTCAGTGTCAATACAGGACAGAGAAGAGGAACCTGCCACAGCGGTTGGCTCTCACAGTATCAGCCTGGAGGGGGTCTATAAAGTCACCTTCTTCTCTCCTTACATGGAGTTGTAGGTCATCTATGAAAAACAAAGGAAAAATTTGAAAGATGTAGACTTCCCAGGTGCTGCTCTCCCTGGATGAGGTACACCACATGTAGTGATCAGAATGTGTAGGATCCATGGATCTTGAAAGGTGGGGGGTCATTGTAGCAGTAGAGATATAGCTGCAGATTTTGCATCTGTTGTTCTCCCATGGTCTGGTGTGCTTTGAGTTGGTGTGTCCTGGTCAGAGGTGTTAATGGGCCCTTTCACTTTGAATGGTCACTTAGAAAATGTGCTAACTACTTATGCTAAATGATCTGTTCAATCTTGTTTTTAGCTGTGACACTTAGTACCTTTCCCAGACCTGAAGAAAAGCTCCATGTAGCTTGATAGCTTGTCTCTCTCACCAACAGAAGTTGGTCCAATGCAAGATATTACCTCACACACCTTGTATCTCTTACATCCTGGGACCGAGATGGCAACAACAACACTGCATACATCTCAGATGTCATAGCAGATTTGGAGCTTATTCCTTTTTTGGAAAGGGGACCTTGAGGTGCTGCTAACATTTCATCTACCCTTCCCTAGGGGAAATATAAAATATGTCACACCCACATTGGGCAATCATTGACTTTTTATTTTTTTACAAACTGAAGGTTAGCATAATTTAAGAATCAGACTTTTCAATTAATAATGAAGAACCAAAACCACAGGGACTAGATTTGCAAAAAGGATTTAGATGCATAAGTTCCACTTTAGGTGCCTAAACCCCCAAATCAGGCCCCACTGGGATCATCAAAACTCTCGCTTAACTATTGCCAAACTGTAGGTGCCTAAACTTACTCAGTCCTAAATTTTTGCAGTAAAGATTAAGTGACAGGTTTCAGAGTGGTAGCTGTGTTAGTCTATCAGCAAAAAGAACGGGAGGAGTACTGGTGGCACCTTAGACACTAACAAATTTATTTGGGTATAAGCTTTTGTGGGCTAAAACCCACTTCATCAAATGTATGCAGTGGAAAATACAGTAGGAAGATATATATACACAGAGAACATGAAAAAAATGGGTGTTACCATACCAACTCTAACGAGACTAATCAATTAAGGTGGGCTATTATCAGCAGGAAAAAAAAACAAACTTTTGTGGTGATAATCAGGATGGCCCATTTCCAACAGTTGACAAGAAGGTGTGAGTAACAGTAAGGGAAAAATTAGCCTGGGGAAATAGTTTTTACTTTGTGTAATGACCCATCCACTCCCAGTCTTATTCAAGCCTAATTTAATGGTGTCCAGTTTGCAAATTAATTCCAATTCTGCAGTTTCTCATTGGAGTCTGTTTTTGAAGGTTTTTTTGTTGGAGAATTGCGGCTTTTAGGTCTGTAATTGAGTGACCAGGGAGGTTGAAGTGTTTTCTGACTGGTTTTTGAATGTTATAATTCTTGACGTCCGATTTGTGTCCATTTATTCTTTTGCATAGAGACTGTCCGGTTTGGACAATGTATATAGCAGAGGGGCATTGCTGGCCCATGATGGCATATATCACATTGGTAGATGTGCAGGTGAATGAGCCTCTGATGGTGTGGCTGATGTGATTAGGTCCTATGATGGTGTCCCTTAAATAGATATGTGGACAGAGTTGACAATCCAGAAGTCACCTACTCCAGTACAGGCTCAACAAAGAAAGTAACAGAACGCCACTAGCCGTCACCTTCAGCCCCCAACCAAAACCTCTCAAGCGCATCATCAAGGATCTACAACCTATCCTGAAGGACGATCCCTCACTCTCACAGATCTTGGGAGACAGATCAGTCCTCGCTTACAGACAGCCCTCTAACCTGAAGCAAATACTCACTAGCAACCACACACCACACATCAAAAACACTAACCCAGGAACCTATCCTTGCAACAAAGCCCGTTCCCAATTCTGTCCACATATCTATACAAGGGACACCATCATAGGATTAGCCTAGATTGCTAGTCACATAGGAAGTTATTAGATCCATATCTACTGAATACAACTATAATACTTTAGGCATAGTTTATACTTAAAGATTTACTAACATAGCTATAGTGGCAAAAAAAAAGCCCTTTTTCTGGTATAGCTTGTTATGTTCAGGGAACTGGAATAAACTGTACCAGCAAAAGAACTCCTTAGCTGGATATAAAGTGGCCATCAGTAAGTTTAGACTTGAAATTAGATGAAGATTTCTAACCATCAGAGGAGTGAAGTTCTGGAACAGCCTTCCAAGGGGAGCAGTGGGGGCAAAAGACATATCTGGCTTCAAGACTAAGCTTGATAAGTTTATGGAGGGGATGGTATGATGGGATAGCCTAATTTTGGCAATTAATTGATCTTTGACAATAGCAGTAAATATGCCCAATGGCCTGTGATGGGATGTTAGATGGGGTGGGATCTGAGTTACTACAGAGAATTCTTTCCTGGGTGTCTGGCTGGTGAGTCTTGCCCACATGCTCAGGGTTTAGCTGATCGCCATATTTGGAGTCGGGAAAGAATTTTCCTCCAGGGCAGATTGGCAGAGGCCCTGGGGGTTTTTCGCCTTCCTCTGCAGTGTGGGGCACGGGTCACTTGCTGGAGGATTCTCTGCACCTTGAAGTCTTTAAACCACAATTTGAGGACTTCAATAGCTCAGACATAGGTTCGGGGTTTGATACAGGATGAGTGGGTGAGATTCTGTGGCCTGCGTTGCGCAAGGGGTCAGACTAGATGATCATAATGGTCCCTTCTGACCTTAATGTCTATGATTCTATGAACTATGTCTCAGCTAGCACTATTTGCTTGTTAATAGCTTTGCCAATATAGTTATACTGACAAATCCTTTCTAGTGTAGATAAGTCCTCAATCACATTACTATTCTTCCTGCCAAAAGAAGCAGAAGGCTGCTATAACATTTGAGGTTTGCAAACATATTTAACTTATGTAAATAATATTTAAGAAAGCATTGATGGTTTATATTTATGTCTTGGCACTATTTGAAATAATTCATTATTTTCCATTGATACTAATTAACTTAAAGTTCACCAAACCTAATTATGTTTGTTATTTCTATGAACTAATGTGTTGTGAGGTTAAACAGCTGTGTCACATTAATAGTCCCTGAGATGGTTACCATGTCAGCTTTTCCATAGACAAAAGCTTCTTCACCAGCATTTGACATTGCAGCTAAGCCTAGTGTCTCTCGTTTTGTTGTTACTGCTTTGCAATTCTGCATTCTCCAAACTTTGAAATAATATTAATATGTTATTTTTAATGCCCTTTTCCGCCTTTGTCATTTTGGAGCACTTGGGACATAAGCAGAGTAATAAACAATTTACAAACTCTTAAAGTTCAAACAAATAATGTATCTAGTAGACAGGTCTGATACAGAGACAAGAGGAACAAGTGTGTCTCAGAGATAAATGGGGAGACAATCATAGGCACCGGCAGCCCCCTTTCAGCTCCCCACCCCCAACCCAGTGCCTCCTGCCTGCTGGTAGGCCCACGGATCAGCGCCTCCCTCTCCCTTCCCATGCCTCTTGGCCACCACAATCACCTGTTTTGGTGTGCAGGAGGCTGGGAGGGAGGAGGAGGAATGAGGATGTGGTGTGCTCAGGGGAGGGGGTGAACTGGACGAGGAGGGGTGGAGCAGGGGTAGGAAGAGGTGGAGCAGGGATGGGGCCTTGGAGAAAGGGGTGGAGTGGGGGTGGGGCCTGGGACAGAGCTGGTGGTCATGTACCCCAGGCACTTTGGAAAGTTGGAGCCAGTGAAGACAATTGTGGTCAGAGTAGAAAATAATCTGAGATGGAAAGAGAGATGAAAAGCCATGCAAATGGAATCAGAATGAGCAACAGGATAAATTAGAATATTTATTTTAATTGAGTGAAACTAGTGGAGCAAAAAATGTTTTTCTTCCATTATGTTATTCGGTTTCTTCATTCTTTTACTTTTATGAGACTTTAATATAATATACTGATATTTATTGTATATGTGTATAAATATATATAGTGATAGACCCAGGCCAGTTGGGTACAGCAGAGTAGTCAAAGGCAGATATATTGGCCACTGGATCAGCAGTTTTCGGTTCCCTGACTGACCAGAGCGGGGACTGCTCCAGGCTAGGGTGATTGCCTGACTCCAATTAACCTGCAAAGAGTCAGGTGAGGCCGTTAAGCTAATGTGAACACCTGACTCTAATTAAGGCCCCTCTGATACTGTAAAAGGGCTCACTGTGGTCAGTCCAGAGAAAGCCAAGGCGCCAGAGAAGAGGAAATACTGCTGAAGGGCTGGGTAATGAAGATACCCTCAAGCCACTGGAGAGGGAGCCCTAAGGTAAGGGTGAAGAAGGCGTTAAGAGAGAGAAGCGGGAGAGCTGTGGGGGATGATTAAAAAAAGACTGAAGGGGGACCCGATAAGTCTTTAAATAGGTCAAGAGCTGTTATAAAGATGACTGTGATCACCTGTTCTCTATGTATACTGATTGTAGGACAAGAAGTAAAAGACTTAAACTGAAGCAAGGTGACTTATTTCAGATTCCAGCAAAAAATAAATAATAAGTCTCCAGAAGACAGATATCACAGTAACTTGCTTTGTATTCCACATCTGAAAAGAAACAAAATGGGAATTGCCTCTATTGAAAGATGCAGAAATAATGAGAACATTTCCTTTCAACTATCTAGTTAAGCATAACAATTTGCAAGATATAATGCGCTGAATTCAACCCCAGTGTAACTCCATTGACCTAACTGGAGATGCATTAGGGATAAATTGAGTGCTAAAATCCAAATAAAAGCCCAAGTCAATATTCAGCACTGCAAGCACTGTGAGAACTAGTACTGCGTCACTTCCAGATCTGAGTAACCTCAGACTTGCACTTGTTTGTTTGAGATCACTATCTGATCCTATGGGTTGACTGCTAGAATAAAAATGTTATATTATTATGTCAAAAGTTGGGCATATTGAATGTTGTATTGCCTTTTAGATTTTAAATCTTGGGCTATAAAATTTGAATTCTATGTATGCTATTGAAGCTGATCTTCTGTAGTAGATTGAGATTGGGATAAAAGAAGAGTGCTTCTTAATCTTAGCCCAAAAATCAAACCACATCCCAACTCAAATATTTTGAGGTGCAAAATAGTTAACTTTTTTCTTCATTATTTTCCAATTTTGCCTGCTACCACTCCCTGCAGCCACCAGATGCAAAATTAGAGAAATTTCACATAGATGTTCTTTCAATATTTCTACCCCAAATAGAAGGAAGACAGTAAGTTCAGAGTTAGTATGCACACTTCAGAATTGTTTATCTGAATCAAAACACTAAACCATTTGATGTTCACCCATCATTAGTCAATCTACACATTGGACCTGTTAATAGTGATTATACAGGAAAAAAATTACAAATGAAATTAGAAACCGAGATTTCCATCTCCCTAGGCAAATTCCACCTCACCTCACTGAAAAAACAGTGACAATTCTTGAAATTGATATAAGTTCACATACCAATTTAAATACTAACACAGAGCTCTAATTGCTTTCATATGGTTAACTAAGTTAAGAATTCAGTAAATACTAACCAATAGTCTTGATTAATGGTTGTAATTGATGTTGAATGCTATAATAATTCCAGTTATCTGATACACTATATTAACATTAAGTTGGAGAACAGTAGTTTGAAGTATTTTTTGCAAATCTCTGAATGTTCATTGCATTGGAATGAATATCACATGGTATAGGTTTGGCCATATCTGAGTTTACAAGCTCAATTTGCTTCAAGTACTCTAATAACATGCTTGGTAAAGTGTATTTTTACAGTTTGTCTAGCTCCTGTAGACCAGCTAGTCTATTATTCTACTGTCAAACTACATTTAAAGTCTTTTGTGCTTCAGCTTCTTTTACTTCCTGGTAAATTCCTGCTGAGCATGAGAGACTGATTTTCCCTGGGAAAGGACTACTAAGCACTGGGAAAACAAGAAAATATTCTGTGACAGGCGAATTATGTATATTTTTGTTTAATTTAACAGTTGGGTAGAGCCTATCACCAAGACAAACCCTTCCTGAAACTTTGTTTTCACACCTAATCCGTTCCTCCCAGTTACTACCTGTGACCCAGTTCTCATGCTTCAATGTATTTCTAGAGTTCCTTCACACCCCTTCCAAATAATAGCGTTTTGTGTCTTCACTAAGGGCCCAATCCTTTGACTTGAGTGGAAACTGGAACAAAGCCTAAATTTCTCATACTCTACTTCCTTCCCATCCTAACCACACCCATCCTGAAGGCTGACACACATAGCTAGGGTGACAAGATGTTCCGATTTTAAAGGGACAGTCCTGATATTTGGAGCTTTTTCTCATGTAGGCGCCTGTCCCGATTTTTCACACATGCTATCTGGTCACCCTACACTTAGCTTTGAGATTGACACATTCAATATAATATCAATATATTTCATGTTACTTCTGATTGGTTTATTGCTATATTTGGTGCAAAAATTAAGCCAGACCTTATACAGAGTACACATTATCTTGAGTGGAAATAATTAATGCTTTTATTCTAGAAGGGGATCTAGAAAGCTACAAATGCAAGGTGGGTATAATGGGGCAAATCCAGATAATCATAATTTAAAGAGTCATCAGTACTCATGAGAAACCTTCAAAACGTTCAATTTGAAGACCTTTCTGACATCAAGGCACTCATTTTCAGAAATTTCTTCCCATGTTTTAATTTCTGGGGAGACTTTCTTGAAAATAAAAGTTTGTTATTCAGAGTCTGCTCCTGCCCGCTTTCATTTGCTGCTTCCTAATCCTGTCTTCGTGACAACACAATTTGCTTGTTGAGAAGTTGTTAAAATGTTACAAATCTAGAATGATTTCAGATGAGGGATAACTAACAGGAACATATCAATTATTAACAAAAATCCTATTCCAAGCACAGAATGTAAGATGCCTATAGATCAGTAGGTACACTTCTTCCAAATAATATTTTTCATGTTTTCCTCCATAAAGTACCATTGGTTCTTTAAAGCTGATTATCTTTACAGTCCATATACTCTTTTTATTATTCACATTAGAGACTATATGCAATAAACTTGATGAATTTTGAGGAAGAACCAAATAATTTACAGAACAAGGTATGGGTTTAATCTACCTGGACATATGAAACGCTTTTGATTTCATGATGCACAAGAGACTAATTTGCAAGTAGGAATTTCAGGGGTGAGCTACTTCACAGGATAAAAAAAATGGCTTGTCTTTTATATTGAAATTAGAGAGTACTGTGCTTATGACTGAAATCAATTTGGGACTAAGGAAAATGACTAATGGAGTGCCAAGGAAGATTGGTGTTAGGTAGGGATGGGTGAATTCATTTTGTCTAGTTTTGAACCCATGTGAAAATCTTGGGCTTGAAATGTTAGCACAAGTTTGAATTATTGGCTTTGTGGTCCTCTAAGGAAATCCTGTGATAAAAGGAGCAGAGATATAAAAAGCTGGTGTGTGTGTGCGAGTGACTATGGTGAAAAACAAAAGAGAGGGGACACTGTAAAATAATAGTAATGATGTACAGAGACTGCAAAACAGGAGTCAGAGATAAGAGGAAAAAATTCTGGTGAAAACAGTATTCATGATGAAAGGACTCAATTTTCTCCTAAATCAAAGTTGAAGCTAGCTTCCCATTATATGCCTGACTTGAACCCCCATCCTAGCTTTCCTGGAATCTGAATTAGCCTGCCTGAAATTCCAGATACATGATCTTAGGCCATGGTATTTCTTTTTGGACAGACTTGTGAAAGCATTTGGGTGATGGATTTAGTCAGAAATTCAGATAGTGTTCACGTTCCTAAATTTATTTAATCTTATCGTTATTGTCTCCAAGATGGCTTGATCAAATATGTTGGGCTTGGCAAGGAGCATGGGTTTTTGGAAGGGAATTACTGAAAGACTCAGAACTGTTTTCACATGCACAGTGAAGTCCTTCCGGCTTAGCGCATAAACTAGTTTGTGCATTACAATCTTTTTGTTAAACCGGAAACATCGAATGAAAGGTTTGCAAACCTTGAGCTTCATGACATTCTTCCACTCCTTATACTGGGGCTAATTTTACATCTAACTTGTATGGAGCACTGGCTACAGCTATGTCTTAGATTGTGTCTATATTTCTACAATGTTGTCTTTTCTGTAATTCATGACATACAGAAAGTTTCACCTTTCTGTATGAAATATTTTAGGTCTGGTTTCTGCACAGTCCCCTATGTGGCTCCCAGCTACTATAGATTTTGATGATTGTCATCTTCTTTTTTTTAAGGAGCAGAGACACAGGGACTCGGATGTTCCATGCCACATGCTGTGCTGCCCTGAATCGTCCGTGAATCTTAACATGCTGGCCCCCAGCTATTGTCAAATGGATTTGGTCTTTCTTAGGCAAGATGCTAAAACAACTATCTAAGCTGGTGTGAAATGCAAGAACTTGAGGGCACTAACTTGTGCTACAAAATGATGGCTATTGAAGGAGTTCAGGCAGGGGTTATGCATGGAGAGCATAGCTAGTACAAAGAACAGTTGCCTTTGTGATTAGCTACATATAATCACAGCAGGTACAATACATTTTGCCTCTATTTGCAAGGGGAAATAGACAACTATGTGGAGGGTCCAACTGTTCAATATAAACCGAGCACCAGATCATCTCCCTGTCACCTTCTAATTTCAAATTTCCTACATTTCTGTAAAACTGTTTTCCTTATTTATGTTGATTTAAGAAAGCCAAGAAGACACATTGGAGAAATAAACAACATACTTCCACATTTTGGTGGTAACATTGCTTTTTTCAGCTGTTATTTTTTTTTTGGGGGGGGGGGGGGAAAGGAGGTTAGGCATGTCTCAGACTCAAAGTATGAACAAAAGGTGGTTGTTTCAATCTGATATGTTGTGTTTAATTTGCCTAGTATGTTATCTGAAAACAGCTTTAAATCTTAATGTCCTTAGGCTTTTTGTCCCCTATCAAAATCCTCCTCTCTCTTGGCCCTGTAGGCTGTCCCTTATTCCTTCCTCGTGACCTGAGCCTGCTGATATAACTTCATACTCCCTAGCCACCTTAACTTCCCCAACTATCAGATTTCAAGGAGTCATTTTGTGGCTCAATGACTATACTAACTCCCCTCATTCTTCCATTACCCAATGAATTCTTTCGACAGCTTCTTATTGTGAATAGTTGAGGTTTTGGTTTGGTGGCTGAACTGAAAAATTGGGCTGGGGGGGAGGATCTTGGGTTTACCTGAAAATGAAACTTCAGTTTTTCTCACCAAAATGAAAAAACAAAATAATTGGTTCAGGTAAGAACATAAGAACAGCCACACTGCATCAGATCAATGGCTCATCCAGCCTGGTATCCTGTCCCCTGCCAGTGGCCAGTGCCAGATGCTTCACAGGGAATGAGCAGAACAGGACAATTATCAAATGATCCATCCCTGGTTGTCCAGTCCCTGCTTCTGTCACTCAAAGGCTTGGGATTGCATCCCTGACAATCTTGGTTAATAGCTGTTGATGGACCTATCTTCCAGGAAGTTATCTTGTTCTTTTTTTTGAACCCAGTTATAATTTTGCCTTTGCATTATTCCATGGTAACAAGATCTACAAGTTGACTGCGTATTGTGTGAAGAAGTACTTCCTCATGTTTGTCTGCTACCTATTAATTTCATTGGGTGACCCCTGGTTCTTGTGTTATGTGAAAGGTTAAATAACACTTCCTTTTCACTTTTAGGAGGCCTGTCCTGCAGTCATAAACCTTCCCTTCTTTCCAGCCAACACCCCAGCTGGCCTTTTTCAAACTGTTAGGCACTAGCTAAATTTGGAGGGTTAAAACCTCTTGTGAATGGCTACTATCCTAACACTGACCAGTTCAGACACACACATGAGATATTTGTAATTTCAGTGTATGACAATGTAAATTTTGCAATGAAAAGTTTGGGCTGGAAAGTAACTCTGTTTCTAAAAAAACCTCCAAAAAACCCTTTATATGAAGGGGGGGAAAAACCACCCTCAATGCTTATGAATCAGTGTCCTAACAAATGAAGTACTAAATGGGGTATTAGTTGGTGTATGCAACAGACCACCAAATAACACAAGGAAACAGGTTGACTGTCTTCTTATGCACCTATCTGTAATTTTAGGGGGAAATAGCTGTGTAATCATGGGGGACTTCAAGCTGAGTGACATATGGGGGTAGTCTCATGAGGCCAGAATTAAAACACCCTTTGAATGTCTAAATATGATAAATGGCAATTTCCTAACTCAAAAAGTGTTGCATCGAACATGCATCCAATATTAGACCTTGTCTTGACAATAAAGAGGAATTGATCACAGAACTAAACATTAATGGTAGCTTAGGTACAAGTGATCATGACTTGATCACATTTATAATGAGCAAACAGAATAAAGTGCTGACCAGTGAGATATAGAAGAAATTGACAAGGTAAGCAAGCGAAATCTATAGCCAGCAGAGTTTAACATAATAAGGAGGAGGGCTTTTAAAGCTTATTAGGGAAAAAAAATAATCTTAACCATGGTATTGGTCCAATATTATCCATAATAATGCATAAAATGCAGAAGTGTTCAATAAATATTTGTTCTGTAGTTGGAGGGAAAAACAGATGATAGTTATATCATGATAACACTCTATTCTATTAGTATCTCAGGAGCATGTTAAACAGGAGTTACTAAAGTTAGATATTTTAAAATCAGCAGGTATGTATCACTTGCATTTAAGAGTTTTAAAATAACTGGCTGAGGTGCTACTAGACCATTGATTTTCAATAAGTTTGGGAACACTGGGGAAGTTCCAGAAGGTTGGAAGAAAGCTAATATTTTAAAAAGGGTAAACAATGATCCAAGTAATTATAGGCCTGTCAGTCTAGAATCAATCTCAGTAAAAATAATAAAGCAACTGGTATGGGACTTGATTAATAAAGAATTAAAGGATTGTAATATAATGAATGCCAGTCAACACAGGTTTATGAAAAATAGATCCTTTCAAACTACCTTGATTTTTTTTTATAAGATTACAAGTTTGGCTGATAAATGTAATAGGGTTGACACAATATACTTAGACTTCTGTAAAGCATTTGACATAGTACTTCATGACATTTTGATTAAAAAACTAGAACAATATAATATTAACATGGCACACATTAAATGGATTAAAAACTGGCTGAATGATAGGTCTCAAAATGTATTTGTAAATGGGGAATCATCATAGAACATGTGTTTTTTCTAGAGGGGTCCCACTGGGATTGGTTCTTGGCCCTACTTTATTTAACAATTTTATTAATGATCTGGAAGAAAACATAAAGTCAGCACTTATAAAATTTACAGATGACCCAAAAACTGGGTGAGTGGTAAATAATGAACAGGACACATCACTGATACAGGGTGATCTGGATTGCTTGATAAGATGGGTGCAAGCAATAATATGCCTTTTAAAATGGCTAAATTGAAATGTATACATCAAGGAACAAAGAATGTAGGCCATACTCACAGGATGTGGGGTGGGCTCTATCCTGAGAAGGAGTAATTCTGAAAAAAGATGGGGGGGTTGTGGTGGACAATCAGCTGAACATGAGCTCCCAATGTGATGCTGTGGTCCAAAGGGCTAATTCAGTCCTTGGATGCATACACGTGGGAATCTTGAGTAGGAGTAGAGAGATTATTTTACTGTATTTGGTACAGGTACGACCACAGCTGGAAGACTGTGTCCAGCTCTCGTATTCACAATCCAAGAAGGATATTGATAAATTAGAGAGAGTCCCGAAAAGAGCCATGAGAATGGTTAAAGGATTGGAAAGCGTGTCTAAATAAATTTAGCTCTTTGAATCTATAAAGAGAAAGTTAAGGGCGTGACTTAGTCTATAAGTATGTACATGGGGAACAAATATTTAATAATGGGCTCTTCATCTAGCAGAAAAACGTATAACATGGTCCAATGGCTGGAAATTAAAGCTAGACAAATCCAGATTGTTAAAAATGTATGTCTTGTTACCTATGGGAGTAATTAACCATTGGAACAGCATACCAAGGGTCATGGTGGATTCTCCTTCCTTCATTGACCATTTTAAAATCAAGATTGGATATTTTTCTAAAGTATCTATCTATCTTTAGAAAAAAAAAATATATATAAGATATTCTAGGAATTATTTTGGGGACGTTCTATGGCCTGTGTTATACAGGAGGTCAGACTACATGGTCCTATCTGGCCTTAGAATCTATAAATCTCTGAAAAGTTTTGTATAAAAAGAGCTTAGGTAGTAAAAAGAATTATATACTAGAAATAGTGATTTTTCAGCTCTTTATTGAAAATATCTAATTTACATTAACGGAGCAAAAACAGTTGTTGTATTTGTGAACTTTCCCTATCTTCATAATGAAGCATTGAAGCTGCCATTGACACTGCTTGCTTAAGTGCTTTCTATGAAATCATCAATACCTGTTAGAACCAGCCTGGGATTAAACTCATAACATCTGGCCAACAAATATAGTGTAAGATTGCTGAGAAACTACTAATTTAGAGCAATGTTTGCTTTCATAAGGCATCTGATGCACAGCTATAACATCAAGAAAAATGTGTATTATAATACCAGAACTTGGATATTACTAAGTTTTGTTTACTTAAACCTGCATTTGATTATAATGGAAACATCAATATTAGATATGGAAGGGAACCAGTTAAAGTGGGTGTCATTAAAAATTTAACCTTCATTCCCTCAGGAGCCACCGGATTTTTTGTAAAACTTACAATATACTTCACATTATGTAAAACATTATGTAAAAGGAAATAAAGAACTGTCTTTCAGTGTTTGTTTTTATTGTTACATAGAGACTAGAGATGGGCCCAAATCATGATGTTTGGATCACAATTTTGATATAAATCTGAAGTCAGTAGGAGTCTTTTCATTGACTTCGGTGTGCCCAGGGACTGGTACTTTATAGAGGTTGACCAAGCTAGAAAGGTTTGAATCTGGATTTGAACTTCCTCATAGGGCAGCAGGGCTTGGACCTGGTGTTCAAAAGAGGTGGTGTTATAAAAATGACAAAACAATGATTGAACATTATTAATAGGGATAGTCAGACTGGTTAAAATAAGAATTAGCACAACCCTTTTTGGCATTTTGATAGAATCAAGTTTAAGTTTTGAAAAATGTGCGTAACTTGCTTCCTCTTATAGAATAGTTTGTGTATGTTTTTACACTGCCTCATTCTAGGCAGGACTGAAACAGAAGTGCTGAAGTACGTAATCTTCCAGCTGTGCAGAATCAAGTACTTTTTGACAGTTGAGATATAATTCAGAAGAGCATCCACAGTTTTTGTTGCTTATCCAAGCATTGTATCTTTTTGTGGTTTGCCTATCGCTCTTTATAATGCACTGGGAAGTAAACACTTTCTGTCAATGAATAAAAGTGATATGAAAGTAAATCTGATCCTGATCCTGCAATCCTCTTGCATGCATGATTCTGATTTATTTCAATGGTAGTTACATATATGGAATGGCTGCAGGATTAGGCATCTGCACTGTGAACTAGATAATTTGTAGTAATGTGTGTTTTCTCTCTGGAATCAATTAATAGTGAGAAAAGAAAACGGATTATAATAACTTTCCCATGGATTCAGACTTTATGGCCTCTGCAATTCATCTATACAATAGTTTTATTTTGTATAGTTAAGTCATAGCAGAGGGAGATAGAAATTAGGAGGTATAGGCAAGAGAGAAAGCAATGTTTTCAGCTAATATTAGAAGTGAAATGGAGAGTTGATGAGGCAGAGAAATAGAAATGCTTGGTTTACACAATAGGGGCTGCAAAGAAGTCTCTTCCCATTAGTCCCAGCATTGTCTGGAGGGGCAGATAGGAGTCCTCTCTGAGTCAGATGGGAAATTCCACTGTGTGTGTTTGTGACACTGAGCCAATGAGGGCTAAGCAACTAGTGAGCCAAGTGACCTAAAATCAACCTTTAAGGACATATTAGAAAAGTATTGAAATGGTAATCAGGGCCATTCCTTGTTGATAATTATCAAAGACATGTTAAATTGATTAGAGTTCTGTATTGTTAGAGGATTAGAGGTAAATACTAATTGTATTTGTCTGTGTTTACCTATATCTTGTTAAAAGATTCACAATGTGATCTCATTAGCTTGTAGATGATAAAATCCTGTTCCTGTCTGTTACTATATTCTACTGCTTCAGAGATCAAAAGGAAATATTAACATTTAGATGAAATTTGTGGCATAATAATATCATTGTCTTTATTTCTCTTTGAAGTTTGTAGTAAACTATGAACTGCTTGAATGGTTAATTATCTTATGCTAATGAATAAATTTAATCAAAGTAACAATATATATTACCTATTGTTCATCCAAGAAATGCTTGCTGTGATGCCTGCTGTCAAGAGGATATTATAGAAACTATAAAAAAGGCCTCAGGCCTGATCCTTACCATCTCAGATCTGCTTAAACTTTGTCAGGGGAAGTTCAAGCCGCAAGACTGACTTCTCCAGGTCTGTCTGGATCAGCCCTGCAATTTCTCCTGGAAGAATTTAAACAAATGCACATGGACTGCCTATTGAATTGTTTCTGGAAGAACTTTAACAAAATCAGCTGCTCACCATCTCTGCTATGAAACTGACTTAAGAACTTTATTCATGTATGTATAATAATCTTTTAACCACAGTAACTCTCTTTTCTTTTTAAATAAATCTTGGTGTTAGTTAATAAGGATTGGCTGTAGGCCTGTATTGGGCTAAAATGTGAAATATTCATTGACCTGGTGTGTAATGTATCCAATCTCTTTGGATTGGTAGAATTTTCTATACGGTGAATAAGATTTTAAGTAACACTCTGTTTGACTTGGCTGTCTGGGTGGGAGCCCAAGGCTGGATTGCTTTAGGGGAGCTGTATTTTTGGGCTTCTTGGTAACCAGGAAGGTATTACAGAAGCTGGTTTGTGACTGGTTTGGTGCAGCTAATTATGAGAATAAACCACTAGTTTTGGGGGATCATCTGCCCCATTCTTTGCAGCTTGCCCTGATTGAGCAGTCTCAGTGTGCCCCCTCCAGCAGCGACGCTCACAGTGTAATAAACAATGGGACAGAATTACCTAAATTGGTACAATGAAGTCTAAATGTACATCTCTCAGAGACAGCCTGACCCTTTGTGTATTAGGCTGATTCACCACCATCTGTTCCCCATTACGGGGTGACTGCCTGGGAAGGACATCTTTGAGTTGCAGCCAGGACTCCACAAGAACCCTGCCAATAGTGGCTGAATGTCCATAGGAGTTGCACCAACAGAAGTTGCCACAGGGATCTGCTAAATTAGAGCATCCCCTGGCCATCCTACCTGTGTACCCGTTGCTTTGGGCAGTGCTAACGCACCACAGGTTCCCAGTGGAGGAGAAGTTTTCTATTCTCCATCACTGCATGCAGACCCTCAGAGGACTTTCCACCATTTCAGGACTCACTGGGATTTTTGCGGGCTGAAAGTTATACAGATACTTGGATGAATATGGGTCAGGGAAGACAATTTTGAACTGTATCCTGAAATAAATAGGGAGCCAATAAGGTTTTGGTGAATGTTGTCATGCCTCCTTGTACATGAGAGAAAGTGAGCAACTATACATGCTGGAGTCAATAGAGCTTAGACTTGGGGATACCAGGGAGAAGCATATTGGAATAGTCAGGACTAAAGAAGGCATGAAAGAGAATTCCAGGAGAGGTGGAGGCAAGATAGTGGTATACACAGGGAATGTTGTGGAAGTGATTATGCACAGCTATGTGAATTATGGGAAGAGGAGTGTTCAAAGTCAAGAATGACTAAAAGGTAGTCTAGTGCCTCATTATGTACTTAATCCTGCACTAAACAAAATCCACAATTCGTATACATAGCCACATATTTGGTTTTGTAAAGAGATATCTGACTGGGCCATAGAGAGTGTACAGATCCCCTTCATAAAGTGCCTTTTGCACCAGTCATACAGTCAAGGACTGGTGGTAGCTGTGTCATTTCCTTGTTGTGGGAGACATAATCTACTTTTCTATTTACATGGACATTTGCTTTGTGATAGTGTAAAGAGCAGGCAACAAAAAGCAGTGGCATTTGAGATTTTAAAATAATATGAAACTGCATGTAATTTAGACAATAGCATTTGGAATATTAACATAGCAAATGTATATGTGAAAATACATCAGCTGTCTTTAGAGTCCCATAAGAAGTTACTGCATAGGGAGAATTACTGCTGGTCTGGGCTAGTTACTCTACCCAGGAAAAGAGATGCATAGTTACTATTGTTGTAGTAGCATGGCTTACCCATCTATTTGTACTTGATACATACTTTTGTCATGTCAACCATTTCCTGTCCACTGTTCTGAAGATAGTTACCTAGACAACCCAGGGAATGCAGCCTTCGCACAAAGCTATGTAAAATAGGAAGTCAATACTGCTGCAATGCCTGGCCTGCTTGCACATTGGAAGTGAAGTGTAAACCGATGTGCTACATGTAATATACAATAGATAGTAGTGCATATCTTGTTTCTACTAACTCTTAGGCCCAGTACTTTACTATTTGAACACAGAGGGCAATTGCCCATTTCTTAGTAAATATAAAAGTATTTCATATCATGCAGATGACATTTTAAACCATTTAATGGGGTTTATTATCAAAAGTAATTAAAATATATCAGTTTAAAAAATAATTTAATCTGTCAGCTAAATAAAGTCCAGTTCACAGCTGGAACTATTTTGTTCTTTGAAATACTGCTAACCACACTGCTGGAGAAAGCATGAAGTGAAATTCTTGAAAACTTTTTTTGCTATATAATTTATTTTTCTTTCTATTCCAGATATTTTCCTAATTAATAGTTTTCCCTTTTGTGAGGCGCTTGGAATGACTTTTCCTTAGATAGTGCTAAAACGTAACTAAGGTCAGAATTTAAACTCAGATAATTTGGCCCTTGGCAGTAGTTTATACTGAAACCAAACCCCAGTACAATACCAAATGTATTTCCACTTAATAATGCTATCCTGAATGCACATTATTACTTATGTTTGGAACAAAAGAAGGAAAATGTTAAATGCTGCTCATGAAATTATTTCAATTTTATAAATCACACAGGTTTTTTTTTTTTTTTTTCATTTTAAATCATCAGTGTCAAAGGCCACGTAGATTTAGCACTGAGTGTTTAAGACCTGCCAGTAGAACAAAGAAAAAAAATAAAGAGAGAATGTTTCACACAGAAACTTTCACTGCTAGATTTTCATCATCTATTACTACTCAGATGAAACCAAATTGATAAATAGATCAGGACACTAAGCCCGAAGAAAAAAAATGATTGTGGCAGAATGAATTTTTTACACTCTGTTAATGTACTCTACTGGGTCCACCAATCACAGTGTATGGCACTGTGGAAAAATTTACAGTCTGAAGGTCTTATTTCTGAATCCACTGATTATCCTTAGATTGAATATCTATGAAGTATTTATGGGTCTGACATTAACTATTAACCTGGCACATCAGTGTAAGTGGTATGGCATATAAAACTGACTCATCCTGTTTAAAACATTTCAGAGATACACTAGAGTTTGTTTTACAGGTTAAGTAATCACAGCTTGGAAAGCTCTGTGGGTAATGCTATGATGATAGTCAACCAGCTGGATAGAGCAGTAAATTATAACACTATTCAGTGCTGACAGTTGTGATGACCCCACTTTCTGGCTGTTATATCTTTCTGAGAGCTGAGTTGTCCTTGCTCTGCCTTTCACTTAAATAATTCCAAATCTCCAGGCTTGTGTAATCCAAAGAAGGTTTAGGTCAGGAAAAGTAAGTATTGCATATCTGGTCACATTTTTTGTTTTTTACACTTTCCTAATGTGCTGTCAGAAAAGTGACTCTGTAAACATTGAACCTTCTTACTCTGTTCCCTGTGTGTATTTCTGTGTATCTACTTACTTTGCCTCTTTTTGCTGAAGAAAAAAGGCAGGAAGAGGAGAATGAGCTGTATTCTATTCTGGCTCATACATCAACAGAATTGTTAACAAAATTCCAATTGCAGACTCTTTACATTGAGCTCTACACCTCAACTACCTCTATATAGTAATTAGTTAGTTCAGGTTTACTAGTGATTTTGCATGAGTCGGAGAACCCAGCTTGTCTTTCAGATCCCAGACTGAGTTGCAGGGCAGATTTTGTAAAAAAAAAATTGTCAACTAGAAAAAACAAATGGTTTGGAAGCCATTCAGAAATCCTAAACATGGAAACCAACAATTAGGACTGTGTGATATTAAAGTTGGGTACAGGTATAAAAAACAGATTTTTTTTTTTTTGATTAGCCCAAAATGAAAAGTTTTGAAGGTTTCAAGAACCAAAATGTCAAATAAAAAAAAATCCTTTGTTTGGATGTTTCAGTTGAACCAAAATTAAATTGTTTTGATTTTTGTGTTTTTAGACACATTTATATAATTGTTTTTTAAATAAAAATAAGGGACATTCTAAACAAAATGTCTTCTTGAAATGAAGTTAAAACACTTAGTTTCAGAAATGCCAAAATGAAGCATTAAAACATTTCCAAATTTTATTTTTTGTTCAACCAAAACAGTTCCTTGAAATGAATCAGAATTTGTCAATTGTTTCAGTTGACCCAAATCTGCATTTTTTCAGTGAAAAATATTTTGCATTGAAAATTTCCCCAATGCCATTGTTATGGGTTGTTTTTCAGAGCTGAGCTCTGCTTCTGGATCTGGATGTGTTTAGATAATGTCACAGTAAGAGCTGACCACATGCTATGCCAAAAAACAAAGAAACAAAACAAAAAGCAAACCCTTGTGAATGTACGTTTGCATTAGATGTGAATCAGTTTTGCAACTCCTTTTATTCATTTTTGCAAATATATAGTTGAGTAAAATTTGGTGTTAAGTAGTGTTTGCTGAAATGGAGTAATGAATGCAATATCCATATAAATATCTATCTAAGGTACTTACGACACTCATTATCATAGGATATGACTGTCTCATAATTCTTTTAATGTACGTATCCTCACAACAACCCTGTGAGGTAGGCAAGTGCTATTATCCCCATTTTACAGATGGGGAACTGAAGGAGAGAGAGACTAGGTGACTTTTGCAAGGTAATCCAGGAAACCTGCTGTGGGGAAGGGAATTGAACCCAAGTGTCTTAAGTCCTATATTAGCACCCTATCCACTGGTCCATCATTGCACTCTCATGGAGATATGAATGAAGGTATGCATTCATCTTTGGGTATTACATGTAAATGTTTGTACAGCTCTCTTGAAAATTGTGGGCTTGGGAATCATTCAGTCACAAAGCAGAAGTGGTATCATGTGATTCAGGTAACCAGTCATTCACTATGAATAACAAATTACAAACAGTGAATACTCCAAGCAACAGTTGAGGCAAATAGTACACATGGAAAATAAACTGTTTAAATTAACAAACATGCCCCTAAAAATCTGTTTGTGGATAATCTGTGAATAGAAAAAGAGGCAACATTTCTCAAATTGTTGCCTGCAAATAATTTGTCAGTTCTTAACCAAATACCCCTCATTTTACCTTTTGACCTCTTCCCCCTCAACATTCCCTTCACTGTTTACCCTTAGCTTTTCTTACCTTAAAGAATTTCTCTCAGACTGTGGTGGCAGGAGAGTAGTCACACAACAGGCTGCCTTAAAAAAAAAAAAAAATTAAACAAAGCAAGATTCAGTTCATTTTAACAGTCTCATAGGATTAAAAGCTCAGAAGTCTGGAAACTGGTCAGAAAATTAGTTAGAAGAGGAAACAGCACAAAGTAACCCAGTGGATTTATCTAAACAGCTTTCCTCCTTTGGAAAGATTTTAATTTTTACTCTGAACATAAATGAAAAGTGTTTGAGACATCCAAATTCCCATGGGAGCAGCGAAACTACAAAATAAAACAAACATATAAGGGATACCATTGGCAGTGTCTGCTAGGACAATGTCAGGAATGATTATACTTGGATCAACCTTTCACCACAGGAAAGCCTTATCGAGTTTATTGGTATTGCACTGTTGAGGAGTTGCAACTGTAAACTATAACAGCATATCACACTTAGCCAAGGAATGAAGTAAGGCATTTCTTCTAACAGCATTAGCCCATCTTCTTTTACTTAAACCAAATGCAATTGATTAAAATTAAATTAAAGCAAAAGAAATTAACTCAGCTAGGAACAGTACAGGAAACAAAAAAATTGAAATTAGATGGAAAATATTAAAGTAGACAATTAATTAGTATATTATTTACCTTCATTTAACTTTCAAGGCTGACTGATACCACTAGCCTTACTTTCAATTAAAGTGGGGGTCATGTTGGGTAATAGATGGGCTTGTACCATTTTTTTTCTGAACAGAAAGAGAAGGAATTGTCCATAAAGATCCTCATGCAGAATTCCACAGCCTACCCAGAAGGCCACAACTTTCTGAAGCTCTTTCAGCCCCTGTCACATCTCCCCATCCTGTTATCCCCAGCAGGCAGCTCGATTGGATTTGAGCTACCAGGAATTCCCCTGAGAAAAGCCCCCCCATGGAGGCTCTGAAGGAAAAAAAAAACCCTCATTGATTTTTTGGCAAAATTATTTCTTTATTTTTCAACCAGCTCTAGGGAGAAGGTTGATGGTGCTGCAGAAGTTGGCTTCTCCCTCCTCCTTTTTACATGCAGAAGATTCTCCTGAGTACATGGATCTGGGGTGGAGGCACACAGAGCCTCTGTCAGCAGTAGGACTGGGATAGCAGCAGGAAGAGACAGCTAATGCTGCCTAAACTCTAGCAATGTCTGAATCCATCAGCAGGAAAAACAGCTGATAAGAGTGGGGTTCTGAGGAGAGCAGCATTTGTAGTGCTAGACGAGGGGATGTCAGTGAAGCACCCTAAATCCTTCAGACAGTGGGAATGTCTGAATAAAGCTAGGTATTAGCAACTGTGACTGGATAGGAAAACAGGAAGCAAGGAAGATGTTGCTGGTCTCTCTAGGACTGGGGTTCCCAAATTTGGTTCATGGATTGTTCAAGGTAAGCCCCTGGCAGGCCACGAGACGCTTTGTTTACCTGAGCATCTGCAATTACAGCCACTTGCAGCTCCCAGTGGAGGTGGTTTGCTGTTCCCAGCCAATGGGAGCTGTGGGAAGCGGTGGCCCGGCCCGCACCGCTTCCTGCAGCTCCCATTGGCCGGGAATGGCAAACTGCGGCCACTGGGAGCTTGCGAGAAGCCGTACCTGCGGACACTCAGGTAAACAAAGCATCTCGTGGTCTGCTAGGGGCTTACCCTGAACAAGCTGCGAACCAAGTTTGGGAACCCCGGTGTAGACTAAGCCAAGAAAACATAAATTTTAAAAAGACTCTGCAGGCTCATATGAGAGGAGCACAATATACAGAGAGCATGTAAGAGCGAGACTAGAATAAGGGCAGGAGAGCCACAACTTTACTGAGATAAGAACATCGACAAAGCAAACTGTATAAAATATTTAATCTTCAGAGTGTGCTGGTAGCTTTTTTATTGTTACTGTGTTTTATTGCTCTTGTAATACTAGGACTGTTTGTTCTGAGGTGTGAAATTAAAAAATAGAGAATAGTTTCTACCCTGAATGTTTTTTAAAGTTTTTTTTTTTTAAATCTAATTTTTCTGCTTTTAAAATGGATAAGACTTAGCACAAAACCTCATGTCATTGCAAAAGATATTTTTACCTGGTCCTCAGCAACAACATAAGAATTTAGTTTTCAGGAGATATGTAGTGTTTTGATAGTCAAACGCCTTTACAGCTATGGACAACACAAGAAAAATTGCACAAGCAAGGAAAACAAATGTATTTCTTACCCTTTTGAAAAAAACAGGGTAGAAACCAATGTTTACCAAGTTTTGTTTTAGATGTAAAATTGTAACAGAATCAAGTTTTAAAAGAAAGCCCTGAAGGGAGTATCTTTTCCAACAACTAAAGCTCTGCAAGTTGTTGGCTAGGGCTACATTAAATCAGTATGTCATCAGTCTGAGCTCTCACCATTAGAACTCAAACAGATGTGCTGCCTGTGAGCATTTAAAGAAGCTGCTACTTTTCAAAGTCCATCCAACTGTGCTACTATTGGCAATTCTCCCTTGCTTGCCATCAGACAATTAACCAAGGATTTTAATAAAACACATATAGAACTCTTAGCACACTTTTGGACACAACTCAAGCACATTAGTGTTAGGATACCCCTCCTTAGGTCACCTGTCAGGGATTGACCCAGGACCATATGGATTGCTAAAGTCAGTGGGAGTTTGGCACCTGCTTTTGTTCATCTTCCTATGTACCTATTTGCATCTTTAGCTGTGTAAATATCTTGGTAAATAAGACTATTAGTTCATAGACAGTAGCAGTCTCAAACTTGTAAATGTGGTGTAGCTACCACAGGAAGACAAAGAACCTTTTGTAAGTGGATTACATTAATTTATAATGTAAGCAAATTCCAGCTATTAGTACAAATATGAAATCATTACTGATGAGCTGGACCAAATAGTGTCTAAACCTTCCATACTTCACAACACTAGTTTACTAACATCAAAGCTTTTTCAATTTTCCATCCAAGCACCTGGATTAAGAAGGATATTTCTGGACCCTCCGACATTCTGTGATTATGTACAGATGAGATATACAGTAGAACCTCAGAGCTATGAACACCAGAGCTACAAACTGACCTGTCAACAACACATCTCATTTGGAACTGAAAGTATGCAATCAGGCAACAGCAGAGATAAAGAAAAAAAAGGCAAATTCAGTAAAGTGCTGTAAAGGGAAAGTTTTAAAAAAGATTTGACAAGGTAAGGAAACTGTTTCTGTGCTTGTTTCATTTAAATTGAGACGGTTAAAAGCAGCATTTTTCTTCTGCATACTATAGTTTCAAAGCTCTATTAAGTTAATGTTCAGTTGCAAATTTTTGAAAGAACAACCATAACATTTTGTTCAGAGTTCCGAGTATTTCCGAGTTACAAACAACCTCCATTCCTGAGGTGTTCATAACTCTGAGGTTCTACTGTATAAGCATTCTATTTCCATGCACCTATGTCCAGACTCTGCTGTCCCCAGGTATTTGTTAATGTGAGGGTGTTGGAGAAAAAGTTGCTCCATCCTTCCAAATCAGATTAGGACATGTGTGTGTTTCGAGATAGGAAAGGGAAGAGAATTTACCCTGTGTGGGAACAGGCAGGAAGAAATCATGACTGGGATACAGACTGGACAAATGCAGTGACGCTGGCCCAATGAGCTTCTTCCTGAGCTCCACCAGGTCTTCAACCTAATCTCAGATCCAGAGTCAATAAATACTCTGTCCCTGACTTCCCAAAAGGGTGAGAAGGAATTAAGGGAAGAACCACCAATAGGGCTTCTCCCATCCGTAGAGGGGGATGTTGCTACAATTAAGTTATTCAGTTTACAGTTAAATGATTGGTGTATCCATTTGTAACTTTAGCGCCCTCGTGGCCAAGATGGAGTCTGCTCTGCAGGCAGCTCTGGCCAAGAGAAAGTGTGCACAGGAATGCAGCAGGAGAAATCCCTTCCACCCCAGGGGCACCTGTTCCAAACCCCCCAGAGTGAACACTAGGTGTGACAATGTGGTTCTGGCGGAACCCAACTGAGTGTGCCAACTCAGGACAAATTGCTCAAACAGGGGCAGTTACAGCCCAAGGCTGGGGTTTTTTCCACCTCTAAGGCAAACCAAACCAGCCAGACTAGGAGGACTTCGGTCTTACCCCACTGGCTAACCACAAGTCTCACAAGCAATCTCCTTAGACACTCTAGTTTCCCAGTATTACCACCAGTGCCACTCGTTATGGGGACAAATGGTTATGAAAACCAATACCCCAGTAAAAGAAAAAGGTTCTCCTGATCCCAAAGGACCAAGCCCCAGACCCAGGTCAATATACAAATCAGATCTTACCCACAAATCACGCTGTTGCCATTCCTTTAGAATCTAAAATCTAAAGGTTTATTCATAAAAGGAAAAAGATAGAGATGAGAGTTAGAATTGGTTAAATGGAATCAATTACATACAGTAATGGCAAAGTTCTTGGTTCAGGCTTGCAGCAGAGATAGAATAAACTACAGGTTCAAATCAAATCTCTGGAATACATCCCCTGCTGGGATGGGTCCTCAGTCCTTTGTTCAATGCTTCAGCTTGTAGCAAAGTTCCTCCAGAGGTATGAAGCAGGACTGAAGATAAGATGGAAATGAGGCATCAGCCTTATATAGTCTTTTCCAGGTGTAAGAACACCTCTTTGTTCTTACTGTGGAAAATTACAGCAAAATGGAGTCTGGAGTCACATGGGCAAGTCCCTGCATACTTTGCTGAGTCTCAAGGCATATTTGCCTTCTCTCAATGGGTCCATTGTATAGCTGATGGTC
This sequence comes from Malaclemys terrapin pileata, assembly GCF_027887155.1. Lineage (NCBI taxonomy): Eukaryota > Metazoa > Chordata > Testudines > Emydidae > Malaclemys > Malaclemys terrapin. Next base: position 75,362,585 of record NC_071505.1, read on the forward strand.
CTTAATGGGCCATCAAGCAGGCTAGGAAGAGCTAACACCAGTTTGTCTGGGATGTCACCCAGCAGCATAGCATAAGTTTGAAATACAGACAGTATAGAGCCAATATTCATAACTTCAACTACAGAATTGATACACACATATAGACAGCATAATCATAACCAGTAAACCGTAAGCTTGTCTTAGACACCCCATTTGACCCCCTTTATACAAGATTTGCATGCACTACAGGACCTTGGTTGCAACAATGATCTATATGGTCCCAGATCATATCAATAACGTCACACTAGGGTTACCATATTCAAACATTTAAAAAAGAGGACACTCCACGGGGTCCCAGTCCCGCCCCCTGCCCCGCCCCAACTACGCCCCTTCCCCACCCAAACCCCATCCCTTCCCTGCCCCCATTCCAACCCCTTTCCCAAAGTCCCTGCCCCAACTCTGCCCCCTCCTCTGAGCACCCCGCATTCCCCCTCCTCCCTCCCGCTCTGATCTTGGTTGGAGGTTGCTAAGTGCTTCCCTGCTCCCCACTCGCCCTGCAGCCCCTGCAACCCCCCACCCCTGCAGCCTCTGTGCCCCCCCGCCTGCCCTGCCCCTGCACCCCCTGCCCCTGCAGCCTCTATGCCCCTGCCTGCCCTGCTCCTCCTCGCCCTGCAGCCTCTGTACCCCACCGCCTGCCCTGCTCCTGCGCCCCCCTGCCCCTGCCTGCCCGCCCTACTCCTCCTCGCCCTGCAGCCCCTGCACCCCTCCGCCCCTGCAGCTTCTGTGCCCCCCGCCTGCCCTGCCCCTGTGCCCCCCTGCCTGCCCTGCTCCTCCTCGCCCTGCAGCCTCTGCACCCCCCCCCCACCTGCCCTGCTCCCCCGCTCCCCCGGCAGCCTCTGCCTGGCAGGGGCTTCGAATGCTCAGCGGCGACCGGGGCAGCGTGAGTTCCTGCAGCCCCGGCACACGCCGCACTCCCCGCCCCGTGCTGCAGCCTCCTTCCTGCTGCGTGGGGTGACGGGGCCACAGGAAGGGTCCCCCAGTGGCCAGGGAGTCCCGCCCGCAAGAGAAGCCCGAGCCGCTGGCTGGGCCCGGCCTCCCCATGGTCCTGCAGGCTCGGCTGGGGCGCGCGGTCCGCCCGGCCTCCGGGGGTAGCTGCGGCCCCTTCGCTGCCTTCTGCGGCTGCGCCCCGCCCCTTCCCCTGTCCAAGCTCACTACAATGTAGCCGGGCGGCTGGGCTGCGCTGTGGACGCGACGTGTTATGCTGGGGCCGGGCGGACCCTGGCTTATCTTGCCTCCCTATTTCCCCGGACATGTCCAGCTTTTTGGCAATTCCCCCCGGACGGGGATTTGAGTACCAAAAAGCCGGACATGTCCGGGGAAATCCGGACGTATGGTAACCCTAGTGAACACATACACCCACAGGAAAAGTACAGTGGATATAACAAAGGGAAATATTTATTTACAGAGGGATGAGAGGAGAAAAACAACAAGGGAAATATAGGGGGAGCAGTAGAACAGGGTTGCATCCAAGCCAAGGCCCCACAGGCCCAGCGGTAGCACAGTCTGGAAGGACAGACACTGAGCAATGTGTCTGCACACAGAGTTCAGGAGTCCTGAGCAAAGGTCCAGTCCAATGGTGAGTCTTGGGTGCTCCTGGTCGTCTTTGGCACCAGTGAACTTTCCCCCAACAAACCCCTCTGGTGCCCTCTTCTGCCGCTCTCTGCAAAGCCACCCAGAGCGACCACCTCCCCACTTAACTAGCTACAGCCTCCCTCGTTCCCAATGCAGAGTCACAAGCCCCAGTGCTCACAGCTCTGGGAAGCAGTGATACTTCAGGCAGGTTCTCTCTGCTTCACTTTTCCAGGGCCTGCAGGTTGCCTCTCCCTCTCCTTGGAGCTCCAGCGCTGCCCCTTGGAGTTTCCCTCCTTTTTTCTTACTCTCCCGCTCCCCCATGCTTTCTAAACCCCAAAGGGGTTACACATTTATGTAAATTAGAACAAACAGTCATTGGAAAACAGAGCTGTGGTGGGTGAGAAGCAGGCATCTCAGCTTAGGGAGCACAGCAAACTAATCAATTTTGGGGGCAGGTGTTTTTGTTTTTGGGGTGTTTGGGGGTGTTTTTCAATACCAAACTATTTTTTCTAGTTTTTTCATTTCATTTTCTTGTTGGGTGTTTTTCACTTTTGTGTGTGTGTTTTTAAATAAATATAGCTAAGTTCTGAAATAGAATGTTTAATTTCAAAATGGTTAAAAACTGTCATTTTGACTTTTTTAAAAAAATCTTATTTTTTTTCCCAGCCAAAAGTATTTGCAAAATTAGTGAGTAGTTTTGATGTCCTGAAAAAGTCATTTTGGGGCAAATTTACTATTAAGCATAATACAATTCAACCACTACTACTGGTAATCTTGTAAAATGGGGATAATAGCACTCCCCTACCTCTCAGACTACCATACATTAAAGGATAGAACACATATGGTAGTAATAGGAGCCATAGGAGTATAAAATATCTAGGAGTTACAGGCTACTCCCAAGTTATGCCAACTGGCTGTGTTCTCCAAAGGACCATATGCAAGCTGAGAATTGATATAGCACTACTCTGTCCCCCAAACAGCTCCTCCTACTTGGTACAGGATCTAGCTATACCAGTTAAGAACTCCCCCACACCAGAGAGTGTCAGAATAGGAGGAGCAAATCTGGCCCAGTATTTGCTTGGACCTGAAGAACCTACCTTCTAGCAGCCAATGCTGAGGCAGACATGCGAGGAAGAGATGGCGAAGAAGAGGATATTTGATTTTTCCATGGGGAGGGCCAGTTTCTTTGCCCTAGTTACTGTAAATGGGTGTTCCCTTCAGGCTCCACACTTCATGCTACTTTTGACTGAATGCTTTTGTTTTGACCACTGCTCCCTTCCTACTACTTTCAATCAGCCTGACTGGAGATTGATTCCAAGGACTCCTGTCCAAGTAGCTTCTAGTCCTCTGACTAACACCTCAGCTGCTGCTGCCATCCTTTGCAGGGGAACTGAATTCCACCTACTCTTCCAAGTCTCTTCAAAATTTAGTTAATTATAAGTGTTATTTGAGGAGGAATGAGTAACTAAATAGGCTTCAAAGTAGCAGCCGTGTTAGTCTGTATCCGCAAAAAGAACAGGAGTACTTGTTGCATCTTAGAGACTAACAAATGTATTTCAGCATAAGCTTTCGTGGGCTGCAGCTCACTTCTTCAGATGCATAGAGTGGAACACACAGACAGAAGATATTTATACATACAGAGAACATGAAAAGGCAGCCTCTGTATGTATAAATATCTTCTGTCTGTGTATGTATAAATATCTTCTGTCTGTGTGTTCCACTCTATGCATCTGAAGAAGTGAGCTGCAGCCCACGAAAGCTTATGCTGAAATAAATTTGTTAGTAACTAAATAGGGTAGCCCCAAACGAATAGGCTAGCCCACGTGTACTTGATCCAGCCCTGACTAGACTACCACATGCCTGACCTGCATACATTAGGGTACAAGTGTTTTAGATTAACTGATTACCTGCCTGGAAATTTACAGCTGAGGCTGAAACTTCATCCTCCAACCCAGTGTGATACACAAGTATTAATTAATGGGGTTTCCAACCAGTGAATTTTTTTGACATACCACAAGTGTAGCAATACCGAACTAAAAATGTAGTGGGCTTATGTATGAAGTTACAGTTTGGACTAGAAATTGGATGGGGTTTGGCAGTTGAGACTTCTAAGGTTATTGTAACAATTTGGGGGTTTTAAAATTTGATTTGGCTTTTATTGAAAGGGAACTGTGTTTTAAAGAAAAATCATCAGACTACATCGTCTAGTAGGGGGGAAAAAGCTCTTAATTCCTTTTCAGTTATACAAACTGAAATCTATATTTTTAAGTGATAAATATACATTGCATTTTTCATGTGCTTTCATTCCCAACAATTGATATGTATGGGAGCTCAAAGTGTGCTCTGGACACAAACACCAGTAAATGTTTATGAATTTTAATGAGTTAGCATTTCATATAGTGCTTTATTTGTGTAAAATGCTTTACAGACAGTAAAAGTCTTGGATAAGGAAAAAAAATTAACATATTTAGTGCTGGAATGAGGTGTAGAATGGCAACTTTGCTGCGTGTCTATTTGTACAACTAATTTCTTCATTGCTGAATGAAAGGTTTTATTAATGGACAGGCTGTTATAACTAGTGGTACTAAGGAGTACTCTTCCAAACACATTGTTCACTTTTGTAAAGAAAATGATTTAGACTACTTGTCTAATATTGCAATGTGACCTTATTCTAGCCCCCCACCTTCACTCTAGGAGGGGGCAAAGTTATTTTCATGCTTGTTTGGCTGAAAACAGCCAACATCTGAAAAGCAGTAGAGAATTCTATAAAAAATAAACAGATGAGAGCTGTTTGCAGCTGGCAACCCATACTACAGCTGCCTAAAAAAATCCACCAAAAGGCATAGGGATTTAGCAATAATTTCTCCAGCAGCTCAACGTGTGCTCTGGACACAAACACCAGTAAATGTTTATGAATTTTAATGAGTTAGCATTCATATAGTGCTTTATATGTGCAAAATGCTTTACAAACAGTAAAAGTTATTCTTTATTAGATTGAACAGGACTGTGGAGAGAAGAATGAAAAGGGTAATATGATTACTTAACTTGGATATGTTTAGTGTCCAGTTTCTGCTTCTGTGACATAAGTGGCTTTTGGCATGGACCTTAAGTTAGGTGGCCAATAGCAAACTTCTGTCCAGATATCTGGAGGTTTCTATGGCAATAAGAAGCTATACGTTTTAGTAGTATTAGTATAGCAGAAACTCTCTGCCTAATAAATTTTATGTAATCACCCAGGCGGAGGATGCATTACTACTGAAACTTAGTTAACACCGCTATTAAATCTGTGGCATTTGCTGATTTTAATATAATATTGGTTTTGTAATCAGCAATTTTAAGATTGACACACTTTAGATGAAACTAAACTTCTTGCTTTGCCCTTGTTCTTTTTGGGCATATGATGTTTAAAGAAATTCCCCACAACACATAAACCAGAATTCTCATATCAAGATGAGCTTGCAATGTTCCTTTCATTGAGTCTGGAAAAGTGTATTAAACACTACTGCAGGCAGAAATGGAAACACATAAAATGCCAGGTGGAAATACAATATGTTGTACTGAACAACTTCAGAATATGGGAATCCATTATTAGAGTTCAGGACCAATTGAGCTCCTTGGACAGGTCCTCCACTAGTGCAAATTGTACAGTGACACTGACGTCAAGTGAGGGATGGACTGCTAAATCAAAGCCTAACTGTAGAATCTGGCTCCTGTTGAAGAGCAGAATATAAAGCAAAGGTGGGCTCCAAAATGTGAGGATAAGCAGACGGACACAAGTTATAGCACAAATCCCCGGGGACGGTCATGTGGAGGGGAAAAGCTACTATAAAGAATCTATCATATTAATGCATAGCTACAAACAGATTTTCTGTAAGGTATCGGTACCAGAACCAGTATGCATAACAAAAGATCAGCTGTCATAATGGGAGGAAGGAATCTGAATAGACTTGCTTCCAGTATGTGGTGAGTTACCTTTGACAAGTAGCATAATATCCCCCTCAAACCTGTAAGATAGCACAGACAACAACTATAGTCCAGGAATTAGAAATAGTTCCTGCAGTTCATGATAATCATGTGCTACATCTGCCACAATCATCTGAATAACCTTAGGAAAGCAAAAGGCCAGCAACATGTTTGGAGTGCACAGTACCAAACACAGTAGGACCTCTGAGTGGGATCTTGGGGAGTGTGAAGGGACACACCCTCACTCTGGTGGACAAAAGAATTAGGAGCTCATCTGGGCCCGTTCAACACCAATCAGGCACATTCTGCAAGGCTTATTCTGCCTAGAGGTGGGGGGAGGGGAGCTTAAAAGGAAAACCTGCTACAGGAAGAAGTGGTGAACAGGAAGAAGGTTATCCTTGCCCTCCACCCTCAGCTGTGGATCTGCAGATGCATGATCTAGTCTCTAAGCAGTATGACCCCAGAGGAGAGGCTGGAGGTAGACCCCCATTTCATAGTAATGGCCAAAGGGCTGTCCCAGGAAGACTGCCTGCTACTGTGGTCACCCTTGCCTTTCTTTGTTTTCCTGCCGACTCCCCTCTCTCATAAGGAAAAGAAGAGGGGGGAGAACTTTTTGCTTGTTTGCTTGAAGGAACCCCCTTGGGTGTCTGCTGGTGGGGAGAGAAAGATATTGTAAATGAGTGGAAGTGGGCTCTGGAGGGGACATGAGGAAACTCTTGCCTAACCCCTCCCTCCAGGGAATTAGTTCAATACAAAGAATAAATAATAACGTGTATACCACAGGTAGTTTTACTGGATCTATCTGGTGCCAGCAGATCTGTGAGGATGGCATCAACCAACATAGATTCCCTAGACACTGTTTACACTTCCCCTCTCTTTATAATTTTCTTTTCAGCTATGACCCCTTGTCTCTCTTACTACTTGTAATTTGCTCTTATTGGAAACCATGGAATGGTTCATTTTCTGTATCCCTGTTTCATTAAAGGATACAATACGGCCCTTAGTTTTCAATTCATACAGCATATTTGAGCAGTATGTCTAATAGAGACATACACTTTCCATGTCATCTGGTCTATTTAGATAGTGGGAGTCCATTAAATTGGTACTTAGCAAATCTGTACCCGTGGGATTCTTCTCTATTTCTGAGCAGGGATTTAGTACCTGCTGACAATTTTTCTTTTAATTAAGATCCATATCTAAACCTTCATGAACTGCTAGCAGAGAGCTACTTATTCAACTGATAGCAGAGGAAAAAAGAAAAAGAAAAGAGAGCTGCTGCATCAGAATATGGCCTGTAAACATAACAAAATGGTTATTAAATGGTGCTGTCCTTGGATGCCTATGTTCATATTAGCATATTGCTATTTAGTCTAAAATCAAGTATGAAAAGAAATGGGAATTAGCAAACATTTCTGAAGGCTTAAATTATTAACTCATTTTCTCATGTCTGCAGTGAAGAAATACAGTGGACATAGTTAAAATCCTTTAACCCTTTCACTGGGGTTTCAATGGGTGAGTACTCACATGCTTAAAGTTAGGCATGGACCAGATTTTCAAAGGTATATAGACCCAGTGTCTAGTGGGATTTTCAAATGTCCCTTGGTGCCTAACTCTCATTGATGGCCTTATGAACCTAGCTGGACTGGTTGGAGCAGGCATCCCTACTTGGGTAATGGGGAGCACTGCTCTAACCAGTCACGCATTCATAACAAATCATAAAAATATAAAGCATTGCTTTTAGCTGTGAACTTTGCATAATGACACTCTTTCACAATATTCCTGTGCCAGCCAGAAACAGGAAGTACTGGTAATTATATGTTCTTGGAGCCAAGTTTGAATTGCCTTTCCTCTTCCATACGCTCCTCATGAAAAAGGACTGCTATCAGATAGAATGCCCAGATACTAAAGTATTGCTGTTATAAGAATTAGAATGTTAGGTCATTATTCTAGTACCTTTTGTCTAAAGACATACATGTGGGTTGCTACCAAACATATTAATTATTACCATGAGCGACCCTATAAAAGTAATTGGGACTTGGTGGCAAGCACTACACTCAGTAGTGGATGTTTGCAGGATTGAGTCTGTGATGGTAAGATTTTCTTTGCAAGAGAAGGGGCTGTAGACCAGCAGGTAATGAAGGAGATAAATGCATGAGGCCAATAGTTCTTTAGGGGAGTAAATAAATTATCTGATAGCTAGTGAATAGCGTTTAATAACCCATTAAGAAATGCAGGAAAATTTATTTTTCTCTGCCTTGATATTCATTCTTTCTGAATAGATAGGTTTTTTAAAATAACCCTACTGGTATTACTTAGAGAAATTTATTCTTTACATTTTGTCTTTTAATGACCTTACAGTATTATTTAAGGATCTCATTACCATGAATATCACATTGTGTTTCTCTGGTTGCTGCTCTGATTATTTTTCTGAATACCCCTGCTATGTATGAAATTCTCAGATTACCTCAGTCATACACATTGTAATTTTTATAGTGGCTGATGGAAAAATTTCACTGACTACACACAAAATATTAATTTTCAGATTTAGTGATTTGTTTTTATCCTGGTCTCAGATACTGGACATTCAGAAAATACATTTTCTCATCTGGAGTAAAGTCAATGTGATTATTAACATCTGCACAGGCACAGGTGAGTGCCATATTTTATTTAATTTTATTATGAAGATGGATCTGCTTTCCAAATATCATATTGGCCCAAGTCATGTCTTTGGGATCTTCATGCAGCTGTTAAGGTAGTAATAATGAAAACCTGCTTTCCCAATTGCCAGCAATGCACAGATGCTGTGGACGGCACTGTGGGAGCAGAAACGTCCTCCAAACTGTTGAAAATCAAATCAACTGTATAGCAAGAAGTTAAAACTTCACAAGGAAAACTGCTGAAAGAGCAAATGTAAGCAATTCATGAAACAGACAAGTAGAATATTCTATTACCCTCCTCCACTGACTTCTAAAAATGTTTCTTCTGATCCCCTGTCTGAAGTATCCTGTGGACTAACAAAATAATCAGAGATCACTGGTAGACAGCGGGGCTAAATTCCAAGCTCTCAATACATGCAGACTTTACATGTTCTTGTTTAACCATTCATTTTTCTGGATCCATGACCCTATTCTTCTAATGAATTATGACTTTAAAAAGTAGTCACTGATGTTTTTGTACATCTGTCTTCTACAAAGCTTCATTCCAGTCAAGTAGTTACTGTATATACAAGGGCCTCACTGTCCAGTGGGCTAACATACCCTTTGCAATTAAAGGTAATTTTTACTAGCATATCACTATGAAATTCAGTGTGTACCATATTTAAGGGTAGCAAAGGGACTGAAGTTGGATATAACCAATGCCCAATAATAAAGTGAAGTATAATACAAATTATTTCATCATAGTAGCCTGCATAGATAGTCCCTTAAAGCTTTACAGTTAGTCCCAAGTTTAAAGAAAAAGTCAAGAATTTTAAAGTGAGCTTTGATGAGGGGAATTGGCTCAGTGTATTTGAAAGAGTCAGAGAGAATTCCAGATAGATGGCGAGGTACTGCCAGTAATACACACTCAATGTGTACCCACAAGCAAATCTAAAACCTGTTACTCTCCACTGTATTATTGCTATATAACAGCTGTTTACTGAAAGAGTATAATTAGTTTTGACACGCAAATAAGCATGACACGCATTTCACTGTACATGAAAAGTTAGACACAATATAGCTTTTATAAATGAAATCATTTCTTACACAAGAATGTTCATTAGATAATAGAGTCCAAAGTAGCCAAATAAACAATATGCAAGAAGAGAAGTAAAAACTGAGTGAAAAGAACACAGGAGGAAATATAAGACAATAGATGGCAGGCCACCTTTCCAAAGGTCCAAAGTGAATTTCACAAAAATCTGAGTTTTTAGGCAAAAACTAACTAAATAAATCAAACCATCCTTTTCCGTTCCCCAGTAGCACAGCTAATTTTACTAGAATCTTCTTGGGTGCCATTGCACCTAGCTAGTTAAAGAGAAATATACACCTTCAGGGGCAGATCATCTTCCAGCTTGTGTAAATTGTCATAGCTCCACTGAAGTCAAAATATCTATTTGATTTCAAAGGAGCTATGACAGTTTACATCAGCTGAAGACCTGCCCCTTAGTGTCCTGTATGACTCCTTTGACTTCTGCATGGTTAGTTTGGCCAATCCTTGGTGAGCCACCTTCTTGGCCAGGAAGATAATGAGTCAACACACAACCTGTTGCCCATCTGGGAGGAAAAATTGGGAACAAAAAGTTTCCCAAGGAAAAACAATTTAACCAATTAAACTGGAATCCTCCTCTGGATGACAGGCTGCTACCTAAGAAGCAAAACAACAAACAATCCTTCAAGAATCAGTATTTTAAAAATTACTGTTTGCTTGATATTTCAACACCTAAAATTTGGTGAGAATCAGAATATCTGCCACCTAGCAAAATTGTTGCTGAAATGCATTGAAAAGGAACATAAATTCTGTTCTCCACCAGGAAATGTTGATGTCCTTTCTAAAACAAGCATGCAGGAAGATATATAACCTTATCTGTGAATTGCAAACTACAACAGAAGCAAGGCTAAACCTGTGCAAAATAATTTTCACTACCAATGAAAATAATGCAATCTCACATTTTTGCTGGTTCCTAATATAGCACAATATTTGGTTCTTTACATTTCTAGTGAAAATGAAGAACAACTTTTGCAAACAAAAATCTTTGGGGGAATGGAGGTCATGAAAGAGAGAAAATTCCTCTGTCAGAAAGTTTTTTTCGGTCAGAACAATTCAATTAATTTTTTTTGTTTTTGCCAGAGTCAGAATTCTGGCATTTTTGCTGCCAATATTGCCCCTTCGCCCCCTTCTTCCCAGTCCCCAGAAAATCTTGCCCTGGGACATTCAGTAATTGACCTATCAATGATTTGCAAATACAAATTTACAATGAGCCCACACAGCCACAGGAGTGATCCAGTTGCAAAACTTGGCCATTAGTTTTGCAGTATTCTTCTCATGTTTGAGGTACTTTAAGCCAGAGGGAAAAGAAGAAAGACAAACCCAAATATTGTGTGGCTTCTGCTTATTGTTTCTGTTTACAAAATTATGGAGAAACTCTTGTGCATCTTTAATTTTTATAAAGTAGAATCATTTCAAAGAATAATCACCTAAATAGATTTTAATTCAAGTATATTTGAATCTGATAAAGAATTTGTTCATCTCTAGATGAGATCAATACTTTTCCCAGGAGTCGTAGCTATGGGGATAAAAGAGGGAAAAGTACTGGAATTGCTTCCAGTCAGGTTTGAACTGTATTGACAGCACTTTCAATAATCTAACTCTAGTGCCTGGAGGCCTGGAAAGAAGGTTTAAAGGCTACTGGTCCTGACAGGTGCTGTTGGATAGATCCAAAGATCTAGGTCCAAGTTGTAGCCCAGTGGGCTAGCTTACCTCTATTATATTCACTGCTTTGCGTTCTATTCCGCTTTATTATATTCAGCAGTAATGCAAGGAACCTACAGGCTTGTATCCTGTAAGACGTTGGCTTCAGCAGTTAGCATGAGGCTTGAGGCCTATGAATTTTGGGGAACTGGAAGTAGAGTGTAGGGTGAAATTTTGTCCATAATGACATCAGCCAATCACAGAATATGAACTGACACCAGCTTCTGGAAGGTTTTGGACGGAACATCCAACCACAAGAATGCCATGGCAATGAATTGACATATATGATAATGGGGTAAAATCATAAAAACACTAACCTTTAGAAAAAGGACACCTTAACATTGGTAAGGGGATGAAATACAAATAAGGAAGAGGGCAGAAACCCCTGCTGAATATGCATTAGATATGGTAATGTCAGAGTAACATATTATAAGTGTGGCATCCCAACTTGGGGCAGTAGGAGAGAGATAGATGTAGCCCATGGGAGGAGCCCGAATGATGACCACTGGTGAAGATGAGGAAGGTGACGGTGTTGAGTAAGATAATGGCTAACACTTCCGGTTGTTCTGCAAGGGATGATGTGAGTACGGATGTTCAGATGTACTTTCTGTACTATCTCTAGCTATCTTACTTAGTTAGAGTGTGTATGACTTTGCTAAATGTATTAATAAATTATTTATTTGTAAATATAAGAGTTCCTATAGTGTAAGTGTTGCACCTGTGCACATCAGGGTTCCCAACTATATAATAATTTTAACAATACTGGCCTTGATCTTAGGGCAAGAACTTGACAACCCTCAAAGTGATAACTGAGAATTTTTATTGATAATCTCTAGATCAGGCTACATATGTCCTCAGCAGGGACATATTCCTTACATTGGTGCCCAGTTAGTGGTTACAGTTCTGCCTGTGTTGAATCTGATGCAGATTAGTGCACACTGCACTGGCATGCTATGTATGTCAAGAATGTAATGTGCTGGAACAGTTTTTTGTGCTTGGCACTTGGGATGGAACACTTTGTTAGAGCAGGGAAACTACTGTACATAGTGTCAAGTATCAGGGGGTAGCCGTGTTAGTCTGTATCTACAAAAACAACAAGGAGTCTGGTGGCACCTTAAAGACTAACAGATTTATTTGGGCATAAACTTTCGTGGGTAAAAACCTCACTTCTTCAGATGCATCTTTAAGGTGCCACCAGACTCCTTGTTGTTACTGTACATAATGGTCTTGCCCTCTTGTGTACAGATACACAGAAAAGAGCTGAAATGCTAAAATTAGAACAAAGGGAGAATCTACTTGATCTCAAATGGTAAAGCAGATGCATTGGGACATTAGAGTCCTTGCACAGGACATATCTCTTAAAAGCTTTGTATGTTTGGCGCTTTATCCGTTTAATACGCTGGTAAAAAGCATATGATAAAAACCCAGACAGTGTAGATAACCACTTCCATATTACAAGCACAGGTTATTCCTTCAGATCCAACAAAAACCTGTATCTACCAGGTCAATTTACTTTTCCTATTTCTAGTTAGTAAGTATTTTACACTGAAAAATGTAGATTTGGTGATTCCAAAATGTTTTGCAAATTCATGTTGCTTATGTTGAATTTAGGGCTGTCGATTAATCACAGTTAACTCACATGATTAACTCAAAAAAATTGATCGCAATTAAAAAATTAAGTGCGAGTAATTACAGTTTTAATTGCACTGTTAAACAGTAGAATACCAATTGAAATGTATTAATTATTTTTGGATGTTTTTCTACATTTTCAAATATATTGATTTGAATTACAACACAGAATACAAAGTGTACAGTGCTCATTTTATATTATAATTTTTATTACAAATATTTGCACTGTAAAAGTGATAAACAAAAGAAATTGTATTTTTAAATTTTCACCTCATACAAGTACCATAAGGCAATCTCTTTCTCGTGAAAGTGCATCTTACAAATGTAGATTTTTTTTTTGTTACATAACTGCACTCAGTCCAACTTCTTATTCAGCCAATTGCTAAGACAAACAAATTTGTTAACATTTACAGGAGATAATGCTGCCGTCTTCTTATTTACAATCTCACCTGAAAGTCAGAACAGGCATACACATGGCACTTTTGTAGCCAGCATTGCAAGGGATTTACGTGTCAGATATGCTAAACATTCATATTCCCCTTCATGCTTCGGCTACCATTCCAGAGGACATGCTTCCATGCTGATGACTCTCATTTAAAAATAATGCGTTAATTAAATTTTGACTGAACACCTTGGGGGAGAGTAGTTTGTCTCTTGCTTTGTTTTATCCACATTCTGTCAGGTATTTCATATTATAGCGGTCTCAGATGATGACCCTGCAGATGTTGTTCATTTTAAGAACACTTTCACTGCAGATTTGACAAAACACAAAGAAGGTACCAATGTGAGATTTCTAAAGATAGCTACAGCCCTCAACCTAAGGTTTTAGAATCTGAAGTGCCTTCCAAAATCTGAAAGGGACGAGGTGTGGAGCATGCTTTCAGAAGTCTTAAAAGAGCAACACTCCAATGTGGAAACTACAGAACCCCAACCATCAAAAAAGAAAATCAACCTTTTGTTGGTGGCATCTGACTCAGATGGTGAAAGTGAACATGTCAGTCTGCACTGCTTTGGATCGTTATTGAGGAGAACCCGTCAGTGCGATTAATTGTGATTGTTTTTTTTAATTTAATTTTTTAATTGCGTGATTAATCGCGATTAATTTTTTTAGTCAGTTGAATTGTTTATTTTGAAAAAAACAAATGGTTTGTTTCAACATTTTCTAAATGAAACATTTCAATTTGATATGAATTTTAGTTTCAAAATTTCCTTTAATTTTATTTAATCCCCCCAATCATTAGTCAAAACTGAAACAAAACAACTTGTGATTTTATAAAAATGAAATGTTCCATTTGACCCAAAATGATGTTTTGTTACTTTCTGAAATTGCCAGTGAATCAAAAAAAAAATCTGTTATTCTACTCAGTATTCTACTCAACTAATACTCAGTAATGTGATCTCAATAATATGTTTTACACACATGCTTTGTTCTTGAATATTTTCGGAAGGAATCAAGTTTGGGACACCCGTGATTTGACATGCCCTTTTTCATCTGTTTGATAAAGTCCATATAATCATTTGTGTTTGGGTCAGGGTCCTTTCTCCCACCAAAATAAACAAGCAAACATACAGTGTTTTCTTCAAAACAAAAAAAAGCCAACATTCTAACACCCATGTGTAATCTTACAATGATAAAACTAATGTGTTAAGTATCAGAGGGATAGCCGTGTTAGTCTGAATCTGTAAAAAGTAACAGAGGGTCCTGTGGCACCTTTAAAACTAACAGAAGTATTGGGAGCATAAGCTTTCGTGGGTAAGAACTTCACTTCTTCAGATGCAAGTAATGGAAATCTCCAGAGGCAGGTATAAATCAGTATGGAGATAACGAGGTTAGTTCAATCAGGGAGGGTGAGGTGCTCTGCTAGCAGTTGAGGTGTGAACACCAAGGGAGGAGAAACTGCTTCTGTAGTTGGATAGCCATTCACAGTCTTTGTTTAATCCTGATCTGATGGTGTCAAATTTGCAAATGAACTGGAGCTCAGCAGTTTCTCTTTGGAGTCTGGTCCTGAAGTTTTTTTGCTGTAAGATGGCTACCTTTACATCTGCTATTGTGTGGCCAGGGAGGTTGAAGTGTTCTCCTACAGGTTTTTGTATATTGCCATTCCTGATATCTGACTTGTGTCCATTTATCCTCTTGCGTAGTGACTGTCCAGTTTGGCCAATGTACATAGCAGAGGGGCATTGCTGGCATATGATGATATATATAACATTGGTGGACGTGCAGGTGAATGAGCCGGTGATGTTCTAGCTGATCTGGTTAGGTCCTGTGATGGTGTTGCTGGTGTAGATATGTGGGCAGAGTTGGCATCGAGGTTTGTTGCATGGGTTGGTTCCTGAGTTAGAGTTGTTATGGTGCGGTGCGTGGTTGCTGGTGAGAATATGCTTAAGGTTGGCAGGTTGTCTGTGGGCGAGGACTGGCCTGCCTCCCAAGGTCTGTGAAAGTGAGGGATCATTGTCCAGGATGGGTTGTGGATCACTGATGATGCGTTGGAGAGGTTTAAGCTGAGGACTGTAGGTGATGGCCAGTGGAGTTCTGTTGGTTTCTTTTTTGGGCCTGTCTTGTAGCAGGAGGCTTCTGGGTACACGTCTGGCTCTGTTGATTTGTTTCTTTATTTTCTTGTGTGGGTATCGTAGTTTTGAGAATGCTTGGTGAAGATCTTGTAGGTGTTGGTCTCTGTCTGAGGGGTTGGAGCAGATGCGATTGTACCTCACTGCTTGGCTGTAGAGGATGGATCGTGTGGTGTGACTGGGGTGGAAGCTGGAGGCCTGAAGGTAAGCGTAGCGGTCGGTGGGTTTTTGGTATAGGGTGGTGTTAATGTGGCCATCGCTTATTTGTACAGTGGTGTCTAGGAAGTGGACCTCCTATGTAGATTGGTCCAGGCTGAGGTTGATGGTGGGGTGGAAGCTGTTGAAATCATGGTGGAATTCTTCCAGAGTCTCCTTCCCATGGGTCCAGATGATGAAGATGTAATCAACATAGTGTAGGTAGAGAAGGGGCATGAGTGGACGAGAGCTGAGGAAGCGTTGTTCCAAGTCATCCATAAAAATGTTGGCATATTGTGGGGCCATGCGGGTGCCCATAGCGGTGCCACTGGTCTGGAGGTATATGTTGTCACCAAATTTGAAATAATTGTGTGTGAGGATAAAGTCACAGAGCTCAGCAATAAGTTGTGCTGTGTCATCATCAGAGATACTGTTCCTGACAGCTTGTATTCCATCTGTGTGTGGGATGTTTGTGTAGAGAGCCTCTACATCCATGGTGGCTAGGATGGTGTTTTCTGGGAGGTCACCAATGCATTGTAGTTTTCTCAGGAAATCTGTGGTGTCACGGAGATAGCTGGGAGTGCTGGTGGCGTAGGGTCTGAGTAGGGAGTCCACATATCCAGACAGTCCTTCAGTGAGAGTGCCAATGCCCGAGATGATGGGGCGTCCAGGATTTCCAGGTTTGTGGATCTTAGGTAGTAGATAGAATAACCCCGGTCGGGGTTCTAAGGGTATGTTGATTTGTTCCTGTGTTAGTGTAGGGAGTGTCCTGAGTAGATGGTGCAGTTTCTTACTGTATTCCTCAGTGGGATCTGAGGAAAGTGGCCTGTAGAAGTTGGTATTGGAGAGTTGTCTGGCAGCCTTCTTCTGGTAGTCAGACCTGTTCATGATGACAACAGCACCTCCTTTATCAGCCTCTTTGATGATAATGTCAGGGTGGTTTCTGAGGCTGTGGATGGCATTGCGTTCTGCGCGACTTAGGTTATGAGGCAAGCGATGTTTTTCCACAATTTCTGCCTGTGCACCTCGGCGGAAGCATTCTATGTATAGGTCCAGACTGTCATTTCGACCCTCAGGAGGAGTCCATGTGGAGTTCTTCTTCCTGTGTTGTTGGTGGGAGGGTATCTGTGTATCAGTGCGCTGTTCATTGTTATCTTGAAAGTAATGTGCTTTCATGGGAGAAGAACGAATACGAAATGTTATGCTTACAAGAGGTTATGAGAGAAAATATTTCAAAAATATTTATATTTTTTGATCATTTTTAAAATGTCCTTAAAGATTTATGGTGTTGATGAATTCCGTTTCAGCTTAGTTTTGAGATAGTTTGCGGTTTATGTCCTGGATGATTTTGTTCATGAGTCCAGGAAAAATGGCCTAGTACTTTCTTCCTTCAATTAGTCCCACACCTTTGGAATGAGGGCTATTATATGTTGTAAACCTTGGATGTTTCTCATTCTAGAAATTCTATTTCTCCAACAATGTCAGGACCAAATGTTGTGCTCCTTCCTCTGTTTTCAGCCTAAATTAAAAAAAATAATGCTTAATGATTTGACTGCCCAACCTGAGGCACCTTTATGGCATGGGCATTATTTGAGGGAGATGAAGGGGAGCATTGCCCCCCCCAATAGAGACATGGTGTGGAGGGTCACACAGGGGTCATGTGCTGCTACCCCACCTCCCCCAATTTTTGCGAGTGCCGAGCTGCCCTGCAGGGCTTGCTCTGCATGGCCTGCAGGGAGGGGGAGCTCTGTCCTTCAGACACTGCGCTCGCCCCTTCCCCCCTCCCGCCCCGTAGCCAAGTAGAGAAAGCCAGGCAGCTAAGTCAGGGCAGGGAGCAGTAATAAGCAGAAGGGTGCTGCCTCCTGGGTCCTGTACAAGGTGAGTGCCCACAGGGGGTAGGGCAAGAAGGGCAGGGTGGGGCTGGGGGAAGGGGGCTAGGGGCAGAGGGAAGAAAGTCGATGGGGCAGTGTGGGGAAGGGATAGGACACTAGGTAGTGTGGAGGGGAAGGGGGATGTGATGGGGAAGAGAAGGGAATACAGAAAAGCAGCAGAGGGGAAGCGGGAGCCAGCATGGTATGGGGTCCCCTCGCTAGCAGCAGCAGCCCCAGCAGAGAGGCGGCCGCAGCAGCACAGGGAGGAACCAGAGCAACCACATTGCTCCTGGCCAGTGAGCCAAGGGAACTGGCTTCAGTGTGCACGTGTGTGTATGTGTTTGAATGTGTGTGCATGCGTGGCCACGTCTCTCCCTCCCCAAATACAGCAGTCAAATTATGCCTATGCTTTATGGGGCCTGATTTTCAGAAGGTGCTGAGCCCCCACCCTGTGAAAATCAGGCACTTTTAAAAGGGTCTCAATTTATGTCCCACAAAAATGAGGCACCTACAATCAATAGTCACTTTGCACATCCTTAGCCTCGGTCCTTATTCCAGCAAATTTCTACTGAAATCTAAGGATGGAGGGAAAACACATATTTTCAACATCTGTCTGAAAACATATTTCTTTGTCCTGACATTCTTGTAGCTAAATACCTGAGTTTCAATATAGCTCTTCTGTAAAACACCTTGGGAAAACGTTATGAAAGAGATTCTGGTAGGCCGGTCTGGTTTAATATCTGGACATTTTACTTCACTACTATTATTTCTTCTGCCTTCTTACTGTCTCCCCTTTTCTCAGAAAATAAACTCTTTTCATAACTGTATATTGTCTTTTCCTTCCTTTTGTCATTTATTTGTTTAGTTTCAAAGGGATAAAAGTGAGAAAAGAGATGAATCAGACATGATGGAACCAAAAGAAAAAATATGTATTATCACACTTCAGAGATGATAATAGCAACTCTTGGACAAAAGTTGTAACAAAACAGCAGAATTAAGTCATGTGTTAACAGAAAGAGGAAGTGACCTCTTAATATTTATTGTATATGTCTTTGAAATGTTGGCCATCTTTATTTAAATGAAATGGAAAAATATAGTGAAATGCTGTCAGGACATAACTTAGGTATGTTTGTGTAATGTGTCTTTGGCTGTAAGGAATATTGCAACATCCCACACACATAGCGTGAGAGTAGAGACTGGGTTTTTGTAAAGTTAAAAGCTGATGATGTATATTTTGACTTTGTTAGCAATGCCACACATCACTGTGAATTTAAGATTTATCATATGGATCTGAACAATATTAAACAATGGATGGATCCAGTTAATAGAATATTACAAATATCCTCAGTTTGTACTTCAAAGAGTTGAGAGTAACCAAGAACTTAGTCACATTTGCTGAGGTTTGTGACTATCAAGAATTTCAAAATGTATTGTGATCCATAGGGAATGTGACTTATGATCCTGCAAGTACATGAATTGTGAGGCAGTTGATTCAGCTGTTGTCTGGAGGGATTTGCTTTCACAAGAGGACAGGTGGTGTTTGAACTGTGATCTTCCCCGGGGGTTTGTGCTTGGAGAAGTCATCTTTAAAGTTCAGCTGCCAATAGAATCTGACTTGGAGACATGATTTGCTGTTTTCCCCCCAGAGGGGTATGTCTACACTGCAAATAGACACCCATGGCTGGCCTGTGCCAGCTGACTCAGACTCGAGGGGTTTGGACTCCAGGGAGGTGTTTAATTGTGGTGTAGTGTTTGGGCTCAGGCAGGAGCCTGTGATGTGGGAGGGTTCCAGAGTTCGGGTTGCAGCCCCAGCCCAGACATCTAAAGTGCAGTTAAACAGCCCCTTAGCCCAATCCCCATGAGCCCGAGTTAGTTGGCACGGACCAGTTGTGGGTGTCTAATTGCACTATAGAATACCCCGAGAGATATGGGCTATGCCCCCTCTTAACCAGTACCATCCACTTTTGTGGTAGTACTTGACAGTTATGGTGAACTGGTGGAGCAGTGATTGTGGATAATTTTTGCCACCAGAATTCCGCCTCCAAGTAAACTATCCTCCACCTCTGATCCTGCACCGAGGGTTTATCCTGTGCCCTGGACATAGCAGAAACCTGGCATTTACCAACCCTGACTTATACTAAAAGAGTAGGCACTCTGCATGGAGTAAGCAACTGACGTGATTGTATGTTTGATTGAGAGGCTTCTATAGCGGCTGGGATGAAAAGGAAGAGAGAATTTAAAAGAAACGAAACCAGTTCCCAAATAGGGAGTTAAAGGCTGAACATATAGACTGAGAAGGGGAGGGGAAATAGATTCATAACTATGGGGTCAGATGATGGACAATTCTTGTGTGAGTCTGCAAGTGGGAGGAGGCAAAAAGAGACTCCTCACCCCGGTCACCAGTTGTACCTCCCTCACACAGGCTGGATATCATTGCAATCTGTGTGCTTCCTTGAGCACAAGAATTGCTCCTGGCTAGCATCAAAACAGGCTGGAAGGGCAGGAGGTGGGATCACAGCCACTTCCACTACCAGCAGCCCTGTTTGGCCAAGGAGGGGAGAGCACACTAAATACCCTTAAGGGATACAGAGATGGGCTGGCTCCCCTTGAACACTTGGCTGTTGCAGGTGGTATCAGTGGGCCAATGCCCTTAAATGAGCAATTGAGCCCAAAATAAACTGTAGGACTCATTATAGATCTGATACATATGAAAGTGGATTTGGGTAAGATGTTAACTAATTCGTGGTTGGAGCTTCACTGACATGGCACGAAGGCAGAAAATAGAAGACAAAATAAGAATGGGGAGATTTAAACAAAACGTGTAAAGCAAGGTGTTCTACTTACTGTGCTCTCTAATGAATCCTCCTCTCAGTTACAGATGGGCTGGGATAAATGTAATGATGAATTAGATGTGCAATGCCTTTTGCTAATAGAGTCCCTGCCTATCACACACACACACACAACCACATCAAATTGTCATACCTCTTTGGATTTGTTTGTTTTATTGCAAATGATTTTTGTAAGAGGACTGGGAAAAGCGAGTGAAGGAAATTGCATCCTTTCATTTTTAAAAACAAAAAAACACAGTAACAATTTGCCAGGTTTTAAATTGAGGGCCCCTGCCTTGTTGGCCAGTGAAAATCCACTGAGGGCTTTGAGTGGCAGCTGTATCTTTCTGATTCAAAAGAAATTTCGTCCAGCCTGAGTAGCTAGAGCCTTTGGCCTACTGCCTGGAGGTACGTTGGCATATGTTCAGATCACATATTTATAAACACTATAAACCTGTATCTGTCTGGATACAAACAATAGGACCACAATTCTTGTCCATATTTTCTGGTATCTTGTCTTTCTAAAATGGCAAATAACAATGTTTGATTATTTAATTATTTTATTTATTTTAAAAGTATGTTACTGGTTATGGAGGTGGAAGGAGTGTGGTGGAAAGATGCAATTTGAAGTGATGTCTTTGCCATAAAAAATACATTTAACAAGAGAAAAGAGAGGCTCTTATAAACAGAGGCCTTATATAAGGGAGGCAGGAGGTGGTATTGTTTAAAACAAATACTTTTTCTTTTTTCCCTCACCTATTAAATATAATGGGCATAAGATATATTTTTGAATGATGAGGTCTCCACTATGCTCCATTGAGAGATAGTACCTCAGAAAGGTCAAATGAGAGTGCTACTTTGGACAATTAGTTGACACTGAAACCTGGTCGAGTGAGGACAATAAATGGGACACAATCATTCCGGGATACAAAATATATCAGAAGGACAGAACAGGTTGGGGTGTGGGGAGAGGGAAGTGGCACTATATGTGAAAGAAAATGTAGATTCAAATGAAGTAAAATTTTTAAATGAATACACATGTTCCATAGAATCTCTAGGGATAGTAATTCCATGCTCTAATAAGAATATAACAGTAGAGATCTATTATCAACCACCTGAGCAGCACACTGATAGTAACGATGAAATGCTAAGTGAGATTAGAGAGGCTATCAAAATAAAGAACTCAATAATAGTGGGGGATTTCAATTATCCCCATATTGACTGGGTACATGTCACCTCAGGACGAAATGCAGAGATAAAATTTCTCCATACTTTAAATGACTGCTTCTTGAAGCAGCTGGTACAGGAACCTACAAGGGGAGAGGCAATTCTTGATTTAGTCCTGAGTGGAGTGCAGGATCTGGTCCAAGAGGTAACTATAACAGGACCGCTTGGAAATAGTGGCCATAATATAATAACATTTAATATTCCTGTTGTGGGAAGAACACCTCAGCAGCCCAACACTGTGGCCTTTAATTTCAGAAAGGGGAACTATGCAAAAATGAGGAGGCTAGTTAAACAGAAATTAAAAGGTATAGTGACTAGGGTGAAATCCCTGCAAGCTGCATGGACACTTTTCAAAGACACCATACTAGAGGCCCAACTTAAATGTATACCCCAAATTAAAAAAAACACAGTTAAAGAACTAAAAAGGGGCCACCATGGCTTAACAACCATGTAAAAGAAGTAGAGAGAGATAAAAAGGCATCTTTTAAAAAGTGTAAGTCAAATCCTAGTGAGGTAAATAGAAAGGAGCATAAACACTGCCAAATTAAGTGTAAAAATGTAATAAGAAAAGCCAAAAAGGAGTTTGAAGAACAGCTAGCGAAAAACTCAAAAGGTAATAACAATGTTTTTTAAGTACATCAGAAGCAGGAAGCCTGCTAAACAACCAGTGGGGCCCCTGGACGATCAAGATACAAAAGGAGCACTTGAAGACAATAAAGCCATTGCAGAAAAACTAAATGAATTCTTTGCTTCAATCTTCATGGCTGAGGATGCTAGGGAGATTCCCAAACCTGAGCCATCCTTTGTAGGTGACAAAACTGAGGAATTGTCACAGATTGAAGTGTCATTAGAGGAGGTTTTGGAATTAATTGATAAATTTAACAGTAACAAGTCACCAGGACCAGATGGCATTCACCCAAGAGTTCTGAAAGAACTCAAATGTGAAATTGCAGAACTATTAACTTTGGTTTGTAACCTGTCCTTTAAATCAGCTTCTGTACCCAATGACTGAAAGATAGCTAATGTAACGCCAGTACTTAAAAAGGGCTTTAGAGGTGATCCCGGCAATTATAGATTGGTAAATCTAACATCAGTACCGGGCAAATTAGTTGAAACAATAGTAAAGAATAAAATTGTCAGACACATGGAAGAACATAAATTGTTGGGCAAAAGTCAACATGGTTTCTGTAAAGGGAAATCAAGTCTTACTAATCTATTAGAGTTCTTCTAAGGGGTCAACAAACATGTGGACAAGGGATCCAGTGGACATAGTGTACTTAGATTTCCAGAAAGCCTTTGACAAGGTCCCTCAACAAAGGCTCTTAAGTAAATGAAGTATTCATGGGATAAGAGGGAAGATCCTTTCCTGGATTGAGAACTGGTTAAAAGAGAACAAAAGGTAGGAATAAATGGTAAATTTTCAGAATGGAGAGGGGTAACTACTGGTGTTCCCCAAGGGTCAGTCCTAGGACCAATCCTATTCAACTTATTCATAAATGATCTGGAGAAAGGAATAAACAGTGAGGTGGCAAAGTGTGCAGACGATACTAAACTGCTCAAGATAGTTAAGACCAAAGCAGTCTATGAAGAACTTCAAAAAGATCTTGCAAAACTAAGTGATTGGGCAACAAAATGGCAAATGAATTTTAATGTGGATAAATGTAAAGTAATACACATTGGAAAAAATAACCCCAACTATACATACAATATGATGGGGGCTAATTTAGCTACAACTAATCAGGAAAGAGATCTTGGAGTCATCGTGGATAGTTCTCTGATGACGTCCACACAGTGTGCAGTGGCAGTCAAAAAAGCAAACAGGATGTTAGGAATCATTAAAAAAGGGATAGAGAATAAGACGGAAAATATCTTGTTGCCCTTATATAAATCCTTGGTATGCCCATTTCTTGAATGCTGCATACAGATGTGGTCGTCTCATCTCAAAAAAGATATACTGGCATTAGAAGAGGTTCAGAGAAAATGATTAAGGGTTTGGAACGGGTCCCATATGAGGAGAGATTAAAGAAGCTAGGACTTTTCATCTTGGAAAAGAGGAGACTAAGGGGGGATATGATAGAAGTATATAAAATCATGAGTGATGTGGAGAAAGTAGATAAGGAAAAGTTATTTACTTATTCCCGTAATACAAGAACTAGGAGCCACCAAATGAAATTAATGGGCAGCAGGTTTAAAACAAATAAAAAGAAGTTCTTCTTCACACAGCGCACAGTCAACCTGTGGAACTCCTTGCCTGAGGAGATTGTGAAGGCTAGGACTATAACAGCATTTAAAAGAAAACTAGATAAATTCATGGAGGTTAAGTCCATTAATGGCTATTAGCCAGGATGGGTAAGGAATGGTGTCCCTAACCTCTGTTTGTCAGAGGGTGGAGATGGATGGCAGGAGAGAGATCACTTGATCATTACCTGTTAGGTTCACTCCCTTTGGGGGACCTGGTATTGGCCACTGTCGGTAGACAGGATACTGGGCTGGATGGACCTTTTGTCTGACCCAGTATGGCCCATCTTATTTTCTTATGTTCTTAGTGCCCAGCCATAATCTCATTTAAATTAAATTATATAGGACTCCTGCCTGAAGGTTGAGACTTTTAAACAATCCCTGAAATGAGTGACTTATCCTTAGGCTCAGAGAGAGATTTCTTCTAAGACATTTGTTTGTCATTGGAATGCACAAGAGCATGGCAAGGGATAGGTAGTTCAGAATTTTCCAGTGAAGGATACACTTGGACTCCCCACCCTACCTGCAAGGTTTTCATGTATTTTTGTCTCCCCTAAACCATGCCCATTTTCAGATGGTACAAACTGAACATTGTTCTGAAGTACTGATATGTCTTTGCTCAGTATCCTTTTTCAGTAATAAATTATATATTTCAAAATGGGGTTTTGGGTCCAAGTTGAATTGCCTCCCATCCTTGAGAGAGGTTCCCCCACCCCACCTCCCATTTAAATGGAACAGCTAATGAAGATGTATGTTCCCCACTTCCTCACCTTTTTCACTCTGCAATGCCATGCTTTTCTGTTACATAGAGTTTATCAGAGACTACAAGGGCTTGTGAGGGTTCATTGTTTAAAATATTGGCAGCACATAACTAGTTGTTTACTATGTAATATAGTGTATTTTCAAAAGCTCCTAAGTCACATTGGCTTTTCACTTATGCCCCAGGTATAAAGAAGCATTGGACAAATAAAGGACAGCAACAATATATGTACCTTTTATTTAAAAAGTACTATAATATTCTACTGTGATGGTTCAAAATAGTATGTTCCTGAATCCATACTGTTTTATTCCAGTTTAACACAGTTTTGGCCCTGTTGAAACCAGTGGAGTGGCACCAATATAAACTATAGTAATGTTTTGGAGTGTCTTGTCCTACCTACATCTTTCAATAATGTGTTTGACAACAGGATTTTGAATAATATTCCCAATGTTTTCCTACATAGGGGATGCAATCCAATATTTGGTCCACATTAATATTTGGAAATCTTTCTTAGCTACAAAATGTACAAGACAGTTTTGTCACTGTGTGACATTGTGTAATCTACTAATTCAGAATTAATTAGACACTAAAAAGTCTGCAAGGGTCTTAAAATAGAATGCGTGAGCAAGATAATCATTTTCTAAGTTTCAACGTATGCAAAATATCTCCAAAATCAAATAGTAAAATACGTCCGTGCTGCCCTCTAGTAAGTGTTGCTTTATGAATGATAGTAAATCATTTTATAAATGTAAGCAGGCTCTGAATGAGCTCTCTTCTGACATTTAGTGATGGAACTAAGGAAAAGACTTCAGGAGCAGACCATAGACACTCCTATTCTTCTGTCTAGGTGCACAGCAAAATGCAAAATGATCATTTTGGGGCTGATTTTGGTTTACAAATCACTCTAGTATTTGAATGCAGGGTTAATGAAATGTTATCCTTACTGTCTGAGTAAAGGGCAGCTGAAGTGTGCTTAGCATGCCTTGACTGGGGGGGAGGAGGATCATCCTAAACTGAATCTCACTAAGCTGGGGGAAGGGAAGTAAAATCCCAGTGAAGATGAGTGGATAGGGGACTGGTGTTTCAACCTGGCAGTGTGGACTCTGCTTAAAAAGTCCTAGACACCAGTTGACCTGCCCCCCTCCTTCCCCCGCCCCACATCATTTAATGACAGAGCTGATTAGACTCAATTGAGAGGCCTTGTCTCTGGTTGGTGACCCCTAAAGCTGACATCAGTGCTGAGCAGGTCTAGGGGCTAAGACTTAGACCTTGCTGGGGGACAGTCAAAGACAACACAGAGGCTACACTGGTTGTGAGGTTCCCTACTACCTGCTGAAATCACTAAGAACCGGGCTAAGTGGCAGAACCTCGGAACGTGAATCACAGGAGCAGCAAGCAGCAGCGGCCAGCAGCTGCAAAGAGACAGTGGCAGCTGTGAGCTGGTTGCAGAGGTAGAAGAAGAGGCACTGCTTGACCCCCTCCCCTCCTTCCAGGGGTGGGAAGTGAACTCCTGTGAACACACCTCTGAATTCTGGGTCTTCGCTAACCAAGGACAGCCAACTGGGGTCCAGAAGGTGAGAGGGGAGTGATGTGTTAAAGGGACATTCATTTGTCAGACTTTGCCACCACAAAGTGGGAAACTGAGGCAAAGGATATTGCCCAATGCACTGTGAGTTCAGGTTTTCTTATGGTTACACGTTTTTGATTGTGGTTGTGTTGCTTTCCCAAACTAAGTTGTAAACAGACTCATTTCTTGCAAGAAGGGAAATACTATCCCTTAGAAGCACCCAAAGGTGGAGTTAATTACTGGATGGGTGCTTTGTATTGTTGGCAGGAATCCCTGCCCTTGTTGCTGCCAACTCTGTCTGGCAGAAGGGTTACATAAACATTCAGAATTTCCTATGGGCCTGCTATAATGATCACTGAAATCAATAGGCAGCCTTAATTCTGGCATTTCCTAACATTTCTGAGTGCTTGATTTTCCAACCTTACCATTCTTTTAAAATGTCGATGGATGTGGGGGTGGGGATGTAATGTAATGTCCACGTTTTAAAAAAGACTTTGATTTTCCACCCAGTGTTTATCATATGGAATCAAATTGCCATCCTACATGGATCATTAGCAGAGTTAAGCTGTTTAGGTCCACAACACCATCCTCTATCTCTTGAGGTAACAGAGCCACTGGTAGCAGTAGAAGGCTCTAATCTGCTGTACAGACCTGTCACTAGAGACAGATGGAGATGCATGCTTTGCTAGTGGGTTTCACAGCTATTTGCTAAGACATCAAAGCAATATTGAGACTCCAAAATAATGGATCCAGTTTCAGGCTCTGGAGAAGAGTGAGCCCATGAACCCCATCCTCTTCAGCATCTCCCTGTCCCTTTTGCTCCTATCTCCCACCCATCCCCCAGTTCCCATCACATCTCCTGCTGCTATCTCCTTGGATCTTACCCTTTGCTTCACTCTTGCCATTGTCCCTAGTTTCTGCGTATTCTCTTCCCACCACTTACAGGTCCTGACCCTCTTCCCCCCACCCAATCTTCTGCCTCCTTTGCTCCAGGCTCCTACCCTCCTCCCTGCACCATACCTCACCCCTTATGTATTTGAGTAAGGCTGCCTTCTTCTGCTCCATGCTGCCTGGGCACCAGCAAAGGAGAATGGAGAGCTCATGAGAGATAGTCTCCCAGCTCTCAGTTCTTGTGCTCAATTCCACCAAGATCCCAGGTTGTGGCCATGAGCAATTGCAAAGAAAGTCCTACTATGCTCCTGGATGGAGCATGTTCAGTGAACACAGACTTTTAGGAAAAGTTGGCTGCCAGACTCAAACAAGTCTTTACTGTACAAAATTCAATTTTTTTCCAGAGACATAACTTTTCCACATGTAGATGATTTTTTTTCACAAGTATGTCAAAAGGCACATGCCTAAGCCCATAGCAACCACTGTTTCCTGCCAAATTTCAAGTCCCTACACCACAGCATGGAGGCATAGAGCTTCTATGTGAAATGGTTGAAAGTGCTTTTTTAACATGAACTGTACAATGCATCTTTCCCTAACCTTTTTCTTGGAAATGGCTGGATTGTTTTATCTGAAAATGTCACTCAAATTCAGCCCAAGGCAGACACCTGACATAGACAATTTTAGCCCAATTTAAGTTTGACAAACTTAAAAGCAACTAAAGTCAAGATCTTATAAGAGAAAGTGTTGGGTAACCTTTACTATAGGTGTAGCTATCTGTACCTCCTATAACAACATGAAACTAAATTGCCCAAAGTATAAACTGTGTTTTTCACTGATATACAGTGCTGTGCAAACAAGTGATGAACAGAATAAGTTCCAAGTTTAACAGACATTTCCTGTTATTTAGTTTGGGGCTCCTTAATCTTTGTGGTTTGAAATTATGATAGTAGGGGACTTCTTAATACATTTTTGGCATTGGAAAGGGCTTTTTTCCTAACGTCGTTGGTGTAAAATATATGGTTATGTTGTTTTTGGATTTTATCCAGACTCCAGATTTCATAAGTGAACTTTCAACACCTTTGACAATAATAAAACATAACGGGCAGCTAGGAATTTACTTAGACTGCACCAAACCAAGCCATCAAAGTCATGGAGTCACCACTAAAATGTGAAGTTTTCACATCTGAAAAGCAAAAAATACTTTTGAGATTGCAAATTTACTTTCCCAAATGCTGGGACGCTGGTATGATGATGATACTGGGACAAAAGCACTGCTGGGTGAGCAATGAATGCAGTGGAGTTGCTTTGTTTTGTGCCATGGCTAAATTGGGCTCATTAATTTGAAATAGCAAGAGTCCAGTATGAAATAATTCCAATGGCTACAAACAATTTACCACATGATCATTTCTGTAGGTTAATAAAGTTCAGTTTCACAGTAGATAGAATAGAATAGAACTGAAGTGAAGAATAACATATAGGAATTACAGATAGAGAACCCTCCCCTTCATACTTTAAGAAGTATAGAGGAGGAGAACTGATTTATGACTCTTGAGCCTCTGCCACAGGATTTTATTTTGAAGGTGGCCATGAAGTATTATGGCCGTCATAAGGTGTGGAGTAGGAATGCTTAAAAATTATAAATATTTTCTGTGGAAAATTTTCAAATGTAACTCTTTTTTGGGGGTAAATTTTTTTCATTGAATTTTGTTTTATTATTATTTGTATTTTTTTTCCAGTGGAGAAAAGGGGAAAAGGTAGAGAAAGGGAGGATGAAAAAAAACAAACAAAAATTGAAAAATGTTTTCAATTCATATTGAAACAAAACAAACATTTGCATTTGGATTAGTTTAAAAAAATCTTCAGATTTAAAAGGGAGGAAACCTTTGTCATGGTAATTTTAATTTCCTGCCAAAAGCTACTGTTCATAAAAACAAAAGTTGATGAAAATGTCAAGCAGCGCTAGTGCAGACACTGTCATCCAGATGAAGGAATTTGTCAGTGATATCTCCTTCTACCCCTGAGGCAAAGCTTAATGGTGCACCACATTGGTGCTTAAAAAGGAATGGTGGAGGAAATTACTGCTGCTTCCAGCATAGCAAAAATACCTTATAATTAGAGCTGGGCATATTTTCCCCATCCTATGAACATTGCTGAGATTTCAAAAAATGTCCCATTCTACACTGGGACAAAACCAAGGCCTTTCAAATTTTTCATTAAAATATCAGAGACTAGACAGTAGACTGGTGATTAGGGTCCTCACCAAGTGTGGAGGGGACTCAGCTGGACCCAAATCAGGCAGAGCAGGGGACTTAAATCCCGATCTCTCTCATCCCAGGTGAGTGACCTAATGAGCAGGCAACTGGCTAGTCTGGGATCTCTCATTCTGGCTTTGGGCAGAAATTCCACCCTGGACCTAAGAAGCCTCTTCTGGTGAAAGTTTCATTTAAACTGGTATATGTTTCTGCTAAATTTTTGTTTTGATGAATCACCATTCTCCGAAGACAAACTGCTTCATTGAAAAATTCCTGACCAGCTCCAATTATGATGCTTCGAGTGCTGTACATCACTATGATCTTTGAGGGGAAAATGCCATGTACAACATCTGATCCTTCAGCTCCTCTCTGCTTCCCAACCGTGCACATCAGGGCTTGAACTCAAGAGCTGTAGAGGGGAAAGGTGGTGAGTATATGGAGGGTTACAGTGAAGGGAATGAAAAAAGCGATGTATTGTCATATACATACAGTGCAATTTATATTCCTATGGCATTGTAAAGGGGTCTCAAGTGACTGTAAACTACCACAGCTGGTCGGGAAATTTATTTTTTCCTCTGCACAAGAATGATGATGAAAGAGTGATTTTTGTTTGTTTGTTTTTGAAAATTTCTTTGCATCTTTTGAATTTTAATGGGAAATTTGAAAACCAATCAGAGAAGTTTTGGACAAATAACTGATTTATTTTCACAAAAAATTGTTTTGTCAAAAAGCAAGTTTCTCTCATTTTTTTGGGGGGGGTGGGGGGGTGTCTATGCCTGGGCAGGAGGTGAGGGGGAAGCTTCAGTGAAGATCTTTTGACCAGCTCTATAAATTCTTTTTATATCCACTTTAAGACCCCTTTACTCTGCCAGAGCCATATAAAAAGGCCTTTGCATAAATGGGAATTAGGTCCAGGGACTTTTCCTTCCACATGCCCTCATGACTCCATTTGAAAAGATATTGATCTGTTCAGCTATCTTCTTTATTTTATAAGTAGAGTGGAACACAAGTGTCCCATTGTTCAGAACTTCTCTTCTTCTTCTTCAATGCTTAGCCAACGAGTCAGCTGTAGTGATGGTTCACCATGTTGGTCTGTTCCTTGTGACCATGAGGGCTTGATGGGCTAGGAGTCCAATGTCGGAACAGACTAGATGCACCCATGTAATAGGGGGTCTGCCTTTGGGCCACCTCCACCCCTTGAGTGGTTGAATTTTATCTCCTATGTTACAAGCCCCGGAGAATGTCATTTGCCAGAACATCTTGTGGCATTCTGGCGACATGTCTGAAAAGCATTAGATGTCATCTGTGGACAATGGCCCCCGTAGTCTGTAGATAATCAGCTCTGTAAACATCTGCATTACAAATGAAGTCATTCCACTTTATGCTCAACATACAATGTTGATATTTTGTGTGTAAAGCCTCGAACTTTGCCCAGTCTGCATGGCATGGTGTCTGTGTTTCACAACTGTATACCAGTACAGAGAGGATACAGCTCAAATAGATCCTGAACTTGGTTGTCATGCCGAGAGGATGTTGATTCCATATTCATTGTAAATGACCCATGGCAGACACCACAATGCCAATGTGGTAGACAACCTTTGTGTGAAAGTTGGAGAAACGGTGAGTATAGAACCCAAATAGCAAAAGCTGGAGACTGCTTTGACATTTTCATTATTCAAAGAGATTGTAATCGCGGGTGGAGCTGATCCTAGATTTTGCAGCTTTGTCTTTGACCACGAAACATGGAGACCAACTTTAGTTGACGCCGCCTCCATTTTCTGGAGTGCCTCAGGAAATCTGTCTGGGCTCTGTTCTAGAGGAACAATGTCATCAGCATATCGAGGTCTGAAAGCGAGAGATCATTGATCTTAATTCCTATGGACCTGATGGAATGCTGCATTAAGCAATCCACTGCCTGATATTTAATAGTTCATAGTTAATAGTATCATAGCTTCTCCAGAGCATCTTAAGGTTCTGCTTTATGGTGTGGGAGGTGTGGAGAGTACAGCTGAATCAGGAAGCTGTAATTTTATACTATGTATTTCTAGAACTTGCTTGTGATAATGCATTTTTAGCCCAGAATAGGTGGTTTGCTGGACTCCTATTATCTTAATAGAATGGAGAATTAGGTTGTGGAAAAAAATTGTTATTTTTTCTTCGGTACACATTGATGCTTCAGTTGCAGAAAACTAACTGATTGATTGAAAGTATCATCAAATGGGGAAAGCTGGAGGGGATACAATTAGACAAAAGTGTATAACATGATGTTCGGTAAGAAGGTAGATAGGGAAACTAACTACTCTTACAATAAAAAGCTATGTAATATTTAGTGTCAGTGCAAAACAGACAGACTGCTCAATTTAATGTTTCATCCAAAAGATCCTGTGACAAATACTTTGCATGTAATAAGGTACTGTTCATTCTCACCCATAATATGCTTTTCCTTTGCTTCAAAAACAATAGACACCATGTATCAGAGAGACTACCTGGGGTGAGACTGAAGAACCTCCTGCAGGAGGAAAACGCCAATTTACATTTGAAAGTTCTCTCCTCCCCATATCTCCCCCAAAAAGGGATGTTTTCCCAAGGGACTTTCTTTGAAGATACAAGGGGTGAAATTCATCACTGATGTAACTCTGTTAATTCCAGTGAAGTTGCATCTGTAATGAAATTGGCCAAAGTTGTCAAAGATAGCTAGTACAAGATTGTGTATTCAACCTAAAAATACAATTCCTGATGAAACAATTCTCTGAAATAGGCCAACAGCTTTTTAAATATTTTTTGCTTATTACAAGGGCCTCTGTTAGGCTTTTGCAGGAGAGAAAACAGAACAATAAACTTAATAAAAAGTTGTAACATGGAGGTATTTTTCTGAAGATGTAAATGTGTATAAGTGCGCTGATTTTTAAGATATAATCTGGTCTTGTGTTTGATGAGTTCATGGGTTCTTTTACAAACTAGTTATTAAAGTCCAGTAAGTAGAAGCTGGTTACCAAAAGAAAAAGATATCAATTACATGAACTATTGGAGGTGGGGGGAAGAGAGAGAAACTATAATTATGTCATATATGGCTATTATAAGCCTTAGTACAGATAGTTTGAAAGCTAACAGATTCCGTGAGTTGTGGACTGAGAGCACATGAGGTTGCTGTTAGGATAATTGACAGAGAAGGTGGGTAAGATAATATCTTATATGGGACCAACTTCTGTTGGTGATACAGACAAATTTTTGAGCTTACACAGAGCTCTTCTTCAGGTTCAGCCCCAGACATGAAGAGCTGTGTGTAGCTCGAAAGCTTGTCTCTTTCTCCAACAGAAGTTGGTCCCATAAAAGATATTACCTCACCCACCTTGTCTCTTTAATATCCTGGGACCAACATGGCTACAACTGCAAACATAATAATTATTTAACACCGCCGTTAGACTAGGTAATCCTACCCATACTATAACAGCTTTTTTGGTAGCTCACAAATAACTGAGAATATATTTCAAGGATTTTCTTTATTTGTGTCTGTGTGTTTTATTATTTTTTGTTTGCTTGCTTGAATGAAACTGCAAATTCAATTTGACTAGTATTATGGTAGCGACATTGCTCACTGAAAAAAATCCCCACTTGAGTCTATCCTGCTGGAATAAACATCTATCGGCCTATGAAATATAGGTGTTTGTTTCTTGGGCCACTAAATCATATTCTCAAAAGGGATAGATGAAACACCTGTTATAACTGTACCAATACCTATCTTTGGAATTTAGTCTCCTAGTAGCTTTTGATGTGGAAATCAGATGTAGTTATAGACTGTACCATTGATAAAAATACATAGAGAGAGAGAGAAAGAAAAATTAATCACATCATATTTTTAGGAAAATAATTTATATATAAATAATTGTCCTACTACTATTGCCATTATAAAAACAAAGAAAAAAATCCCAATAAATGAAAGCTTAGTTTTATTTCTTTCATGTTAATTATGGCTGGACTTAGACAAAAAAGGAAAGTATCTTTAGAGAGCAGTACAGACTTTTTTGGCATCATGGGACAGAGTTTGCTATTTGGGGTGAAATTGTTTTTCAGACTCAGCACAAAGCCTAAGGGTCATTTAAATCCCAAACAAGCCTTACTGATTTCTGTGGGACTTAAGTGCTGGCCTTCTACAGAGGGTTGCATTCTTGCCAACATCGGACCTGCTAACACTCCATAGCATTTGTGATTTGAAGACATGATGAAGCCAAAAATGAAATCTTTCTAGAACAACTGTGAAAATGAGCTGATGGGAGACTTGATTATATGATCATGTGTCCGGCGTTAAATTCAGCTAAATAAATAGTATCAAAGATATAGAACAAACTTTAAGGCCATCTTTACAATGTAAAAAGAAAATCCACTGAAGAAAATGTAATCATGGCTCACGCTGACCAAGAGTGAAAACATGATTCACAATGA
The DNA here is from genome assembly GCF_027887155.1 of Malaclemys terrapin pileata. Lineage (NCBI taxonomy): Eukaryota > Metazoa > Chordata > Testudines > Emydidae > Malaclemys > Malaclemys terrapin. Next base: position 75,396,073 of record NC_071505.1, read on the forward strand.
GAAGCAAATGGGGAATCTTTGAAAAAGGGATCACAAATTAAACTTGATTAAGAGGAAATTAAAAACAAAAGTAGCCCCAGAGTCTTAGTAGCACAAAAAGCTGACTGTACAAAACAGAGATTTTCCAAGGAAGTTTCATTTCACTTTTGTTCATAACACAATCGATCAAACAAATAAATCTAACATGGAAGGGAATGGAGCACCCTAAAAGACACTGCAAAGCAAACACAGCAGGCCTCTATTTGGCAACCAGACACAGAGCGATTGAATCATGGCCTATGAAGAATACATAGCTAACGCCAAGTTGCGTTGGAAATAGAAAACTGGCAAGGACGTGAAACATGATTACATGGTTGGAGTCAAATCATGCAAGAATAAAAGCAGCATTAAAAAAGAAACAGGATTTCTCGACTCACTGAAGAGATTATATAACTACTGTACATCAAGGGTAATACAAATTGTAAAGGAAAATTTTACCTGCTGAAAAGCAGTAAGATCAATTAAATATAGTAAGTGATTCCAAATGAATAGCTATTTTGTATCCACTTTTAATGAGAAGTGGCATAGCTGTTTCTCTATCTCTCAAGCATAAGTTTAGTCTTTGGAATTATGAAACCACAATAAGATAGGAAATTAAACATATGTATCAGAAAGTGTCTGTCTCTCTTTGTTATGTACACCCGACTCTTGCGGAAATCATTGGACAAGCTACTGGTTATTTCACTTTCAATTATGAAAACCTGAGTAGCTTCCAGGGCACTACTGAAATGTCTGCGGTGTACTAGTCTGTGAAAAAATTGCAGAAAAGGGCAATTCTGTTATATTTACCAATGCTATCTCTTTGTTAAATGGAATAGCATACATTTATAAATAAGATGTCAGTGGGAATCTGATGTTTCTTCTATAATTTGTTTTCAATAGAGCTGGTTGAAATTTTTCTGAAAGCAATTTTTACATGGAAAATGCTTATTTGATTAAACTGAAACATTTCATGGAAACATTGAATTCATTGACTTTTTTTGTGAAATTATCAATGTTTTGAGAGGGTCAAAATGTTTAATTTAAATGTATGTTGTTGTATTATAACTTATAATATATTTAATAACGCAATAATCAAAACAAAAAATTCAGAATATTTTTTCTTGTGAAACATTTTGAGATTTCAACCTTTTATCCCAATTCAGGATGAAACCAATTGTGTAAAAAGAATTTCTCAAAGCACAGAAATTCCATTTTTGGCCAGCTCTAGTTTTCCTCTCTCCCCCCTCCCTTGCTGATTGTGACGGGTTCGGTCACAGAGACCCCCTTGGAACTGTCACCTGACGTGCTGAAGTAACCTCTGAGCCTGTTTTCCCTGCCAGCTTGGGACTCCAGAACCCAGCCTTGTTGAGCCAGACACACTAGCCTGCTGCAACACTGACTCAGGGTCTGGTCCACGCCCCAAAAGCTGCAGACTTAACTGAAAACCACTCAGCAGGTTACATGCCTCCAGCACCCAGACACCCAGTTCCCAATGAGATCCAAACCCCGAATAAATGTTTTACTCTGTATAAAGCTTATACAGGGTAAACTCCTAGATTGTCCACCCTCTGTAACACTGATAGAGAGAGATGAACAAATGTTTTCTCCCCTCTTGTGTGCAAGTGGTATGTGTGCGTATTCAGTGCAAGCAGCTCATGACCCTCAGAGATTGAGCATGGGCTTTTGAAACCAGAGTGGTTGAACTGAAGGAGGTAAATGAGACAGAGAGGTACCTAGACAAGACTTTCCAGGAGTCACACCCCTAGTCCAACAGCCTCTGTGCTGATGAGGAGGATGAAAGTCTCAGGGAATGAGAACATCAAGCAGGTGCAGAGGGAAACAATCCCATAGTTGGGACACTACTTCCAGATGATGTTATGGTATCCTCTCGTACTGAGGATACCACTCCAGGGGAGTGGACCCCAGTTATTAGGAATAAACAGGCAATAGTAAAGGGGGATTCAATTATTAGAAATATAGACAGCTGGGTTTGTGATGAGTGGGAGAACCACATGGTGAATTGCCTGCTGGCTACAAAGGTTGCAGACCTCTCAAGACATCAATATAGACTTACGTGCAGTACTGGGGAAGAGTCAGTGGTCCTGGTACATGTAGGTACCAGTGACACAGGGAAAGGTAGGAGAGAGATCCTGGAGCCCAAATTTAGGCTGCTAGGTAAGAGATTAAAATCCAGGACTTCCATGGTAGTATTCTCTGAAATGCTTTTAATTCCACACACTGGGCCAATTAGATAGGTGGAACTGCAGGGTCCCAATGCATGGATGAAACAATGATGTTCAGAGGAGGGATTTAGATTTATTAGGCACTGGGGAACATTTTGGAAAAGGAGGAGCCCATACAGGAAGGATGGGCTTCACCTAAACCAAAATGGAACCAGATTGCTGACATGTAAAATTAAAAAGGTCATAGAGACATTTTTAATTTAAGGGTTGGGGGAAAGCCAACAGGTGTAGAGGAGCACATGGTTCAGAGAAAGACATCCTTTAGGGGAGGATTTATTAAAGGAGATATTCTATATCCTAGGGAAGAGGAGAGGATAGAAGTGGACAAAGTACTTGTAGGAGCTAAAGAGACAGTCAAATGGAAAAGAGTCCCATTCAATTACATCACATGAAGGCGGACAACTAAATATTGACAAATGTAAGTGTTTCCAGGGGCAATGGATTCCTCCTAAAAGCCCCTCCTCTTCCATCCAAGGCCTTGGCCAATCTGGAAGCTGGAGCCAGGTTGGTGAGCCCGGACCCCTCCACCTGCCTGGGGCTGGGGGCCCAAGAGCAGCCCCTGGCCCTTGTCCCCGCCCATGGCAGGTGGAGGGTCCGAGGCTCCCCACAACTGCCCTCACAGCTCTTCCCCCGACCCAGCTCTGGCTTCTGGCCTGGCCTGGTGACAGGATCTCAGGAGCCAAAGAGCTGCAACCAGGCCATGGTAATAGCTGCCCAGGCAGGAGTGGGGAGCCACAGACCCTCCACCTGCATTGGATGGAAGGCCTGGGGGGTGGGGCCAGGGGGCTGCTCTCTGGCCTCCCCCACCCTGGGCTGCCTGGGCTCCCCAGGGCAGGATCCAGCTTCTGGCCTGGCTAGGGGGTAGGGCCTTGGGGGATAGAGGAGGGGAAGGGGGCCAAGCCAGTGATGAAAAGTGGACAGGCCAGGCTCATCCACTTTCAGAAGTTGGAGGGCCATGATCCCTTGTCTCTCCCTGTTCCGTCACCCCTGAGTGTTGTGTACAAATGCAAGAAGTTTAAATACTAAGATGGGTAAACTTGAGCAGGGGGGTCATGTTATTGCTACCTTTACTTCTGCGCTCATGCTGATGGAGGTTCTGCCTTCAGAGTTGGGCAACCGGACAGTAGTAGGCAGAGTAGATGTGAGGGTCACTTGGCATGGGAGGGAGTCATCCCTTTTAGGGCCAGCTTTATGTGTGGGTGACCAGCCAGAGTCCCATGGTCAGAGGGGTGCTGTGGTCCTCACATACACACCCAAGACCCCTTTAACTCCCGAGCATTGGCCCAGGATCTAGGAAAGGACAGGGCTGACCCCAAGGGTGCCGGAACCTTTGTAGAAGTTGGGGGTCACTGGTGCTGGACCCGATGGAGGGTAGGAACTACACCCTCCACTTTTTAATATGGGCATAATTTGTGGGTAGGGGTGGTGCTGCCCCCACACACTGCAAGCCTCGGGCAGCACAGGGCAACACCGAAAGGGGCTGCATTTCATAGCAGTTTTGCCCCCTCCTCCCCCAAAAAATGCAGGACAGTTATGGAATGGTGCCAGAAGCCTCCGCTGGCACTCCTTTACACCTGCCTGACGCTTGCAGTTGGGGGAGGCAACGTCATCCCTGCCCCTCAAACTATGCCCTCCCCCGGTTCTGCCGCCATTGGCTGGAGGTTCCCCAGCTAGGGGCTTCTACTGTGTGCTTGGCTCCAGCTGCTAGTCCTCGCTGGGCTGGGGAAGGATGGGACTTCCTCTTCTCCTCTGGGGACTGCTCCCAGGTCAGACCCACCTCCACGGCTGCTCCCTGTACAGTGACCCCTCCCTCTGCTGCTGGAGAGTGATTGGGAGAAGAGGAAGTCCTTTCCCTCCCCAGCCCAGTAATAGCTGGAGCTTGTGCATGTTAGGAGTCCCCGCTGGGATGCCCCCAGCCCTGCCTCTTCCTAGCAAATTTTACAGGAGAGACCAGATTTCATGGTCCATGATGAACACGTTTTTCCATGGCTGTGAATTTGGTAGGGCCCTAATAATAATACTGAAAGTATCATAATGCCACAATCTAAATCCATCGGATGCCCATATCTTGAATATTGTGGACAGTTTTGGTTGCCCCATCTCAATATTATATATATATATTAGAATTAGAAAAAGTCCAGAGAAGGACAACAAAAATGAATAGGGATATGGACCAGCTTCTAAATGAGGAGCGATTGAAAAGACTGAGACTATTTAGCTTACAAAAGAGAAGATTAAGGGTTAGATACAATAGATGTCTATACAATGATGAATAGTGTGGAGAAAATTAATTAAATTAATAGGTTTAAAACAAATACAAGGAAGTACTTCTTCACACAATGCATGTTCATTGCCAGAAGATGTTTTGAAGGCCAAAAATATAATAGGGTTAAAAAAAGAATTAGATAAATTCATGGAGGATAGGTCCATCAATGGCTGTTAGCCAAGATGGCCATGGATGCATCTCTTTGCTCTGGGTGTCCCTAAATCTCTGACTGCAAGAAGCTGGGACTGAACAATAGAGGATGGATCACTTGATAAATTGTCCTGTTCCATTCATCCTCTCTGAAGCATCTGGCATCAGCCAGAAGACAGGATACCAGGCTAGATGGATCACTCGTCTCATCCAATATGGCCATTCTATTCTTATATTCTTAATTTCTTTCCTTCTCTACTATTTCCATACCCTAACTCTGTGTCTTTACTATTTATTTACCTGAAGATTGACCTATTTTTTTTTCCTCCATGTCTTTTATGAAAAGTCTCTATTTGGAAAAATATTTAAGAATAGACCTAAGTGAGTGATGCAAAAAAATGTACAACAAATGTTTATTTGATTTTTTTAAATTCACATTCAGCTGTATCTATGTTGCTTTTTTGTGAATGAATTTACTGTTGATAATGATCATGAAAACATCTTCTTTTAAGCAGCTACTGGATAACATTTACCAAGGTTGAATCTGAATATACAAATCTGAGTAGCAAGGAGCAGATTTTTCATAGTGCCATATGCATTTCAGAGCTAGAGGTAGATTCCTTAATGAGAGCCTCATGCTCATAGTTTTCTTGATTTCTAATTTGCTCCTTATTTTCCCCTTTTCCCACTTGAAATATACATAGCAACAAGAAATTGTCTACCTGAAAAAGGAAATGACTGCACCTCCAGATTGTCTTATGCTGCTTCCTTCTATGGACTTAATTCTTGCAGTACATACTCAGAAGGTACTGTCTCTCTCTCCTACTCAATCAAGATCTCAGTTAGGTCTCTTAGAGTGCTGTAATGTTATACAGATTTCTTGGGCTGTGAAAAATTCATTGTTCTTTACAAATGTGTAAAACTGAAAACAAAAAGACCTTTTTCTTTTAACATTCAAAAATATTTTCATGTTACCACACACCCTTAGTCTTAGCAAATATGTTTGGAAATGAACCTTAGAAGCAAAGCCAACACACTGAGAATGCATCCAAAGTTCCAGTCTACATTTGTGTTAAATTTGTGCCAGCACACATTTATAATTAAAATGTAGCTGGTTCAAGTTAAGCAGAATTTAAAATTTAACATTGTAAAGAACTGGAAAGTTTCATATAGGCTACCTAAAATGATGTGCTATAGAATGTGAAAGGTTAGTTTATCCTCTTACTAAATAATTCCGCTATTATTTGTATTACATAAAGGGTGTACTTTATAATTTTATTTCTTACTATACGTGATGGGGTGTAAACCCCACATTGGTACTAGGATGGTTAACAGGAGCCTGAGAACTCAATTAACCCATCTACTGGCATCATTAGTAGGACCACCTGGAAAGGAGCCAGGTATTCTTTAAAAGGAATGAAAAAACTCAACTAGAGAGAAGTCTCAGGAGAGAAGAGGTTGGGCATTTTGGGGATCTGTTGAGTATTTTGTGATAGACTTTAGGAGAGAGAAGATATGGGAAAAGTTACAAGAGAGGAGTTAGCTCCTGGGGTATGTGTGTTTTATAATGGGGGCAAGGCTCCAGGAAAGCAGCCCTTGGGTGTTCAGCTGAGGAACAGGTATAGAGGAAGACTTGTGAAGGATTAAAGCTCAAGCCTGGAGAGGATGGAAGTGGTTTAAGTTTTTTATATTTTTGGTTTGGGATTTGTTGCACAACTTGGGGGAGGGGAGAATCCTGTGAGCCATGGCCCTTAAGGAAGGAAAAGCCTGAACCCTTGTGGGGCCTGAGATGAATGTAGGTACACAGTGTGCCCAGGAAGGGGTTGTTGCATAGGTGCTGGAACTAGGGGTATGGTTTGAAGTGGTTTTCATTATACACAAGATTTACAGTTTGGCTCAGTAGCTCTCACCACCTGAACTATAAAAATGTTCCAGCACCCCTGGATTGTTGGGAAGCCTGTGGGTGACCAGGGTAGGAAGTAGTCCTGGGAAGGTGTAGGGGGCCTGAATAGGCACACCTTGCCTGCTCACTACTGAGTCCCTGGGCTGGAATTCAGAGAAGAGAAAGAGCCTGGGTTCTCCTAGTGACCACTGGAAAAGGGGTGCAAAGACCTAAGTGATATGGAGTAGAAGGACTACAGAATTGGGACTCAGCTTCAGGATTACTGTTTGGACTTCCAGTTACCCTGGAAGGGATGGGACTAAAAGTGGTCTGGTTTAGGGACTGAGTCATGAAAAGAAGCAGATGACCACAAGGCCAGAGTGGCTGTCATCAGTAAGGGATGCTAGATAAGGAAAACCTGTGGTGCCACACCAGCCATGAGGGGATGTGCCAGCAGTGAGCCCACTATTTTATGTTTGGGGGAGAAGGCAAGTGGGTCCTGCAGGGACAAGACAAAGCAATGGGGTAAAGAGAAGTTGGGGTTAGAATTCCAGTGTATCTCCTGGAGGATGAAAAAAGGGGATTTCATATATGCCTAGTGGAGGCATCCAGGACAAAAGATTTTCTACTTGAGAAGCTGGACAAACTGTGTGCTATGTCCCATACCTCTAAGGTGGAAAGGAGGGAGAGAAACTATAAACCCCACACTGGTAGTGACAGGATTAATGGGAACTGGAGAACACACTTAGCCTGTTCTGGGCACCTGGATGGGAGACATGTAGTTCAGGATTAGACCCAGCTGGGGATAACCAGAGTGGGTGGTTGCTGAAATGGAAGGGTTTCCAGGCAGAAGAGGAGATTTAAGAGAGAACAGTTGGGAGTTCTTCTCTCTGGAAAAGAAACTACAGAAGAGCCTGCAGAAAGGAGCCTGTACTCTGAGTGTCTAGGGTTGCCAACCTCCAGGACTGGCCTGGAGTCTCCAGGAATTAAAGCTTAATCTTTTATTAAAGACTATATCATGTGATTGTATGTCCAAGAATACATCCAACCAAAATTGGCAACCCTATGAGTGTCCCTGAAGAGAGAGTGCAGCTATGAAGGAGGCTCTTAAAGTAGGCTTGGGAGAGACTCCAGGGAAGAAACCCTGAAGGTCAGTGATTTGGGAGGAGTTGGGCCCTGAGGGAGAGAACCTTTGAAGGCAGCACTGTGTAACAGTGAAGCCTTGAAGAGGGGTGAAGTGGTTGTGTGTGGAGGACTGAGCCCGGGAAGGGTGACAAATTTTGTTTCCCTGAGTTTGGACATTGTTACCCTCATGGGGGATTGGACTCCTATTGTCAGCTGGCTGGAGGGCAGAGTCACCATACAGTAGGGTTACCATATTTTGTGCCTCCTAATGGAGGACACTCCCGGGGGCCCCGGCCCCGCCCCAGCCCCGCCCCCGCCCCAACTCCGCCCCCTCCCAAAGTCTCCGCCCCTTCCCCTGCTTGAAGCCTGAAGCAGGTAAGGGGGAGTGGGGGGGGAGGAGGCGCGGCCCAGGCTGGCCCCCGGCGGCTCCAGCCTGGGTCGGCTCGGGCCCTGGCCAACCACCCCCGGCGCACCCCCCGGCTCCCAGCCCCGCGGGCCGGCTCCCCGACCCCAGCCCGGCTCCCGGCCCCGCGGGCCCGGCCCCCAGCCCCGCGGGCCCGGCCCGGCTCCCGGCCCCCAGCCCCGCGGGCCCGGCTCCCGGCCCCCAGCCCCGCGGGCCCAGACCGGCCCGGCACTGCGACCCTGGCCCGGCCTGGCCCCCGGCCCAGCTCCCGGCTGGGCACCATGCCCCCGGCCCCGCACAAAGAGGCCCCGGCCGAGCCTCCCGATTTTCCCGGACATGCCCGGCTTTGGGGGATTTCCCCCCGGACGGGGATTTCAGCCCCCAAAAGCCGGACATGTCCGGGAAAATCCGGACGTATGGTAACCCTACCATACAGACCAATGAAGTCCAGAGGAGGAGGGTGAGACAGAGTGTGCAGTGCCAGGTCTCACCATGAGGTGGTGTTCCAAGATGGTGAAGCTATGAGATACATGCTGTGATTCAGTCTGCAATGCTGTGCACATTTTATAGATCAATTAACTCTAAGTCAGAAGCTGACATACTGTATCCAATTTTGTTTCAAGAAATTCTACCTCTATTTTGTGTGCAAACTAAAAAGTGTAACTACTTTGAACTGATCTCCTGACAAACAAGAAACATTTAATGTGCACTTATCTCTATCAGGATATTGTCTCCAAGGTTAATTTTTAATATCAAGAATAAACCCCATTAAGTGTTTATACTATGTGCAGAGACCTTGATAAATATTTTCATAGGACCCACTTCTCTGGAATACAATAGAAAAAAGTCCTTACAATTTTTTGAGAGGTAAATAGAAATTTGGATGAGATACCAGACCTGTCAGCCAACTAACAATCTGTCTCTCTGTAACAGCACCAGATGACCTAGTAACAGAGGTACAGCCAGTTACCCAAATAATTAGTCTTGCCAAGAGAGTAGTTAGGGAAATAGCCACAGATGCAAGTATCTCTGCTGGGGGAAAAAATATTCTTTAGTTTTTTTAAATTGCAGATCCTATAGCAGTCAAGTATCTCCTGTTCTACTGTCTGGTAGAATAAACTGAAGAAGAGGGCAATAGTGGGCATAAAGTTATCATAACCACTAGCAATAGGGGAAGTTTCCAAGCTAGAAGATAAATTATACTAGACAAAGTATTTTAAACTGTGGGTTGCTTCTTAATGAAGCACATGTTGAAAACGTACTTGTATTTTTCTAGCCTGGTGATCAGACTGATGTAAATGGGTCTAACATTTATCACCAATAAGGTCAAATGTGTCACAAGATCCTTGAAAAATGATGGGTTTTTTTACCACCTTTTATCAGTTTTCTAATGTTGCTCTAAAAGGAATGTTGCAGGGAATGCAAAATGCAGGGTGGTAACTCTTCTAGAAAAGTAGGACCTGACCCTCCAGTGGCATAAGGGAGTTATGCGGACTTACGCCAGCTAAAGATCTGTCCTATGATCTTCAGCAGGCTTGGAAAAATGAGAGGTACTTTTGTGCATGTTACTTAGTTATGCAAACTCCCAGAGCATCTGAACAAGCTGATGTAACCTGACAGGAATCTACTACCAGTTTCTCACTCATTAGGCTTGAGCATTGCCATTCTTGCCAACAAGTCTCTTGGTGCTGTAACAGTGGTGAGGTTCTCATAAGCCGGTCCTATTCACTCCTTTAGCCCACTGCCAATCCCTATTCCTATCTGATTTTAAAAGCCCGAATATACAAGAAATCAGGGACCGGAATTTAGAGTTCATTAGCAATTTGAGCTGTCTGAAAACCAGATACTTTTTTTTCTTTAATTTCTTTTTTCATCAAAGGAAAGTGAACATGTTCTGATCAGCAATTAAAATATGAGCTCCCCTGGGCTTGTTTCACATGATGTAATGAGAAAGGTACACCTTTACTGCCCCAGTGCCTTTTTATGTATGAGGTACAGAACATATGGAGCTAGCACCTATATTCAGCTTCACTGACAGAAGGAAAAGAAATATCAGTTTGGTTTTTTCAGCCTCACTGCAGATGACAGCACTGATACCTGCCCACTGGTAAATCTTCCAATATAGTGTCAACTTCAGCCCCATTCCTATTTCCACTTAAAGACCACTGTTATGACTGGGAATAGGAATGTGTGACCAAATGCACCCTGTATTCACACTGTACGCACTATTCTAATAATCTTTGTACAAAATATGGCTTATGGCTTTGAAAACTAATAACTCACTGGTCAATAATATCATGGTGTACAACATTACATAAAAAGTTATGACTTCCTCCTGTATGATGGTAGTAGCATATGTTCAAACCACATAGCCCTGATTAAGCAGGAATGGTTAAGCAGATCTATCTTAAACAAAGGGAAGTGTTTACCTCAATTTACATGTAAATAGTGGACAAGGTCCTTGATACAGCATGAGGGATACAAGGCAACTCTGCATTTCAGCATATGCAGGGGAGGAGAAAAAGTATGGAGGCACCTTCACCCTCAGACTCCACCTTGAAGCCTTTACTGTTTGAATAAACATTGCTTTAAAGGGTAATCCTCAGAAGAACCCACTTCAAAGGGGGACTAGACTATAAAAATGAGGGGGAAAATACCTCAATGGACCTATCTCTGTTGTGCTCTCACACCTAAGAAAACAAAGGAATCAGGCCTTTGGAGTTCAGAGGAAGATCCTGACTTGAGAACTCGGTCAGCTATGTTGGTGGGAACATGTAGTAAGGATCTTACCTTGAACCAAGTCTAGTTTAAGTCTTAACTACTATGAAGTGTCTTATCTTTATTTCTCTTGTAACCATTTTTGACTTTAATACCTTGTACTCACTTAAAATCTCTCTCTTTGTAGTTAATTAACTTGTTTTATTCTTTAATCAAAACTAATCCATTGTTGTGTTTAAACTGAGCTATCTGGTAACTCCAATTAAAGTAGGGAACTGTTGTACATTGACCCCTTATGGGACAGTGGACCTCTAAGATCTGAACTGCCCATGGAGAGCTGGTCAATGTAGGATGCACATTTGTGGAGCAAGTTTTGGACTGGGTCACCCTGCAGGTAGTAACCAAGGCTGCGGGAAGCCAGTGTGTGGCTGATGTGTTATTGACAGGCTGCTGGAGTCAAAGTAGCTGGCCCAGAACTGTAGCTATACACAGACACTCAGAGTGTGACTTTCATGCTGTTTGAGTAGCCCACATTGAAAGCTACAGCAGCAAAGCATTCCAAGTCACCAAAGGTTACAGGGCAGGTGGTGACAAAACCCCTCACTTGTCTGGATTGCATCTTGGAATGTGATAATAATAAATAGCAAACCACTATTTCTTGCTGATCATGAAGGTTCTGCATGGAGTTAATTATTTGAAGGCAGAGGGATATGAGCTGCAGCCTGGTATCCCCCTACTCTGTTTCTTATGTTCCTAATATGAGGATCCTAAATTCATGTTTGAGCACCTACAACTGAATATCAGAAGAGCAGCGCTCCTAGCAGCTTCTACTGCCTCCTGTTTTTTAAAACCTTTGGCCAACAACTGAGAGTTCATCCTCTTGTCCAAAATTTCAGGGCCATCTCTGACTGTGACCATTTATACATCACTTCTATTTCAGCGAGTCCTCTTACCAGTAATGGAAAGAGGGGCAGTACTATAAATTTCCCATATGTAGGGAAGGAATCTCTGGAGTAGACAGCCTGCTTGTAATTCAGTTACCTATTAATTGCCAAGGAGAATGCATCATGGGCTGCTTGAGCCAAAAAGGAAAAAGGTGGGGGGAAATCTGTGTAAGAGAGGTTGTTTTTTTGCCTGAGCGTTAATTGTAGGGAAATCCTCACTCCCAGCACCATCAGCACAACACAATGGAAAACAACACAAGTGAAATTAACATAATTTTAGCAGAACTGTAGATGATTTAAGCATTATGCATTGTTTTTGTTTAATCTGAGTGAATTTAATGCTCTTGAAAATGAGAGAATAACCTGGCTAGGGCCTGGCACATTACGGGCAAGCACTCTGCAGAGTTCCCCAGACAGTGCTGTCAAATTCTAATGCACTTCATCCCTGCCCTGGAACACCTGGTTCTAGTCTCACTTGAGCAGTAACTGCCAATTGCACTAGATTGTGCCAAATTGTTTGGTGGTTTTGTAATGTGGATGAATAGGGGGTTTAGACTTCGGCAATTTCAATCTCACTTGTGAGATTGAATCCAGGTCTGTGGGGTGAAAGTTAACGTGCTGCTAACCCAACTTGTCCCCTATGCCACCCGGCTACAAGCCTAAATATGTAGTTTTTATTACTTGTATTCTTTACTTAATTTTACAGTCAAATCCTGACTATGGTAAAGCAAATGGGGGACTGTGCTCATATAGCATCTGGTTGATGAAAAAATAAAGCATACAACTTAACCATTAGCCATCTATGTGTCAAAGACACACAATGTACCACATATGAGACTACCAAAGTGGAGAGGGGTGGAACACCTCATTTCCCATAACTCCCATTTAAAAAGCCAATAGGAAGGTTCTTAGCTTTGATGTGTAAGTGCTGCTGCTAAGAAACCCTGTAGAATGTAAAATGTAACTTAGTACTTGAACTATAGGTAGGATGTGTGAAATTCTGGCCAAATTTCCATGTATATTTCCTGCAAAAATTATTTAAAAGCCATCTTGAAATGGGCTTATGAATCAGACCTCTGCAGTGGCAGTAATTACAAGTTGTTTAAGAATTTCATATTATAGTTTAAATTCCATCCTTACGTACCCAAACGTAACTCCTTTGAAGATCTGCATGCATGTATCCAAGGGTGGATTTGATCTAGGATTAAAGTACTGTAGCCAGTAATTCTGACTGGAAAAATCAATCTGAATTGTTGCCGACTTGATATATGGAAATGTAAAAGATACACAGTTGGTATCATTGTATATCACCCTGTGGAACACACCAGTGTGTCTATTACAGAGAGTGTGTTATACATGTACCAAAATAATGAACTGTGATTAAGTTTTCCTGTGAAAACTGAACCTTTCTTAAGTGAAATTATAGATAACGTTGTTTTGAGATAGCGTGGTTCTATTTTTCCATGTGAGAGAGGCCTGGATGTCTTTGTCCTAAGGTGTAGTGAAAATGACTGTGACTGTGATCCTGCAAAAACTTGTGCATGTAGTTTAAGCACGTGAGCAACATCACTGAACTCAATGGGACTACTTGTGTTAAGCATGTGTGCAAGTTTTTTTTTACAGGATTGGAGTCTTTACTGTTTCTAGCTATTGTACAAGCGTTTTGCAAAATACATATTTGTAATGGCATAGGATATGGTGTAAGCATTTCAAGAGATCATTTGCAGTAGTTTTAACCAATACATCCTTGGTATTAACAACTGCAGGAATTCCTGAAGTCCACATTTGTAGATTCAATAGTTTTCCGTAAGTTCCAGTTTACAATATCTTTGACAAGGTCTCCATTTACAGCAGACAGTTTGTTTACATTTTCATGGCCACCTGCAGCTCCCAATGGCTGCGGTTCACCGTTCCCGGCCAATGGGAGCTGCGGGAAGTGGCTGCAGGGACTGCGTGGGCTGCAGGGACGTGCTGGCTGCCATTTCCCACATCTTCCATTGGCTGGGAACAATGAACCACAGCCACTGAGAGCTGCGGGCACCTGTGCAAATGTAAACAAACTGTCTGGTGGCCCACCAGCAGATTACCCTGCTGGGCTGCAGGTTGCCCACCACTGATTTAGAGTGTTAAGTGGTATCATTCTGTTAAGAGTGAGCTTATCAAACTCATTGACTTTTTCTTCTGTGTCTTTAGTGTGGTGTTCTAAGCTTATTATTTTATTTGAAACTGTCTAATTTAAACTTGTATGTGTCAAATTTTGTTTGAAGCGTTTTTACTGCTGAGAAAATCATTGTAATTGAGAAATTAGAAGTTCAATGTGGTGAAGAACTAGAATCAGTTTTCTGTTCTCATAATTTATCCACATATAAAAAAGATATAGCCAGCAGTGATCACTGAGGGGAAAGAATATATTTACACACTGTATTATTATGTCTATTTATGGCAACAATAAAATCAGTGGTGAGAAACTTAACCAAACAAACTCCATCTTTCTCTTTCTGCCTTCTCTTTGACACAATGGTGAAACAAGAAGGAAGAAAAGAAAAGGGATCCCCACCTCTTAAAGCTCAGGGAGGAAGTCGTGTTGAAGTCACAATGGCAAAATTCCCATTAACTTCCGTGGGAATGGATTTAAATCAAGGCAATCAGGAGATAAAAACTCATATCTCTATTAAGATAGAAGTATTTCTCCATATTCTGGCTCCCTGCAGAGAATTCTTGTGGAATATCAAAGAGAGAAAAAAAACCTCTAGAAAGTGAAAAAGACACACACACAAACGTTTTCTGCCTAGGTAAGAAAAGATATATTGGTAACAAGAGAAAAAGGGTTCTTGTCTTGATGTCAGGTGGTCAGAGCTTAATGGAAAGATCTTCAACTAGTTCCTTATAAGTAAAGGCCCTACCAAATTCACAGCCAAGAAAAATGTGCCATGGACTGTGAAATCTGCTGGGGAGGAACAGGGCTGGGGCTGCCTTAGGCGGGGCTCCTATCATGCGCTGAGATCCAGCTGCTAGACTTGGTGTGTCTAAGGAGGGACAGGGCTTCCTTTTCTCCTGAAGGGGCCAGGTCAGACCCATCTCAGGGAACCTTCCGTGGATGTGGGAAACTCTGCACCCCTGCCCTGCTTCCTGTCCCCATCGCACCCCAGCTGTGGGGGAAGGGGTCACTGTATGGGGAGCATCTGCATAGGTGGGTCTGACCCAGCCCCTGGAGGAGAAGAGGAAGTCCTGTCCCTCCCCAGCCTAGCTGGGATTAGCTGCTGGAGCTTGGCGCATGGTAGGAGCCCCAAGCTGGGCCAACCCCAGCCAACAACACCAGAACTATGGGATCCAGGGGGGCATGGCCCCACTTTTAATGTGGGCATAATTTGGGGGCCAGAGATAGCATTGCCCATACCACCCAAACTGCAAGCTTCAGACAGGTGCAGAGCAGTGCCGGCTTGCAGTTTGGGGGGGCGGGGAGGAGGACAATGCTGCCCCTGTCCTCCAAACTAAGCCTAAGTCAAAAAGTGGAAAGCATAGCCTCCAGCCCCCTCCGACTTCCAGCACCATTTCTACAAAGGTTCCGATTCCCTTGCCCCCAGGCTGTCCTTCCCTAGCTAGGTCCAGTGCTAGGGGGTTAAAGTAGCTTTGGGCTGACTGTGCATGTGTGTGTGTGTGGGGAACACAGCCCCGCTCTGACCATGGGGCCCTGTGTTCTCACCCACCCATAAGGCTAGGCTGGCCTGCCCCGCTAAGAGTGATGAACCCTCCCATACCATGTGACCCTCATGTCTGTGCTTCCCCCTGCTCTGATGTCAGTGCCTGCATCAGAAGCAGTGCAGAGATAAGGGTGGTAATAATATGAGCCTCCCACAGCTCCCTTTTGAGTTGGGATCCCCATGGTCATAACACCCTGAAAGTTCAGGAGTCAATATCTGAAACTGTGAAATTGACAATTTTTAAAGTCCTGTGACTGTGAAATTGATTAAAATGGACCATGAATTTGGTAGGGCCCTACTTATGAGCGCTGGGCTTGGTACATGTACATGTAACATGAAATATGTCTCTTACAATATATTAATCCAGTAAATTAATTTTGTACTCAGAAGTGCTGAAGGGGAATCCGTGTGAATAGTTATATTCCTAATGGACCGAAGAGCCAGGTAATAGACATTATATTCTTGAAGCTAACATTGTAGAATTCACTTCTGATTAATTAGCCTGGTTTCTCACATTGCATCATGCTGAGAGCTGCAGATTAGGCCAGGGATGCTGTTTTCTAAATTGGTTAGCCTGCATTTTTCATATCTCCCTCTGTGAATCTTCCTTTTGTTTAATAAAAGTGAAGCACTTGTTACTGAAACCCAACAGGGTGGATGGTCTGTGACTGTAGTACACAGGAGCCAAGATTTGGGGGTTGGGGGGGGGGGGAAATGTCTGCCTAAAGTTAGGCTACTAAATCCATATTTAAGCACCTAATTGAATGACCTTGTGCTCAAATGTGTTGAGTACGTAACAGAGGGAGCTGCTGTGTTCTCAGCAGTGCTGGAAAACAGACCATATAGTTAAATGCTTAAATATGGCTTTAGGAAACTAACTTTAGGAACCAGTTTTTCAAAAATCATGGTTTACAGCTAAAGTGAATCAAAGCGGGTAATTAAAGGGTCCTGTTCTCTAGGAGCACATTCTTTGCTTTTCAGGGAATAATTACTACTCCAAAATACCTCGGCTCTCACAGGGCATCTGAAGATACCTCAAGTGTGGAATCAGTTCAGGAAGGTGATTTTTTTTTTTTTTTTTAACAGCTGAAAATTTTGTAGCAAATACTTTCTCCTATTAAAAGGGATTCAGATGCACGTGAGATAAAGTAATAAATCTGTGCTGAGTTGACAGTAAATGTCTCTGCAACAATAATAACACATAAGAGAACTAAAGTCAAGCTGCGGGAGAAGGAGCCCACAGCATGCAGGAAGTCAACAGAAAACTATGCCCGTTTAGTAAAATGGTGGGATGCAGCACTTGTATACATTCTTGAAGAATGACACTCAGTAAAATCCTTTGTATCTGTATCTGACAAGAGATTTCAGCTAATCAGTAGTGCACTCATTGACAGTGAATATGCCGTTTCTTCCTGACATTGTTGAACTGTTGTTGAAAGCCCTATAATAATGTAACTCCATCTGCGTTCATTTATCACCCCTGGTAAGAGCTCACCTTGTCCCTGATTGAGCTGTCCTTCTCCACTCCTCTTCCTCCTGATGGGGCCAGCTGGTGTACTATTCTCTCACCTGAGCACCTTCTCTTTCCCTCCTGACTGACCCACAACCCTGGCATCCTTTCACATCTAGGCTTTTTTACAGACAGTTACAGGTTCCTTCCTGTAACAGGCTTCTTTCCTTCCTTCCCTGAATGTTCCACCAGCTTTCAGTATCCCGACTCTCATCTGTAAATTCCCCTTCCAATACCCCTCCAAGTTCTCTTGTCCAAGTATTCCAACCTTCCTAGACAAAAGTCATGTTGTATTTCAGCAAGAAGTTGATGCAAGAAAAATAATCCTTTCTTTCCACTCCAGAAGACATACCCTTGGCAGATGAGACACCAAATAGCCTCCTCTCTGGTCTTCTGTCCATTAGATATGGCAGAGATTTGACTTGGAAAACAAAGCTTTGGATGGGGCATGACTTACAAATGGTTTGTTTGAGCAGGAGCTTTGTTGTGGAGAAGGTTTGGTTGGTCAGAGGAAGGGCAATTATTGTCAGGTGCCTTGTTAATGCAGATGGGTCTACAACTAAATAAAAAAACCAATAGCGAACATACATTGTCAAATTTTGCCCCGGTTAAAACCATACAAACCCACTAATGACAATTAACTTGATTCTCAGCATCCTTACACTGATGTACAACTAGTGTAACTAAATTGGAATTACCTCATTGACTTCAGAGGACTCACTCCTGATTTACACTGGTGAAAGAGGAGAATCAGGCACAGTATCTGTTCTTTCAGTAACTTTACAGTAAGTGTAATATGGTACAACCAGTTTCTTGTCAAGTTTCCCAAAGTACTACAGTCTGGATTTTTGTAAGATTCATACAAGCAAGGGAGCGAATTTTCCTCTGTCTCCATTAAAGAAAGTTTCTGGTGGTAAGGTGGCATTGTTCTTGTCATATGAACAGGGGCATTTCATCCTTCTCCATCCTGAACCAAATGTAAGCACAAACAATTCAGAGTTATTCCTTTTCTTTATCTGAAAAAACTCTGCGCTGAATTGTAATCTGCAGAAAATAGCGATGATCAGGAAATCACGTTAGCATGCATTTAAGCCCATTCCTACTTAAGAACCTGTGCTTAACTTTAAGCATTTGTTTAAACTCCATTGACTTCAATAGGAATTAAGTTCATGCTTCTAGTTAAGCATGTGCTTAAATGCGGTCTTTGTGGCAATGCTTTCCTGAATATGGCCATAGTGAGTGAATGGATGGAGATAGCTCTCTTCCATGTATCTCCAAACAGCAATTTCACTTAGGAAATCTGTGCCTATTTTAGTTATGGAGTCTTACAATGGGGATTAATAATCCTTAGGGTAGTTGTATGAGGAATAACTCACACTGAACAGGTTAGTGATAGTAATGACAATTTGGATTTATATAGCCTTATTATACAGGGGTCTTTCCAAAGGTTTTCTAGTATTATAGTGAAATCTTATAGTCCTGAGTTCGTGACTCAGACAAAACTCTTATTGAAGTCATTAATCCAGCATTTGCTGAATTAATGAACTAATCCTTATAACTTGCTTTTGAGATAGGTACCTACTGTTGTCATTTTTCAAAAGGGGAAACTGAGGCACAAATAGAAGGTGTTGACCAGCATCACACAGAAGAGCTGTGAATAGAATTTGTATTTTTATTTATTTTTACTCCCAGTCCTATACTTTAACCATGCTTTCCCCATCTCCCCCAATCAACCACAGATCATTGTTTTTATGGAGTAATCTTAGCACTAGTTTGTAATCAGCTCAGTTTTGCTTTTTCACTGCTTACTCTATACTTCCATCTATTGGAAGGATGTAAATACTGCATTCTTCTTTTACTGTTATCAGAAAGTATGGGTGCAGACTTAAGGCACACTTACATACTGTCATCTTTTCTGTTCTTTCACAGGTATTTTAAGCTTTGAACAAACATACATATATGTTTTACTTGATTTCCTGTAATTTTACTGACATACTCTGTAGGCCTGCAAATTACACCATAGTGGCAGGCTCCACTGAAGTAAATGGGACTTAGAGTGGGGTGCAGGGATAACTGTGCATTGTAAATTTGTAGGATTTAGAACACAGCAATATTTTCACTGCAGTCTTGTTTTGTTTGATGAAATTTACTTGTTCTTGAATTTGGGAAACTTTCATGAAACTGAAGCAAATTTATGACACCTCAGCTATTCCAATGAAATGCCAGATAGTGGGGAAATGTTTACATGGGAAAGTGAGTGAGGAGTTAAATGCTTTGATTTGGCTTTGTTTTTTTTTTTTGTTTTTTTTTGTCTACAGATTTTTTTGTACAAAAATAACATAGCTAAAATCAGGTGACCTTTAACTCTTTAAGCATAGTATGTACTAGTCCAGAATGAGGAATAGTCATTTTACTTTGGCTGTGATCATGCAAATAGATTTGTGAGTGGTGTCCTCAATGAAATCAGTGGGGCTCCATGATAATATGGATCTGTCCATGTGCATTGCAGGGTCGGGGCTTAAATCTGAAATAAGGGGAAAAGACATTCATTTTAAATTTTGTATAATGCCTTGGCACAAATATAATAGGTTGTTTCAATATTTGCATAACAGTGAAGTTTTTAAAAAATGGAGTAACAAAATAAAATTGTGCAATTCTGTAGTGCTAGTTAATACAGCTCTTGGAGTTTTCTGCCTTTTTTTTCTGTTGGAAAATGTCAGTTCTTGCAAACAGTGCAGTTTCAATTAAAATATTGGCTTTGGATTTCCTGATTTTTTGGGGGAGGGGGATCACAATTGTCTACATTTCCTGTTTCAACACTTGCTAAACATTTCATTTTTTAAAATTTTATAATGCATTTTGTTTTAAAAATTTAGTTAATTTATACTAAAAAAAGAGGCTAAAATAAAGGCCAAAATAAAAATGAGACAATTTGACACTCTTAAATATATTTCAATTGACCCAATGTAGTTTCTTCTTTTTGGGAGGATTGTAAAAACTTTTGAAATTTCTACTTTTTGTCCAGTTTAAGATCAGGAGAAAATTTTAAATTCTTAAACTCTCACAGAATGGGAAAACAATTTCCTGTTGAGCTCTAATAGTTGGTTTCTCTCTTCTCCCCTGGATTCTATTTTTCTGCCTTTAATATCAATAATGTTGAATTATTTTTCAAAATTATTTTTAGGTCAAAAGTGGTCATCTACAAAAGGGGTCATAACTGACCATTCCTCCTCCACCATCAGTACAAGCTAGATGGGGTTGAATTGAGTAGATTTAGAAGTTGACCTGTATTTTAAATAAGCCCATTAAACAAAAAGCTGTGCGGGAAGTGTTGTTCTACTATTTTTCTTTGTAATTGGCCTCAGAGTATACATAAAAACATTAGAAAGTACAAACTTGTTAAAATTGTATTTGTAAAGATTTAAAACTCTGTTGTGTCTGGGCTGAGCTGAGGTCTTTCACATAAAGGCCTTGACCCTTCAAAGACTTACTCTGGTGTAGAACATTAAGCATGGGAATAGTCCCATTGAGTTCAATGGAACTACCTCAGAGATGAATTTGGACCAGTGAGTTCTCAAGGCAGAAGACAAAATGAACACTACCAGTACACAAGGTAGGTTCCATTAAGGGGAGGAAGAAGTGTTTCTACTCCTATAATTCAGTTACAGTCAATTTTACCTATGCCTTCCAAAGCATAACACTATACACATTCATGGATCTCTGGCATGACACTTTAAATCAACGCTTCTCATCATTGTCATTTAAGTAATTTGTATGGTGAGGAAGATGATGGGCTATAGAGGGAGGAGTATAGTGGAATCCACAGCAGCCAATAGAGCAGATCTCCTCTTAATTTGTGGGGCTCAAAGAGAAACACTTGTTAAATATCTCCATCTCATCATCCTGCCGCTGCTAGCATTCCCTATACTTCTTGCACTTCAGAACTATTTCCTGCACATGAGAATAATTCAAAGCTTAACATTCTTTTTGTGGTGGCCTTTTTGATCTCCTTGACATTCAGAAATCTGGGATAAATGATGAAGGGAAGAAAAGGAACACCCAGGCAGATCTCAGCTGCTAAGGAGTTACTTCAGTTGTAAGAGCAGTTTTATAGAAGTGACTGATACATGGGCTAACTGTAATGCTGGCTCCTAATGTACTGTAATAATTTGATCTGATTTTTCACTCCATGGATAGCTATTTTATGTTTCCCATTCTCAGTGTGTATATTTGAATGTTTGCATGTCTCTGATTCTCTTTTTACCTCTGAAAGGTGTTTGTTTATAGAATGCTTAATGGTGCATGTGTTCTTCCTTGTGTTTGGCTAATGTCTTTGTTATATATCAGAATTATTGTTTTTATTAATTCCTCAAATGTATATATTTGAAAGGGCTAATCAGGAACAAGGTACCCTATTCAATATTTGTTCTTTATTACAAGTAAAATCAGTGAACTGAGTTATTTTTTCCTCATTGTACCTCATTTGTCAAACATACTAGTATATTTTTACGTTATTTATCCTGGAGTCCTGACTCTCTAGGCCTTTGTTTAGGGAAAAGCACATTACCTTAAATTTCTACAAAGAGCGCGCACATAAAAAAGACCCTCCTGAATTTGGCTTTCAAGCCACATACAAAGTCATCCGTTGGCCATGTCCCTGTTATTCTTACAGTGATTCTTTATTGCTGTAATTTTAGATATGTTATTACTGCTCTTTTACTATTGTAATGTCTTTCCAAAAATTATACAGTATTTCTTTCATTAATCTCCAGTCTGTCTTTGGGTGAAAGGGGGTTTCTGTTGGTGTTGGCTTAACAAAGGCCTTCAAAACTTTTCCTCAACCATTATAAGAATCTTCACTGGTGATATCCCAGTTGGCTGCCATTTGGTTGCAGTGTCTATTCCTAATCACAGCAAGTTATTCATACTCTTTCAACACCTGACACACGGCAGAAGCACCTGTGAATGATTAAGGTTTAAATAGTGATGCATTGTTAATTATTATAATAAATAAGCTTTCCAGTGCATAAATTCCTGTAAGCCTTTGATAGTTTTCTAGCAGCAGTTCTCATTCCTTGGCTTGTTTAGAGGCTGGCTCAGCAGCTTACTGGACTGTTGGCTGTAGAATGGCTTCTGGGACTGTCAAGGGGCCAGGTTGTTGTGAGGTTGGCTGAGCTTCCTCATATCTTTCTGAATAACTTTTTTTCTTTTAGTTCATATTAGTATCCAAGGGATTCTTACATGGTTTTATATGAGCAAATAAGGCCCCATGCAAATTCCACTGTCTGAGATGGCCTCCAAATTAATGTGTAGATCAAACTTAATACAGATTGCTCGTCAAATCCTTATTTGTGTTCAATTTGGTTTGAGAGATTCACAAGCACTGCATTCTTGTATCAGAGTGCTTGGTACTTGTCTGGATGAAATACTTCATGGAGAAAGATATTTTCTATACTTTTTCATATATATTTACTGTGGAGCAATAGAACATGCATCTCTAAATATAATATTGTTTTACAGAAAGACTTTTCTGTTTACTCATGAGAATGGTTTAAGAGGCATGCCAAAGTAACTGAAAACATTGCCAATAGCTGGCAAAGCATCACGGACACATGGGCAGTGTTAACTCTTTCTACCTATTATGTTATCACTCCTCTGGACCTCATTACTAGACCACTTGCAGTCAGTTAATCATAATTCCTTTTAAAATTTGATCTCACTGATATGTGATTTTTATTGGTTGTGATTTACTGGGTTTTTTAATCAGACAGTTCATATTTTCAAAGTGCAGTTTTATGCCTGATACCTACAAGAGCTCTTTTAAAACAAGATGAACGGATGCACTATATTATCAGCAGTGATATCAATGCAGTGTAATCCCTAATATTAAATGGTGGTATTATAATTTTTCATTGGTAGAAATTCATCTCATTTATTCTTTACTAAGAAATAAATGTCAATGTATTTGCTAGTATTTTTAGCATGAGTCTTATAATTAGACTACCACTTCTGTCAACATAAATATGCAGCGAATTCCATTAACATGCAATTAGATTAGAAAACAATTATGTTTGCTTTTCTATAATTCATATAGAAATTAATGGGTCGATCTTGGGTTCTGGGCTGAATCCCATCCTCTGTGCACAGTTCAAATAAAGATTTGTGTGGGAATCACTCCTGGCAGAGATCAGGATGAGCCCAAACTTTGTTTGTGTGTTACAATAAGGATTTCCCTCAATAGCAATGCAGTAACATCAAGGAACACATAGCTGGAGAAATTTTACTAGATTCAACCAATTTCGTATAAGCTGCTTAAATGTGGTGGGGTAAAGATGAAAAGTGATTCCTGTTACAGAAGGAAAACTGGTGCCCTTCTTAACTCTTTTAATGGTGCCTAGATACAACATCATTATAATATGTATGTAATAAAAATAATGGGCCCAGATCCTCAGCTGAGATTGATGATTGCTTGGCATAGCTCGGTGGGGTGGGGAGTATAAAAGTGGCTTTAAGTCTCCTTTTATGCCCTTCCAATCCTAGGACTGTGATGCCCAGCATCTTAACGACAGGTTTCAGAGTAGCAGCCGTGTTAGTCTGTATCCGCAAAAAGAACAGGAGTACTTGTGGCACCTTAGAGACTAACAAATTTATTAGAGCATAAGCTTTCGTGGACTACAGCCCACTTCTTCGGATGCATTCTTTGGTATGCATCCGAAGAAGTGGGCTGTAGTCCACGAAAGCTTATGCTCTAATAAATTTGTTAGTCTCTAAGGTGCCACAAGTACTCCTGTTCTTTTTCCAGCATCTTAGAAACCTGAAAGTTGCTTTAAATTGCTCTAAACCCTAATGGACTCAAGGGGTTGTTCTGGTAGGTGGGGATCATCAAGATGTACTGTCACTCTAATTACACCCCCTCTCTGTTAGAAGCAGTGAGGTGAGGCCCCAATCCGCTATCCACAACTCCCGTTGTAGCAGAGATCCTCTTGTGGCAGGATGAGGCAGCTTTAGTGCAGTTTTACACTAGTGGAGCTAGTGCAAATCTGCACTAACACAGATTAAGTCTGCGTCAATTATTTTAATGCATGTTATCATAATCACCAATATCCCAACTACAGTTAATCAAATATGCCAAAACACATGTTTGCTAATCTTTAGTTCGGTTCATCTGCATTCATGCTCTTATATTTGTGAATGGGGTTTTTGTCACACAAACGTTTGGACAACAGCCATTCATATGAATATCCATATTCCTATTCAAGCAAGACTATTTTTAGCTAATTGTGAGTATGCAGGTTTTGTTTATTATGCTCCTGTTAGAAGTTTCACTCATCCAGAAAGGGATCAGCAACCCTACAATGTGACGGGGATACTCAATCACACATTAATAGCTATAAGGAAGCTATGCAGCCCCCTGTAACATAGAATATAAATGCCTCACAATCATTAATGTATTTCTCCTCAGAACACTCCTATGAGGTAGGGAAATTCCATTATTCCCATTTTATGTTGGGAAACTAAGGCACTGAGACACTAACTGACTTGTCCCAAGGTCACAGAGGAAGCCTGTGGCAGAGCAGGGAATTGAGCTTGGGTTTTCCAATCCCAGGCTAGTACCTGGGCCATCCTTTCTCTAAAAATTAGTAACAAATAGTCTAATCCACACCTTGAGCTGAAAGGGTAATTCCCAACTTGAGGAGACATACTTGTGCTAGCTCTAATCAAGTTAGCAAACTACAAAATAAAGAATAGCCATGGTATTGGGAGCAGACAGCTGCCCTGAGTATCTATCTGGCACATACTTGGAGAAACTAGCCCCTCCCACCACTCAGGCCACCCTGGCTAAGCGCTATTTTTAGTGCGCTAGCTTGATTAGAGCTAGCGGGGGTATGTCTACTCAAGCTGGGAATTACACCCTCCATTCAAATTGCAGACGTACCCTAAGTGAATAGTACTCAAATCGCCCACAGGCTTAAATTGGTTCACAAACTATTTGCCTAAACCAAATTGTTTACAAACAATGCGCAAATGGGAAAAAATGGTTGAATTCATCAGCTTATATATTTTCAATTAATAATTCAACTAGCTCTGTTACCAATTTAAGTTGCTGAACAAAATGGAAAGCTAAAGTCACCCTCTTACAGAAGTAATTGCTATGTATTCCAATAAGTGAGAGGCTTATACAAATTTACTTTCCTTATCTCACACTGTCCAGTAGCTCATTCTGGAATTTACACCAAGTTGACATAGATTAAAGAGCAATACATGTTGTTATATACTAAACAGAGAGTAAAATAGACTTGACCTTGTACTTTCTTTACTTTAACATTCAGAAGCTTCCCTTGATTAACAATTGTACAGTTCATACTTTTCACAACTATGTACATTTGGAGTGATACTATGATCACAAGAAATCTCCTTAAACGAGTCTCATAATGGAAACAACAATATTTATGACATTTCACGTTGACAAAAAGAATTTAATTAAGTTAGCAAATTAGGCAATTATTAAACTCTTGTCCAGAAACAGTTTGTTACCCAAGTGTCACAACATCTTGGCAATGCATAGAAAGATGCTTTAAGGGACACAGTTTTTCTGCTTATAACACTAACTGCTTCCTGTTTTGGCTGGCTGTCCTAGAGTTATCTCCCAAATTATATAGCAATGAAAAGGAGATTACTCCATTGTATTTGCAAGTTGGTGTATATGTGTATGTGACATTCCTCAGGGTACAATCTGGATGGATGCACAGCTATGTCCTCTCAATTCTCCAACATTATTTCTCACAGCCTCCAGCATGTAAATCACTCTCAGCCATATTGTGCTATAGCCAACCACCTATGAATTACACTACAGGGAAACACCAGCAAACTCCCAGTTCCAGACTGTCCCCCAGAAATGTGCATCTTGTACTGCCCAGCACCCCCCTCAACAATTCAAGCTCATATAAAGTATGCCATTTCATTACTAGAAAATGATATCCATAAATCTTGTTCTTGGAAATGAAGTTTCCCAAACACTTCAATCCAAACATACACCGGTTTAGATAAAATAATAAAATAAGATTAGTAACTACAGAAAGATTTTAAGTGACTACAAATAATGAGGCAGAGAAGTTAGAATTGGTTACAAGAAAATAAAAGATAAAACACCATTAATATCTAACTTAACAAGCTAAATTAATTCAAAGCAAAGGTTTCTCTCGCCACATGCTCTAGCAGTCTTACTGGCTGAAATCCTTTAAGTCAGGACCCCTCCCCCAATTCAGTGTCCTTGTCCTTCAGATATTGATGCCATGAGCAAAGAGAAGGAAGGAGTATTTTGGGGCATCTATTCCCCTTTATCATAGCTCTTTTTCTTTGAAATCATCTGCAGCTGAGGTTCAGTAGACAGCAGGTCTGTGGAGATAGACACCTCCAGCAGTTTCATTGCCAAAATGTAGATTTCTTGCTTGCACCCTATTTCTTGCTGAAGAATGGCCACTTAACCAGATGATAGTCCATTTAATTTTGTTGACATTTGGGTGAGATGTCAGTTTGCCTTTTGTCTTTGAGGAACTGGTTTGTGCCTGCTTCTCTAAACTTGGAACAAGTCTTAGTCATGTTATACAGTAGAATCTTATAACTTTACATACAATGGTACTGCACATTTTACCTGGATAATAATGATCAGCAAATTATGAGTTTTCAAATGATACCTCACAAGGTATCCATTATAAAATCCATTATAGTTTTATAAAAAGAGTGAACATAGGGATACAGACTGTCACAGCACCCTGTTTTTTCTTCACCAACTGTGAAATCAGGGATCACACAAAGCATAAGGACTCTGAAGCACCATAAAAATTAAAATAATCTAATTCCCAAAGATTTTCTTTTGGTGGCTGGCTGCAATTTATACGTGTACACTCCTCTTCTACATCAATTTTCAGCAAAATCTGGTACCATGCTGTCCAGTTGCAAATAAACTTATCTTTAATAGAAGCTATTATGACTTTGGCACTTAAGGGAAATTAAATGTATAACCTCAAAATATATGGATAATGCTAGCAAAGCAATCTCTTCCCTTATAAAGTGGTTATAAATTATTGCTAGTGACACAGTAGGGAAAGCAAAGGAGCTTCTTAGTGTTGACTTTCATTATTGGAAAGGCTAATAAAATGTTTCATTTGAAAATTAAATTTACAGGGGCATAGATGGCTCATGATGGGATAAGATCCTTGTACCATTAGATCTCTGGTTCAAATATATCATACTACGTAGCTTTGTTTTCACTGAACTGGTGTTAGTAAGGGTGGCAGCCTTAGTAAAGGCAAGGCTTTGGCTGCTAGCATAATTTTTAGCACCATTTCAATTAGTCTGGATCCTATGAACACCCATTCAGCAGGTAATTTCCCTTGTGCAGATAAGGCTTAGATGGCTGTTTTGTGGACTTGGTTAAATGTAGGCTTCCCAGAGTTCCTAATGGGCAAATGCCCACATAAACCCAAACTATTACCCAAATATGCATCAGTTGGTGGTTCTTGACAAAATCTGCTTAGAATCTGAAAACTAAGTGGTCATGAAAATATTCTACCTAACTCTTGAGGTGGTCCTTCCTGATCTGGCTTTATGTAGAAAATCAGTATGGAGAATGTGCCTCTGCCATTGGGTGATGTTTGAAGAGCAGCACAGCTGGTGCTAGTTCACTTCAACAGAAATAAAAAAGGAACAAGATTCCTTCCATAGTTCTATCCGGTTTTCTTTATTTCATTCTACTCTCACTGGTTCATTTATAACAAATGCAAATTAATTCAATGGTAATAGATAACATTCTCCCAACCAATTGCGTGAATTGTAAGTGATGGTTAATCTATAATAACTCTATGAAGACATCCAATGAGACTGGTTTGGTAAAGGACGGGTGCACATAATCAGGAAAACAACTCGTGTAAATTAAAGCACTAACTGCAAATACTTGTTAGTTTAAAATGTCAAATGTGTATTGAATACATTTCTGTTGAATTTTGGCAAAGTTAAGTGCATTGTTTTCAATTATAGATCAAGTAAGAGGACACCAAAAATATACCTTATGATTAAATGAAGGATTCTTTAGACGTATGCTATGAGTTTGAACAAACCCATAAAACCAGGGAGATGCCTGGATTCTCTGCCCTTTAGATTAGGCTCAATTCTGCCAGCCTTATCCATGCTGAACATTTAAACCTTACTACATCAGTGGACACATTGAGTAATCCTATCATCATGTAGGAAGGTACATGAAAGTGACAAAATGGTCTTCAGTGAAGGTCTTCATAGTTATTCCTAATGTCCTTTTCAAGGGACAATGAAATGTGCTTTTTTCTTCATGTGTAGCACAGCGCAGACTCACCCCTGCAGCATCTCCTGCTGGTCATCTCAGGGAATTAGCTCTTTGACCCAGGAGCAGCCTCTGCAGGCCAGTGAACTGCTTGCCTTTAGCCCCCATGTCCCTTACAGGACCCTGGTGCCCTTGTCTTGCCCCTGGCAGTACCCCACTTTCTTTGGGTTTCCCCACCCAGGGGAACATCCACCCACTATCCACACTTCACCTCAGTTTTGGCTACTGCCCAGTCTCCATCTAGCCCCCATTCACTGGGGCAGACTGCAGTATCAGCCACTCATCATAGGCAAAGGGGTTTGGACTGGCTGCCTTTACCCACCCTCAGGCTACCCCTCTCAAGCCCAATACCTAGGTGGGCCTAGAACTAGGCCCTGCAGCCTGGAGAGTTGCTGGCCTAGGGCTTCCCAGCTCCTAAGGCCTTTCCCAGCAGCCAGACCTGTCTCCCTCTCCAGTCAGAGAGAGACTGCTCCCTCTGGCTTCCCTGGTCTTCTTATAAGGCCCAGTTGCTTGGGTTGGGGCGTGGCCCCAGCTGCAGCCACTTCCCCAATCAGCCAGGGTTTTGCGCCGTTTCGCAGCCCCAGCCCTCTGCAAGGCTTTTCCAATCCCTTCCGGGTTGGAGCGGGTGGTCACCCCGCTACAATGTGCATATGCAGCAGAAAATAAACAAACTAACAGATGAACATGGTGAACTGAAGAGGAAAGGTTAAAAAAAATGGGCATGTTTAATCTTGAGAAAAGAAGATTGAAAAGTGGATCTGATAAATATTTGAGTATTTGTATTGTAAGCCTCTGTGACTGTATAAATCACCAGACTGGAAAGAGACATTAACTAGTGTGAAATGCTGATCTCCAACAGAAGGTGTTATGTCCTGCCCAACAGGAAAGGACATCAACACCAGATGGACTATTGTGGGATGATATAGAGAATAAAGGATGTTTGTTCTACCCTCCCCCTTGTAGAGGAGTCATGAAAGTGGATTTCTTCCACCGCTGCACTTGCAGCTGAGAGCACAGAGGAGGAGTGGGATAAAAACTCCTAGCAAGAAGGAATTGTATCTCTGTGCTTCTTGGACTCTGGGGGTACGTTTGCTAGTCATAAGCAAGTGATCTCTAGTACTTAGCCTAGATTAGCCCTAAAGGTCTTGTAGAGCTTGCTTCTTATAGACATTTCTATTACTTTTTGAAACTTAAGATTGTGACTCATTTGTGTGTCTTTAACCTTGTAAACAATTATTGTTTCCTTTTCCTATGTAATAAATCTTTAGACAGTTTATTATAGGATTAGCTACAAGCATTGTGCTTGGTGTGAGATCTAAAGTTCAACTGACCTGGGGGTAAGTGACTGGTCCTGTGGTACTGGGAGTAACCTGAATATTGCTGTATTTCTTGGCGTAAGGGATCACCTTTCACAAAGGTATGCGTACCTGGCTGGCAAGAGGATTGGAATACCCAAGAGGACAGTTTGTGACTCCATGGTTAGGCTGTGATAGTGCCTGAGGACTTTACACTTGATAATCGGTTGGCAAAATCTAAGGATAGAACTCAGAACCAATTTGGGGGTTTGTGCCCTGGTTCCTAAAAGTCTGCTCTGAGGTTGGTACTCGTGCTCTTGAGTCACTGCTGGCAGCTTGACAGGCTCCACAAATAGACCCAGGCAATTGGGAATGACAGGCTTGTCTGAACTAAGGTGGACAAGGGAAACTGGAACTACGATAAGAATGTTTGTTTACTCTTTATAGACACTTGAGCAAGATGAAAAGAAGCTGTCCCTTAGCTGCATTATTTCATTTGGGAGCTGTTTAAGGGGAACAATTGCAGCACTCTGTATCTTCCCAATGCTGAGAATGGGATTTTTTCCCCTACCTTTTTATTGGACCTCCCTGAAAGGGGATTTAGCCACCTGCATGAAACCTGGAGGAAAAAGCACATAGAACCATAGAAGTGTAGGATTGGAAGGGATCTCGAGAGGTCTTCTAGTCCAGTCCCCTGCATTCATAGAATCATAGAATATCAGGGTTGGAAGGGACCCCAGGAGGTTATCTAGTCCAACCCCCTGCTCAGATCAGGACCAACTAAATCATCCCAGCCAGGGCTTTGTCAAGCCAGGCCTTAAAAACCTCTAAGGAAAGAGACTCCACCACCTCCCTAGGTAACCCATTCCAGTGCTTCACCACCCTCCTAGTGAAAATGTTTTTCCTAATATCCAACTTAAACCTCCCCCACTGCAACTTGAGACCATTACTCCTTGTTCTGTCATCTGGTACCACTGAGAACTGTCTAGTTCCATCCTCTTTGGAACCCCCTTCCAGGTAGTTGAAAGCAGCTATCAAATCCTCCCTCATTCTTCTCTTCCGCAGACTAAATACTTCCAGTTCCCCCAGCCTCTCCTCATAAGTAATGTGCTCCAGCCCCCTAATCATTTTTGTTCAAAGCATGTTGTGGCCGGGAAGAGTTTGGAGGATGGGCCAGGACATCAGTTTCTAAGCACATGAGGAGAATGTTAACTGCAGTTGCAGCATCACTGTAAAAGTTCTCTTAATAAAGAGCCAGTTTAGTTTTACAAGCATGGAATCCTTTAAGTTACCCAGCTCTAGAGTATCTCTATTGGAGCTATTCTACTCTGTATAAATCATTAAATATTATTTGGGCCAGAGAGAGAGACTGACTGACTGACTAACGCTATAGCCTGGTGGTACACTTCCACAAACAGTTTTGGTTTTGACAAATTCTCACTCTCTCATCAAAAAAATCTCAACCATGTCTACCCAGGAGTTCCTGACTTTCAAGCCTGGCTCCATTTACTAGATAACATTCCTTCCACAATTACAGCTTTTATTAACATGCCAGTATATGTAAGCTGGTCATATGCAGTATGAAAAAAAATGGAATAGGATCCACTGCATGTCAGAAAAGATTATTTAGGTGAACTGTTCTCTGTCCTGTTGCCAAATGTTTGGAGAAGTTAATATTATACTCTATTGGAAAAAATTGTGTATGGTTATCTTGGATCATAAACTTTCCTGAGTCATAAACTTGGACAAGAAGAACAAAGTTCAATGGAGAATTTGAAATAAAAATAAACAGGGTGACAGAGAAAGAAGAATTTACTACTGGACTCAACTTGAAAAAGTGTTACAGTTTTGGCTGAATACGTAGACTGTAAAGTAAGAAGCCTCTTTCTACAAAGCTTAGTAAAATAGTAAACAGTGGATTCTTTAAAAACTCTGTGTAGTATATACACACACACTTTCAGAACCTGGCAATATTCTGCTTCTAGCTAATATGTGCAGGGTATATTTTCAGGATAATGTGAATCATAGATGTTAAAAGGTCTCTCAGATTATCATACAGCTCAACTCTCTACTAATGAAGAATTGTTCCCTCCAGTACATTTTCCAGTGTTTTGTCCAATCTAAATTTAACTATCTGAAGAGATGATAGTTCTGCAACATGCCTTAGATGATTGTTTCACATCCTGATAGATCTCACTGTCTGGAACCATTTCCTCCCATTCATCCTAATTGTTTCCTCTCTTAATTTCATTCTCAATAATATCTGTTTCACCACCCTAAACAACTCCTCTACCACCTTGGTGTCCGTGCATTTATATCTGGTTTAATTAATTGAGTAACACATTTGATACATTTTGTGATATTTTTAAGATAAATGTGAACAAATTTTCCATTATCCAGACAGCTAACAGTTAGCAAATAATTCAAAAATGTAGTCATTGAACTTTCATGAAATTTGCATAAAATATTCAAAATAATTTTCAGATATCCTTCCTCCTCTCCTTATATCTCTCCTTACTTATCTATTAGCCAAACTATTACATATTCAGACATTTTAATCTTTCTTAAGTCACTTCCTCCAGACCCATGATATTTATGTGATTTATTTTTGCTCCTGTCAGAAATCCATCCAATTTGCCTATATCTTTCAGATAATATAGTGCCTAAAACTGAATGCAGTGTTCCAGGGTCTGTCCTAACAGAATCATTGAGAAGAGAACTAATTTCTCTCTACTTTAATGTGCTGACTCAGTGTATGCTGGCCAAAACTCATTTACCGTACCTAACTGCAAACCTACTGCAAAATACTATTCTAAAAGTACTTTAAGGGTTCAAAATCAAGTACTCAAAGTCAGGAGATTCCAGAATTAAGGTTCCTTGTGTAATCAAATCCCCCCAACACACACACTTTTGTGCATATGCATTGTGATACCATCTCTAATTACATGATCACATATTACTTTCACATGCTGTTTTTGGCAGTTAAATGTTAAAAATATTTATTTGGTGATGCTCCAGCCTACATTCCATTCTCTGCAATTAATCAGAAAAGAAGTATTCGGATAGGATACTAAGATGAAATCCTGGCTCTATTAAAGCCAATGGGGGGTTTGTCACTGATTTCAATGGGACTGAGATTTCACTAAAGGTGAAAGAACAGTGAGGGTCAAATTCTTAGCTGAACTAGTGTAATTCCAGAATTCTAATGAAGTTAACAGAGAGCCTTTAGATTTACACCAATGTATCCAAGAGTAGAATTTGTCCCTTAGTATCTAATGTGATTGGCTTTTTCTGTTTACTAGAATAAGGTGCTGCAATAATTTTAAAGACAGGACTTTACACTCACTCCCTAAAGTCTAGATATGGGAAATCTGCATGGCAATATATCTAATTCTCTGAACTACTCCATCAAATATTAAGTTTCCCTAAACTCAGTCCTTCTTAGGCTAGAACTTGTGCAGTTATGCCATTCTCCTACAGACTAGGGCCTTCATAATGGGAAGAAATGGAATTAGATTATGAAACTGGGAGCTGCATGTCCTGAGCAAGCTGTTCCTTAATAAACGCCTTTAAAAAAACAACAACCAATCCTTACATTCTTTTCCACCCTGTACATCAGACTTGTGCACCATAACTGTCTTCCAGTCACAAGGCCTAAATTATAGCCAGAGGGATCATTTTTTTCTGATCACCTAGCAAATGTACTTGAGCAATGTCAGACTTGTATACGTCTTGTGATTTTAGAACACTATCTCCATAGTACTCGGAGCACTGCATGAGATAAAACTAGGCGTATGTATACACTGAAATCAGAGGTGTCATTGTCAGCTCATGCAGGCATATCCACCCTAGATTTAATCCAGCTAGCATGGCTAAAAATAGTGACGATATGTTTTTCCTTTAGGAAAAGCAACCATACACTCTCTCATGCTGCAAGCTGAGAAAAATCAAAGAAGGGCCTATTTAAAGCCATTACCTGGGATGCCGTTAATGCTAACTGTCTACATAGGTGTCCCTTGCTGAACGTGTTTACAAAAATCTGAAAGGTTTGATCTTTCATGCTTGTTTTCTAAATTAGACTTATCTAAGCTGGAAGACTCTTGATAGTGATTGGAGAACTAGTAAAACTTAAATCTCATAAAGGTCATGAAAATGAAGATGAGGAATTGAGGAGAATAGGTTTTTATCCAGAATTTATTTGGAGGGTGGTGGTGGTGTTAACACCTATTTTAAATCTATTTACTAATTAATGTTTGAGAGAGAGGTTGTCGTTAATAAAGTTTTGGTACCTTGATCTCTTTGAATAAAGTGTAAGAACTCATAAAATAAATGCTCCGTGAACATTTCCCTCCCCCCTTCTCTGAGGTCCTTCATCAAAACTAAGGTTTTACTTCCATGATGGTTCTGAAAAACCTTTCAGGATTTTATGCATCAGAAAGTAGCAAAAAAAGGGCATAAACCCAATTTTAAAAAATCCTTTCCAGGTCAACTTTAATCCAGAAAAGCTGCTCCATGCTGTCACAAATTTGGCAAGAACATTTTAGGTTTTCAAAGTGTTTTTTTTTCTTTTGTGTTTTATCTTAGCCACCTGACAAATGTTTCTCTGCATGTTAAAATGCAGTACTGGTTCGGACAACCTAGACATGTAAAACTGCATGGTGGGAAACAACAATCATTTGTATTAGCTATATAACTATAGAAAATTCATGACACCACAAGATCTATATACATTTTAAAAATATGTTGAATAAACATTAAAATGTTGACTCAAGAAATACAGACTCAATCTGAACTGAAATGAATACTGAACTTTTTTGAAAAATTACTTTAGTGTCAGTTATAGTCATAATATTTACTCACTTTCTAAATGTCAAGACCTTTAAAGCAACTGTTGTCAGGACTTTATTCTTTATTTGTAATATCATTATTATTTATCTCTAATATAATTGCTATGTTACAAACCAGAAAGATGATTGAACCACACTAAAGTGAACTTTAAATATGCCTCTGTAAACCACAGCTATTGCCAAACCACTGTTGGGTTTTTTTCCCCCTATATTGTATTCTCATTTACCTTGTCCATTTTAATTTCAAATTACACAATCCATGCAGTATCCACCATTGTCTAACAAAGACATCACTGTTAAGCAATTTTTTGTAATATTCATCATGCATTTACCTTTTGATCCCTTGAGATAATCCATTCCCTCCTTGCTGATTATAGCCTTCAAATATCCACTCTTAGCCATTTAGCCAAGCTACATATAATGTATTAAATGGTGCAGTGGTTCTTACTCCACAGCATACTCTCACTTGTCATGTTGGGTCCAATTCTCAGTTATCCTACTTCTGTATTTGGGCCAGGGATGGAGAGGTAGGGGGTAAAAATATCCTTTAGACAGTTTTTGTGCTCCCTGTATTCTGGATGTAACAGCGGCTGACTGCCTGAAGAACAGTGTTGAGGCTGCTCTAACATAAGGTCTTCTTTCTATGGGTCCCTCTGTAGTGCAGTCCTTTCCAGCCAAACCCTGATTCCCCACCACCACCAATCTGCCACTGGACTAGGAGCAGGACTGGTTTAAGGTCCCTTCATGCTGCCTTAGAAGAAAAGACAATCCCATTCAATCCCAGAAGAACTGATTTTCCAAGGACTTAATTGTGCCTGATAGCATGGCACCATGTTGGGTATGGTATGTTCTACATGGCACAGTGAGAGCTCCAGAGTGCAGCATTCACTTTCCTCCATGACTGTCCAGTTTCTTTGGGCATGGCTTTGCCTCCTCCCAGACCTCCATGCTCTCATTGCTACATTAGCTCTAGTCAGGTAAGCACTGATTTTCCACTGTTATCCTAGTTTTACATTAGTGTCCCCTAAATGGAGGCAGACTGGTGTAGCTCAATGAAGGATCAGGCCCATAATCTTTCCATTCAAGTGTGTTTACAATCTGTAGTTGTGTCCCCTGCATGGTGCTCAGAAGTGAGCGATTCTTTTTTGGTCTTTGTTTCCTCCCACTCCCACTTTCTTGCTTGTCCACATAGACACAGACCAGCCACAGGTTGGTGCTAGATTAGACAAACTTGGGAGATGATGAGAAAGATAAAAGATCTATGGTATATAATACAAGGTGTATAAACTCTGCGTGTTTTCATTGAGAATACTGGGTGGAGTGGAAAACACCAGAATGGAGGTCAGCAGTAAAAAGCAAGGCAAAAAGTATGGATTTAAAGGAAGAGGCTTGGCAAGCACTAAAGTTTTCAAAGTGTTTTTTTCAAAGGAGAAAGTGTTTTTTCAAAGGAGAAAGTATTAGATGACAGAAATTCCATACACAGCGCACGTAGGGGGGAGGAGGGTGAGCAAAAGATGGAGGAGAAAAGTGTGTTACCAGACAAGAGATGTAGTTGAAACAAAGAGAATAAGCAAAAACAAGGGCTGAGATGTCACTGGGGTTAGAATCCTTAACAATCCTTCCAAAGCATATCCCTAGCACAAAGTTTACTTTTAGGGATAAAACCCTGGCAGTATCCTTGAGGCAATATTGGGGCCTATAACATTGAAGTTTGGTACGTGTGTGTGTGTGTGTGTGTGTGTGTGTGTGTGTGTGTGTGTGTGTGTGTGTGTGTGTGTGTGTGTTACTTGGCAGAGAACAAACTATTAAGGTTGTAGGGGATATGTTCTGTAGATTCAATAATTTAAGATAGAGTAACCTATTAAAAAATAAACAAACCACTGATGACATATCAAACATCTTATTTGGGAGGACAGAGAAATAACTGTGACCAATCATACACGCTAAGCATCTGTTATAATTTTTGTATTTCTCAGTTGCTGCAAATTACGGACTATCTATGACTGATATAGTGGCACAGTATGTGTGGACAGTGCTGAAGTGAGCAAACCTATCTATTTCAAGCAACAAAGAGTCCTGTGACACCTTATAGACTAACCGACGTATTGGAGCATGAGTCTGACAAAGTGGGTATTCACCCACGAAAGCTTATTACGGCTTTATATACAGCGGTTAGTCTATAAGGTGCCACAGGACTCTTTGTTGCTTTTTACAGATCCAGACTAACATGGCTACCCTTCTAATACTATCTGTTTCAGCCATTCATACCGTAATAGATGGATACAGTAACAAATGACCGCTCTGCACCTTTAAGCAGGGGGGGTATTTGGCTGGTCTGGCTGAGTGACAGGAACAATGCTTTATGGCTTGTGGGGGGAGGGAAAGGGGGGAGATGAAAACTGCTGCAAAAGGGGCAGAGTGGTCGCTGACTCATCCCCTGGAAATGCAGGCTTTGAAAAGGCGCAGTGCGGTGCCTGGAGCCTTCCTGTTTGAACAGGCTGTGGGAGACAGAATGCAGGCCAGTGCAAGGGGCCAACTTCAAGCAGTGGAATGGGCTAAGGCCTCCTGTGGGACTATCCCAGCAAAACCAGTGGGTCAAATTTGTGGGCTGTGTTTTTAATGGGGGGTTCTTATCCCCTTTATGTAAAATAATAATAATGAAAGTCAGGGGTGAGGTTTGGCCATGTTTTAAGACAATAATTCTACAAGAATGAATTTAGGGTACAGTGGCAGGACCATCCAACCAATTGCCTGTGCAAAACTTGTGTGTTTTGCCCTGAGGCTTAGCCCCCAGAAAGGCTCCAGGGAATTACAATGCTTAATAACCTCTCTGGGGTTGACAATGGCATAGCACACACCTTGTCTCATTTTCAGGTCAACGGATTTCTGGAGTTGTTACCAGGAGCCAGCCGGGAATTCAGGCAGATGCCGCTAGCACTTGGTGCAGAATGGTTGCCAGTGTGGTGCAGAGATCAGTTGTTCCACACACATGGCAGAGTTATGGGAGTTTTAATTATTTCATGCAATTTCAGGATCAGGAAGGCCGGTCAGCAGTACCGGTAGCCCCAGGGTTGATTCCCATCAGCTCATCATGGGTTACATACTCAAGGATCTTGTGCAGATCCTTGGTGACGTGCGTCAGAGTGGACAGGAGGTGGCCTTGTTCAGGGCTGCATTCTTGACAGCATTTTTTGGTACTTTCAGGATCCGTGAACTTGTATCTGGGTCCAGTAGGGACTCAACAGGATGGGCTTTGCAATTGTGGAATATACAATGGCATGAGCATTCAGCGATATTACACTTGCAACGGTCAAAGACAGATCAAGTCGGCCAGGGTGAATCTGTGATCATCCAGCAGGGTGGTGAGCCTGGATCTGCCCAGTTCGGGCTTTTAAGGCCACAAGGGTTATATGGCTGTAGGGGAAAGGGCCACTTTTTATGCATAGTGATAGGAGTCCCCTCATAGCATATCAATCTGTTACCGTGTTGAGATGGGGGCTGATGAGGTTGGTCTGCCAGCCCATAAATTTGGTGCCACTCAGTCAGAATTGGGGCAGAAACAGCAGCATCACAGCTAGGTAAGGGAGCAGAGGCAATCCAGGAAATCGGGCATTGGCATTCTGAATCGTACCGAACATATGTAAGACCTCAAGTGGTAAATCAACATTAATTTGTTATTATCTCATTACACATGTTAGACAACAGGCCATGCAGATGGTGGTGTGGATCTGTGGTCACAGTATTGTCTTTTGGGCCATAGGCACGCATCCAGGTTGCCTGAGGGTTCGCAGCTGGGTTTTGGTGATGAAGCGATACTCAATTGGCATGCAAGGAGGGGCATGTTATGGGATCAACTAATACCAATGATATATGCTGTGTGGTCCCATCAGCAGCCCCGAGATATAATTGCGTCCAGCACATCCCTGCAGCCCGTGCCGCTTCCCACAGCTCCCATTGGCCGGGAACAGCAAACCGTGGCCACTGGGAGCTGCGAAAGACTGTGCCTGTGGATGGTCAATGTAAACAATATAAACAAACTATTTATACCAGTGGTGGGCAACTTCAGCAGGCCTGAAGTTGCCCACCACTGGTACACAGTGACCAGATAAATGGCTTGGAAAAGGACTTAAAAAGAGGTGTTCATTAAAGGAATAAATGGGAGGGCAGTTGGCGACTCCTATGATTGGTATGGCAGGGAGCCAATCCCCCATTCTTATAGCACACCTTAACCCTCCTACAAAGTAAGGTCCTGGCAATGGATTTGCTGGAGGGGCCTGGATGGAAAAAGAGGGGGAGCTGGTAAAAGCCTCCCAGGTAATTATGGAATAAATGTGGGGTTGCCTGCACTGTACACAGTTATCTGCTGGGTAGTCCTAGAAATCTAATAATAAAGTTGCGGCCTGATGAAACCCATGTCAAATGTCTCCTGTTCTTCTTTTGGCATAGCCAGACAATGAAGGGACTCCAGGGCAGGAGCATGAACTTGGATATTGTCTATTCTTTTCAACGTAAGCAGTCTTGGTCCTGCTCCCTGAGTCTCCTGGACGTTTCAGTGGATATCAGTGTAACCAAATGCATG
This sequence comes from Malaclemys terrapin pileata, assembly GCF_027887155.1. Taxonomy (NCBI): domain Eukaryota; kingdom Metazoa; phylum Chordata; order Testudines; family Emydidae; genus Malaclemys; species Malaclemys terrapin. The sequence goes on from NC_071505.1 coordinate 75,435,113, forward strand.
TCTCTAATGTCAATGTATATACTAAACCTTCAGGGGTGGGCAAACTTTTTGGCCTGAGGGCCACATTGGGGTTGCAAAACTGTATGGTGGGTAGGGAAGGGAAAGCTGTGCCTCCCCAGCCTGGTTCCCACACCCTATCTGACCCCTCCTACTTCCCACCCCCTGATTGCCCCCCTCAGAACCACCGACCCCCTGCCCCTAACTGCCCCCAAGGATCCCACCCCCTATCCAACTCCCCCGCTCCCTGTCTCCTGACTGCCCCGACCCCTACTCCACAACCCTTGACAGCAGCCCCCCACCGGGACTCCCACGCTTATCCAACCCTCCCCCCACCCCGTTCCCTGTCCCCTGACCGACCCCCCCCTACCCCCCCGACCCTGAACCTCTGCCCCATCCAACCCCCCCTGCTCCCCATCCCCTGGAACCCCCTGGCACTTATCCAATCCCCCAGCTCCAGTCCTCTTACCATACTGCTCAGAGCAACATGTCTGGCCTCTGCACCACCTGGCCAGAGTCAGACACGCTGACACGCTGCCCTGCAGGAGCACGCAGCCCAGAGCGCTGCCCGCGTGGCTGCAGGGGAGGAGGGACAGCAGGGGAGGGACCTGGGGCCATTAGAATCTTTACAGCAAGTAAGGGTGTTTTGTGTGGTGAGAGGGAGGGAACAAGCCTCAACAGAGGAGGGAGTCAGGGACCATATCTTAATTATGGTCTTGAACTTGCTCCCATAGAAGTCAATAGCATCGCCTCCATTCATTTTAATCGTGCAGGATCAAGTCCTATGTGTATATAGCATTTTGAGGCCCAATCCCAATACCACAAGACAAATAATGAAATTAAATTAACTAAAGAAATTTAAATTGTTAATAGAGATAGGATACATTTAAATTGTAACGCTATTCACATTCCTTTCCTGTATACAGTGGTTGCTTCCAGTTGTGTCATATTTTAAATTGTTTCTGAATGTGCTGTCTTTGCAACAATAAAATATTTCATGTTCATGGGTTTTTACTAAATGGAATACTTAAAGGATTTATAATTTATTGCATAACACCTTCATTCAAGAAGCCACTTTGCACTCGCCCTACTCATTTATTTACTCTTTATTTTTTCTGCATCTCTCTGGTGGCTAGAATGGAAGAACTTCACTTCCAACTGGCAACACACACAATATGTTTCAATTGCAGTAGAATCAGTTGACTTTCCAAACAGAATATGTTTCCTCCAAAATGGAAACTAAGATTATATTTCAAGTCCTTTCTTACTCTCAGGAATATGTTTTATCAGTAATTGTAATAATTATAATTAATAAAACATATATATATATATCTATATGTTTTACTAATATACCAGGAATCTAGAATGCTGTCTGCTGTGATATTTCAAACAACCATAATTAATTATTTAGGCCTTAGTTCATCAAAGCACTTTAGCATGTGCTTAAATCCTGTTGAAGTCAATGTGCTTACATAATGTGCTTAAAGTTAATCATGTTTTCAAGTGTTTTGCATAATTTGGGCATGGTGGGGGTGCGTCTTAAACACTCTTCAAGAATACACTGTGAACCAAATGAATTCCTGATGTAATTATTGCCTTATATTATATTAAATTATACAGGAGATGAATTTTGCTCACTGTCTTGTAATCTTCTTTGGAAGTGTTAATTAGACAAATAGAAAGAAAATGGCCTGCTACTCAAAATATGAGCATAGGAATCGGGAGATGAAGGTTCTGTTCTTGGTTTGGCTACTGAATCACTCTGTGACCTTCATCTAATCACATTCTCTGTGCATCAGTGTCTCCCTTTGTAAAATGAGGACAATGATAAATACTTTCATCACATAGGTTGCTATGGCTAATGTTTAAAAAAATGCAAGATTCTGCCTGAGGAGTGTGGGGATGGAGAATGATGGTTATCAGTACATAAGTGTAATATATTATTATTATTATTTATTTATTAAAATCTTGGGTTAAATTAAAATGTAATTTAGATGGGAAAACTCATTCTAATTTTGTGTCAGGCAGAGTATAGTGATAGGTGTTTTTTAATCACAAAGGGCTTGATAATTTAAAAATAAATGTTTCAGTTGAATTCAATTCAGTGGATGTTTTGCTTGAAATGAATGCCTGCTAGAAATGACTGAGCCACTAAAATTTTTGAGCATGGTGGGGGTCTATCAATTAGGATGCAAATCTAAATCTTTATATAACTACCCAGAATTTTGAATCTGAAAAAGTGAACTGAAAAGTTCATAGGATATGAAAGAATATCTTTTGGTCAGTTTCTAGTATTGGTCAGGACAGCAATACCAAGAGAACAACTTTTCACAAGCTATTTGGCTCTGCTACATCCAGTGCTAATTGGAGGTGCATGAATTTGAAACGCAGATTTATGCAATTTCAAATATCAACCCAAAACTCAAACTTTATTTTTATTTTATCCAGACCATTTCACCCATCACAGAAGATGGCCACAGAATATTTTAGTTGAATGATGTTATTGCAGATGCTGCACCTGTACCCAGTAGAGATGATTTGTGAATTTGCATTAGTGAGTCATTTCAAAAAGCCTTTTTTCCCCTTCCCCCTGTGAAGGAATATAGATAATTTGTGCATTGGAGCTGGAAATTACTTTCTTTCATCTTTTTGCCTCATTTATGACCTGCTCGTGCTGACAGCTTTAGTGGAAGTCTCTTAATTCATGCACCGCATGAGAGGTATTTAATAGATTCAAGTAGATAACATTTTGACACGTTAGTATTCTGCTCACCATTTGCCACAGTGGAACAGACCAATCAGTCTACCATAAACTGGTATCTGCCTAAAACAGTGACCAGTACCAAATGGTGTAGAGAAAGTTACATTATGGGGGAATATTTGCGTCTTATTAAGTGATATAATGAAGGTGAAAAAATATTCCTGAGCACAGCTAATGTTCACTTTATTTTCTAAACAATTTTAGATTACAGTCTCTGTAATCTAAATCCTATCAACAGTGCATAGGGATAGAATGACTGGTCATAGAATGGTCTTTTTAGACAGTCATAAGGGATTTGCTGCAATGCTAACCTGCACCAGGGAGTTCCAGGGAGGAATTCTACATTACATAAAGTGTTCTGTTTTATCAAATTAAAATGTATTCTAATTTAATCAAAATTCTTCTTGGCTCTGGGTATTAGGAGGCAAGGATAATTACATTAGAGTTCAAGATATAACCAGTTCTTTACTATTTATTAATCCATAGAGCATAAACTAGTTTGGATGCTTTGTTGAGTTTAACTCTGCCTCTTTGTGCTTACCTTTAAAGTATGGTCTCCTAGAATTATAGATTATTTGTAAATTAATGCAACATACAATAAAATGCAAACGAGAATATTGTATGTAGCCTTATAAATATTAACAGTGCAGTGCACACAGGCTTCAAAAAAGGTCTGGCTTGATTTTTAAGTGTCAATAAGATACACAAAACAAGTTTGAAGATATTCGTTCAGTAGCCTTTAATTTACAAATGTGTAAATCTGGCAACTTGTAACCTTTCCATTGTGTCTTTTTAGCTTATGTTAAAGCTATTGCAGAGCGTCTTAAAATTTAAATTTGAATCTGCTAAATTCTGTGTCCACCATAGACACTGATTGTCCTTGACAATACTTAATACTTCCTCATATACATCATTTTGTCAACATTGTTTAGTTAAACGTCACAAAACTCCTATAAGGCAGGCACATTACACTATTTAACCATCTATGAATTAGGGAGAATGACAGGTATTGTTCTTCAACATAATCCCTGATTTGGAAGACTGACTCTTTGCTTGCCTCATCTAGGTTGTTTGAGAAACTGCAGACAATAGGATAGCCAATGGAGACTGTGTGTGTCTGGCAGAGCTGGGTGAATAATTGTGGGGAGTTTGTTTATTGCCAGTTTTTAAAAAAATGTTTTGGGTTGGACTGAAAATGAAAACTTTCAAATATCTTTGGCTAATTGAAAAATCATATGTTTTTGTTGTTGTTGCAGGTTGAATTAAACATTTTGTTGAACTTAAAATGAAAAGTTTCATTTAGATTTCAGGCATTTTTAAATGTTTTTGAATTTTTTTTTAGTAAAATGAAATGAATTTCAAAATAAAAAAGCAGAACCCCAAAACTGAAACATTTTGTTTAAAAAAATCTGGAAACAAAACATTTTGATTTTGGATAATTTGGTGAAATGGATATGAACATGTGAAATGTTCCTGTGTTGTTGAAACTGTGTTTTTTTCAGAGGAAAAAAAGTTTCAGTTAATTTTTTTTGCTCAGCTCTAGTGTCTCGGTATTCCTGAGCTATAAACATAGGAACAAAGAGATTAAATGGCTTGGCCATCACACAGTTAGTCAACGTCAGAGCCATTTTATAATCTGCGTCTTCAAGCTCCTTGATCCATGCCTAATCATAGGGCTGGTCTTCACTACCCGCCCGGATCGGCGGTAGAAAATCGATCTCTCGGGGATAGCTTTATTGCATCTCGTCGGGACGCGAAAATCGATCCCCTAATCGATGCGCGTACTCCACCAGCCCAGGCAGGAATATGTGCCGTTGATGGGGGAGCCGCGGTGGTCAATTTGCCGCCGTCCTCACAGCAGAGTATGTTGGATCAGATACGTCGAATTCAGCTACACTATTCGCTTAGCTGAATTTGCGTATCTTAAATCGACCCCCCACCCTTAGTGTAGACATAGTCATAGAAGACAATGTCTTGTCTGTTTTGTGGTTTTCTCATCAGGCCTACACTGTATGCATCACAGAGGAGCCATTTTCTGGGCCTAAGAACTAAGATTCAGTGTGGTGGGGACAGACAGTCCTATCATTTCTCTCCTCTTGCACAACAGTGTGATTTTGGAAATTGGACATGCACAATGTGGTATCCTACTGCATGTTGGTGCTATGGTTGACAATCCCCTCCCCTTTCCTTATCTAGTTTCATCCTGTAAAGTTGGCATAGTGAGTGTGCTCACAGGGTCTTTGTGCTCTGAAAATTAGTCCCCATATTTATTGGCGGGGAGAGATCAGTTATCTGTCCCACACATGTACCAAAGTGAGCAAATGAGAATGATAGTATATCAAGTGTCGGCTACACATTAATCGAGAACATCATGGCATGCACTTCCCTATGAGGTATTGTAGATAGGTGAGTAGTATCCCCATCTGACGGGCAGGGGTACTGATAGGATTCTTCCGGGGGCAGGCTTTAGGTCCCTGGAATGACCACACTGCAGCAGTTCTAGCAAGACTAAGGGGAAAGAAGCAGCTACACCAACCCAGTTCCTACCAGACATATTCAGACCCTGGTCCCCGTGATATCATTAGAACTCTGTCTCAGTAATACAGTACCATTTATCACTGCAGAGGGCAGTTAAGTAACTTGTGTGAGGGGCAATGTGATCTAGGGGTTTAGGGATGGGGCTGGCTATAAATCAACTATACAATCCTGGTTCTGTTAACATATTTTTGTTGGAATTATCCAAAAAAGTTGTCTTTGAGTAGGGAACAAGCATGAAAAAATTAAACATCATAAGGGATTTATTTGATACAGTTATAAACAATTGAATGGGGATGGAAATAATGCAAGTTGTGTTAAACTATGCTGGTTTCTATCACCCACCCTATCATACATTTATTCTACCTCTATTTAGTTCTTTTCTTTCCTAACTAGATACCCATCCTATTTTATGGAAACCATTACAACTCCCACACCTCTAACTATTGGTAACGTTGCTTCTCCTATTGGTAACATTATTGAAATAATTGATTTTTTTAAACAGAGTCTTTTTAATCTTCCCAAAATGAAGGTCTATTTTTCTTATGAGAACTTAAAAGCAGATGCAGTATTTTACAGTGTGTGACATGTTTTTCTACTGTAGATGTCCCAGTTCAAATAGGAATCAATTCAGGGAAGTCCCTTGGCATGTGTTATACAGGAGGTCAGACTAGATGATCATAGTGGTCCCTTCTGGTTTTATAATCTATGAATTGTTTATTGGTAGTCCTGGAGGGATTGGACTTTTAATGGTAGATATAGGTAAATGTTAATTTCACCATACACACACAAACTGACAAAAGAAATTTCCATCCATAACTGAAATGTACTGATAGGCGAAGTGGGAAAGAGGCTGCTTCAGAATTTATTAGTTTGATTTAAGAATATTTACTTTGTATATATCCTTAATTTGTGTTCCGGTGGTTATGAAACGTTAACTTTTTGACTCTCAATGTCTTCTATTGTCATTCAATAATTATTGGCTGGCCCCCTCCTTATTTTCCAACCCCCCATAATTTCCCACGACTGTGAAAATTTAAATTAATTAAAACTGAAAAAATGCTTAAAACCTGTAATATCACAGAACTGTGAAAGTTTAAATTGATAAATTCTAAATTGCATAAACGTAAAGATTGCTATTATCAAGGGCAGCCAAGCGATTAAAAATTAATTATGATTACTTACGTGATTTAAAATATTAATCACAATTAATTGTGCGATTAATCGAACTTTTAAACAATAATAGAATACTATTTATTCAAATATTTTTGGATATTTTCTACATTTTCAAATATATCGATTTCAATTACAACACAGACTACAAAGTGTACAGTGCTCAGTTTATATTTATTTTTAATTACAAATATTTGCACTGTAAAAACCAAAAGAAATAGTATTTTTCAATTCACCTAATACAAGTACTGTAGTGCAATCTCTTTACCATGAAAGTTGAACTTACAAATGTAGAATGATGTACAAAAAATAACTGCATTCAAAAATAAAACAATGTAAAACTTTAGTCTACAAGTCCATTCAGTCCTACTTGTTCAGCCAATCGCTCAAACAAACAAGTTTGTTTACATTTGCAGGAGATAATGCTGCCCACTTCTTGTTTACAATGTCACGTGAAAGTGATAACAGGTGTTCGCATGGCACTGTTGTAGTCGGCGTTGCAAGATATTTATATGCGAGATGCACTAAAGAATCATATGTTCCTTCATGCTACAACCACCGTTCCAGAGGACATGCGTTCTGCTCGATAACCATTCAAAGCAGTGCAGACCACCACATGTTCATTTTCATCATCAGAGTCAGATGCCACCAGCAGAAGGTTAATTTTCTTTTGTGGTTGTTCGGGTTCTGTAGTTTCTGCATTGGTGTGTTGCTCTTTTCAGACTTCTGAAAGCATGCTCTACACTTCATCCCACTCAGATTTTGGACGGCACTTCAGATTCTTAAATTTTGGGTCGAATGCTGTAGCTATCTTTAGAAATCTCCCATTGGTACCTTCTTTGTGTTTTGTCAAATCAGCAGTGAAAGTGTTCTTAAAACAAACAACATGTGCTGGGTCATCATCCGAGACTGCTATAACATAAAATATATGGCAGAATGAGAGTAAAACAGAGTAGGAGACATACAATTCTCCCCCAAAGAGTTCCGTCACAAATTTAATTAATGTATTATTTTTTTAATGAGCATCATCAGCATGGAAGCATGTCCTCTGGAATGGTTGCCGAAGCATTAAGGGGCATACACATATTTAGCATAAATGGCATGTAAATACCTTGTAATGCTGGCTACAAAAGTGCCATGTGAACGCCTGTTCTCACTTTCATCTGACATTGTAAATAAGAAGTGGGCAGCTCCGTACATGTAAACAAGCTTCTATATCTTAGTGATTGGCTGAACAATAGGTAGGACTGAGTGGACTTATCAGATGTAAAGATTTACATAGTTTTGTTTTTGAGTGCAGTTATGTAACCAAAAAAATCTACATTTGTATGTTGCATTTACACGATAAAGAGATTGCACTATAGTACTTGTATGAGGTGAATTGAAAAATACTATTACTTTTGTTTGCCATTTTTACAGTGCAAATATTTGTAATAAAAAATAATACTATAAAGTGAGTAGGGTCAACTTTGTATACTGTGTTGTAACTGAAATCAATATATTTGAAAATGTAGAAAAACCAAATCCAAAAATATGTAATAGATTTCCATTGGTATTTTATTGTTTAACCATGTGATTAAAACTGTGATTAATCATGATTAATACTTTTGAGTTAATCATGTGAGTTAACTGCGATTAATCAACAGCCCTATTAATATCTGTTGACATTCTAAAATAAAAATAAAAAATATACAAAACTGAATTTTGCCAAGGCTACTTAATGAAAACAGCCAAATTTCAGTTCACCCGTTGTGCTCTCTCAAGAACTGCAAAACACTAAGCATAAAACGCCTCAGAAATAAAATAATTTTCTCTATAAAAACTAAATGTCATGAGTAAACATACAGCATCTAAGGAATCATTACAAGTGTACACAATTGCATATGAAGTATTGATCCATCAAATAAGGTTTAGCAGCACTTTATAGGCCTTGAGTGGGCTTTTGGCTACTTACAGATTATGATAGTACTGGGAAGTTCTGGATATACACTAATGCATTAATAAAATTACTTATTTAGACTTGTTTCTAAATAACTGACCTTAGGACTATTACAGTAGAAAGATAATTTCTAGTAGAAGGAATCTGAAGGTGCTGCCAGGGTCAACAGTGTCTGTAACTAAGTTATCTCAATTTTTAGTGAAAGAACACAATCCAAGTCCATTAATCTTTTAAGAATATGTGGGAAGGTGGTGGAGGATAGGATGGTTAATACTGAGAAGCAGGTGTTGAATTATTCACAGATTTGAACTGACTCTGAATAATTTAAAATACTTTCTTTTGGCGGATGCTCAAATCACAAACATTTGCTCTTTTTGGACTGTATATTCTCTTATGAAAAATTTATAGAAACCAGCAGACTAGAGAACCGTGTTTTGATATTTATGATCTGTTGCTTTGTGTTCTGGTTCTCTACTTCAAAACACATTATTTTGGGTCACATGATGTGCGGCCTCACAGTTCACCACAAATAGATGCCATAAATGGAGCAGATAATCTATAGGAGTGGTATTTGGTAAATAGTGGATACCAGGCACTAAAATTTATATTTGACCAGTATATTATGCTGCGATTCAAGATTCCCTGTCCTTTCATTTCTGTGACTATAAATACCTGCAAGAGGAGGAGAATATTCATCGTGATGTGAAACAGCAGCTGCAGCCATTGGCAGAATAATATTTATGAGAAATGTTGTCACTAATATAAATTTCTTGTTTCAAAGACGGCATCATTCCCCATTTTTATGAGATTTTTACTTTAGATGAGCTAATTGTGTAGCAACAAAGTTTATATTGGATACTTAATAATTTGCTTTATTGCTCCAAGTTGGAATTACTAAACATATGATGTCAAACTCAGAGAGCAAATATATCCTGTATCAGATCTAGCAAACAGTCATTGAAGTCCACAAATGAATTTGACCCACGATGAGTGAGCAATAATCAAATTATCTTTGTTGGTCAGAGTGCAAGCATGGTTTTAGTCACACCCAACTCCCATTGAGGATTTGGCATCACTAAACTCCAGCAAGGATTATGCAACTGCCTAAAACCAAAGATTATGAGCCAAATCTTCAGCTGATGCAAAAACTAATTTAAGTGAAATGGGTGCAACATGCTTGCGTATATGAGCTCATAGCCTAACTGCTTGCAAGTGCTGCTATTAGTCCTCCATCTGAGCCTATTGAAACTCAGATGATGTGGGGGAACCCATAGAAATCAATGGAAACAAGTTTAAAGATTCTGGGCCTGATTCATCACTGCTTTGCTCCAACCTCAAACTGCAGTAACATATGAGGAATCACTCCCTCTAACAGAGGTTTAGAGTTTTCACTGTAGCTGAAAAAGATTTTTTTAAATGCTTTGTAAAGCCATTCCACATACTAAAAAAATGACACTTACCTTACTAGCTATAAGAAAGTTCTATAGGTCAATGAACCATTGTGACATCATCACCTGCTCAGTCTGTGCTGGAGCTGGTGATCTGAGAAGGGAAGGATGTTGTGGTCCTAAGACCTGTCCCTCTAGCTACCATGAGCTATTTTGAACTGAAAAGTGAACTTCATTTAGTTATCTATAGAGATGCTGGTGGACCTAGTTTTTCCTCTCAGCAACTCACATTTCCATAACAAGATTATCAAGGGGAGGGACGAGAAAGGCATGCACACTTTTTCATGCCTGGTGAGCTCATTGGTTAGGACAGGGTTGGTGGTGAGGTCATAGCCCACCCTCACCCAAACCCTTCTTGCCAGAGCTAAGCACAGCTTTTTGGGCAAAACTGTCTTTGGTGAAAAATGCAGACTTGGTGACATCAAAAATATTTTGTTTATCCATGTCAATTTTTGACAAATTGTTCATTACAGGAAAAAACAAAATTTCCAAAAAAATGAAAACATTTTGTTTTGACATGGTTTTTAAAGGAAACATTCCTCTTTTTAGGTTTGGAGTGACTTAGAGTTTCAAAATTCCCTTTAAATTGTATTTTTACACATTGAAATAAGTTTACAAAAAGTTCCAATTGCAACAAAATGGGTTCAGCTGTGGCAAAAGGAAATGTTTCATTCACTTTGAAATTATTTTTTTTTATTTATTTTTTTTTTTACTTTTTAAGTTGTTGAAAATTTCAGGAATGTTAATTTTCAGTTCAACCTGAAACTGTTTTTTTTTTGTCAAGTATGAGAGGGGTAGCCATGTTAGTCTGGATCTGTAAAAAGCAACAGAGAGTCCTGTGGCACCTTTAAGCCTAACAGATGTATTGGAGCATAAGCTTTCGTGGATGAATACTCTCTGTTTTTTTGTGTGGCTTTTTGAAATTGCCAGGGAACCAAAAATTTGTTGTTCTCCCAGAGCTGTTGCTCACCCCCTTTCAGACACCTAGTGGCAGGGTGGCATAATCACTCCACTCCCCAATGAGACTGTTCGGTCCCTCTGCACAGCAGAACAAGGTGGGATGGACTATTGTGCCCTCTACTCCCTCCCCGGTACACGCATGCAGGGCCAGGCATAACTGAGCCCTTAGTGTGTGGGTTTCCCCGCCCCCATCACTCTTGCTAGTTAAACTCTGTATAGTGTTGCTGTCTTGTATCTGTTATGTTGCTCTTCCATTTTTGATATAGTGCACTGATTTGTAGTTCTTTCCCAGTGAGATCTTGAATCAGTGTCAAGTACCACCAACCATCTGGTCCTGCTATAGGTCCTGAAGCCTTGTTGCATGCTGCCAAAACGGGCTTAACTTTTCCTCCTGACTTATTTCCATTCTCCTTTGGTGTCTTGTTCTCTGTTTTCTCCAGAAAGTGAAATTGATAAGTTTAAAATTTTCATTTAGGGTTTTGTTCGTCATCAGTTTGGATCACATTTAATTATTATTTTAAATTAAATCTTGCTAACTTCCATCTTCATTGCCTTTCTTCTCTTGTTGCTGATCCTGATTTTCTTGCTGCTCCTCTGTCTTACTGGCTGCTAGCAAGACAGGCTGTTCTTCTGTAATTAACCCTGATTAGTTTATGAATTCAAATCCCTTTGATTATGGTTAAATAATTGAAGAAGCTGATGATTACTGAAAATAAAAATAGGTAAGTCTATAGTTAAAGGCTTGTGTCACGTTATATTCTTTATGGAAATATGCTTATGATATGGATATGGCATAACTGAGATATATTTTATGCAAGATGGGTCTTGTAAGGTATCATCGGAAAGGTTATAATTTACTGAATGTGATTATCCAACCTGTAAGCATGTATCATTTTTGTATCTGGAGTTAGGAATATTACTATGTAACAATTAGAACTGTGTGTATAGTTGGGAAACGCCCACCAGACAGTAAACAATCAGCCTTGATGGGTCGTTAGGAAAAGACAATGAGTCTTTAAAGATGTAGATCTCCCATCTTCCTGGAGTTCCTTCCTCTGGAAATTGCAAATAAACCTGGTTTCTTCAACACTGCAACACAGTGTTGCTTCAACACTGTAAGGTCAGATGATAATATCACCTCATACAAAATACCACCTTGGACACTACTGGTACTTTTCCACTGGAAACAAAGACTTTCTGCCTTAAGTAAATTCTATTTAAGGCTGGGAAGAAAGACCATCAGCACTCTTCCTTCATTGTCTTCCTGCCCAAGAAGAAAGACTGCTGAAAGTACCTGAAGAGACAAAGGAACTGAGCTGTGGGAAAGGCAAGGGCTGAGTCCAGCCTGAGACAGAGGAGTCTAGTCTGTAAAGAGAAATACCTGGAACTCTAAGCTACAGAAACTCTGCAACTTGCCAAACATAACATCCAGGGTGAGAAATTATTTCTTGAAATCAGTCTCTTTAAGATCTTAAGCTTAGTATGCATGTTTTGTTTTATTTGTTTGGTAATCTGCTTTGTTCTGTTTGCTATCCCTTATAATCACTTAAAATCTGCCTTTTATAGTTAATAAATTTGGTTGTGTTTATTATTAAACCCAGGTCATGCAATTTTTAATGGGGGTGGGGGAAAGTTGTGTATATCTTCCTCCACATTGAGGGAGGGGACGAATTTACAAACTTACATTGTATAGGTTTCTCTACAGCACATATTATTTTGGATGTACTTTCCAGAGGGGAGCTGCACTTGAGTATTGGGCAATTCCCTATCTGAGTCTTTTCATAGAGAGCTGTTTGCAAACACTGTGTGATTCTACAGCTGGTGCGTCCCTTCCTCTGTGTGTGTATGCTGCCAGAGGCTGGAGAGCCTAATTCAGTAAAACAGGGAGAGGGATCCCAGGTTAGTGGAGCAGGGAGTCTCAGTGAAATCCCAGTACATCAGGTGTCATCCCAGATGGGAGGTCTAACCTGTCACAGTTTGTACATTTTAGGGCAGGCTATTTCTAAAAGAGAAGTGAAGAAATCAGTCCCTGGAACAAAAACCCTCAAAATATTCTAAAGAGTTTTAATTCTAAGATTAATTAAATTCTCACATGTTCTAAATGTAGGAATGTAAATTTGTTAATCCCTAGATGAGATTCCCACACTTTGAATATCAAACATGTTTAGCAGTGATTATTACAGTTGCCACATGTAAAGATTCATAATCTTGGTGACAGGCCAGTTTCTCTTTTCTGCTGTTTCATGAGATGCTCCAGGGGATTTTTTAGATATTTTTCATGATTTGCTTTATTTTTTAATAACTGAGCTGTCAAATAGACAGCCTGCAGGCTAGATACAAGCTGTGGAATAGCTTAATGTTAGCTGCCAAGCAATTAGAGATCTGGCTTTCTTTATAACATGCTGAATCTTTATCTCGGAGGTGATACCTCCTGCCAGTGACAAAGGGAAAATGTTTCAGGTACTGCTGCCTAATGGTAATAGAGGACCACCATATGAGAATGCCCTCCACAGTCCCATACTCTAATTCTTACTCCATATGTATTTGACATCTTAGTTTAATTATATTGTAATACCAGCCAAAACTCAAAATACTTGATACTTTCTCCTTGTTGGTAACATAACAATCTGATTTCTGGCAGTTTAGTGTGAATGTACAGAAGACTATCAATGGATCCCTTTATTCTGAGAGATGTTTCTACCTATTGTCTGATATTTTTGACATTTTAATTTAATAATTCAAGTGCCTTCTGTTTTTGCAGAGGTAGGTACCTGAGCATTCTGTCAACAATGTGCATAAACCGAAGTGGGCCTTATTCTCACTTACACTAAGATCCCTTTACACTGCTCTGGCCATGTAAGTGAGCAAATGTAAATGAGAATCAGGTACGTTAATTATTAACTGAGTGACAGTCTAAGCTGTGGAGAAGAGGGAGGGAGTTTCTTCCTCCCAGTTCTATTAATTCCTGGGACGCCTGCCACATCATAGCTTCCTGTTCCTCCCCTATCCTTTGGGCCTTAGGAAGTCAGGTGGATTAGGTACCTAAGCTGTTCTTGCAAGAAGCACAGGAGGAAGTGGTGCCGCCTCCTTATAACTTCAAGCCCAGTGGTTATATCACTTATCCAAAAATGGGAAACCTTGGTTCAATTCCCCTCTCTGCCAAAGGGGCTGTCCAATCTCTAAGGAGTGTCCTAGCTCTAAGATGTGGGTCACTATTAATCTCGCCTGTTGATCTGTTCCACTTTGGATAAATATTTAAATAGTCATTGGGCCAGAGAGAGGGGGCAAGAAATGCTCTATTGACTAGTGATTAGAGTGCTCACTTGGGAGGTAGGAGACCCAGGTCCAGTCCCTGCTCCAATGACTATTTAATTATTCATCCAAAATGGAACGGCTTCGAGATGAAAGATTGAGGGAGCCCCACATAAGAATAGCATTCAGAAGTTGTTTCCTTCTGAAATGGAACAATCATTTCTGAAACTACTTAGACGCATATTAAATTGCACCCATATTTATTCTGTTATGGGATAAGATTCCTACTTTATTTGCTTGCATCTTTTGAAGGTAATGAGATTTTTGTGTATATTAGTTGTTCACGATAACAAAAACCAGATAAATAAATATAATGCAATAGGAAGTAATAAATCTACCGAGTTTACAACTTGCACCTATTAAAGTACCAAAGTTAATACAGCAGACTTCTTCAAGCATAAAAAAAAAACATAAAATGAGATAAAACTAAAATAGCTGTGTGAACCTGGAGGAAAAATGTATCACTGCCTGTTAGTTTTAAACAATATATTTTTCCATAAAATACCCTCACAGGGGAATGAAACGTATTGTTCTTTTGAACGCAATTACTCTACTGTGCAGTAAATTATGCTGCAAAAAACACACACCAATAAACAGCAATAATAATGATCCTTTAAAGAGTCCCTTGTGTGCTGTGATGTATCTAATGCTAACTTGCATGGTAAATCTAAACTGTTTAGTAAATAATATATAATGTATGTGTGGGTCTTAATCCTGATTGTTTCATTTAGTATGCTTAAAAGTGCAAAAGTTGCTATGACAATAAAGAAAGTTCTGAAGACAACACTCCTTAGGGCTTGTTTAAAATTGCACTAAAAGGTTACAGAAAATAAACCATTGCTGAATATTAATCAGCTACATAATTGAATACAAAAGCGTTTAGGTCCTGATACTGCAAACTGCTCTGTATCGATGCAGCAGTGGTCTGCTCTATGATGAAGAGTTTGCAGGTTCAAAGCTTTAGATTTTGTATCACAAATAATATATTTATAGTCTTGAAATTATAATTTATATTTAAATTTTAAAACAATGTATGTGGAAGTTATTGTCTTCCCTATTTACCTTTGAAAACCTGAGAACATGAGCCTTTATTTCTCCTGCAACATGTGGTGATATCACATGACATCACTAATGCCTCAGACAGTTCAGTAAGTGCATTCTCTGCCACACGTTAGCTATTTATATGATGTCACTGACTGATGAACCCTGAACTCTGGCTTTGGCAAGTAAGAAATGGCTCAGTTCTTGGGGTTCTGAGTGGTCTTTATTAACTTTTTGATACAGTCCCAGTATACATGAATATGGCTCACTCACCATTAGTAACTTGTGTAATATTGGAACCCATGTACACAGAACAATCTATTACTGTGGTGGTGAAATAATATTTAAAAAAACATTTAGAATAACAAATTTGCATATGTGCAGGATACACATGCAAATTCACTTTCAGTAAGACTGAAAATGCCTTTCTGTATCCATTGACCAATCATGTGGAAATTTAGAATACATTTAAGTTTTATTGTATGACTTATGCTAATACATGAAGTCATGTGAGTACCAAAATACCTTCTCCTTATTCCTCCCATGCTGATTTGTCCTTGGAGGAGGTATCTATGGAAATCGCTTTCAGTGAAAGCTGTCCTTAGAGGCAGTACATATAGAAATAGCTTTCAGTGAAAGCTGCAATTATTGAATAGAAGTATGTCCAAAGAGTTGGACTTTAAGAAATAGTGCCTGACATGGCAAAATATTGCCACCCAAAAGGTAACGCAAATCATGGAACAGGAGGACGGACATCTATTTTAATCATGGCTTGATATGTACTCACTAAGTTGAGAGTTGCCTGTTTTGTATTGTACACATAATAAGGCATTCACAGTTGGGTTGTGCTATATACCATGGAATTTGCATGTGCCCACAGCTTCATTTGCACCTTAAAAGTTGAGTGTGCTCAGGAATTCCCAGCAGATGCTCACCATATATTTGAATGCTAATACACTCTAAGTCCAACAGCTACTACAAGAAAGGGAAATACAGAGAGGAAGTACAGTAGTGAAATTTAATATTAAGTAGAGCAAGAGATACAGAGATAGTACATAAATAATCCTTTTCAACAGTTGCTTTCTCATAAGTATGAAGTTGCAGCTATTCAGGGTATTAGAAAAAGAGACAGCAGGCGCCATTATATTTCTTAGTCATAGTGTCCAGGCAATTTAAGATGAATTTAATTAGCCTGTTTCTGATCTATTTTTACAGAACATGATCATTCCTAAGTGATTCCCATTAATGGCAACACGTCATGATTTGCAAACCTATCTGGTTTGAAGCCACTTCTTCTTGAATCTTCAATTAATTATAATATAATATATATAATATTATTGATCCAAAGCCCATTTTTAATCAATAAGAATCTTCCTATTCAAATCAATGGGTTTAGGATTAGGTTTTAGGTATTGCAAGAATTAATTTCCAAGTTAGCTCATTGTTTATATTAAAAATTGAAACATATTACGCAATATAGCCACCATGACACTATATGGCATTATTTTGTCATGTTGCCATAATACCACGGCTAGGGTTGCCACATAAAAACCTAGACAGATAGACATAGGTGTGATAATATCTTTTAATATCTGAAGTGGCAATTCAGAAGCTAAGCTTATGTCATCACTAAACTTAGCTATTCATATATCTATACAAAAAGTTAGATTTCTGTCAGCACTACTGTATGCATCATACCAAAATCCTTGTAGGTAATGAAAAACATCTTTCTGTGATGTGGAGAAAGCAAAGCAGCTTTGAAGAAAGAAAGTGATGTCTTGTATGTTCAAACTGGCAAGGGTATTACCTGTCCTAAGGGGCCATTACTGTGAGGTGCCTTCAATTACCCTTAATGAAAATGGGTCTTTAGGACACTGCACTTGGCAGCATTGGGGCTTTGCCAACCAGGGCCAGAATGATTACTGCTTCTTAAATAAATAAATAATAATCATTCATAATGAAATCAAGCACTTGCTAGGAACTATTTGTATGCATGAACAGTGTAGACAGCCAATTAGTTCAGCCTAGGAATCTAAAAAAATTACATATAAAAGTCAAATTCTTTCATTTTTTGTTCACATTTAGTTGTGAAACCAAGTGTTTTGAGTATGATACAGAGCAATATGGATGCAGATCGATTTTCATCATTAGGACCTTGCTAAATAATTTTTTCTAAATGTGGATTTAAAGAATTTTTTTCAACCAACTTTGATTTTCTTAATTCTGTTAAATATTATTTACACAGCAAATATGCACTGGAAATTCTGGGCATTTCTGTTGTGGAGTCTCTGAAAATCATTGTAAATACCATATACTTCTTCATAATTCTTCAAGCTATGAAGTTACATAAGCAGAAATTGTCTTTAAAACACATATTTTAAATACACATCTTTTCATCCTGTTTCATCTGATAAGCATTAAAGCCATTGTTCAGAATTGTTGCAATCAACAGTAAACTGTGTTATTAGACTCATAACACCTCAAAAATGTTTTTAGCATTCTTTACCAATTAATATGCAGTATATTACAATACATATATATTAGGGATGTTGATTAATCGCAGTTAACTCATTAAATAATAGATTACCAATTGAAATTTATTAAATATTTGTGGATATTTTTCTACATTTTCAAATACATTGATTTTGATTACAACACAGACTACAAAGTGTACAGTGCTCACTTTATAATATCATTTTTATTACAAATATTTGCACTAAACAAATGAAATAGTATTTTTCAGTTCACCTCCTACAAGTACTATAGTACCATCTCTGTCATGAAAGTGCAACTTACAAATGTCAATTATTTTTGTTACGTAACTGCACTCAAAAACAAACAATGTAAAACTTTAGACCGGGGTCAGCAACCTTTGGCATGCGGACCATCAGATTAATCCCGCAGTTCCCATTGGTTGGGAAGATCGAACTGTGGCCACTGGGAGCTGCCGGTGGGCCATGACTGCGGAGGGTCAATGTCAGCAAAATGTCTTATGGCCTGCCAGTGGATTACCCTGATTGGCCACATGCCAAATGATGCTTACCCCGGCTTTAGAGCCTACAAGTCCAGTCAGTCCTACTTTTTGTTCGGCCAATCACTAAGACAAACAAGTTTGTTTACATTTACAGGAGATAATACTGCCTACTTCTTATTTACAATGTCACCTGAAAGTGAGAATAGGCTTTCGCATGGCACTTTTGTAGGCGGCATTTCAAGGTATTTACATGCCAGATATGCTGCCCCTTCATACTTCGGCCACCATTCCAGAGGACATGCTTCTATGCTGATGATGCTCATTAAAAAAATGCATTAATAAAATTTGTGACTGAACTCCTCAGGGGGAGAATTGTATGTCTCCTGCTCTGTTTTACCTGCATTCTTCCATATAATTCATGTTATAGCAGTCTCGGATGATGACCCAGCACATATTGTTCATTTTAAGAACACTTTCACAGCAGAGTTGACAAAACACAAAGAAGGTAGATTTCTAAAGATAGCTACAGCACTTGACCCAAGGTTTCAGAATCTGAAGTGCCTTCCAAAATCTGAGAGGGACGAAGTCTGGAGCATACTTTCAGAAATCTTAAAAGAGCAACACTCTGATGCGGAAACTACAGAACCCAAACAACCACAAAAGAAAATCAACCTTCTGCTGGTGGCATCTGACTCAGATGATGAAAATGAACATCCATCGATCCGTACTGCTTTGAATGTTTATTGAGCAGAATCCATCATTAGCGTGGACGGATGTCTTTTGGAATTGTGGTAGAAACATGAAGGTACATATGAATCTTTACTGCATCTGGCACATAAATATCTTGTGCCACTGGCTACAATAGTGCCATGCAAACTCCTCTTCTCACTTTCAGGTGACTTTGTAAACAAGAAGCGGGCAACATTATCTCCTGCAAATGTAAACAAATTTGTTTATTTGAGCGATTGGTTGAACAAGAAGTAGGACTGAGTGGACTTGTAGGCTTTAAAGCCGGGGCAGCATCCTTTGGCACATGGCCCATCACAGTAATCCGCTGGTAGGCCATAAGACATTTTACTCTAAAGTTTTACATCATTTTATTTTTGAATGCAGTTATTTTTTGTACATCATTCTACATTTGTAAGTTCAACTTTCATGGTAAAAAGATTGCACTACAGTACTTGTATTAGGTGAATAGAAAAATACTATTTCTTTTCATTTTTACAGTGCAAATATTTGTAATAAAAATGAATATAAAGTGAGCACTGTACACTTTGTATTCTGTGTTGTAATTGAAATCAGTATATTTGAAAATGTATAAAACATCCAAAAATATATAAATAAATGGTATTCTCTTATTGTTTAATCGCGCGATTAATCACAATTAATTGTTTAACCACATGACTAATCATAATTAATTTTTTAATCGCTTGACAGCCCTAATATATATACATTCAGCATGTTTGTCAGACAATAAAAATAGAGGGAAAGCTTTGCAGACTGAAGAGATACTTGTTTGTTTAAAATGAAGCAGGTGCTTAAATACCTGAATCAGAGTATTTGTCCTATGGGACTATCCCACTTTTCAGATAATTACACTGTCTCCTGCATGGTAACAGTCAATGGAAAAGGCCCATCTCTCCTTTTCAGTGATGCTCCAGACGGGTTCAACACCTGTACCAACTCCTTTATGAAAGCTACCTTTCAACAAACACAGAAAACCTGGCTTGAATTTGTAAACTGCAACTTTTCTTAAATGGAGAGAAAAATGTACTTTATTTCCTCTTGGTGATTCGGCTGAGGGCACTGTGGGACATTTGCAGCAGGACTACAATCACAGCGATGCTCTAACAATCACTGGTCAATCAAATGTAGACACATATAATAACCATAATTTAGTATAAAATGAATCTTCTTCTATATTCACCAGGAAGCCTATTTTTAGTGTGTGCTATTCTATCTACCTTATAATCTTCTTAATGTCAGTTCTTTGCTTAGAAATTATAAGCCTTCTGTAACTGGAAACCCAAACAGACTACATACAGAGCAGCAGTTCCAAAACCACTAGAATAGGAAGAACATTTTAATATCATCCCAGGTGAACAGGAAAAACTGAGGAAATGAATGGAAGCACAGTGAAGAGAGAGAGAGAGAGAGAAAGAAAGCAGAGTAGGAGAAGAAACAGACAGGTTGTATCTCCGACTACAAAAACAGAAATATTTTTCACTTTCAACTTTTATCAGTTTCTCTCTTTCCTTTTTGTCTTTCTTTTTTAATCTGTGTGTGTCACTTGTTTCCCTTCTTTGGTAACCTATTGGTTTAAACTGTAAGTGTAAACTGGGTACAGGGGCAGCACCAGCAAGTCATTAAGCAAGGCATTACTTTTGGCATTGCTTGCCTCACCTGTTGCACAGGTGCTTAGGAGAGAGGTTGAAAGAATCTCATCTGATAGGGAGCCAAAGAGAGGAGTACATCATCTGTCAAAAAAGCATGGTTCTTGATCCAGGTTCTGTCTCCCATAGATCTCACTAGAGTAGTGTTTCCCAAACTTGGGACGCTGCTTGTGTAGGAAAAGCCCCTGAAGGGCCGGGCCGGTTTGTTTACCTGCCACTAGGGTTACCATATTCTCTGCCTCCAAATGGAGGACAATCCACGGCCCCCGGCCCCGCCCCCAGCCCCGCCCATACCCCCGCCCCAACCCCGCCCCCTCCCCAAAGTCTCCGCCCCCTCCCCTGCTTCCCGCGAACATTTGATTCGCGGGAAGCCTGAAGCAGGTAAGGGGGGTGTGGGGGGGAGGATGCGCGGCCCCGGCCGACCACCCCCAGCCCGCCCAGCACTGCCGGCCCCCGGCGGCCCGGCGCACCCCCGGGCTCCCCGCGGGCCCGCCGGCCCGGCTGACCGGCTCCCCGCGGGCCCGGCTGACCGGCTCCCCGCCGGCCCGGCTCCCCGTGGGCCCGGCTGACCGGCTCCCCGCCGGCCCGGCTCCCCGTGGGCCCGGCTGACCGGCTCCCCGCCGGCCCGGTTCCCCGCGGGCCCGCCGGCCCGGCTCCCCGCGGGCCCGGCTGACCGGCTCCCCGCCGGCCCGGCTGACCGGCTCCCCGCCGGCCCGGCTCCCCGCGGGCCCGGCTGCCCGGCTCCCCGCCGGCCCGGCTGACCGGCTCCCCGCGGGCCCGGCTCCCCGCCGGCCCGGCTGACCGGCTCCCCGCGGGCCCGGCTCCCCGCCGGCCCGGCTGACCGGCTCCCCGCGGGCCCGGCTCCCCGCCGGCCCGGCTCCCCGCGGGCCCGGCTGACCGGCTCCCCGCCGGCCCGGTTCCCCGCGGGCCCGCCGGCCCGGCTCCCCGCGGGCCCGGCTGACCGGCTCCCCGCCGGCCCGGTTCCCCGCGGGCCCGGCTGACCGGCTCCCCGCCGGCCCAGTTCCCCGCGGGCCCGGCTGACCGGCTCCCCGCCGGCCCGGTTCCCCGCGGGCCCGGCTGACCGGCTCCCCGCCGGCCCGGCTCCCCGCGGGCCCGGCTGACCGGCTCCCCGCCGGCCCGGCTGACCGGCTCCCAGCCCGGACCCCGGCCCGGCCCCGCGCCCCCGGCTCCCCGTCCGGCCCCGCGCCCGGCACTGCGCCCCTAGTTCCCGGCCCGGCACCATGCCCCCAGCCCCGCACCGCCGGCCCCGGCCGAGCACCACCCAGCCCTCCCGATTTTCCCGGACATGCCCGGCTTTTGGGGATTTCCCCCCGGACGGGGATTTGAGCCCCCAAAAGCCGGACATGTCCGGGAAAATCCGGACGTATGGTAACCCTACCTGCCACGTCCGCAGGTCCGGCCGATCACAGCTCCCATTGGCCTGGAGCAGTGAACCACGGCCAGTGGGAGCCGTGAATGGCTGGTCCTGCAGACGCGGCTGGTAAACAAAGTGGCCCGGCCCGCCAGGGGCTTTCCCTGCACAAGCAGCGTCCCAAGTTTGGGAAACACTGCACTAGAGTAACTCCTCTTGATTTACATCAGAGCCAGAGATCAGAATCAGACACACATACTTCAATAGGGCTACTAGCAAAAAAGATACAGGATTGGCCTTATATGAGCAAATTGCATCCTCCGCATTGAGAAACTACTAATAGTATTTCTATTAAGTGTTCATACTTGAATTACCAGGGTAAAAGGAATCTCAGATTCATTTATGTGTCCAGGTCTTCTATAGCAAATAACACCCTGACATGCCAAAATGTAATTTTTTTGCCATAGGTAATATGTAAAAATGGCCAATTACCATTGCATCACAGAGGTTTCTAAGTACTAAAAGATTTTAAATTACTACTGCGGTTTTCAAGTGAAATGAGGCATAAGCTCTACCGTTTTTTTTAACGGTAAAAAAAAGTTCCAATGTTCTAGTGATCTGGTAATAAAAATATACAGATGGTAAATTTTAATTCCTTCTTGTCTTTCTAATGACACTTATAGTTTACAATGTTACATATATCCCTAAGAAATATGCATACACATCTGAATTTTTATTGCCATAATGGATCTGTAAGTATTCTAAGTAGTAGCACTATTATGCCTTTTATAAATAGAAATGTAAATAAAAATAGGGGGGGAAAAAAACTATGTCTAATGCTCTAAATGGATTTGATATGGAGAGAGTAAATATTTAAGGAAATATCTCTTAGACGCTGATCCTGTAAAAACGTGTGCATGGGAACATGTTTATACACCCGAGTAATCTCACTGACTTTAGTAGCACTACTTGTGTGGGTAAAGTTACCCATATGGTCAAGTGTTTCCAGTATTGGGCCCTCCTTTTGGTTCTTGTTTAGTTAATAAATTTATTCCTGGTTATATCCTTACTGTATTTTACTTTTCTGGTCTATAGTACAAACACTTCTGTCTTTACAGGGTATTTAAAAAGACACCAATATATTTCACTATGAGGTTGGTATGAAAACAATGTATTTATCATTAATGAGCCTGTTTCTTCAATAAATAGTCTTACTTTGCAAGTAAACAGTCACTTCTTGTAGAAAGTGGAGGGATGCCTACCAGTTACTTTTACAGTAAACCTCTAAGACATCAAGAAAATTCAGTGACTTCCAGAGGGCTTTTTCCAAGTCCAAGATCCAGCCGAAAATCTATGCAGTCTTCTGGGACATGTATGTCATAGGAAGCAGCATGTGGTGGCTGCTCTAATCAGAATAGGTCATTTTGGAATACAACACCAAAAAGGAAAAACAGCCTACCTCCAGAGATGGGAGGTATAAATGAGCTTACTATTCTAGTTATGACCTTTCCTCCTATCTATTGAGGTAGCTGTATGAGCATCCTTGATGGTAGTATGTCTGAGCACCTCGCAAACATTAATGAACTTATCCTCACAACACCTGTGAGGCAGGTGTAGTTTTGTTATCTCTCTCCTGGAACTGGGCAGCTTGTGGTAGTTAATTCACCTCTAGGTTGGAGTAACCCCTAAAGTTCTAGTGGGGAAGAATATGGGTAGTGATGGAAGGGGAGAGATATTTGGGCTTGTAGGCATCAGGTTTAATAAATACCAGTGGACATTAGGGAGAATGGGCTGCTCTACTGTCCACAAGGATAGTGTTGAGTGAGGCTTGAAGAGTCTTGACTCTTGATTGCCAAAATTTGTGTTAGAGAGGGGGAAGGAAGGACATCATACCTAGTGGTGATTTTACCAGAGGGTACAATCTAGCCATCCTGATGGGAGTTACTGAGCTCCCTTGATTAAAAGGCCTTCTTCATATATATTTCACGATTCCAAATTTAGAAGAGAGATACTTTGGAGCACTTCAGTCATGAGAGGCTACCTTCCCTTACCCCACCCCACCCATGATGCAGCTTAAACAACTTCAGCCCAGGTGTAGGGTTTTATGATCACTACTGGCTGGCTGATGTCATCCACTGGATTGAAAATAAACCTTTTAAAATGGATTCATGGAAACAGAATTGTCTGGATGTGGGTAACTCAGAGTCAACTTCCTGCTCTGCTTGATTCTGTGCAAAGATTCTCATCCCATACCACTTCAGAACAGGGACTTTGATCTGCAACACCAGTATCCTAGGCTACTAACCTAGCTACCCAGCTCCAGAGTCTTTCTTCCTCCCCCAATAAGAAACAAACTTTTTGACAAACTCTTTGTCTAAAATGAAATGTCTCCACAAAACATTCCAGCTTCCACAAAACAGTATAATTTACCAGATATCTTCAGACACAT
Organism: Malaclemys terrapin pileata; assembly: GCF_027887155.1. Taxonomy (NCBI): domain Eukaryota; kingdom Metazoa; phylum Chordata; order Testudines; family Emydidae; genus Malaclemys; species Malaclemys terrapin. Next base: position 75,459,467 of record NC_071505.1, read on the forward strand.
GAGCCATAGTCTTTGTGTGCTATGATACTACCGTCATGATGCTGATTTTTATAATCAGTGAGAACGTGAGCCAGTTTGTGACGTCATCTCTGGGCATGCAATGGACTTGCACAGTCATGGACAGCAACCCTATTGCAGTAAGAACCAGCTTCTCTAATACTGACATGATATTGTCCATAAAATACTGGAGTCTGGCTGGAAAGTACCTCATTGTCATTAGATATTGTATGCAACAGCGAATGAATTATCAGAATCATTATGCCTGATCGACAATGCTCTTTTGATGGTATAGAATCTGCAAAGCTTGTACGAGCAGGACCAATAATAGTCACTATGGTAAATAATTCTCTTTTGGGACTTCCTTTTTATTATTATTTTTATTCTGTTTAAGCCTTTACTGCTTTGTTGTAAACCAGCAGAAGGAAAAATTGCACTGACAAGGTTGTAATGGTAGTTTGTGATACTGCAGTGAAACGAAGTCCCTGTCCAATAAGCCTACTGTGCTTGAGTTTATGCTATGAAGTGAATGAGGTAAGCATACAGGTAAGCAATCTTGCAGAGCCCATGAACAGCACACAGGCCCCACAATTGTTTTATGCCACAAAGTAGAGCAGAATAGGATCCGCCTTTTCAAAAAGCCCACACCAGTGTTTTGGGGATTTGAATAATACAAGTATAGAATACAGTTCTGTGACTTCTGAAATTACTGTAGCAGTTAAAAAAAACAATCTTTGCCTAAATCACAATAAACGTAGACTGTGGTATGCTGCAGAAACCTTACGACTAAAAGAGAGATGGCCACTTATAAAAAAGTGAGTGAAATATAGTATTTTTTTCCAGTTCTTATTTTGCATTTATCTCATTTATCCAGTCTGCTCTATGGGTGTGGGCAAAATGTTTTATCTCCAAAAGGATTTTGAAAAAAAACCATAAGTAAATATACACATATATATGTGGCTTGGCCTTATTATTTTTTATAGTTGTCACAATTTCACCTTCATCTTGTTCCTGAGGACTAGATTCTTGCCTAAGTATTCTGCTGCCATTGAGGATAGTATGGAGCCATCTTCTAGCATTGCCATCATGCAGAACTGCAATCCCTAATTGCTCTCACCAGCAACCATGTGATGGGTTTGAAGGGTTGAGAGTAGGCAGTGGCATGCCTGTATTGGTCAGCTATATTGAGGGTTATATGCAGCATCCTTAAAGGGGTGTAGCAGTGTGGTTGTGCACTCCCTGTACATCAAAGCACCCCAGATTCTGTTTCTAAGGCAAACCAGTTCTGGTGAGTGAGGCAATATGGAGTCAACTATGTGTGGCTGCCCCTAAATGGCACAATCTAGTAAAAAGGACCCATTTGTACCACCTGTATTGTGCCCCCTTAATCCACAAGTAATCTCACTGAAATTAATGGGAGTGCTACTTTATAGGGCTAATAGTGCAGTGATTCCCTTTCTGTTCCATGGAGAGAATTCTTTATAATGGTTTCAAATGAATAGGCCAAATTACCTAAGAGCCCAATTGTGCAACCTTTGTATGGACTAGTGAGATCCTACTTGCATAAATAGTCCCACTGGAGTTAGTGAAACTGCTCCTATGAGTGCATGCTCCCTAGCATGGGTTGCATAATTGGGCCCTAAACTTGTAATGGGGAAGCTAATCACGGGTGGTTCCCCATCCATTTCACTTTGGGAAAGGTTAGTGTTTTGAAGGGGGATGGAATAATTATTTTTACCCACTTCTTTTTTGGCTTTTTTTTCTTTCTTCGAGTAGCTTTTTCCCCATCTCAGTTTATAAAACATCATTTTACAGGTTAGTAACATTCCTTTTTGGTATGACTATGGAAACTGCTCTGGACCAGATTTTCACGGCATGTTACGTTATCACAATATAAATCAAATTAGAAAACTGCTGAATTGTGTGAACAGAATTAAATTAAAAGAAATTAAACATTTTGAGTCAACATTTGCTCTGAACATTCACAACTGCGGAGCTTTAGCAGTCAATTCCATCTGTCCATAGCAAACAACCAATTGATTTTCCAGAGAAACAAATCATATTTGTATTTAAAATGCATTTTGAAAAATAATTCTGCATAAATACAAATAGCTATTCCCTAAGTAGACATTAATTAGCATAGAACAACTTATTAGCAGTAAGTGAATCCAAGCATTATATGAAGTAGATGTAGAATTGCATAGAAGACCACGATGGTTTATTATATTAATTTATTATGTTGTATAGATTTTACTGGATAACATTTAGGGCTCTGTCTTCCTGCTCGTAGATGCATCCCAGCAGAACCTGTAATTTAGCTACACCACTTGTTTGCACAGTGAGTTTATTATATTGTGATGGGGTCCCGGGGGTGCAACCTGGACTGTGGGACTGCTGAGCCCTCTGTCCCACCAGCCTGGGCTGGCCCTCACATGATGATGCTGAGGTCAAGTTACGAACCTCTGGCAGGTACTGCACTTACACAGACATCCACAGGCAGGGACCCAACTATGTTACATGAATGCTTTTCCAGGCACTCGTGATCCAACAATAGAGTGACTCCAGCCAATTCCCGCCAGCTCCCCAGTCTTCCATCCAAGAACTGTACCATCTTGCACTGGGCAGAAGCCAGGCCACTGTAAGTTCATTATCCAATTTCCCATTTCCTCCATGCGGAGAGGACACACACTAGCCTTTGTAACCTGAATTGAGATTTCCCAAGCACGTCAACCAAAACACACTGTTTTAGGTAAAATATAAAACAGGTTTATTAACTACAGAAAGATAGATTTTAAGTAATTCTAAGTGGCAGGCAAAGAGATCAGAGTTGGTTACTTAAAGAAACAAAAATAAATTTGCAAACTAAACAGGATTTGACTCAAACAGAGACTCACCATGACAGATGGTACAAGCAGGTTACAGATCCTCAATACACCGACAGGACTCCTTTTTCCAGCCTGGGACCACCCTTCCCCAGTTCAAAGTCTTTGTCCTCCAGACATTCTTCCAGGTTTTGAGTTGGGGGTGAGGGGAGAGGCCAAGTGATGTCACTGTCTCTCTTTTATAGTTTCTTTCAGTTTGCTAGAAAGTCCCTTGCTGTGGAGGTTAGGCAGCCCGCATTGGTCAAGCAGTCTCCATTGTATACAGTCTCTCTCTGAGAATGGGATGGCCATTCAGAGAATGGATGCCCTTTAATTGGCCATCAGCACATCTGGCTGGTCTTTTGTTGCAATTGAGAGGTTGGCTGTGGGCATCTCCCAACCTTACAACATATTTCAGTAAGACATATAGCAAGGCTTCATAACTTCACAAATAATGATAGCAAATACAATCCAACTACATGTGAACATTAAACAAATCAAGACTTTTAGAATGATTCCTCACAAGGCATACTTTGTACAAAACAGACCATAATTATATTTCAGTGATGAATATGGGGGGTTCAGGGTTCAACTTTGAGGAACAGAGTGTCACAAATATATAAGCTAATTGAGGCCAACAGAAAGAGAAGGCATTATATAGTGGGTAACATAAAAGACTGGAAATCAGAAGTTCTGGGTTCGGTGGTTCACTCTGCCAGACTTGCTATATTGCTTTATCTTTCTGTACCTCATCTGTAAAATGGGGATAGTATTCAGGACCGGCTCTAGGCTTGGGATGGCAAAAAAACCTAGATAGTTTTGGTCTATGTGCAGAAGTGCTATGAGGTTTGATTTATTGTTTGCCAAGTGCATGGGAATTCTTGGATGGAAGGCGTAGAAGTGCAAAGTATGTTACACAGTATGTTATATCTGAAATTAAGTCTGAGCCCTGTAAATAGTATAATTTAGGTTACTGCACATAGTCTGCACGATGGATGAAACCAGTGAGAGTCAGTGGGTGTCTTGCTATTGACATTACTGAGATCAGGACTACAGTTGGCTGGGAATCTTCCATCAGAATGATTATCTAACTGAAAATGTCCTTTTAAAAAAATCAGAATTTTCCATGGGAAAATTTTTAATGTTACGGAAAAAAATTGATTGTCTGTCAGACAAATTGAGGAGATGGCTCCCCATTGGCTTGCCTGCAAGGTTCTAGTCAATTTCACTTTCTGCCTGAAAAACCTTTAAGGAGAGCACATAAAGACATAAGAATGGCCATACTGGGTCAGATCAAGGTCCATCTACCCCAGTATCTGATCTTCTGGTAGTGGCCAGTGCCAGATGCTTCAGTTATACTTTTGGCCTTGTCAAGGCTGCTTCCCCACTTTGAACTTTAGGGTACAAATGTGGGGGCCTGCATGAAAACTTCTAAGCTTAACTACCCGCTTAGATCTGGTCCGCTGCCACCATTCCCAAGCTAATTCCTTTCCCTGGGTAGCCTTGAAAGACTCTCCACCAATTCCCTGGTGAATACAGATCCAAACCCCTTGGATCTTAAAACAAGGAGAAATTAACCATCCCCCTCCTTTCTCCCACCAACTCCTGGTGGATCAAGAGCCAACCCCCTTGGATCTAAAAACAAGGAAAAATTAATCAGGTTCTTAAAAAGAAGACTTTTAATTAAAGAAAAAGGTAAAAATCCCCTCTGTAAAATCAGGATGGAAAAATAACTTTACAGGGTAATCAAACTTAAAGAGCTCAGAGGATCCACCTCTAGCCTTAGGTTCAAAGTACAGCAAACAGAGATAAACACTCTAGCAAAAGGTACATTTACAAGTTGAGAAAACAAAGGTAAACTAACACGCCTTGCCTGGCTGTTTACTTACAAGTTTGAAATATGAGAGACTTGTTCAGAAAGATTTGGAGAACCTGGATTGATGTCTGGTCCCTCTCAGTCCCAAGAGCGAACAACTTCCCAAACAAAGAGCACAAACAAAAGCCTTCCTTCCCCCCCCCCGCCCAAGATTTGAAAGTATCTTGTCCCCTTATTGGTCCTTTGGGTCAGGTGTCAGCCAGGTTACCTGAGCTTCTTAACCCTTTACAGGTAAAAGGATTTTGGAGTCTCTGGCCAGGAGGGATTTTATAGTACTGTATACAGGAGAGCTGTTACCCTTCCCTTTATAGTTATGACAGGCCTTCACAATATCCCCTGGCAACGAGTTCCACAGGTTGACTGTGCATTGTGTGAAGAAGTACTTTCTTTTGTGTATTTTAAACCTGCTGCCTGTTAATTTCATTGGGTTAACCGAAGTTCTTGTCTTATAGACCTCTATCATACCCCTTCTCAATTGTCTCTTTTCCAAGCTGAACAGATGAAGTATTTTTCATCTCTTTTCATATTGAAGTTATTCCATACCCCCTAATCATTTTTGTCATCATAATCTGTACTTTTCCCAATTCTAATATATCTTTATGGGGTGACCAGAACTGTGTACAGTATGTAAGGTGTGGGCATACCATGGATGTATATAGTAGCATTATGATATTTTCTGTCTTATTATCAGGGCTGCCCAGAGGATTCAGGGGGCCTGGGGTCTTCGGCGGCGGGGGGCCCGGAGCGGAAGGACCCACCGCCGCCAAATTGCCACCAAAGACCCGGAGCGGAAGAAGCTCCGGGGGCCCAGGCTCCGCGAGAGTTTTCCAGGGCCCCCGGAGCGAGTGAAGGACCCCACTCCAAGGGACCCAAAAAACTCTCGTGGGGGCTCCTGCGGGGCCCTGGGCCTGGGCAAATTGCCCCACTTCCCCCCCCCCTTTTGGGTGGCCCTGCTTATTATCTAGAAAATATCGTAATGCCAGTCCATAAATGGCAAGGTAAAAAATCCGCCCCAAATGGATTTTTTTCTGGAAATCTTGTGAAATGTTTAATGGTTTTGACTTTTGTGCCCAATTTGGAAGAACTTTTTATGTAAAATTTTCATGGGAAAGGGATTTCCATTTTCCAGCCAGCTCTAGTCAGGGCTTCACCCTATGGTTATTGTTAGGCAATTAATGAGTTAAGACACAAACACAAAGTTTCATTGGGTCCTTTTTATTATATAACACATGCATATATAATTTTAAGGCCTTGTCACAATAGGGTAATGGCAGTGTGTCAAAGAAAATTTAGGAAATAGGCAGTGATGATTTTCAAATTGACATTTCTGAAAATGTAAAAATCTTCTTGATATTTCATTAAGTGAGTTTCCATTATACCAGGTTGAAAACTGTGCAGATATAAGTTGGCAGGACTAATCACGCTGGCAGAAAGAGTTCTTGAAAACAGTGGACCAAATTCTGCCCTCTGTTGCCCCCTGTAATTCATTGAAGGTGATATGATTGTGAGGATGTAACTAAAGAAAAACCTTTGCCTACTATCTGGCAGGCAACTAAGCAGATAATTTTGACTGAATGATCTCTGAACCAGTTCATGTTACCATCTTGGTTATTATCTTTCTAGGAAATACTACTCCTGGAATTGGTACTGCATATTAGGTAATTATTTTTTTCATCACACAATGCTTCCATCCTCCAAGGTTGTAAAAATGTGAACTGAGCATTCACGTGTCTGTATGGGAGATAACTTAAAAATTTTGTTTGCTGTCTCCTAATACCACAACTACTGTTTGCATTTTCAGGTGCTGGATATGGAGCTATCCTTTTGGGAATTACACTAACAAATAGTGACCATTGCTAATATTTTGCAGACAACCTCGAAGATCTTTCAGCTACTGAGGTTTTTAACCTGGTTTATTTTTAAAACATAATTCAGTCAGAAATCTAAAAATACTTGAACTTCTAATGATTCACCTTGCTATGCCAATGCATTTCAATTCCAGACTTCCACTTCCGATATGCGTTTTGGAGGGGAACCAGCCATGTTAACCCTTTTAACCACTGCCAAATTAGCTACATCTGGGAAATGTTCACTTTTTCATTGTGACTAAGTACCTTTTGGCTTTCCTTTCCCTGAATGAATCCTCTAAGGAAACTGTTGCCAAGATTCAGACGTAGTTGTGCAGCAGTGAAGAGGTTAAATCTTGAACCTCTGAGATACACAAAGGAATGGAATTTGAGGACAGAGACTTCAGAGAGGAAGAGTGATGGCTGTAATAAGAGGATCAGTACATGCATAGGAGTAGCTGGCTCCTAGGTATGTTTTTGACTTACTGCTTTGCTTTACCTCCCGCGGCTGCTCCAAATGAAGATTCTTTCTTTCCCCCACCCCACTTCCCATCCTCTGACTTCTTTAACTGTACCACAGCATTAACTTCAACCCACAAACTAAACATTACAGCTGCAAGACCCAGGTGCTGAGTTGTGATATAAATTTTTCTAGCAGCAACATCTGAAGCCTTGGCTGGCTGTGCAGTGGAAAGTGACTGGCTCTCATACTGCTTGTATTGGCATCCAGATTGCTTCAGGATCAGTCTGCTGTGGGGCTGACTGGGATACGCTACCCAGCTGGAGGCCATAGTCCTTTGATAGTCCTGTCATTGTCAAGAATTTGTTCAAGTTTATATAGTATAAAATCCTGTTCACATTTCTCATGATTTCTTCCACATGTCAGGCCCTCTAATGGTACAAAGAAGCTTGTCCCAATTCATGGGTGTAGAGACATAAAGAGCTCTTAAGGACCCACTAGTTTGGCTCACTCTCTGACAAATTATCAATCCACAGGCTCCAGTATGTGCCACAAAATACATTCTTTTCTGTGTTATATAAAGATTTTCTACCAAATAAAACCTGTTTGAGATGACAGGTTTACAGTACAATTAAAAAGATTAACAGCTTTTAGTCTGAAGTAAAAATAAATAAATAAAACAAAGAAGCACAAATTGTACATGAAATAACTCTGGGAATGAAGATTGGCAGACTGCTTAGGAACACATTTATTTGGAGGTGTAAACCTGCAGACTGCAAACACTTCCCTTTGATTAGCCCATTAAGAATATATGAGAAGTTCAAGCCACCTCTGGCCAAGTGAGGAAAGAAGGTCTATAATTAAGAAGATTAATAATATTGGTGCTGTTCACATAATAGTGCTGGGAAGTTGTTTAATCAATAAAGCATTTTAAAAAAATAAATTTTTATTGTTTCTTTTTCAAATGACAAATTCAATAACTACAAAAAAACAACTGATAATCTTAAGGCTGTTTTTATTCTGGAGTGAGAGCACAACTCACTGCTCTTACTAGCACAGTCCACATTTGTAGGAACTGACTGGTAGAGCGGCAGTATGGATGCTATAAGGCCAGTCCATATATTTTGGTTTATCCTCTCCTACCTCCAAAGTCTGTGGTTCTTTTCCCTCTCATCCACACACTTGTCCAACTTTCTCCAGATATCTTCTTACACCCCCTCCAGCTTGAGATTTATATACGTCATCCGTGTTGTCAGTACACTGCATGGGCATGGCTGGTTCTAAATCATTGGTTTGGGATCTTGCCCCTCTGTATGTTCCTTACCTGAGCAGCGAGGGAGCACACAAAGCATCTTGTTAGCAGCAGTCTTGCTTACCTAGTCATCTTCCTGAGCATAAGTGGATTACAATGGTAGCTGCTGCCATGGTCAAGAAACAAGAAACAAAGTTGAAAATTCAGAGTACAGAGAAATACAAAAAAAGGGGGGTGGGAGGGAGGAACAGGAATTAATTTCAAGGCAAGGTTCCAGGAAATGACTGATTACTAGTTAGCAAGAGATAAAGAGCGGCAAATATAAGTCACAACTCAAGCATCGGACTCTGTTCTTTGCCTTTCTCTTTGTAGAAATGAATCCTAAATTCTAGGTGGCTCTTACAGGTACCCTGACATACATCAGCTCTATTGCTGTAGTGAAAAATAATCTAATGTGAGGATGGCAGATTGTGCTAGTGACTCATTCCTCTTTGTGAGTGGTTTCTTCTGTTTAACTGTAAATATTCCAACAAGGATCTTAACTGTTGAACATTTCATAAGAACCAGGATGAGTAAGAGCAGATCTTCGTGCAGAATAATATTAAGACTATATACTTTATCTAATATAGTGCAAGCCCAAATAATCAAATTGTGGGTAAGCAAAAGTTTCATTTATGACCAGTAGGACTGTAGTATTCCTCAATGCCAAGCCTCTCTTTCAGAGATGGTTTGCAGATCTTAACTACTTCAGGATTCAAAGGCAAGTGGAGTTGCTCCTTTGGACAAGTAGGCCATCTTCCCCAAGACTGTTTAGCAAGTCCTAAATGTACTCCAAGCTTGTGGAACTTCTAATGATTACTTCCATTGGGAGGATGGCCAGTGGAATCACCATTATTGTCTTTGGACTGAATAATCTGCAGTGCAATAATCTTTCCCTCAGCTGAACTCTGATTCTGGTTACATTAGTGTTAATTTGGAGTAACTCATCAAAGTCACTGGAACTACTTCAGACTTGCTCTAGTGCAACTGAGGTCCAAATCTGGCTTCATCTCTCATTTGTCTGTTAGCTGTTTTTTCCTGACACACCACCTTCCATTTTCTTAGTGTCCTACAATTGTTCGGCATGCTCACTGAACTCCAGATCAGAACAAGTGTAGCCCTTGCTATCAGTGGGGCTTTGTCCCCTTGATGATTAAACCACATGGAGTTTTGAGTCTGCTATTGTCTTCTAATTAGATAGTGGTCATTAGCTCAAGCAGTAGAGACTCACTCATTTAGATCCAGATTCTGGTTCTGTTCAGTTATCCCAGACGTGCAAAATAACTTACTCCACTGGTCACATTACAGCCAAATTTGGTCCATTCACTGAGAAATGAATTTGATCTACTGTCTCTACATTTTATATGGAAAACCTAGAGCACTTGATGAGAAGGTTTTTGAAATAGTTACAGTTACCAAAAATGTGTTTTCGTGGATCAAAGCTATATCTCTCTTTAGCCTTTAGATTTTGGAATGTATATCTTTTAACGGATTGTGCATATTGGTTAGATTACAGATGACTATTTTTAGAGAGCTAGCCATCACTTTTGTTATGTTTAATGTAGCCTTAAGTAATAAAAAGTGATTCACTCATCAAATTCACAGACCTATATTGCAACTTACAGATGTTGCTACAATCTTGTCACTTCTTAACACATTGCATACATATCTCAGTGAAAGCTACATATCATGGAGTGCATGGCAGTTCCAGGGTGCTGTGCCCAGCCTGAACAACTGGACCAGGAGCGAGGCAGATGTGGAGGGGAGTGCAGAAGACAGTGGGAATCATGGCTGAAATTGCCTCCATTGACCTCCACATGGGTGGAAAAAAGGAGTGATCCATGGGTTGCCTGCTAATCCCTGCTCCCAACCAAGTCCTGCTCATCAATGCAAAGAGAGCTGCTGTGGAGCACAACTAATGAGGTACATAGTGAGTACTTACACACCCCTATGCAACACCCAGTCCCTGCACCCCACACTTCATCACACTTGTTCACGCCCACTCCATTTGCTAAGGGACTCTCTACACCTGCAGACCATGCGTAAAATTTACATATATTTGTAGTCAGTATTTCATAATTATAACAAAAGGTATGAAAATAGACTGCAGAAAAAACAACCTTAAACAAAACAGAACACACAAACACAAAGGAAACTACAGCTGAGAAACCTAGGCACCAACACAAAGGAGCTTCAAGACAGAGGTCATTGTTTCTTCATATTACAATCCTATAAAACTCAAACCCCTAGCCTTTCAAGAAAGATAATTATAAAAGACATGCTTTTTTTGTGGTGATGAAAATGCTCCAAAGTACAAAGTGACAAATGCTTGTAGCTGAGAACAGCAGTAGCAACTTTAGGTTCTAGTCATGCTTCAGAAGACTTCAGAAGTCCTTTTGTTTATGTGAAATTGTAACTGATTACTGTTTCATTTTTACAGTAGTATAAACAATTGTATAGTATTTTACTTTATACTTTTACCAGCCTCTGCTTTGATAAGCCAATCTTATGCCAAAAATCTGTCCTGGCATCTGTGGAGTTTCAATGATCTTTGTCTTCCTTTTTTTTGATGTTGTATTATCAAGATCTTAATCTTTGTTCTCTAATGGCCAAAGCTGTAAATACATACACACTTTTGGGCATACCAATATGGTGATATTGTCCTTAATATTGGTTTACTGGACATCACACAGAGAGAGAGCCTTCCAACTAACTACCATCTTAAATTCATATAAAGGAATTCTATTCAGCGTATGAGTAACTCTGTCCTTCAAAATTTGAAGGGTACATTTTTTGTCCACTATGTCCCTGACACTTTATGAAACACTTGTTTAAAATTTCATGCATGTGTTTACATAAGGTCATAAGCACATAGGTGCTCTTTTTACTTGTGGTTTTAATTGTTTCTCCAATTCCTTTTGGCTCCACTTTAGAATTCCCCCATTATGGAAAAAGAAAAGAGTCACCAGACATTCATTATTAACAAGATTAATGGGAGCAAACATGTGATACCCACATATTCAATCAGTTTTTCAATCAGTTCCACTTAAAGCTAAGCCCACAAACATCAGTAAACTCAGGTGCAGAGCTTTCCCCTCACCTAGCCACAGACCTCACATAGTCGATTAGTTCTCCATCAGTGAAAACATGGTAAAAACATGTAGCTCACATTAGACCAAAGTCTGATACTCTTACACATACTGAGTATTGTTATTATTTGTATTATGGTAGCACCTACAAGTCTGTATAGTACTTTGCGAATGATCCCATGTCAATCAATCTGATTTCTCATGGAATATGGTATGATGGAAGGCAGAATTGGGTCCTTTGTGAGATATAGGCAGTAAATATATTAAAATATTTAGGTCCTATTTTACTCATCCTATGCACCTTACAAAAATGTAGAAGTACTTTAAATTAAAGCTTCAGCACAATCACCCAAATTGAAAGGTTTTCTTTTTCTTTCTTTCTTTCTTTCTTTCTTTCTTTCTTTCTTTCTTTCTTTCTTTCTTTCTTTCTTTCTTTCTTTCTTTCTTTTTTTTCTATGCTATAACATAAGATGTTATTACATTATTTTCCTTATTCGATGTAATCCCACAACACACCAATTTTTACACATTTTATATATGCATGTATTTTTTCTGTTATGAAATTTCAATAGGATTGTAATGGGGAAGGAATGTCACAGCTGCATGATGCTAGTGTTCCACTATCTAGGTTGTTTTCTTCTCATAATTAAAGAGAAAAAGAACAGCTTTCTTTATCTGATCTGACAGAATTTATGTAAATTTTGTATTTAATGTTCAGCTGTTACAGACATACGGCTGCTGCAGCATTGCAAAAGAATTTAATACCATCCTCTGTCTCTCTTACTTCAGTTCACACGATATTTAAATAAACAATCTCTTGACTATATACCAGTAAGTAGAGAAGAGATAGCACATGTATCCTTGGAAATTTGTTTGAAATGCATTGGATAACGCACTCTGTAGTTGTGCTCCATGAACTGAAAATCTATTACCAATGAACATTGGCAATATTTTGTGACTTGGCCATATCCATTTAAAAATATTCTAAAAAAACCCTTAGCCTTCTTTAAAATATGTGAAAAACAGCTTGAAGGCTTAAAGAACACATGTTTTCCAAAGTAAATGGAAAGACAGACTTAATGAACCTGAAACACTGGTGTAAATCAGGAGTGACTCCACTCCAGCCACATGTTGAGTTACACTAGTTTCTGACCAATGAAAGCCGCATCAGGACCATTATTTTATATATCACAGTTTCAGTCCTCTCTCCTGATTCTAATGTACATAGTAAGTTTGGAACCTGCCAGAAGAAGCCATTTAAAAGCTACCTGCAGGTAAATTGAATATTGCATATTTATTGACCTCCTATAAATAACATGCTTGAGTCTTCTCAGATCTTTAGCCAATATGGAGTTATCTGGCTAGTATGTAGCACATATGCTTTTAAATGTGTTTAATCTGAGACCTTAAATACAGAAGATCCAAATATAAAATACCTAACACACAGAGAAGCTATGCGAATGTGCAACATTCCCTGGAGATCTTGGAATCCATACACTGACAAATGAATTATAATTATGCATTAATATGGTTTTCCATATGTTATTGTTACGATATTGACCTTCATTTAACAAAACCACTGCAGTTACCAGTGGTCTAAATTTTCTAACTGGGTTTAAATTGGCACTACAAAATATGCATTTGCTTATGTGCTCAGATTCAGGTATGGATTTTTGCATGTATGAAATTAGCAGTTGTACATGCTAGTAGGCATGCAATGATTTCTACAGTTACTTGGTACTTTTGCTTGCATACATATCTTGTGGGTGAAGCTTTAGCCAATTAATAGTATTAAACAGTATGTTTGATGGAACAGATTAGAATGGGTGTTGCATACACATAACATTGCAGTAAAAAAAACTGACCAGGTAAAGTTCTAGATAAGGAAAATTCCCTTCACCCTACAGAAATGGAATGTTCATTATTTTTATTTTATTACAGGAACCACATGTTAATCAATTTAATGCAGAACAGGATATTAAAAGAAAAATAGTGCTTCAGGACTGGATTTATTATTGGGATTTGGGTTTATGGCATGGTCCTTCAAGTTTCTTCAACTCTTGTATATGCACACAGTTGAAACTAATTCTGCTCCTCTTACTCACATATGATTGAAACTTCCAAAATGCTAGTAGGCAATTAACACGCCAAAAAAATTGAAGCTTGTTATAGTGCTAATTTTTTTAAAAAATCGCTGTCAGTATTTTAAGGCCTGGATAAATGTGTAAGAGATAATCAATATTTATGTCATACATATTTCTTCAGTTGTTCTCTTTGTAATTTTTTTTTAATTTATAGCATTTTATTTTGGTCAATACATTTTATATTTTAGAATATATCACAAATTCAAATCCCATTTTCCATTCTCTCTCTCTATATATATAAAAAAGACCAAATGGGGAAACTTTCAAAACTCCTGTAGAAAACTCAGTTCAGTATATGATGCTCCAAATTTTCTGTCGGTTTTAAAATAATTGCCTTTTCCAGGTTGAATTTTGACTGTGGTTGTATTCATAGGGTTCTCATCAAAGCTAGTGGCAGCACCCTAGGTAAAGGTACACAGAGGGCTGAGCTAGTTAACTAGCCAACGAGTAAGTTCTTACTTATAGTGCTAGAGGTCAATGGTTCAAATCCCTGGAAAAACTTTGTGGTCAAAGTGAAAATTATGGGACCTTTAAATCAAGACTGGCTGTCTTTCTAAAAGAATGCTATAGCTTCAAACAGAAATTATGGGCTTGGTGAAAAAATTACTGGGTGAGGTTCTATGGCATGGCTTGTGCAAGAGGACAGACTTAGATGATCATAATAGTCTATGAATTTAGCCTTTGGTGTAATTTAGGCATAGCAGAGAATAAAATGTTCCTGCTGTTATTTCTAAAATTGTTTATTAGCTTTGTGAAATGTGTGTACACCCTCAGAGGTTTGGAAGTTTGATATTTTGAGTTGAGTATCTCCCACTTTCTTGCAATTTATGTTAGAAATGATTCTCATATATAGCAGCTTCAGTATTTAACTCATGATGTTGGGACTTAAACAGACTACCCAAGTGTGGAAAGTTTGGTAGTATTTGAACAAAAAGACTACTACAAAGTAATGCAATATAATGCAGTGATCCATCCAAAAGAGTTCTCTTTCATCAGAGTCACCTTAGGTTTTAACCAAAGGCACACGACTACAAATGTAGCCCTCCTCTGTAGAAATGATTTACCTATACATGCCAAATTCTTCAGATGTGGGTGCCAAATGCTATACACCACAGCTACCTAAATAAGAGTGGCCTGATTTTCCGAGTTCTGAACATTAACATCTCTGAGTAATTTCAGTGGTCGCTGTGGGCATACCTCTCAAATTTGTCATGTCAGTCCCAAAGTAACAATGCTCCACGCAAACCTGACGTCCCATCACTATTACTGTTGAAAAATATTTGCATCAGTAATGGGGAAACAGGGATTATAGAAAGTTATTTACACTGAAGGAATGGATCCCACACAAGTTTAAGTTTCCTACGTGAATCATTTTCTGTATGTCCCTCATTTTGGCCCTTTGTCACATATTTCATCCAACTTTTGGTCCTTGGCTACTTGAGAAGCATGACTAAGTGCTCAGAATCCCTGAAAATCAGGACATAGATATATATTATAAGCAGCACTGCTAGTGTCTATAGTTAAGGTATGTGATACTTCACATTATTAGACCTGGTTTTCAGATGTTTATTACTTAGGCAAACTGTAACCATTCAGTCTGATATTTTTTCATTCTGGGTGCCTGCCTCAGGCTGACTTTGGAAGGTTTCAGCAAGAGCAGTTCAGCTACTTTGGAGAATGAGACTAAGGGCAGGTCTTCACTACAGGGTGGGGGTCGATTTAAGATACGCAAATTCGTAGCTGAATTCGACCTATTGGAGCCGACTTACCCTGCTGTGAGGACGGCGGCAAAATCGACCTTCGCGGCTCCCCATCGATGGTGCTTACTCCCACCTCCACTGGTGGAGTAAGAGCGTCGATTTGGGGATCGATTGTCGCGTCCCGACGAGACACGATAATTCGATCCCCGAGAGATCGATTTCTACCCGCCAATTCAGGCGGGTAGTGTAGACCTAGCCTAAGGAAAAATACACTGTTTTGCCCACATGGGGAAAAAAAATTTATAACTGGCCTGTTGCAAAACTCTAGCACCTGCATCCCCATGTTTTGGAGCAGAAAATCAAAATTTGTCAAAGGAAGTAAAAATAGTATGTGATTATGTAATTAAAGATTGTATCATAATGCATACATGTAAGGGAGAATGAATTAAGGTTGTACATGGAACCTAAATTCTGGCATTTCCTAAGTTTTGAGAGTTTGATTGTGCAACCTTAATGTTCTTTTTAGCATAGGTTTTATATATAATCATATACATATTATAACAAACAAACAAAACCCTAGGAAATTGCATACAAAAGAACTATTTAGGTTGCAACGTCAAGCACTTGGAAGTTAGGAAATGTCATTTCTATGGTTGCTTGCTTGGGCTGAATTCTGCCCCCTTGTATGCCTAGTCTGTTCATTGAACAAAGCAGGGATCTGTGGGGGGAAAAAAAGTATGTGATATGAAAAAGTGTATCATAATGCATATGCATGAAGGAGCATACTTGCATTCAATTATTATTTTGGCATGCTGGGAAAATTTTCCTGAGAAAATGGCAATTTTTAACTATTGTTATATCTTTGTGAAACCTGAATAAAATTCCACTGGAGAAAGAAAAAGCACTTCTCTGGTCTCACCAGAGAAGTGTTCTAACCAGATTTCAAAGGCCAGTTGCAAACAATGAACGTTGCAAGACTTTTATCATGGGAAATGTTAGGTGATCTAAATGTAGGGATCTCTCCCAATTCCCCTTATAATATACACTGTTGTTGTTTTTTTAAAAATTCCACAGCTGAGAAGGGGCCTCAATTTTAGGGCTATAGAAGATGATTTTAGATAAGCATGGCCACAAATTATTTCTGTTTCTTTTCTCATTTTTCATTATAGCTTGCATCCCACTCTTGTTCACTTTAAGGGAGTCTTTCATTCTCAGTATAGATGTGTATATGGAAATGTTAACATATGGGGACTGAGCAATATCTATGCTTGTTGTATGCATACTGATGAGTATTATTCACTGCTTATGTGCATTGAGATTAAACTGGTTTTAATAAAGGAATCATTTTGCATTAGCTTTTACTGTACAGAATAATGTGGAATCAGAGTGTGGTGCTGACAATGAATGAATACTTTCTAAGAAGCAAGATGGGAAGGCAGTTGAGAGGCTCATGTGTAGTAAATCACCTACAGCAGATGGTATTCATTTGAGGGAAACAATATATAAAATAGAGGAGATACACATGAGGCAAACCTTCCAATGCTTCCAAGCATGAAACTTCCATTGGCTCAAATAGGAGTTCCATGCATAGAGGGGCTAACTCCTAAACCCCAGGAGGACCACAGGGCCTGGGATGCACCATCTTACTATTTCTGTGGAGAACAAGGATGATAGCACACCCTGGTCCCTTAGTGAAAGAATCAGAAGTGGAAATGTAGGAATTAGCCACTCCATCCTGATGTATGAATTCTCTTTCTCTGGAAGACCCACTTTGGAGACTCGGTATCTATCTCTGTATTTAACCTGGAAAAATTAAGATAGATGGGATTTGATTGAGGTACTCAGCTTTATAAAATGTGAGGAAAAAACTGATCAGCCTATCTCACTTTTTATGCTATCTCAAAATATGAAGAAGTCACTTGCTATAGCTAATGGCTGGGAAGCTGGGATAATTAAAGGAATGTTAATATAGTGTATGGTCAGCCCATAGCACTCCTGCTGCAGGAAGTCATCAAGTCAGATTACTAGGGCAGGATTTGAAAGGTGGGGGACTGGATAATATAATGACATATGTAGTAATGTAAATTATGCTAATGATAAAAGTTAGCATTCATGCCCCAGATTGTAAATTTACCTTCAAGGTGTCAGGAATCCTTATAGCCCAGGTGTACATGAAGGAAGCCATTTATGTGCAGCGTTGTATAATTAGGTAGATACATTCTGGAGTGTTTCACCTGCCTTCAGATTATTAGGTATTGGACAGTAGCAGAGTAAGGGTATTAGACCAATGATCTGAATGAATATGGTATGCACTTACGTAGTGGCTCCGTTAATAAGAATTTGTTTGGAGCAATATTTATAAAATTAATATTGCTTTATTATTTGTTTAGCACTAAAGAAAGGACTTGGCAACTAGTTCATAAAAATATATTCCCTAGCCGAAAGAGTTTACAAGGATTAGTTTAGGGTGATGTTTTATCTCTGAATAGGAGTAGCAAGCTGAAAGGGAGTTGAATTTGACAAAGCAAGTAAAGATATTAAGCCTAGAATATATAATATTCTTACGATGGACAATTTATTAGAGGAAAACTGGCATGTGTACCATCCTCAGCTATCTTCATTAGCTATTGCCTGGGAATAAAGACATAAGGTGAGATTCTTACAGTGGGAGGGAGTGCAATGGTGATCTTAAGCCACCTTTGCATCCACACAATCCTGGCTTCACTGTGTACCCCAGTATAAATTATACAGCGGGGGAAGAGGGGCATTAATTATACCAGTCTCCCTGGACTGCCCTATGTAATAGAGCACTGGCCAGAAACTCCACCATGTTATATGCCTACTCCTTATAGGACATGCCAGAGGATCCTTGGAAGAGAGATTTATAGCTGTCATCTGCAGGGCTGTACAAGGGAAATTTTTCCCTATTCAAAACAAGAGCTCTTTCAGCCCCTTTACAATGCCCCAGACTTTTCATTTGATGTACAGGGACCAGAGGGAGGGTGAGGATCTAACAGATAGGATCTGATTCTCTTCCCACTTATGCTGGTTTAACACCATTAATCCCAATTAGGCCAACTCCTAGTTGCTAGTTCCTCTCTTGCTAGGCCAAGTGAAATGAGAATCAGGCCCACAGTATCTATTACTTTTCACTTGCTGATTGTCATTAGTTTTGAATTACAGGATTCACTACCCCCAATAAGAAAATATTAAAAAAACAAAACAAAACTCCAAGCCCTAATGAATAGGTCAGTTGCAGCCATTGCTTGGGAGTTTTCTTTCAGCATATCAAATGCCTCATTGCTGAATAACTCACCTAGTTCACAAATGGACAGATTGACAGTGTTAGATTAGTAGATTCTAAAGCCAGAAGGGACCATTGTGATTATCTAGTCTGACCTCCTGTATAGCCCAGGACACTGAATTTCCTCAAAATAATTCCTAGAGCAGATCTTTTATAAAAAGACATCCAATCTTGATATAAAATGTGTTAATGATGGAGAATCCATCGTGGCCATTGGTAAATTGTTCTAATGGTTAATTCCTTTCTTGTTAAAAATTTACACTTTCTTTCCTGTCTGAATTTGTCTAACTTCAGCTTCCTGCCATTGGATCACATAGGTGTGGGGGGTGCCGCAGCACCCCCGGCAGGTATCCAGGGCTCCACTCCTGGCCCCACACATGGGGTCCTGGCTGCTGGCCCGCGCCCGCCCCTATCTGTGGCCCCAGCCTAGGCCCCGTTACCCACGTTTGTGTCCCCCCTCTCCAGGAATCACTGCCCTTCTTCCAGCTCCAGCTCTAGAGGATGGGGGTGGGGCATGGACAGGGGTAAGGGGGACGTGAGGTAAAAGTTTGGGGATCACTGCTCTATAGTTTTGTTAGCTGGCTTTCAGCACCCCCACTATAAAAGTGTTCCAGTGCCACTGTTGGATCATGTTATACCTTTCTCTGCTAGTTTGAAGAGCCCATTATTAAATATTTGTTCTCCATGTACATACTTATAGATTGTAATGAGGTCACTTCTTTACCTTTTTTGTTGTTGAGATGAATAGATTGAACTCCTTGAGTCTACCTCTTTAAGGCATGTTTTCTAATCCTGTGGCTCTTCTCTGAACCATCTCCAATGTATCCTTCTTGAATTGTGGGCAGCAGAATTAGATGTAGTATTCCAGCAGCAGTCACATCAGTGCCAAATACAAACGTAAAATAACCTCTCTTCCCCTACTCAAGATTCTCCTGTTTAGACATTCGAAGATCACATTGGCTACAGAGTTACCCTGGATGCTCATGTTCAGCTGATTATCCACCATGACCCCCAAATCTTTCCAGAGTCACTGTTGTCCTGGATAAAGTCTCCCATCCTGTAAGTATGGTCTACATTCTTTGTTCCAAGATGTATACATTTACATTTAGCCATATTAAAACACATATTGTTTGCTTATGTTCAGTTTACCAAAAAACCAGTGATCTGGATTTTTCTGAATCAGTGACCTGTCCTCTTCATTATTTTATGAATGTGTCATCTACAAACGTTATCAGTGATTATTTTGTTTTCTTCCAGGTGATTGATAAAGGTGTTGAATAGTGTAGAGCCAAAAAACGATCCCTGCAGGACCTCACTGGGAACTCACCCACTCGATGACAATTCCCCATTTACAGTTACATTTTGAGACTTGTCAGTTAGCCATGAAGCATGACCAGCTTTGCAGGAGGGTGAGAGGGATCTGGAATGGTGATCTCAGACTTTCTGACTGGCAGGAGACTTCCACCCCTAACAAAATTGTTCAGTGCCTCACAAGTCATTTCTATCAGTTTTGGTGGTGATGGATGGCCTTCAAGGTATTGACTTGTCTTCTGGAGAAGAGGAACTATGAGCCCTTACCCGAGGGCTCTGTATCAGTGCTGTTGAGCTAAGTTAAATCACTGAGTTGCTGAGTGCTTCAATCTGCGGATGCAGACAGGGATGGGATTTAAGCCATTGTTTTTTTGGCAGTGTCAATTCCTAGCCTCTGCTGCCTTTTCTTATTACAAAGAAAAAAGAATGGAGAGGAATTTTGGCCTAAGAGATGGACAGACCTGGGCAAAAACATCAAAAAGGCTGTGTGGGCGTTGCTTCTGTAAGGGCTCCAGTAAAGTTATAAGGGTATAAAAAATGATGCCAGCTCCTGTTTTTCTCGATGTGGCTTGGCCAGATTTAGTGCTTATGGACTTTGTCCCTGCTGCTAGAGATGACTCTTGCAGCTGTTTGACTATTGGCTAAGATAACACTTGCAGTTTGGATGATATTACTTTCTCTTTTCCCCCAATTCTAATCTTTATATGATCATCATCAATATCATTTTTCACTTTATCTGCCAATTTCTTCTTGTTTTAACATTTTAATGAGAATTCACCATGGTATCTCCTGGTGGCTGTGGTGCTGCAATGAATCACAGGAAATCCAGGATGTGGTTCATCCTGGGAGACGTAAACCAGCTGGGGAGAAGGGTCCCTGTGGTAGAGTGGGGACCTAGGGGAAGCAGAACTATTACTTTCACAAGGCATTGAAGTGGCTCAGGCGGACACAGATTAATGGTGACTGCTGAATCCTATTTTTCCTGCAGAAAATTTTGATGACTATGAAAGACCCTTTACATTTTTCAACAACCACCATATATAAGCTGCTCATTTTTTTTCTTTTCCCAACAAAACAAACCTACAATATTTCCCATGCAAAACAGAATTAACAAGTAGATTGCAAAGATAATGAGGATCTGCAGCTCTCATTGACTTCACCTGGAGCTGCAGCTGTCGAGCACTTCTGAAAATCAGGCCCACGGTATGTCAAGATGAGCACTCCACAATTGGGGCACTCCAAATCAATGGATACTTTTCAATATTTGGCTGCATGATTTTGGTAGGACAGCATCCCCTTCCCCATTATCCCTGAAGAGTAACCCAGACCCCACTGCTCAAGTTCACCCATGCCCCTTTCATGAAAAGGAGGACAAATTATTTGTCCTCCCTGAAATTATTTCTAAAATGATTTAATACCAACATGACATTTCCCTCCATCCCTTTGATCTCCCCATTGGGAGTATGAGTCTTCCTGATCATCAGGATAAAACTTGGCAAGTAAATTATTATCACTGTGGAATTTAACTTTTATCCTCTGTCTCCTCATCTGTTTTTAGCTCTTGGGGAAAACAAGTAAACAATTAGATCCCCCTATCAAACCCCAATGAGAACCTCTAATTGAAAAAATGCTTGGTCCTCTCCTTCAAAGATATTTTCTTTTGATTCCTTTTCCAGTTCCTGCTTTCATTCTCTAGGGAAAAAAAACAAGCTGCTACTGTTTATTATTATTATTCCTGATTATGCCTAAAAAGGTGTCAAAATAATTAGGTCAAGTGGCTGCAATAAGCCTAATAGAAATAAACATCTCTTCTCTTGAATTCTCATAAAATATTTCAAATGCTGTTCACAGTTTATACTTCATGAAATTCATGCCAGACTTACGATAAAAACACAATAACTCTTCATTTTCAGCAATTAATGGGTTTATTTTTCTTGCCTATGTACTGAAGGATGTAAAATCAGTGGATTTTTTTCTTTTCTTTTCTCCTGAAACAACTGAAGACGAAATCGGTTTTATTGTAACAGCATTTGTCAATTAAAAATATCAAAATGGGTTGGAATAACTGAGATTTTGAAAGTAGGATCTGGATTAAAACCCCAGCCTTGTTAATCAACTCATGTAAATCACTGACATTTAAATCAGCTGAGGATCTGATTCACAGGCATGGCAAAGGGTATTTTCTCATTTTCCCTTGTGTCCCCACCACTTTCTATAAATAGTCTATTCTGAAATGTCTTATATATATATATATGGCAAATGCCTTATCTTTAAATGGCATAGCATTTATGGAACATAAACCACAGTAAGGGGCTAAAGTTACACTTTCTAGTTTGCTTCTCTGCCAGTTATAAGTCATTTGCTCCAATAAATATGTACCAGAAAGCTATGGGGTTAATGTCTATGAACATTAGGCAATAAGTAATGGAAATGGGAGAGTATAATGAAATGTACGTGTATGTAGCTAGATATCATGTGCTATATCACTGGATGGCTAATGGAATCAGTATACATTATTGATCCCTGAATTTAGTAGCATTAATAATTTTACTAAAGCTGCACTTCTTATAAAATGCATTCCAGCATTAAATAGCTTGTTGACAGAATTTAATTAATTGTTTTAGTTTGTAGTGCACCCAGTAACACTTAGGATAGAATCCTGGGAACCGCTCCAGAGAGAGAGAGAGAGAGAGACAACGAGAGAAATGCAAACACACATTTTCGAACCTTTGGGGTAGACAACTCAGCTGGCAGTGGAACTAGTGAATTTCCATGAGACAGAATGTGGAGACTCTGCAGGAAGTTCACACACTCTGCACATTGCAGAACTATGCTCTACAGGAGTTCCATCTAGTTGAGTGCTGAGGTGAGTTTGAGACCTGGTTGATTACATAAATAAGGGTTTGATGCAAAGCCCATTAATGTCAATGTGAGCATCTTTCCATTGATTGCACTGATCTTTGGATCAGGCCCCCAAAGAGATCCAACTGTGGAGAACCAATGGTTTGTTCCTCCTCCCCTTGTGTAGTATGACACGGCAGTTTTCTGTAGCCCTTGCACTGCCATAGCACATACAGGGCACTTCTACTGCTGCTTTGCACTTTGAACCCTGTAAGAAGGATTCCTTTCCCTAGAGCCTACAAGGAGCATCCCTGCACACAGTTCAGTTCCTCAACCTGTGTGCTGGCATAATGCTTTTTTCCTATATGCTGTATGAAGGAACAATCTATATAAATAATTTTAAAGTATTAATATTCAGCACTGAGACAGGATGTTGCACATAGCTTGATCAATATGGTGTACAATGAGACTCTTATCAGAAAGTTACATAAAATCATTATTCCTTGACATGGATTTCTCACCATGCAGTAAGATCCTCAGCTGCTATAGTGTAAGGCCACTTACAAGCTTACAGTGGAACAGCTGTACCGATACAGCTGTGCCGCTGTTTGACCACTCGTGAGACCACTCAGCTCTCCCATCGACATAATAAAACCAGTCCAATGAGTGGTAGTAGTGATGTCTGTGGAAGAGTGTCTTCTGTCGACATTACTGCTGTGCACACAAGCGCTTATGCCAGCAAAACTTATGTCGCTCAGAGGGCTGTTTTTTTCACACCCCTGAGCGACAAAAGTTTTGCTGACATAAGGGCTAGTGTAGACATGGCCTAAGTATAAAGGCTTAAGTGGATGGGAGAAGACAAAAGACCTTTCAGTGGAAATAAGAAAACATTAGTTTGGAAATGCAAAACTGAAACTTTACAAATAATAGGATTGTTCTGACCACCCTCTTTTAGAGACAGGAGGACTTGGACCATTTCACATAATTTTGTAGCAATGTTGGGAGCAATAATATAAAATAAACTCGTCAGCTGCTGGCATTTTAAGCATTTTCCTTTCGTGGAAGAAGGCTACCCCATAAGGTGCTTAAGGTCCAGATCCTTCAACAGTGGAAGCACATGCATAATGCAGCACATATGTGCAGCACCACTAACTGTTTTGATTGAGTTGACTGGAACTACTCACTTGTATACAGTTAAGCACACAATTAAGTCTTTGCAGTATTGTGGCATAAAATGCCAGTGTTGATGGGTACTGTTTATAGTAGCATTACTTCTGATGACACCACCAGTGGAGCTGAATTAGTGCTAGCCATGGTAGGAATTCTAGGGCATAGACAAGAGAGTTAGTTAGGTGGTTCTTGAGAGGCGCTAGGGTGGGGTTTGGATACTTCCTCTGTCATTAAGTTCTGTTGTAGCCATAGCAATACATTAAAGGGCTGTAAGGTGCTTAGATACTATTCAAATGGGGCCATATCTTAGATAGATGGAAATGAATAAGACAGGAATAAAATAAGAGGGCCAATATCTCTAGTGGTCTTGTCAACATTTTGTGATTGGCACATCTTACATCTAAAACTAAATATATATTCAGTTTTTGGAAGTTCTTTTTTTATCTCAACAGGAAAAACAAATACTCTTTCCCCATTTAAAGAAAAAACAAATTTGCAAACAGAACAGACAACACAATTATGTGGAAAGGAGGAGATGGAAATATCTGGAATTAATTTTAGTATTTCTCAAAGATCTGTTCTGCATGATCTCTGACCATCTTTTTGCCTGTGCGACCTCCTTTGGCAGTCTCCTTTTCCTGTCTGAATCTCTCTGTGAGTGTTGGTTCTGCTGATCATGTGGGGATTAATTCAGCCTGTAAAAACATATCACGGCAAAAGGACTTTATCCTTTGGAGCTTTAGTTCCTTGCAACTGAGACTCACACGTTTCAGTTTTGCTTACAGTTTGAATTACATTTTTTTTTTAAAAAGCACAAACTAAAGTTCTTCTTTCCCCCCTGCTGATAAAACTGGGGGGGGGGGAGGGGAATTCAGTTTCATATGATGTGCTCTGTTCTTTAAGTGGCTTTTTGATTTGTTGGATGCTTTCACAAATTTGTATCAGTCAATAAAATAACATTTACCTTTAAACTTCAATTTGTCTGGAAAGCACCATGCATACTTAAGGCACTGTATAAATAATAAATACAAATAATTTTAGAACTGAGAAGAAATCATATTCAGTCAAGGGACAAACTAAACTGCAAGCATTTTTATTACAGTTTACTTTTGGTTTTAAATTCTGTCAGTAAGAGTGACAAGCCTGTAGGGGGGAAAAAAGGATAGATTTTCAATAGTGCTCAGTATTCAGTGGATCCCATTGTTCCCAATGGGTGCTACTCTGGAAAATCAGGTCTTTTAGGTGCTGTTAGGTACTGAGATTCTGTCCCTATAACAGTAATATGGTGGAACTCTCAAAAGCACCAATAGGCACTGAAGGTCATGGGAGTTGGCACTAATCTCCCTCAGGCACTTTTGAAAATCCCATTGCAAATGAATGAAGGGTCAGACTGTGCCTGCCTCATAAGCACCTATACTGCATGTATGGGAAAGCCTAAAGAACCTCTCCCCGTAGCCTTATATGGCATCCATAGGGGTCAGACAGAATCAGAGTCCCTCTGCTGCTTGGTCCCTTCCCTCTACACAATGGTGACAGGAGGGACATGCACGAGGAGGTACACTCCTGGCTCCACTTCCTATACTTCAGCAAGCAGGACTGACTGGCCCCACAAGAAACATGAATAGTAAACTGCACCCCACAAAGGGATGTGTGAGAGTGAACACACAGCCTCTGAGTGTCTCTGAGCTCCATGAGACGTTCCACCTCTTTACTATTCTTATTGTGGCCTGAACATAAAAGACCCAATCTAGCCCTTAGTTTTGTAATCCTGATGATTCACTTTTGTGGTGGATTTTCTGAATGGTGGTCCCAGGATAATAAAGCACAGTATGTTTTTCTCTCTGCCTATTTTATACCATTGAATTACCATGCACCCCATCTGAAAAATATATTAGGAGCTACATTATCATTCAATTTTGCATAGGTACTTCCAGTGCATATTTGGCAAAGCACATTGCAGAAAATGTGTAAAAATCATGTGACTCCTCAACCATTTTCACAAAGGGTACCCCAGACTGATCACCCTGCAGTGCATTTACCTACAAATTTGCCATGAGGGAATGTGAAGAGAGAGAGAGAGGTAAGGCAAAGGACATCCCACCCACAGCATTATGTGTGTGGCTCTCTCACAGCAAAGCTAGAGAGACTGTGCTTTGAAAAACCCAGGTGGTACGCTCATTAAGAGTAAACCTTAGCAGCAGCTAGGAACAAAAGTGGGGGAAGATTAGGGCAACAAGAAACCACCCTAATGCATGGAACTAAAGAGGGAATTCTGTTGGTAGACTGAGCTATGTCCTACACTAGTGTGCAAGGATGGGGTGTGTAACAGGGCAGGAATAATCTCAGTGAGGAGTATTAACACTGCTCTTGCCTCATATTCCCCAAAAGGGTCAGCAGAGTGAGGGCATAGCCACAGTGCCACAGCTCACCAGAAGAAATAATAATAGTTTAAAAGTGAGCAAAATGATGCCATCTCCTTCACCAGTCTCAGAGATTAACTTCCGCTCTCCTTATTGTTGTTCAAAATATCAGGCTGCAAATACACAGCTAGAGAATCCAGCAGGAAATCAGAATTCCTTGGGAGAGATTTGTCTCTCCTAGATAAGAAATGTCATGAAGAGAAAGGACATTTCTCACTGTCCCACATTCATCTGGGAAATGCAGGGGAGGGCCAACCCCCCCGAAATAAATATCAATTTGTGTGAATTTATATACCCAACGACTTTGTTTTATTTGGGAGATGGACAGTTCTTGTTTCAGCTGAGCCTATTCACTTGACCCAATTTGAACAAATGTGTGTGTGAATTGTATCCCCACACCATTGTTTGTATTATCGGAGCACCTAGGAACCGCAGTCATGGACCAGGACCCTACTGTAGTTGGTGTTGTACAAACGCAGAACAAAAAGATGGTCCCTACCCCGGAGAGCTTACAACTAGTGTGCAGTAGGTAATTGATAACAAGTATTGGTTCATACAGCAGCAATGGCTATCAACAGTGGTGTGCCACAATGGATTTAACTCTTAGTTGTTTATTTAACCGTATTTGTCAAATGGTGTTTCTAAATGAGTTCTGTCCCAAATCAGTTAGTGTGATGGGGATGTTCACCACACATTTGCGCTGGAAGTGTTAATGCAGACTAAAAAGGGGCCTAATTAACAGGCCACAGTTCAGGGAAATCAGGTGACTAACTAATCCCCTAGCTGAATGAGGGAGCCTAGTTGAGGAGGAATAAGATGGGCTGGATTTATAAAGACAGGACATAGGGAAAGTCTGCAGTCACTCTGTGAGAGAAGGGGTGTGTGTTTGGTCTGGCAAACCCAGGGGAGCCAGGAAGGTAGGACAGGGCTCAGGGAAAGGCAGTAAGGTCTAGAAGGGAACAGGCCTTCAGTGCTGGCTAGAGGGTCTCTGATCCAGAACCTGGAACAAAGGGTGGCTCCAGGTTCCCCTGACAGCTCCTGAGGCAGTGAATGGGGAGACTGCCTAGGACTGCTGGAGAGGAAAGACTTTGATACCACAAAGAGGGCAATGCAGATAGTGATCTGGCCAGAGGGCTGAGTCACAAAGAGGCAGTAGCAGCTTGTGCAGAAAGAGGGGGGGGGGGGGGGGTTGCAGACCCAGACAGAGAAGCAGAGGATGGCATGCAATGATGGGAAGGGGTGTTGACCTTGCATGCTTTTTCCCCAGACTGACCAGGAGGAGGTGTCATCCTAGGGTGAGTGGAGCACTCTCTCACAGTTAGTTTGGAAGCAGTTTTCTCAGTTTTTTAAAAAAAAAACTTTTGTTGGGTTCTGTTCATCACTCTCTGGGTATTGCAAGTAGCAGCAATCTGCATGTGAACGCTCATGGAACAAAAAGACTAAATTGCTTATTGTGGTGTTTTATGTGCAATATGCATGAGTTGGTGTAGTACCAGGCTTTTTTGGGGAGGGGTGGGGGGGGTTGGGTGATGATGTTTTTGAACAAGGCATAAACTTATTTCCAAAAGAAAGCAGCTGTGTGCAGAAATGAGCTGACCCAGTGGAGGGGACCCAAACTTTGGTTGATTTAACAAAGAAATCACTTTCTATTGACGGGAAATAGACTGAACACACCCAATAATGCATTAAGCTATAATGAGCAGGTGACAGAAACCTGTACAAGATAGGACCTAAGTAAGTGTGTGAGAGTGAGAGGAAGAGTGTGACCAGGATCAAGATTTTTCTTAAATGAGTCCTTATAGTTATATTTCTAATCCTGATTTACTTGCTTACAGAAGTGACCATATTTTCAAAAGTGCTAACCACCCAGTAGCTCCTATTGTGGCTATTTATATAGGTGCTGAATGTGGTTTTAGGCACCTAACTTTAGTCTCCCCTTTTTTGAAATCTCAGATCTGTAAGAGTTGGAGAAGGTGGGGGAGGGGAAATTTGAGGTATCTGTATTGGGACCTTTTGTCTCACCCCTTTGAGTAATTTGGTATAATCCTGCAGAGAACAGGCTGGCAGCAGGAGCAAGACTAGAACTCATAGCAGAAGGGTGGATTCTGGAACCTGATAAATGAGGACATGCTTGCACTGAGGATATACATTAGAAGATTCAGGAGTTGGCGAAGTCATGTTTCTGGAGATGTTCCATGTCTCCCTGAAGTAAATCAGAATTGACATCCAAAATAAGATTTCTCTGAGGGGTTTAGCACTCCTAGATCATCAACATATTTATTTGGACTTCATCGCTCCTAACACTCTAGGTGCATCACAGAAGTTACATCAATAATGTATAATAGATAAATTAAAATAACAGCTTGCATATGACTGTCAATACTCATGCTGTAAAACAAAATAGCCCACCAAATAGTTATAACCATAAAAACTACAGGCTGAAGACCCTGTATTCAGCTCATGAAACTATGTCTATCAGCCAGGAAACACACACATCTATGAGGAAAGGGTGGTTTCATTTGACAGCCAGAAGAAATGGATAGGGTGGATAGTAAGTGGGAATACCTGATGGGAAAAGTATGTGCGCACACATGAAAAATGAAAAATTAGCTACTATGAATGATTACCTACTGTGAAATGATCTAACAGTGTAATAAATGCTACAATGCAGCTTGTTCTTTTGATCATGCCCAGGGTTTGAACCTCATATGGACTAAGGACCTGATATTACAAGGTGCCAAGCAGCAACAACTGCTTTTGAAGTAAGTGAAAGTTGTGGATGCTCAACTGCTCTCAGAATTAAGCCCTTATTATAATTCACATGCTTAACGATGCTACATGTAAAATATGTGGAATTGTTTGGTTCATGCAGTTGTCTAATTAAAAAAAAAAGATTGTGATGCAGAGATAGTATATTTGCTGTGGAAGAAGGGAATTTGGGAGTCCTAACTGACTACTGGACAACACACATATATCCCGAAGCGTGTTAGCTCATACACATGTGGGTAAGCATGTTTCAATGGGTTTTGAAGGTTACTTATGGGTCCAGTTTCTAGAAATACCAGTCTTTAAACAATTACTGTATGCACTGTTGTCATGTTGGTCCCAGGATATTATTAGAGAGACAAGGTGGGTGAGGTAATATATTTTATTGGATCAACTTCTCTTGGTGAGAGAGACAAGCTTCCAGGCTTACATGGGGCTCTTCTTCAGGTCTGTGAAACATAGTCAGTGTCCCAGCTAAATACAAGATTGAACAGATGGTTTATCATAAGTAATTAACACATATCAAGGAACCATTCAAGGTGAAGTGGCCTGTTAACACCCCTCCAATTGAGGGATGTGGGGGCGAAAGGCAACTGGGAGTGGGTTTGCAATAAGACATAAATCTAGTGTCTCAAATTACAGCAATCTATAACCTGTTAGCAACCCCCAATTGACTTCTACTTTTACTGCCGATGCTGTGTTTTAAGTATAGACTTGCCTAGAGTGTTTCCTAGATCTGAAGCAGAGCTCTGTGCAAGCTTGAAAGCTTGTCTCTCTCACCAACAGAAGTTGATCCAATAAAAAAAATTACCTTATCCACCTTGTCCCTCTAGCCTTAAAACTGTCATTTCAAGTAGTTTCATCATCATGTCAATCCATCATCTTAGTGATGAAATAATACTTGTCACAGTGTTAATTTCAGAAATGCAACATTTTTGTGTGTGTGTGGAGATGGGAGAGGGTTGCTACATGGGAAAATATCCATTGGACAACACAACAAGATTACCAAACTAATCCAATGCCCTTATTAAGTTCCATTTAACTTTAACCAAAGACTCCCATTATCTTTAATAGATTTTTAGATCAGGTTGTAGATTTCTGAAGATGAAACATCACTAGTTAAATCACCAAGCCAGCTTTCCTCACACACAATTGATTATAAACACATATACAAACAATTAATTAATAAAATCCAGTTTTGAAAACAAAACAAACTGATCCTTAAGTCTGCACACATTTATTTAGCATATGTGTGAACATTTATGATACAGATAATAAACGATAAATATTATGTAAAGGTTGTACATTTATCATCTTGTAAAAAGGACATAGGGGTAATTCATGGGTGGCTGGCTATAGCTCTCATACAATATATGTGGGGGTAACTTACATGCTGGAGGCTGTGAGGGCAGACCAGGAGGGGTAACTTTCACAGCAAAGCAGTGTAAAAGGCACCCAAGGGTGGAGAACTGAGGGGACACATCTGTTCACCAGTCCAGCTTGTACCCTGGGTAATGTCACACAAGGTATGGGGCCAAATTGTTCCAGGTGTAACTCCATTGATGCCAATGGGGCCCAGGGATGAATTTGGCTCATGATGTGTAATGGTCATGCAAAAAACTGATAACTGTGAATAATCTACAATAATAATGTAGTCATGCGGCATTTGAAAGTGCTGGATTAGTGTAGTCTCATTTTTGACTTGGCTCTGCAAACACTTCCACATGAATGCAAATGTGCAGGAGCATTTGCAGGATTGGTTTTACAGTCTGTAGCTATTTCTTTATAATTAAACTCTGGATAATGTTAGACTTCAAACACATTTTGAAATAACATGTTTTTAGCATCTTAAAAATGAGCTACACAGTTTCAAATGAGGATAGCAGGTTGGTCCTGCTTGCATTAGTGAAAGTGGAATTTTGCCATTGACTTTAATGGGAGCTGGATTAGGAATGGGGACGGGGGACAGCATCAGAGGAAGGATAATGGAGGAGGTGGACATTGCACCTAATGGTGAAGAGAATGCAGGAACTGAACACTAATAAAGTTAGGGCTGGATCCAAAGCCATCCTAGAGTCGATGAAAAAACTCCATTGATTTCAAGGGGCTTTGGGTCAGGACTCATGAGGAACATAGAATCAAAATAGTCTATATCTAAAAAAATAGAAACTGGTGCAAAATTGTGGCCCAGTCTGACTTCCTGCAGGCTGAGAACTCTCAGCTCTGACTTATATTTTCTATAGCAGTGACTTTCAACCTGTGGTCTGCAGACACTTGGGGGCCCAGTGAATGTCTGAGATTTCCAAAGAGGTCCACACATCTATTCAAACAATTTTAGGGGTTCACAAACAAAAAGGTTGAAAACCACTGTTCTACAGCATTCTCTTCCTTATCTGTTACATCTGCCGGATCTTATTAGGGTTATCGGCTGGGGCTCTGAGGAGAAAAAAACAATCAACAAATTTTGCCCTCCTTCCTCTATATTAATGTTTCCCAGCAGCACTAATGTGACAAAGTGCTACACATTATGCAAATATGCCCATTTATTTTCATAGTCTCTTCACAGTTTACAGACTCTTATGAATTCTCTGCTGACTTATCACTAAGTAACTGACTCAATAATTCATTAGCAAGATGAACATTTATGGTATGGCATCAAAAGCAACTCTATATAGCTAAACTTACATGCACAGAAAGTATATAAATACATACCTATATGGGCAGTGTACATTTATTTTAGATATAAATATATATTTATATATTTGATTGGAATCTGTGGGTGCTCAGCACTATGAAAATAAGGCCTCTTATTTAGCTTCCTAAATGCCTAATTTTAAGGCACCTATGTTTAGAAACTTTGGATTAATTCTTTTATAGATTGTTTCATCTTCACTCCCTATAAATAGCTCCAAAATAAATTCTTCTTCAGGACTGATTATCCTCATCCATCTTCTGTATTCTTAGTGATCTAAAGCATCACCTTCTAAATAACTTCTAGTTTCATAGGGAATTAAATGAATTTCTTATTTAGAGATGATGTAATTTTTGTTTCATACCTATAAAGTAGTTTACATCCTCAAATTGGACTGAACATTGTCATGAGAAGAATGGCCATTTAAAACTGCAGGAGAAATATAATTAGATAGAATGCAGTTACCAAACTGGAATTTGGCAATGTAAGATACTCTTGCCCTTACGAAAGGTGTCATGAGATTATTAAAGTCTTAACATGTTCAGGAGCTCTGTCTTATGTCTCATCAGAGAGACAGTATACTTTATCACTCTACTATCCCATCATAATGCTATCTGTGGGACAAATGTTGACCCCTGTTATGGCTGCTTTGAATATAAGGGAATCTGTGGACCCTGAGTAGCACAGAGGTGACTAGTTAGCCCTCTGCCACCCTCTCCTCCCCCACCCCACCCAGGAAAGGGACATGTCAGAGGAATGGAAGGGGGAAAGGTACATAGCCAGAGTACTTCTGAATTCCGATTATTATCTGATTAGAGAAAGACACAGTTTAGAGCACCCCTGAGGTTGATCTGTGCTATATATGAACCATAAAAGTACCTGACTGCTCCAGGAGCCAGGAAGACAAAAATGTAGTGTAAAATCAACTTTGCCCTACCCACTCCAACTGCACTGATTGGTGTCCAATGTACATGAGGAACCATCCTTATATCTGAAACATATACATGATGTCAATTACTTTCTAGTTCATATTCATCTATAACCTTCATGTATACTGAAAGTGAATAAATATGATAAACAAAGTTTCTGTTAATTATTGCTATTACCGTTTAGATCAATTCTCATTTAAAACAGATTTTATTCTCTATTGATATCTGCTTGAGATTCCAAAACATTAACAGAAGAAATGGAAACTTCCCAATATATTCCAGCAGGGCTGGAAGACTGATGGTTGTTGTGTTTACTTCATGAGGAAGGCATTCTGATGCCACAGGGGATAGTACCTTATATAGAAGCATAGATGAATGAGTAGTTAGGAATTCCTTACATAGGCTGTCAATGAATGATGATGGAACAGCTAAGAATGAAGTCCTTATTTATTTTGTAAATATGCAAAATAAATTGGTATTTCTTTTAAAATGTCCTATGCACAAAAGTTGAGAGGAAAACTAGATTAGGTAGGTGAATCACTAATTTTAAACCACAACATAGCCTCCTAGTTCTGGAAAGAATTGTGGAGGTAAAATGGAAGTTTAATCAGCACTGTGCATTTCAGAAATGTACTTTAATTTTGCACAGACAAGAAAAGGTTGCGGGGGATTTCAGGCAGCATGAATTATTTCACCTGTGCTTTCACTCTCAGCTTCCTTTGGATTTGTACATCGGAGGTGGGAGGGGGAATCTACACAGCCATCATCCAGAAGGACATTGCTATATAATGCTTATCAATTTTCTCAGCAGGTGCCTAAGAAAATTTTTTTAGCTGAATGATAGCTTTAGGAAGTATTTTTAAAAACAACCTTTCCCATAAATGATTCTGCTCCAGGGAAGAAGAGAAGCTTGACAAGGCTGTAATGTATACCCCTCAATGATGATTAAAGAAAGATATATCCAAATGTGCGTGTTTTGTTTTTCCCTGGTAAAGTATTGTCTGATCTCTTCCAAGTTTAAGTTAAGTCTTCTTCAAAGATGGGGATGCAGTAGCATGCAAACAGAATTAAACATTTTAAAAATGCCTTTTCTTTAACATGCTTAATCATCCTATAGATAAGATACCAGTCTCTGGTGGGTTAGAGATTGTTAATAATAGTATATGTTGGAACAAACCACCTAAGAATTCATGGATTATTGTTCATGATGTTGCTTGGAGGAATCCAGGAAATTCTAGTCCCACTGAAGTAAATGGGAATTTTGCCATTGACTTAAATGGGCTCATGATTTCACTCCAAGTGTTTGTACCATGAGTAAGGGTGTGGCTACACTAGAAAGTTTAAAGCTGTGCCATGGAAGCTCTCTAATGTATCCACTCTAAGTCCATTGGAGAGAACGCTCCCATTGGCTTGACTACTCCAGCCCCCGTGAGCGGCAGAAGTGATGTTGGTGCAAGAAGCTGTAATGTGGACATAGCCTGAGAGACAGTTGTTGTGAAAAATTGGGAAAAACTGAGGGAATGTGTAAAGATCACTCTAATGCAGGGTGTTTAATGTAATATTCTGTTGAATAGAATACTCTCTCATTTGTGAGAACTTGTAGTTCATTTCTTTAAAAATTGGTCTCTGCTTTTTGTGCGGAAGTGTTTTGTTCCTATCAGCCACTGAGGGCTTGATGCTCCCCTCCTCTTGTAATTTCAAAGGAGAGCAGGAAGAAGAGATAAAGAAGGGAAAGCAACAGCTCAGTGACATAGTCCACAGTTTAAGAAAGATGTTGATAAATTGGAGAGGCTTCAGAGAAGAGCCATGAGAATGATTAACTGATTAGAAAACATGCCTTATAATAGACTCAAGGAGCATTTATTTAGCTTAACAAAGAGAATATGTGGTTCACAGGTATCGATTTTTAACTCATATATAACGCAAGGCAAGGTTTTCTGGTGTTTATCTGGCAAAAAATGTCGATAAACTAGGCAAATACAATTTAGATGGGGTTACTATAAGGTGGGTGCATAACTGGCAGGATAACTGTACTCAGAGAGTAGTTATTAATGGTTCCCAATCATGCTGGAAAGGTATAACAAGTGGGGTTCTGCAGGGGTCTGTTTTGTGACCGGCTCTGTTCAATATCTTCACCAACGACTTAGATATTGGCATAGAAAGTACACTTATTAAGTTTGCAGATGATACCAAACTGGGAGGTATTGCAACTGCTTTGGAGGACAGGGTCATAATTTAAAATGATCTGGACAAATTGGAGAAATGGTCTGAGGTAAACAGGATGAAGTTTAACAAAGACAAATGCAAAGTGCTCCACTTAGGAAGGAACAATCAGTTTCCCACATTCAGAATGGGAAGAGACTGTCTAGAAAGGAGTACGGCAGAAAGGGATCTAGGGGTTATAGTGGACCACAAGCTAAATATGAATCAACAGTGTGATGCTGTTGCAAAAAAAGCAAACATGATTCTGGGATGCATTAACAGGTGTGTTGTGAGCAAGACACGAGAAGTCATTCTTCCGCTCTACACTGCACAGTTTAGGCCTCAACCAGTTCTGGGCACTGCATTTTAAGAAAGATGTGGAGAAATTGGAGAGGGTCCAGAGAAGAGCAACAAGAATGATTAAAGGTCTTGAGAACATAACCTATGAAGGAAGGCTGAAAGTATTGGGTTTGTTTACTTCGGAAAAGAGAAGACTGAGAGGGGACATGATAGCAGTTTTCAGGTTTCTAAAAGGGTGTCATAAGGAGGAGGGAGAAAACTTGTTCACCTTAGCCTCTAAGGATAGAACAAGAATCATAGAATCATAGAATCATAGAATATCAAGCAATGGGCTTAAACTGCAGCAAGGGAGGTTTAGGTTGGACATAGGTTGAAAAAGTTCCTAACTATCAGGGTGGTTAAACACTGGAATAAATTGCCTAGGGAGGTTGTGGAATCTCCATCTCTGGAGATATTTAAGAGTAGGTTAAATAAATGTCTATCAGGGATGGTCTAGACAGTATTTGGTCCTGCCATGAGGGCAGGGGACTGGACTCGATGACCTCTCAAGGTCCCTTCCAGTCCTAGAATCTATAAATCTAGACAAATTCAGACTAGAAATAAGGTGTAGATTTTTTACAGTGAGGATAATTAACCATTGGAACAATTTACCAAGGGTCATGTTGGATTCTCCATCGTGGACAATTTTAAAATCAAGATTGGAGGTTTTTCTGAAAGAGCTGCTCTAAGAATTATTTTTGGGGCATTCTATGGTCTGTATTATACAGGCGTTCCAATTAGATCACAATGGTCCCTTCTGGCCTTGAAATCTTTGAATATATAGTACCCTTTTCTCTGAGCCTGCAGAGACCCCTCCTTTGCTACTGGGTGGTGCTCTGTCTCTGTGATTGAGGAATGTTGTGCTGGTATTTGGAGTGAGCATGGTATATGTGGGGGAAATATCTGCTGTCTGTGTCATGCTTTCAGCAAATATCTGAGTAGCTTCACTTCCTCTCTTAGCCCACACTCTGCTTCAATTTAGGTATCTAACATAAGGCATTCAAATTTTGAAAATCTGGCCCATTAACAGTAATAGCCTAGAAAACAACAGATATATATAACTGGGACAAAGAAGAACAATAGCAATAATCACTAACAATGAAAAAGGAAAAGGGCTTTTTATTCCCCCATCACAACCACTTCATTTATCCCAGATAATTCTATAAAAATAACAAGGATGTCTTTACACTTCCAAACATTTATCTTGACTTGAGCCAGTGTTCTGTCTGTGTTCTCATTCATCGGCTGAATCCTCAGAGATCTGGTCAGCTGATGGACGTTTTACTTTAATTCTTTTTAGCTATCTCAAAAGTTGACATAAAAACTCAGACCATAAGAGAGGGAGCCACAAAAGTTCTAAGGTGCCTAAAACTCAAAGTCCCAGGTTTGGCATCACTGTGATCCACAAAACCCTTGCCTAATCCTGCCTATGATGACTAAATCTAAAAGTTCCCTAGTCACCTATATTTCTGTCTCTGGTCATGCACATTTCTACTTCCCTCAAGGTGTCCAGACGCTTATCTCCCACCTACTCCCTAAAGTGAGTTGCCTAAGTCACATGCCAAGGCCTGATCTGGTAGGCATATTCAGAGGGTACCTACCAGATTGGGTCCTGTTTAAAATTCAGCTGGAGGAGGAAATGGTGCTGCTCACCATACAGCTTTTAGCCCGGTGATTAGAGCACTCACTTGGGATATGGGAGATGCAGGTTCAATTCTCCCTTCTCCGCCAGACAGGGAGAACGAAATTAAGCAGGAGTCTCCCACCTCTCAGGAGAGTGTTCTAACCACAGGATATTCTGATGGGGGTGTGCCTCCACTGGGGGAAATTATCTTCTGGTTTACAGCCTATATATGCCTTTGCTGTGGTATGCAGGTGTTATAGCAGGAGAGAGAATGACTAGTTTGACTATTCCTGGCTACTGGAAGGCCCTTTTAGCTATGTCCAACCTGGGATAAATAGGTTTGAGCCTGCTCTAAATTACACCAGGACCTCAAACACCCACCAACCAATCCCAGAATTAGAAAGCCTTATTAGTGGCATAAAAGCCAACTTTGCCCTTTACCCACCTCCCTGGTCCTGTGCTAAGTGCAGCTTAGATGAACTAGAGAATCTGGATAACAAAATGGGCTCTACTTTAAAAAAAATGTTCATTATGTTAATATGCAACTCTTAATTGTTAAATTCATGAACCCTGATTGTCAAAAAAGTGGGTTTGATTCTTACAAACTCCCTAGACATTAAAAATTAGCTGGCTGTGTTCAGACCAAATGCCATCTGCTTGACATTTCTTGCTTGTCATGTTGTTGCTAGACATTTAATGAAAACTGGAAAGGTGGTCTGGTAAATGCATAGTACAGTATACAGAAAACTCTCTCTCTTTTATCATCTGCAATGATCACCACCCAATGACAGTAGGTCATTATGTTGTCTTTATTTGCTTAAATATATACATATGACAACATGTGTCTTAAATCAGAAAGACCAGGAATATGATAGTCTCAAACTCTTCCATATTATTGACATTTAACAAGCAGACAGTCAGCCAGAATACACTACCCAGTGTGTGTGTATGTGTGTGTGTAGGTTGGGGGGGGATGACATTCAGAGAGATGTCCTTCATTTTAGATGTGAATATAATTCCATCCCAAACAAGTCATGTACATCAGAAACACTATGTCAAGGAATTTGATTTGGGTATATAAGAAACATTATGAGCCTGAAACAGTGAAGTCATTGAGGGAAGACTCCCTTTAATTTCAATGGGCTTTGGATCAAACCCTGAATATTTTTGTGTAACTACACCTGAGTAAGGAATAAACTCAGCTTTTAGAAAAGCAGGCATCTGACTTCATATTGGTCATAAGTGGATAAGTTATTAACCTATAGATAACTTACAGAGATGGGTTAACTTTTGCCACAAATAAAGCAACCAGCTGAGGAAGAAATTAACAATTTTCATGATTTACAACATTTTGGATGGATGTCTACTTTGTGACTATGGGGCATGTAGCACACAAGGAGGCATGTGATTGCAGCTGGTAAACTTTTTTGCTCTTTCATTATTTCTATTTTTAATAGCTCTGAGCTATAATTCATTGTTGAGGCTGATTTGACAGATCTTCCAAATGTGTTCAGAAACAACAGTGCTTTACATTATGCCTGCTGAACTGTGGAGTATGCAAAATTACTGTTACCTGCAAGGAAGTTATTAAGATAGATAGAAAGGCAAAGATATGGAAGGATAAAAGCATGCATAGTACTACAGTTTATCTTTTCAGAGATAAAGAGGAAGTACTGTTACTAAAGTTTCACCCATTTTACACTATTTCTTTATAATAAAAAAATGGAACTTGTATTGTGTCTGCTGTACCCTGTATTAATCATTTAGGGTGAAATTTACACCTGTGCAGATGTGTGCACAGGTATGAAGTCATCTGCAGATGACTTAAGTGTTGCATGGATCTTATACAGGTCCTCTGTATAGGGTTGAATTGCATCACTAATGAATATTTCAACAGCAGAAAGGAAATCTGGTGTTTTGGGCCCCTTGACATTTTTTGCCAGATAAACACCAGAAAACCTTGCCTTGCGTTATATATGAGTTAAAAATCGATACCTGTGAACCACATATTTCAAACAGTGTGTCATGCAAATCTCGTTGGGGTTATCAACCCCTATGTCTTCAGTATAAAAAATGGGGACTAATGTATATAGCTTGCAATGACAGTATAAGGAATCAACCAGACAGGATAACACCATGATGATGGTGTACCTTAAATTCTAAGAATCTACTAATCTCTGTGTTTTTTGCTTTTTGGGTGGGGGAGAGGGAGGTTTTGTTGGCTTTTTGGGGGGAAAGGGGAAGTGTTGCCATGAAGGAATTATTGGAACATTGTTACTTGTTATATTTTCCCCCATGCAACTAATGAAAACAAATAATGTTGTATTTGTCCAGGAAGCACTCCCAATTTCCTCTAATTCCATTGTGACTAGTTAGTTAGCATACTGAAAACCTCATTCAAATAAGCCTGGCTATAGTTAAGCACCTCAGAGAATGGAAAAATAATGTCCAAGTCCATTAGGCACCTTGATCTGGAACGTAATTTTTATTGTAAATTTCATGATATGACAGCCCCACTGAGAAGCAACATCCTGTTTTAAAGGAATCCTGTGGGTAGCATTAATGATACTGTAGTTGAATTTCGCAGCTGCTTATAATGAAACATTGGGCAATGCTATACTTTTTGCTATGATTATATTTAAACTGCAAAACATTTATATTTACCCTTTCTCAAGGAAATTAAATGACAACCTTGATCTTTAATGAGGTACTCAGAGAAAGCATTTCATAAATATTCAGTTTATGTCTCAGGAGATCAGTATATGGATAATAGAGCCATTTTCCTCTAGGTCACCACTGAAATAGATTCAGGTTGGTAGGAACTGAAAGTCATTCCCATATGATGGGTGTTTGGTGTGCTTTGTGAAATAAGGTGATTGTCTCAGACCAAGTCCTACTGGACATGTGTTCTGATCATAAATATAATACAAAAATGGAAGTCACTGACCATTTCAGCAGAAGCAAACAAAAATAAACTAACTGTTCTCTCCCACAAATGGTGGCTCCAGGCCAGGGTGGGTATATTTGTGGGTCATAGTGACAAAGGTCAAATCACCAGAGGGGTAAACCTTGCCAAGAGTCTACTCTTTTCTTGCTTTACCTTTTATTCCCTGTGGACTTCTTCATTTTTCTTCATCCATTATGAAGACAATGGAAAATCAGGTCACTCTGTGGGAAAGCAGGGAGTTCAGTCTGAGAAGAATGAGAAAGGAAGAGAGGAAAAAGAAGAAAAAAAAGGACCTTTTCCATCATAAAACAAGACTCTTAAGTCCTTCCTTTTTCTTTCTTTTATGTATTTCATTGACTTTAATTAACTTCCCCTATAAATGTGTGAGATTGGTGATGTTGTTTTAAATAAGTAGTGTGCTCACCAGGTGATTTATCAAAGCATCTATATATCTATATTTCCTTGTGATGCTCAAATTTCATTTTCCAAGGGTTTCCATCTGCCATACAACTTGTGCCTTATTAGATTTCAAATTAAAATGTATAATTACCAAGAACAATCTGTTCTTTCCCTCATTATGTAGAGCAGACGCAATACTGTCATTAAAAGGCACAGAAGTATTGAAAGTTATTCATTCAATTGTATTTAATATACACCAACATTTAAATGCACTTGTTGTTAACCCTGACCCTGTTTATACTGAGCCAGAAATTCCTGTCTCATACTGTTTTCTATATATTCTGTCACAGTAATTTTTATAATGTTTCAAAGAAATTCGTTTGATTCCCTGCTTCATCAAAACTGTGGGACACAGGGTCAAATACAGCACTACTCTAGTTCTCATATGGCAGACCACTGTATGATCAAAACAAATGCTTCCTAGGAGACAGAGACAAAATAAAATGCCCATTGTACTCGTTTTCATGAAAAATCAGAGTTTGTTTACTGTACCATCTTAAATATCCGTTCTTGCATGGAAATTGCATGATTTGTATATATCATAGCAACAATTGTTGGTCATGGGAGTTTTGTCATTGGGAGCAGGTTTGGGCCCTGTATTTGGGTTAAATCCTGATTCCTTTGTTCTGTGGGTATGGAACATTCAAACCTCCATGATTCCAGCACAAATCATCTAGAAAAGTACCCAAAAGGGGTAGCTTGGATTCCACAGGCACCATGAAGCCAGAATAGCCACCTGCTGTCTCACATTCCCATTGTAAGAGGGAGTTTGAGAGGGAGAAGGCAAACTCTGGCTACACTCTTCTGATCCTCAGCCATCAGAGAGGTCCCTAAGAGCCTGTGGGCTGCTGTATGTTACGCTGTAGGCTGAAATGGCCCCAGGGTTGGAGAAATGGAAAGGTGGTTCTAAGCTAGACTGCAGCTCGGATTCTGACAGTTTTTAGGCCTTCATTTAAAATAAAATGTTATTACATTCCCTTATATGATGAAACCATTATTTCTTTGGGATATAGTATCCAATAAAATGTAGCATTAATAGGAGGTATAGTAGACCTTCACCATAAAAATAAGACAGCAGAATGTAAAAACACAGTATAGATAAAGAAATATATAATTTTAACTGATAGGTATGGTTTGGTATATCAATATCTGCCTGTCAGTCTATTTTCTGTGTTTATTATGTATATTACAGATACATTATACTATCAGCAACACACTGCATGCTCTATTTCTGATTGTCCTTGTAAATGATGGAAACATGTAACATGACTTATTTCAAAATAGGCTCTCAATGTTTTGCCTTATATAAAACTGAGGTTCATTGCTGCTGAATAGCTTTAATTTTAACAATACTCACTTAGGCAGGATCTTGCTAAAGGAATTCCTTATGTTCTGATACTCTGAGAAGCCTCTCTAGAATTTTCTCAGGAATTACAGAGTTCCCAGTTCATTCATACAGAGATGCAATATTATTTATACCTGCAATTAGGAACACTTTGTAGGAAAATTGGTAGGCAAGAGTCCCTGTTTTGGAAGTTGCATTTATTCCTTATGCATGAACTGATTTTTTTTTAAACTGAAACAAAAATTAAAAACCCCTGCTGACAAAGCCTGCCTTCATGTGAAAGCAGATGATGCTGTGGGTTCAGTTGTGCTGTGACTTAAGGGGTGGTATGGAACACTAGCACAGCATGCTCTCCTTTTTTGTGGTTGGCTTGCTTTGCTGCCTTAGCACCATAGGGAAATCTCTTCTTTCCACCCACTCATCTATTTTGTGGTTCCTTTCATCCCAGAGTGCATTAGAAAGGAGCAGTGTTTG
Organism: Malaclemys terrapin pileata; assembly: GCF_027887155.1. Taxonomy (NCBI): domain Eukaryota; kingdom Metazoa; phylum Chordata; order Testudines; family Emydidae; genus Malaclemys; species Malaclemys terrapin. The sequence goes on from NC_071505.1 coordinate 75,501,555, forward strand.
GGCTAGTGGAAGAATTGCAATTGTCATTAACTCTTGCATAGGAGCATGAGAGAAGAAGGCTCCTTATACATTCTTGCCCCTAGCACACTCATGGAAGCCAACCATAGTCCAGCCTTCATGTCAAGTAATGTTATGCTAATTAAATTACAACAAATATGTTTGTTTTGTAATTAGGGAAAAATTGCATTAGAGTGTTCAAAATAATTTAGAAATCCTTTCAGATGCTACAAGACTAGGACTGTCAAGCTATTAAAAAAATAATCATGTGATAAAACACACTGTTAAACAATAATAGAATACCATTTATTTAAATATTTTGGATGTTTTTTACATTTTCAAATATATTGATTTCAATTACAACACAGAATACAAAGTGTACAGTGCACACTTTATATTTCTTTTTGATTACAAAAGAAATAGTATTTTTCAATTCACCTAATACAAGTACTGTAGTGCAATCTCTTTATCATGAAAGTTGAACATACAAATGTAGAATTATGTAAAAAAAAAAAACTGCATTCAAAAATAAAATAAAATAATGTAAAATTTTAGAGCCTGCAAGTCCACTCTGTCCTACTTGTTCAGCCAATTGCTCAGACAAACAAATGTGTTTACATTTGCAGGAGATAATGCTGCCTTCTTCTTGTTTACAATGTCACCAGAAAGTGAGAACAGACATTTGCGTGGCACTTTTGTAGCTGACATTGTATTGTGCTAAAGCTTCATATGTCCCTTCATGCTTCAACCACCATTCCTGGGCACATGTGTCCATGCTAATGACGGGTTCTGCTCAATAACAATCCAAAGCAGAGCGGACGGACGCATGTCTATTTTCATCATCAGAGTCAGATGCCACCAGCAGAAGATTGATTTTCTCTTGTGGTGGCTTGGGTTCTGTAGTTTTTGCATTGGAGTCTTGCTCTTTTAAGACTTCTAAAAGCATGCTTCACACCTCATCTCTCTCAGATTTTGGATGGCACTTCAGATTCTTAAACCTTGGGTCAAGTGCTGTAGCTATTTTTAGAAATCTCACATTGGTACCTCCTTTGTGTTTTGTCAAAACTGCAGTAAAAGTGTTCTTAAAATGAACAATATGTGCTGAGTCATCATCCAAGACAGCTATAACATGAAATACATGGTAAAATACAGGTAAAACAGAGCAGGGGCATACAATTCTCCCCCAAAGAATTCAGTCACAAATGTAATTAATGAATTATTTTTTAATGAGCATCATCAGCATGGAAGCATGTCCTCTGGAATGGTGGCCGAAGCATGAAGGGCATATAAATGTTTAGCATATCTAGCATGTAAATACCTTGCAATGCCAGCTACAAAAGTGCCATGTGACCGTCTGTTCTCACTTTCTGGTAACATTGTAAATAAGAAGTGGGCAGCATTATCTCCTGTAAATGTAAACAAATTTGTTTGTCTTAGCGATTGGCTGAATAAGAAGTAGGACTGAGTGGACTTGTAGGCTCTGAAGTTTTACATTGTTTTGTTTTTGAGTGCAATTATGTAACAAAAAAAATCTACATTTGTAAGTTGCACTTTCACAGCAAAGAGATTGCACTATAGTACTTATATGAGGTGAACTGAAAAAATACTATTTATTTTATCTTTTTTACAGTGCAAATATTTGTAATAAAAAATAACATACACTTTGATTTCAATTACAACACAGAATATAATATATATGAAAATGTAAAAAAAAAGCCAAAATATTTAATACATTTCAATTGGTATTCTATTGTTTAATAGTGCAATTAAAACTGTGATTAATCGCAATTAATTTTTTTAATTGTGATTATTTTTTTTTTTAGTTAATCGCATGAGTTAACTGTGATTAATCGATTTCCGTAAACAAGACTGAAGGTCTAGGATTATTAGTCCACTGCATATAGCATAACATATGTTGACTGAGTTGCATTATGTGTTCACTGAGGTGAGGCCCTGTGTACACAGTATGAGTGCACTGCCTGTTCAGTGCCCCTGACTCCTGCCACTCCCTTCCCCTCATCACATCAGTTCAGTGGTGTTTGACAACTGCCACATTCAGGAGTAGGAATTAAGCAGGATTTGCCTCTAAATGGAAGAATATAATTAGTAAAAGAATAATCTGAACAGATAAGCCAAGATTTTAGTAAAAAGTTTTCTTAATGTTGCAACAACTGATGAAATCTGGAGTTAGATAGATAGGTGCTCTTTACGAAAATATACCAATTAACAATAAAGACTTTCAGCATACTACAGCATTTGTTATGTAATGTCTTTTATATTCAAGCTATTTCAAAATAATTCTACAAATATCTGAGAAAAATAATGGTAGTGCAATGACTACGTAAACTAATGAAATAGCCATGAAGTACTCAGCAATGGTTTATACTCAGCCATGGACAGCAGAACCTGTTTCACTGAGGAAAGGAAGACTGTCTCATATTCTGAGATGTTCTGACTTCCACCTGAACAATTTGGGCCATTTTCTGGTTCCACTGAAGTTAGTAAAGTTTTGCCATTGCTTTCATAGGGTCATGATCTCACCCACAAACAGAATTCAAGTCCTGTATACACCAAGGCCAGTACGCGCTACTCTGACATTGTAAAGAGGCCTTAAAGTAAGAGTAAATTATATTTACATCCATTAAGAGGCCATTTTACATTGCCATGAGCATCAGGTCCTACGCAGAGTTCATACCAAACTTGTTCTAGGTTTATAGATGTGTATTTTTGGGGGGGTTGGTTTTAATTTTGATAGCTTAGTGATTCACTGATTTCTCCACCAACAGATTCCTGATTTGGAAGTGCTGATGCCACTAAAGAAGCAGTTACACCAGAGGCTAGCCCGTGGATTTTAAATTTGTGTAGAACTTCTTTACAGACTGTAGCGTGAGGGCATTGTAGCTTTACGATTATTTTGGTGTGCAAAATGCCATTGTCACAAATAATGGGTTCGTTCTTTGGTAGCTACATAGAGATTAATTATGAAGAAGATGATTGGTGAGACACACTTAGAGACTGAATATTAATAATACCATGACCAATATATGCAAAATCACAGAACTAGAGAAACATGATAAGAATAACAGAAGAATCTTCCTCATATATACCGTACTTGCACATATACTGTGGGGCTGTGGATTTTCCTTAAAGTGAGATTAAGTGTTAAGATTGTAGTCATCCTTAGGTTTCACTAAGGGTCAGCTTTGATTCCTTTTAATGCAAGTATTCCTTACACCCACCTCATTCTGAGATCATATTTGATTAAACCTTAGTCTCTTGTCGATATTTGCCATTCCTGCTATCCATTTTTGGGGTTCTAATAATTGTCAAATGCATTTGCACAGATATAGCTTCTTTATACAATGTGGTTAATGAAGTTTGGCTAAATAAAGCCTCTGAAGTCTAGACAACTTCTCATAAACTACATATTGATAAAGATTCTAACCCAAGGTTAATTTTTATTAGATCTAATGTTGCTTTATGATAGCTATTACTACCAATAAGCCTCAAGCTAAATGCTTGGCTTGAGACTCACAACAAAGTCCTAGTAAAAATAATCTTTAAGTTTCTTTGCTTGTCCTATTTGTATTATAGTTTTCAATTCATTTGCACTAATTTCACAGGTATCTTAACTATTTCTAAGATATAAAAGATTTTTTATTGGGTCACCTAAGCACAGGTCATGGATCAAAGATCAACAACATAAATAAAGTCCTGGAGAACTCTCTAATCAGGAGGTTCTTATGTTTATTAAGGTCCCTGCTACAATATGTCCTGGTCCTCTCTGGTAACTGTGTAGGACCAAGAACTCTATAACCACGCCACACAGACTATCTCAAGAACTATTCACCAGGTAGCAGCACAGATGACTCTTTTACCAGATTTATGTATGTTTATAACTATTTTTGTTAATATTGAAATTTTACAAGGCATCAGTATAAGCCATATGATGTAATATACATTTTACTTGTTGTGATGATTTGGGGAATCTGTCTGTTCAACTTAAGAAGTCTGGTTGGTATTGTGAAGTTGCCCTTATTCAAATGTATGGATCATGATCTGCCTCTGTCTATCCATTGTTAGTGTATTCATCATTGTTGCCAAACCTGTAGGCAAGTCATTCCCAGTCTAGAAACAATGGAGAATAGATAACTTTAAATATTGTACCAAGATTGGTCATTAGGTATGCTAAGGAGGCCTGCTGAAGTTGGGAGAAGCCACTTTCTCCAGCTGGTCTGGAGTTTGGACAGTGGGAAAAAAAATTATCAGCAATAAGAAAAAGGAACCACGTGTTCCTGGTGGAACATATAACCTTGAAGGACTCACAGTGCTAGACAGGATGCTTGAGCAGGAGATGTGCGGGGTAGGAAGATGGATATGCTTTTATAGTAGGGGAGGCTCAGTTTCAAAGCAAGGTGACTGGGGCGGGGAGGACAGCACTCCATGATTGATAAGACAAAACTTGTGCTGCAGCAGAAAGACTCAGGAGGACTCTTACCACAGCTCAAAGAATATTCTGGAATGGTCAGGAAAACTTAGTCAGGGAATGCATGTAGGGTTCATTATCTTGTGTAGATCTGTGTATTTTTCATGTGATTAAGTAGCGCAATAGGGACCTCTCGAGGTCCCTTCCAGTCCTAGAGTCTATGAGTCTATGGATAGTGCTTTAGAATCCTGTGCAAAGTCTGTCTTTGGGTTATGTGTTACACTTATCACGTGCTCTTGGAGACTTAACCTATAGAACAAGAACACCCTCACAGCTGGAGATCTGGGAGGGGGTGTGTGTAGATTACAGGGGAATCTGAGGTGTCAGCATTGATAACAGGGACTGGGGAGTTGGATTGTGAAATCCCAGCTCTCGGGAGGGGGTTCTATAGGGAGGATCTCCACACCAAGAGTGTGCTTAGGGACCCTAAACCAGAAGCAGTATCTGGATTCTGTTCAGAATCTGGATGCTAAAAGCACATGAGGCCCAGTGATGTGGTCCCCTCACAGCAGTCTGGTGAGTGTCTAAGAGGGGAAGCTCAGCTAGAGCTGTGATATTTGTCTATCTTCTCTTTTAAAATAACAACAACAACAACAAAAGCAGAGCAGAACTGGGTGATTGATTGAGAGCCACTTGCAGTGCTAACAATTCTCTAATTTTTCCACCTTTCCTTTCCCTGTTTTTGGTTTTCTTCTCTTTTGCAACCCTAGAATTTTGATATAGGGACTCTTCACACTTTCTCCTTTTGATTGCTTCAGTGTGGCAATATTTTGTATTTTATTATTTGAAAAATCTATTATAAGCTGTTTGGACATTTATATCTTAATTTCAGTTTGATTTTTGCCTTCTGTCTTATCTCATTGTAATCCTGCATCTGAATGTGAAATTCAATAGATAGGTAAGGAGTATCATAAGTCGTTTATAGTTGAATTATTATTAAACACAAACGTGTCCAGCTGACCTGGATTCTTGATTGACTCTTTGTTTTTCTTTGTCTCTTCTCCACTTCACCATGGAGACAGTTGTCCAAGGCTATTTCCAGCTTTTCTGACAGAATCCATTGTATCTCTTTTCAGTCTTTCATCCCTACAGCACAAATAACAAACATTGTATGTAACTACATAGAAAAGTAGTATTAAAAAGGTAATGCAATATTTTTGGGAGGATTGTTTTTTTAATCTATTTATCATTCAGCTGTCTTGAAATATCTATACACATTCACTGAAAGGTTTGTGAACCGGGGCAGTTTTATCTATTTCTATTGAGGAATCATTGTGGATAATTCAAGAAAAATGTCTATGTAGTGTACTGCAGCAATTACAAAAGCAAATATCACTAGGTTGTTTGGATGTATAAAAAGAGTAAAAAATAACACTGAAAACATTATTATGGCAGAATACTCAGCTACCCTACAGCTTTTCATCAGGAATACTGGGTCCAGATTTTGTCTCCTCCCCTCCCCCCCACCCTTCTCTCTCTCTCTGATATATAGATATAGATAGTGTGTGTGATCAATAAAGGTGTGTGTGTGTATGGCCAGTAAAGGTAAAAAAAATTGAGATTTATTTAAATCATTTTTTTTTGAGGGCGGGGGCGTTTTGATGAATTTTCCATTTTAAAAAAATATTTGATTTTTTTTTTTAATTATTGAAATACTCTGGATATTTTCTAAACAAAAAGTCTGCTTTTTGGTTTGAAATGACACTTTGTTGCAAAATTTAAGTTAATGTTTTGGGGGGGAAATCTTTAAAAATAAAAAGGTTGAAATCAAAAATGAAATGTTGAGAAATTATCTGAATAAAACATTTTAGTTATCCCAGTATGATTCTTCCCTCTGCCCCCGACCCCGATTTTCAGTTTGTGGGCATTTTTGAAATTTTGACTTTTCATCCTCATTCCAGACCGGAAATAGTTTCAAAATCTTGAGAATTCTCAGCAGATGGGAAAACCACTTTCTGCCCAGCTTTAATTCTCAGCTATGTTGCTAAGATGGACTTCAGAGTCTCATGAAAGACAGAGGCTTCCGTGGAGATGATCTTGGGACATCTATAGATTTGGAGAGCCAGAATATTTGCTCAGTCTACTTGTGGCAAGCTCCTTGTGCCCCACCATATGTTGAGGCATTAAGGCTACGGAAATTTCCATCCAGCTTTGATCTTTCTGTGATTCTTTCTGTGGGAGAGCATAACCTGTGCCATACTCTCTAAAACACTTGAAATAAAATCAGAAGGCCCGACTCCTGCAATCTTACTTGTAGAAGTAGCTCCATGGAGGTAAATAGAACTACTATGTGAGTAATGATTACAGAGTCAGGCCTAATATAAGGGAGAAATATGGCAAGCAGTAGACATGTCACAGTGCTACACTGTGCTCTGAGCTCTCTATAAATTTAATGATATAGCACCATGGGAAAATGGAACAGCTCTTGAGAGTTCTTGGAAGCTCATCAACACATAACTGCTTTACAAATGGAATTCCTGAAGTGCCTGCTCAGATTATTTTATTTTTGTGTTTTCTGGTAGCGTGGCATTCTCCTTTGATTTGAATGTCTGGAGGCTAATATACAAGAGATGGAAGAGATTTTACTCCATTTCTGCTGTTGTGCTTCTGCAGTATTGTCACTTTAAGAGAAAAAACTGCTTGGCTAGGATAGTTGTTAAACCCTTGGGGTTTTGCTTGCCTTCCTGATTTGTCCTGATTGCCTGATTTTCTACGTCAGATCCTCATATTCAGGATAATGAAAGGATGTTCATAACAATTACTAAACATGATACTAACTAAAAGCAAAAGAAAGAAAACAAATTTGTTCTCTCCATAACGAAAAGTATCAGAGACAAAGGAGCGAATTTAGAAGGAAGGTCAATTGCCTAGAATCCCATATCTAAAAGTTCTTCCAAAGGCTTAAAGCAGTCCCTGCACAAGCAGCCAAAATTGAGTCAGTTCCATTACAAAATAGAGAGGTAACCTTAGCAACTTTGTTATTTGTTGTTACATCTTTGGAGATTAAAATGGACTTTCTTGCCCCTTGGGTTGCCAGGGTTAGGGAATAAGGTGGAAGTAGATCAAAGAAATTGTCATCTTGGAAAAAACTCATAATGTTCCAAATAAAAAGTGGAAACAATTGGTGCTAGGCTATTTCAGCAGCTCTTACAAAGGAAAATTGTTTTCATAGGAAACTGACAACATAAAAATATGGTGTTAAAATATGAGGCAAGGAGCTGCTGGCTGGAGCAGAAGAGGATGATTCAAATGACTTGGGATTTTTTTTTAATTGAGAAGGCATTTTGTAATTTAAACAAGCAACTGGTGGACAAATCTGGCAGCCATTACATTGCTCTGTCTTCAAAAAATGGTGCACTTTGGAAGAATATTTTAATCATGTAGAAAGGGCAGCCTGTCAATCCTACTTTCATATCGAGCTATTGACAAAGCAGAATGAATAAAAGATGAATCCACTGTGGAATATTTGTTCATGAAAATGATTTGCGTGAGGACAGCAATATTTATTTTTTCCTCATTTCTGGGTCTTCTGCTGCTTTGTCTATTTATTTTCTTATTAAGTGCTGCTAATGCCGCTGGTGATACACTAACATATAGGAAGATGCAGCCTTTCTCCTTGGAAGGTGAGAGTAAAATTCAAGCCCAGACAATGCAGATCAGAAACATGTTTTATGCAGTTAAATTGGAAACAGATTGACCAAAAGTCTTCTTGGAAGGTGTTTGTTTTAAGCAGGGATTTGAAGGTGGAGGAGGAGGAATTCATTAGATGCATGAGAAAAATAAGCCATGTTCATGGATGGCACAGAAAAACATGTGATGCAGGGTGTAGGAGGATGGAAATGGAACAGTTAGGAAGTTGGTTTGAGAAACATTGGCAAAAGGTCCCAAGAATGCCAGAGGATTCAATTTTTTGCTTTTGTCTTATGACATGCAAAGTATCTTCCATTGCTAGAAATGGTTTAACCACCCTTTTTTCCCCCCGAAAGGGAAAAATGTTACATAACATTTGTGTTCCTTGGATTGGGTCCAGTAACTGTGTGTAAATCATGATATTTTCAGAGCCCTAAGGATGTATGTTTTTACACTGGACTTCACTCTATAGATATGAATGTTACATTTCCCCCAGATATCTGTTATAAGATGGACAGTACAAGGCATGTATTAAAAATTAAAGTTTTAAAAATCAAGGACATATTGAAATTGAAAAATGTATTCTTTGTTGTATATAAGTTTATTATTAAAGCCTAAAGAAACAAAGAATGCTAAATCATTCCACATATTATAAGGATTACACATGTTCCTTATCAGTAAAGAATTGTGGGTTTGTACCTTTTGGTGTCACAAAAATCTATCCGAGTACTGTATACATTTTTTCTAACTACTTCAGCTTTCAGGATCATAGAATGGTGGTGCATCATATTCAGGTCCATCCAGACATTATCAGCCTGGTTTTGGCTGGTTTTCACAACTGTTTTTGAAAACGAACATAAGGCTTGATTTATAATTACTTCTGAATACGATGCAAGCTGAATGAGATTAGGCAGCAAAACAGTCATTCTTATAGCATTTCCAGACTTCTACATTCTTTTGCTAGAGCAGAAGGGATTCATTTTTTTTCTTACTGAAAAAAATTACTTTCCCAGCTGGCCAAAAAACTGCATGAAGCTCATGCTTTGTGAGATTTGTGCGCCTCACACACACAAAATCCCCCAAACCTAGAGAAGGGTGCTGTATAGCCACCACTTGGCGGCATCTTGTGTCTGGAGTCTCATTTTGGTCCATAGGAAGTCTACAACAATTACCATCTGCCCAGTGGCTATCCAAGAGACAACCGACTGCAAATACCAGACAGCCAGTGAAGGAGGCTTGAAACATAAACCAATTTATTTAAACCATGGTTTTATGAAACAGTAAAATTTTTGCAGCACTTTGGTGATGATTACATTCGTGAAGTGGTCAAATTAAGGTATAAGTCAATACAGTAGGTCTGGGTTGACATGTGAGGTGGAGAAACAGTCCCATTCTCTCTGTACTATATATAAGACTAAGGTGTTTTATGGTACATAGATGAGGCAGTAGCCTGATGGAGACTTGTGCCTGTCCTTTAGCCCTGGTTATGTTTATAAAGGAATGACCACACCTTGGCCTATATTAGTACACTATAATTTGAAAAATACGTCAGACTGACTGATGTCAGTAAATCCAGACGAGCTAGGTGTCTGAGGAAGTAAAATGAGAGCCTTATGCTAGTACATCACTTCTGAAAGAAGTGTGAGTAGGTAACCTCAGAAGTCTGAATCAGCACATCAGCCTTAGCTAGATGCATGAGGCATTGACCTCTGAGATTGTTGATAAGCAAATCCTAAATAGATGTGAGGCAGTGTTGCTAAGAAAGTAAACCAGGGATGGATATTTGAGAGAACGTTCTCAGTGGGTATGTTATTACAATGTGAAAATGTATGAAATAATATGAGAAAGCTGGTCTACACCTATGCAAAATTTCTTTATAATTCAATAAAAAAATGCTATTTTTCCAGAGGGATTTCTGTATTTATAATTACAGAATTTAATATGAAGTCGTAACATCAGATATAAATTTATACCCCAGTATTTTATGTGGGTTCAAAAATACATATAGGAGGGATATTATCTGTTCTGTAGTCTTTAAGAATAACTTTTATAGGATCATCTTAAATGTCTTTTAGAACCTTGCTGGTTTAATCCTGTTCCCATTCTGTAGGTCTTTTCTTGAAGGTTATTAGTGCTAACAGTAGGAATATGCTTGATCTAATGAGAAAAATGACAGCGTCCCTCTAATAGCTTGTTATGAAACCATCCTAAATAAATTATTGATGGTTATTTTAGAGAAAGATACAAATGTTAGGCAAGCATTGTGATTCAGAGGGAGAGGTGAAAACAAAACTAAAATTATTTTTAGCCTATATTTTTGCAGTAAAAATTTCCTAGTTGCCTATGTTTCAGCCTCCGGGTATGCATATTTCAGCCCCACTCTAAGCATCCAGAAACCTAAGCCTTAGCTCGATGCACAAACGGGAATGAGAGGTGTTCCCCTCACTTGCCCGGAGGACCCGATCTGATAAGTTTGCTCAGTGCAGCCCTTTATGCAAATCAGCAGCCTCATGGGATGAGCTACCATATAATGTTTAGTCCAGTGATTAGGTTACTTACTCATCTAAGATATGGGAGACACCTAGTTCAAGTCCCTCTGATGCAGGGAAGGGGATTGGAACAGGACTCTATCACATCTTAGGTGAGTGCCTTTGACACTGTGCTATAGGATATTCTTATGGAGCAGTGGATAGATAATGAAAGAGTCCTTGGGCCAGAGAGAGAGAGAACAAGTATGAGTCCATAGCTTAGCAGTTAAAACACGCACTTGGGAGACCCAGGAACCAGTCCCCCCTTCTCCAATAAACATTTTAATGATTTATCCATAATGGAACAGTTTCAACAAGAGATTTTGAGGGAGGCATCCACATCAAAATATCCCATAGCCCACTGCTTAAGGCACTTACCTGAAAGGTAGCAGATCACTCGTCAAATCCATTCAGTCAGAGTTGGCAATTGTAATGGGGGCCTCCGACAGCCCAGATGAGTAGGCCAACCACTGTTTCAAAAGTTGGGAGGGGCTCCTCCTCCAGCTTTTTTGCAAAAATGGCCTAGGCACCTACCTCCAAGAAAAGGTTTGCAGCTGAGAATCCCAAACAGAGGGAGGCACCTCCCTCAAGCCCAGATTTAGGCATCTATCTCAAGGAGGGGTTTAGGGTTTAGGACATACCCCTTGCCTGGGCATCTCCAGTTGGCTAGTTTAGTCAGGGAGCTGCCCAGCTTGCTGGCTTTTGTGAATCTGAGTGAATCCATTCTGAGGTGTTTGTTTCCCTTTATTTATTATAAAGGAATCCTCAGGGCCTAAATCAGACTTTGTGAATCCCAGTAATTCTCTAGGTCAGGGATCAGCAACCTTTGGCACGCAGCCCGCCAGGGTAAGGTTTGTTTATCTGCAATGTCTGCAGGTTGGGCTGATTGTAGCTCCCACTGGCCGCGGTTCACCACTCCAGGCCAATGAGGGCTGCAGGAAGCAGCGCAGGCCAAGGGAATGTGCTGGCCGCTGCTTCCCACAGCCCCCATTGGCCTGGAGCGGTGAACCATGGCCAGTGAGAGCCGTGATCGGCCGAACCTGCAGACGCGGCAGGTAAACAAACCGTCCTGGCCCGCCAGGGTGCTTACCAAAGGTTGCCGATACCTGTTCTAGGTGCTTAAAAGTCAGGTGGGATGATGCTAGATTTCTTTGTAAGTCTAGCCCATAGTGTCTGTGTGAACGCAAGTGCAGCTTCTACATCTGACATATGTATTCATAGAATGATGTTGACTTTGCAAATTTGTTCTATGCAGACTAAACCTTTTCATAATAATTGCTTTGTCTGTGCTTTTATTCTGGAGTCATGCCAATTAAAATCTGAGGAGAACTCTCTTGAAGATGTTGACATTCATGAACTGCTGTCTCTTCTGAATTTAACAGCATGATCCTGTTTTTATTTGGTGTCCTGGTGCCAGCTGTCTTTCAGTTTCAGCAATGTGGCAATATTCCATATGTCTATAATCAACTGGGCTTTAGGCAAGTTTTGAGAGGGAAAATATGGAAGGTGTGTGTGTGTCCATGTGTTTATATTCCTTTCCACCATAACATTTAAATTCTTCCCATATTTATGATTATAAATTTAGCATTATTTATGGTATTAATTTGTATATAGACCAGATCCTCAGCTGGTGGATATTGTCATAGCTCCATGGAGCTCAATGGAGTTATGCTGATTTAAACCTACTGAGGACCTGGCTCATTTATTTTTATTTAATGTTAAATTGCTCTTTCATATTTATTCTCTGTAGAGGGTTACTGGCCTTTGCATATACTTCATGGAATCATTTCCAAGGCCCACAGCTGGTAAGAGCCCCTTAAAGTAGTCAGGCTGATTTTTCCTTGCCTGAAGAATTATTAAATATATTATTTAACATTAATTCTCTTTGTTCAGTATGAGTGGATCTTGTCTCCTCCACAGGGCTATGAAAGGAAAGTGCTAATTATTTGAATATCCACATTTGTGGATGATTCTGCACTGTAACTGAATTATCTTCCATCTAATTATCCTCAGTTGTTAGATCTTAGCAAAATCAACAGTTGGTTGTTTGACCTGCTGTTCTTGTCAAATATTGGGTTTTAAGATTTTTGTTACATGAGGTATTTCACTTGTCAACGTTGTAAAAAACCAAATAAAAAACACCTACTGTTTGCTGACTGGAACTGCAAAACCAGGAAGTCAAATCTACATTCAGTACAATTGTGGTGGTGGTGGTAATGAATTCCTCATCTGAACCTAACCTGTAAATTCCTGGTCAGATCCAGAAGGGTTTCATTACAGTTCCACTATCAACTGCATGAGAATAATGGATCTAATATGAGATGTTCTCCATTTAGGCCTAAAATCCTACAAAAAGAGTTCACAAGGTTTTGATGCCATCAACAGTGAACACTGTGCTAAACTTACCATAATATGAACAATGATCCAAATGCATCCTCACTTCAGCCTACCTTGACTAGTAACGTGGATCATAGCACATCTTTGTGCATTTTAGTGAGGGAGTGACAGTAAAATAGGCAATGGAGGCAAACCAGTTATTGACAAAGCAGTAGTTAAATAATCTAATCATTGTTTTCCAACACACTCATAAAACAGATTGTTTCATTTTGTTTTACAAATTTTAATCAGATTGCTGGTGATTAAAGCATAAGCAAAGATGACAGATGTGCTCTGGTTGTGTTTATCCATCATTTCATCTTGGTTCATAATAACAATGAGCCAAATTAAATAAAACTCTGGCTCACACTATGTGGAAACTGATGCTAAGTTGAGCAAACCTTCTCCTCCCCCCTATTCTGATCAAATTTTTGGTCTTGCATAAGTTTCCTCAGTGCAGAAACCAGATGGAGTTTTCATTGACTCTAACCTGGAGATGTTATCTTTATTAGATTTGTTGCAATCATACTGTTATCATTTCATAAATTCTGTAGCTAACAATAGAAGCCTGCTTTCCCACTGTTTCCTATTTAAGAATCTACACACTCCTGAACAACAATATATCCTCATCAAATGGAGACCCAATGCTGACCCCTTTTGAAATTGTATAAACAGACAGATTTTGTTTTAAAAAATAGTCAGTTGGGAAAACACTTTAGATAATTTTGATGTAAGCGAAATATCAAATGTCTCGGTCACTGGCTCTGTAATACCAACATTTCTGTACAATTGATTTCTCCTCTGTAAATAGTTTGTTAGAGTGAACTTTTAATGTCCCATTTTCCTCTCAAATATCAAAGAAATATAGCTTTCAAAAGCATGTACAATAAAACATGCATGTGAATTCCACCATAACTATGAAATGACTAAAGTACAAAAGAGATGCTTCTGAAGACAAAGTTGGATGGAATTCTTAAAATACATGATTTAAGGAGTAAAGGATAAAAATCACATGTAGTACAAATGATTTCAAAGACAAATGAGCCAGAATGTTCTTTATGTGGAAGAAGCCACATCACTGGGGATTTATGGCAGGAATTTCATACCTGCCGAAAAAGATATCTTTTGGTTTCATTTACTAAAATTTGTCTCTTCAAGGGCAGAAGTAACATTTGATGGGTCTCAGTGTGCACAAGAGCTCTGTGCTTAGTAGATAAGATTCAGGAATAATTAGCATGATATTATTCCTTTGTTATCAGCAGGATGATTGAGGAGAAAATATTAGATCTATTCCTGGAGTCACAGTAACATCAAGGGATATTGGCTGTCTCAGTCAGTACTGGATTTTGGAGTGGGAATGGGAATGTTGGGGACAGCTGTGGAGTGGTGCTTCAGGGCTTCCCAGACAAAATCAGAGCCCTCCCATATTTGAAGGGTTGCTAGCGATCTTACCCTGAGAGGCAATGGGTATGTCTGCACTTGGAGCTAGGGGTAGGGATTCCCAGATGAAGGAGACATACCCCTGTTACCTCTTAGCAAACTAGCATGCTAAAAATAGAATGTAGCCATGGCAGCATGAGAGGCAGGAAAGGCTAACCATTAGAGTACATGCCAATTAGAGATCATAGGCACATACTCAGATGGCTAGTCTCTTCCACCGTTCATGCTGCCGTGGCCACACTCTACTTTTAGCATGCCAATTGGATGAGACTTGCGCAAGTATATCTCCTTGAGCGAGGAATCACACCCTGAGCTCCCAGGGTAGACATTTCCTAAGGAGTGTTGTGAATCTTCTGGGGGTGTCTGGACACCACCTATGTAAAGCAGTGGATAGAGGTAGCAGGTCTGTTTCTATTCTGCAAAAGTCACTGCTGGACACTTGCTGCATGCTCTAGGAGATAAGCACACCTCATTCCTGCATCACACCTAGTACTCCAGTACTGCATATAGCACCACGTCTCCTGGTTCCTTCCTTTTAGAAAGGTTCTTCACTCTCCCTTCCCACCCATTTCTTCAGTCACACTCCAGCTATGCATCTTGATATTCTTCTAGCTTCCCACCTCTCTGTGCTATGCTTGACCATGCTTCTCTCCTCCTCCTTCTACTGCTTAGCTATGCTACATAGAGCATTAGAGAACGGGTTTTTAGCAAGAACTATGTGCTGGTCACATTACTGGCCCCATTGTAGCACTTTTTCATTGGGGTGTCATTCTACAAAATTTCTCAAGAGAGTATTATCCACTGCTTCAACTTTCTTGCTCTTGGAGCTCTTCAGTCAATGTTGCCTTGACTTCAAGGCATGCTCAATATGTGAGCTGAGTAAAAATAGAAATTTCTATCCTGTGGAAAATCTGATATTTCAAGACCTCAAGCTGGGACAAAAGTTGAAATATCCAAAATGTTTATGGGAAAAAAAATTCTGAAAATGTTCAGTTCAGAAATGATGAAGCACTTCAGCACTCCAGAATCACCTCTTTTTTAAGTCAGTTAAACATTAAGCTGCATTTTCCTGTTGTGGAGCGTTACCTCATGAACAATGTAATTCAGGTTACCTGATGATCCATTCTCCTATATAGACTAGACTCCCTTGCTGGACTACATGTCCCCTGATGCACCTACAATCATATGATTGCATGACATTCAGTCATAGAAAAGACTGTGTGACATCAAGGGACATGTAGTCCATCTGGAAGCCCATGTAGGAGAGAATGGAGCCCAGAACTACATCTCATTTGAGGCAATGAGCCACAGAAGGGAAATGCAGTTTAGTTTTGAACTGACCTGAAATGAAACATTTTTGAGTCAAGTATCAGGGGGTAGCCGTGTTAGTCTGTGTCTACAAAAACAACAAGGAGTCTGGTGGCACCTTAAAGACTAACAGATTTATTTGGGCATAAGCTTTTGTGGGTAAAAACCTCACTTCTTCCTATGCATCTGAAGAAGTGAGGTTTTTACCCAGGAAAGCTTATGCCCAAATAAATCTGTTAGTCTTTAAGGTGCCACCAGACTCCTTGCTATTTTTGAGTCAGTTCAAAAAAAAACCAGAAATATTTCAATTTGGGTTCAGCCAACCCAACTCAAATATAAAATACGATTTTCATAACAGAAAAACTGAAGCAAAATGGTAACTCAATTTTCCCATTAAAATTTTAAAAAAGCTTCATTTATTGTCAAAATCATTCCAATAGAAAATTCCAAATGTGCTCTACTTGGCACTCTAACAGTCTTTGAAGGCTGTGGAAGCTGCTGTGGCTACTGGGTGATATATTATTAAGCCTCTATGAGTCTTAATTTTGATAGAGTGTACTGATTTTGCAAACTTTGCCAATAACACTACGCCCTCTTGAAAGGGCTCATCTATCTTGGGGTTAATGATTTGGTTGTGAACAAATGGGATGAGTTACTCATCCTAGTGAAGTAAGATCAGACTACAGTAAATAAGAGCTTGTCTATATATAGTGTGTTAGGCTGCACCAAAGAGGTGTAAATTTTAGTCTGCACTAATGTACTGTGCACTAACATGGGTAGGATTGGATATGAAAGGACAATAATAGGGATTTTCACGCACTCAGATGGTGCACAAACACTGAAGCACAAGGCAAGTCTGAGAGCTTTGGTGCATGTACAACTCTAATTTGGGAGTAAATATTTTCAGTTTAGACATACTATCCTGGATCAAATATTGAGGACCTACCAGTGCTTGAAAACTGTCTTAATAATCTCTTTTGATTGAGTAGGGGAATGTGCTGACCAATGCCTTCTCTGTTTTTACATGCTTGTCTAGTAAACTGTACTGCATTATATTTCTATTTGTCTTCTAGCTTCTAAAATAACATCACTGTCAGTTATGCCTCCTCTCCAAGAACTTTTCAACAAGCCCATCCTTTATTATATGACTGTTGCTATCATCACTGAATATTCTTTTAATCCTTCGAAACTGACTATGCAAATAATTCTTTTTAATTCATTGCAGATGGTGGCTTTTAGCCTTCAATAGACATTATAATCTGTTAGTTTTCTATATAAAGATATTTCAAATGTGCCATTAAATATATTAAAAATCTATAATAGTAAACCCCTAGTAGATTTCATTAAGCAGTAAATCTAAGCATTTCCTGTTTTTTATTTTTAGAATTTTGTGAATTTCTCCAAGGCTTCCCCATATCCTGACCGGATCATAAAAAGTGTGATTATTATATCAACATCAAGTATTTATTACTCTATCTTTCAATCTATTTTAGTCAAGACATACTATAATTCCAGAAGCTTATAAATATGTTGGCATAACATTGGCTAACTTGCCTTGCCTTCTGCTTTGTGCCAGTGCCTCTAATAAGCAAAGTCTGATTCGCCACTCTGTGGAAGAGTCTTCTCCCCACCAGCATGCCCCTCATGGCTGAGTGTGGAGTAGTGATCTCTCTTCCTTTGGCACCCACTGCTGATAGGCACTCTGGCACTGCAGTGGTTTGCCCCTTCTTGTGAGTTGGCCCTCTGGCCACGTCACTTTTAGTCCTGCCTCCTTTAGGGAAATATGAATCCACCACAAGTGGTCTGTTAGTATCATGCCAGAGATTCAGCCCAACTTTAGGCTTTTGGGGTCTACCAGGCCTTGGCTCCACGGTCCTTATGCTCCCACTCTAGGTGGTCTGTGTGGGGAATCTAAGTCCATCCTCTAGTCTGAGTTCCAATATGAAGCAGGAGAGTTATGTTTATTCAACCCTCTGCTGTGTCACTGGGCTACTTCTGGGGTTGCCAACAGTCCCTTATTATAAGGGACCTCCCGTATTTTTTCATCGCTGTACAACAAGACTGGGAGTTGTGGAGTGCTGCACAAAGCAGCAAGAAATACCCTTGGTGAGTCTTCATCTTCATCTCGGGAGGAGGAGAGGTGCTGAGAAAACAATCCCTTATTTTTGAAATGCAATGTTGGCAATCCACTGCAGTTAGGCCTTCCTCACAAAGGGAAACCAAACCAGTTATGAGGCACAAGAGGAACAAAGGTTCCAAGTGGGTTCTGACATTTAGGCTCTAACCCCAGCGTGGTCCTTCTTTCCAGCCAGCTTCAAGGAAGTCTCTGGTTAGTTTCTGTCCACAGCCAGACCTTCTTTCACAGGGCTAGCTTAAGAAGTCTACTCCCTCTCTGTCAGCTACCACTGAAATGGACTTTTCCTCTTTTATCTCCTTCCTCTAGGCCTGATGCCCTGCACAGGCATAACACAGTGGGGCTGTTTGGGTCCATAGGCTCTCATTAACCTTGTCTTGGTCAGTGTGGTGTTCGTATACCCCATCAGACACTCGCTTGCACGTCATTTACACCCATACCAACTGCATGTAAAACATTATCTTTGTGATTTAAATGTTATACACCCACTTTGTACAGGCGTAAATGATGTATAAGAGCAAGGCAGTGAAAAATCAGACCCACACATCTCTGTACATAGAAATGTCCTTAACTCTGAAATTGTTCTTTCTAGGAAGCAAATGCTTACATAAAATTTAAGTGAAGTATCAAGTATCAACTAAAGTGGGAGGGTGTCTAAACATATATTTGTTCCAAATATAATTCATCTCACAACTGTGTGTGTATTTTACAGAACTTTCTAGCATATATTTAACATGACTAAAATGTTATCTAAGCGACCAAGATTAATATAACTGGCTTTATTAAGAAAGTGCAGTAAGGAACTCTTATAAAGGATCCTTGGAAAACTTGGAAAACTTTACATGTTTTAATAGTTTATTGAAAGTTAAATCTTAGAGATAATAATGTTCAAGTGATTTGAACAGGATACTCCGGAATCAGAAATCCAAAAGCATCTTAGTCAAGGGCACCTATTATTTATCTTTCTTACATGTTTTCACGTTTATATTTAATTACATTTAGGAGTGGTATTGAGCTGTTACACGTCCCTTTCCCCCTTGTGTAAGTTTTGGGTAATATAAAAATTGAGAGAATTTGGGAGGGATTGAAAAGTGGAAGAAAGACAGGATGTGGTTGAGGGAGGAAGAGAGTATGGGGGAGAGAAAGAGAGAGAGAGAGCAGAAGAGTGTGTGTGTGTTTGTGTGTGTGTGTGTGTGTGTGTGTGTGTGTGTGTGTGTGTGAGAGAGAGAAAGAGAGAGAGAGTGAGTTTTTATAAGAATATGTGGAAGTGAGAGAGTGGAGGGGGATGAATGAGGAGGTAGACAGTGTATGAGGAAAAAAGATGGGAAACTTAAGCTTTAATTAAAATTGAGATCTCACAGTCATTTTTTACTCATAGAAAAGTAAATGAGAGGGAACATTGGTTGGGGCGGGGGCATGTCCCCATATAATTTGGCCATTCAAATGACGACGTAATTTCCCTTTTTCTTCAGGTGCATAATTTCAGTATTTTCCTCTTACTGCTTCTACACTAGATATTTTCTCCTGGCTTTTGACAAGTTTTGACAATGTTTGACTGCTCCATGGGGCAGAAAGATGTGTGGAGGCAGGGCCGGCTCTGGCTTTTTTGCCGCCCCAGGCAAAAAAGCCTCCGGCCGCCCCCCCGCCCCAGCGCAGCAGAGGAGGGCGCGGAGGGGAGGGCGGCCGGAGCCCCGGGGGGAGGGCGGCGAGCCCCGGCCAGGGCTCTGCTCTCCCCGGCAGCGGGGGGGAGGGCGCCAGAGGGGGAGGGCGGCCGGAGCCCTGGGAGGAGGGAGGAGTGCCCGGTCGGGGCTCCGCTCTCCCCGACGGCGAGTCCCGGCCGGGGCTCCGCTCTCCCCGGCAGCCAGAGCGCCGGGGGAAGGGTGGCGAGCCCTGGCCAGGGGGAGGGCAGAGTACCCGGTCGGGGCTCCGCTCTCCCTGGCGGCCAGAGCGCCGGGGGGAGGGCGGCGAGCCCGGCCATGACCCCGGTCTCCCCAGAGGCCAGAGCCGGAGCACCGCACCGTGCCGCCCCCCTCCAGGTGCCGCCCCAAGCACAAGCTTGGTGGGCTGGTGCCTGGAGCCGGCCCTTTGTGGAGAATTGGGGTCTGTGCTGCTGGTGAAATGGGTGGTGGTCAGACGGATCAAGAGTCAGCAAGGAGCATGGAGAGATTTCTATTAGGAGGTACTTGGCCATTGCACAACCATGGATACCTTCTGGTATAAGACTCATTTTATCCTCCATTACTGGCTTGACACAGACTCCCAGTACACTGCATTCCCTATCCATTGCCTCTTTAAGGCTCCTTTCAACAAAGCACTTAAACACTTGCTTAAGTTTAAGCAAGTCTTTAAGTACATCCATATTTAGCAAACCATGTGCTTATGTCTCATGTGACTTAAGTATGAGGTTAAATCTAAGCATCCGTTTAAGTGGTTAGCTGAACCCAGGCCTAAGTATATAAATCTAGGGTGTCTGCCATATAGTTGACATCTAACGTTTAGCATAAGATATGGGGTCCTAGATATGGACATTTCAATTTTGGCTCATTTTTAAAAAATAGAAATAGAAAAAAAGGTTAACTAGAATTTACAGGATAAGGCAGTCTTATTTTCTTCTGTATTCTGACTAACCACATTTCTAATATAAATAAGGAAGTAGTAGTTACATTTGAAAATATTAAAAGGGAATAAAAATTGTGTGTATATATAATTGTCCCCCTTTTTACAACACTTTGTATGTTACACACCTGCTTAGGTGTGGAAGGGACCATGTCTATGTCTGTTTGTTCAGCATCTATCACAGTGGGGCCCCTGTTCTGATTAGCGAATGTGAGGGCCACCACAATGTAAATATTTAACACAATTTAAATAATGGGAACTAAAATGCACCAGTACTAAAAAGACAGGCATTTATACTATTCTACAAATTAGCTGGTAATGATTTTAGATTTACCCTCCCAGGAAGAGTGGGGTGGGGTGGGGAGAATAAGGGAACAATTTTGATATAAAATAAGTAGACATAAAATGTGGTTGGAAGGACAGAAACAGAAGATAATCATTTAACTTTGACCAAGAGACCTACAAAAAATACCCATCCCAAAATTCCTAGTAATTTGTGTATATGTGTGTACATAATGAGGCATTACTATTCCAGAAGAGAATAAGAAATAGCTCACAGTATCTGCATAAGAAAGAAAAAAAACCAATTTTGAAATATCTTTATTTGAAAGATGACAGTAATGTTTATGAAAGGCTTTTCTAGATGCAAACCATCTGGTTACTGAAAGAATTCAGATGTCATTTTTTTGAGCGCAGAATTAACTGCATAGCTTTGTTCACTATTTGTTCATAATAAGAGCAGTCCCCCAGGTATGATGTTGAAAATATCCCTCTATTTCTTGCAGTTATTGATCTTTAATATATAGATAGCTCTTTATATAGATAGATATAGAGAGAGATCTTATATGTATACACACACCAATTCAGGTCAGTGAAACTGTTGTGCATATGTATGTGTACACACACACCATTTTAATATCATTTGTCCAAAATGAAGTCCTCTCTAAGAAATGCAAAATAAACTGGAATGAGTAGAGAAAGTTCAGACAGATCTCTTTTTTATAAGATCCTTGATATAAAGTCAAATTCTATGCTGTTCAGGTCCCGATCTTGTACAGCATAGTCCACTCACATGGATCACTAACTTTAGTGGGACACTACACAACCAAAAAAGCCTGCCTTACAGTTTGCTTTACAAGATCGGCAGTTTACACTGATGTGAAGCCAAAGTAACATAGTGAGATTCACTGGAGATGATCCAGAGTTACACCAGTTTAACTGACTGCAGAATTTGGCATATTAAATATATGATTCTGAGGATAATTGAATCGCATCCCAGCATATTATAGCAGCTAGTATTTAAAAGAATTCCAGCATAGTTCATCTTTCCTTAATAAAATTGATTCATATACTTGAAGCCCAAGCCAGAACTGTTAGAGAAACTAATCTGCAGATAAATCTCACATTTAAGGACAGAGCCGACCCTTGGATGCACACATGCAGCTTTCATTATGTTAATGGGAGCCACACTTGCACATCCAAGAGCAAAATTTGTTCTTTAGCAAAACTATGTAAGATAAACAGATAGTAAAGTTCATCAATGCAGTAAGGGGACCTAATTGAAAAAGAGGAAATACCACTGGGGGATATCTTCAAACACTGGGGAAGGAGCTTTTACAAATAATAAAAATAAGTCAGTGACTTACAAAGCCTAAATATTTTCAGGTGTAATTTGCATTCTCCTTCCACTGTCAAAATAAACAGTGTAAAAATATATATATATTTTTATTTAGAGGAAGCAAGGTAGAGCAACGTGTTTTATTTTTAAAGAGGTATCCTCAAAAATACACAGGATCATCAAAAGATGCAGGTAATGGCCAACGTTTGCCTGTTCAGCAGAGAATGAAGGGCAAATACTAAGGCCTGTATAGAGATAATTTTTGATGGCTCACTCAGGTATTGGGGGGATTCACTCAGTATATGAGAGGTTGGAATGTCTCTCTGAGACTGTTTGAGCCCCAAGAGCAGCAAAGCTCAGGCAGATGTGATTGTTTCTTTATGACTTACACTGCCTATAAGTACAAACAAAAGCAAGATGATAAGATTAAAATAATAGTGTGTGTGTATATATATTTTTTATGTCTGGAGCAGGATGGGAATATTTCCTGTTTTATACTCAAAATTGAGCAGTGCTGATCTGAACATCCCTAGGAGAGGTCTAGGGTCATAGTACCACAGGGAAGCACAAGTGGAAAGGAGCAAGGCCAGGCCTAGATCAAATGGCACCCCAGGCCAGGAGCGTCTCTGGTGCCCTCCAAATTTGTTAAACTTTTTACTACCTTATTTTTATTGCATTTGTAGCCCATTTCACAACTCTCATGTACGATTTGCATGCATGATTTATCATTGTCATATAAAACAATATATTTGCATGCTAGGATCTGTACATCTGTATTTATTCATGCCATATATAAACAAATAGAAAAAAATGTTTCTTCTAAGCTTATAGAAACTTTTTAATTTTAAGAATAACTGAAATGTATTAACAACAAGGTATTGAACTGTGCACCAACACTGGGTGGACCAGTATTAAATAGTGCTACAGTAGGTGACAGTCTTAGAATGTTAACCCTAGTCCTTTAGTTCAAAAGGTTGCTTTTCTCACCTTTTCCCTTGCATACTGAAGCACAGCATCAGTGAGGTCCAAAGACTGGCCTATGGTATTTTCAAGCAATAAAATAGCAAGCGATGCCAGTCTTTCATCAGCCATAGTTGATCAAAGATATGTTTTATTGAGCCTGAGCTTTGAAAAGCTGTGCTCACCACATGCAACTGTGACTGACAGCATGAACAGAATCCTCAAAGCTATCCACACATTAGGAAAAGTGTCCTTCAGCTCTGCATCATGAATGAATTGGAGGACTTGGAGTGAAAAATGCTGCCCATGTTGCAAAATGTGATGGTTATTGTCCAATTCAACATAGAGGTCTTTATCATTGATGCCTGAACATTCCCCATGTGTCAGCCTCTGGTGAAGGTCCATGCAGTTGTTCAAGAATGTTTTCCCGTCCTCCAGAAGCTTACTAAGGTCATGTAAAACCCTCCAGGTCTTTTCACGGTGCTTCATTTGTCCAAACCTTTCTTTGTTTGACACTCGAGTAGTGTCAAAAAATGAGCAAAAAAACTTACTCTTGAATTTTTCTTCTGAGCTTCCCCTCACCTCATCTCCACCCTCGTAACCAAACTGTCTCTTCTTCCAATGAATATGAGTTTCCTTGAAGACATGCTCAACTGCTATGTTTTCTGCCATTTCTTTGGCAATGGAATCTTCAAATCCATTGTCTCTTTAGGCCACTATGAAATCAAGGTGCATCTTCTCATCAGTCACAATGTCCATTGACTGAGTTTGTAATACCCTGCTTACAATGTTTATTTGGAACAGGATATTGTGCCAAACCATAACTGAGATCACAAATTTGAAGTCAGTGATCTGGTTTGCCAGGCTTTGCTCCTTATGTCAGATTCTGGTCTCGGCTTTACTTGACTGTGCCAGTTCCATCAGGGCATTGTAAACCTCAGTCACTTGGTACCTCACTGGCCTTATGCTGTCAATGTGGCTTTCCCAGTGAGTGTCACTTAGTGACTTCATGGTCATATTTGTAACATTGTCCAGGAGGATCTTCCACCTGATAGCTGAGACTGAAAACAGGATGTATACTCTTTGCAGTACTCCTAAGAGAGATACTGAATCTAAAGAAGATGACACTGCATCTGACAAAACCAGGTTGAGGGAATGGCAGCCACAAGTTTGGAGAAAGTTCTTGGATTCAGCACAAGGATCCTTGTCTAGACACCACACCTGGACACCATAAGGTCAATCAATTAATTTTGAATTGTTTTGTTGCAGTAATGGTCCATAGCTTCTTTATGAACTACTTGACGTAGGTGCTCACACATGACATCATCATATTTCCCAAGGAGCTCTACCAAACCAAGGAAATTACCGGTATGTTCAAGGAACAACTTATCTGACAAGCCCTGGAAAGCCAAATTATTCTTTGCAAGGAAGAGAGTAATTGAGATCAGATGCTTGAGCACCTTCTTCCAATGCTGGGTTTCTACATGAATAATGTACTGTTTTTCTGCATCTATGAATTCTGCATCTATGACTCAATCTCCATCCATTTGGAGTAGGCCGTAAAATGGCCGAGTGACTTTTCATGTTGTTTCAGAGCCTCAGCTAAGTTATGCCAATAATTGTACCTGGAAAGTGCAAGCAACGATTTGGCATTCTTGGCAAATATTTTGCAACAAAAACAGATTTTGTCAGTTGATTTTTGAGTAAACTAGCCAATATCAATTCAGTTTCTCACCAGTCTTGAGCACTCTTTTCCAATATGACTTTGAGAAGTGTTGGTTCTGTTGCTTTATTAGAAATGTCATATCCTCAATTTTGCCTGGCCCATTCAAAATTGTATGATCAATATCGCCAGAGTTTAGGATTGTCGGCCATAAAGCAGGATCTGATGTATCCATTTGTGGTGTGCGATTTTTCTCACTGCTGTTTCTGTCATCATACGAGGCTGATTCTTCTTTATAGTTTCTCTCCCTTTCATGTAAACTAGATTTTTCTTTGTCATTTCTATCCTTTTCATGTGAGCAACAGTCTTCTTTATCATCACTCTCCTTTACACCAGCCAGAAAACTGAATGATTCTCCATCACTTTCCTCACATTTCCATTCCTTATCTTCAGGTAAATCTGCTAATTCCTTAGTAAAAGGACTTCCATTATTTATGTTTTGCTCCTCAATTTCTTCTGCACTGGGATGATCACTGGTGCCTAAAGCCTGACCTGTGGTGTTCTGTTTCAGATATTTTCCCATCAAATTTGGTTCTTGCTCAAAACTAGATTGCAATTCAGGTTCTTGCTTCCTATACTGAGCTCCTGAAGGCTCCTCAGGGGCATCTTTTATTTTCTATGGGAAGGGGAAACAGATAGTATTAGGGAAAGTAAAAGTCTATGTTCCACAGTCTTAGAAGTCATCAAACATTACGTGTTAAGCATGGCAAAACAACTAACAGTAGTTCTATTATATTGTTGCACAGATAGGGGTTACATAGATATCTGAGGCTACTCATTAAATATGTTCCTTATTAATAACTACTTACACTCTTCGAGTCTTCAAGTACACAAGTACACTTTCACAATTACACAATAAAACAAGGTTCAGAGTATCAGAGCTGGGCTCTCACTTCATTCTTATATCTCACTGACTAACTGGCGACGCCCCACAATTAATATACTCACAAAGGCACGGCTAACAAAATTTTAGGCGGTTCAAGGAAAATTTAGTTCTCAGAATATCTGAAAGGTTCCACAAGATTCTACAAAGGTCCAAAAAATTCTAGGAGGTTAGTGAAAAATGAATCCACATATGGAATACCTGAAACATTTAACTTAACATATTCTATTTTTCATTTTGTGACTAACAAGAAAAATGGCACCCTGAGCCCAGCCCCACCCCCCCAAGTCCACCCTAGGCAGTTGCCTGGGTCAACTGTCCCTAAATCCAGCCCTAGAAAGGAGCATATAGACCTAATGGAAAGTAAAGTAATTTAGGAGTGGGAGGTGTGTCTTGAGAAGTGCTATTAAAAATGGTAGCAGCAGCAATCCCTTCTTGGCCCAAATAGGGAAATTTTTACCTTCCTATACCAGCAGCAACTTCCATACAACTCAGATGACTTTTTCCACCAAACTATAACCTACATGTGCTCTTCATTGTATGTTATGAACTGAAGACAGCAATGCTATATTAATCATGCACAAAATGTGTGGGGATTCAGTGCTGCATGTGGACAGTCTTTCCAGCTATGGCTGCATGGCGTGAGGCAAATGGTTAGAACCACTAGTAGGGGATGATGAGGTGAAGTTCCCAGACTGGTCAGGGAATGAGAACCATTTCACTCGCAGGAGGGAGACAGAGCAGGAATTGGGTCTGCCCAGGAGATCTGACATTGAGCCTTCTCCAAGTGGCAAGAGATCTGTCCTCCTCCTTCCACACAATGCCTTGAAGAGGCTCCCAGAAGTTCAAAGCTGGTTAGTCCTAAACTGTAAAACACCTCAGGATTGACCAGTATCCAATGTTAGATAGCTCAATTCTATAGAACATGTTCTACACAAATGTCTTCAATGAATAACAAAGAAGGTACAGTATTTAGACTGAATACTTTTTTTTCTACAGTACATAGTAAATTTAGAGTTAGTTGGAATCAAATCTAACAGTACAGTTTTGGGTGTTTTGGGGTTTTTTTTGGTGGTGTTTTTTATTAGCCATCTACTCCCAACAACTAGTTACACTATTTCATTTTAGTCTCTACTTATTTTATGTTAAGATCTTGCAGATATCCCTGTCAATGAAGCATACTGACATACTTCCATGAATGGCAGCGTAGTAATGCAAAGAATTAATAGCAGTATTTTTTCCCAAAGGGTGGTTTTATGAATTCCATGTGGATTCTTCTTCTTAGGGTTTAAAAATTCCTTATCTAACAAGAGAATCTCTAATTCTCAATAAGAAAACCTTTTCACTTCAGAAAAAATATTACAGTTAGCAAGTTTGACTGGGTCCCTAGAGATTCTCTTTTCTGTCTTTCCTTATGCTATGAGTTTTACAGACAGTTACAAAACTCTGAGTGGGTTAGAGAAGGTCATCCAAGTGGTCAAACTTAGTAAATATAACAAACCTAGCTGTGTAGGACCTGATCTGATGGGAATCCAATACTTGTCCATTTTTACCTCATCCTGTTATATGGTTAGTAAAATCATATGCCTCAACGTCAAGCTGCTGTCCTAGCAGGCACTTTTAGAATTCCAAATCGCCTAAGGTACTCTAACTTCTAACCTCAATATAATAGTTACCAGTTGTCACGGAGTATTGGGGAACTCAGGGCCCTGCACCCCCGGCTTCCTGCGATTCACCATGACTCTCAGCCAGCTAGTAAAGCAGAAGGTTTATTTGGATGACAGGAATACAGTCCAAGACAGGTCTTGCAGGCACAGACAACAGGGCCCCCCTCAGTTAGGTCCAGCTTGGGGTCCCAGGGCATGCCAGCCCACCCCCCTTTGGGGGGTCAGAGCCATCTCTGCCTCCCAGCCATCTCTCCAGCCTCCCTCCAGCCTGCTTCCACCCTCTGCTTTCAGCGACCCTTCCCACAGCCTTTTTTCAGTTTCCCGGGCTAAGGAGTCGCCTCGCCTTCAACCCCTTCCTGGGTTCTCATGTTACACACTCAGGTATGCGCCCTCGGGCAGATCCTATCCTACAATGCAGACTATCCCAGCACACTCCCCTGTCAGCATTCACAGACCACAGTGAGAACAGGCGCAGTTCGTCACATCTCTCCCCCCTTCGAGACCGAACTGAGCAGGGTCACTTTAGCCAGTGACCCGGGGAAGTTCGAACCTACCCCCGTTCCCATGGATGCCCCCGCATCCCTCCCATTCCTTGGTGAGAATTACACCAGGCCCCTCCAGTTTCACGCTCCCCCTTAGGTTGGGGGTGCTTGATGGCACTCGCAGTTCGCATGTGGGAAGGTTTATGCGGCCTGAGCCCTTTTCCCACCCCCATACCTCTGGGGCTCCAACTGGGCTGTGGTCTTCTCCCAGCGCTCCAGTCTGGAGGTCTGTGCTTTGGGCTCTCTTGGTTTAGAGCCGCCCTTTTTACCTTGGCCACCCTCCGAAAAGGCTCCTCTATGCTGGGCAAGGGTCCTAAAGCTGTTTTCCCCTTGTCCCAGGCCTTCCTCCCCCTCTGACAGGGGTCACAGGATCTGCAGTACTGTCGGACAGTAACAAAGACCCCAGGCCAGTAAAAGCTCCGTAGCAGCCTCTGCTGGGTACGCCAGGTTCCCTGGTGCCCTGAGAGGGGAATGTCATGGGCCCGGCACAGCAGCTGGCGGCGATACTTCTGGGGTACCACCAGCTGCCTCCTGATCCCCCCTGACTCCATTTTCCCTGGGGGAGCCCATTCTCGGTACAGGAACCCCTTCTCCCACAGGAATCTTTTCCGGCCACCTCGTCCCATGGTCTGTACCGCATTGAGGTCGGCCAGATCCCTTATCTTCCGCAAGGAGGGATCTCTCTGTAACTCGGCCTGGAACTCAGCAGCTGGGACGGGGATGGCCACCTGCTCTTTCTCGCCCGCTGGGTCCGAAGCTGCAGCCTCCCTGAGCCGCGTCCCTTGGCGTTCCCTCCCCACCAGGTTAGGGTCCCGTGCCTCAGGCAAGGCACCCCCCCCAAGGCCAGGGCGCAGTGCCCCTCGCCGGCTCTGACCGCGGGTCACAACTAAGGCGGTCTGGGGGCTGCTGGGCCAGTCCTCTAGGTCCCCCCCCATCAACACCTCAGTGGGCAAATGGTGGTGCACTCCCACGTCCTTGGGGCCCTCCTTGGCCCCCCATTTCAGGTGTACCCTCGCTACGGGAACGTTGAATGGGGTCCCGCCCACCCCGGTCAGGGTCAGGAAGGTGTTGGGCACCACCCGATCTGGGGCCACCACCTCGGGCCGGGCCAGTGTCACCTCTGCGCCCGTGTCCCAGTAACCATAAACTTCCTTCCCATCCACCTCCAGGGGAACAAGGCACTCGCTCCGCAGGGACAGCCCCGCGCCAACCCTGTAAACGGAGAACTTTGAATCCGGAGCATCTGGCCCCCCAGAGAAGCTAGCCTGGGGCTCTCCTCCCTCCTTAGCAGGTGGTACCCTGCCAGCCCCCCTTCCCTGGGAATGCTGCCTCTCGCCGGGCTGGGTCTCTACCCAGTCAACCCTCTGTGGGTTCGGCCTGCTCAGTCTGTCCCTGAGCCTGGGGCACTGGGCCCGTATGTGGCCCTTTTGGCCACAGTGGTAGCAGCCCATGTCCCATGGGTCCCCTTGAGTGGGTCGGATGGTCCTGATGCCGGATGTTCCCCTCTGATGGGGTTTTTCTGTATTTTCCCACGGGGAGGTCCCATGGTGACTCTCTCTCTGCGTTGTGGTGGGATTGCTCCTTTGGGACTCCTCCCTTTTATCTCCTGACCGGCTCTTTACGAACTCATCGGCCAGCCGGCCTGCCTGTCGCGGGTTCTCTGGCTTTCTGTCCACCAACCACAGCCTCAGGTCAGATGGGCACCGCTCATACAGTTGCTCCAGTACCAGCAGTTTGACCAGGTCCTCCTTCGTCTGGGCCCCATCAGCCCACTTGCTGGCGTATCCTTCCATGCGGGCGGCTAGTTGTAGATATGAGATCTCAGGGGTTTTATCCTGACTCCGGAACCTTTCCCGGTACATCTCAGGAGTCAGCCCAAACTCTCGTAGCAGGGCCTTTTTGAATAGTTCGTAGTCCCCTTTCTCTGCCTCTTCCAGTTGGCGGTACAATGCCACGGCTTTGGGGTCCAGTAAGGGGGTAAGGACCCGGAGTCTGTCCGCGGGATCAACCCGGTGCAGCTCGCAGGCCGTCTCAAAGGCCTCCAGGAAGTCATCCATGTCCTCCCCCTCCTTGTATGGGGCCATGATGCACTTATCAAAGCTCCGTGCAGTCCTGGGTCCCCCCTCACTCACCGCAGCCGGGGGTTCGCTGCCCTTCAATCTCGCCAGTTCCAGTTCATGCTGACGCTGTCTCTCATTCTCCTCCCGTTCATGCTGTCTCTGTCTCTCTTTCTCCTCCCGTTCATGCTGACGCTGTCTCTCTTCATGCTGTCTCTGTTGTTCACGATCCTCCAGCTCCCTCAGTTTTAGCTCTTTCTCCCATTCCAGCCAATTCCGCTCCCCAGATGCCGAACGTCGCCGGGAGGATCCTCTGCTGGCCGGCGGGCTTCGCCGGGGGGACCCCCTGCTGGCCGGGGGGGTCACGGCGCCTTCGGTATTTGCTGGCCTCCTCCCCACCCTTCCCCTAGGCATAGGAAGGAGGGGTCTCGGGAAGCCCTCAGCAGCCGGCTGACCACTCCCAGCTGGGACAGACACTGGTGCCTGCGCTGCATTTGCCAGGCTGCTTCCCTGAGACACAGGGATCAGTTCATTCGCGCGATCTTCCGCCTCCAGCTGGGCAATGAGCTGTTCTTTGGTGAGCCTCCCAATGCGCAGCCACCTCTGCTTGCACAGCTCCACCAGGTCGCTCTTAAGCCGCTTGGCATACATCTTCCTGCTGGCCACTCACCGGCCTTTGTGCTCACAGCTCCCCACAGTTCCCAGGGGGACCCCTAGTGTGCCAGCCCTTCTCGAGGTCACCGCCTCTCTGCCAGGGTCGAGCTGCAGACTCCTCCGCCCCTGGGACCACTCGCTGCGATCCCCCCGGGGGACCCTGTTACTGCAAAAGTCCTTCTCGCTGGTCACACACTCCCAGGGGTAATAACCGTCTCTCTCCCACTCTTCAGCCGGCCTGGTCCCCGTCAATCCCCCTTCGTTTTACTGCTCCCCAGTCACTTACCGCAGGAAGCGCCGTCCACGGGGTGCAGTAGATCCCACCTCTGCCACCAGTTGTCACGGAGTATTGGGGAACTCAGGGCCCTGCACCCCCGGCTTCCTGCGATTCACCATGACTCTCAGCCAGCCAGTAAAGCAGAAGGTTTATTTGGATGACAGGAATACAGTCCAAGACAGGTCTTGCAGGCACAGACAACAGGGCCCCCCTCAGTTAGGTCCAGCTTGGGGTCCCAGGGCATGCCAGCCCACCCCCCTTTGGGGGGTCAGAGCCATCTCTGCCTAGTTTCAAACAGTGTGGGAAGTTTGATAAAACCTCTCTTATTTATTTCTCTTTGTTAAACAATTACAAAACCAGGAAGATCTTGTAGCTCAATAAGAATTGAATAAATTCCTGTCATTGATTACTTGGGAATGTTAAATTATAAAATTTCAGTCAGTGTAATAGAATTGGTCAAGATGAAATTGTGAAAATCATTCTCAGTTGCTTTTTTAAATTGATAGACATGTCCCAAAATAATGCTGCTTATTTTTAAGGAAATAAACCAAGGTGGGAATGGGACACAGAGAAAGTGTATTCACAATGAAGGGAAAAAACTAAAATACCAAACTCAACAGTTATATATACTAACTTTTCATAATGTCTCATATGAAACATGCTTTGAGAAAGTCTATGAGAGGGCATAATGGATTTTGATGTTTTATACACTATTTCCTATTTAAATTCCAGTTCAAAACTTTCTCGTTTAAAACTCTGTGGTTCCTTAGCTACAGATAAGGCCTGCAATTCCAAGGATCACTGCTTATATAGCACAGTGTTGGAGATTTGAACTGAGATAATAAGAACCTTGGCTAGCCAGCTAAGACTTTTGCAGGGTGTTTTATAATATACAATAGTACTAAAATGTGGCATATCTTGGAACACTGGTAAATTGTTTAATCTTTTATATGCATATCTAGTTTCTTAAACTTGTGTTTTGCTGATTTAAGAAACTTAAAAATGTTAGAGCAAGATCTAACCACTGGTGTGAACATCTACTCATATTGCTTGAGCAAGCTATGAATTAGGGTCAGTAGTAGATTTTGTCCTCAGATGCCAAAAAATTAGAGGTGTTTTTTTCTTTGTCACCTGCAGGCATGAAATGTTGAATGCATGTAACTATGGTGATTCAATAAAGAGTAGAAATAATCTGGAAAAAGTGTAGAACTGGGAATTGAGACTGGCAGGCTGCCAACAGACTTCATCTTATTTAGGCAGATCATTTTTATTATTAACCAAAATTATATAGCAATATTTCTCTATAATAGCTATAAATTTAACTAGTTCATCATTTGTAAAAAGCAATAAGTGTACTTATGGTTCAAAGTCTGCAGATTTATTGTGTGATATTATGTGATATTTTCAAGGATGGAAGACAAGGAAGATCAATCTCTCCTTCTAAAATGTCATGCTTCCATGTCCTTCAGAATGTGCTCTCTAGAGCTAATGAGATCAGCAGACATTTTGATCTCCTTGCTCATTCACCTTTTGGCCTTTTCAAATATGAAGGGCTAAAGTTTCAGAGTCATGCCAAACAGTCTTTTTTTCTAGTGGTTGGCTGCCATCACTGTGCAGTAATTAAAATGACACAGCTCATTTTATTGGCAAATGTTCACAACTCCTTTGTCAGAGTAACACTTGTCAGTTTAGTTTGGTGAGAGTTGTGTTTTAAGACCCAAGGGAAGGGCCTTCACTCATGCTAGTCTATTGTTTCAGACTTTCAGAGTAAATTCTCTTGCAGATAGCCAGTAATGGGACCTGAAAACATTTAAAAATCAATCTGGATTTATAATTTCATTTTATAAATTACATTACTGTGTACCAGGACAGGTTCAGATAACATAGATAGTGGGATACAGGCATCACACTGACATGCTCCCTCCCTCTCCTCTTTTATTCAGAATATACAAATATATATACTCCTTTTATAGCTATTGCATGATCTAAACACTGTACTCACATGAACCGATCAGCACCCTATCTCTGTGAGCTCAGTAAGTTTTGCTGAGTGGAAGTACAACAGGGAAGAGTGGACACTATGGGAAACTCCTTTTTGTTATGTACATTGTACAGCCATGATTCCAGTCCTTATATTCTCTGAGCACAGGAATCCTGGAATTTTGTAGGTGCAGGGCCTTAGCTGCAATGTTAACACTCAGTAGCCCTTTCTACTCTAGGAAACTAACCCATTTCTGGTAAGTTGTCCGAAAGAAGTTCCGTTTAATTGATGCTAAAAATGTTTTAACTGATATTTTAATCACCATTACAAAAAGGGGTTTGAATCCTGATGAATGCTTTCTGCAATAGTGCAGCAGGTGGTTTTGTCCAGTGTACACTAGACATTAAACCATTTGCAGAACTGGATCAGAAGGATTAACTGCTGGCAACCATTGTGAGCTACAACTCAGTTTCCTAGGCTAGAATGTGCTAGTGCCCCATTCATTACCACCTTACATCGTGAATACAGGGTTTTGTTTTATTTTTCATAACTGAAATATCTTTTGCTTTGAAAAACAATCGTAAAAAAAGAATAATTACCCTTGTTCAGGAAACCTGTTTACAAAACGTAAATTAAGATACAAAGTGAGCAGATCAAATTGTACAGCTATTTTGTAATTACTTCTCTACAGTATAATTTAGTTATAGTCACAACCAGATCCACAGCTCACAATGTAATACGTTTAGTCACAAACTTTTTACTATCTAGTGACAAACACAAGGAATGTAAAATTATAAATTGATAAAAACCATAGTGTTAGCAGGAACAATGCTAGCCATAATCATCTGGAACTTTTCCAGCTATGATTAAACTACACAAAGAACAAAGGGCTCATTTGAAATGCAGATGTAACAGTTTTTGTAGCACTGTGTCTATCGACAAGACTGGGCTGCCTAGTGATGCCTTTTTAATACTAGCGCTTAGTGTTTGCTTAGATCAGTCACCTGCTATGTCAAGACCCAGAGGTCAGATCTTGAGGCTGACACTGCTAGCAGCCTAGAAACCACTTCATTCACAATGTCTTTCTCAGGCTGACGAGCATTCAGCCCTCTGAAAAGAAGAAAAAAGTAAAACAACTGGTGTCCTTTCTTTTCTGAACTTCCCAAGGAATCCTTTCAACAGTCTGCAAAGTGTGCTTTCCACTGAGTCACTCTGCTCAATAAACCTTGATTAATGCCTTTGTAAAAAAACAAAATAACAAAATAAAATCTTTATGAGGATTCCTACTGTGGGCTGGATTGTATTGGTTGATTTAATAACACTTAGATTGACCCCTTTCATTCTATTATGCCTGATTCATGCTGTTATATTGCATTTCAATGATTGGCTGGGGGGTAAATATGGTTACTATTTTCTTTTTAAATTACATGCAATAATATAAAAGCTTCTGGGAAAATTTCATTACCAAAAATATACTCAGTCTCCTATAGTGATTAATATATTTTGCCTCCTGATTTCTTACATATGACATTAATATGTGCTTTGAATGTAATCATGCAGTATAAGATGTGCATGCTGCTTTCATTTTTCTCATAAATAACTACAGTGATGACTTATGATAACACAGTGGCAATATCAGTATGAGTTAACAATTCCAATGGAAACAATACATTCTGCTTAAGGCAGTCAAGCATAAAATGGCTTGCCAGATACTAAAACCAATGTGGGTCCCCAGTACTCTACTTCAGGCAAAACTCCCACCCAGGTGTCAGTAGTTTTGCGTGAGTAAGGACTTCATGAATTTTGTTACCATCTAAAATTCATTATCCATACAAACATAATAGTCACTACTTTCTCAGGGCCCAAACCTTCTTCCTCCATATACCCCTTCTCATGCCTGGGAAGGGGAAAATAGACCACAGAGAGTCAGCCCACTTGAAATCCCATGTATTTCCCCTATGGAGAAAACAGCAACCAACAACCCTGCAACTACAATAGCCAAAATCGATGTGAGAGAGAGCGGAGTCACGGAGTGCAGGGAACAGCTGTTCCATCATCCAGACTCGACAATAGGGGGAGGATTCAGTCCCACTATAACACCTCTGGAGGTTCCTGTCCTGGGATACATTTTCCCTGTAGTACCCCCTACTCATTTAATGTGACACTGCAGATAGTCCCTGCCTCAGTGTCCCTTCTCTCGGAGCCCTTTAAGAATTCCACACAGTCCAAACAAATGTAAGACACAATCTCTCTGCTGGAGTTCTACTTTATTAAATCACAAATAAACTTAAACTAAAGTCTCTTTCCTTGGGCTCAGCTCTTCTCCTTGGGGCCTGTGGTTCTCAGTCCTGGCCTCTCTGGCCTGTAGTCTCTCTCCTGGGCTTAGGGACTGCATAGCCCTCCTCCTTTGGCCCTGTGATATCTCTGTGACCATCTCTCTCCAACTGATTGTTGGTAGCCTTTTATCAGGCCCAGGTGTTGTTTATTCAATTAGCTGACTAGAGGGGCTTGTTCCTCTTAAATTAGCTCATCACAGGTAGCCTTGGCCTGAACTCCCAGCAGGGCCAGCAGGGTCGGATTAACTTTTTGTGGGTCCGGCGCCAAACATATTTGTGGGCCCCCATGGGGCAAGGTGCAAAGGGTGGGTCAGTCTCCAGAGTGAAGGGCAGGCTGGGGGAAATGAGGCACAGCATGGCGGGAGCAGCCCCGCTCTGCGCAGCACAGCAGGAGAGCACTGTTTACAAACCTGCAG
Source organism: Malaclemys terrapin pileata (assembly GCF_027887155.1). Classification (NCBI taxonomy): domain Eukaryota; kingdom Metazoa; phylum Chordata; order Testudines; family Emydidae; genus Malaclemys; species Malaclemys terrapin. The sequence goes on from NC_071505.1 coordinate 75,537,184, forward strand.
CTGCCAGACGCAAACTGGCCTGCCCAGCCCTGTGCTACCAGCATGCCCCTTCCCCTTGAGGGCAAGCCCGTACCACACCACCCCCCTGCCCAGTGCCCCACCCTTATGCCCAGCGCACCCTCGCCCAGAAACCTCCACCACAGATCTCTATGCCCAGCCCCCGCTCTCCCCCGCTGGCCTCCCACCATGACTGCACAGCACCATGCACACCACACCACTTGCCCAGCACCCCCCACCCCGCCCATAGACCTCCCTACTGCCCACCATCTTCCTCACAGTCCCACCATCACAGCTACCCAGCACCCATACTCCTGAGGGGATTCTGCACCAAAAAATTAAAAATTGTGCACCCAATATTTTAAAAGTCTGCAAATTTTGTCAATAAATAAATGTGAAGGTGCCAACATGGCAGTGGGGAGCACAGGCCACTGGTTGCATGGACGTGAGAGATTACCCTGCAGCCTCCCCTCACCTCACCTCACTCCACCCCACCCCGGGACACCACCTCTTCATCCCACCCCCTTCCTTCCCCACTGCCTCTTCCCCCCTGCCCCCACTTCCCCTATCCCCTTCTCTTCCCCATCCCATGCCCCTTCCCCACCACTCCATCTCCTTTTCAGGCTTGGGGGGCAAGGGGAAGAGGCAGTTGGCAGAGCGGCAGCGGGTTGGGGCCAGGTCGCTCCACTTCCTGCCGCCCGGTGATTGCAGGGTGGGCCGACTCACGGGGCACTGGGAAGTGGAGTGACCTGGCCCCAGCTTACTCTGCTCCCCTGGCTCCCAGCCTTGGGACTTGGGGAGCAGGGGGGAACTGCCTAAGCCTCAGAGTGATTCGCAACCCAGGGGAAGGCAGGTACTTGGTTGCTTAAATCATGTGTGAGGCCCCTCCGGTAGGCAACCTCTGAGCACATATACTGGAATGGGTCCTATTCAAAATCCAACTGGAGGAGGAGGAGGAGCTTGTAGTGAAGTCACAGTAGTTAGAGGCCCCCATTTTTCAAATCCTTTATTTTTCTGCCAGAGAAGGGGGAAATTGAACCTGGGTCTCTCACATCCCAGACAAGTGCTCTAACCACTGGGCTAAAAGCACTGCTGTCTCTACCACCACTTCCTGCTCCTTGTCTTTTTCCAGCTTCACCTATTTTGTGTCGCATGAGTCAAGTGCCTAATTCATTCCCACAAAAAATGCCTTAGGTGCATAAGCCACCTGAGTCAAGGCGGCTGGTTCCTGTTCGTGGATCACTAGCAGAGATCGCTGTCTCCAAGAGAGGGGAATGGATTATCACACACACCTGTCATCCATATTGCTCATTGGTTAGTTTAGGTGATTCCCACCTAACATGCTGGCTTGTGTGGATTGCATTCTTAGGTTCTTTTTTTCTCCCATTCCTTGCATAGGGCAGGTAGGCACCTAACTCAGCTTTGCAGATCAGTTTCTTTTTGTGATTTTCTAGGTGCCTTAAAGTTAGATGTTGCACTACTCAGTGTTGCAATACCTAAGTCCCTTTTTGGATTCCACCCAAGCAATTTACTTAGAATTTGACCAGAGATTACCAGTGAGAACCAACACTAATATCAGTTTTATATTAATATTTACATCAACAAGTACACTGAAAGATTAAATTCACATGAATAATGTAAATTGATTTAAAATCTCAGTTCACAAGCAATTCCATAGTGTTTACATGTCACAAATTAAACAACAATTTTGAACTATCCGTAGTTTATCTGTTTATTGAAAACCATGAGAACTACTCAGAATTACCCTCAATTGTCATTACATGGGACCAATTATCTAAGTCTTTGGACTATCCAAAATCTCTTTCTCCCTCCCATATGAAATGTGTAAATTATCTCTAATTTATATGAAAACTAATTATCATTGGGAATTCTTGAATAATCAGACTGTCTCTCTATTGCACTGGTACTACAATTACTTTATAATACATATTTTTCAAGGATTCTGTCAACCATTAAATCGGGAAATCAGACTAGATGATCACAATCTGGTTCATAATCTATGAATCAATTAATTATCTGACACAACAGTTAGGGAGGGGTGTTGATTGGGGGGGGGAATGAAGAGAAATGGGGTATAAACATTCTAATAGTTTATATGAGAGCGGGAGATGGAGTTGACATCCAGGAGGCTGTGTCCAGTTTCAGTAACCAGGAAGAATATTAGATTTAGACTAGTGTAAGGATGTTGGTAGAAAACTGAAAACATCCGTCTTGTGAATGATTACAGCCCAGATCAGTGAAAATATGATGTGACTACTAGATTCCCACTATTTTGGGCTGAAATGTCGTAATAGGCTGTGCCTATTGAGATTTTATCCCATTGTCCAGCTATGCTGGAAAAAGGAAAGAAGAGACACTGGATGTGGATAATTAGGCCAAAACTTATTCCTAAACGTCTGGAAGTACCTGGCAGATAAAAAGTGTACAGGACAGGTAATTCCATAATCATTTACATATATTTTGGGAGAGGATTGTTGTCACCCCTCCCCCTTTACCCTGCCTGGTTCCTCAGTGAAACCGCTGCTGGGACTAGCCCTCCCCCCGCCCCTTAAATGAGAATTAAGCAGGATCTATAAAGGAGCACGGGTTGACTCCCTGCTGTATCAGTCACAGGCACCCTGAAACACCCTGTTTCCTCTCCTTTAAAGAATGCCTTCTTAAATCCTTTACCAGTCTGTTACATCATGAGTTGTGACATCATAGCCTAACCCCTGTTTCATTTTTGCACCAACTAAATCCCCAACCTACTGTTGGGAAGTCAAAACAAAACAAAAAAAATCCGCCTCGCCTGGGCCAATCTGGCAGTGAGGGAAAAAAATTCCTTCCTACCCTCCATGAAAGGAGCTATTAGCATAATACCCACAGCGGATCATGATAAACCTGGTATTTAACTGCTGCCATGGGTGGGAGGGTGAATGCTGCTCAACCTGATCTGAGTAAAAGACCCTTTTCCTGCACTGGTCTGACTATAAATAATCCCTCACTCTCTTCTGGTCACCTGGTGGAGGGGGATGGAGCAATGTCCCTATGCTGATCTGGGGTGGAGCTGCAGCAGCAAGTCACTCTCTTGCTCTCTAGCCCTTCAAGGCACTACACCTTTACCAACCAGACAGACAATGGCCCCCATCGCTTATTGAGAGGTGAGGCCAATCTCTACAGAACCAAGAAAAAAAATCCTTTCTGGTTTTAGATCCAACCTGGAAAAACATGAGTTCAGAAGCTGATTTCAGATCTGACACTGATCCACACTCCACTATGAAATTTAATATGTTCAGATTCTAAATTTAGAGATGGGACATTGGCTTAAATGAATCACTGTCTGGACTGGGTACAGCAATCTTATGTCAGGAGATCTTAATCTTGGACCTTCAATCCTCAATTCTGGCTGAGCTGTGCTTGGTGCAGGACCTCATGGGTGTTGCGGGGGTGGGGGGAGCTCAATGTGCCTTTATGTCACCTCTGTACTTTCCTGATTCCCAGGACCCCAGGGCCAATTTGGCCTCAGTTGCAAATTAGAGGAGGTTCAAGGCTGCTTTAACTCATGCCTACTAAGAAGTGCTGGAGAGCAGCTGTACTCCAAACACATACACACACCCTTCCAGCCAAATCACTGATGCTTTCTCTCCCCTGCCTTCCAGGTGAAAGAGATTAAGCTGCTCCCCTAAATGGAGGCAGCACTTTCTGTGATCCCTCACACCAGGAAGCATTCTGCTCCCACTGAGGAGAAGGAAGTGCTGCACCACTTTTATACAGTGCTGTGCCCACATGGCTCATGTTAGATGTCTCTTGATTGATGTTGAACGTTAACTACATTTCATGTTTCAGTACATAATTTCCTGTTTAATATTTTATAAGCAAGGAAAGTCTTTCTTCTGAAACCAGGAGAAAGTTTAGAGGAAAACAATAATTAAATGGGAAAACAACTTATTTTCTGTGTCTGGAATTTCAGTAAAGAGCATATATGTATGAGAGGGTGTTAGGATTGTAAAACTGAGTATAGTACAATACAATAGTTCAAATAGGGAATCTATAGAGAAGACAGCTTCCGGCAAAGGCATAAAAAAGCAGACTAAGCAATTGCTTAGGACCCCAAGCAGCTCAAGGAGGGCCCCTGTTTGTTTTTTTATTATATGTTGGGAGGGGGAATATTCCTGCTTAGGGCTCCCAATGGGATAGCACTGGCACTCAGTATCTTTTTCCTGTTTAGTCTCAGATGGAAGAAGTTGTAAAACTTGTATTCTTGTATATTTTCCTCCTTGCCTGGGTTTCAGTAAATGCTGGTGTTAGAAAACAGATTAGAGTCTGATTTTTAATCTCCATGCTCACAGGAGCATGGAAAATCCAACATAAATATCAGTTAACCCTCCATCCTGTTCCAGCAGCCACAGCAGTATTTGTGAGTGTGTGTGGGGTAACTGTCTTGGGGAACCTGAAGAAAATCATCAGCTGAGAAATCAAAAGACAAATGGAGGTTGGGAAAACTGCCACTCTCACTGCTGGAAACTCTAACTGCTGCCAGGTTCTTTGAAGCTGCCCACCATCTGTCTGTCTGCTTCCCACTTTCCCCTAGATTTTGGTGGGAGCAGCTGGCTGTGGAAGTAGCATGAAGGGTGACAGCCATCTGCCCAACCAAGAGAACAGTAGGCAGCAGCGGCCACTTTTATCAACCATCAGGAGATGAGGTAAATGAGGAGACATTGGGGGAGAAAAGTAGCACCACCTGGAAAGGACAAGAGAGTAAGGAGTGGGATAGGGTACATAGTTTGAGTAGGTAGTAAAATGGGCAGGGACTTAGAAAGTGAAGGCTCTTAAAAAACTGTATGCGTGGGGTAGTATGAATTTGTGCCTAAGAGCTCAGCTAATCCCTGCTAGCCTTTATCCTGAATCTGCTGTAAATACCAGTGCAAATTACTTGACTCATACTTCAAATATCTGAACTATCAAACACCAGCAATCCAAGTATTTACACACAGAGCAATTACTACATTGAATCATCTCTACCAAAAATATCCAGGTTGCCACTGGACAAATATGCATGTAAAGACCCAGCCTCACAGTATCTTACTCAGATACCATTAGACATTCATGTAAAGTTCTGGAATAGATAGTAGCAATAATGACCTCTGAGTCAGGCTTTTCCTAGCAGTTAATGAACTGGGTGAAGGGCCTGCAGCATTTTGTTTAAAATTATTCATGCCATAGGAAAGAGAAGAATATGAAAATATTCTGATGTCATTGTTTAAATTTAGCATGTTGTTATGATGTGACACATATTGCCCTGAAGTACATTTCAAACACTATGTGAGTGCTGTGTTATGACAAGGAAGTCTGCTTGGAACTAGAGCAAAGGAAATAATCAAGGCGTTAAAGGAAACCAGACCTTATACCTAGAAGTAACAATTATTTTTGAATTTTATAATCACAGTCAAGTTGAACTTCAGTAACAATTTCCAGGTGAGAGGTACAGTAAATCCATCCTAAGGTTAAATGTTCAGAACTTTAAGCATGAACTTCAAATCTAAACTAGATCCGCAGTTTACAGGTATTTATATTTGAACATATATATTGGCACGATAGTGTTCAATGAACAGGGCAAGGACGAAGGCATAACAAATATTTATACAATGTGGGTGTAGCATGGGTGGACTTTTCAGTTTAGTCATTCATTTGCAATTTTCAGTGGCAATTTATGTGGTCAGTGCCCATTATTCTTGTGCAAACCTGGAAGTATTACCATGTTAATGAAGTAATTACTGATATTATTCAGCATATACACATGCATTAAGGCAAGAAAGCTGCTACTCATACATTTTAGAACTGTTAAGATGCTTTTATGGGTTTTACAAAAAAAGACTCCTACAAAGAACAGAAGGTGATATTTTGCAGTGGGCAAAATGATAAGAACAGTAATTCTTTTAAGGACCATGTAGAAAAACAACATCAAGATTTGGGTTTAACAAACAGATTATTGTGTCTAAAACCAATTGTTCCTTGATTCCTATCTGGAATCATGGTCATTGGCACAAAGGAGATATGAGTTTGGTTCTAGAATGAGGCTCCTTATCCTAAGATGGCAGGGTCTCTGCTGGATGGAATGATTGTATTAATCATGGGTTCCTGCGGGAGGGGTAAGAAAAGGAGGACATACTGGTAGTGCAGAGAGAGGGTTTGGGGATCCTGCCTTGGCAGTAAAAATACAGGGTGAAATCTTGGTCCCACTGAAGACAATGGTAAATTTTCCATGGACTTCACTGGAGCCAGGATCTCACCCAAAAGGTACATATAAAATAACTTTAACAAGGTACACCTAGAAAACAACTTTAACCATTCAGTGCTGCAACTGAGTTGTGCTCAAAGCAGGGAGCCCAAAGAGTAGGGATGGAAGCAAAGGTGGCTTTTTGCTGCCTTTGTACACCCCAAATTGGGCCCAGTTTGAAGGCTGCTTCTTCCCTTGGAACAGGTTAGAGCATCCTCAGGCTGCCCTAACTTCTGCTCCATTGAGTATGCTTCCAAGGGAACACTCCAGCCTTGAGGAATAGAGAGAGTATAGAAATCTCCTGGGAAAAACCTGTGCTGGGGGTCTACAGATGGGTGGCTTTGAGCCGTCCACACCAGCTCCAATACTAGATTCCACTTATGGAAGCTTTACAACCATTTTATACTGGCAGAGCTGACATCAAGGAGCTGCATGGCAAACATGAATCAGACCTCTGTCTTCCCCAGTCCTCCAAACAGAGAAATTGATAACTCAACCTCTATGCTTATTTAGTCACTGCCAACAGATTAGCCAAATGTGATGTGTTGATTGCTTTTTTTGTGATGTGAAATACATTTTTCTCTAGCTGTACCAAGAGCACTAATTTACTTCTTCAACAGATAGAAAATCATTATCTATATGTCTATGTTGCATTCTAACTGGTGACCTATAGCTGAAAGCCTCTTGGTGCTTTGAGTCATTAAGTTTGGGCCATAAAGTTTCTCCTTCGCTGGTTTGTTTCCACAAAGGTAGTTGTTCTCAGATACGATAATTTAAAGAAATAAAATATTAAGTGTGTATTTTTAAGTGTAAGGTATTTAATAGTATGTCTGGTATATCTCAATGTACAATGATCCAAATGTTGTATCAGATTTTCTACTATTTTATATAAGTAACAGGTATTTATGTTGCAAACTACTTGAATCCAAATGAGCATGGTGTTCAAAGTATAATGGACAAAGCTGGTTCAGATCCAGGTTCTATTTTATTGGAATGATCTATGTATAGGATTGGATGGACAAATAAAACATTCCACTTTTGCCCCATTTCTAATTACTAATATATTTGATTTAAGGTGATTGAAAATAACAACTCAGAATGCCCAACACAAAATAATATGCATAGTATTTGTGCCTTCATTTTTATAACCATTTGTTCATTATTTTCATTGCTGATTTAGATAAAGGAGTGGAGAGTATGCTTATAATATTTGCGATTGGCACCGAGCTGGGGTTGGGGGAGGTTGCAAACGCATTGGAAGATAGGATTAGAATTCATAATGACCTTCACAAATTAGAGAATTGGTTTCAAATCAACAAAATAAATTCAATAAAGACAAGTATAAAGTACAACAAAGATCTGAGGGTTACAGTGGATCACAAACTGAATATGAATCAGTTTGCAGCTGTGAAAAAGGCTGATATCATTCTGGAGTGTATTAAAAGGAGTGTTGTATGTAAGACACAAGAGAGCAATTGTCCCTTTCTACTCAGCACTTATCATGGCTTTGCTGCAGTATTGTGTCCAATTCTGGGTGCTATATCTTTGCAAAGATGAGGACAAATTGGAAAAAGTCCAGAGGAGAGCCATAAAAATGATAAAAGGTTTGGAAAACCTGACCTATAAGGAAAGCTTAAAAGAACATGGGCATGTTTAGTCTTGACAAAAGAAGAGTAATGGGGGACATGATGACAGCCTTCAAATATGTTAAGGGCTGTTATAAAGGGGGCAGTGACCAATTGTTCTCCTTGTCCACTGAAGGTAGGAGAAGAAGTAGTAATGCAGAAAGGGAGATTGAGGTTAGATATTAGGAACAACTTTCTAACTCTCAGGATAGTTAATTTCTGAAATAGGCTTCTAAGGGATGTTGTGAAAACGCCATCATTGGAGGTTTTTAAAAACAGGTTTGACAAACTGTCACAATCAGGGTCCAGACACCCGATAGTGAGAACAGGCGCTCTGAAGCCCAAAGAAAAAGCAGTTGAATCAACTGATGGTATACAATATTATTTAACGATAGAAGTATATTGAGTAAAGTCATTTATGAAAGCTGGTGACATTCTGGTCATGAGTATCATTTTGTGATGTATGTAGGGATTAGGTAGAAAGAGTTATAGGTGTGTGCTCGAAATATGTTCTTAAAATATGTTGTGGATAGAACTGATAAAACCCAGCCTGCCCTAGACAAATGAATGTGTATTTATCTGTTTTACTTGGTTACAGGCAGAGGATAATGAAAGTACATGTATATATGAGGTAAACAAAATCATCAAGTTAAACAAGCAGGAAAGAAGATCACTTAAACAAATTAGGGGCCAGAATCTGCACCTCAGGATATCATCCTGGCTCTTGAGGTAGAGACAAGGACTTTGAATAATATAAGGGTTGCAAAAAGACCTTGCAGTTATCAGTCATTGGAGAGATGGTACAATATAGCACCCTTTGAGCTCTGAAAATTGGATCCTTCTTAGCCTGGAAGGCAAGATTTTCTGGGGATTTAATGTAAGTGAGAAACCTACCTAGACAAAGAGTGTAACTTGCTGAAATTAAGTTTTAGTCTCTAGAAAGTGTATTTTGTATTGTTTTGTTTGTAACCATACATCTCTCTTTTATTCTTGCTTAGTATCAATTACATTTCTGTTCTTTGTTAATACACATATTTTTGTTTTATAACAAAACCATTTCAGTGATGTATGGTAACAGTGGGGGGTGACTCCTCAGCTAACCTAACAGGCTAGTGTGTGTCTCTCTGGAGGCAGCAAATTTAATAACTTCTCTGAGTCCAGGGAGAGGGATTGGACAGTGCAAAGAGACATCTCTGGGGAACTCGGGAATTGAGGTGCACTGATTGTTACCTGCAAGACAAGGTTTGGACTGACAGAGTCTTGAAGAGCTTGCTGGCAAGGCAGACAAAAGGGTGTGCAAGTGAGCTAATGCATAGCTTAGCACCTGCAAAACTCTCACTTGCTGAGGCTGAGGCCATGTCTACACTACACACTTATATTAACTCCAGTTACACCAGCATATAGCCACTACTGTTAGTTCATCTCTTGTGTGAGTGCATAGTTGGCTTCTTATGTTGTCAGTGCATGTACTCACCGGGGTGCTTGTATCGATGCAGAGTGCAATGAACCATGGGTAGATAGCCCACTGTGCAACTCACCACCATCCAGCACACTGTCTTTTGGGAAGTTTTGGCAATGCATAATGGGACCAAAAGTTTCACAGGGGGTCAACTTCTCAGTTTGCAACTGTGTCCATCCCATAATGCTATCTATATCCTATAATATTTGTGCGTTTCTTCAAAATCCCACAAACCCATGCTGCCCTCCTCACTGTCTGCCATCTCTGACAGAAGCATGGAGTCTGCACAGCTCTGCAGTATTTTCATAAGTGTTGCAAGCACAGGGTTCATCACAATCCTAGAGTATTTGCAGAGCTGCAGGAAGAATCTAATGATTGGGGATCATGATGATTCCTTGGAGACAGATTGCTGTGGGACACAACAAGAACCAATTCAAGGTTGTTGGTGGCATTCACGGAGCAGCGGCACATGGTGGTGCACTACTTCTGGTACCAAGAAACAGGCACTGATGGGTGGTGGATCATATCGTAAAGCAGATTTAGGATGACAAACAGTGGCTGCAGAACTTTCAGATGCACAAGACCACATGCCTGGATCTGTGCACTGACCTCACTCCAGACCTCTAGTACATGGACACCAGAATGAGAGCGGAGAAGCAAGTAGAGATTGCACTGTGGAAACTTGCAATGCCAGATTGCTACCGGTCAATAGGGAATCAAGAAATCCACTGTGGGGGCCACTGTGATGCAGGGCCATTAATTGTTTCTTCCTATGCAGGACTTTGATTCTTGGCAATATGCAGGCTATCGTGGATGAATATGCAGCAATGGAGTTCCAAGGTGGTGGAGTGATAGATGGCATGTATATCCCTATTTTGGTACCAGACCACCTTGCCACTGAGTATTTCTACAAGAAGGGCACTGTTCTATGGTTATGCAATCATTGGTGTATCACCGGGGTTGCTTCACTGACATCAATGTAAGCTGGTGCATGACGCTTGCATCTTTAAGAACACAGCACTGTTCAAAAAGCTACAAGAATTGACTTTCTTTCCCCACTGGTGGATTACCATTGGGAATATTGAAATGCCAATAGTGATTCTGGGAGACCCAGTCTACCCTTTACTCCCCTGGCTCATGAAGCCATATGCCTGCCACCTCAACAGCATCGGGGAACATTTCAACTACAGGCTCAGCAGGTGCAGAATAACAATTGAATGTGCTTTTGGTCATTTGAAGGGTCACTGGCAATACTTACTCACAAGATTAAAGCTCAATGAGAAAGTATGCCAATTGTTATAGCTGCCTGCTGTGTCCTGCAAAATATATGTGAAGGAAAAAGGGGAAAAGTTTCAGTTGGGGTGGAGGGCAGATGTGGAGGGCTGTCTGCTGAATATGAACAGCCAGATATAAGGGCTATAAAAAGAGCTCAATGTAGAGTTATACAGCTGAGGTAGACTTTGAAAGACCATTTTGACAGTGATCCAGAGTAGTGTGTGTTGTTGTAGTATACTCTACTCTTCTGTGGCCTGATAGGAATCATGTGGTGATTGCAGTACACATAGGACTATTAGTATTACATTGTCCATACACCTATTAATTTTGTGGGAGAATGATCCTATGAGTTGTGTGACACTGTACAGTAACAGGTAATGGTTGCTTTCAGAACTGCTGAGAACTCGTCAGTCGGGCTCAACGGGTAGTGATCAATGGCTCCATGTCTAGTTGGCAGCCAGTTTCAAGCGGAGTGCCCCAAGGGTCGGTCCTGGGGCCGGTTTTGTTTAATATCTTTATTAATGATCTGGAGGATGGTGTGGACTGCACTCTCAGCAAGTTTGCAGATGACACTAAACTAGGAGGTGTGGTAGATACACTAGAGGGTAGGGATCGGATACAGAGGGACCTAGACAAATTAGAGGATTGTGCCAAAAAAAACCTGATGAGGTTCACCAAGGACAAGTGCAGAGTCCTGCACTTAGGACGAAAGAATCCCATGCACTGCTACAGACTAGGGACCGAATGGCTAGGTAGCAGTTCTGCAGAAAAGGACCTAGGGGTCACAGTGGATGAGAAGCTGGATATGAGTCAACAGTGTGCTCTTGTTGCCAAGAAGGCTAACGGCATTTTGGGCTGTATAAGTAGGGGCATTGCCAGCAGATCGAGGAACGTGATCGTTCCCCTTTATAGGACATTGGTGAGGCCTCATCTGGAATACTGTGTCCAGTTTTGGGCCCCACACTACAAGAAGGATGTGGAAAAATTGGAAAGAGTCCAACAGAGGGCAACAAAAATGATTAGGGGTCTGGAGCACATGACTTATGAGGAGAGGCTGAGGGAACTGGGATTGTTTAGTCTCCAGAAGAGAAGAATGAGGGAGGATTTGATAGCAGCCTTCAACTACCTGAAGGGGGGTTCCAAAGAGGATGGAGCTCGGCTGTTCTCAGTGGTGGCAGATGACAGAACAAGGAGCAATGGTCTCAAGTTGCAGTGGGGGAGGTCCAGGTTGGATATTAGGAAAAACTATTTCACTAGGAGGGTGGTGAAACACTGGAATGCGTTACCTAGGGAGGTAGTGGAGTCTCCTTCCTTGGAGGTTTTTAAGGCCCGGCTTGACAAAGCCCTGGCTGGGATGATTTAGTTGGGAATTGGTCCTGCTTTGAGCAGGGGGTTGGACTAGATGACCTCTTGAGGTCCCTTCCAACCCTGATATTCTATGATTCTATGATTCTATGAGTATATGTTGTGAACTAATAAAGATGAATTATGTTCCAAATAAAATGTTATTCTATAACAAAATCAGTGAAAAAAAACAAAACACCCTGTACAATTTTAAACAAATACATTAAAAACACAATAAAACTTAATACAATTTGAGAACAGAACATATGATGGGAAAATAATATTCATGTCCATTTCAGCTACACATACACCAACCATGACTTTCATAGGTTAGTGTATGTGAAGCTGTAGTTGTCTTTAATGTCCCCCAGGGTTGAGTGGTGGGGTAGTGAAGTGCCCTGTGATGCTATATGGAATGTTGAGGAGGGGGTGTCATTTGAAGGGTCACTGGCATTGTTCACTTACAAAATTGGATGTCTCCCAAGGTCTCTGGATCTCTTGTGTGGACTGGTCCAGGCTTAGGTTGATGGTAGGGTGGAAACCGTTGAACTTCTTAGACACTACAGTGTTAATAAGTGATGGTCACATAAATACTACCCTATACCAGAAACCTACTGACCACTGTACTTACCTACATGCCTCCAGCTTTCATCCAGACCACATCACACGATCCATTGTCTACAGCCAAGTTCTAAGATACAATTGCATTTGCTCCAATACCTCAGACAGAAACAAACACCTACAGGATCTCTATTAAGCAGTCTTAAAACTACAATACCCACCTGATGAAGTTAAGAAACAGATTGACAGAACCAGAAGGGAACCCAGAAGTCACCTACTACCAGACAGGCCCAACAAAGAAAGTAATAGAACACCACTAGCCGTCATCTACAGCCCCCAACTAAAACCTCTCCAGCACATCATCAGGGATATACAACCTAACCTTATTCTCACAGACCTTGGGAGACAGGCCAGTCCTCGCTCACAGACAGCTCCCCCAACCTGAAGCAAATACCAGCAACTACACACCACACAACAAAAACACTAACCCAGGAACCAAACCCTGCAACAAACCCCAGTGCCAACTCTGTACACATATCTATTCAAGGTTCACCATCATAGGACCTAACCACATCAGCCACACCATCAGGTGCTCGTTCATCTGCACATCTACCAATGTGATATATGCCATCATGTGCCAGCAATGCCCCTCTGCCATGTACATTGGCCAAAAAGGAAAATCTTTACACAAAAGAATAAATGGACACAAATCTGACATCAGGAATTACAACATTCAAAAACCAGTAGGAGAACATTCCAACCTCCCTGGTCACTCAATAACAGACTTAAAAGTGGCAATTCTTCAACAAAAAAAACTTCAGAAACAGACTCCAATGTGAAACTGAAGGACTGGAATTAATTTGCAAACTTGACACCATCAAATTAGGCCTGAATAAAGACTAGGAGTGGATTGGTCATTACAAAACCTAATTTTACCATTCCTAATTTTCCCTCTACTGTTACTCACACCTTATTGTCAACTGTTTTTTCTCTCTACACTGGCTTCCTATAATCTTTTGATTCAAGTTTAAGGTCTTGGAATGCCTTGAAGATAAGCACCATGGCCTTTACCCAAAATAACTAAAAGATCACCTAATGCTCAGCGGTAGTTGATAGTTATTCTCCTCTGACACAATAGAACTCTCCACAATAAGGATAAACCTCATCAGTCTAGGAGACAGACTTTCTTGGGGCCTGGTCTGAAACTGTGGAATGAACTTCTCCAGGAACTAAAGACCACCACAAACTTCATACCACCTTCTGCTCCAAGTGCAAAATGCATTTCTTTGACCTTGTCTTCTGTAATATAAATGTACAGTAACATATATATTAAAAAACAAAAACAAACAAAAGACTTTGCTAATCCAATACATAAATTAAATCTAAATCTAAAGATTCCATGGCACTTTTCCCAATTGTAGCCTGGGTATCTTGACCTAACTCTTGTTTTTGTTTTTTGGACAAGTACTTTCTGCTGCATCATTTCCCCCTGAACTGTCAATAGGGTGCAATATTCTTCTTTTCCTATTTCATATTAGTGTTTTGAGTTCCCATGTGGTATTCAGTAGTTGCCACAGATGGTCTGAGAGATAGCTGCACATAAGTGGTGAGTAAAGTGATTGCTAAGGTTTATAAAGGTTTACTCAGGGAAAAGACCTAGAATCAAGCAAGGAGAATGGTGCTATAGAAATGAAAAATGATTATACTAAGGTTAACCTAAGTAATGTCATAAATAAGACACACAAATCTTTTCTCCCTCTTTTGCATAACCAGGAGTAGTCCGAAAAAAGATTTGTTACAACTGTAATACAGACACAATGAAAAACGTCACTGGATGATAAATGAAGGTTTAAGTGGCATTCCATTTCTGATGTCTGTTTCTTATTACTGTCCTCATTTTTTGTCAGGTTTTTATAGTTTTATCTATCCGTGTCTTTGCAGTATCAAGAACATGTGTTTTATATATTGAAAGTAACACCAAAAATTGCTCTTAATTTTCTTTTATTGCAGATTCAGGTCAAGACTATCATTGCTGGCCTACTATTTTCTGACATTTCAGTCTAATGTATTGCCATGTGGTTGTCTAGTCAAATTAATCATCATCATGTTTCATCTGAAAAGGGCATTTTATCAAACAACTTGTCTATTAATCCAGTGTCAACAACAGAAACATCCAGATCAGAGATTTCAAATTGAGAATCTACTATAGATAGACAGGTTTCAGAGTAGCAGCCATGTTAGTCTGTATCCGCAAAAAGAACAGGAGTACTTGTGGCAAGTACTCCTGTTCTTTTTATAGATAGACACCTGCTGATAATCTTACATGATGTGATTTAAAATATACATGTTCCTATCCAGATTTGGAATGTAGGAGTCCTTATTTAATTCATGATACCCAGAGATAGGATTGAATGTGTGGTGAAGACTGAAGATATGGCAAACTATATGTATAGTAGTGAACATCATGGTCTGAAAAGATTGCAGTAAACTTGACCAATTACCCACATGAACTAACTTGAATTGGCTACCACACCTTAAATTTACCATGCAAACATTTGAATTCATGCATGATTTATTTCTTGAATTTTTTTCTTCTAAGTTCTGTTAAAGGCGTTGGTTATGATCTTTAAATCCTTGAAACTTCTAAGACCTAACATTGTTGGGAAACAGCTTAACAGCTGGTCTACATGGTATAATTATACTGAAAAAAACTTTCCATGGCATTCCAATATAAGAGTTATGTTTATATCACTTTGTGAGGATTTAAGCTAAATGGAAAAAAGTGATATGGAATAAGACTCCATATTAGGAGTTATACAGGCATCGCCAGTGAAACTTTCCCAAGAAGACAAACCTTAAGTCTCCCACCGTGACCCATCATAATAATTGATTTTATCTAGAGTGTACTTGCCAAACATATCCTGTGCTGGCAGCAGAATATGCTCAATATAAGCGGTTAGGAGTATTTGTCATCTCTCCCCTTCTAACAATTCACCATAGTCCAGGTTTGGCATCCTTTGGAATATGGCATATAAAAAACTTATTTAGGCAAACATTCTGATGACTATAGAGATGGACATGATGATGAGCAGTCTGCGATTAGTTAATCAATACCACTAGAGGTGGCTTTTATAGCTTCCAGATGGATAGTTTATGTATTTATTTAAAAGTGTCTAGAATCCTTGGTAGTGAGCAGAATTTGGATTTCATTGAATACCATCAAGTATTCTGTGAAATTATGCTAAAATACAAAGGACATTAATATTCCTTTGAATGAATATAAGAATTTTTAAAATAACACAAGAACTATTAAAAATGTGGTTTAGAATTTATTTGAAAATTGCATTTCCCAAGTTTTGGCAAATCGGAGACCTTAATGAGTTGTCTCACAGGGGTATCCGTATGAAAAAAAGAAAATTTTAGAATACATCTCACAAAAACTGCAAGGTCAAATCCTGATATCCTTATTGAGGCAAAATTCTTATTGACTGCAAGATTGACTTAAGTGTTGAATTTGTGCAACTCTTCAGAATAACTACAATTACTTTAATTTTTATTTATTTTTATTTATTTATTTCAGAACAAATAATGCTGATCTTACATTTTGCTTGCTAAAAGAAGGGGAGTTTATGTTTCTGGAAATAAAAAGTCCTAGCCTTCTGCTCTAGCACTGATAGTCATTGATATTTAAACTCCAGGGATATTATTTCAAATTTATCTAATATTTCTGCATTTTAGACATTTTTGTCAATCCTCGACTATGAGGGATGTTAATTTTTAGAAAAGTTACAAAAATATTCTCTCAAAGCATTATCGTTGAAGAAGCTATTCCCTGTCCATCACTCTTGCCCTTTGCAGTATCCAGTGATTTTCTTTTGGTATGAATCACCATCAGTTAAAAAAAAAAAAAGACTGCATGAAAGTGATTTTAATTCACTAAAATATTTTTACTCTCTGATTGTATCTTTCCTTTCACAAATGAGATGGAATGTGCCAAAAGTAATACCCAGTTTTGCTATTTTTAGAACCGATTCTTAAAGTATTTGTTCCACAAGAATGACTGAATTAGATTAGAGCAAGATTCAACACAGATGTGTTGATAGCTCCCTATTGTAAACATGTGTGGGGAATCTGCCCCTTGTCCTATTAGTGTCATTCCTACAATGGAGGACATAAATTAAGAGTCTCCTCTCTGAATATCAGGTTTCATGTTAATACATCCACTGACTTTAGAAAGCTCTTGAAAACCAAACAGATAGTGAACCGAGAGAGATTTTTAATGGTGAAATTTGTTTCTATAATGTGCAGGTCTGTCACTGGAACCAACTTGCTGTAACAAAAATAAATAAAGCACAGAAGGTCAATGGTATTTTCCTTTTTTATAATAAATCTTTTATAAAGGTTATGCCTTTCTTAATATGAAGTACAGCCTACAAAATCTCCAAGTTAAGGTAATAACAAATATTAGAGTTTTCTCAGCCCTTGCTAAACTGTAATCCACTTAAACTGAGATGTATTAAAGGAATATCCATGCCAAGAGCATGTGTCAACATGAAAGCCAAAACTTTTCATTTTAGCATCATAGAAAGCCAATATACCTTCCAATGAGAACAGTCTTCCATTATTTATGTTTCCTTTGTTTTTGCTTTACTTTGAGTATGACATGCTTACAAATATACAATGAGCCAAAATGCCCAAGATTCTTAAATACCATAATTGCAATAGTCGTTTTTTCATATTAAAAGTGTAACTTTTTCATTTATGCTTTAGTACTCAATTGAAAATTTGAAGAAAACCTATATTTATTATAGATTGGTTGACAAATAACCGAAGAAAATCTAAAGAAATAGCTATACGAACCTGGACTTAGCTATCAATATGAGCAGAAAGGTGGGAAGTTGCTGCTCAGAGGTTAAACTTAATAAATTGTAAGAATTGTCATGTTTAATTGATGGATTGTTTCTCTTAAATCTGCATAATTTAAATACCATCTGCCATCTACTGGATTTATGTTATCTCCAAGAAAAAAAAATGGCTATAGCATATACAACACACACAGCCTCACATTATAAAAGACTGGGATGAAATTTGTACTGAATTCAATAGTTTAAGTAGCTGATGCCCATGGATTGCAAAAATGACTATGGCAAGATGTATGTCACCAAGAAGCGTAAATATTCTGCAGTGACTTTATCATCTTGGAGTAAATGTACCAGATGGGTTTTCAAAAAAGGCTGGACATGCATAACAAGATAGTTAAGAAAGGGCTTATTTTCATAATCTCATCCAAACAGAAAACAGCCAGTTGAACATGCATGCAACTTTATAGTAAGCAATTGAGGATAGTGCATGCATGTTTTTGTGTGTGGCCTATAGTAGGTATGGAGGATAAAGCCTTGTAAACCATTGGCCTGTCTATGAAATTGTCTTCTGTAACAACTATGAATTATGATATCATCACTTGCAGGAGGAACACTGGTTCAACATACTCTTTCCATGATAACTTTGTACCTGAGAGGGAGGGAGAACCTTTGGAGACAATGTAAGACCACATTGGCTTTGTATTGCTTGCTTGATAAGGAACTGACTGACAATAGAAAACTGGAAGGACTCTTGTAAAGTATGTAATAAAGGAAGATGTATAAATAGTAGTTAATGATATTTGGTTTCTAAATGGCCTTAGGGATTTTCACAATGCTGCTGAGACCATTATCTAACAAAAAAATTGTACTCTATCTTTTGAAATGCATTATGTACCTATAGTATTTTTAGCCTTGGGACCTGTCATACATTTTGAAATGATACTTTGTAGTCCTATCCAGTGCGTGAGAGCTGTGTGTGGGAATGACACCTTTAAAAGCTACATATAATATTCCTTTAACAAAAGCCTTTCTTTGTTTAAAACTAAACTTTTATTTTACACTATCAGAACTATTACAAAAGGGAATTAATTAACATTCTAAGACATGGGAGAAAATATCTGAGTCTGGGTCAAACCTATTTAACTTTCATAGTTCCAAAATTTAATTATGTAATAAAATCATTCTGGATATTCTAAGATCTGGGAGGAATGTACTTTACATTTACCGCAGGACCAAATTGGCAGGATAATACTACCCCCCCCCCCGCAAAAAATAAACCAAATTTATGGCCTTCTTTCTGATGCCACTTGTAAATCAGAGTACTTCCAATAATACTGGTGTAAAAATTAGAATCAGAATTAGAATCTAGCCAGAATCAGCGTTTCTAAAGTGCCTGTCACCATAGTAGCTCTGAAGACCAGTGCAATTAACACAAACTTTAGAATTTTGTTGTAACAATTTAACACTTGAACGTTATCTGTAATTATACTTTATATATCCAAGGAGTATATATAATCAGAGAACTTTTTTTTTTTTTTTTAAGCAAACTGTATTCCTAATAGGAAGATCTACTCTTTATATTTTGCAGATTTCAGTACAGGATGCACACCATCACTAACAATCACTTTATTCTCAGATATAATATATGCTCACCATGCTGCTGTTGTGATGAAGATAGCATGGGAGATGTCAGTCTGAAAACCACACTGAGCAATGTGTCTGGAATTGGTAGGAAAAGAACTTGATCAGAAAGAGAACCTGGAAGCAAGAAATAGATTGCCTGAGGTTAAGAACTTAAACAGATCAAAAGAGAGGAAGGATTGTGAAGTAGGAAAAAAGGAAGACAGAAAAGAGAAGAACAATCATAGAAATGAGTGATGGAAATTATTTAATCATCTAGATTACTTCCCCACTACTGCAAATTTATTCCACACAGCATATATGGTCCCATCTATTTTTAAATGACCCAAGTGGTTGGACTTCTGCAACTGCCCTTAAGAAGCTATCACATGGACTGACATATCTCACTGTCAGGAAGTTTTCAGCCTAAATTTCCTCTCACTTATTTCCCATTTCTCCTAGTTATGGCTTCTTGTGCCATCCTAAACAATTCCTCTCCATGTTTGTTGTTCAGAGCCTTAGAAATATGTAAACACTTCTGTTCTCTAACTAATTGATTATCCTCCATAAAGCACCAAATACTCTAGGTCCTGGTTATCTCAGAGAGTGTCTCTACTCCTGTATCCTGTCATAGTAGCTGGACGCAATGGAGCACTTCAGATGTTGGACTTCAGAATGGTGGACCTTGTGGGGGCAGTTTGCAAGTCCTTAGCTCCTATGTGTAGTCACTTCGAGCTGGTGGCTAACCAAATTAAGACATGATGAAGGCACTTCTCCTGGGTCAGACTATGGGTGTTAATATCCCCTTGATGAGTGATGTCTTGAAGTGACATTCCTGTTTTAATCACCCCCCCCCTTTTATTAGACACAGTTTTATTGGAAGATGCAAGTGATGTTGAGTGTGTATCTCAGTTTGCGCAAAATATGGTGTTTTAAATATGCAGCTACTGCCCTGACATTGCAATGATGGCTGGTTGATAAATTCATAATTAGCTCATTTTAGAATTTTAAAAGAGACACTCATATCCAAATTGATCTAATGTTTCAGTCCAGTGATGCTGGATTTCCCTTAGTAGGATATGTGTCATGCTTGATTTCCCATAGCTTATAGCTGAAACTTACCAGCTGGAGAGTCCATGAACTCACACAAGATACTGAACACACACAAGATATTACAAGAGTAAGATGTACATGGCAAGAAACAACATCTGTTTTTTTTTGTTGTTGTTTTTTTTCCCCACAGTCTTTGATATTTCAGCCTCCAAAGATGTCCTGGAGAGATTTTTTTGGTTTCTTTTTCTATCTATACCAAATTTAGACCTGATCTGATACCTCACATAAAAAAGAAGATTTTCTAATTGTTATCCAAACCTGTTTACAATCAGTTTCCCAAACTTGTCCCTTGTTTAACTCCTGTGCTTTATACTATTAGATGGAGGGCAGTTAGAATTAGAACATTTTGAATTTATAATTGGATGAAACATGAAACACACATTGACAGTATTGGAGTGTGTATCTACCCCATTGCATAGGAAATTGAAATTTTTCTCATAATATATAACTAATAACTGTGAAAATATGGTAAAGAAATATTGTCATGTGACACAAAAACAGATGAACAATCAATACAGTGAGTGAAAAAATCAGTATGCAGAGGAAACAACCAGAGCAAAGAATATATCAAATATAACTATAGCAAATTCAGAAAAGAGTTAAATGAGGTCGCTAGCATAAATATCTGTCTAATTTTGTCTGCATAGTAAGGATAGTTTCTTTAATGATGAGACTGAGGCAATAAATCCGATCTGATTAGTATATGTAGTACAGGATTTCCGATATAAGGGAAACAATATCTGGGTTGGATGCATATGGCCAGGACCTAGTTCAGCTCAACAAATCCAAGCATACTTGGGAATATTAATAAAGTAATTGGTGCTTAAAGTGATCTGAAAAGAAATGGGGGAGTCAGTCATAATCTGGAAATAGTAGCTTAAAGTATGCCCTTCAGTGACTCAGCTTGATTAAAAAAAATTATCTGGTCTGTGACCTGTTGCACCACCCAATCCCCTTAAACCTTGGGAGTAATGTTGTTTAAGAGACTACAGTTTCTGATTCTTTCATGTTGTTGGAATGGATTGCTCCGCAGCACAGTAAAGAAATACACAGTCTCCAGGGCCCAGATCCACAGGCACCAGCTTCTTCCAGGGGTCCTCAACCCCTTGCGCTGCCCCAGGCCCTGCCACCACCCAACACCTGCCCCCAAGCCCCCACCCCTGTCCTGCCACTTCCCGCCCCCACTCTGCCCCAGTTCCCGTCCCCCCATCCCTTCTCCCAAGCCCCCATTCCCACCACTTCCCTCCCCTGTTCCTGCCCCGGGCACGCCCTGTCCCTACTCCTTCATCTCCTCTCCAGCACCAGCTGATTGCAGTGGGCGGGAGGCTCTTGGAGGGAGGGGGAGGAGTTGATCGGTGGGGCCAGCGGTGGATGGGAGGCGCTGGGATGGGGAGCTGGCTGCTAGTGGGTGCTGAGCACCCACTATTATTTTGAAGCACCCACAAAGTTGGTGCCTATGCCCAGATCCAGTAAGGGACTTAGGCATTGCAATGCTCAACCAAACATTTCATCATCTAGAAAATCAATGGATCAGCAATGGGAACCACAAAGCCAGAGTTAGGTACCTTAGCCGCCTGTACAATGCACAGGGAAAGATAGGTGCATAAGAGTGGGATCCACAAAAGCCAATGTGCTATGCAGGGAGCCACCTAAGATAGCTAATGGGTGATGCCAATGAGAAGGATGTAGCCTATGTCCTGTCCCTTCTTACAGTTAGGCACCTAAATGCACACTGCAGGGAGGATCCTATATCTGTTTGTGTTCTACAAGAAGGAACGCCTCTCTTAGCGGCTGTCAGCTCGGCATCTCTGTCATTTCTTGCAAGAATAAGTTAGGTCAGTGGTTCTTAACCTTTACTGCAGCCTGCAACCCTTTGGTTCTCAAAATATGTTCTTTCACCCCTTATCAAAAATCAAAATATGTACTCGCACCCCTTAAGCCTAGATGTATGTTTTGTTTGAATATTACAGTAATCATTAAAAAATGTATAATGGTAATAAATACATAGGTTTGATGAAACAAAGTAGTTGTACTTATGTGCCTGTGCTTAATTTGTGTTTTTGATGATTTACCTTCTAAAAAAATCTGGCATGTCTCGCACCCCCAGAAAGGGCATCTCGCACCTCCAGCGGGTGCGTGCACTCCAGGTTAAGAACCACTGAGGTGCTTGCCTCACTCCACACAAAACAGCTGGAGGAGGAGGAGCCTACCTGATAACTTTTACCCAGTGGTTAGAGCACTCCCTCCAGGAGGTGCAGAATTGAGGTTTGATGGTGAGAAAGTATTTCAATAGGGGCCTCCGACACCTATCAGGACAGTGCCTCAACCAGTGAGTTATGGGATATTCTGATGTAGGAGTCCCTCAGTCTCTCCTGTTGAAGCTGTTCCACTTTGGCTAAATCCATTTGGCCAGAGAGAGAAAAAGAGAGAATGACTGTGTAGCCTGATATTAGAAATCTCATCTGACAGGAGGGAGACCCAGTGTCCAATCCCCTGAATCCAGTGATTATTTAATTAGTCATACAAAGTGTAATGGCTTCAACAAGAGAGATTGAGGAAGCTCATACCAGAATATTGCATGATCCAGTGGTTAGAGCTGTCTTGTGACGTGTGGGAGACCTATGTTCAAATCAGGGGATTTGAACCTGGGTTTTCCACATCCCAGGAAATTGCTTTAAACAGTGGTCTAAAAATTATAAAGTATGCACATATCTTCCTCATCTAGCCAGATTTTACATAGGTGCTCTCAGAACATGCATAGGGGATGGGTATCACAAAAAAGTTAGTTCTTCTCTGCCCATCTTCCCCTGGTTCATGTATTGCACTGGGGCTAAGGTGGGAGGTAGGTGTCTGGATGTCTACAGTGAGTGTGCCCCGAGGCAGAAACTTAGGCAGGTAGGGAACTTTTACCCTAAAAATTTAGGGGCCAAGTGAATTTAAGCACCTACAGTGTTAGTCAGCAGCCAAGTGGGAGTTTTGTGGATTGCAGGGGAGCTTAAAACTGGGACATAGGAACCTAAATCTGAGGTTTAAGTGCCTTTGTGGATCTGGGCCTACATGACTAGTTGAAAGACAGATAAAAGTATTACCACATAAAGGAAATCTGGGAGCTTATGAAGGAGGAAATTGTGATTTGGTCCTAGTTTTTGTACTACAGTGTCCACATAACAAAAAAACAAAACAAAATGCCACCTCCAAAGATGGTACTAATTTGAGAATAAAATAATTGGCCCATGATAGTAGTTCTAGAAGAGAAGCTAAGGACGGGAAAAGGAACTATGACTCAAATGCTGCATCATACACATGTAGGTGGACTTCTATGCCCAGGTAGAATTCATTACATTTAGTTGGGCTCTGTTAAAGCATGGGTCCAAACCATGCATTGCACTGGTTAGTGTATATTACAGTTCCCCTTACCCCATACATTCCACAGAGGATCTGAGTATGTCCTAGATCTTGGCTGGAGTGTCTGGCTCAAGCTTTTAGCAGTAGAGATTCCTGGTTCAGTCTTAGGTGTTGGCAAAGATAGTGATAGTAACACAAAATCCAGACCATGAACTAACTTGTTCTCAAGGTGGTTTTCGAACCTGAGTCATCCTAGTATAGAAGAATAGAAAAGCTTATACTACTGCTGTTTATGCTTTCCTATTCTGTGGCTAATCAGGGCCAGATTCTCAGATAGAGTTAAAGGCAAGGGAGCTACACTGCTTTACATCTGCTGAGAATCTGGACCTCAGTCTCTTAGCCTATCATTCTGATATCATTCACAAACATTACATTTGTTTACAAAAAATCATTGCAGCAGAATTATTCTATTTTAGTAGTTTAAGAGAGCAATTTAATTTTTACCTTGGATTTGCCTCAAGACTAGAACTGATTCACTAGGGCCTTGGTTTTTACTCACGAAAGCTTATGCCCAAATAAATCTGTTAGTCTTTAAGGTGCCACCAGACTCCTTGTTGTTTTTGTCCGAAGAAGTGAGGTTTTTACTCACGAAAGCTTATGCCCAAATAAATCTGTTAGTCTTTAAGGTGCCACCAGACTCCTTGTTGTTTTTGTAGATACAGACTAACACGGCTACCCCCTGATACTAGGGCCTTGTTACTGCTGTTATAGACTGCACCTGTGAGGGCAGGTGTCCATCCTGATTGACATGAGACTATAAAAATGAGTCACAAGCCCTTATTCAGGGAACCTCAGACTGACAAAGGGAAGCTTAGGTAGCCTGATAGGAAAAGTACTGAATAGAGCAGGAGTTATCAGGGAGCTTAAAAGCCCAAACAGGGAACCCTCTGCATTGAAGAAAGGGCTAGGTGGGAACTCAGACTGAAAAATCCCTGTATTGAGAGAGAACAATTAGGGTAGTTGAAACAGAAAGAGTTGTGCACACAAAGGAATGTTAATGTAGTCCTGGCCTTAGAAGCTGTTAGAGTTCTTAGCATAATACCAAGTTTGGGAAAGATATATAGGAATATCTTCACTTGCTTCAGAGGCCATTTATATTCTTGTTAAGCTTATTTAAGATTTGGATGATACTGTTTGTAGGATCCTCTTCTAACTACCACCTCCCCAAGTGGAAATATTCAAGCTCTGCTTATGTCTTAAGCTCTCTGTTGGCAAGTGTTATTAGAGAGGCTCAAACTAACAAGTTACAGAAAACACTACCTCCCCCAAACAATACGACCATTATATTTCTTAGGTTTTGAATCAGTCAGTTAAATAGAATTTGTGTTGGCATATCCGCTTACTGTCCAACTGAAAATGATTCCTGGATGAAATTTAAAATAAAGGAAAAACTAATTTAAAACCAATATGCTAATTCAATAACTGTTTTATTAACAACGTACAGTGGGATTTTCAAAAGCATTGACAATATAGAGCTTTTCAAAAGCTCCTAAGTGACTTTTAAGGGACTTACAATCCTAAATCACGTAGGTGTTTTGGAATATTTCATCTATAAACCTTTTCATTTTCCAGTTTGTATTGATTTTTCACTTTTGAAACTAGTACTGGTTTCACAAGTTGCATTTTGATTTGATTTCACATAGATTAAAATTTAACATAATAGTAATAGCATTAGTAGACCAAGATTCTGCCCTCAAGAATAATCTTCCACTTCTAAAACCACTTTATTTTCCTTTATGCATTTATGTAATGGATTCCATTAAAATAATTGATTAAAGAAAATTACCCCAACTGGAATTGTTGTTATAAGAGAAAAATACGTAAGAGTGTACTTCTCTTGAAATCTTTTCCAAAAAGCAAAATAAGTAGAAGAAAAATGAGCTTTATGCATATTTACTTGATTATCACGGGCTGATGGCCCAGAAATGTGTTTAAATTCAATAGCATAGATTTGGTTGTAGAATATTCTATGAGCTCCTATTTTACCCATGTCCTTCAATTTTATTTTGTCATTTTTTATGGGAAACCTCTCATGTAAATGGAACATTGCACTCTACTCAAGTCAGAACAAGTGCTTAACTCATATGATGAAAATAATTAACTCAGAATGCTTATTTCTTGCGCATTCCCAGATACTTTTAAGCCTCCACTGGGACATCACTTGAAAATATATATATTAAACATTCTAATTCTTAGTGATGAATGAACAGAAGTCACAATTACCTGTAATCCATATTAACACATTTTTTGACACTTCATGATCTTTTTATTTAGCTAATTTAGGGTTATCTATTTAATTTTCAGCATCAAACAAATACCTATCATAAGATTGGGGATTGCCCAAATTTATTTTAAGGACTACATTTTCTATCTAAATAGACCTAGTTGTGTGTTTTTTTTTTTTTTTTTAACAGAAGAAATTATCCAAAGCTAACACCCTTCTAATAATACCAAATGATCCATTTTTGACTCAAGAGAATTGTTTTCTACACCTACTATTAACTTGTGCAAGGATATGACTCACCAGCAAATGGGAGGATATGCATGTCCCTACACCTTCAGATTGAATTTCAGTAGTCTCTTCATACAAAATTAATGAAAAATGGATATATATGAGAAGAGAACAAACCCAAAAGATTAGACATCCTGGTCAATTATAAAAGATATTGTATTACCCCTGTGCTGACCTTTATTATTCTTAGCTCTATATTAACGTGTAAAAAATAATAGTAATGTGAGATCATTAGAAAACACATGGTCTTTATAAACCTTTATTGTGTCTTCAGAGAGTATGATCAACACTAATTTACAATATGTTTAAGATTAGATGGACAGCAACACATCTGGATCGATATGTTGATAACTGTTCTGATAAATATAAAAACTTAGGGAACAAGGAATCATCCTTTTGAGAAAGCAATGATCTCCAGATAATTTGGTTTCTTTGGTGGTATTCCGATTTATAAATGTGTTTTCAATTGATGTGATTCTTTATTCTGTTTCAAAAAGAGTGATAGGAAAAGATGAATTTGCAAATAGATGCCTACATTAGTAAACTAGTCACCAGGTAATTAGGGCAGCTGTTATAATATCAATATGCAAGTCTGCTGAGAGGAATATCTATTTGATTCATAAAGTGAGCTCTATGTAACATGTCTTAAGGTGTCCCTGAATATAACTAGTCTTGATTGTCTACAATGACTTTTGAGTAATCCAAAGCTCTTCAATAATCAAGTTTCATGTTGCTAGTTTACCTTCAGTTTTATTACTGCAATAAAAGCCAGACTTTCCTACTTAGGGTAGACTTTCTGGTAAATATAGAGACCCAAGACAACATTATTGCTAATGTCTGAGTTTACATAAGAATACATCCATGAGTACAGCTGATCAAAAATTACAAAAGTAGAGTTGGTGAATAGTCACTCAAATGCCAAACACCAGTTTAATTTGACCATAATTATTTGCTTTTGAAGACAATTCACCTGTTTAAGAAATAGTGTTGTTCATCATTGCACGTAAACAAAGCTATTGATAGTTTCTTATTTGTTAATCATTAATTGTTTTGAACTGTTTTTCCAGTTTAAGGCATCCAGTCAGGAAGCAGAAACAATTCCATGTGACATAGGTGGCCTACCACACACCCTGAATAATGGATACTGAGCAGCCAAAATAAGCAATTTGCAAACATTCCCATATGTAGGCTGATTATTTTTCACAAACAATTCAGTGGATATTTGTGTGAAATGAATATAACTGCAGAAAACAGGGCTATTTTTGTGGGAGTACTGTTTCACGGTGAAAAATAATCAGCTCTGTTAATGAGCTTAAAAAGCTGAGTTTCTAAAACAATAAATAGAATTAATGTTTCAGCTACACACTTCAGCCAACTTCATGGACAATAGGAATTTAAAGAAATGTGTACAATGTCCAGTGCATTGGAAGAGTGACTTCCCCCCCAGATCTGTATGCATAAAATGCTGCAAGCCAGGCTGTATATTTAGTGATTCAGCAGGTGTAATTCTTAGTTTGTTCATTACTGAATCTTATTCTTTGGTATAGTTATAGGGGCAACATGCCATCTTTCAGATGAAGAGTAAAATAAAAGTCCTGATCACTTGTGATCATTAAAGATCCAATGGCACTTTTCACAAATTCAGTGGTAGCGCTGGTGTCAGAGCCAGATCACAGTTTTAGTGCTTATTATTTTCTGCTTCCCTAAAATTTACTCTGTGGTTTCAGCTGGATATAGTATTCTCTTACTTCTGATCTGAAATGGTGGTATAATGTTGCTTTGTATGCAGTTGAACAGCTCCTCCATTCCAACCCTGAGGTAAGTGTATTTCCTTGGTGCAAGAAATAATCCTCAGATATATGTTTGAGAAGAACATTGAAGTCCTTCAGAATGAAGTGTACTTTATGAATTTAAATTATGGTATTATTTTCTCAGTGTGTCAGGATTAGTTTCTGTTAATCCCTTCAACAACTTCAGAAAACTTTGCTTGTTAGTAGTGGTTGAGAATTGGTCTTAGAGGGGATGGGGATGCTGCTGCATTGGCCCATTCCCCTGAGCTAGATATGTGCATTTGGGGATTTCATTTTCCCATGAATTGCTCAC
The DNA here is from genome assembly GCF_027887155.1 of Malaclemys terrapin pileata. Taxonomy (NCBI): domain Eukaryota; kingdom Metazoa; phylum Chordata; order Testudines; family Emydidae; genus Malaclemys; species Malaclemys terrapin. The sequence goes on from NC_071505.1 coordinate 75,565,337, forward strand.
TCAGAGAAGGAATGAGCCCTGATCAGTCTATATATTGCAATGGAGGTAGCAATACTCATGGATTCAATTATACTCACTCGATCACTCAGCAGTTCCAGTTAGCAAAGTTCTGCAATAGAAAAGGCTCAGTCGCTGACTCTCACTTAATGATTTCCCACTCAACAACTTTCCCCTTCCTTCCAGAGGACATCTGAGCTCTCCAGTCTGTCTTGTACCTGAACGACTAAAGCGGATTATTAATCCCTTGCACGTTTGCACTATTCTCATAATTACTTAGATCCCAGTCTGTTGATACAACTGTGAACAAAATACAGCACTCTGCTTTCTAGCAATTAATAAAAGTTTGATCATTTATAAGAGGCTCTATGGCTTTCAAAACATGGAATTTTGGATTCAAGGAGGAGAAAAGCCTCTTTGTAAGGGTGGTTAACCTCTAGCCCCATGAGGTGAAGACTACAAATATTTCAGTGGTTTCCAGGAACTTAGTAAAAATGAATCATCTGGAAAAGCACATTTAGACCATAATAGTCTTATAGCTGGCTTCCTGAGGAGATGCAGGCTTGAGATTTTGGGTTGATGGATGTCAGAGTGAATGGGTTTGATCATCATGCAGTTGGTATGACAAGTACTGGCATGTATAATTAATAGTTTTAAAACAGCAGAAAAAGACAATAGTGCCTAGAGATTGAATGGACAAACAAGAAGAGTCTTGTCAAAAGTTTGGATAACAAAGGAGGTTGTCTTCAAAGTTACATTGGTGACATCTTTTTCAGACAAATTTCCATAAGTGACTTTGCAATTGCTATTGCTTTTATGTGTAAAATGTTTTGATACTTGGATAATGGGCAGCAGCATAAGACTCCAAAATAAATAAAACAGACAGAATTAAGGCTGCATGCAAGTTCCAAAAGAGTAGGCATGCCAATTTTATTATAATGCATTGCATTTGAAGAAAGCAGACAGAGCTGTTTTACTATTAATGACTTTAAAAGTAGAGTTGGTCAGAAAATGGAAATTCCTTCCTGTGAAAAAATTCACTTTTGTTTTTCATCCTGAATCAGGAGCTGCCTCCTGGTGACCCATGGAGCAGAGTAGCAAGGGAAGGAACTGTTCAGCTCCCTGAGTAGCCAGTGGAGCCAGAAAGCCAGCTAGCTGGCTGCCTGTTTACTCTGCTGCCCACCAATCAGACTGTCAAGGAGCCAGGTAGCCTAAGGAGGCAGGGAAGAAACCTGTCTGGTTTCCATCAAAAGTTTTGACAGAACTGAAACGTTTCAACGGAACACTGTTCTGTCTGAAAATTTCCCACCAGCTTTAAAAGCTAACAAGAAAACTAAATATATGGGGCTTTTTAAGCCTAATGAATTTGGGCTTTATATGTTCCATTATATGGACAATGTGGACCAGATCCCTATCTGGTGTAAACTAGCATAACTCCATTGACTTTAGTAAGTTAACATAATATATATGTTGCTTCGCTCCTCTCCTCTTGCTCCAATCTAGCTCAATAGTTTTTACACTACAAATGTTATACCCATATAATGGGAGAGGGGGAAACCCTCTCCATTCTACAATACTTCTGCAAAACACTACAGGTGCCAAGAAAGTGTAAAAGATTAACATCCACCAAGTTTCTTAATTTGTTAATATGCACCTTAGATCAAGACAATGTCTGAACAAGATTGGTACATATAGGTAGTTGTTTATTCCCATTCCTAAATGCTTCTCCGGGGGTATTTTATTATCCATGTCTATCAGCTCAGGCTGCACATACTATGTCTAAGGTCATATCTATGCTACAGTGAATATAGCAGCATAGCTTTGTTGCCATAGCTATGCAGTGTAACTAGAATGGTTAGGGGTATGGATTTTTCACTCTCTTCAGCCTGTAGCTATGTCAGCCTAAATTTTATGCATACACCAGCCTAGGCAAATCTTTGTGGAGTTTAGCTCTATTCATATATTTAACACTAGTTCACTTTGGAAATCTGGCCATTGGATGTAATGTGGTTACAAATATCTCTTACATATCCGAGCTGTGAACATTTTAGTATGTAGGGGCTGATTCTGACCTCTGAGTAGTGTAAATCAAGAGTAAACTCACTTAAATCAATGAGTTTATAACAGTGTAAAAGTGGCATAAGTGACAGCAAAATCAACCCATATTTTTTAGGGGTAGCAAACGTCAACATTTTGTCTCACTTATTGATTCTGGTAGCCAACATCCTATACTGAAAGATGAGATGCACTATAGAGCTGGTTGGAAAAAACTTCAACAGAACCATTTTCCATTGGAGAATGCAGTTCTGACAAAATTGAAATTCTTCACAAAATCATGTTGATTTTTCCAAAAATTCATTTTGGAGAAAAACTAAGGAAGAAATTCCTACAATTACAAAATGGCTTGTTTTGACCACTGTAGAATGAAAATGTTTTAGTTTTTCACTTTGAAATGAATGTTTATTTTTTTAAAATTTATTTTGTAATATATATTATAATATAAAAAAGTTAAAATCAAAACAAAATGTTTGTTTTGTCAAAACATTTCCATTGACCTGAAACTTTTTTTTAAACAAAGAATGTAGAAATTTTGGGGTTTCTTTCCAACTTGGAAATCTCAAAATCATTCGCAAATTGGAATTTCCATCCTTCATTCAACTCTAATGCACAAAAAAGGATATCAGGTCTGAGACCCTCAATATTTTAACTATTTAATAGAAAGATGTTCATTTATAACTGGGTACTGGAGCAAATTTCTCAATGATTAATAGAATTCAATAGAACATTCAACCAACGTTCAGTCTGATTAAAATAATCAGACCCTACGTGCCTTAGAGGAAGGAGGATCAGGCCAAAGTTTAAAAGGCTTACTTTGATTGAGTGAAGACATAAACAAAACCTGAGAAAAATACATTAGGGTGAAGTTTTTCAGTTTTATGTACCTATAAATACATAAACACCAAAAGCCCTCCAGATTAATTTAATAATTATGTATTATTGAACAAATATTACCTATATTACACAATATAGAGTCCAGAAATGGAGATTAGGTTCACAAATCCTAGATTTTATGCAATAGTATTGACATTCATATGGTTCACATTTTCATTTTGGGGTTATTCTGCATGTGTTTAGTTGGGCCCTTGAAGTATTTCAGAATATTAAAGATGATTCAGAACCACAAAAAAAGTCATGAATTCCAGTCTGCATTTTTAATGGAACCTTTGTGTTGGGGGAAAGGAGCTGAGGTTTCAGTAACGTCAACAAAGAATGTAATTAGTATTAATTTATGGTGTGAACCATAGTAATATTATTACCAGTTTAGAGTCCTTTGCAGTACTCCTTACTCTAACAGAATTCTCACTAATGTCACCAGGAGATTTCTCAGAATGAGGGGAGCTGCACAGGATCCTAATACAGTATATGTGATGTGATGGGTGAGATTTTTTCAAAAGTTACAGTGACTTTCTCTCCTACAACACACAGGTCTTTTTGAAATTCCCATGCATTTTCTTCTAACAATTGCACTTAAAGTGTTTTGTCTTGATTTTGCTTAGGGGGAAAAAACAAACAAACAAAAACATAGCCAGAGTGCATCTTGCCACAAAAGAACTTGTTTCAGGGTTTGCAAATGCTATAGTTTCTCAGCATAATGTCAGTGATCAATAGGAGCAGATATTTTACCACAATGAATTCAAATAATAACACAGTTTGATCCAGCAGTTCTGACTCAGTCAGAACCACCTTTGAAATACAGAGTGACCTTGAGCCTACAGACATATGGATTAGAAAATGAGTCTAGTGAAAAATAGATGTAATTGTATGAGGCAGATGCTGATCTTTGTTACATTAGTATAAATATAATATAGATAATATACAACGAAAATAATATAAATCTGTAGTAATGTCATTGGCTTCAAGAGAGTTATTCTGGATTTAGCTGAGGTAAGACTCAAGTCCCCTATTTCCTTGTGACTCTGAACCAGTTTTCATGCTGTCAAAATAATATTAATTGGTGGAAAAGGAAACTGAGAGATAACACATGGGGAAAACTGAAGGATGGAAATATGGGGAAAGCTAAGGTATAATCAAAGTTTATGAAAAGGTCACTGTTCATGCAGAGCAGCCACAGAGGATAACAGGGAAAAGCAGTCAGTTTCTAAAGAGGTGATAATCACATGAGTTGTGGAATAGAGACTGCAGAAAACTGAATGGAAAAAGTGGGTAATGTAGAAAATTGCAATAGAATACAAATAGCAGCTTTTAAGAAATCCTAGACATCTTCACCAAAGGCAGCAAATCGAGAAATAATAGCTGTTGTATTTAAAGGAAGATTTTAGACAGATAAGAATTCGAAGTAAAAAATGACAGTGAATTCTACAAATGTATTGATCTATAAGTAGGTATTTTCAAAGTAGTTAAAAGCTTTGTCACCCAAGGTATTGGAATGAACACTAGGGACAGGAGAACAAACTGAAAATCAAAAGCAGAATGAAAGACAAGATATACAAAGTGCACTGAATTAGGTAAAACAAGTTGTGGTATGGGCAGATAGTAACTCCACAATATTATAAAATACATGGAAGTGGTTCTATTGACTTTGGTCTGAGAAAAATATGAAGAAACATGTTACTCTAGATTAGAGATTCTTCTATCAGTTATAATAACTAATGTATGTATAGTCATGGATGAATAACATCCAGAGGATTCTGATAGGTCACGTAAGGTGATACAGAGGCAAGCATAAACATGCAATTTTTGGAGAACTAGCATTGCAACTTTGCCATGTGCTGAGAATGAATCGAAGAACAGCTGTTGTGAACACCAACTCAGAAATCCGCAAGGATGAGTGTTGGCTCCTTTCCCTGATACCAGGTGGCCATTAGGGAGCTGCTTTCAGACATGAGATTGTTGCGGTCCCATTCCCTCCGTGTCCTTGAGTTCAGCCACCACCATCCGCAGTCCGTTAGGGTTCAGGAGAACACAAAACTCAGGAAAACAAAAATTTCTGTAACTTGTGTAATGGATCCTTTGGATTATGAATATGAAGATTTTTATTTTATATTGCTTTCTATTTTAGAATTTATAACAATGACCCATCCAACTGTCTAGGCCACAGGTTCCCAAACTTGGTTTGCGGCTTGTTCAGGGTAAGCCCCTGGCTGTTCCAGGACAACGGGAGCTGTGGGAAGTGGTGGCCCAGCTCGCGCCGCTTCCCGCAGCTCCCATTGGCCAGGAATGGAGAACTGCAGCCACTGGGAGCTACGAGCGGCCATACCTGTGAACGCTCAGGTAAACAAAGCGTCTCGCAGCCCGCCGGGGCTTACCCTGAACAAGCACTTTACAGAGCTGAAAAAAATTATTTCTAGTGAATATTTTTCTAACTGACCCAGGACATCACTGTGTGGTCACTAGTCTGTTGTGGGTGGACTCACTCACTGGATCCCATGTGCTTCCAAGCCAACTGGACCCAGGTAGAGTGATTTAGTATTTAATTGTTGTTGTAATTGGTATTTGGTTTGTTCATTGCCAATAATTGGTCATTGGTATTCTAACTGGTCATTTGTAATTGGTTTTCTACTTGATTTAATTATATTATAATTATATTATAATAGATTTTTGTTATATTTTTAAACAAGAGTCATTTTGAAATGAAAATACTTTATTTTGATTTTTTTTTCAAAACAAAATTTCATTTAAATTAACATGTTCCCATAGAACATTTTGATACCAGAAAATTTTGACCACCACTGCTGAGAATGCCTGGCCTCTAACCTCCTCATAATTAAATTAGGGTACTGTCAGCTAATATGCTTTATTACCTCAACAATTTTTATCCTTGTCTGATAAGATGACTATCTCTAACCAGGATCCAAACTACATATAGGCATTTATAGGTCCAGAACAAACCTTTATATTGCAACTGGAAACTAGAGCACAAGTGTACATTTCTTCCTCTGAGAAACACTCCACTAAAAATATCCTTAAACAGACAACCCTTCTGCACCATTCAAAGTTTCCAAATGATCTTAAAGTGTAGCCCAATTTACAATCCTCTACAGTAACCTAATCTTGAGGTGACATTGGTGAATATCAGTGTGTCAAAGTAAACATCCAAAAGGCAAGATTTCAAAAAAAGATTAAAAGAGAAACCACATTATTGACCACTGTTGCTACCTGAACGTAAAGAAGCATCTGGGTAGACAGCATAACTCCTAAGTTGTGAGCGTGAATAACAAAAGCCAGGCTATCTCTCTCAACTGAAGGAGCTGATAACTCTTGCCACTTTTTCCAGCTTTCCTCCTCCCCATCCCCCCAGCATAACCTCAATCTTCTCCAGACTGAGTCACAGACTTACAGCCAACTAACTCTCTTTCATTCAACACTTGAGCTAACAGGAAATTGCGTAAGCTGATCAACTGCACCAGCTGTTTCCAATGAAATAGAGATATAGGGCTAAGTGTTATCCCCTCTTGGATATATTGAAGTTCACACTATTTCACCAATATGTTAAACATGAGGGGTGATATGATAGAACCCGTACTCCACATAAAAGAAATCTCCGGACACATGAGTAATTGCTCAACTCTACCCTCTGGGTCCTGTCTCCATAGGGAGAATTTACACTATTTTAAAAGATGTAGCTACCTGCAGATTCCCTGAGGACAATGAGGTCTATTATCCCATTCATACATTCACTTAATAGGAGTTACATATGCAATACAGTGGGATAATGGACCTAACTATGTTCAAAAACATCTGTAGGGCCAGATGCACACATGCTGGTTCAGGAAATGATAAACTACATAGCAGGTAATAGCCTGGATCCGTGGACTAGATGGTATTCACTTTGAGGCAGGACAGTGTTCTCAACAATAGCATAGCATTCTACTCTGAGACGAATCAGTTGAAGGCATATCTTAATTGGACCCATATATTATATTTAGATAGTTACAAGAACATAGGAATTGCCATACCAGATCAGAACAGTCTTCCATCTAATCAAGTATCAGCTACTTCCAAGGAAGAAACTCTGCAGTAAGCAGTTGTGCTTAGGTTTTCCCAAAAGGAAAATTTCTTAGTTAGAGGTTTGCTTATTCCCTGAAACATAAGGAGTATTTCAGACAATTCTTTTTGAGTTTATAAAAATATTTTCTATTTATATCTCTGAGTACTATTGTTATCCATAAAATGGCTATTTTTTTTTTTTTTTTTTTTGCCTGCTGAGCTCTTGGCATGAATGATAACTTGTGGCAACGAGTTCCACAGTCTAATTGTAGAATAGTGTAAAAAAGCATTTCTTTTTTATCACTTTTGAATTTGTCAACTTTTCATTTCCTTTGAAGTCTCCTTAACTACTATGCAAGCGAAGAGAGGCTCCATACCTTTCGTTATTTGTATACTTTTATCAGTGGATTTTCTTTGAGTCCCATCTTCAAGTTCTCTCTTCCATTAGAAAAAAAACCAAAACCTCTTTAATCCAATTTTAAGTTTTGTTTACGGCAGCAGATGATCGTCAGTATTGTCAAATATAGTTTCCTCTTTCATTTATCTTTTGTTGCCAAAGTCTGAGGAGGGATGGTCTTAAATGTTGAAATAGGGTTTTATTTAATATCAGTTATGCTGTCTTATGTCTGGGCATATTAAAGTTGTAATCATAATGAACTAAACTGTGATATCTCTTTTAGTTGTTTTAGGATTTGTATATCTCATATTATATTTGTCGGGCAGAAACACAAAGTTAATAAGGGGTAAGATACTACAGTGGTAAGTGTAGCTTTATAATTGACACACACCTTTTTCAATAACATATTCTTTCTGTTAACTTCTGTAGCCTCAGGGGGAAAAAAATCAAATAAAATCCTAGACTAAAACTCCAGGAGGTTGTTGGTCATGTTAAACGGTGCAAAAATATCAGTTTATATATATTCTGTAAACCTGAGCCAAACTGACTTTCCATACAGGTTCATATAAAAATGAATAGTTTGGGCTTCATGTGGAACAAAAGATTGCTTCCTGAGAAACAGCTTATTACAGACTCAGAACACCTTCTGAGAATTCTCTGGTCTTCTGCTCTCAATCAGCTCCTCATAAACTTTTGGAAATGAACATATGGGTCTCTAATCTTAAGGGGAAAAAAATCCAAGGCAGAAATGACCAATGGATTGTATGGTTAGAATACAAACACAGCAAAACAACAGCTTTTAAACAAAGCAGTGAGAGACAGAAATGTACTTGGAATACGCTAAAATAAATATTTGTGTAACCTCTTTGGTAATTGTGAAAGAGTGTGACAGATTTTTATACAAAGTCCAAAATTTTCCAAACTACTTAAATTGACCTGAAATATTGTTCTCATGAAAATGATGGAAATACAACCCGTTAGCTCCAGGAGAAATTTCCAATGGCACTCCAATAAACAATATTTTTTTTACTAAATGATCGCTTGTTGACAGAGAGACAGATGGCAGGAAGTTCATAATCATATGATAAGAAGCATCTTTATAGCTCATTATCAAGACTTTTGTTCCCCATTTGTCCCCTTGTGTAATTCTGTATGATTTAAGCAATACGATAATAATAAGATAGCATAAAATAAGCAATTTAAGCAATAAGATAGCATAGTTCAGTCCCTCTTTGGCCATGTAGTGGGGCATGAGGTGCATTTCTGAAACTTATTTTAAGTAGGGATGGGCAAAGTGATTTTGATAAAATACGGATCTCATTCTCACTCTTCACTAGTAACACTAAATCAGAGCCAAAGATTTTTGAATTATAATAGGCTAGAATAGTTCCAGCCAATTGTTAATTCCAATGTAGAAGTAGATGTATGTGTGTAGTTGATTCAAGATCCCTGGCTCGCACTGACAAGCAGGTTTTGCTCCTTAATTCCTCCACTTGAATCTATGTAGATTATCATCCAATAGCTTATTGTCTGATGTATATTCAAGGTTTGTATTAAAATCTCTGGACCACAACAGATCGTCCAAAAGATTCTGACAAAATGAATTTTTCTAGGCAATGTTTTCAAAACTATTAAATATCACAACAAAAACCTGATCATTTAACTCATGTGCTGGACCCTCCTTCCAGTCATGTTTATATTTAGCAAGGAGTTAAGTTCCAAAAGAACATAGTATGGACTGTATCATTTTCTGTCATGTTGCATACATGTCTGTGAAATAATAAGAATGTGACACACCAGAGGTGTATTTGTGACATGCCAGCCAGACTTAATCATGTTACAAGATTGTCCTGACATGGTGAAAGTAACAACTAGATAGAACTGCTCCATGCTAGCTTAGATATTTCCTGTTGTATGCATGCCAAATGACTTAAAGATAACAGGAAATTATCAAACTGTTGATGATATTTGTGCTAATGTGCAGTTCCCTCGTACATTGCTCACATACCATCAACCCCATTTGGCTCCTCACTGAGGTGTGAATATTTCAATTGTGATGTATAGTTATTTTTCATCTAATGTTTTGAGATGCTTCTTGCTGAAATGAGATGAGTGGGTGGATATTTGAGTGGTGGTGTGAGGAACCATGGCTACAAGCCTCTAAGGTGTAGAATAAGATGCAGGGAAGCTGGGATACATCATTACCAAACTGCCAGCCAGATTTCAGGGTGTCTTTGGGAACATGTAATCAAGAAGTGATTGCATACAAACAGCTAAATATTCTTGATTGCCAGTGTTTACTTTGTGATTTTAAAATTGGCTGAGCTATATAGCACATCTTAATACAGAAATAGCAAAAATAATAGACTTCTGTGGCAGGTCCGAGGCAAATCAATTGCCAGCAAGAGACCTTATAAATGTATTTATATAAGTTGTCTTAAACCCTAACATTTTGTTACCAACTAATGAAATGCCATGCTGGGCAATAATAGCCTTGGCACTTTTTAGGCCATTTTAAAACCTGATCCACACAGCATGTGACAAACTGGGGAAAATGTTTATATTAGCTTATGCATATTTTGTCCAACTTGGTTTCCCTGTCATAGTGCTACCTTCCTGAATGCATATACTTAAACTAAAGGAGGCTGTAAAGGGGGATTCTTAAGGAAGCCAGGAAAAGTAAAACAATGACACAGATATGACACTGAGCTATCCCTCCCCCCAGCCTCTCAGGTACTCAGCTTCAAAGAAGTTAAAGAGAACAATATCTGGGCTATCAGTTGGTAAGAAAATGTACCTAGCTGGCTCCTTCCAGGCTAAGCCTGGGATCAAAATGAGACCTCACCCCTAAAACACTGTTAAAAAAAAAAAAAAAAAAAAAAAAGAGGAAGTGTGTTTTTTGTTGTTGTTTGTGAGCTAAAAAAGGGCTGGCCATTAGGATGTGGCAGTGACAGTCTGACAGAGACAGACGGACCAGGCTGTAAGCTGTGTTTGTCTGTTTCTGTCAATTTATAGATAGGGAATAAGCCAGACCTACCTAAGCTATGGATAGAGAGGCGAAGCTTGGGTAAGGGAAAATGTGTGTAGACCTTTTGGTGGTGTTCTCAGTTTATCTGCCTGAGTTTTTGTACATACATTATGTAAATAATAAAAAAAATATTGAAAACTGAGCTGCTTGCTTGAAGCATTTTATTTATGAATTTTAAGAGACAACTGAACCATTTTGTGAAATTTAAGTACTGAATGCAATATTAGAGATTCACTGAGGACTGAAGAGCAAGAAGTCTGGACAAAGTTATTTCATGATTAATTCAGCTATTGTGCCTGCTATTACTGTTTAATTTCTCATGCAAAGCCTTTTTATGTTTGGTATAGCTGAAAGTTTGCAGTGCTCAGCTGGTGAAGAAAATGCAATATAACTTTGCTATTTATTCCCTAACTGTTAAGGTGTTGCTTATGGAATTTCTAAATCAGCCTCTCCTTTTAGGATGATTAAATAATAATAACTGACTCAGAGCTTCCTTTACTTCCAAAGAGACCTGAATATTCTACAATGTAATTGGTTTAGTTAAGATGCCTCTCCTATCCTCTCTTCTTTCTTCTATCTTCCCTGCTGACCACCTGTTCATATTCCTACTCTGCTTCCCTCCCCACTCTGGTTCACTTCCTACTTGTAAAAAATAAATGTGGGACCAGCTGAGTCTGTGTTAAACTCTAACACCTCTGTTTTGATTTGTTGCACTCTCATATAGTGTATTGCTGCCAAGAAAAAGTGAAAATATAATGTGAAGCGGCTGGGGCCTAGGACAGATTGATTTGGGACCCACAGGTCATCTGCTAAAGAAGGATAGCCAGGGAGGAGTCATGGACTAGAGAAGAGCAGCTCCCACCGATAGATTCCAAGGCCAGAGGGACCATTGTAACATATGCCATAGAACTTCCCCAAAATAATTCCTTGGCCATGTCTTTTAGACAAACTTCTTATCTTGATTTAAAAATTGTCAATGATAGAGAATTCACTACAACCCTTGATAAATTGTTCCAATGGTTAATTACCCTCCTTGTTAAAAATGTATGGTATATTTCCAGTCTGAATTTGTCTAGCTTCATCTTCTAGCTATTTGGTTGGGTTATACCTTTCTCTGCTAGATTGTAGATTTATCCCCCATGTACATATTTTGAATGTAAACAACTCATCTCTTAACCTTCTCTTTGTTAGCTAAATAGATCGAGCTCCTTGATTCTATCACAATGAGGCATGTTTTCTAATCCTTTCATCCTTCTTGTGGTTCTTCTCTGAACCCTCTCCAGTTAATCGACATCTTTCTTGAAATGTGGACACTAGAACTGGACATACTATCCTAACACCAGTGCCAAATACATAGGTAAAATAACCTTTCTATGCCTACTTGATCATCCCCTGTTTATGCATCCAAGGCTTGCATTAGCCATTTTTGGCCACAGCATCACACTGAGAGCTCATGTTCAGCTGATTGACATAGATTTGGGGGTCATTTTGGATAAAGTCACTGCTTCCCAGGATAGGTTCCCGCATTCTGTAAGTATGGTCTACATTTTCTGTTCCTAGACGCATTTTACATGCATTTATATTTGGCCATATTAAAACACATATTGTTTGCTTGCAACCAGTTTACCAAGCAATCCAGATTGCTCTGTATTGGTGACTATTCTCTTAATTATTCCCAATCTTTGAGTCACCTGCAAACTTTATCAGTAATAATTTTATGTTTTTTTTCCAGGTCATTAATAAAAATGTTATAATAGCATAGGGGCCAAGAACCGATCTCTATGGGACCCCACTAGAAACATACCCATTCAATGACAATTTCTAATGTTTGGGAAAGATTTCTGCTGCCTTCCCCCAAACTCCTGCTACCACCAAGAGATGCATGGAAGGAGGGCATGTTCTCTCCTTCAAACCATTCTTGCTAGATGAGGAAAGATGTTTAATCCACTCCCTGGAAGTGCTACTGCACATGGAAGTGTCTGTCCCCTGAGAGCACAAGAAGGGTTCAAGGAGATGAGATTCATAACAGGAAGTCTATCAAAACGTTTTGCTAATCTGAATAAACTTTGCATAAATATCCAAATTAACCTAAACTCTAACTGTTCAATAGCTACTGGCTGAAGGAATTTCTTTTGATATGGAAGCTGACTAACAAGTTCTTGCTCCCGACAGCGTTGGGTTTTGGTACAATTTGTTTCTCAAATAAAAATCCCTTTGTTTGTTTTATAAAAGAGCTTTGACATGGGAATTAGATTAAAATTACAGATATGGCTTAAAAGTTGCTTTTATATAGTTGGTCTTAGTTTCATAATTTTCTTGATGTATTCAAAGCCAACTGGCATAACATTAGGGGGTGGGGGAATAGATCCAGGCTCTCAACATTGCATTCTTCTGTGTATGCTGCATAAAGCAAACTTCTGCATAGGCAATAATTTTTCTGTTGTCAAAACAGCAGATGGAGAGAGTAGGTCTTAAGATTTACTTTCTTTCCTTTCATCAGTTTGTGTCAAAACTCCACTGTGGACTAGAATAGTTTATGATACTAAATATATGATGGTGGCATCAGATAACAGGACTATAATTAAAATCTTTTTGGCATTCCCATTTTTAGGAGCTGGTAACTCAATGAAAATAATTCACTTAAAGGTGAAACTCGGCACTCAATGTGGTAGTCCAAGAACAATTTTTAAGCCTATATTTCATTATCTATTTCCATGTTAAAGCAGTATACAGAAAAGTTTGCTTCTGTCTTTAGAGATCAAAGCCTGCAGTCCTACAACTCAATTATTTTAGTTTTTAAAAATAAAATTTGGTAGCTCATTAATGTGGACTGGTGCTACTGGCTTTGACTGGTTTAAAATAGAGATAAAAGGTAAATTTCAAAGCTTATAACTTGCCAAGACCTGAATGTAGGATTCTGTGCTTCTCCTATGATAGCTGAGATCACATTGCTAACTCCTAAAACCGTTTAAGAAGCTGCACAGTTTACATTAACATAGGTGTTAGTAATATAAACAAGTGTTGCAGGAGAAACGCAGGACTCCTTTCTTTGATCTTGGCAGAAATGAGTCGCAGAGAAAATGAGTTTCAATTCTCATTTTTGAAATGGTATTAATTTGTGTCTCTTAAAAAACAGAAACTGGTCAGGATGATAGGTTGTTGTTTTTTTTTTTTAATTATCTTTTTATTTCCAGCATTATCAACAAGATGGTAAAAATCACCAAAGTCCTGGAATTAATAAAAGCTATTGCAACTCCTCCAAGCATCTTGAAAATATCAGCTGTTGGTTAAAAGTTCTGATCCCTTCTGAATACTAAGCTGAAATACTTCACATACCCTGTGCCCATAGTATCAGCTATTGGGCCCAAGCTCTGCCTACATTTGCTTTAATCTAATAATCCTCCCCCCACCTTTCCAATCTTTATTTCTTGGGTCTTAAAAAACACAAAAATTATTAAATGTGTTATGCTTCCTTAACCTCCTCTCTCCAGAAGGAATTTAAGGAAATACAAAGACAAAGGCGAAGAAAACAGCAAAAGCCAGAGGCAAGGGCTGCCTCTCTGGCTGCTGTTGTAATGTAAAGAGTATGTTAGTGATGCTAAATGTACATTTTTATTTAGTACAATATAGTTAATTAACCCCAGATCATACTGAGGGGATGGGCCTGGGAACCACATGCATGAGGAGCAGGAAAGGCAGGGCGGAGTGGGGAGACAGGGAACTACACACATTCTCTGGCAGATAGTAAAAAATTATTACAATACCTCTGTCTTTATGATGAGAGGGACATTCTAAATTAATGGCCAATAGAAGAAACTCTGGCAAAATGACCTCATTTGAGCATGCTGAATGTGGTAGGGCCAGGAAGAAGAGGACCTGGGATCAGTCCAGAGGCAGAGGGCTTTTGTGTGGATTTCTTTGTCCTCAACCAATATCCAAGAGAAAGTGTATGTCCTCTACTTAGCTGGGAGAGGGTGCTAGTAACATCAAGAAGTCTGAGGTGTTTAGTGCCTATTTTCCATCTATCTTCACTTAAAAGGTTAATTGTGACCAGATACTCAGCACAATTAATATTAACAACAAGGGGGAAGGAAAACATGACAAAAATGGAAAGAATACATTAAAGAATAAATGAGGTGTATTCAAGTTGACAGGGCCTGATTACATTCATCCCAGCGTACGTAAGGAACTAGCTGAAGCAATCTCAGAACCATTAGCAATCATCTTTAAGAACTCATAGAGGATGGGTGAGGTCCCAGAGGACGGGAAAAGGGCAAACATTTTACCTATCTTTAAAAAAGAGAACAAAAAGACTCAAAGGACTATAGACCAGTCATTCTAACTTCAATACCAGGAAAAATATTGGAACAAATTAGTAAACAGTCAATTTGTAAGCACCAGGAGGATAATAGGGTTATAAGGAATAGCCAGGATGGATTTGGAAGAACAAATCAGATCAAACCAATTTAATTTCATTCTTTGATAGGGTTACTGGCCTAGTGGGTGAGGAGAAAGTATAGATGTGATACATCGTGATTTTAGTAATGCTTTTGATTTAGTCCCACCTGAAATTTTCATAAGCAAAGTAGGGAAATGTGGTCTAGATGTAATTAAAATAAGGTGAGTTGTTAATGATCCACCGGGAGAGTATATGTAGTGTGATCCAAAAAGGGTCAGTCCTGAATTCAGGACTATTCAATATTTTCCTTAATGACTTGGATAATGGAGTGGAGAGTATGCTGATAAAATTTGCAGATGATACTAAACTGGCAGGGATTGCAAGCACTTTGGAGGACAGGATTAGAATTCAAAATATCTTGATAAATTTGAAAATTGGTCTGAAATTAACAAGATTAAACTTGATAAAGACAAATGCAAAGTATTACACTTAGGAAAGAAAAATCTAATGCAGAACTACAAAATGGGAAATAACTGGCTAGGCAGTAGTACTGCTGAAAAAGATCTGGGTGTTGTAGTGGATCACAAATTGAAAATATGAGTCAACAATGTGATGCAGCTGCGAAAAAGGCCAATATCATTCTGAGATGTATTAACAGGAGTGTTGTAGGTGAAACATGAGAAGCAATTTTGGCACTTTACTAAACAAAGTAAAGATGAGGTGTCAGCTGAAGTACTCTGTCGAGTTCTGGGCAACACGCTTTAAGAAAGATGGGAACAGACTGGAGAGATTTCAGAGGTGAGTAACAAAAACGATAAAAAGGTTTAGAAAACCTGACCTAGCTAAGGTTAAGATTTTGTCACAGTTATTTTTACTAAAAATAAATGACAAGTCATGGACAATAAACAAAAATTAATGGAAGTCCATGACCTGTCTGTGATTTTTATTAAAAACAATGGGGGGGGGATTGAAGCCCAAGGAGGGGGAGGAGGGAAAGCCCAAACCCTGATGGGGCAAAGGGCAGCACCTGCCACTGCAGCAGATGACAGCTCTGGGGACCCAGCCGCAGCCCCAGCAACTCAGAGCTCCACGTGCCCCTGCCACCCGCAGTGGCTGAGAGCTCTGGGTGTCCTTGCCACACTCAGAGGCTGATGGCTCCGGGGGGAGGCGGGGAGGAGGGCTGATAGTCTTAATATATATTAAGGGTTTCTACAAAGAAGACTGGTCAATTGTTTTCCACATCCACTGAAGGAAGTACCAAAAGTAATGGGCTTAATCTGCATCAAGGGAGATTTCGGTTATATATTAGGAAAAAATAAAGGTAGTTTATGTCTTGGAATAATCTTCCAAGGGAGCTTGTGGAATCCCCATCAGTGGAAGTTGTTAAGAACAGGTTGCACAAACACCTGCCAGGAACGGTCTTTGTTTACTTCATCTTGCCTCAGAGTAGGAGCATGGACTTAATGACCTCTCTGGGCCCCTTCCAGCCTATATCACTATGATTCTGTCCCAAAATGTGTTTGGATCTCAGGTGCTAGGAATCAACCCCACTTCCTGTTTCAGGGGTCAGCAAACTTCCCTTCTTCTAATGGATATGAGGGAAGGGAAACCTCATAGTGATTTTATTCATCAAAATCCACCCTGTGGCTCTTCCACCGGAGGGGACAATCTGGCACCCAGTCTGGTTTTGCACTTCTCCATTTCAAAGGAGACTGCAGTGTTGTTTCTCTGCCATTAAGTGATGCTTTTTACAAATGTTGGGTTTGATGCCCCACTATGTTGCTCCAGTTGTGTGTTTCTGTAACTGCACTAAGTTAAATGGAGTTGCGCAAGTAACATAGAAAAACACAGTGGTGAATTAGAACCATAAATTGGGGGAACTCTGAGACTCATAATTCAAAATGGTTCAACCGTGGTTTGACCAGTTTCTCTTGAACCTTGCTTTTTGGGTCCATGAAACTTAACCTTGGGAAAATGGGGTTTGTTTGAACATAAACTTTTCTGAATTCTAGGGTCTGTGTACTGGTTCTCAAGCAGAAATTCATGAATCCCTTCTCAAGCTGGATTTGGAAGAGATCACAGCAATATATTCTTTCTCTTTGTTTTGTTTAAGGATGAGGGAAAGAAAGGCAATGAGCATAATCAAAAGTTGTCTTTCAAAGGGGATGGAGTTTTTTTACAACACACATGCAACTACAATTGAAACCTTTACATAGACCAATTCTTAGAATCAAGGCTTATCACTGAAATTCATACCAATTGTATCCTGACTGCTGGAATGTCCTGTAGGAAAGCATCTCTGATTCAAGTGGTTAACTCTACATAACAGCCTCTCAAAGGATCAAACCAGCTTGATTCAGATGATGTGCAGAGACAAAGGAAGGTTGGGGAGAATTTTAAGCTTTTTTTTTTTTTTTTAAATTACCCCTATTCCCACAAAATGGAGCAATAATTTAAAAAGGTTTACCAAGTCACTTGTTTGTTATCTACTTTTGAGTTTAAAGTGGAAGCATCTGGAGCACATTATAAATGAAAATCTCAGCCTTATGTGCTGCTGTCTCTCCTCCTCTTATCTCCTGTTGCCTGTCATAATGTCACAACAATTTATATATCTATAACAGGTCAGAACACTCTGGATATATATTACTGCCTGAATAAGATCCAAAATCTATGAACACAACAGTGAAGGGGACTGGACCATTTCTATTAAACTGCATGCTCTTCTTACATGAAAACAAATCTTGAAAATAAAACATGATTTGAGCAATTAAACTAAAGAAAATGCAAAAATACAAAGGAGTTTTTTTGGAGATTTGCCTAGTGGGGGAAATTGTAAAACACATGGTTTCTTTATTAAAAGTGTTTACAAACTCTGACTTTGATTCTCATTTACATTGATTCTCATTTGCTGTGGCAGGGTAAAGAGGGCTTACAGTGTACATTAAGGCACAGCAGGGTAAAAGGGCCTAATTCTAAATAAGAATCAGGCCCTCAGTGTGTTTCTAGGAGAAATTGTCCCTCCCCCCCCGACACACACACTTTAAATAACATTAAACAGGTCAAGTGAAAGAATGAAGTGTTTGTTTCCTATTCTACTATGTTTGGAACTTGACTCAAGTTGCCAACAGAAAACATCACCATTAAATATCACCTTACATGCTGCAAGAGAAATGGTGTATGTGAGAACAGTGATTCCTCCTTATTCTAATGTGCAAAACTACTTATTCAGCTCCCATGGTCTTTTCCTCTTACACCAGCATAAATCAGTAATAACTCCACTGAAGCTACTGGAGTTGCTGTACACTAGTACTGTGGAGAATCAGGACCAATAGTGTACAGTGAGGGTAAGGGTAATGATAGTCAGACCCATGCTTTTCATTATAAAATGATAACATCAAATTCTGCTGCTGTACGCATGAAGCTACAAGAAATTGCAGACAACTTCTGACAAAATTTCTTGATTCAGGAATAAGGGCTTGAGTCTGCTCTCATAATAGTGTCAATTGGGCATAATTCTATCAAAGCCAATGTAAAGCCAGAGTGAGAGGAGAATCAGGCCCTAAATTAATACTTTACATTACCATTAGAAAGCAAGTAAAATGGAAATGAGTACATAAAGTAAAGAGTTTTTAATTTCTGAATGAATGAAAGTTTGAATGAAGTCTAGGGGAATACAAAAGTCAAACTGGGAAAAATAAGAAGGTGGCACAGATAAGAACGTAAATGCAAAATCTCTTAGTACAGTTTCAAAGCCAAAGAACTTTTAATAGAAGAATAATGAAAAGGACATTTCTTTATATGCTTTTGTGCCCTCACTGGCTAGTGCCAATGACCTCTGAAGATATAAAACTGAAAAAAGATTTTTAGGGCGTTTGTATAATCACAAATAAGGGCATAATGGAAGAAAACAACTGAGACTCATTGGATTCCCCTCATTCCACTCTCATGCAAATTGGTTTTGGATCAATGTAAATCCATTCATTAACTTCAGCAGAATTTTTTGCTACTTTGTCCCTCCACTACAGCAGAATAATTTGGCCCATTGATTTCACTGAAGTTATAACTGACTCTCACCTGTGTGAGAAAAGAATAAGGTCCACTGTTCCATTATTTATTTCAAGTTAATGGACCAAATTTTATTGCTGCTTTATGGAGTAAATAGTGGTGAAGGGTGTTTGTGGCGTAAACTGCTCAGGAAAATAGGGCACGGGATGAAGCAGCTAGAATTTCACTTGTGAGGAGGGGTGGCTATCAAGAGCCAGCACAGACTTGAAAGTAGACCACACTGGCTGTCAAGGAGAGATGTTCAGGGCTTCTGTGAAGTTCAGTGATGCAGTGATGTCCTCAAAAGGTCCCAATAGTGGAGCAGTCTTATGGGAGTTAAAGCAACTCCCCAGCAGGACTTAGTTTGACTGACACAGGAAAATAGACTGTTCACCAACGTGCACTAGCTTTTTCTGGATTTGGTCCAATGTTTGTCAGTATATTTTATGTCTGGATTATTTTTTCATGCTTTGTTTTGAATAAATGTGTTAATTTAAAAATTACTAACATGCTACACATATGAACCCTAAAAAAATATTGAGATTTGACAGTCACAAAAATCAGGTAAAGTATTGCCAGCAGAAAGTGGATTAATACTCTCTCGGACTATTGCTACCGAGGGGATTTTAGAACTGTATAAGAAAGAAGAGCTCTGTACTGGTGTAAAGTCGTTGAGATGCAAGTTTAGTGTATGTCTACATTGCAATTGTGATTTCAGCTAGTGTAGACATATGGAAGCTAGCTTTAATCTACCTATCTTGGGTACCAAGAAGACTGATGCAGTGAAATTGTGGTACCATGGGCTGAAGCATGGGCTAGCCATCTGAATAAAAAGCAGGCTCCATGGCAGGCCTCTTCTAAGGCAGCCAGCCTGTGCTGCAGCCCACACTGCTGTGGCTTCACTACTATTAGCACCTGAGCTAGCTATATAAAAGTTACCTCAGATATGTTTACACTTGCTGAAGTCACACCTCTGATTGCAGTGTTGATGTACCTTTGGAAGTAACTTGTGGCCTGTGACTTTTTAGACTTGCTTGTTTAGCTTGCTTGTTTCATGACTTGCACATTCCTGAAAAGATCTTTTTTATAAAACCTTGAAGAAAAGACATTCATTAAGAATTCTTTTTAATGCTAGAAAAGATCCAACTGCCAGTGAGCAGGTTTGTAACAAAGTAGATATGTACTATACCCATATATTATAAATGTAGATGGGCTAAGGTCTCAATGGAGTTAGTGAGGCTGATTTATCACTGCAATACTCCCAACTTTATTGAGATAGAACTCCAATGAAATCCATGATTGATAAAAAATGGAGCAATGCAACAGTGAATCAGGTTGCATGAGAGCCATATCCTTGTTTACTGAGGGGAGAACTGCGCCCAAATAAGGATAAAGTACATCTGATTTGGAAGAGCTTGCTGATATCTGCCTGCCTATAAGGATGCTAGATTTTGAAACCTTCCTCTTTTTCCTTCAAGGCTGAAAAATATTCAGCTCTTTTAATCTATGTGTAATCAACTCAACTCAATTATCTGCAGATGTACATATCTTAAACATGTAGGACTACTAGAAATTAGGTCATAAGCATGTTGTATAATGCAAGATGGGCAGTAAAAGGGCTCATCCTTTGGACCTTATCAGGTGCTTTAATTATGAGCATTATTCTCTATAATCTCAGACAAGTACAATTCACTTTCCACTCTCAGTATTTTGCTCCTCTTAAGCAAGGATTGTTAACTGCTCTTGTAAAGCATGGACAAAGTTTGTTAGGGAATTTAGATGATTACATCGATAAGGATTAGAGTAACCATAAAGCCTAATGATAATAATATCCGTACACCACGCAGCTGCTTCCCAAACTCTGATACAGTAGAAACCAACCCCACTTCATGGGAAATTAATAAGAAATTTGTCATTCCTTTCACTAGGAGACAGACATTAGCCTGCTGTTCTTTATGTAAATGCAAAACTCACACAGACTTCGGTAGTGTCGGGATTAGGCTTTTAGTTCCCAAAGGCAAAAAAAGTCAATGTTGCCTTAGTGCAGATCAAAAAGACTTTTACAGGAGATCATTAATAGTTTACTGAGTTCTATGAGCTTTATCGAGTAAATGTAAACCTATTGGGTAAGTGTATTCAAACCTGCCCTCGAAATTTGGATGCCTAACTCCCATTAAAATGAATGGGTGTCCAAATCCCCTAGATGGCTTTGAAAATCTCAGCTACTGTGCTCAAAGGAAATAGAATAAAATAGAATGTGTGGCTGACACATACTGACTTTTTTTTTCTTTTCAAATCTTGGGGAAAAAAATGTTGGGAGTGGTGTTCTTTGTTTTCTATCAAAATTGAAATTTGAGGTACACCTCTACCCCGATATAACACTGTCCTCGGGAGCCAAAAAATCTTACTGCATTATAAGTGAAACCGCGTTATATTGAACTTGCTTTGATCCGCCAGAGTGCTCAGCCCGGCCCCACCCGGAGTACCGCTTTACCGCGTTATATCTGAATTTGTGTTATATCGGGTCGCGTTATATCAGGGTAGAGGTGTATGTTTAAACGTGTAAAGGAATTTGTAGAAACAAAATGGCTAGCAGGTTCAGGTTTGGCAAAGAATAAATGCACATGAAAAGGGGAAAGCTTACAAATGTTCATTGCAGCTATAGGTATGTCTACACAGCAGCTGGGAGGTGTAATTCCCAGCTTGGGAAGATGTACACAAGCTAGGTCTGCTTGAGCTAGCACCTAAAAATAACAGTATGCCTGCAGTAGCATGGGTGACAGTTTGGACTCGCCGCCCAAATACATACCCAGGGGGCTGGGTCGATTGAACTTGTGCATGGCCACGCTGCTTTTTTAGAGCAGTAGCTCGAGCAGAATTAGCATGTGTATGTCTACCTGCATTGTGAATCACACCTCTCAACTGCTGTGTAGACACACTCTGAGTTTGCAACCTACAAGACTCCATTCTCCAAGTATTTCTCTTTCCTTCCCCTCCTCCTTCTCCCCCCTCCCCCAAAGGAAACCCTATCTACAAATGTCTAATTAAAATAAAAAGAAGTCACATTGGTATATGACACTGTTCGCATCTCTATCTGTTTTGAATTTCTCCATTTCCTTTTGTCTCTGACAGAAAAGTAGTGTAAGGACTGTGATACTGTATACCCTATGGTGAAACACTATGAAAAATCAAATCTTCACTTCTCTGGTTTGCTCGACCTGAACTGAACATGACCTTCATCAGTATTTCTGGCTTCCTGTTGAGGAATGAGAATCATTGATGATTTGCAGGATAGAGTCATTTATGGCCAAGGTAACACACCATAAATGATGTTCCATGTTGTTAAAACTCATAAAGTGCTGAAAAAGTATTTTTCTTTTTAAAAAAATAAGTTTTGTTTCAAGAGGTATTGTTTGAATGTAGGGCTTATGTGAGCCACAGGATACCCATTCTGGCACCAAGCTTCATGAACTGAATACCTAACAGACTGCTTGGTTTGACATTTTTTGCCAGATCTGACAGGTCCCCAAGCCAATCGGAAGAAGCTGCTGAAAGTTTTTATGGACTGAGAGGCCCTGTAATGACAGCCCACCCAAAACTTTTAAAAGCAATTCTGTCTGTAAGTTATACATGTACATATGAATGAAAACTGTAGTGCTGCAAAATTGCATTGTTTGAATAAATATTGATACAGTAACACTTCAACAATTATATAATAGTGCTTTATTTCTTCAAGTGTTTCACAAAAGGTTAACTATTCAGCCCCCATAACACTGAAGAGGTAAGTTAACTGTTGCTATCTGTTTAACAGATGCAGAAAGCAGAGGGTAAGTGACTTGCTCAAGGCCACAGAGAAACTCTGTGTCATATCACAGTGGCTGAGTAGAATTTACATAAAAGAAAATGAAGGACAAAGAAGCAGATGTGGAGAGGTCCAAAGGGTTTTCAAATGCTCGGGAGCTACAGCTTGGGAACAGAGTTTGAGATTGGAAAATTTACTGTACATCACAAGGATAAAGAAGACTCACTTCAGAGCAACTAATTGTGAGTAAAAAGAACAGGAGTACTTGTGGCACCTTAGAGACTAACAAATTTATTAGAGCATAAGCTTTCGTGGACTACAGCCCACTTCTTCGGATGCATATATATTATATATATCTCCTCAATATTTATTCCACTCTATATGCATCCGAAGAAGTGGTCTGTAGTCCACGAAAGCTTATGCTCTAATAAATTTGTTAGTCTCTAAGGTGCCACAAGTACTCCTGTTCTTTTTGCGGATACAGACTATAACACGGCTGCTACTCTGAAACCTGTAATTGTGAGTAATCTCATTGAGCTCCAGTGCATGGACTGAAAACTGGCATTAAACAAAGGATAATACATTCAATTTGATTTTTCTTCTTCGTGTATATCAATTTTTCCTCCATGTCTTGACTTTTCTTTCAGTAGATATTTCTTCAGAAAAATACTAGGTAAATCATACAGGCTTGTTATGAGTCTATCAATTTTTCAGATTTTCACCTGATTTTGTAGGAAAGCTTCACTCCCAAAGTTCTTTATACAGGGTCAGATTAGTAAATGGATCAGCAGGTAACAATGTATGAGTAAGGTAGACCACTAGCCATGCCATCTCTTTGACATGAATGTAGGAGCAAGGGATTGCAGACATAGGGTTCTAAGGAATCGTGATGGCCTAGAGTGGGAAGAACTCCCCCGTCCCAACATAATGGAATCACCCAACATAAAGCCCAAGCCGAGTGCCTTTGGGGAAGGTTTTGCCCCTTAGTATGTGCAGTATCAGTGCACATTTTGTCAGTACTGTACATTCTCACTTAGACTTCTAGCAGGAAACGATGAACCCATGAAGTTAACTTATTTTTGCCTGTTTGGTCTAATTTTCCTTCCTTGGTCTTAATTATGACAAGCATAAGCCTTTAGATCTCTCAGTAGCTCCACAAAACAATCAACTGAGGAAATAATTCACCTGTAGTTAAAGTGGGGGGAACACATGCTGAAACTACAAGATAAGTTTTAAATCCACTTTTATTATAATATCATAAAAGTACTTAATGGTGCTAATAAATGTAATCCTGCTGTGAAAAATGCAATTTTCTGTATGCTTAAGCTTCATGGACTCCTCCTTAATCATATCTCTGCAAAGGTCTTCTGTCTCAGACAAAATATTTTCCTTTTCACCTAAGGATTTTAAATATTGCTACATTAGTTGTGGTGTTTGTAAAATAGAGTACTCCATTTAAATGTTTTATGATTGCAGTGGTTGAGGGATATTAGAACAATGTCTACCGCTTAACATGAATACACATTTGGATACAACTTGGTACCATAAATATTCTAATATGATCTAATATTTCTTACAAGTTATCCATCAACTTGATGTTTTAAAAAGAATTTAAAAGCAAAAACAAGCCATGAAGAGGAGAGAGAAACATGGAGCGATTTTATTAATTTTTAGGCCCTGATTCTACAAGTGTACATCCAACCAAAATTTTTACCCTGGAAAGAGAAGAAAGCCAGAGATTCTTCTAAGTGCAATAGGGACTTCACTATTGCTTTTGATTTTATATGAAGATGCTCAAATACTATAATAAAACCCTAAGATAGTAACTTTATGCACTCCAATTGAACTCCATTTACAGTAAATTATTGATTATCTGAATGTCATGGGGAATACTGATTAAATCCAGACAATCAAGGGTTTGGATTTTAAACAGACGTTTCCATGTAGTTAAATGGTGGGTGACATGATCCTGGTTCAGATAGCACTGATGTTTGGGTAATTAAAGTTTCGATTATTCAGGTTTTGTTGAACATACCTTCAGAAATGCTCACTTACTTATGGGTAAGTATTCCCTGACAATGCCCCCCATATCACCTTCCCAGTTCTCAGTTTCATAACCTTCACAATTGTTGCCACTAAAAACTCAGCATTTACCATGCCACGTCATTTGACTTTACCTTGGTGTTTCACATTCTCCAAATATGTTACAAATTTACACAAGACTGAATGAATGTATGGGTACAGAACTAGCATTACAGCCCCCTTTTTTCCATTTTCACCCTCTGTACATTTTGTATCAGTAGACTGGATGACCAAGAAAGCCCTGTATATTTTTTCTCTCATGCAAATGCTTTGAGTTCTTCTCCCCAATATTCTGCATGGTTTCCATGTGATCTGATTGTAATATCGGCAACATCTTTAAAATACATGTTGCCCAGTTTTAAATGCACTGAATATAAATGCAGAGATTGGTAGATATGTAACCCAGTCCTGCTTCCACTGAAGTCATTGGGAGTTTTGCTATTCGGCAGGATTAAGAAAGGAGGACAGTGCACTGAGGCATATATAAAAAAAGGACAGATGTACCTGGCAGATTGGGTAAAGGGCACTGAATCAGCCTTCTCTCATATTTTAGACTGCAGCTCAATATCCAAAACACTAAACTGCCACAAGTAACAATCAAGAAATGTGTAGGGCTAGAGATTATTGTGATGTTTCCTAGTGAACCAGTACAAAGTTATTTAGCACAACTGTTTTGTCATTGTATATTCATTGGGGGAAATTCTCAACATTAAATAGCTCTCAAATTCACAGTGCAATCGGTGTGGTGGCCCAGTGTTAATACTGCTGGATGCAGCAATTCTGGCTGACTAAAAATGCTTCCAGGTTTCCCATCCCCAGTTACATCTGTGCTGCTTTCTTTAGAGAATATGTTAAATTTTTTTCTCCACTGATTAAGAGATTTTAAAAGTACAAAATAAAAAGCTTTCTCTGACCTTAGGAATCTCTTGCTACCACAACCATCTCCCTTCCAATATATCATAGGTGTATACATAACAAAAAGAGGTAGTAAAATGTGATTGAGAGATGTGAGAACTTTTTCATGAAGAATTCATCCCAACTTACTCTTCTGCTTCTTATATATTTAACTATTGTTAAGTTTATACAATAAATACAGGATACTTAAGTAGATCTCCAGTTTCTTCCCTTTTTCCATAAAGACTATAACAGGAGAAAAATGAATTAAGTACTGAAGTGATACAGATTCTGACACCTTTATGTATTTTAAGCAGTATCTTACTCTCCAGTATCTTACTCTGAAACCAACAGTACTAATTGTAAAGTAATGTACTATTTAATGTGAATAAGGGGATCAGAATTTGGCTCTATTGTTATTAAATGCCACATAGATACTTATTTATTAGACTATTTCCTTGAGTTAGAACATGCTTTCCTACCCAAACATTAAATCATGCAAACAACTCATTCTAATTTTTCTGGTAAATGGAAGGAGAAAGAACAGACTAAAGACATTTTAACCCTGTATTTACATAGACAGGGTATCTCGCCAAATGTTGTGTTGTAATATGGGGCAAAAGATAACTTTTATGTTTGGGAGGATGTAACTGTATTTCTCATCTCCAGAGTTCATAACCTCAATGGCTTCCACCCCAAATGGGTAATTCATATGTAAAGGTTTCTTGATACCACCACGAAAAAAAGAGAATACCTTAATTTAAAAAGTTACAGGGGGGAAGAGGGAAATAGTTTTCTTTAGAATCCATGGAAAGTATCTCACTAGACAAAACAATAGCAGACTGGCTTTAAGAGAATAAAGCAATAAGACATGGCAGACAATGCATTTATAGGGGGAAATATCTTTTATTGAATGGTAAAGTCTGAGTCTGAAGGCCAAGTGAACTGTAACTATTTTGGCTATTACATTTTTTTTTCTCCCAGAAACATACTGGCCACTGTCTCCTTGCAATTATGAACTGGAAATAGATTAGGGGCGGGGGAACAGTCATTATGTGCATTAAGTAGATATCTAAAAATTTCCTATCCTTTTATCCTATACATTAAATAAGTCTTACAAAGTAGATCAGTGATGAAGAGTGAATTCTGCTGACTCCTTCTACCCATCCAGATTAATAAATAACTCTTTCCACCCCATCCCCCTAATGCATTTCACTTAAACCCTCCCTAACCAACCTTTCCTCAGAAACCTGGAAAACTGATGATCAGTCTGCACTGACACTGAAAAAGAGTAGGACGTGAGACAGACCCTTGAGAGAAGTAAGGTTTAGAACGCAGGATCTTTTATTGAAAAATCCCTCACCAGCCACCTACAGCTGGTTAAATTAGAAGACTGATGCCTCAAATAGTGCAAGGAGAGGAATTGGTCTCTCAGGTAATCAAGACTCAAACAATTTAGAGCTTTTACATAAACCCCAACATACAAATTACACTGGGAAATGAGCTGATATACAAGTGCAATACAGTTCCAAAGAGTGCCTTCTCCAATAACCTCCACATTGTCTTCATAGGCACTGTCAGGTAGAGCAGCACTAGAGTAACCCAATCCTGAGGCAACAAAAGGCATGGATAATTGTAACCGACGGGGTGTGCCGGGTGTGCCCAGGCACACCCTAATGCAGGGGTGGGCAAATGGCCCCCCTCTCCAGGCGCAGCAAGCCACGGGGTCTGCACTCCCCGGCTGGAGCGCAGCAAGCTGCCGGCTCCTCCCCATGAGTCTTGCCACCGCGTGCAGCGCCCTGGGGGCCGGGGCTGCACGCTCCTGCGGGGCAGGGTTTGGCTCTGTGGGGAGGCAGACACTCTCCCCTCTCCCCTGGAGCCCTGCCGCTGCGTGTGCAGTGCTCTGGGGGCCGGGGCTGCGCGCGCTCCCATGGGGCAGCGTTTGGCTCTGCGGGGAGGCTACGAGCCTCATCTCATGTCATGGTAAGGAGTCCAGGGCCAGGAGGGTTGGATAAGGGGTGGGGGGGAGTCAGGAGACAGGGAGCAGGGTGGGTTGGATGGGGGTGGGATCCTGGGCGGGTGTGTTAGGGGCGGGGGGGGTCTCTTTAGGGGGCAATCAGGAAGCAGGAGGGGTTGGATGGAGCATGGGAGTCCCGGGGCCTATCAGGGGGCAGATAGGGGACAGGGAGCAAGGAGGGAGGGTCCTGGGGGGCAGTTAGGATGGGGGGGGGCTCTGGAGGAGGTGGTCAGGGGACAAGGAGCTGGGGGGATTGGATGAGTTGGGAGTTCTGGGGGGGTGGCTGTCAGGAGGCAGGGGTGTAGATAGGAGTTCGGGGAGGCAGGGAGCAGAGGGGGTTGGATGGGTCGGGAGTTCTGGGGGTCCTTTCAGGGGGCGGGGAGTGGTTGGATAGGTGTGGGAGTGGATAAGGGTCAGGGCAGTCAGGGGACAGGTAGGGGGTAGGATCCTAGGGGGGCAGTCAGGGGACAAGGAGCAGGGAGGCTTAGATAGGGGGTGGGGTCCTGGTGGGCAGTTAGGGGCAGGGGTCCTAGTAGGGGACAGTCAGGGGACAAGGAGCGGGGGGGTTGGGGGTTCTGAGGGTGGCAGTCAGGGGGCAGGAAGTAGGAGGGAGTGGATGGGGCGGGACTAGGGCGGGGCTCCCTGGATGCACACACTAATGAAAGGGGCTGTGCACGCCTATGATTGTAACGAGACCTGCATCCAGAAGAGATGACATTGTTGATGCACGTATGTCTAGCGTTCCAAAGACATTTACTGAAATAATTTGCATTAATTTTAATTTCATCAAAATAATTTACTTGTAATATTTGATTTTGATATTGGAAGATTGTTCATCATGGCTGAATAAGAAAAGGTCTCTATTGTCTGGAGTGCAAAATCTATTTTAATTATTTATGTCCTATTTTCTTAAGCAATTTTGCTTCAGAACTGAGCTGTTTCATAACATTTACACATGTACAAGGGATGTTAACCCTGCTATCCAGATGTGATTAGCCATTCAATTTAGAAAGAATTCCAAAAAGCTTGCACAGGTCTTGCAAAGTTCACAAAATATAATTTACAATCCCATTTTGTTTGGGGAGAAAAAATGTTGGCTGGGGAAATTCACTAGGTTGTAGAGTTTGTATTGTCATTCCCTGAGTAATGAAGCAAAAGGGCAGCACCAATGAAATCAACATCACTTTTTGTGAATGTGATCTATGGTATCAGGAAGATAAGCCAAATATCAATAAGGGGTAAGTTAACTAGTTTGGATTTAATAAAATACAAACCAGGTTTTAGTCCAAAGTTCTATTTTGGTCTGAACTTAAGTCTTTCAAGGTTCAGAAAAGTATGGTTAATGTTATTGTTCTTGTTCTACTATTCGTCCACCTCCACAATTCCTGGTTGCTGCAAGAAGCATAAGTACCTAAATATCACAAAAAGATAATTTTGGTTGTAACTTTGGCATAGCCAAAACCAGAGAGCACTGCAAACCATGAAAGGAAGCCTGATCTTGTGAAAATTTCAGACTGATTTTAAGACAAAATTGGTTATAATAAGTTCAGCTGGATGTGATTTATATTTATCTGAAAGGAATCGCTTGAATATTGCCTATGACTAGTGTGTATACAACTTTATTTGATCATTACATAACTAAATATAGAAGGGGAATGAATGGTTTCTTCCTGAGACTTATAAGAACATGAGAGTGGCCATACTGGATCAGGCCAACGGTCCATATAGCCCAGTATCCTATCTTCTGACAGTGACTGGTGCCAGATGCTTCAGATGGAAAGAACAGTACCAGATAACTATTGAGTGATTTATCCCCTGTTCTCCAGTCCCAGTTTCTGACCGTCAGAGGTTTAGGAACACCCAGACCATAGGGTTGCATCCCTGATCATCATAGCTAATAGCCATTGATGAACCTATCCTCCATAGACTTGTCTAATTTTTTTTTTAATCTAGTTATACTTTTGGCCTTCACAAAATATTTTGGCAACAGGTTAACTGTGCATTGTGTGAGGAAATACTTCCATATGTTTGTTTTAAACCTACTGCCTATTAGTTTAATTGAGTAACCCCTGTTTTTTTTTTTTTTTTTTTTTTTTTTTTTTGAGATGAGGTGACCAGAAATGCACACAGTATTCAAGGTGTGGGCATACCATGGATTTATATAGTTTTGTCTTATCTATCCCTTTCCTGACGGTCCCTAACATTTTGTTTGCTTTTTTTGACTGATGCTGCCCATTGAGCATATGTTTTCCGAGAATTATACATGATGAGTTCAAGATCTTTTTTGAATGGTAACAGCTAATTTAGAATCCATCATTTTGTATGTATAGTTGGGATTATGTTTTCCTATGTGCATTTCCTATGTGTAGCAAGGGAGGTTTAGGTTGGACATTAGGAAATTTTCCTGTCAGGATGATTAAGCACTGGAATAAATTGCCTAGGAAGGTTCTGGAATCTCCATCACTGGAGATTTTTAAGAGCAGCTTAGACGAACACCTGTCAGGGATTGTCTAGATAATACTTACCCCTGCCATGAGTGCAGAGGACTGGACTAGATGACCTCTCAAGGTCACTTCCAGTCCTATGATTCTATGATTACTTTACATTTATAAGCATTGATTTTGTCTGACCACTCACCCAGTTTTGAGAGTTTTATAACTCTTCACAGTCTGCCTTGGACTTAACTATCTTGAATAATTTTGTATTGTCTTCAAACTTTGGCACCTCACTGTTTACCCCTTTTTCCATATGATTTATGAACATGTCGAACAGCACAGATCCCAGTACAGATCCTTGGAGGACCCTGCAATTTACCTCTCCCAACTGTGAAAACTCATGATTTTACCCAACATTTTGTATCCTATTTTTTTTTTAGCCAGTTACTGATACTAAGCCTCCTCTAATGGCACCTCAATTTGGGGCATTTCCTCAGATTTGTCACCTCCAAAAGAATGGCTGAGATGTGGGAATCTCCTGCACATCCTCTGCAGTGAAGACTAATGAAAAGAAAATAATTTAGTTAATCTGCAACAGCCTTGTCTTACTTGAATGCTCTTTTAGCACTTCAGTGATTCCCTGGCCCCACTGATTTTTTGGTAGACTTCCACTTCTGATGTACTTACAAAAAACTTTGCTTTTTGTCTTTTCCTAGTTGCTTTTCATTTTTTTTTTTTTGGGGGGGGGGAGGGGGCTGGATGATTATACTTTTACATTTGACTTGCCAGAGTTTATGTTCTTTTCTATTTTCCTCAGTAGGATTTGACTTCCAGGTTTTAAAGAATGTCTTTTTGCCTTTAACCACCTTTTACTATGTTATTTAGCCATGATGGCATTTTTTTGGTACTCTGTATTATTTTTAATTTGGAGTATACATTTAGTTTGAAACTCTATTAGAGTCTTTATAAAAGTATCCATGCAGCTTACAGGCACTTCACTTCTATTACTGTTCCTTTCAATTTCTGTTTAATTAGCTTCCTCATTTTTGTGAAGTTCCCCTTTTTGCTATTGTGGTCAGTTTCTTTGGTATTTTCTCCCCTACAAGAATGTTACATTTAATTAACTTATGATTTCAATTACCGAGAAATTCAGCTATCTTCATCTCTTAGACCAGATCCTGTGCACCACGTGGGACTAAATCAAGAATTTCCTCTCCCCTTATGGAACTCCAAAAACCGTCATTAGTGGTGTTTCCATTGATAGAAATATCATTGTTGAAGGACAAAGATGCTGAAAACAATAGTCCTCTGATGGTCTAAGATGCATATACAGTTTTGATTAGAAAAAAAATGTTGCTAAAAAAACAACCTAGATGAGAAGATGGGAGAAAGACTTGGACAAAAAAATTGATCTGGAGGTCTCTGTGTAGGAAAGGGGAAATGCATCTTCCTACCACACAAACGCTGGGTAAAATTCTAACAAGACTACAGAGGTTGGAGAGATAATAATATTGTATTTGATTCTAGCACTTTTTGAAACCAAAAATAAGCCTATTTAAAGGAACTTCACAATAAAAACTTATCTGGTTTCTTTAAAAAAAACCCTTTTTATATGTCAGTTATAATAAACTCTTAACATCCTACATTGTATATTAGTTATTCACTGTCAAGTTAATATTCAAAAAGCCTGGCTAAAGATTCTGACTTGCTAGCGAGGGAATCTTCCTCTTCTGAGTATGCTAAAAAGGGTGACCAACTTTCTAAGTGCCTATCCTCTTTTTGGCACTTTTCTTATGTATGTACGTGGTGCAAAAGTTTTTCCATTAAAAGGACAGTCCATATTTTATTATACCACAATTCCATAGGAGGAGAAGTCAAATTTTTCCAATAAAGTGCAATACAAAGTCTTGCTGCTAACAATAAAAAAGAAATGATGTTGTCATTGTTTAAAATGAAGGTCCTTTACTGGAGCATTAAGTAAGCAGGTCAGGCAACCTCTAGGAAGATCCCTTGTCATTTTGTCATAAGATGAATTTCTTTAATAAGTTCCTCCCCAGACAGTCTAATTCCTGGGTACAATCACCACAAGTGCAAGCATAGCCCCTTTACCCTGCAATCTCTCCAACCTCTGTAGTAGCAAAACTATTATAAATCTTTACTGGAGTCAGATTCCATCTGTACAGTAATTTATATAAAAAAAAATCTTTATGAGCTACAGAAATTGAAAATGCATTTCCCCTTTCCTACACAGAGACCTGCTCATCCAGATCATTTTTTTTGTCCAAGTCCTTCTCCCATCCTCTCATCTAGGTTGTTTTTTTAGCAACATATTTTTTCTAATCAAAACTGTATATGCATCTTAGACATTAAAACTTTTGTTCCTGCTCTGTCCTGCGTCAACTCGTCAAATGTGGTTAAAGGAATAAATAGAGCTGCCTTGTCTCCAGGTTTCTCAATTAAATGCTTGACTTGTATTGAAAATGTGGGATCTTTATATTATTTATGTTATACATATCTTTTGGTATGATTTCAAATCAGGACATAGGAACAGCTGTCCAAATTGAATAATCTCAGCGCTTACTCACAATGAATAGTCACGTAGATATTTCTTAGGGATAAATTCCTGATTATTAATGGAAGAAGCTTAGGAAGAAGGCCTCGGTAACAGGAACTAAAAAGAAAAAAAGTCCAAAGATTCTAAGGTGTCTGGATGAATGGATGATTTTTTTAAATTTTTGGTTACCTAAATTTCTTTTTAATCCATCAATTACTATAAATTTGGGCTCCAGTCTTGTTAGAATTTTACCCAGTGTTTGTGTGGTCTATTGTTAATCCAACTGATCACATATTTTAATTGTGATGCATAATAATAAAACAGATTAGAGAAAGCTAATCCACTCTACTTTGATTGCTTACATATAACTTTAGAACCCACTCTTTGTCTTTTATGTTTCCAATTTTAATAGCGCATCCCATCATGTTTTTAATGCGATATCAGAGATACCTACCAGGATGCACTGAAACAAAAATAATAACCCTGGGAGAACATTCTTCTTTACCAAGGCTAACCCTACTAGCTAAGTATCAGAGGGGTAGCCATGTTAGTCTGGATCTGTAAAAAGCAACAGAGTCCTGTGGCACCTTATAGACTAACAGACGTATTGGAGCATAAGCTTTCATGGGTGAATACCCACTTCATCTGACGAAGTGGGTATTCACCCACAAAAGCTTATGCTCCAATATGTCTGTTAGCTAGTAGGAGTCCTGTGGCACCTTATAGACTAAGAAATTTTATATTTGTTCTATTCCTCCAAGTCTATTACTATTTCATTCCACAGTGAAAGGTAATTTGCCTTAAACACATTTTTATGTTTCTCCACAATATTTACTCCTCAATATGTTAAAGATTTCCATTTAAATTTATGTAGCTGATAACAATTTGTTTTGACACTTTTGGGAATATTCATTCCTAGAATTTCAGATATACCATAAAAAGAACAGGAGTACTTGTGGCACCTTAGAGACTAACAAATTTATTTGAGCATAAGCTTTCGTGGGCTACAGCCCACTGCATCCGATGAAGTGGCCTGCAGCCCAAGAAAGCTTCTGCTCAAATAAATTTGTTAGTCTCTAAGGTGCCACAAGTACTCCTGTTCTTTTTGCGGATACAGACTAATACAGCTGCTACTCTGAAACCAGATATACCATAGTTTATTTTGAAGCCTGAGACCTGCCCAAATTCCAAAGTTAAGTGTTCTATATATTTTAATTAGTCTTTTGGATCCTGCAAATATAACAAGAGATAGTCAGCATACAAAGCTGTCTTGTGTTCTAATCCAGAAGATGTTTGATGCCCTTTATCAAGGGGCTGTTTCTCATATTTACTGCAAGTGGCTTACTTGCTAAAGCAAATGGGAAATAAGGGGCAACCCTATCGCTAGACAAATTAAAAAGAAGGGCTTGATGACCCTTAACCAAAGGAGATGCTCAAGGATGTGTATGTGGGGCCAAGATGCCCATAGAAAACCGATTTCCAAAACCAAACCTTACTAAATCTGTCTGAGGTACTCCCACTCCAGCTAGTTGAAAGCTTTCTCAGTACCCCAAAAAAGCAGCACACAGGAGGAACTGTTAGAAATAGCATTATAGATCTAGTTCAGAGTTCTTCTGATATTATCAGGTAAATGCCTGCCAGCAATGAACCCAGATTGGTTAAGGTGAACTTATGTGGACAAGATGACACTCAGTCTGATAGCAGTTGCCATATTTTTTGGCATCCAGATTAATTAAAGAAGGAGGTCGGTATGATACACAATTGTAAGATCTTTTCCTTCTTTAGGAATTACCACAATTTGTGCTTCTCTGTAAATTTGGAATCTTGTTCCCTTGCAATATACCATTAAACAATTCAGTTAAAATAGGGACTAACACTTGCTTTAGCACTGTATAAATACCATCAGGATGTGGAGTTTTACTGGGTTTTAAATTCACCATCACAACTTCAACTTCTGCTGCAGCACTTTGCCAATCGAGAGTTGCCATATCATCCTTTGAGGTCTGAGGAAGTTTCACCTCTCAAATACCTATTTATAAATTCAGAAATGGGATGCCCTGATGTGCACAAAGTATGGAAAAAAGTTAGCAATCAGTTCAGAGACCTGTTTGATGCCAGTTATAAATCTCCCTTTTATTTCTAGTCAGAAGGATGGCTGATTTGTCCTGTTTCTTTCTTAACTTTCTGACTCAAAGCCTATCAGTTTTATTGCTCTTTTAATAATATTTTTGTTTAACAAAGCTAACCTGTCTGTAACTGGTTAATCGTCACTCTTATCTCAATTGTTTTCGTATACACTTTTTTAGATTTATCTCTACCTTTCAAAACAGAATTTGTTTTAATCAAACTCTCTTCTTCAACAGCTCTCATTTTTTTGAGGTATGCTTTATTTTTACGGATCTCCCTCACTACCACTTTTCTTGCATCTCAGTGAATACGTTTACCGACCCCATCTATTTGGATAAAAATCCATGGCTAATGTGCTGATCATATTTCCATTTAATACGCAGATGTCAAGATATTTTTTTACTAAACTTTTCTGTCGTTTAAAATTTTTCTTAATAGTAGGTTGTGTACCCTCCTTTTTACTTTCCAACTTGCTTAGTGCATGGTTTCCACATAAAAAGGGTGAAATCCTGGTACAATTGAAGTCAATGGGTGTTTTGCCATTAACTTCAGGGGAACCATGATTTCATTCCAGATGTTTTATGAAAGGATTAAGAGATTATGCTATATCAGCCATTCAATGATAGCTTCTCTCGGCTGTAATCTAGTTTTCACTTGCTTACACCTTTTCTTCGCTTCCCTTGCCTTCTTCCCCCTTTCCCGGTGATCAGCTGCATGCTGTGCAGATGTTTCTCCAACATTTCCATGGATGTTTTTCAAGTGGTTTACTTAGCAGATGTTCTCAGTTGAGCTGCCCAACAATTTTTGCATGAAAAACAAAACCAACACACTTGGGACATTTGCCAGCTTTGTGAAAGGAGAAGCAATTTTCTTCAGCACAGTTTGTGTTCCTGTCATGAGGAAAAGAGAGAGAGAGAGAATAGTTTTGACTAGTGCAGAAGTTATTTTTGCTTTGTGGGGTGAAAATTTGCATGTCCGAGAGGAAGAAAAAGTGAAGATTAAAATGAAAATGGCACTTGCTTCAACACATATTTTAGCTGTAATCTAAACATATGATATCGAAAATCTCACTTATAAAGGGAAACATTTGTATTT
This sequence comes from Malaclemys terrapin pileata, assembly GCF_027887155.1. Classification (NCBI taxonomy): domain Eukaryota; kingdom Metazoa; phylum Chordata; order Testudines; family Emydidae; genus Malaclemys; species Malaclemys terrapin. The sequence goes on from NC_071505.1 coordinate 75,601,216, forward strand.
TTCAAGCAAAAATGTCATATTAGTGAATTTATAACTAGAATGTATGGTATTTGCAGTTTTAATTTGCTCACTTCTCTCTGCATCAAAATGGTCAACCTATTTGTTTGGAAGAGCTGGAAGCAGCACTCAGTGGAGCCCATCAATGGTGCTGTTGCTGATTTGGACAAAGAGGACCAAAGAAGTGATTTGAAACTCACATTCTTCCTAAAGGCTTGACCTAAAGCCAATTAAAGTCAATGGGAATCTTAGAGCATCCATAGCAAAATGTATTTTCTCTAGTGGTTATCTGTCTTCAGTATTTTCCATAAAACAATAATGAAAAGGATAAAAATAAGTTCTTTTAAACTATTTGGTTGTGATTTTGTTAAGCACTTTCTTTTGTTCTCACAGCACTCTCTTCACTATTTATTCAACATTTTTTCAAGGTTTTTGAGATAAATTAGGTCATTATCGAATATATTGAGCAATTCAGCATGACATTTTTCATGTCAAGATATGAGCTTAGTCATTTTTTCCCATCGACATATGATGATTCTAATTACATTGGCCTCCAAGGCTGAACTGTAGCTATCATTAGTCAATGTATTTCTTTAATTATTATTTTGATAATTAATCTTCCAAGTGAACATTTCCGTAAATGCTCAAGTCAGCATAAAGTTCTGACTTCTGTTTTACCCTCTGGAAAACATCCTCCTCTATTGTATATGCAATTCATTTTAGTTTCCCTCTAAAATGACAATATTCAGTAAATGTAAATAATGATGCTTAATGAATTGTATTATGCTTCATGTACTGAACAGGTCTGTGAGTGCTTCAATATCACAAAGACTTGTTAAAAATAGGAGACCTAATTATTATTATTGTTATTAATTTATGAATACTGTTTATGACAGTAGTGCCCATTGACCAGTTGAGATTGCGGCCCGTCATGCTAGGCACGGTACAAATACAAAGTAGTATGCCTCTGGCCTATAATTTCTGGTCATTGTTGTCCTCTTTCTAAGACAATTTTCAGTCTGATATATGCATACAGTGAGATTAATATAAAATTAGGGAGGAGGGAACTCATCAGCATCAAGCAAATCCAAGCTTCCTTGCACTTCAAGCACGACCCACATTGATCTCTAGCTAGATCTTTAAGATGGTCTGGCTGTATGTTCTGGTTATGTCCATCATTGGTGACCATGTGATTGTCAGCCATGTAGCATCATTCCTGGGTAAACAAGCTTCATAATTTGTTAGTTTTTCATCCTAATAAAAAATCTGTATCAAGAAGCTACCCAAACTCAGGCAGTGCTGATGGAGGTGGTCGCTAGGTTTGGCTACAAATATCCTCATTGCTGATCTTGGAGGAAGGGAGGAACAAAGTACTATCAAAGAATTTCTAAGGAAAGCACATTTTGTAAATATATATAATTTATTTTGCACCCGAATTAGGATTACATTTGTTTGTGTAACATTAGCCACTAGGGCTAGTTGATACTGAACTCCTACCATTTCACTGTAGCCAGGAAATAAAGACCCCCAGGCTCTTACTACTATTCTTACTACAACATTATTTATTTATTTATTTTATGATTACCTAGTATCTCATCTAAATGAACTGCATTTGCCTTAATTCTTTAGCCATTTGGCTGTTATATGTAGATATTGGACTGAACTTGGTCACCTAAATTACTTTGAGGTGTAGATTTGTACTAAATGAATACATTTTTGGACTCCTGTTGAAAACATAAAGCACACCACATTTGTTATATCTATCCTTTTGCATTCAAAAACCATGCTGGTTAAATGAGATGCTGCTCAACTGTTGTCACATTGCCTTTGGAGTTTTATACTTCCTTTAGAACTGCACTTTTACTCAGTTACACAGTTAATCAAGTACAGCTAAAATAACAAAATAGAACAGATTAATTTATCATTACCACACAAGAACTGGAAATAGCCTTTGGGCAATACATTTTTGCTATCTCTTATGGGTAATAAAACATTCATGTAATATGTTCATTTAACCACACAGATGTCAATAAGCAAACTTGCTTTCGGGATTCAAGGCCCCTTTCATACACACAATGGAATACATTTTCACCATGATGCATAGTGTTTTAGCCACGTGACTGTGCAGTTCAATACTCATATGGGTCTTTGAAACTCTACCCCTATGTGGCTAGCTACTGTAGGAGGCTAATAACTGAAGTAGCATTCCCAACAAAGCATTAGATTGTGCTTTAATCTTGTTTAAACAATTAGGATCTGATTTATTGAGGTAAAATATATGCTAGAAAACTTTACTTGCAAATCCTTATACTAGGCTAAAATGCAAGAGCTGGAGAGTCAAAAAGTAAGTTTCTAGCTTACTTCTTATTACTTCCTTCAATAGTCAACTACCTTTTTAGTTATAATACTTCTATTGATAAAGAAATGGAGTATAGGACTCTTTCTTCAATTTTGGATATGTCCTTTGCTTTTCAAACATACACTCAAGCAGATATCATTGTAGCAATCCTGTCATAGATGAAAAAACATGTGTGACTTGTAAAGTACAAGTATGAACCAAAAGCTTCCCCATTATGTACAATGGAAAAAATGCACTGTTGGTTCCTACAGATATGGAACCTGTTATGAAAAGCCTCCGCTCAAATGCGATTGTAAGATCTGTAGCCTGTACCATTAAGTTCTGCAACCTTTTTGCAGAAACCTTTTTGCAAACTTTGTAATTTCAGTTGTAGTTAATATAGCCTTTTAAGTTTTGTAACCCTTACTATCTCTGTAACGTTCTCAAGTTACCACTTGTATGACCCTCCAAGCTTTGTAATATTCAAAGAAAGTGTGAACAAGGGAGTGAATGTGAGACTGGGTGGAGAGAAACTGCAAGGAGACAGGAGACAGGTGTGTCTGATGTAATCTGCTCTGAGAAGGCAGTCACGAAATGCTGAAAAGAAAAGAAGAACCTGGTATGCAGGAGCTAGGAGCAAGGACTGGAATGCTTCTCAGTGACGGACACAGAAGAGAAACTCAGTGTACGTGACAGGAGCCGCCCAGTTCCAATAAAAAGGAAACAGCCATACAAGTTGTTGGTGGTGTGTGGAGGACCTGCTCAGCAGCCTGGATTCGTGACCACAGGCGGACACACCATGCTTCAGCTTCTCAGTCTCCATGCTGACTCCGGTAACTCTCTGCCTGTGTCAGTGTGTGGGTGCATGAGGGTCTGAATACAGTGACTGTGTGTGTGTATGAATAAGCTCCATCTTTTTCCTATCTGTTCAGCGGCATCGTAATAAAACTAATACAAGTGTGACCCTGGGTTGGTTTTTAGGGAAACAGAGGTAACAGAACCCAGCAAGATCTCTGGATGCATGCACATCTAAACAACAAAATGTGGACACACACACACACATTTGAAGGGACCTTATTATCTCTGCCATATCCAGTTGCTTTCTCCACGCCACCAACATCACCTCTTTTCTATCTCAGTTGAGCCTTTGTTGCCCTAGATTAGAGGGGTGTGATCAAGCTAATTGCAACCATATTATGTGCATTCAGCCACTACAAATTAATAAAATAGATTAATACATAATATACGGTTAATTTGAAAGCAAGCTTTTAGAGGCAAGGTCAAAACTATCTGGCAGTTTCTGCTAATCAGAATGGTAGGAGGGGAAAGAAAAGTCAACATTTCAGACTGAAAGAAGTTAAGTGGTTGGAAAACCTTGAATTTGGGAGCCTTTGATACAGAAGTATTATTATGATTAAGATTGTTAGGAATGTTTGTGGATAAGAGGTTTATTGAAAGTTAGGAAAAGTGATGATTTAGTAGGGGTCACTATGACCTATGTGTTTTGTAGAAGTTAGTTATAAAAGATTAGCTAATATAGTGTACTTTGGAGCAGTCCTCTGAAACCATCTTCAGACATGTTTTTCCTGATTCCTTTTCTCTCCAGTGGGTAAGCAACTGGCCACTGCAAACCTGCTGTTAATTACTCGGTACCATTCCAGATTTTTGGTAAATATTTGTGATGTTCTAACCCTATTGCTTATGGCTCTGTGTGCTTAAATCTAATAAACTGCAGTTTTAGATAACTCATGCTTACTTGCATTAATCTTTTATCAGATGGAATTGCTGTGTTCCCATTAATTTATTCCTGACACCACCTGGAGTGAAATAGTTAAATTATCACTCCTGTGGGTTCTGAAAATCCTGGGTAACACCTTATCTATGTAGCTCTTCATCCAACCCCTGATCTCACCCAGACATTGAGAAAGCCAAGAAACTGCATTAAAGCATAGAGAGGCATATGTCTCCATGGGTATAGTCTTAGTCTTCAACAGTATGTCTACATTGCACACTAAGCCTGGGCTCAGGCTCAGGTTTGAGCCCAAGCCCCTGTCCATCGTCACACAAATAAGTCTGACTTGAGTCAGCAAGCACTTAGGACCCAGGTTCAAGACCTTGCTATGAGTATGTGTCTTGGGTCCAAGCCCTGTCATTTTGCAGTGTGGATGCAAGTCAAGTTGCAGATCCAAGTTGGAAGGTCTGCATAGTACAATATGTACATGTTAGCATGGCTGTGAGATCCAGGCACACCAACTGTAAGCCCAGGCTTACAGGGCAGTGTAGATGCTCAAGCATGGGCTTGGAACCTTTGAGTCCACAAACCTGGCTCCCTCAGACCCGGGCTCGGTGTGGTGCATAGACATACCCCAAGAGTTCCTAGAAATCTATGTGGGGCTTAGAAAATTCAGAAGCTCTTGAGGATGAATTTGCTGCCTGTAGTCATCCTTCCCCATCAGTCTCAGCAGGGACACCACACCCTCTTACTCCCCCATGTCTGTCCAACAAAACTTAAGGGGGATTTAACACTTTCTGGGCCCTGACCCCCTGTGTGGGGCCAAATAAGAAGAAGTTTTTGGGGCTCAGGCCCTCTGGTTGGGGTTGAGCAATAAGCAGTAAGGATCTGGCCTTCTGGCAGGGCAGAGCAATAAACAGCCCAACGGGCTCTGGCCTTCTGGGCAGGGAGACCCATTCCTAACCTACTCCACTGGGACCCAGCACAGGGCCCTGACAGTGGTGGAGGACTCTGCCATTGGGTCAGCAGGGATCCCACTGAACACACTGACCAGTATTCTGGCCACCCAGATGGACTATTGTTTGGTGCCCCTGGGCAACTTCCTATGACCCCGTTGCAGTGTCTCTTTCTCGTGGGGGTCCTCCATCTCCCTGGGATACATGGCCCATGGCCTATGGCAGTACCAGTAGCTCCTCTGTGCTCCTATCAGTTGGTCAACCCGGCAGTCCTGGGGGTTCTTGGTGCTGTAGGGCTCATCCTCAGGCATGGAGCTCAGCAGTGGGCGGGATGCATCTGTTCCCTGCTTCAACTCTCCTCCAACTGAGCTTCAGGGCCTGCCTTTTAAGCTTCCTGTCCCACCCCTCTGCTTCCAGCATAGCAGGCGTGGCTCCCTCTCTACACTGCCCTTTTCATAAGAGAAAAACCTTCCTCCATGTTAGAAGAATCTGAAGAAAACTCAGGAAACTCACTGTTTTCTTTCATCCAGCCTTCTCTGGTGGGCTTTTTTATGAGAAGAGGTGATCTGACCCTTAGTTAAACAGAGACATCAGACATCTTACAAAAATAGGAGCCTTTTGCAGCAAGGTACCATAGGTGTGACCTGCTATTGTACCCTGTGGCAGTGTATACATATCCCGCCTCCTGTCGGGGTAGCTGGTGGGTGTGCTGACACTACCAGACTGACTTGGGCCTCACCACGATGAGATCCAAAGGTCAGAATCAAAGCGGTGGCCTTGGGTACTGGGCTGTGTTGCCTAGCGGCCAGAGTCAATACAAGTATCAGGGGGTAGCCGTGTTAGTCTGTAACTACAAAAACAACAAGGAGTCTGGTGGCACCTTAAAGACTAACAGATTTATTTGGGCATAAACTTTCGTGAGTAAAAACCTCACTTCTTCGGATGCAAGAGTCAATACAGTGGCCCTTGAGTTCAGGGTGCTGCTCTGTCATCAAGTGGTTGTGCTGATGAAATCAGTCCCTCATGTGAGAGTTCCTACCAAATAATATAATGTCAAGGAAATGCTTTCAGCTAGATAATATCCATCAAAGACAATTTCTCGCTCAGTCCACACTTGGCAGCTCTTCGCATCATATGCTGTATATTAATGAGTGTGAATAAGTATTATAACTGACTTCACACATGTCACAACAGAGGGGCCTTGGGTTCTTGGCTGTGTTGCCTAGCAGCCAGAGTCAATACTGCAGCCCTCAGGTACAGGGTAGTGTGGCCTAGTGGCCAGAATCCATATAGTGGCCCTTGAGTGCAGGTCTATGTGGCCTAGTGGCCAGATCCAGAGGCCATCTGCAGAGGGAGTGGCACCCAGGGGGGGCACCCAGACCCACCCAGCTCCACTGGGTCCCAACCCAGGGCCCTAACAGTGGCAAAGTAGTCCAACACTAGGTCAACAGGAAATCCATCCGTAACACGCTGACCTTACACTGGTCGGAGATACCACTCACACACCGTACCTGAGTCACTTCCTACCAGGTTTCCTGAAGTTACAGTTCATAGGACATCGAGGTCTCTGGGCTCCTCGATGTAGGTAACACCCTGAGACTCCAATGACAACAGGTATTCAGTCTGGGTCTCAGGATCTCTGGTTCCCACAGGCAAGGGCTGTAATGATTCCTGGATTGGAGTCTCCACCAAATGTCTTTCTTCCTTGGCGGTCCACCCAGACTGAGCTGGGCTGCTCTCCTTTATACTAGCACAACATTTGGAGCATGCCTAGCACAGTCTGAGGGGCAGGACTTCCTTCACCCATAGTGTAGGTTTAACCCTTTCCTGCCTAGTGTGGAATATGCATACCCCATCACACACCCAAATGGCAATAATTTATATATATGGTTAGAGGATCCTCTGTCTATGTCTCCTTAGAATAATGTGATTTAATATGCTATATACAAAACATTATGAACCATGACTCTCAGGCCACTGGTTCTTAGAAATGCTGAAACTATGATGTTTTATAATTCCAGAAGTAGACAGCATTAAGGGTCCTTTATGTATGTTAGTATGCAGTGAAACACATGCATGTGAAGGATTTGTTTTTGTGAACAGGGAAATAGGAAAAAAATAATTACTTTATTCCCCCTCCCCAATCAAGCACAGCTACATAAGTGAACTGAATATAAGAACTGCTTCAATGAAATAGAGAAACTAAAGCCACAATTCAGCAATTTCAGTTAGTGAGACTGTCTGCAGGCACAGAGGTCTGCCCTCAGGTAATAATTTGTAAGACAGGGGTCTACAAGTGGTAAAATGTATTTAAATAAAGCATACATAGGATGAGGCACAAGTGCCAGAGGGAATTACAGTGCATCTTGCTGCATAATTGTGTTCCCAAACAGATCATCATCAGCAAGGATGCTGTAGAATATCTCTCTAGCCCATGAGCGTGTCAGAGACCAAAAAACAAAACAAACAATCCCCAAAACAGTGGATGGGAATCATAGCCTCACAGGAATCTGTTTCTTGTTTTAAACTTAGCTTTCAGAGAACTCATGCATATCTTTCTCCTGGTTTGGAAGGTGATTTCAAAATATCAATTGTTCTGGTTTCATAGCATTTCTCTCTCTCTCTCTCTCTCTCTCTCACACACACACACACACACACACACACACACACACACACACTCTGTGCTTTTTTTAAGCCTTACAAGGACAAATAATTAAGTGAGCTTATTTGTCCAAGCACTATAGATTGCACCTTCTAGAAGAAACATATTTTGATAAGGACAAATTTCAATAACGAAAAATACACAGTACTCCAGTTAGGAAGGAACAATCAGTTGCACGCTTACAAAATGGGAAATGACTGCCTAGGATGAAGTACTGTGGAAAGGGGTCTGGATGTCATAGTGTATCACAAGCTAAATATGAGTCAACAGTGTGACACTGTTGCAAAAAAAAAAAAAAAAAAGCAAACATAATCTAGAACGTATGCGCAGGAGCATTGTAAACAAGACACGAGATGTAATTCTTCTGCTTCACTCCATACTGATCAGGGCTCAGCTGGAGTATTGTGTCCAGTTCTGGGCGCCACATTTCAGGAAAGATGTGGACAAATTGGAGAAAGTCCAGAGAAGAGTAACAAAAATGATTAAAGATCTAGAAAACATGACTTGTGAGGGACGATTGAAAAAAATGGGTTTGTTTAGTCTGAGAAGAGAAGACTGAGGGGAATATAAGAGTTTTCAAGTACATAAAAGGTTGTTACAAGGAGGAGAGAGGTAAATTGTTCTCATTAACCTCTGAGGACAGGACAAGAAGCAACGGGTTTAAATTGCAGCAAGGGTGGTTTAGGTTGGACATTACGAAAAACTTCTTAACTGTCGGGGTAGTTAAGAACTGAAATAAATTGCTTAGGGAGGTTGTGGAATCTCCATCATAGGAGATTTTTAGAGCAGGTTAGACAAACACCTGCCAGGGATGGTGTAGATAATACTTATTCCTGCCATGAGTGCAGGGTACTGAACTAAATGACTCTCAAGGTCACTTCCAGTCCTATGTTTCTGTAATTCACTCTTTGAATTTTCAAAAAACTCTGAGCCAAGTTGCCCTAAATATGCAATACATAATGTTTAGTTTCCTCCTCTCCTCATAATGTTGAAAATAATGGTAGGTAGAAATAAATTTGCACAACTAAGAAAGCTGGATCATTATAGGTCAAATTATTTAATATCTCTGTCATAAAAAAAACCCAACTAGAATCCTTCAAAATCCTTGTTGTTTTTTCTGAATATTTCCTATTAAGAATATTTTTTGGTTTTTAGATAATGCCTACATTTTTAGTTGACAGAGAAGAAATAACTTCTACCTCTTGGATCACGTTATCTACTTTGTACTAACACACAATATTTTAGGAAAAGCATAACTCTAGAGTGATTTTCAAGAATATTTGCCAGTGCATAACTAGAAAAACAAAAGGTAATATTCTGCAATATTCAAGAGTATATACACTTCCTGAGCTGTAAAATATAAAATGGCATATAGGGAAGAGAACGTAAAGTCCAAGAAACTGCTACTTGCTGAATCTCGTGTACACGACAAGCAGCCAAAGAGCTGAAATGCTGATGTATAATCTTTCATTTTCTTGAAGAAAAAAAAAATTGGAAAAAATCTCATTAAAATAAAAACTCATGACTCTGTACACCATGGTTTAAATGATCAAATCATTTGTATTTCTAAATCACACTGGAGGAGTGTTGGGTTATTTTGCCTCTACAGAAGTATAGGTTGCTTGCAGATAAAGCATTGTTTATGTGGGTGCTTCAACATTTTGTTGTTCACCCAAAACTGTTTTCTACCTGATGACATCCAGAAAGAGATATCTGGAACAAAGAGAAGAATCTGAACAAAGGTATCAGCCATGAATAAGTAGATTTAGGAGCCATCAACAAAGAGATGATTGTTGAAATCATAAAAGCAGAAAAAAAGCAAAGAAGAGGGAGTGGAGGGAAGAGAGGAGAGGACTACAGATAGAGACCACCTTACCCTAGCAGAGACTGGAAAAGGGGTGGAGAAGAAAGACTGAAGAAGCAGAGATGTCCAGATCCTGAAATGATTAACATCAGTGAGAGATTTGTCTGAATAAGGATTGCAGAATTGTACCTTCAGAATGGGGTTAATGTGTTACGGGGAAAAATAAGCAAGATCTAGTGTTATATCTTAATTTCAGTGTTCCTTTAAAATTATTGTGAAACTCCATTAGCATGATACTGTGCACAATATATCAAGCCTCGGAGCATTGCCTGTCTATAATGGCCCCTTCTAATAGCCAAAGATCACCTTCTTCTCTTTACAATGCCTGTGACATGCCACCTGTACCAGAGGCTGTGAATGGGACTAGCCATCAGAAAATTTGGCCATACAGGATCAGACCAAAGGTCCATCCAGCCCAGTAACCTGTCTACCGACAGTGACCAATACCAGGTGTCCCAGAGGGAGTGAACCTAACAGGTAATGATCAAGTGATCTCTCTCCTGCCATCCATCTCCACCCTCTGACAAACAGAGGCTAGGGACACCATTCTTTACCCATCCTGGCTAATAGGCATTAATGGACTTAACCTCCATGAATTTATCTAGTTCTCTTTTAAACCCTGTTATAGTCCTAGCCTTCACAATCTCCTCAGGCAAGGAGTTCCACAGGTTGACTGTGTGCTGTGTGAAGAGGAACTTCCTTTTATTTGTTTTAAACCTGTTGCCCATTAATTTCATTTGGTGGCCCCTAGTTCTTATATTATGGGAACAAGTAAATAACTTTTCCTTATTCACTTTCTCCACACCACTCATGATTGTATATACCTCTATCATATCCCCCCTTAGTCTCCTCTTTTCCAAGCTGAAAAGTCCTAGCCTCTTTAATCTCCTCATATGGGACCCATTCCAAACCCCTAATCATTTTAGTTGCCCTTCTCTGAACCTTTTCTAATGCCAGTATATCTTTTTTGAGCTGAGGAGACCACATCTGTATGCAGTATTCAAGAGGTGGGCGTACCACGGATTTATATAAGGGCAATAAGATATTTTCTGTTTTATTCTCTAATCCTTTTTTATTGATTCGTAACATCTTATTTGCTTTTTTGTCTGCTGCTGCACACTGCGTGGACATCTTCAGAGACCTATCCACGACAACTCCAAGATCCCTTTCCTGATTAGTTGTAGTTAAATTAGCCCCCATCATATTGTATGTATAGTTGGGGTTATTTTTTCCAGTGTGCATTACTTTACATTTATCCACATTCAATTTCAGTTGCCATTTTGTTACCCAATCACTTAGTTTTGTGAGATCTTTACGACAGCCCTACATCTATTTTATGCCACTGGAGTGGAGCAGCGCAAAGCAAACTTAATGGGGGGCATAATCCTGCCTTAATTACTCAAGCCAAAGTTTAGGAGATAAGAAATTGTCAAGACAGGAGCTGAGTGACCCTTAGCATGAGTAATTTAATATGAGGGAATTATATAATTTGTGGTTACAATAACACCCTGTGTCAGGCTGTAGTAAAGTATTTTTTGAAAAATGCCTGTAAGCCTGGGTCACTTTCCTTCATTTAACCACAGCAGGAGTGGCTCTGCCTTCTATCACACAAATTAATTTTATATAGAAATTAGGTGGGGGAAAAAACCTTTAAAAGAGCCACCCGGACTTTCCTGCCACAAAACAGCGTAGGTTATTTATGAGACTGTTGCATACATCAAGGTGTCCATGACAACTAACAGCTTTAATGTGTCTGCACGAGAAGTTGCAGTGCACTTGCAGTGTTGGGGTTGATGAGAGTTCAGTCAAATGCCTGTGTTTGAAAGCAGAGGGGAGCATTCCAAACTGTAAATGTGAAAAACAGCAGAGCATGTACAGTACAGAGCAGCATTTAACAAATGGAATCATTACACTTACACACATACACACACACACACACACACACTCCTTGCTTGAGCATGTACAGATGTAAAGTAAATCAAAACTGGAAAAATAGAATGAATGAGCACCCATAATACTGCCAGATAAATGGACACACACGTTTTGTGTAAAAGAGAGGATGGGGAGAACAGCAAGGCATTTTTAAGTAGACCTGAGAGAACTAGGAGATAACCCACGCGGTGAGTAACCTTGCTTTTAAAAATAAAATTAAAAAGAAAATACAAGTTTTCAGAGTTGGCCCAAGCTTACAAGCCTTGAATGAAATGCAGTAAAGAAAAAGGAAAAATTTAAAAGTAAAGGGGAACAAATTAGTCCACCAGAAGTAATGCTAATAAACTAACTATTAAGACAATTGAAAACAGTGCAGCAGAAGCCAGCATTACCTGGTGATGACAAGTAATCACTGATGTGAGGGATGGGATTATGTCAGGGTTGGGAATGAAATGGAGGAACTGCAGCGAAATCTCTTTTTTAAAAACGAGAGCGACAGAAGGGAATTGGATGCTAAGCACACGCAGAGAGACACCTAATTTTGAAACAAAAGTTCCCCCAAACAGCCATAACATCTGAAAAAGTCTCTTAGTAGCTCTTGCATACTTAAATGCTTCAAAAGTGATGGAACATACTTAGAAAAAAGCTGCTTTTCTCCATGGGTGGGATATCTCCATCGTAAGTCATGAAATACTAGGATGGTTCAAATCGATCCCCAAAATGGCAGAGGTAGCCATCCTCACTGGCGTGCTGAATGAGACACACATGAATCACGATGAGACAAATTGTGTCTGATTTTCAGATGTGCTGAGCACCCAAAGCTACAGATGAAATTAGTGGAAGCGGCAGCTGTTCAACACCTCTGTAAATCAGGATCCAAGCACTCTTATCCTTTTGTTTTACTAGCACCAGCTGACGGTGGCAGGTGAAGGGGGAGGGGTGGCAGGGAATATGGGTATGCTGTGTCACTTGCTGAATGGAACAAGAGGCTGAAAGATGACAATTACATTCATTAATTAAAAAATCCTGTTCTGTGGGCATCCACAACAGTGGAACCTGTGCAATTTCCCTATGGAAAGGAGGCAAAATTGTTAGGGGTGGTGTTAGAATGAGGGGTGTTCATGCATAAAACTCAGTTGTGAGGCAGCTCCTCATAAACCAGTGTGGAACTAGTAGGTAAGACACACACAGCAGGACCAGAAGATTCATTGGTGTATGGATCCTGCAATTCTTCCCTCCTATGAAAGAACGTACATTAAAGTTGTGGAGAGGTGATATTGCCGTCTCTGGACTGCAATAGGGGCTACGGCAAAGCTTGGCAGCCTGTTTATAGCCTGAATGGGAGGATCTCGCCAATGCCCAGCCAAGCCCAGTCCAGCTGCTCTGGCTGAGTCCTGTATACAGTTCTTTGTTCAGAACAGTACAAACTAGGGTTGCCAATTTTGCCTGGACATATTCCTGGAGGTTTCACCACATGACATCATCTTTAATTCTTGGAGACTCCAGGACAATCCTAGAGGGTTGGCAACCCTACTACGAGGCAGTGGAACATCTGTGGCAGAATTGTTACTTGAAGTTTGCCTGTGCTACTGCCATGCTTGTCCTCCACAGACTATGTCTTGTCCGCCACATGGCTTTGGGTAGTAGACACATTGCAGGAATCATCAGAGGTATAAAATGATAACCTGCTGTTTTGGTCTCCATTTATCGAAATCCAGCCGCAATGGACAGCATCCCTGCTCTCACATGGAGCTACTTTCTGCCCCAGAAACTTCCCTGTTCCCCCCCACTCACAAAGCTGATACCCTTTCCCAACTCAGAAACCTGTGCACACCTGGATTACTATGTTAGTCTTACCATGCAGTCACAAACAGTCTGCCTTAGACTCCCAGCACATCTTGCCACCCAGACAAACTAGACTAAGTGATGAAAGGTTATTAAAACCAAAAATCACCACACATTAGGTCACTTTGGACCCCAAAGGGCTAGTCACATACATCAGATCAGTGGATATTCTTTATCTCACCAAAGACAATGCTGTAGCCAATTTCTCTAGTAAACTAACGAAAGATTTATTAGCGGGGGGAAAAATGAGCATTATTGAGAGGATAAAGCAGTTAAAATACATTACAGGTGAGTCTAAGTTTGTAGTACAATAGATAGCAGAAATGTAACATCTGCTAGTTCCCATAAGTCTCTCAGGGTTACCCAATTGGCTTTGGGGACCTCTGTCCATTAGCTCAGACTTCCCCCTGTCAGAATTCATCAGTCCAGAGATATGGGATCATTCCATTGAATGAGTATTTATAGATCCCGTTCACAGAAGGCATGCTGACAAGCGTCTTGACCCACATGGGAGCTTCCTGTGATGACGAAGATTAAGAAATGCAGACTAGGTCTGAGAATCCATTGTTGCTTAATAGTCTTTGCTCTGAAGTTAACAACCTTTTCATTTACATTTCCAAGGCTCCAATCTCCGAGGGGTAAACATAATGTAAACAAATATGATAGCCAGAAACAATTGTTCATGAAGTTTTACATATTAAGTGATCTTACATCTAAAAACGAATACATCCATTTGGTTTAGGACAAAGTACAATGTAAATCAACACGTTTTAGATGAGTGAAGACACTCGCATTGACATTTCACTAGTTTTCAAGCATTTAGAGCAAATGTAATTATCGGGGCGTAAATTATCGGATGTCATGTGATAACATCCCCCTTTGTTCTGTTTTAACAAATCAATTTGCTTGAACACACTGGGACCTTTGAACATTTGTTTGGTTTCTATTAGCATGCTGCCTTCCTTTGAGCTGGCAGCCTGCTAAGCAGCTTTACCCTTCCATCACAATAAGAGGATGTCTCAATTCCTCTTCCCAGGGTATCTGCTTTGTCGTACTCCAATACTCTGTCCTAAAAATTCTCCACAGCTCTGCATGTAAAGCAAAGCCCCTTAGGGACCACAACTTCTAATATCCCAGAATTCACTAATTATAATGCTTATTCACACTCATTAATATACAGCACATGATGCAAAGAGCTGCCAAGTGTGAACTGAGTGAGAAATTGTCTTTGGTGGCATTATCTAGCTGAAAGCATTTTCTTGACATGATATTCATTGGTAGGAGCTCTCACATGAGGGACTGATTTCATCAGCACTAGCCACTTGATGACAGAGCAGCACACAATGAATCTACAGTGGCAGGAGACCCCAAAGGCTAGAATGTGAGTGTGCCATAATCATCTGTCCTGAGTAGTGGTAAAGCATGTTTTCAAACCAAGGAACAAATTTGTCTCTGAGAGGCACTACTTACCTCCCAGAGCCAGGGAGGAGTTATCTGCTAGTTTATAGTAATGGCAGATTATTTCCCTCTCTCTACTATCTCAGCTAAGCTGACAGTCACAAAAATCTATTCATTCTGTTCCTTTGTGTGCTTACTTCCTGCCTATTTATATGGAAGGAGAATAAAGATTTGCATTGGTGAAAAATTTTCCTTCAAATTGTTCAAAGGAAAAAATGGATTTCAACATTTCTATTCACAGAAAGTGTCTGCTTTGTGATTTTTTTATTGAAACACCAAATGCTGAAAATTAAAATATTTCAATTTGGGTATGCTGCCACAGTACCTCATGGGCTTGAGAGTTCATTCTCCTTGCATCTCTGTTCTCCTCTATGAGCTAGGCTCCCCAGTGAGAATACAGCTCCCATGATGCACCATAATGAGGGACACCCATGATGGAAATGAAGGGAGGCCACGGTAGATCATGGACCATTTAGCCTGACCAGGGAACCTGTCCTATGGAGGAGAAAGGGAACATGAGTCACCCAAGTAGAACTCTGATTTGGCCCCAGGCAGCATTTCTGAATCAAAATATTTAAGTTTCTGGCTGAAATCGTTTGATATTCGGATCTTCAGTGAAAACTGGAAATTTTCTGTGTCCAACCAGTTCTAATAATGACCCACAGAGATGGCTCTCCTGCCATGCTGTGGTGACCTGTGATGTAGGTAGACTTGTGCAGGGTAAATAAGGAAGAACTTTATAAAACTTTATCCACCTGTACAGGTGCATAGGGCAAGAAACAATCTTGGCCAGAATATCATTATTATTGTCATGTATATTTTATTTTATTGTGCCCAGAAGTGTACTACGTACAGAAGATAAATATGCAGTCTCTGCTCCAAAGACCTTGCAGTGTACACAACATGTTCAGAAGACAGACAGGAGGGAGGAAGTTGGGGTCAAGATTGATGAGAAAAACACAAACTTGGAGACTAAGTCATCTGCACAGCTTGGAGGGTCTTAAACTCGGTTTTTAAGGTTTGTTTGTGGAATAGGAGTTGGGGTGCTGTTGAATATATCTAAAATATGGATCATAAAAATCTTTCTTGATAAAAATGGTTAGTATTTCTTACTCACATTGTAGGCATCCCAGAAAAAGTGAGGTTTCAGCAGTGATTACTGTGAGGATAGGCTAACACATATGGTCTAGCTCTGGAAAAGGGTAGAAAAATGTCCATGGATAATCTTTGGAGGCCTTATTACCACAGAGAAACAGTCCACAGGCAGTCTTTCATGGTGGCTACTTGGAATCAGGAAAAATAGATCCAATGTTGAAACTAAAATCTATGATTTATTACACAGGGAAATATAGCCCTTTAGGAGGGTTGCATTTTCCATCCTACTGTAAATCCCTGATTTTGATATTTCTAGTAGCAAATCTCCACCAGAAACATTCTAGATTGTAAATAACGTAACAATAAAAAGAATTCAGTACTGTATATTAATCTTCCTGCATCTCCACGTGTTGTGTCATTGGGTCGAATGGTAATAAAACTTACAATAGCAATGCAATACTGCATATGCTGTTTGGCTCTGAATGGAAATGTGCATAAAAGCTTTTTATATTTAGGCCACCATTAAATTGACTTTTGAATATGAAACCAAGCTGTTACACTAAAGTATAATAAGTAAATTTCACAGGTATCAATTTTTGCTAGATTTTCTCTGAAATGCCCCAAATTTGTTGGATGATTTCCTGAAACAGATAAATCAGCTATTTTTGTGCTATGTGGTAGCCAATGGTTGTTGAAGGAAATTAATAACATCTGTAATTACAAACTGTTGAAATGAAATCTTGCATGACTGGCACTAGAAAGGCTATTAGAAACTGTGAGAAATATTGTCTAACTTAAAATGAAAATCATGTTTTTTTTTCCTGCTTGATTTCCTTGCCTCCAGTTAATTTCCTATACACCCAGTTCCCCCATAACAGCAACCATGGGTGTGCTGCTGACCACAACTGTATCATTTCTTTACATGCTACTAATGTCCCAGATGTGTGCCAACATTGGAAAGAAAGTTAGGCTAGAGAAAGAACAGCATTAATTTCAGACTTCAGTTAACATTTTTTGTGGTAACACGCATGTGGAATTGTTGTTTGATCTTAACCTCAGAGACATAATGTATTTTGGTCAACTCCTCTTGCAGAAACACCATGTTCATTGCATTTGACAGCTACCTTATTGGCATACACTGTAAATGCTTTACTTTCATGCCATAAGTGTTGTACATTAAATATTATTAATTATTATCATTATATTAACATTTATATTGCAGTACCATTTAGAGGACATGACCAGGTCAGGCCCCTGGTGCTAAGCAGGGTGCAAAAGTAAAGAAAATCTCCCTGCCCCAAAGAGCTTATCAACTAAAAGAGAAGACCTAGCAAGTGCTGAGACATAGAAGACAGATGAAGTGAGGATGGAGAAGGCAGAATAATGAAACTAATAAGATATGTACAATTTCTAGGTGGGGGGAGCAATAGTCACAGTTCCCACCTACCTAGGGATGTAGTATATTGTAAGCATGATTAAAAATCTGACTTTTGAGGAGAGACTTGAGGGTAAGATGGCAGCTATATAGATTTTTTCTTCATCATAAGGGGCAGCATGGAAAAAATAACAAAAGTGCCTGTCAGAGAAATGGAACACGGTGAAGGTAGGAGTGCAGTAAAATATTGGGATGGCTAGGCAAGGCAGGGGCTAAATTCTGAAGGGCTTTGAAAGTAAGGAGAAGAAGTTTGTGTCTGATGTGGTGGAAGAAGGATAGCTAGTGGAGGGATAAGGGTAGTGATATCTTCAGAGCTACATATAATGTATCCTATCTTCTTTGCCAATTGTGATATGCAGTGGAATGACTTTGTGAATCACTCAAACTTTTCATTAAATGCTATCACAGACCCATTAAAGTGTGATTATAGTCTGGAAAATGACTCTATAAAGATGCCATTGGCAGTTTGGAGTTTATTATGCCTCAGCTTCACAAGTGAAAATTGGTCCTGCATGTGCACATTAGCTGCATAGCTGTGTCATCTTATTGATGTGACCCCCTGACTTTCCTCTCCTGCTCCTGCCCTATGGTTTTGGTTCCCTTCTGTTTGATATGTGTGAAGTTAGATTGTAAGCTTTTTTGGGGGGTGGGGACTAATAGGCTCCAGTGTAATACAGCTAAATAGTAAACATAATGTGTCTGCATTGTGCCATTTTTCTGGGAAATAGCACAGCTTAAAGACAATTCACCAAAGAATTCTTTTTTTTTTTTTTCTGGCAGACTTTAATGTGTTTCAAGCACAGGTTTCAGAGCACTAGGACTCCAATTCAGCAAACCATTCCAGTTCAGCAAAGCATTTAAGTACCTACTTAAGTCACATTAAAGTCAATGAGACTTAAACATGTGCCTAACTGTAAGCAGTTACTTAAGTGCTTTGCTGTGCACGGGATAGCAAGAATCCCTCTATCAATCCATAGAATCTGTACAGCACATTGTAAATTCAGCACAGTAAACTGTTTATTGTGTATCTTTTTAAATTTTAGGCAAATGTTGTGTCCTTTTGGAATGCTTTTCTTTGTCTCCTTCAGGCCCTATTTACTTTTCAGTCTTAGTTGGTTTTGATTGTTTTTTTGCTTTCTTAGCTGTATCAGGACACTACTCAGGCATTGTAAGTCTCAGCTTATTTGAGGGCAATTGAGACTGTTTGGCAATAAAATGTTTCTTTTATAGACCCTGGCTAATGGATGCACAAAAAAGGCATTTT
This sequence comes from Malaclemys terrapin pileata, assembly GCF_027887155.1. NCBI lineage: Eukaryota > Metazoa > Chordata > Testudines > Emydidae > Malaclemys > Malaclemys terrapin. The sequence goes on from NC_071505.1 coordinate 75,619,794, forward strand.
AAATTCTCCAGGTATTTTTGTCTCTTGAGTTACATTATTTCATATCAATGGTGATTTGGAGATTCCATTCAAAGGATTTGCAAACTTCTTTGGTCTCAAAATCAGACTAGGATCTTGCAAGGACAGAGTTTCATGTCAGATTTTCAATATTTCTTGGGTTTGGCTGGGATCAGAAATATCTTAAGCAGGGCCAGCTCTGGCTTTTTTGCCACCCCAAAAAAAAAAAATAATCGGGGCGGCCAGAACGGCAAAGCAAAAAAAACCCCCCTGCGGCACAGCTGGAGTGGCAAAGCAGGAAAAAAAAAAAAACTGCGGGGCGGCTGGAGCCAGGGTGCAGGGGGATTCCCTGCGCTTCAGACGTGCCCCGGCTAGCAGGGGGCGGGGGATGGAGCAGGGAGAGAGAGAGAGAGAAGGGGAGCAGCCAGGGCTTCAGCAGGGCACTTGCCACGCGGCCCCAACCACCATGCCGCCTGCCAGGAGGGCTCCGCGCCACTCCAGGCGGTGGGGAGGAAAGGACGCGGGCTGCCCTACCGGGCCTGCTACAGACTTGGCACCGGTTGGAGCAGACGGAGCGCGCAGACCGCTCCCAGCAGGATGCTCCCCTCCTCTATGCTGCTGCCCCCTACAGGGCGGCTGGATCGGCGAACAAAACAAAAAAAAGTTGCCGTGCCGCTTTAGGATTGGGCAGAATGCCGCCCCGTAGAATCTGCCGCCCCAAACACGAGCTTGCTCGGCTGGTGCCTGGAGCTGGCCCTGATCTCAGGACCTGTTTTTGGACTTGATCCTACTTTCATTGAAGTAAATAGCAAATATTTTCCATTGATTTCCATAAAGACAGGATCAGATAGTTTCTCATTGATTATAGTCCATATACTTGTGGCCAGGAGAGGAAATGTAACCAGAAAGGAAAGGCCAGGGGAGGAAGTGTAACAGAGGCATATGAGTTGTTTTATTATTATTATTTATTATTTATTTATTCTAAAAAGCTAACTAGCCTTTTTTCAACCCTTCAGGGTTGGATTTCCATTTCAGATTGCACTGGGGGCAAAAGTTCTTATTTTACCTTTCATTGTCTTCAAGCATACCTAATTAAAGTAGCCTTTTTTTCAAAACTTGAGTGCTTTGGGGATAATAAAACTGTATTGTTACTTAGGATAACATATTCTAACATTTTTAAAACAGGCTTCAATTTGTGAGTGCAGACAGATTAATTATATTATTCTCAAGAACCGTTTGAGAAAAGAACACTGCTCAGAGCTAAATTTCTTACAAAGTGTGATTTAGATAAAGGTAATGGAAAAACAATATATATACCAACTCCATATTTTATATATATATATACATGTATGTGTGTGTGTGTGTGTGTACCCGTGTAATAAACTAAGATGTCAGAATGATATTAGGAATGTTCATATCTAAACTGGGGTCATTTTCATTTTCCTGTACTGCAGAAACAACAGTGGAAGGAGCTAATGTATCTTCATCTTTCTTAACCATTACTCTTGGTGTTGCTGCTATTCTATTCAGATCTACTCCAAGTGTGATCCTGGCACAGCACCACTGAAGCTAATGGAATTGCCCCCAGATACACAAGGGTTAAATTTGACCCCATATAGTGAGTCAGAGTTGAGGTAGAGTCAAAATTTGGGTTCCTTTGCACCTCTCAGTAACTAAAGTGCTAAGTATCTTAAGTTATTTGGGTATACTGGGCCTGATTCTCAGTTATGCTAAGACCCTTTTTGCCAGTCTGGCAGTAAGAAGAAGCCTTACAGGTAGTGGAAATGGCCTATGAAAATCCTGTGCCAGGGAATCTCACTGGCTAACGTGATGCAAAGTCTCTGTGCTGGCCCTGCTCCCAGATGAAGTTGCTGAGGCATGTCCAGAGCACAATTCACTACAGCTATTCTCTGCTTCCCAAGTCTCAGAGGGGTCCACGACAAGCAGAGCATAACTTAGAACAACTCTGAGGAAGAGCTGCTGTAACTTACACCAGGAAGCAGGAATCCCCCTTCAATGCCCCCAAATATTTTTTTCCAGAGAGTAAAAAGCATAACTAAAAACAATGTGCCTGATTCAACAAGACCGTGAACTACTTCTGTATAGATGAGCATTCTCAACTATCAGCAAAGTCAGTGGTGCCCAGACACTATGATGATAGGTGAAAATATAAAAAAAACTAGATAACTATGTTGTACAAGTGCACAGCATTTCAAAGAATCAGGGCCATTGTTTGCATAGACAGTTATTACAATGATTAGCACTGAGATTGGCATGGTTTCAAAGACAATTCTTTTATATTCCCACTGAAATGCAGATAGAAGGGAAAATGATCTTCACTCATGCTATGACCTCTGTTTCTAATAAAAATTCTCCATAAATGTTTAGTGTATATTATGAGTTAATGCTACAATTGTTATTTATGAGGATTCACCACAGGAATGAGTAATGTAGGATACTTTGTACTGGTTAGGAAGTTTTTGAGTTTCAACTGACAATTCCGCCAGCTATTTAGAAATAATTTGTGCTAAGTGTAACTCAGTGTTTGGTTTCAGGTTTCATTTATGTATTTAGAATGCTAATAGATACGAAATAGACAAAAGTAAAATGACCCTTAAAAATGTGAAGTTCTGTTTGTAAAGTTAATTGTAGTATTAGTATCATGAAGGATAGTAATTGCCAAACCTTAGCCTTTGAACTATGCTCAGTGGTAATACTATAATAGTAAGGTAGCTAAACTGCCTAGAATACTATCCCATGAACAAAACTTCATTGAAAAGGGATTAAGGTTGGTAAAGTGTGACATCCCTCGCCAGTGCAAACCCTTAAAACCAAGGCAATGCCAAGTTGTGGGACAGCTCTTTATCATATCTTAATGTCCATACAGCATGTTTCCTCTGACACTAGTAGTCTCTGCATGCTCACAGAACTTCCTTCTCTCTCCAACAGATAAGAAAACAGACTATTAGATTGCATTAGGAATTTTCCAGTGGAATGTTTTTTTCTGAAGGAAAATGCAGTTTCTGCAAAATCAAAATTTCCCACAGGAAAATCTCAATTTTACCAAAGAAATTTGATTTTTCTGTTGGAAAAATCAAAATGAAATATTTTGTTTTGGATCTGGTCAGCCCAAATCAGAATATTTTGTTTTGCTGAATTGATCTGAAACATTTCATTTAAAATCACTTCAGTAAAACATTAAACTGCATTTCCCTATCAGCATATTGCCTTTAAGGCCCACAGTCTTTCCTAAGGATTATATCTCACATTATGCAATAAAGATTTCCCTTTCACCAAGTGCTGCATGATGCATCATGGAATCACATGACTCTAGGTGCCTCATGGGAAATATATTCTGCCCAGGAAGCCTGGCCCACAGGGGATAATGGAGGCATCAGACACCCAAATGACAAGTCCCATGAGGCAATGAACCACAATGGATGAATGCAGCTTAATGTTAAATGGCCTCAAAATGAAGCATTTTGTGTAATTTCAACAAACCTAAATAGTTTTATTTTCAAATTTGTAAATGCTGAAATGTTTTATTTCAATTGAAAACATCAAAATGCATACAGGCTTACTTCCCACTCTGGTAAAGGAATCTCTAACCTTTGGTTGGAGGAAAAAATACATCAATGAAAAGATGGAAAAGCTGACTTAATAAATAGGTTACGCATCTAAATATAAGGAAAACAGAAGTGTGGATGTAAACGTGAGACAATGAAAGACTTTAACCGACATTACCAATTGATAAGAAGGAAGAGGAAGATGAGTAGAAAAGCACCAACTACAATTTGTGAACAACGCACAACAAGACTTATTACAGTGATTAGTGAGATAAAGAACAACTGGGATTGTGATATACTTAGGCTACTCTATGGGTCCTTCTGTAACTAGGTCATGTATGTTGCATGTATATTTAGTACACATGGCTATTTGAACCGTACCAGGTCTGTGTGGGTTCTTCATACAGTTTTTGTTGAGTAAAGAACAAAAGACATACAACTTGTCTACTTACACATATGAGCTTGACAATAAATAAATAAATAGATCTATTGTGCTCAAGATAAAATTTTCAAAGCCTAATATTTTTGTCAAATCAAATCTGATTTCCTCCAGAACAACTAAAGTTGCCTCCCCTCACTAAGGGCTATTTCCAGTTCAAATACAGCCACAGCTGTTCTTAGCCTGTCCTCATGCCCCAGAATTGCTGAGCCACTTTTGTTCAAATGAAGAAGAGAGAGAGAGAGAGAGAGAATCACTCTTGGGCACAGACCATATCTGGAAAATTTTGGCATGAATGGAGAAATTTGCAGAAAGTTGAGTGAGTAAAAAACAGTGGTCAGAATGCAAAGTGGAAAGCCATGTTAAATACAGCAGACACTGACACTGTCTCTGTTATGTACACTAATAACAAAGCACAACTCAGGGTCAGGACTGTAGTCTTTTCAGTGGGATGGGGGATCATGGTTGTCCCAACTCATCAAAAATAATAATATGAAGTTCAACAAGATATTCTATATAATTTATCAGACCATTTTGACCTCTGATAAGTCAGCTTCTTAGATATCTTATATGTTTATCATGGTGGATCAAGATAGATAGATTTCTGCACTGGGTTGATACTGTGGGGATTGAGTGCCCTCATTCACTTTTAAATCAGCATGAGCTGAGGACACTTTAAAGTTTTCAGGATTAGGCCCAATAAATCTGACATCTAGACTTTAGAGTATTCAGTTTTCCTTCCCTTCTAAAGTTTGCTCCTTGAAACTTCTTGCTATGTATTAATCATTTTTATTACACAAGTGGGCTTAGGTATTATTTTACAGATTAAGTGACTGTTATGATGAGATACTAGTCCCATAGTCTTTGAACAGTATATTCATTTTCAATCCTTTACAACTAAACATAAATAATAATAGTATAGACAGTAAAAACTCCATACAACACAACCTTTTTTGCTACAGCAACACTGTACCTGTAAAATTGTTATTATGGTCTGGCCCTTAACTCTGCTTAAGACCTTGGCAAATATGTACATTGGAACAAGTTTTTGGCTTTGAATACAGATTAGTTGGTTCTTGAAATTAGGATTTCCTGATGGGGATTTGGGTATCTTCAAACATGCCTTACCATTTTAGTAGTCATTATCCAAATCCAACTTATATTTCAAGAACAATAAAAACTCAAAACCAACCCCCCCCACACAAAAAAATCCTTCCATTACACAGTGTCACAGGTTAATAGGCAGTAGTTTGGCTTTGGAAGGACGTACACCTCTGTGAACGTGGTAAGCAAAAATTTAAGAAAGCCAGAAAATTATATTTAACAAAGGTTAATTCTTTAACTTCTTGATGGCCTTCTTTTTTTTATGAGATTATTACCAGCAAGGGTGTATCTTATGCTTTTTACAACATAAACTTAATTTTGGAAATATTAATAATAAATAAAGCTCACCGGAGAAATAATGATTCTCCCTGGGATAAAGCAATCATCTCTAAATTAGACAGAGATGCAGTCTAGTGCTCTGAACACAAAGGCTGATGTGAATTAGAGCTGGGTACATTTTTTTCTTTTGGCTGAACCCCCCTCCCCGAAATGTGCAATCTGTCACATCAAATTATTTTATGAATTTCTGTCAATTTCACAAAAATGTTCATATAAAAAATAAATTAAGAAGTCAAAGCATTTCTTTATTGCATTTGGAAAATGAAATGTTTTGATTTTTTGGTTTGAAATGACTTTTAGGTTTGAAATTTCCTTCAATTTTATTGTTTAAAAATTAAAAAGTATATAATATATGCTTAAAAATCAAAATGAAAAGATTTTGTTCAGCCTGAACAATTTTTTTTAACTTTTCAATTAGTTGAAATTTCTGAAAAATGTCATTTTCAGAATTGCCAGTAGACCAAAATATTCATTATTCACACAACACTACTAGCAATTCCTTAGTCCTAATCATAGCTCTGATATTGACTCCATCTGAGACTTTGTGCAAATCACTTAAACTGCCTCAATTTTCCACTCTATAAAATGGGGCTAATTCTTACAGTGTATATATATGATATGGGTCTGTGAGGATTTATAAATGAATATTTTTAAAATGCTTTGAAAATGTAAAATGTTGTATAAATACTAAGTAGTATTACTTACATTGTATTTTAGATACTCTACAAGTTTCTTTTTTAATATTTTGAATGAAATCTTATATTTCTTATACTTTCAATATGTTTTCAAGAGGGATATCCAGCAGAATCTAAATATTGCTTTACCTATTTCTATTTGTATCCATATAGAGTAGCACACAAACATCTATTCTGTGTGGAGGGCATTGATTTTCACTAGACAAATTGCATCCTTGATAGATTGCATTGGGAGAACATCCTCGTATTTCCTAATTTTTTTAAAAATGTCATTCTTGTCTTGCATACATTCTGTCAGTTTTACTGTCATGGAAACATTGATTTCCTATTATAATCGCTCCTAGTGTAAAACACAGCTGCCTACCAAATGTACACTGGAGCCTCACCATCTGTTAAAACTCAGCGCAGAACTTCTAGTATATACAATAGTACAGTCCCTTCATGGAATAAATCAATCATGGAAGAGTTGAGATGGAATTAAAGAGTTTGGCCCTTCTTGGCCCTCTTTGTATCTAATTTAGGCATGCATGACCCATTGTTATCATTGTTGTGCTTATGCCAGGTGGTTTTGATTATTAAGAAAAGCAGGATTGCGTGCTGAACATATAATAATAAACTATAGTCATGTGAATGGAGCACTTTTGCTTCTAAGGGATATAAATATACACATAATAAAAGCAAGGTGACCATAACTTTATATCTCATAGAGAACAAATAATAGCTTGTCAAGCATATTACAAGGGAACCTGAAACCAATTGGCAAAGGAAAGGTATCCTACAAGGATTAAAGTTATTTTTTAAAGTACTTTACACTATTGGAAGAATAGATTAACTGTGATTTCAAAAGTAGATAATTCTATGTCGTTAAGGAGAATAAAGACACACTATTTGTCACATAATATTTAATCACCTTGTCTTTTAAATGACATCATGTAGCTGGAGATAAATTTCATGGTAAAAAAAAATTTAAATAAAATATAATCTGTGTTAAATAGGACTACCCATCCCCTCCTTTTAGATTTTGAACCAGACACCATGAGAAACCTAGGACGCCTGGCGAATAACAAATGCTTTTAATATTTCCAACAGGGAATAATAAAACTAAGAATATATAAAAATATACTCTTTAGTATATAAAAGCGTATAAGCATATGAACATATTATATTCTACTTATAGATACCATTTTTTCTGAGTACATTCACATATTGATACAACAGTGTATGCCAAATAAAACTACCATGAAACTTGGAGCTAAACAAGACAGTGTAATACAATCTAGTATGCAGCTTCCTGAAACCAGGGAAGTAATATAGTATGTCATTAGGAATGCCAGTGGAAGGAGGAAATCCCTACAGGAGACATCTAGGGAAACAGTAGAAGTAAGCGGGAACTTTATTTGTTTCGGCTTCTGACTTAGGTGCTATCAAGCTTCTGTTTTTTTAGGGTGCAAAATGGACACATTTTCCATTTTTCAGTGATATTTTTTTGCAATATGTTTAGCTGAAACTCTTACTGGCATTTTTAAAAACATATTTGTATTTTGAAAGTTTTTGTTTACCAAAAAATAGATTTTCAGCAAGAAATCATGATTTTTCAATAAATGAAAAATGTCACTAACAATTTCTCAAATTATTGTGATCATTTTAGTTGAATTTTCAGTTTAAAAAAAAACAGAACATTTTGTTAAAGTTGAAACATTGAAAGTTTTCTTGATAAGTGTTGCTTTTGGGGGGGAAAAAGTCAATTTCCAATTAAAAAGAACATAATGAGAAAAATTTCAAGCTGCTATATTCTCCTGAGAGGGAGAAAAGAGGAAGCTTATGTTTGCATGGACAAGCAAAAGGGTTGGGATGGGATGTCTAAGTGTAGCTTAAAGCTCACCTCTGTACACCCCTGCTCCTGCTGCTGTACACAAGGCTGGTCCCTCTGCACTAACTTACAGCAGCCTATGAGATCCATGTAGCATAGGGTCAGAGCAGACTCTGCTACTTGTCTCTAGCCATAATTAACATCCTCTACTTCTGCTATTTAGTTCTTTTTGAACAATCTTTTTATCTGTCATCATCAGGTTTCCCCTTGTCCTAAAGAAGTGTTAAATATATATGTATTAATAAAACACAGACAAACATATCTAAAGATTCTGCCAACTTTTACTGCCAAATTATAACACCTTTCAACATATGGTATAATTAAAATGATCTGTGTGCCTTTTCCCCAGAACTACCAATGTCCCACAACTACAGAGGCCCTTCCTTAAGGAAGCAGAGCATCCAGAGTTGTTAGTGACCTCAGAGAGTGACAGCTCCTTGCTGACTCTCTACTGTGGCTGCTTCCTCTCCTCAGTGTTTTAATTCAAAACCTGAATCCCTATTTGTGACAGCTGATTCAACACTGATGTCTGTCACTGAATCTTTCAATATACCTTTTCAGCAGTAGGTAATATAAACAGGACCAGATGCAAGCAACCCAAGGTGCTAGGTACAACCTCACATAGGCCTGCTGTAGCCATATCCCCACATCTTGGCTTCACACCAGCTTGCCAGAGGCCATCCGCAGAAGAGCTGCTTTCTGGGCTCGTAGCGGTACACCACCACCACTCCTCTTTGAGCAAATTGAGCAGACTCTGTCGTCAGAGCTGGGAGCCATCCCAATAGAGGGAGCACTTAGCTTCCACACCCCTCCAGTAGAGGATTTTGTGTGTGAGGACCTTACCAACAGCACCTGAGCAGAGTCCTCATGGAGATGTGTCACAGTAGCTTCCCACTGACAAGTCCTCTGTTGGGATGATGTCAGCACCCTGTCCCCCTGTGAATAAAGGGTTTCAGAATCAAGACACCATTAAATAAATAAGGCAATTCATGCCTCTTAGAGCTATTGTTTCCTATTCTCTGCAGTCTCGGGAAAGCACAATTCCCTCATTTCACATTCAAGTGATGTTTTCAAATCTCTTTCATAACCATGAGATTAGAAACACATTTTTAAATGAAAGTTTGAATCACATGAATCCAGGAATTGAAACATTAGGCCAGGACCTACAATCTGACCATGAGTACACATGCCAGAATCCTGTTCATTTCTTCAAAGATGCATTAATTTTAAGTGCAGAAGAGCCATTCTGATCATCTAATCTGCCTGAAGCAAAATGCAGGCTATAGAATTTCAACCTGCATTAACCCAATAACTTATGATTGAACTAGAGCATATCTTTTATAAAGACATCATCTTGATTGTAAAGACTCCAAGAAATGGAGAATTTACTACATCCCTTGGTAATGTTAGAGATGGCAGGTTTCCAGGAAGTTCTCAGATTACATCTGCCACCCGAATGACTGAAGAAGGTGGCTAGTGAAGCTCTAGCTCACAAAGAGCTGAGCCCATGAAGCTCCTCAATGGGGGAGACATCCAGCCTCAGTGGCTGGGAAGCTCTACTTAAACCAGAAAGAGGCACAGTAAATTGTCTGAGCAACTAGAGGAATCCTTGGCTGGCTGCTATTACTGACTCTGCCTACTTGCCTGACTCCTTAACCCTGCCTTCCACCCTGTTCCTGGTTCCTGTCCTCCTTATTGCAGACCCTGATCTGTCCCTAGTTCTTGCTTTCCTGTATCGTTCCAGGTCTTTGGTCCTACATCCTACCCTTATGCAGACTCCAGCTTTGACCCCTGGCTTGATTCCTGACTGTCTCCAGCCCTGACACTCAGCTTGGCACTTGACTCTGACCCCAGCTCTGATCTTGGCTCTTTTTCCAGGTGCCTGATTCTAACCATTAGGTCTGACCATCCACATCCTGGTTCCTACAATTTGTTCAGACCACTATCAACTTATCTGAGTGGGCCCAGCTAAGGATGAAGTTCCCCCTATCATGTGGGCATCTGCCCTGCACAAGCAGGTGATCCTCCTCCAGGAAGACAACATAGCATTCCAGGTACAGAATGTGCAGCTGGCCACTGAGAATCAGGCATTATGGGAGCAAGTCTGTTAGAGAGCTTATTCTTTCACTCTCTCACTTCCCTAGTCCTTCTCGCATGAACAAAGAGCAACAATACCCAAAGTCCAAAGGGAGGCCCGCTCTTTTGGTAGATATGGGTATGACTCTCGATGAAAAACCTACACAGAAACAGACCATCTTTTAATTTGGACTGCCAGTACCTTGGCTCCTACTGAATTTCATGGCAAATTAACCCAGTCACCTTTAACTTCAACTTGCCTCATTCTCTCTGAATACACCCAGTTTTCCATATAGTAGGCTTGAAGCCACATATTCAGGACCCATTCCTTCACTGCTCCCAACCATTATTACCCTGCTGATATGTGTTCAAGACCATCATGACTATATTCTCCATGAGATTCTTGATGTCAGAATCAGACAGGGTATACTCTGGTATCTTGTAGATTGGAAAAGTTACAATCCTGAAAAGTGCTCCTGGGAACTGGAAAAACGACCTGGGAAAATCTGGTCTTCTACAGGTTGGAGGGCACCCTAGGAAATAGAGTGATGTGAGAGATCACGGGCCTGAAACCTGCACCCACAGGTCCCCAGGCAGTACTCAGACTATGCCTACCACCCGGCATCTCACCTGAATGACTGGAGAAAGGGAAACTCTAGCTTGCAAATGTCTCTGATTTGGGGAGACATCCAGCCCCACTGATTGGTTGGGAGCTCTACTTAGACCAGAAATAGGCACAGGAAGTTGTCTGAGCAACACTTGGCTGGCTGCTACTGCAGACTCTACCTACTTGCCTGACTCCTGAGCCAGGCCTCCCAGCCTGGTCCTTGTTCCTGTCCTCCTTTTCCCAAACCACCGTCTGTTCCCACTTCCTGCCTTGCTCCAGGGCCATTCCCCTATGCCCTACCCCTGACTGTCTCCAGCTCTGAGCCTGGCTCAGTTTCCAGGTGCCTGACTCTAATTGCTAGGCCTGACTGCCCACACCCTGGTCCCTATAGGTAATCTGTTCCTAGGGTGATTACCCTCACTCAACAATGTTTTATTTTTGTGATTTGAGACAAAAGAGCAATATAGGGTTATAGTCACTCTTGATTTGGAATCTTCTTGACAATAGTAACTTATAATAATAGCTCCTAGAATGAACACTCGCCTCCAGAGCTCATTGGTTTTTGGAAAGGGTTTCTCAAACATTCTGGCAGCTAATCCTAAACTATAGTAGGCATGCCATTTTCCCCACTGTGTACCTCAAGTTGTAGGAGGAACTGTTACTAGAGGATTATCAGTAAAACCTAGAGGGAAAAAAACCTGACATCCCAAAGTGAATCATATTTGGATGTTGCTGGTTTGGATAAGAAGGCAGCTGCCACCATATTCTCTAGTTTGGTAACTCCTGGGAAAACTGAGGGTGCTGCAGAGGCACACTATAGTTGCAGCAGATCTATATATAACATCTTCACTACATAAATGGTGAAAAAATGCATGTATAAAGGAAGCATTCCCAGCTGATTATTCAGACTCAAAGTATATTTCATGCTTAGTAGTAATAATAAGGTATGCCTTGTTGGCACTCTATGGTTGACTTAAAGTAGATAAGATATTCTCAGCAGGCCTTTTCAGATGAAATTGAAAGCTATTCATTAAGCCTTTTTTTAACAGATTGACACACTGACACTCAAGCTATCACTTTTGGTGAGACTAAGACGATTCCTTGATAAAGAGAGGAAGACAAAAGTTGTTCAGCGAATACCTATTACTAATTTTGTATAGTTAAGAGAGCAAATTACAATGATTTGTGAGTGAAAGTTTTCTAACAAGATAAAGACTTCCTCAGCAGATGGTTTCTTATGAGGTCTGGCTTTATCTTCCTTGCAATTACATATCAAATAATAAATGACCTCTGACAGGCCATAAGGGGAGAATTTAATTAAAGTTTTCTGCTGCAATGTGTCATGAAAAGATCATTTCCCTCGCTTTGTAAACATCACTAGAATTTCTTTAAGCAAGCCCAAAATTTTAATTACAAAAAAGTTTTTTTTCATGTAGATGCTTAACATGTGCCTTTTCCTAAAAAATATAGTGATATTATATTGCATGCAACAATACTTGTTATAGTAATGTATTGAAGCTTTCCAACAGCACATAGCAAAACACAACCTTGTATTGTACAGTTGAGTATACTATACTATCTATAAAAATTGTAGCCCTTTATAATCTTGTGTTTTAAAATATTATATTAGTGCACCACAGAATATTCATCAATCATGCAGAATACGATGTAAAACATACAATTCTAAGGGAGAAAATCTGGCCTTGGATCCTCTAATTTTTATCTCTGAAAAGTGATTTAAAGGCCCACGAGATCCATGGCTTAGATTTAATATAAGCAAGAGAGTCAACTTACCTTAGTTGAAAAGCAATGTGTGTCTTTACCCACATATTTATGTGCTCCAAATAGGGATTTCCACAGCCAGTACAACATTTCTGCATTGGTCCCAGAGACAGAGAATATTATTAGAGGCATAGACTGCCATATAAGAAGAGATTGAAAATATTGGGTTTAGTTTCAGTAGAAAGACTGCCTTTGACATCAACTGGTTTTGGATCAGGCTCTTAAAGAAGAGATTAATTCAAGGGGATATTATAGAGCAGTGGTTCTCAAAGCCGGTCCGCCGCTTGTTCAGGGAAAGCCCTGGAGGGCCGGTTTGTTTACCTGCTGCATCCACAGATTTGGCAGATCGCAGCTCCCACTGGCCGCGATTCGCTGCTCAAGGCCAATAGGGGCTGCAGGAAGGGCGGCCAGCACATCCCTCGGCCCGCACCACTTCCCGCAGCCCTCATTGGCCTGGAGCGGCGAACTGCGGCCAGTGGGAGCTGCGATCGGCCGAACCTACAGACGCGGCAGGTAAACAAACTGGCCCGGCCCATCAGGGGCTTTCCCTGAACAAGCGGCGGACCGGCTTTGAGAACCATCGTTATAGAGCATACTAAATAATGAATTATATACAGATGGTAAATGGAGTACTCCTGTTTACCTTTTCTAAAAATACAAGAACAAAGACATATTAAATGAAACTGAGAAGTAGAAAATTTAAAACGGATGAAAGGAAATACTTTTTAACACAGCTGATAATTAACCTGTGGAACTCATTGCACACAGCATCATTGAGGCCAAGAGCTCAGTTGTATTCAAAAAGAATTAGACATTTATGTGTATGAAAACAGTTTTTTTTCTCTAAACAATTGGTGTCAGTTTTCCACATTTGATGAAAAGTCCTATAGTTTTATTTTAGAATAGTAACATTATATTGTAACATGTAGGGATATGGTTCTTGTATGTTGGCTTTCTAATTAATGAAATGATCCATTGTGGTAGCATGTATTGGACTATCTTGCTTCATACTGATATTTATTAACTACATAACAATGCCATATAGTCTCTTTATATCAGATAGGATGGTTGTCTGCATAACAATCTGACAGGGAAGGAATGAGGATTGAAGTCTGTGCTTGCCATGAAACGTGACACATTCTGTTAGCAACACATCCATTTAGCCCTAGATATGGGGCCAGTTATTGGTTGATTGTTGATGACATGCAAAAGGATTTGTGATCTGGAAAACCCTCCTAAATCCAGATGAGCAACAGCCAAACCTGCATGGCAGTTAGGCAAAGGAAGGTGTGTCATTTCTTTGACAGATTTAATGAAGTGCAGTGACCTGCTTACTCTTGAGATATTATAGACTAAAGGCAGCCTATTGTTGGCTCAAATACTTAAATGAGGAGCTTCGGGATTGTGTCATAATAAAAAAATGGATGAGAGATAAATGTTTTCAAGCTGAAGTGAAAAGAATTGCACAGCTTTAAAACCTTGAGCAGACGTTGGCTTTATAATCTCTGCTCCCCACATATCCCATTTTTGGAGGGGAAGTGAGAAGAAAAGAATGAGAACATATCAGCGTAGTGAAGAGACAGACAAAAATACACAAGTTCATTATTGTGTACAAGGCCCATGCACCACTTAAGCCATAAATAACATGGAGTTAAGTCATAGAGTTTAAGTGAGACTTAAGTGGTGCATAGGTCTTGTGCTGGTCCCAGCATAGGGATGCATTTCACCCTAAGCACCTACTATGCATTCAAAAAAAAAAAAAAAAAAAAAAAAGTATGGCACAATTTGTCCAGATATCTAGAAAAGCTGGTAACTGAAAACAGGTGGCATAAACCAAGAAGTTCAACACAGAAATCAAAAAAATAAAGAGGATTCATTAAAAAATCTCATTTTTCATTGGATTTTAAATTTAAAAACCTTCTGACACCGTCCCCTTACCTACCCGTCTTTAGAGTTCTGATCCCTCCTAGACTGCCTTGCCCAGACAAAGGCTTGTTGCTAGTTTCCCACTTCCTTCTGTAATTTTCTTACACCTTCTAGGCTCTGGAAAGCCCCATGAGGCTGCCTTTAAGGATGTCATGTAAGAAATCCCAGGTCTGGCTGCCTTTTTTTATGCTTGTTATTTATTGGACCAATGGAATGCAAAAATGAGTATCAAGACATTTCTCCTAGGTGTAGTACAGTGTACATTTTAGTAAATTGCTCTGTTGCCCATCTGCAAAATGTCCATTCTACAAAGAATTAACACGTGGTATTGTATTTATGTCACTGTACCATTATTTTTTTCAGTAGACCAGCATACCAAAGTGAAAGTAGGTGTCACTACATATGGTCTATATTACTTTGATTGAAAAAGCCAGCTGCTGCTGGCTTGACGCACACACATAAATGCTGGAAATTATGAGCAAAGTACACATATTGGTTTTTCAGAACACCCTGCACAATTGAATCAGGCTAAAATTTCACGATTGTTGGAGACAATTCAGAATTAACTGTGTACTGTATTGCAAATATTGATGTAGATCCATCTTCAAAGTGGAATAAATGTCTGGGAAGAAAATCTTTTCAAGAGATATGTGACTTTGTGCCTCATTTGTTGGACACTAAGGACCAGATTTTGCCACACTTACTCAACATGATTAATACTTTACTCCTTAGTTAGTCCCATTAAAACAAATGAATTTAAAAACAGTAGACACTACTAACGGTGAGTAAAAGTGGCAGATTCTTGTTCTATATTAATTTTTTTACAGTTTTTTGGAAAAATTGAATTAATGAAAAAAATATCATCATTATTTTAGTCTACCAGTATAAAGCATTTTGATTACACATATATTGTGTTATCTTTGCTATCCATTGAATCCACATATAGAAGTTTTTCAATATTATTTCAGAGTTCCAAAATGAAAGAATGCAAGAAAAATCTACATTTGATATGAGTTAGTACAGTTATTTGTTTCATTAAATACATCTTCTATCTATGATCATTATTATTGCCCAAGTTAGCCCTTTATTTACTTTCCCCTTCCCCTGTGGAAAATGTAGACAATTCTAAGATGGAAAATATAAAAGCATACAGGTTATTATAACTTGCCATAATTATTTTCTGTGCAAATTCTAGGTCCTCTACCAGAAAAGGAAGGCAACCAATGCAAAAAATAGTTACCTATGTCTCTCCATAGGAAAAGGCTATGAAGCAAACTTATTGCATATAATTTTCAAGGATTTTTAAAGAATCATTCTAACTTGTTAGATTTTTTCTTTATTCGGGTCCCTTGTTTGTGTGTGTGTGTGTGTTTAATGTGAGTGCAAAGGATTCAGTCCTAAACTCGTAATGCCTCAAACTATAAGATATACCTACTGTCCTTCACATGCAGTACTGAGAAACAGCTTTTTGAAATATGAATGTTTTTGGCTTTGTTTGAATGCTCGCTGGATGATGACTGTTTAGGAAGTATAGAGTGATAAATTCTGGCATAGCTATTTATTCTGGAAGTACTTTCCAAATGTTAGATACAAAATGAAAAAAATATTTTTTTTGTCTGTATATGATTACAGTTCTTGATAACAGTATTGGCAAATGCTTATCAAAAGGAAGATCATGACATCCTGATTCCTAGCTCAGTTCAGATGTCCAAAAGGACTTTTGGAGGCTAGTTCAAAATCTCTGTTGTTCTTGCTTGCTCAACATGTTCCTATATTTAGGTACCATTTAAAAAATGGAAAGTCCCTTAGGCCAAAATGAGTGCAGCCATGCACTGTCTGTCCTGCTTGTGAACTCTAATAAAGACTATCAAAGCCCTGAAGCGTTGCCTTGTGTTTTTTTTTTTTTCCCCCTAGTTGACCAGTTCCTCACTGCATATTTGAAACTGTTCAGGTTTTTCTTCACTAGCTCCAGTAAGCTAACTGGAGCTAAGGAGACAAAGTGAGCAATCCACACTTACTACTTTTTGTTTCCCAGACAGCTGATACCCTCTCTGCTTTCTCAAATGGTGGAATCACATAATAGTGCTATCTCAAAAGCTATGCTGCATCATGGATAGAGCTTAAAAAACTGGGAAACCTGCTTGATGAGGTAGCTAAGTGTAGTTTTATCATGCTGTGCTGTGATTGTGTCAGATCTCACCCGCTAGGTTTTGGTCTGGTCAATATTTAGACCAGATACTGCAGTAGATTGTGATCATTTTATAAGAGACCCTTTTGCACGTGAGTCAGTATTGAGCCAGTTCTCTAGAATGATGGTAGGGAGGACTGTGCTTCTGATAATAATGTTTTTTGATGAAATATGAAGCCTGGGATCCTGGTGACTTATATTTATTAGAGGGTAATAACACACAATCTCAGCACAGGTTTTTAAACTCCATGCATATTTTTTCTGGACACACATATATAAAATATTAACTCTGAGCAAAACTTTTGAACATAGATGTCTAAAGTTAGGCTCTCAGATCCATATTTAGGCACCTGCATAGAAGTGAGCTGATTCAAGTGTAGTGTATCTGCAGCTCCGGCTGACTGCAGTGGCAATTGGGGTAGCTCAGTACCCTGAAAATCATGCCACTTTGTTTAGGTGCCTGAATATAGATTTAGGAGTCAAACAAGTTACCCAAGTTTGAAAAAAATGGCCTAATTTTCTACAACAGAAGCTGAACTGCTTCAAGTAGATGAAGAGGGGATTCTCAAACCCCATCAGGACCCTGGGGAGAGGGGTCTGGAATTTCTCTTCTATTTCAGCCTGGTCTCTCCAAGCATTCCATTTCCTACCATCCTTACCTCTAAATTACATGCTTATGCCTACCATTTTTCCATGTCCTCTCACCTCTACCCCACTTGATCCTCCTGCCACACACTTACTTTGTCTACTTGGCCTTTATCCGTATAGATCCTTATTTTCTGAGTCCTACCTTGATAATGAGCTTCCCTGGCTCCCTATTTAGAGACTACAGGCTATATTTACATTAGATCTAATTTTCTCTGTATATTAAATGATTATAAGACCAAAAGCAAAGTAATTGGTGTCACAGAAAAGATCATGGCAAAATTTGTTAAGAATGTAGACCCAAGTGATATATAAAAGACTTACAAGTATTTATACCCATGATGTTCTGAAAAGCAGCATCTGAATACTGCAAAACTCTAATAACCCAATTCCTCCCTGTATAAAAGGGATAAGAAATATTTTCCTTTTTATTATTATTAATTATTAACTTTGTAAAATAAATGTGTTCTTATAACATGCATTCTTAGGTTCCATATACAGATTATCCAAAAGCAAAGTATGTCAGGTACTGTAGAATACAAATAGTTCAACTAAAATGCAAACTGGGTAATTATGCTACAAAATATGTCTATTTAACTTTTAAGGTCAGAATAGACAGACTGATATGCTGAATATATACATTTTTAGAAAATGCTCTGGTAATCCCTTAATACATAGGATGGATTGGGAAATCGAATACTTTCATAAATTAAAAATCTACAATACAACGAATGTTTTCTCTAATTTTGTTACTTCCTCTTCTAGAATATCAATGCTTATGAAAGGTGAGGGCTCTATAGCTTTGGAGAATGGAGTCTTCTGTTTCCAGACAGAAATAGTCCAGAATGGATTTAGTACCTTTAGCACAAACTTCCTTTTTGTGATATGGCCACTGTCAATTAGGAAGTAAAATAAGAATAACATCTTAATTCAGATGGCTCACCAAAGAGAAGGTTACAACATTTGTCATTGACAAGCTAGATTGGATTTAAACAAGTGACCTAGAGCTGAAAGCCTCTATATTCCATCATCAAGCCCAAGACCTATGCAGCTTGTCTTACAGTTTTAAGATCTTTCTCACATTATTTTCTCCTCTGCTGATATCTTCAGTTAGCCGTTGGTAGATAATTAATTCTGGTTCTAAACTCCTAACTGAATTTGTGAGAGTTGTTAGCAAATCAGGTATCATGAAAGAATCAGGATATTTTTTAAACTGCCAATTACCAGAAACATACAGATCCTTTTCATTTCTATTGCCAGTTGGGAGAAGAGCACAACTGGCATTTCAAATGCAGAACACAGCTGAAACTTTCTTATACATCAGCTTTGCAATTGCATTTGTTGTCCTCAGGCCAGTCACACAAACTGATACTTCACTATTCAAGTTAATGGGCAACAGCATAGTAAAAGAAAATTCATCATCCATGCCAGTGGTATGTGAAAAAGAAAACTGCTAATTTAACAAGCTAACTGTGTTTGTGCTTAACATAATTTAAATGTCCTTTTAAAACAGCAATTATCCCCTCTTTATCTACCGTGTGTATGAGTAGTTATTCTATTTATTTCCTTGAATGGTGATGTGGTTATGTGATAGCACATAACATTGAATGCAGTATTGACATCAGACACTAGCCAAATTAACATGGAAAGTATAATGCAGTGCTATCATTTTAAACTGATAGAACCATTTTAGTGGATTTAACTAAATCCATATGCATCATTTAAGGGATTTGATTTTCTGTTTTTACTTCCCAAATCTGATTTTGCAGATTCATAGCAAAACCTGAGGCTCTACTTTTTAGCTATGTATTTTGTATTCACTGAAAGCTGCCTGATGCATTTACAAGTCAAGCAGGCATTTATTCCAGACATATTACTAATGTATTCAAATGTAAAATTAAAGACTCTGAAAGCATGGGATGATTAAGTCTTATAATTAATTCCAAATTTCTTGGACATCCTTTCCAGCATCAGATCAACTTACTTGTAGGTGCCTTAGTGTAAATTAACAACTTTTTTGCAGTTATTGCCAGACGTCCTTATAAAATACTTTCACATTTGTGTATATAAGTGGTAAAATTACTGCTGAGGGGGAAAAAAGAAGGTATACTGGCAAATGGAAATAGGTTATGAAATGCGTGTGGATGGAAATCCTTTTCTTGGTTTATATGGTTCCAGATATACACCACCTGTTTCAGAACATATGCCTTTCATGAGCAAGGAGCTTAGATTCTCATGAGTTACATAGTCATAAATTTCAGATCCAATAGAAGTTTGTTTATATATAGATAGATAGGTAGATATTTAACTGAAACACATAACAACTACTTTCAAACATTCTATTTACCACAAACACTTTACTAGGAAAATGTTTCTTTTTCAAAACTCATTCATGTTTTATATTTATCAAGAACAATTTTTGTAAACCAAGACCCCAGTCCTGGAAACACTTGTTCACATGCATATTAGTTAAATTTATTATTGAGCCCAGTGGGACTACTCATGAATAAAGTTAAACCATATGCACTAGTGTTTGCAGGATAGGAGCCTAACTTGTACTGGTGAGGACTGGGTGGAACCATGGTCTTGTCTCTCCCAATGCACTAGCCTACACAGATGAACCAATGAAGGGTCAGGCAGTAATCTGATATTGAGAGATGTTTCCCACAATGTTTGTACATATGGACAAAACGTAGGTATAGTCTTCTTCCTGCTCCCATTGAAGTCAGTATCCAAAGTCTCACTGAAATGAATCAGCTGAGTGAACCTCTGTTTTCCAGATATTTTCTTTATCCATTCAGCCACTATAACTTTAAAATGCATTGTTCTAGTCTTGCTGATGGTTGGTGAAGATTTGTTTGAGGCTGAATTCAGTATCTTAGGAGTTTTAACCTCACAATTCTAGCAACATATTACCACATTGCTTTTCTGAAAATGTATTATTTATACCCTCTTCTGATTCCAATTTGAAAGTAATAAAACAGCTGTAGCATGTAGGATCAGGCTATATAGTTGTATCAGGAAGTTCTTGTGTGAAATCTGGTGAAACAGAGATTTTATTGTTAGACTGAAAGTGCTCAGTGCCCATTTCTCAAACACACTTTGACTCCTGGCACTGCTGATCCACTTGGGCTGGGCTGGAACAGAATTGTGGGGGAGATGTAATTTGCCCCCTGTCCCCAGTGGAGTTTGGACACGGGAGAATGAAGCTCTTAACCAGTATTAATTCTGGCACTGGTGGATCTGGGATCTCTTCTCATCAATAGTCTTTCTCACTTACTGAAGTAACTCAATTGTTCATTACTGTGGTTTAAGTTTCATTTAGTCATTTTAAAAAAGCACTTTACATTTATTTATTTCTAACCCTAAATCTTTGGTTCATGCTTCAGTCACTTCTCATCTGGAGTATTGTGTCAGTCCTCTTGCTGGGTTCCTGGTACCATTGTGCTGACTCCATAGAAACACCAGATATCACATTATTGCCATGGAATTGGAGTGAATCCTTTGTGATTCAATTGCTGTTAATGGAAAATCAATGATAATATTGAAGAATTTCACAGGAGTTGGAATAGAATGAATTATATAACATTTTAAAAATAACATTTATGCAGTGAATCTAGATATTTTTCCTATAATATCTTTCATGTTGCATCTATCTTTTGTTTGCTTGGAGCTTAGAACAACATGATATGAATCAGGGGAACAGTTTTCTAGCACTGAATACATTTTAAAGTGCTCATTTAATAAATGTTAAGTTCTGTATGAAAACATGTTGTTAGAAAAGGATATTCTGCCTATGAGCAAAAGAGCTTTGAAATCAGTAATTAAGTTCTGCTTCTATTTCCGTGTTCCTGTTGTACTAACTAAAGTCTCATATGAGAATGGAGTTTTTATAATGCTCCAGAGTACTTTAAAGTTTTAAAGGGCCAGAAGCATAAAAACAGCAGGATGTTGCAGAGTATTTTTGGGTCCTGCTGCTGTTGCTGCTGCTACAGAATGTGGGAAGATGTTGCCAGACTCCTGCAATGTACTGTAACTGGAATTTGTCATCCACTTGCCTTCCCTCCCCCAACTTAAAAGAATTAACAGTGGGAAGTGGATCAGCTGGTGGAAGGCTGCAGCAGAAGTGGCCTCCCAAAGACCCCAGGCAGCAGGATTCTGGGCCCCTTTCCAGGTGTTAAAGTAGATTACAATAGGAGCAGGAGCTTTGACTGTGCTAGCCAAGGAATGGGGGAGCCATGGAGAGTACAATTGACTTACACTGGGAAGAGGAGGGGAGATCTCCCTATGCTTTTAACAGAAGAAGGGGTGCTGTATTCCCTCAAGTCCCTTTCTCTAGACCAGAGGTTCTCAAACTGTGATCTGTGGCCCACCAGTGGTCTGTGAGCTCCATTTAGGTGGTCCGCGGATAGTTCCCGCTAAGGTGTGCGCCTGGGCAGCCGCACATAAGAGAATGAAGGGCCACCCACCTAATTAATGGAGGCATGCATGGCTCCACTAATTAGGTGTCTGGATCCCAGAGAAAACGCACATGTAAGGTGAGGTGGCCTTGGGGTGAATGGGGGTAGGTGGGAGGGGCAGTGGGGTGAGACGAGGGTGTGGAGGGAATTTGGGACGTGCAGGTCTGCGGCGACCAGAGAAAGAGACGACTTTCCCCAGCTCCAGGGCTGTGGCTACCGGAGAGAGATGGCTTTCCCAGCCTCAGCTCTGTGGCTGCTGTGGCAGGGGAGAGACCCCTCCCCTGTTCCCAGCCCTAGGGAGGAGAGCACAGTTTCTGGGAGTTAAATGGAGACATCCAGACTTTGGATAGTTTATAATATTTTGGGGTTTTTTGCTTATCCAAAGTGAATCCGAATATTGAACCTTTAGGTAACCCTTTGAAATTAACCCTTTCCTAATGATCACCACTGCAATCTATCTACAGTAGCAGTATTGCCAATGTTAATTTGCATGCTGGTACTGGGTACATACCAAATAAAGGAAGAACATTGGAGACAATGCTGCATGAATGTCACCTACCTGGCAAGTTTGCAGTATTGTTGGAGTCATGTTGGTCCCAGAATATTAGGGAGACAGGTTGGGTGAGGTAATAACTTTTACTGGGTCATCTTCTGTTGGTGAAAGAGAGAGCTTTTTAGCTCCACAGAACTTTCCTTCAGATCTTTGGTGATCGAAAGCTTGTCTCTCTCACTAGCAGAAGTTGGTCCAACAAAATATATTACCTCACTCGCCTTGTCTCTGACACACCTGGCATATTATACAAAATAAATGTGGGTTAATTCCTTTGTTAATGTATGCGAGGCCTCCCCCCCACACACACACCTCCGCCGCTTTATTGTCTGCTGCCCACACGACATATATTGCATGTCCCTGATCACCTGCTGTAATTTATTTTTGAAGCACTGTAACAATTTTTTTTAATTAAGAAGAGACCCTCCTCTTCCTGTAATACAAATTTCTACCAGAAAGAATCCACTCACTTCCTCATCAGGTACTCAGGCCAAATTTTGCAAGGAATTCTCTGTCATCAGATCCCTGTGCCCATGCCAACCCCCACTGATGTCAGTGGAGACCTGTATGGGTGCAGGTGTCTGCCTAATTAGGGCTAATTGTAGGATAAGGGCATCAGTGTTCTCAGTTTTCTCAAGGCTGCATGGGAAATTATTATCGGGGAAAGGAGAGCACTTTGGTACTTTGGGGGGATCTTGAAATCCAATTAGCTGCTGAGGTGCAAAATGTTCATAAGTGAGTAAATCCTATGATAAATCCTCAACAAGTCATTTATTTCAGAAGTCTAGATTTTGTGCTTCATTCACCTGGGTTTGGAGCCTTGAGTTTTATTCCTCCTGAAATATAGTTATTAGCAGGAAGCTATATTCAGGTTATCACTTCAGTACAGAGGGTGAAATTAATTGCAAACTCCCATTGAATTCAATAGAGGCGGAATTTCATCCACAGTCATAAAAGATCATTGCATGATAGAGTATAGGTAGAAAAAACTTGTAAGGTCAGCTTGTTCATCTCTGTCAATGAAGGCATGTTTCAAACAATATATTCTAAAGACCTCTTCATCCACTATTCTGTGTTTTAAATAGTAAGACTTCTACCACTTCTTTTAGGAGACTATTTTATAATCTAAAAACCTCAATCTTCGGAAATGTTGCACTGGGGAAAAATTCTTATATTTTCATGTTTTATATGTAATTAAAAACAGTTCTCTGAATGCTTCCAGTATACTAAATTACCGTCCCTCTCAACAGTGAGTGGTTAAAACATTTTGTAGTAATAAAACTTATGTTTGTCAACATATTTCTACTATAATAAGTTGCTGACATGGTTGCACCCATGCACAAAGCTTGTTTGCTTCAAAAGACATTTTTATTTATACATCAATGGACAAATCTTGTGTTGGCTCTTTCTAGCAGAAAACTTGAAGCAGGATTTGGCATATCTGTACAAATAGATTATACAAGGAGTGCACCTTGTGTATAGCATGGAGTCCATATCCATGTTTGACTGTCCACAGGTAGGAAGAGAGGCTAGAACCAGCCAACTTTGGGGGATCCACGTTCCTCACCTCTAGAGGGTGCACTACATCTGAGGAGGTTTTTCAGTTATTAGGAATTAATGGACACTGTGGAATGGCTTCACTATTTCTGCATGGTACCCAGAGAGATCCAGCAATAACAAGGGGAGTTACTCAGGCTCGGCAATGGGAAGCAAACACAACTCTGTTCTGTACAGTCATAGTCAGCCCATCTGCACTCCGTCTAACCTACCAGCCACCACAAAATGCTCTGTTGTGTTATGGCCTTTAGAAACAAAAGTAGAAAAAAACAGATGGCACGATTTGTAGCTTCATTGTGTTGCTCAATGAAATAAGAGATGTGGGCATCCTGTTTTTTGTAATGTCTTGGGAAATCTAACTCCTCTTGCAGGCAACTCATTTCTTTAGCAGGTACATCTGATATTCCAGAAAAAAAACATTTTAGGATTATTTTTATGTGGCCAGTATCTGTGCTGTAACAGATAGCTAAGGCATAGTCAGCATCTCCTCTCCCTCCTCCCCCACCCCCGCCCCAAGAGAAAGAAATGGAAAATTTCCATTCTTGACTCTGCTATTAGCTTTAAACAGATAGGACTGGCTAGGCTGCTTGCTATCTCATGTTGCTCCAACATTTTCATAGGAAACACTAAAGGCAGATGGGGGAATGACTTTTCCAGTCATATCCTCAGATGATCTCATGACCTGATATGAACATTTTCTCTTTATGTGAAAGACTAAAGAGAGAATAACTAATGATGACTAGCATTCATATAACCCCATTAATCTGGAAGGATCCCAAATTGCTTTACAATTTACTGGATGAAGCTATATAAACTATAAACTAAAATATTTAACCCACTATGGAAATGTAACCTCTATTGTATGGTTTACAGCTACATTACAAAACAATTTAGAAAAAAAAAGAAATACTTTTGCCAAATGAAACTACAGGAGAACTATTTAGTGACAGAAGGCAGTTACCCAAATTAGAAGTTGACCATGATGGAGGGGTTAAAATTCCTATCCTTGCAATAAACGACACTGGATTTTAGTGACTGCAAGTAGACAGATAGTTGTATGCTTCATCTGAAGCTGCATCTCCAACAGCACCATGCCCCCTATCACCATAATGAGGTCCATTTAAATTCAGAAGGTAAAATGTGTCCTGCTGAATTGCCAGTGCCAGCACCTGAGTTTTACCTTTCAAAACTCTTATCCAAATGTATCTAGGCCTGATCTTACTTAGCCTATGAGTTCTGATGGGATCACATCTAAGCTGGTAGTGTTTGGCTGTAGACTTTTGTGGGTCTGGAAAATTAAGAGCTCTTAAAAATATTCAAAATAAAATGTTGCTGCCCCTAATCAGTCCACCCATCTGTGTTTGTAAAGGAAGGCTCACCGTGGCATGTAGGCACTATACTTGGGTTCTAGAGAACAGTGGGGTCTGTCTAGAAAAGATAGGCCTAACCTGGTTTTGGTGTTTGGTTTAATCATTGGTTCTGTGGGGAGCACTTCATTGAGGACGTGAGTTTTGCATTCTGATATGAAGATGGCAGTGATAGGACTATTCTCAACGTCCATGGCCCTTGGTGTATGACCAAGAAGGCTCTTTTCTCCAAATTCCTCAAGTTTCCATATTTGGACTCCCTCTGTCATAGCATACCAGATGATTGTAGCTTTTGTGGTGCATCCCGGAAGGGAGATATTAGTGCAGGGGTCGGCAACGTTTGGCATGCGGCTCGCCAGGGTGAGCACCCTAGCGGGCCAGGCCAGTTTATTTACCTGCTGACACAGCAGGTTCGGCCGATCGCAGCCCCCACTCGCCGCGGTTCGCCGTCCCGGTCCAATGGGGGCGGCGGGAAGCGGTGCGGGCAGAGGGATGTGCTGGCCGCGGCTTCCCACCACCCCCATTGGCCCGGGATGGCGAACCGTGACCAGTGGGGGCTGCGATCGGCCGAATCTGCCGCGTCAGCAGGTAAATAAACTGGCCCGGCCCGCTAGGGTGCTTACCCTGGCAAGCCACGTGATGAAAGTTGCCGACCCCTGTTCTATTCATTGGCTGCCACCTTAAAAGCTGTGTATATTGAAATGCATTACCTATTTTAAAATATGCATTTTCAGTTACAGCTGAAGCTTTAAGTGACCACAAGGACTCACATTTCTGACAGAATGAATTCCAAAACATGGCCAAAACCTGGTGTGGTAAGATTCATGGTTCCCCCAATGAACAGTCTCATGAGTTGTGGATCTACAAGTCTTTCAAAATATTAGCACCATGTGTGAAAAATTAAGAGATTTCAGGATATATATTTTATGTGGGAAATGGTCATTTTCTGTGATTAGATCTCATGCTGTGCTAGTGCCTAACTGACTTTTGCTTTGTGTGTGCAGAGCTAACAAAATTAATCTCTGTGGTTTCTGTTATTTCTTCTTAAGAGCGAAATTCTGGTCTCAGTTGTTTCAAATTTACACAGATTTTAACAAAGAGCAGCATCTGACCCTAAATATTTATAAAGAAACTATATAGAGGATTCAATTATAACTTTAAATTGAGTTGTTCTTTGTAGCTTGTCTCTTAAGGCCAGACCTACCCTACAGAAATCAACATAGGTTTTGCTCTTGATTTTAATGGGAGTAAGGCAGTGTTTCCCAAACTTGGGATGCCACTTGTGTAGGGAAAGCCCCTGGTGGGCTGGGCCAGTTTATTTACCTGCCGTGTCCGCAGGTTCGGCCGATCACAGCTCCCACTGGCCGCAGTTTTCTCCTCCAGGCGAATGGAAGCTGCTGGAAGTGGCGGCCAGTACGTCCCTTAGCCCACGCTGCTTCCCACAGCCTCCATTGTCTGGGAGCAGCAAACTGCAGCCAGTGGGAGCTGCGATCGGCCGAACCTGTAGACGGGGCAGGTAAACAAACCGGCCCGGCCCACCAGGGGCTTTCCCTACACAAGTGGCGTCCCAAGTTTGGGAAACACTGCAGTAAGGTAAAGCCATTGTTGCTTGGAATTATTTGTATTTAGCATCAAGCCTACTCCAAGTGGTTAAAAACACTGAAGTTACAGATGGTTTCTGCTTTTTATTTGATATGGCTGATAATAAATGCTAATGTATTAGGATGTGTAATGAAGCACATGGCAGATAAACATGTTTGAGACAAACACAGAAATGTTTAGAAAAATCAAATATCAGCACAGAAATACACCATTTATTAACCGGAAGGATTCATTCTCTGTTCACAGCTACAATCACTGTGAGTGAGAGAAATGGTGACCTCAAAGAAAACTAACATATCATGTCACAAACACATGTAATGGGAGAAAAATGGAAAAGTATGAAATCTCAAATTACTTTGAATCCTTTCAAAAAAGTTCTAAGTAAGAGAAAATTTGTTTTAAAAATAAATTGTTTTATTTTACTTCAAATGCAAGAAAAAATAATCACTGGATAATTAGTTTAGAGTTGGCAACATGAAAAGAGAAATCAGCCAGATTTCAACCAGTGAAAAGCTCTAGAGTTTCATTCTGATGTTTGATCTCTTTGACCTTGCATGTCTCACTTGAGGGTCCTACTACTTTTGAAATCCTAACACACTATCATGAGACCTCCCTCTCTTCATGCCAAATTCTGCCTCCAGATACAGAGTTCTCGACAAACTGACTCAAAGTCATGCATATTTACTCGAGCAGAAGTCTGCTTTTCAGTTGTGCTTTCTTCTTTATGGTTTTCCGGTGTAGAAACCATTTATCCTTCCTCTTCCTCCCCACTCCCACCCCAAAATCAGGAATTTTCCTATGTTTTTGGACTGTTTCCTCTACTCAAACTCAGTCACATTTTCTCCAACCAGGCCCTCCTTTTGTGATGATTAGCCCCACATAGTGAAAGAATTCTGTGTTGTCTTTTGGGACAATTGGACAGAGATATTGTTGTATTATCATGATTTTATCCTGCACCCAGTGAAAACTATGGCAAAACTCCTTTAATATCCATTGGAATAAGAGACTGGGTAAATTTTCAAAAGTGCCTCAGTAACTTAGCCCCATTTTCAAAAGTGACTTAGGCACTTAGGAAACTAAGTCTCACTGAAAATCAATGGGCATTTGACCATTCGATGCCTAAGTCTATGCCTGCAGCACAGACTTTGGTCAGCAGAAGTTATGTCAATTTACAGCCACCTACATTTGTATATTGCTCAGATATGTACATGTTTGGCTGCTTGTGTTGGTGCTATCCATGTGTTGATGCAAAGTTTGGTGCACCCAGGAGTAGGTATTCCAATGTGAGATGCACCACTGTCCAGCACATTGCCTTTTGAAATTTTTTTGTAATATGTAGGGAGATAGAAATGACTCACCCAGCGATCTCTGGGAGCTAGCGGTCAAATTCCCAGCATGCAACTTTGTCCATCCCATAATTTTTGTGCTTTTCTTAAATAAATCCCACAAACCTGCATACTACATTTTGGTGTCTGCTTCCTCTGACAGAAGCATGCAGTATTCTCATGAATGTTGACAATACAGGAAGCATGATTTTCCTATATTTATATATATATATTGGGTGTATATAGTACACCCAATACTACAACAATGGGGAACACAATGAAAAACAATTTATGCTTGTTGGTGGCATTCACAGAGCTGCTGCAGAAGGTAGAGCACCACCTCTAGGCTCGAAAAACAAGCACTCACTAGTGGAATATCATTATAATGCTGGTTTGGGGCAATGAGAAATGGCTGCAGAACTTTCGGATGTGAAAGGCCACATTTCTGGATCTGTGTGCCAAGCTTGCCCCAGCACAGGGGCACCAGAATGAGAGCTGCACTGATAGTGGAGAAGTGAGTGGAGATCACATTCTGGAAACTTGCAATGTCGGGCTGCTACTGGGTCTTTAGAAAATCCTCAGTGGGTGGACATTAATAGTTTTCTATATGCAGGACTGTGACTCTCGGAACTGTCTTGGACATAGTGAATTAATTTGCAGCAATGGGGCATCTGAATTGCATTGGGATGATAAACAACATGCATATTCCTATTTTGGCACAATCGCATCTTTCTCTAGAGTACATCAACAGAAAGGGTTATTTTTCTATTGCTAAGCAACTGTTGGTGGGTCACCAGACATGCTTCATTGACATCGATGTGGGCTGGTCAGCCAAGTTGCATCCCACGTGAAACTTTAAGAATGCAAGATTGTTCAAAAAACTGCAAGCAGGCACATTCTTTCCAAAATGTCAGATGACCATTGGCAATATTGAAATGCCAATAGTGGTTATGAGGACCCAGCCTCATTGCCAAGTCATGTGCGAAAGGGTTCTAATGCAGAGCAAGAAATAAGGCAGCCAGTCCTAGAAACTTTTGGAAGAGGATTTGAGAGTATAACCATGAAGGTTTTCATTGAGATATCTCAGACGGTTAAAAGGGACATCCCTATGTATATAAACAAAGTCCTCCTGCTCCCCCTGCTCACCTAACCCAACAGGGGAATGAAAAGCAGATTCCAACTCTACCTCTGTTTGTACCTCTACCTATTCTAGTACAAGTAAAACAATGAAAAATTGATACAGGTGTCTTATCAACTTGAGGGTGGGGCTGGAACCATCTTTAAATTTAAGTATTGTAAGGAAAAATGGAAGCAGACACTTATCTGAGATCCTTTCCCCTTCATCAGGCTCATCTATGCATGCTTGGGAGGACTAGCTAGACTGGGGTGGAATCTTGAACAGGTTCTGGTTCACAGCATGGCTGGTGCCCTGCCACCACATCTTCCTCCTGGTTTTTCATGGCAGGGGTATCTATCTCAGGTTCCTTGGAGGTATCCATGTTGGTCTGCAAGGTGCTGATAGAGTCTCTGCCAAGTCAGGCACACATCTTATTGTAAAAGGGGCAGGTCTGCCAATCAGGGTATGTCTACACTACCTGTTGGATCGGCGGGTAGCGATCGATCTATCAGGGATCGATTTATCGTGTCTCGTCTAGATGCGATAAATCAATCCCTGAACATGCTCCCCATCGACTCTGGAACTCCACTGCTGTGAGAGGTGGAAGTGGAGTCTATGGGGGAGCGGCGGCTGTCGATCCTGCACCACGAGGATGTGAAGTAAGTCAATCTAAGTTGATCTAAGATACGTCAGCTACATTATTCTCGTAGCTAAAGTTGTGTATCTTAGATCGATTCCCCCCACCCAGTGTAGACCAGGCCTAAGTAGCAGATCTATTGTTGGATTCCCTGGCCTTCTGGTATGCCTGGCAAAGTTCCTTCACTTTCTCACAGCACTGCTGCTGGTCTCTCTTGTAACCTTTTGCCTGCACCCCCCCATACAATCTGTTCATATACATCCACAGCCTCTTCTCCCAACTGGCCCAGGGGATCTAATACCTCCTGTGAACTCCAGGCAGAAGCACATCTACTGTGTGGAGCCAGCCTGTGCAGTTGGTCAGTTACACACAACTAGAGTGAGCTGCTAGGTGTGCTTACCAAGATGGGCAATCAAGAAAAGGCAGTTCAAAAATTCACAGGGGGCTTTAAAGGGGTGGGAGTGACTTCCAGTCTGTGACCCCTGGGCACCAGATTTTACAACTCTGTCCAGAGTGGTCACTGTCACAAGGAATGGAAAATTCTGGGACAGGAGTTAGGGTTGACACAGGTCACGCAGTGTCTACATTCGCACTGCATTGACCTCCATAGGACAACCATAGCTCAATGTCACTAGGGAGGATGGTTTTACTTTGCTGCTTTAAGGGGACTTACCTCAGCCAGAGACAAATTTGAGTATAGACTAGGGCTGTCAAGCGATTAAAAAATTAATTGCAATTAATTGCGCTTTTAAACAATAATAGAATACCATTTATTTAAATATATTTGGATGTTTTCTATATTTCAAATATATTTACTTCAATTAAAACACAGAATACAAAGTATACAATGCTCACTTTATATTTATTTTTTATTACAAATACTTGCACTGTAAAAAACAAAAGAAATAGTATTTTTCAATTCACCTAATACAAGTACTGTAGTGCAATCTCTTTATTATGAAAGCTAAACTTACAAATGTAGAATTATGTACAAAAAATAACTGCATTCAAAAATAAAACAATGTAAAAATTTAGTCTACAAGTCCACTCAGTCCTACTTCTTGTTCAGCCAATCGCTCAGACAAACATTTACATTTGCAGAAGATAATGCTGCCTGCTTCTTCTTTACAATGTCACCTGAAAGTGAGAACAGGCATTTGCATGGCATTGTTATAGCTGGTGTTGCAAGAGATTTACATGACTGATGCGCTAAAGATTCATATGTCCCTTCATGCTTCAACCACCATTCCTGAGGACTTTCATCCATACTGACAGGTTCTGCTCGATAACAATCCAAAGCAGTGCCGACTGACGCATGTTCATTTTCATTATCTGAGTCACATGCCACCAGCAGAAGGTTGATTTTCTTTTTTGGTGGTTTGGGTTCTGTAGTTTCCGCATCAGAGTGTTGCTCTCTTCAGACTTCTGAAAGCATGTTCCACATCTCGTCCCTCTCAGATTTTGGAAGGCACTTCAGATTCTTAAACCCTTGGGTCAAGTGCTGTAGCTATCTTTAGAAATTTCACTTTGGTATTTTCTTTGCATTTTGTCAAATTTGCAGTGAAAGTTTTCTTAAAATGAACATGTGCTGGGTCATCATCCGAGACTCCTATAACATGAAATATATGGCAGAATTTGGATAAAACAGAGCAGGAGACATACAATTCTCCCCCAAGGAGTTCAGTCACAAATTTAATTAATGCATTATTTTTTTAACAACCATCATCAGCATGGAAGCATGTCCTCTGGAACAATGGCCTAAGCATGAAGAAGCATATGAATCTTTAGTGCATCTGGCAGGTAAATATCTTGCAACACCAGCTATAACAGTGCTATGCAAACACCTGTTTTCATTTTCAGGTGATGTTGTAAATAAGAAGAGGACAGCATTATCTCCTGTATATGTAAACAAACTTGTTTCTCTTAGCGATTGGCTGAACAAGAAGTAGCACTGAGTGGACATGTAGGCTCTAAAGTTTTACATTGTTTTGTTTTTGAGTTCAGATATGTAACAAAAAAACCCAACCTTTGTAAATTGCACTTTCATGATAAAGAGATTGCACTACAGGACTTGTATGAAGAGAATTGAAAAATACCATTCCTTTTGTTTATCATTTTTACAGTGCAAATATTTGTAATAAAAATAATATAAAGTGAGCAGTGTATGCTTTGTATTCTGTGTTATAATTGAAATAGATATATTTGAAAATGTAAAAAAAATCCAAAAATATTTAATAAATGTAAATTGGTATTCTATTGTTTAACAGTGCAATTAATTGCAATTAATTTTTTTAAATCACGATAAAATGTTTTGAGTTAATGACATGAGTTCACTGCGATTAATTGACAGCCTTAGTATAGATATTGACAAATAGGTTGATGCAAAGTGACTTAAGTCACTTTTGAAAATGACACTTAGGCACTTTTGAAAATTTTATCTCTGGCCTAGTATAATCCTTAGGGTTGAAAGGAATTTATAAGGAAATTTATTGGCTATTCCTTTACATTGCTACAGCATTGATTTCATTATTCTTAAATTAGCCTTAAGTGGTTTTGGTACATGTTTATTGTACAGTGGCCACACCTCTTCAACTACCTGTTTGAGATTCCTTGGGGCATTCTCTGTAAACAGTGATAAGTCTCAAAATGGGTATGAATTGCTAGTATACAGTGAGCCCTAGTCTATATACTGCATAGATAACATTGCTCATTTTTCTGTTACTGCATGGCAAGCCAGGGTGTGCATCTACAGTGCACAAGCTTGTTCCACAGTAATGTCCTGTTTGCACACTGCTACTGAGCAGTGAAAGTCCTGAAGTGCATCTTAGCCTGCTGCGCTTTGAAGTAATAGTACACTAACTCCATGCGACTTTCATTGCACATGGGACCTTACTGCACAGCAAGTCGGTGCACTATATATTGACACCCTGGCTTACTTCACAGTAAGTCACCCTGTAGGCATCTCCTGAGACTTTCAAAGGCAGAAGACGCATAACATGCAATCTTGCTGTCATGTAAACCACA
Source organism: Malaclemys terrapin pileata (assembly GCF_027887155.1). Classification (NCBI taxonomy): domain Eukaryota; kingdom Metazoa; phylum Chordata; order Testudines; family Emydidae; genus Malaclemys; species Malaclemys terrapin. The sequence goes on from NC_071505.1 coordinate 75,652,667, forward strand.
TTCATTTGGATAGATTGGATAGAGGTTTTTAAACCTCCGACACCTTATTTAAATGGAGCAGCAGTATTACCCTTTTTTTAAAGGCTTATACATTAATTAAAAGCCCCCAAGTAATTTTATTAAAATCTGGCTATAAACTGTAAAACTGTTATAAAAATACTAGGAAGACATTGCATCAGCTTTCTTAAGAATGTTTTACAGTTCAATTTTTCAATGTAATGGACGAAAATCAGGCCTGACCTAAGTAGATGTAACTTCAATTGACTTTAACTGGGATACACGGGTTAAGAACCAGTAACTCAGTAGGAGAATTCTAAAAACTACAAACCATTTTCAAGTAAAATTTGTACCGTTCCTGTCCTCAAGCATACAAAACTAATTCTTCTTCTACTTTGTTCACCTCCTTAGGGTTACATAAATTCACAGCATTCATTAAGTATTTATCTATAACACACACATTGCAAGGGGGCTGGGGTAGTAAAAGCATCCTGCCAGCTGTCATAGTACTCTTCATTAAACAGGTATTTTTCTAGATTCAGATTGATTCAGATTTGCTTCTGTTTATTCTCCATTGTATTCATACTGTCATGCTTGATACAGCTCCCACAGTGCTCCCAATCCCACTCCCACTCCACTACCCAAGCTTGCCCAAAGGTTAATCACTCAAAAAATCCTGCTGCTACACATATTGCAGCTCATAATCTCTTAGCAATTTTGGTTTCCTAGAACTTTTTTTTCAACTTATTAATCAAAACAACCCAACTGCACTTTCCAAATATAATTATTAATCTTACAAAAGACGATTGAATTTTTAATAAGGAATTGTTATATTGCACAAGTGAGTTACTAACAACGGCAAGCAAAGATACAACTGAATTTTGGATTCAGTAGGTAAAGTTTTGTCTTTATCTGCTTGAATATATCAAACCTTAGCAAGAATACCTATAGGGTGTAAATAAAGCATGCTTTTCCTTTATATGGGTCAGACAAAAAAGAGCAGAAACTTTTATGAAAATATTATTTAAATTGGCTATTATGTCTGAGCAAAATGATTCCCTATGCCTCAAAATTGTTTTCATGTGCATAATGGGGGACATGACTCACACATTCTCCCAAGAAACACAGGAGAGGAGGAGATATTAATCCATCAGAAATCTTCATCTGCCAGAGGTGAAATTTGTGAACTTGTGTCTGTGTGAATTCATACATTTTGAATGTGACTTTGTGCAAATAGAACACATTAAGTATAGTCTCATCTCTTCTTCAAAGAAAATGCTGACAGTCTTTACAATGTTATTGTTTTCTGTACTACAAAAATATCTGCTAAAGTAATTCACATGTAGAGCTAGGTAGAAAATGGTTTTCTCATCTCAAGAACATTTTTGAGATTTCACAAATACACCTCTACCCCAATATAACGTGACCCCATATATAACGAATTCAGATATAACGCAGTAAAGCAGCACTCCGAGGGGCGGGGTTGCGCACTCCAGCGGATCAAAGCCAGTTCGATATAATGCAGTTTCACCTATAACACAGTAAGATTTTTTGGCTCCCGAGGACAGTGTTATATTGGGGTAGAGGTGATTTGTCTTTTTCCCCTCTGATGAAACACAGGCATATTTTACAAAAAATGAGAGACCCTAGAATGACCTCACTGCACAGTAAGCTGTTGTCTGGCTTGTTGGAAAAGGCGTGTGCTCCTGTTAGGGTTAGAGAGCCACAGAGTGACTTTCTGCTGCAGCTGCAGAGCAGGTTAGCATGGGAAAACTGATCCTCCCCCCTAGAAAGAGAGGGGGAACTATATAAATCCATGCTAATGCAGGAAAAGCCCTCTTTTACCTGGACCAGGTTCTGAAAGGCCTGTCACCAATACCGCCCATTACAAAGGAACATGTGCTGCAGTACATAGTGTCATTAGGAACCTGATGACTGGTGTTCTCAACCATCTCCACTTGCCTATCGGCCCTTGCATTTGTCAGTAGGTTGAACGGTTACCCAGATTGTTGTAGCAGTGTTTTATTTCAAAGATTTCCCTCAGGGTGATCTTGAAACACCAGCCCTTGGAAGGATACATGTCATCCCATGACTGTTAATACAGTTATGGATCTGGTGCGGATCCTGGAACCCATATGTTGTTGTAGATAGTAGGTGGCCTTGTTCAGCATGGCATATTGGTAGCATTTTTTTTTTAAACTTTAGGATCAACAAGCCAGTACATGGGTCCTGAAGAGATTCTTATGGAAGAAGAATCTGACAAGGTTGGGGCTCCCAGCACATAAATGTGGTTCCAGTTCATTCAGGATTGGGGTGAAAACAGTAGTGGCCCAATTGGGTGGCAAGGCAATTCAGGCAACTGGGCGTTAGCATTCTGAAGCATGCAGAGTGTACATGAGACCCCAGGTGGGAAAATCAGTGTTACTTTTCCTTTGGGTTTTTATCCAGATGCTGCCACACAGGCAAGGCAGATGGTGGTATGGATCTGCAGGCACAGCATTGTTTACTGGGTGCATAGGTGGACTTTCACATTGTCTGAAGGTTCTCAGCTGGGCCTCAGTGGAGAAACAGTCCTGAGCTCGCATGGGAGGAGGGACATGTGATGGGACAAGTTGACGTCTCTTCTATACACCGTGGGGGCCTGTGAGTGGGCACCAGATATAATTGTGGTTCGCCTGGGGGAAAATTATTTGGGATTGAGTAAAGGGGTAGACAATGATCAGAGCTAAGCGGGACCTGGGGCAGATGCTAAAACTTTTCCCAAGATAAAAAAACGTATGGTTGGACATGCTGCAACACAGGATGTGGCAGGAAGCTGTGAAGCCCCAACAGGTTGACAACATAAGTAGATATGTGAATAGGCAGGTGGACAAATTCATGGATGTCAGAGTGGGATCAGTAATTTTGCATCCAGACATAGCATATACGGCACCAGAATTATTCAGGGAGAATGGAGTCCACTGTCAGACTTGGGAGCTGACATGTTTTTGACCAATATTAAAGGGGATATTAGGAGATGTCTGGGGACCTGGCTAGGTATGGGGGGAGACAGTCAAGCTAATTACTGGTGCCTCCTTGTAGCAAATGTCCAGTGCAGGTACTTGGTAGCAAAGGGATACAGTGATAAGATAAAATGAATTGGTCAAGGATTTAAAGGACTTATTCTTTAAAGGAGTGGAACAGACAGGGCTCAGGGCTCCTATGACAGGTATGGCAAGAAGCCAACCCCCATTCCTTTATAGCCCCCATTCAGCCCCCATTCAAGGGTCTGGGGATGGTGAGATCTCAGCAGCAGGATGGATAATGGGGAGGGGTGATGGAAGGCCCCTGATATATACATTGAAATATGTATGGAATTATCTGAACTGTGCACTTTTATTTGCCAGGTACCCCCTGGCATTTAAGAATAAAGTTATGGCTTAATTAAACCATCATAGCTGTACAATAGTCCAGTGAGAAGGGCATTTACCTAGGATTTAGGAGATCTAGCTTCAACTTCCTTCTTAGAATCAGGCAGAACAAGGACTTGAACCTAGGTTGCCCACTTCCCAAAGGAGTCCTCTAATCACTGGTCTATGTTGTGGCTCTTGGGGGTGCTCTTTGTTCTTGCAGCTCTAATTTTTAACCAGTAACTACATCCTGGATCTGAGAAACTTTCATTGAAACTGATCTGTTCCCACAAAACATTTCAGTTTCTACAAACTGGCATTTTCTGACCAAAACAACAAACTTTAATAAAAAATTCCTACCTGCTCTACTCTTCTTTTCATAAGTGGCCTCTTATACTATGTGTGGACTCTTGTGCACCCAAATGTTTCTTATGGCCAACTTTCACATCCAAAAGTTTGTGGATGCAGACCATGAGACAGATCTTGCTACTCTGTCATGTTGAGTCATATGATTTTGAAATCAGTGTTTGCAAGCACAATAACTTTCATGTAAAACTGTTCACAAGGAAATACTTAGGCAAACAAAAGTGTGTCTCCAATTTTAGGAGTTAGAATCAGGGTCCTTTAAAAACAATGCACAGTCGATCATTACCTATTATGAAAAACAGACTGCAGTAGCAAGATCATTAGCCTAATAATCTTCTTGACACAATAATTAATACAGGGAGTAAGGTTCAATTAAGATTGTATTTGCGATCAGAGTTGATATGACATCATCCAGTGGGTTGTGTGTGCACGTACAACTGTGCACAACTCCCTGACAGTTGTGTACTGTTTGTATGAGGACGTTTCAAAATTTGGTCACAGACACAAAAGAACATACATCTTGACAATCTTCCCAATTCCATTTTTATTTTGAAATACTACTTACAAAAAAAATTTAAGATTTTCAGAGATTTCAGTTCTTTTACATTCTGAATCCACAATCCTAAGTAGTCAAAATTAATGATTTATAAACAGGGAAGCTTTACAGAGCTCTCTACAACAATTTCCAGAATTAATGTTGTGTGATGCGGGGCCCTGTTTGTTGAGCAAGGCCGCCCCTGTTGGCCCAGTGTGGAGTTGGGACACCAAATCACACAGTCATCTGAACTCCCTGTGGGATAAATACTTGCAACAATGTGGTCTCAAAAAGAACAGGAGTACTTGTGGCACCTTAGAGATTAAGGTGCCACAAGTACTCCTGTTCTTTTTGCGGATACAGATTAACACGGCTGCTACTCTGAAATGTGGTCTCAGGATCCCTGGTGGGGTTGAGCAAATATCAACCTGTTGCCCACAGGCAGGGTAGGACAAGCAGTCCGTAGCCTCCAAGCTTCCTGGCCGGGGCAAACAGTAATGATTAGGGTTTCTGACCTTCCAGGCAGGGCAAAACAAATAGTCATTCTATAGCCCCTAGGCGGGACTGAACAACCAAGCAGACTCGAACCTCTGAGCATCCTGGCTGGGTCAAGAAAACAGCAACTGGGTGGTTCTAACCCTCTTGGCATGGCATAACAAGAAATAGAACTAACAAGTAATACATGAGCTCCTGGCTGGGGCAGGCAAACAGCAACTGGGGTTCTGACCCTCTGGGCAGAGCAGAAAAAAGTCAATATGTAGCCCCTGGGAAGGGCACAGCAACCAATCTGTCTATGGCCCCAAGCCTCCCGGCTGGGGCAGGAAAACAAACAGTAACTGGAGGTTCTGACTCTCTGGGCAGGGCAGAACAAACAGTCAATTTGTAGCCCCCGGGTGGGGCAGAGCAAACAAATGGTCTATGGCTGGGGCAGGCAAACAAAGATTTGCCAAATTGGAAGTGGGGTGGGGTAGGGGACCCCGGGTCCTCTCTGCTCCACCAGGTTCCAACCCAGGGCCCTATGAAGCAGGGGGATTCCCTGTTAAGGGTTTAAGCACTGACTTCCACTACATTCCCTGGGTCACTTCCTACTGCGAAGTGCATTTTAGGCATCTCCCTGCCTGGCAGCAGTTCAACATCCCCATCAATCTTTGCAGTTGTCTGGTCATCCACAACGTAGTCCAGGTCCATAGTTCCTACCACTTGGAGAGTCTCAGGCATCTCTGCAGGAACTTGCAACACAAATCCCTCCTTCTTCTCAGCCAGCCCAGACTGAACGGGACTTCCTGCTTTTAACTATCTCCTCCACCTAGAGGATGTGCAGCAGGGGCAAGAGGGCATGGCCTCTTGGGCCAACAGTGATCCCTGTTGGCCCAGTGCAGGGTTGGTACACCCCTTCACATGCTGATTGCTCCCTTTATCACGGAGCATGCTGTGTCACTTTACTGTATGTCATGACTCCTAAATACAACCACTGATGTGTGGTTACTGTTTAAGTAAAACATCCAATGAACAAGGGGGGTAAACCACCAAAGATTTAATTGCATTGATCAAATCAAATGTACTGACTGTACTATAGATGTAGTAAGTTGTGAACAAGCAAAGGATGGAGGCCACAATAGAGAGAGAGAGAACTAAAAGAACCAACTTTTATGAATAACTTTTGGATGCTGATCAAATGAAAATGCCGAGCTCATAAATACTGCCCAACTGTACGCCACACAATAGTAAAATATCACAAGAATACTCTAGTCAATTTTTAAAAATGTTATTCGATGGAGAAACCATTACCAACGATTTACATTGAGTTTTGAGTGGAAGGAATGTGTTGGCATCATTTCTGGAAGCTGAAGTGCTTTTATAAGCCTTCCAATAACTCAGCCAATTGAACATAAGAAGACTAATAGATACACACACATTCATATCCTACCCAGCTATGGTTTAAATGATGCTGAATGAAAATATCTGCCAACTGCATCAAAAAGAGATGAAAGCTCGGTTAACTTTCAGCATGATATTCTTGTAAAGTTTCACCCCTGGTGGCTCATGGAAAGAAAGAAAACACTAACTCATACAACAAAATCCATGAATGTAAGTTAACTTGCATGTTAGGTTTTTTTAAATGTTGGCCAGTATGAATCTTCTGTCTGATCATTGAAAGCAACAAAGATCATTGAAAGTCTGTGGGGCTATGCCAATTTACACCATTTGAGAATCAGGCCCAAGAAGTATTATTCTAAATTGAACTTGAATTTAAAAGATTAGAATTTAGAGTGATTGAAGAATGGGTGGCAAGTATAAGAGAGAGCCACTCTATATATGTTTGATATGTATATATCTGCTATGTGAGGCACCTTTTTCTGATACAGCATTGCACTAAAGAGGTACTTATAGAAAAATAAATGAATGCCTTTATTTTTATGCCTACTGTTTGGTAAATGATTCCTATAATATTTCCCATTCTGCCTCAGGAATTCCTATGAGGTTTTTATCAAGGTATCTCTCGACTGTAATGTAATACTGATCTCTTTTTTAACAAATGTTTGTCCATTTGAAATTGAATGAATAATTTAATATAGTATATCCTTTATGGCATTTAGAAAATGCAGAATGACTTGAGGCAGGAAACAAATGTACCTTTCAGACATGAACTTTACTGCTAGTAATTTACAAACCAAATTATGGGTAGGAAAACATGAGATTTTTTAAATCTGTTTCTGGTCTGTCTTGTCTTATCTCAAGTGAGAGGGATTATTTAGGTAAACCAGGTGTGGCATTTGATGGTATTGAATTCACTAATCATCCTCACCATTCTATTTGCAGCTATTCCTCATTTAAAAAAAAAATCACTTCACTGCTCAGAAGAGACATTGCAATATGTAGCCAAAGTTGTGGCTGTGTCAGTAGCTCATATTGCAGCAGTGGTTACTGGCACTATAGGAGAAATCACAGATGCTGTTAGTGGCAGATGCTGAATCCCTGTCTCTAACCACCGTGATGCACAAATATGACTTGTCAGCATCAACAAACTCTTCTTGCATTATAACCGGTATAGTCCAGACAACTCAGGTCCTTTTTATTAAGTTCTGATTACAGCTGAGGACTATTAACTTCCATGACCAATTGTCAGTCAGCCTCTCCTACTAGTGCCTCTGTAGACTACAAAGGATACAGAGTTTGATTACTCAGGAGATGAAGCACACTGTCATTTCTAATTAAAGACACCAATTCCTAGTCCTGGTATTGTTTAAAATACATAATTATTTGCATGTACAGTAGAACCTCAAAGTTAAGAACGCCAGACTTATGAACTGACCAGTCAGCCACCTCATTTGGAAATAGAAGTACGCAATTAGACAACAGCTGGGGGTGAGGGAGGAGCAAATACACTACAGCACTGTGTTAAACATAAATGTCTAAAAAAAATTAAGGGAAAGTTTAAAAAAAAAGGATTTGACAAGGTAAGGAAACTGCTTCATTTAAATTAATATGGTAAAAACAGCATTTTTCTTCTGAATAGGAAAGTTTCAAAACTGTATTAAGTTAATGTTCAGCTTGTAAACTTTTGAAAGAACAACCATAACGTTTTGTTCAGAGTTACGAACATTTCAGACTTACGAACAATCCCCATTCCCGACGTGTTCATAACTCTGAGGTTCTACTGTATTTAATGGCAACTTGTCTGCAAACTACTTTTTAAGGGCCTTCTATCCACTCTGACGTTTGAGGCTCACGCAACCCTTTTATTTACAGCTGGAAGTGAGGCACTAATGAGGCTGCATTGTGGGATATATCACAGATAGTAGATGACTTCAGGGAACTTGGAAGCATGCTTAAAAAGCATATCCAAGTGATCTTTTCTGAGATCTTTCCTGTTCCACTGCAGGGTTTTGGTATTGTGGAACACTGATCCAGCTTTCGTGGGGAGAGGATGTTGTATAGCAGGGGTTAGCAACCTTTCAGAAGTGGTGTGCCGAGTCTTCATTTATTCACTCTAATTTAAGGTTTCACGTGCCAGTAATATATTTTAACGTTTTTAGAAGGTCTCTTTCTATAAGTCTATAATATATAACTAAACTGTTGTTGTGTGTAAAGTAATAAGGTTTTTAAAATGTTTAAGAAGCTTCATTAAAAATTAAATTAAAATGCAGAGGCCCCCGGACCGGTGGCCAGGACTCGGGCAGTGTGAGTGCCACTGAAATATCAGTTCGCGTGCCGCCTTCGGCACCCGTGCCATAGGTTGCCTACTCCTGTTGTATAGTTTGGATTGCCTCCAATTCAGGAGAAGGAGAACCAATCTTCTTGGGGCGAGGCTGGCTAGAGTAGTCAGGAGGGTGTTAAAGTAATAACAAAAGAGGAAGGTAAAAAGAGGGGATGATATAAGCACTCAGCACAAAATTAAGATGTTGAGAACACAATTAATCAAGAAATCAAAAGGACATGAAGAGAAGAAACTCTTGAATTATCTATACACAAATGCTATGAGCCTGGGTGACAATCAAAAGGAATTGGAATTGCTTATTTATGATCATAAACTTGATCTAGTAGGTATTACTGTAACCTGGTTGGATGATTCCCATGAAACCTGGTAGCATGATTCCCATGATTGAAATGTTAAAACCAAAGGTTATAACCTATTTCGGAAGGATTGCTTGGGCAAAGGGGGTGGCGAGGAGTGGCACTCTGTCAAAAATGGCATTATCTGTTCCCAAGTCACTGATAACTCAGAAGAAAATTATCTTGAATGCTTATGGATCAATGTCCTAACAGATGAAGCACAAGATGGAGTATTAGTTGGTGTCAGCCCACCAAATCACACTAGGGAAGAGGTTGGCAGGTTCCTTACACACCTAGCTATAATGTGCAGGGGGGGAAAAGCTGTGTGATCATAGGGGATTTCAATATGAGTGACATGCTGGAGATTTCATGCTGCCAGTACTGAAACATTTCTGGAAATTCTAAATATTATAGATGGCAATTTTCTAACTGAACAAGTGTTGCAGCCAACATGGGAATTCTATATTAGACCTTTTCTTAACAAATAAAGAGAAACTGATCACAGAACTAAAAATTAATAGTACTTTTGGTACTTCTTTATTATTTATCTGTATGGTCTCTGTCTGATTCTTTAATTGTTTCTGTCTGCTAACTAATTTTGAAAAAAATTAAATCAACTAAGGTGGTGGGATATGATTGGTTAAAGAATTGTTTCTTAATGTTCTAGGATTTGTTAAAGAATTGTTTTGTGATGGGCTAGGATTGATGAAAGATACTATTTTGTAGTACTTTCATTTAAAATGATTGGTTAAGGTATAGCTAAGTAGGAAGTTTTAACTATATAAACTGGGGTCCAAAAAGGAAGTTCTTTGGAACCTAACTCCAGGACACAGCCCAAGATCAGAGCTGCCAGACCTCAATACCCTGCTGACCAGACTATGCAGAAGCTGGAGTCCCAGACAACCTGATCCTGACTGGCCACTAGGAAAAGTTTGTCTGCCTTATTGGGACAGCATTGTATGCTTAGCGTGTGTATTCTGCTTTGGTAACTATTAATAAATAGAGATTAAAAATATGACTGTGTAAGGTTCATTCACTAGTAAAAGGTTCTGCAAACCCATAGAAGGTTAAGCCCTGAGCCCAGGACAGGTAAGGATGAGTATTTAAACTAACCAGCTTTTGCCATGAGCCCAGGATAGATAAGGGTATGTTCCTTATGCCCCGAGCCCAGAATGGGAAAGGGTGGGGTGCCTAAATTAACCAGGTTATGTCTTGAGCCCATGAAAGTGTAAAGGTTGGGTGCCCTAGATTGTGCAGGTAACAAAGTAGGAGTTGAGAGGTTATTTTACCTTTGTATTTGACACTGGTGTGACCACTGCTGGAATAATGGGTTCAATTCCAGTGTCCACAATTTAAAAATGATGTTGATAAATTGGAGAGGGTTCAAAGAAGAGCCATAAGAATGATTAAAGATTAGAAAACTTGCCTTACAGTGATTGAGCTCCTTGAGTCTACTATTCATCTTAACAAGGAGAAGGTTAAGAGCTGACTTGATTACAGTCTGTAAGTACCTACATGGGGAACAAATATTTAATAAGGGGTTCTTCAGACTAGCAGAAAAAGGTATAACATCATCCAGTGGCTGAAAGTTTAAACTAGACAAATTCAAATTGGAAATAAAGTGTAAATATTTAACAAGGAGAGTAATTAACCATTGGAACAATTTACCAAAAGTCATGGTGGATTCTGCATTACTGACCATTTTTAAAATCAAGATTGGATGTTTTTTTTAAAAGATATGCTCAAGGAATTATTTTGGGGAAATTCTATGGCCTCTGTTATACAAGAGGACAGACTAGATGACCACAATGGTACTTTCTGGCCTTGGAATCTGTGAATCTAGGCTATTTTAGAAGTTAATCTGACCCCACACTGTTCCCTGCCCCCCATTTTAAACTATAATAATTTTCTTAACAGGTGAACATACTTTACATATTTTGTCTCCTCACCAATTTAATTTGAAACTGTTTGGTCTTCTCCTTCAATTTTTTTAAACTTATTTCGAGTCTTATCAGCACCCGGTGGGTGACAATGATATCAAAGCAAAGATAGAAACCTTCTTATGTACCCAGCATTTGTTGTTATTTTGAAGCTATCACATATACTGCTAGGCAATTCTTTGATTTACCTATGACGGCAACCATCTTGGAGTTGTGCATTGTCCCCACAAATTTCCAGAAACATAAAAAATACTGAATGCCTGTGGCTGGGTATTAAGTGATTGTGATTCTCTATGATTAAATACATTCTCTCTTTCAAAAGTATAGGGAATAGTGTGTATTTGCTTCCCTTTCTTCTGTAGTTTTATTTATTTATGTTTGATTATTGCATTTTCCTCTCTCTCTATAGCCCCCTATTCCTGATATATATTGGGTCTATCTGTTAATCCACCACTGGTTTTCTCTATAACCTATTCTGCAGTAATGTGTTGGTGGAGTCTAAATGCAGTTTTCAAACTAGTTCATCTTCTGAGTCATCAGATTCTGTGTCCTGCACACATGTTGGTTTGTAAGGATTCCAAAAAGTGTACAAACATGCACAGTTTGCTAACTCAGCATACTATGCTTGCGGTAAGTATATTTCTTCACACACACAGCTTCTTGACTTGCTACCACAGATATTATTTACAAACAGGCAATACCTGACTGTTGGAATTGTTTCGAGCTATAATCTCCTGGTAAAGAAGCAGCTGTATGCCTCGGTATCATTTGGCATTAAAGAGTAGAAGAGACAATTCTTGGCTGCAGTCAGTTTTTCTTGGCTATTTATTTTGTGAAACATCTGGGCTCAACAGCTACATGATACCTCAATGACATCTGCCCTCCTGGGAAAGTGGCTAATTTGCTGTTCGGTCTTTGTTTTATTTATTAAACAAAAACATAGATTGTCATGGGAACAACAACACTGTTTTTATTCTATAACTATGTATGTTAAGCAATATTACAATTATCTTCAAAATTATTATCATGATGCTTCAGGAGCAAATAAGTCATTTGTCCCAAGATACTCACCATTTTCCCCCTGGCGCATCAATCCTTTTTATGATGAAAAACATTAAAAGAGAAGATAACATGATTTTCCCTTTCAAACTCACAATTATCACCTTCCTGTACATGGTTTTGGCAGGAGGGCATTCTGCCATTTGTCTCTCTTTTCCATTCTTATTCTACCATTTAACAAATAAGGGCCCAATCATGAAAATGACTCCTGTGTCCTGTGTGCTTCCCCTTCGAAGGTCTGTGCAGGGGTGGGATGACTTCCCATGTGGAATCATTTGCAGACTTGGAGCCTAAGAGTGATACCCTTAGTAACCACCAAATTTTGGACTCTAGCAAAAACTAAATACAAAAGATTTTTTTTTCAATTGTTGTAAGTGGCAGTTTTAAAATGTAAACTGCCGCTAAGTGAGGAGAAATAGCCTCATGAGAATACCTCCCATACAGGGCCCTGTCCAGTTGATGTAGAGCTGTTACAATTGCTCTTCACCAGCCATGCTCTCAGCCTTCAGTATAGAAGGCAAACTGCAGAATGGGGATGTCTGGAGGGCACTGATCTATGGGTCTCCTGTTTCCCAGGGTCCACGGGAAAGCAAAGTGAGAGCTAGAGCAGCCCTGATGCTTCTTTAACTTACAAATTGAAGACAGACTGGCCCCAGAACACAAGGGGTGAAATCCTGGCCTCAGTAACATGAATGGGACCAAGATTTTACCCTGAGAGTCTAAAGGTAGCTTAAGACTACCTTTGCCTTATCTACTCACCTCCTTGGTCCAAGTGCAGGAGTGGAGTAACTGAGAACCAGACCTTTTGAATCCATGCAGTGTTGTATTGCCAATAAGATAAATCTTACAAAGTTTTCTGGTAAAATTATCCAACAAACATTTTTGATTTTGGCTATTTTACCTACTCTGGCAAAATGAATGTAATGTAATTGTTCAAGTTCATAATATCTCTTCTAACGAGGAACATATATAGTCCTCATCATTTAGATTCTACAAAGAGAATTATTTCCCTTTTCATTTACATTAACCTCAAAATTAGAAGTAATTAAAATGGAGCCAAGAAACTTGAGACTGAGAAATGTTTTGCACATCCTTTGCAATTTCTTGCTTGACTGATTTAACTGGGTTTCTTATCTTCATCGTTTCTGCAGTTCCTTAAAGAACAGTGTCCCATGTTTGGTTGTAGACATCATAGATCTGAGGGGAAATGATCACAAGGAGCTGCTTAAAACCATAACTAGTTTTATGTATGATTCAAAGTCCTCAAGTTGTATATTCCTGAAAAGCAACTACTTTCATTTGCTGAATATGTATATTTAAGTGTTATTTCTGATTACATAAATATACAAGAAAATCACCTTTCCGTTATCTATCAACAATTAGCCTTCTCAGTTATGTAGCAAAGAGACTAGTAAATAAAATGATGAAGGACATGTTCTTGGCTACAAGAGCTTGACTTCATTGGTGGATGATGTACTTGTTTCTGTCATTTCTCAGAAGAATCATGCTTAACCTTCTTCTGTTTGAAATTAGTTACATTAGAAGGGCCAAGGCACCTGTGTTGCAGTTCCACAGGATTTTCAACATATATAAGATGAACAGCATCTTCTTAAAAATTATAATTAGCCCAAAGGGGAGCTATGTAGCTTGTGGATTGTCTTTCTTATTAGAGATGTAGTCAGTTTTAAATTTTAGGTGTGCTGGGTTGGAATTAACAGAACTGACAATTATAGCATGAAATTTTTGACATCCAGGATAATCAGATATACTTCCTGTCCTTTATTTACTTAGCAAAAACCTATTCCCGAGCATTAATAGCTGCAAGTTACATCAGTAAAAAGATTTTGCAGCAATTAGACCTATTCCAGTAAAGAAACAAAGCAAATTGATGGTTTAATTTAGTTGAATGTGTTATTTAAGACCAGGGATCACTGCAGTGTATTGTAGTGTGCAGTTTTTATTGAGGCTAGTCAATATTTAGGGTCAACAGTATAGGTATGCGAGTTATGTGGCTGGCTGGAAACAGAAACTCTGGCTCCCTCTTTAGGCAAAACAAAGAACATTGAAAAGAGTTTACATGAAAGCAGGTTTAATTTGCATATTTATTACTTGCTTCAATGTAGTTTCATGTAGTATTTCAAATTGTATTATTGGGAGGGTTTTTTAACATATATTTTTGTATGTCTTTACGTTCTGCTCTTGGAAATTATGTTAATTTTAGATATACTAAATATGTCTACAATATATGAGAAGATTATACCATAATTCACCCTGATCCAATAGTGGATTCTGGCTGGGCAGAGGTGACCAAAGTGGGCAAAGAAAGTCTGAGGAATCTGTAAGTAGGGTTTTCAACTGGAACACCCAGTCAAAAAGGGACCCTGGCAGTTCTGGTTAGCACCACCAACCGGTCAGCATGTCTGGCTCCTAGGCAGGGGGGCCACAGGGCTCCATGCACTCACCTGCCCCGAGCAACAGCCAATGGGAGATCGGGGTGGTGGTGCCTGCACGCCTAGGACCCGGAACTGCTGGCTGCTTCCAGGTCATATGCATCATGGTGCCAGGACAAGCAGGCAGCCTGCCTTCACCCTGCAGTGAGGCTGCCCGAGGCAAGCCCGTGTCCCAATCCCCTACCCTAGCCTTGATCCCCCCCCAAACCCAGAGTCCCCTCCCACACTCCAAATCCCTCGTCCCCCCCCCAGCCTGGAGCCCCCTTGTGCACCCTAAGCCCCTCATCCTCTGCCCCACCCCAGAATCAGCACCCCCAGCCCAGAGCCATCATCCTCTCTCGCACCCCAACTCCCTGCCCCAGCCTGAAGCCCCCTCCTGCACCCTGAACTCCTCATTTCTGGCCCCACCCTGGAGCCCACACTCAAGGGGCACCCCATGTGCTCATGCAAGCACAGGGATTACAATTCTGACAGGAATGCCTCACAAGGTGGGGGATGATGTGGGACAGTGTGTCTGTTTTACTTTCACACATGCAGAATCACTAAATGAACTTCAACTGAAACAAAAGCAAGATGGAACTCTTCAATACATACTTCACATACTTATGACTGGTGCCAAAATGACCTCTACACCCTACCAAGAAACTGCAAAGGAGATGGCAATTGTTGTGGTGGGATTTTAAAGCTATAATCTGCCCGCTTATCTAAGGATAACCTCCTAGAAAGGCAGGACAGCACCTGGGAAGTCAAGGAGTGATCAGTAGAGCTGAATGAATAACTGACTTTTCAGTTTGAGGACTGAACCAAGGGGGGTGGGGGGAGGGAATTAATTTAGTTCAACAGAAAAAAAAAATTGGGGTGGGGAGGGTTTGTTTGGTTTCATGTTGTTGTTTTTTAAACCAAAATTCCTAAATGAAACACTTTTTCAAAATGAAAAGCTGAAGCTTTTCAAAATGGTTGAAACAAAACATTTTGAAACCACTTTTCAATATTTTTTTCAGCTGAAACTATTTGCCACATTTCACCATGAATATTTTTAGTGCTCCCCAAAATGCATTTGTGTGGCAAATTTACTACTCACTGATAAAAAATTTCCCAACTCTAGTAATCAGCACTTTGCAGGTTGAAGTCTTTTATTAAAAACTGCTACTACCAGAACCCCCAAGACTTCTTGTAAGAGTGAACAATTTAATCACATTGGTAGGAAAGACACATAGATAATATATCATCATTTTTAATCTTTGCTGTCAGCCTGGACAATTGATTATTTTCTTATATGCACAGCTTTTAAAACTCACTATTGACAAGCTCTTTATTAAGAAAAATGTATTCATTCTTCTATTTGCCATCTTTATGTTGATAATAAAATATGTGATACCTATTTATTGACACTCAGTATCTTAAGCCAGAAAGAAAGGCTTTCACCAGCTACCCAAAATCCAAGAAATCAATGGAAGTTGGCAGAAACTAGCTTCTTCAAGACACTATAAGAGTATTTTGGTAACATTTCATAGATGAGAATAGTTTTTTGTACTGTACGTTCACTTTAGAAGGTGTTTTCTTAAGTACACAAAAGGGTAAGAAATCTTAGAATGTAGTCAGTAGTTTACTGCATATAGAGATGACATGGTGTGCAGGATAAACTGAGATGAACAAAACGTGATGTACAATTTAAAAGGTCTTGAACTCAACAAGAGACATGGATCAGAAGTTTAGAAAAGAAAATACAGGGGGGAAGATCCTCAGCTGATTTAAGTCTGCAGAACTCCACTGGCTTCAAAGGAGCTACACTTAGTTACACCAATTAAAATCTGACCTGGCATGCCTTAGTTATCTGGGAAATAGAAATCAAATGTGGTGAAATGATAACCAAGAAGACAGAACCCAGCAGTAAAATATCCAGGGGTTTCATTCTGTAGATAATTCCTAAAATAAATGTATGGTTTTGAAAGAGTTGAGTTAATATCTCCCACAAAGTCACAAAATTGCATGCTTGACAAGCCTGATATAGCTATAGATGAGATTAAAGTATAGGAGTAGATTCTCAATTGCTATGTTGATAAAACTCCCACTGACTTCAGAATTACGCCTCTTGTCTATGTGCTAATGCCAAGATCTTTTGACTTGCTCTCAAAGGTGCAGTCCCCAGTACTCCAGACTGTATTAAGGGCTGAGCTTCCTAGACCATTGTGAAGCCCTTGTTGTTATGCACAGCAAGTTGGAACCATACACAGAATAAAGCAGATCTGTCACACACCCCTAAAGCACTGAGTGATCATTAAAAACCACATGGCAAAACTCCTATTATTTCCAATGGAACTAGGATCTGGCTAATACAGAAAGTAGTTAATGTTAAGCATTTCATCAGCTCAGATAATGGCCATCAGGCTAAATATAAATAACGTGTATTGATGATGACAGAGTCTCACGTCAATGTCAACATATAAGGAATCATCAAATGATATAGATAAACACTCATCTGTTAGGTGAGACCCATGAGAGAACCACAAACATGGCTACATGTGGGACAGACACATACAACCACATTGCAGGCTGTTGTATCCTTGCCTTGCACTACTCACTTTTTCCATATAAGGTGTTAATGTACCTTGATTCAAAACAGTTAACAGTGACATGGCAAATCTGCCACCACCTTGCTCTGTTCCTTCCCAGTTGCTGGGGTCAGCCTGACATGCTTTCAAGTTTGATTTCATTTGTACTGCCTCCAAGAGAAGCACGGGAAAGATGTGTTCCTTTAACTGACCATAAAATATCATCTCAAGGATTCTTGAGTTGGCCATATGAATGAAATACTCAGACCAACATAGCTGAGATTTTAGGAGCATGCTTTGAATGCCAGACATTTGATAAAGATTAAGGATTTTGATTTTGGAAATCTTGTCCCACCATTTGACTCTGCAAAGGGACCAAAGACAGAGCACATGGAACTGATAAAATTTCCTAATATGGCCACGATATGTTGTCAATGTCTCATTGCTGGGATTCCCTCGAAGACCTTTTCCACTCAGCTTATCCAGAGCACCATGTCCAGTTCTGGGAAAACACTTCATTCAGTTCTCTGAGATCCAAAAAACTCAGTTTGATTCCAGATTTCATCACTCATGTTCCTTTATTCTGCATACAGCAAAGCTACATTGAGTTGATCAGATTCAAGCGTAGAGGGTAGATATGATGAGATAACTGGCTCTGTGGATATGGGGAAAGTGGTGGATGTGATATATCTTGACTTTAGCAAAGCTTTTGATATGGTCTCTGACAGTATTCTTGCCAGCAAGTTAAAAAAGTGTGGATTGGATGAATGGACTATAAGGTGGATAGAAAGCTGGCTAGATTGTCGGGCTCAATGGGTAGTGATCAATGGCTCGATGTCAAGTTGGCAGCCAGTATCAAGCAGAGTGCCCCAGGGATCAGTCCTGTTCAACATCTTTATTAATGATCTGGATGATGGGATTAATTGCACCCTCAGCAAGTTCGCAGATGACAGTAAGCTGGGGGGAGAGGTAGATACGCTGGAGGGTAGAGATAGCGTCCAGAGTGACCTAGACAAATTGGAGGATTGGGCCAAAAGAAATCTGATGAGATTCAACGAGGACAAGTGCAAAGTTCTGCACTTAGAATGGAAGAATCCCAGGCACTGCTACAGGCTAAGCAGCAGTTCTGCATAAAAGGACCTGGGGATTACAGTGGACAAGAAGCTGTATATGAGTCAGCAGTGTGCCCTTATTGCCAAGAAGGCCAACGTCATATTGGCCAGTATTAGTAGGAGCACTGCCAGCAGATCGAGGGAAGTGATTATTCCCCTCTATTCAACTCTGGTGAGGCCACACCTGGAGTATTGCGTCCAGTTTTGGTCTCCCCACTACAGAAGGGATGTGGACAAATTGGAGAGAGTCCAGCGGAGGTCAACGAAAATGATTAGGGGGCTGGGGCCCATGACTTACAAGGAGAGGCTGAGGGAACTGAGGTTATTTAGTCTGCAGAAGAGAAGAGTGAGGGGGAATTTGATAGCAGCCTTCAACTACCTGAAGGGGGGTGCCAAAGAGGATGGAGCTCGGCTGTTCTTAGTGGTGGCAGATGACAGAACAAGAAGCAATGGTCTCAAGTTGCAGTGGGGGCGGTCTAGGTTGGATATTAGGAAACACTATTTCACTAGGAGGATGATGAAGCACTGGAATGGGTTACCTAGGGAGGTGGTGGAATCTCCATCCTTAGAGGATTTTAAAGCCCAGCTTGACAAAACCTTGGCTGGGATTATTTAGTTGGTGTTGGTTCTGCTTTGAGCAGAGGATTGGACTAGATGACCTTCTGAGGTCTCTTCCAACCCTAATATTCTATGACTCTATATGAGGGCATACCACACACCCAAAATTACCCAGAAAACCTCTTCCTTTATATGCATGTACACATTACATTGCATCACACGTTTTAGGATTGGCTTGGTTATTTTACAGGAACTAATCTGTGTGCAGCATGCGCACTCCAGGTTCATGCAGAACCTGATATTTACATTCCAGGTTTATCTTGTTCATTGTCCCTAGCATCCAGGTGTTCCTGCTTATCTGAGCTAGCACAGAAACTATACTCCAGCATACTGCTGGTTAAGCCCCTATTTACGACTTAACCTTCCATTCACCTTCCCAGTCATGCCCACTAAGAAATGAGGCAAGTTACTTATGTCAAGTGAGGCCTAAACTCACAACCATATAGAAATGTTGCAAGCACAACTGCCAGACAGACATTTAACTTTAGTGCTTATTTTGACACCCCTACTATTCCATAGGCATAACACAAGATGTAAGAATGGAAGAATATAAAAAAGCAGTAGATATTACTATGAAAATGTTTCTAACAGATTACCAGCACTGAACAAAGATGAGCTAGTAAGAGTTTATCAAGGTAATCAGTAGTAGCAATCAGCTCCGAGAAAGAAGAAAGTAGAAACTCCAAAATCACATACTGTGAAGCCAATAGATGGAACAGAGAAACCACGGTGAGCTTTCAAATGGAGACTACCTGCAGAGAGGATTTGTTACAGCTAAAGAAGAGGTAGGAAATTGTCAGCTTTGAAGAGGAATAGAAAACCAAAAGAAAATAATGAACAAGAACAGAGTTACAGAGTCACTTAAAATCTAAACATTTGTTCAATTGAAATACAGTATATTTCAGACCTACAATAAACTGTAACCAATATTCTGACATCGCATAAACCTGAAATATTACTAGGTTGCAAAGTGAAATCTAGTCATACAACTTCAAACTAAATGTATTCCATACATTAAGGACCTAATCTGGGATTTTGGTGAGATTAAGGCTATCAAAATAGGAACATAAGACTCTAATGGACCTCCTAGTTCAGTGACTCCAGTCCCCTGCTACATCAGACAACTGGGTCACATAATCCCATTCATAAATTTATCAGCTCCATCTTAAAACTAATAAGGCTTCTGGCCCCCACTGCCCTTATTGGAAGACTGTTCTAGAACTTCACTCGTCTGATGGCAAGAAACCTTAATCCAATGTCCAGCCTAAATATATTCATGGCCAGTTTATACCCATTTGTTCTTGTCCTTTTATTTAAATAGCTCTGTTTTCTCTCCCTGGTGTTTAAGCCCCATTCCTCCTCACCTTCCACCCACCCCCTCTGAAAAAAATCATACACGTATGTTTATAGAGTGCATATTCCCACTCAACCTTCATTTTCCTAGACTAAACACATCAAGCTCTTCCAGTCTCCTTTCATAAGATAGGGCTCCCATACCCTGATCATCCTAGTAATCTGTATGTTCCAGGCTAAATTCATCTTTCTTGAACATGGTACACAGTATTCCAGATGGACTAATTGGTGGCTCATAGTCACCCTGCAATCACTTAACACAGCCTTGTCTTTTCCCTCCTCTATTGTTACCAACAGATTAGCCCTCCATGTATAGCAGACATTTTTTTTATTATTAATCCCTATGTGCATGACCTTGCACATTGTCTTACTAAATTTCATCACATTTCTATTACTCCAGTCCTCAGGGTCATCCAGTTTTGCCTTTGTATATTCTGATCCTCCTCTATTCACAATGCCTTCCAACTTTGTGCCAGCCCATTTCATTGTCACTCTTCTATTTTTTGTGCCAAGGTCATTAATGAAAATACTAAATAAGAATGGTCCAAAGATCAAGCCTTGAGCAACTAACCTGCCTCCCCCAGCCTGACAGTTCTCCTTTCAGTACAAACTGTTGTTGTCTCCTCTTTAGCCAGTTTCTTACCCATTTTACAATTTTTGTACTAATCCCTATCTTCTACAGCTTCTCCATGAATCAATTCCATGTAGTACCATATCAAATGCCTTACTAAAGTTCAGGTTAGTCTGGCACTCTCTTCCTTTTGGTAAATCCATGCTGCATTTTATCCCATTTGTCACTGCCCTCAATGTCATTATTCTTTCCTTCAATGTTTCTTATAAAGTATTGCATGCTATTGAGGTTAGACTAACGGGTCTGTAGTTTCCTGGATCACTTTTTCCCTTTCTTAAATATACATCCTATGTTTGCTGTCCTCCAGTCACACAAGACCCATCTCTGGTTTGTTAGAGTTATTAAAAATCCTTGCTACCAGACTAGTAATTTCATGTGCCAGTTCTTTTGGTATTCTGGGATGGAGATTACCCATTCCTCTTGACTTGAATGCACTAACCTCTGAGTTTTACTTCTACCAAGAATGTGGTCATTTCCATTTCTATATATGCATTCTGACTAGCCATCCTGCCTTTGCCTCTATATTCTACATTATCATACTTATTGAAAACTCAGACAAAGTATTGATTTAGATCAAAGACCGGCAATCTTTGGCACGCAGCCCATCAGGGAAATCCGCTGGTGGGCTGGGACAGTTTGTTTACCTGCAGCGTCCAGAGTTTCAGCTGCTCACAGCTCCCACTGGCCACAGTTCGCTGCTCCAGGCCTATGGGGGCTGCGGGAAATGGCAGCCAGCACATCTCTCGGCCTAGCCACTTCCCGCAGCCCCCATTGGCCTGGAAGGGTGAACCGTGGCCAGTGGGAGCTGTGATCGGCCAAACCTGTGGACGCTGCAGATAAACAAACCATCCCGGCCTGCCAGCAGAATTCACTGACAGGCCACGCGCCAAAGCTTGTCGATCCCTGATTTAGATTTTGGGCCATACCTGGATTTTTTTTAATCTCTACCTCATCCTCACCACTCCATAGCACCCCCGACTTCTTTTCTTGTTTTCTATTTACATATATGCCTAAAGACCCTTTACTATTTGTTTTAATTTCCTTTGCAAGGTGTAACTCAGCTTGACTTTTAGCAATTCTCACTTTATCACTACACTTTCTTACCTCCAACACATGGCTTTCTTTGCTGATCAGTCCATTTTCTCATTCCTTGAAGGCTCTGTGCTTATTCCCAATATCCTTATTGAGGTTGTTATTCATCCAGTTAGGTATGGAACCCTTCCCTACAAGTTTTTACCCCTTTCTTGGGATGCAAATTCCAGATAGCTTTTGTTCATTTGACAAAGAAATGTCAAGTCTTCTCTACATTTTGGTCCATGAGCTCTTTGGATGAGTTGGCTTCACTAATTAGTTCCCTTAATATCTCAGTCTCCCTTTTGCAGCTGAAAAGATTTGCCCTTTAATGTATGCACTGGGTAATTAAAAATGCTAATAGCATTGTACTAGTACACATAATATATTTCAAATACAAATGTCTCATCTAAATTTCAGATCCCAGAACAGTGATTGTGGTATGAAATGATATGTCATATACATTACTAACATTTAATATCTGAGACCAGATTTTCTGTTGGGTTCAGCAAGAGGCGAGTGGCTGTGGTCAGAAATCTAGTCATGGCTCAGTCATTCTTTTCTTCACCTTGGACATAGGACCATACTGGAGGGCTACTGTAACATCTGCTAGCTAACTGCTAATGGGAGAATCTCCATGTGACCATAACTGAAGCAGGACAAACCAAGTAATCACCCACAGCATGCTCCTGGCATTCTTCCTGCATCAGAGGCTGTGGGGCTGGTGGCATAAGAGCTGGCTACATTAGCTCTGTGCTCACTGGGGACTCCACCCCGCTGGAGAATCTTCAGGTAGGGGCATGGGGCCAGTCAGTGCTCTCTTTCACCACCTCAGTGTCATAAAAGGGAACAGAGTGGAGCAGGAAATGTTCCCCTGATATAGCAATTTAACTGAATATTGTAAGTTTTAGAGGGGGGAGGCAGAAGGGTTTCTCTGTGAGAAGAAGCTAAGGAATGCATATCAAATGAAACAGAGTTATATACATCATTTTTTTCCTGGTTGCTGATGGACTGAGACAAGTTGATTTATTTGTTAGATATGATATCAGATTAACAAGAGGCTTTGGACTGAATTGCACAGTTGTCATATTCAAGTATCATAATTTTCTATAAAGTCTCACTAAAAAGTAATTTGTCACTATGCAAATCAAGAGATAATTTCTCAGTTCAAAAGAGAAGGGATAGGCTATGTTATGGGCAAGATAATGGAGCGCCTGATACAGGATTCAATTAATAAAGAATTAAAGGAGGGTAATGTAATTGACATGGGTTTATGGAAAATAGATCCCGTCAAACTAATTTGATATCTTTTTTGATGAGATTACAACCTCACAACATTTTGATTAAAAAGCTAGTACAATATAAAATTACCATGACACACATTAAATCAATTAAAAGCTGGCTAACTGATAAGGTCTCAAAATGTAATTATAAATGGGGAATCCATCATTAAGGACATATGTTTCCAGTGAGATCCTGCAGGGATCAGTGGTTGACTCTACACTAGTTAACATTTTGTTTCATCAAAGACCTGGAAGAAACATAGAATTGTCACTGATTAAGTCTGCAGATGACACAAAAATCGGGGCAGTGGGAAATAATGAAGATACAGGTCATTGATACAGAGGGATCTGAATCACTTTGTGAGCTTGACACAAGGCACGGATTCCCAAAATTGGTTCATGGGGTGTTCGCGAGATGCTTTGTTTACCTGAGCATCTGCAGGTATGGCCGCTCGCAGTTCCCAGTGTCTGCGGTTTGCCGTTCCTGGCCAATGGGAGCTGCGGGAAGCAGTGGCCCGACTCATGCCGCTTCCTGCAGCTCCCATTGGCCGGGAACGGTGAACCGCAGCCCCTGGGAGCTGCAAGAAGCCATATCTATGGATGCTCAGGTAAACTAAGCATCTCGCAGCCCACCAGGGGCTTACTCTGAACAAACTGAGAACCAAGTTTGGGAACCCCTGGCACAAGCAAACAATATGTATTTTAATATGACTAAATGTAAATGTATATACCTAGGAACAAAGAATGTAGGCATATTTACAGGATGGGGGAATTCTATCCTGGGAAGCAGTGACTCTGAAAAGGGTACGGGGGTTGTGGTGGATAATCAGCTGGCCATGAGCTCCCTGTGTGACCAAAAGGGCTAACATGATCCTAGGATACATAAACAGGGAAATCATGAGTAAGAGTAGAGAAGTTATTTTACCCTTTTATTTGGCTCTGTTGTGACTGCTGTTGGAAATCTGGTGTCCACAATTCAAGAAGGATGTTGATACATTGGAGAGGGTTCGAAGAAGAACCACGAGAATGAATAAACGAGTAAAATGTAACTGGGTACACTAGCCCTTTGAACGTTGAGGGGGCCAGAAGACCCCATTCCAGGAACATTGGAACAAACAAAGGCACAGGAATGGCCAAAGCCAGAACAGCGGAAGCAGTCCCAGGGAATTAGTAATTGGGTGGACACAATCCCAGACACTATCCCTTTAAGGGCCCAGGATCAAAAGCCCTGTAGTTGAGAGTGGGCCAGGGCTCAGACAGTCTCCCTGACAATCAGGAGGAGCTCTCTGAATGATGGCAATATATATGCTGCCCTTGAAGAAGGGTGATGATGACAGGAGAAAGATGCCTGAGACAGAAGGCTGAGCTTGAGACAGAAAGAGCTGGGAGTGACAGGTCTGTGAAGAGCAGTGTCTGATAGACGAGCCGGAGATTACTATGATTCTTTGTGTTATGGTGATGGACTTTATTTCTCGGACTTTGAGAATTATTTGTGAACTGTTTCAGTTATTAAATCAGCCCCAGAATAGAGGTGGTGGTAGCCACAAGCAAAGCTGTGGGAGGATGGAATGGTTATATAGGGCTCTGAAGGAGGGACACAAAGGCAGGTCATTACAGGACCAGCTCAGGGCCATCGGGAGATGCTCAGGATGCAGTTGCCATGCAACAATTAGAAAACATGCCTTATAGTGATAGACTCAAGGAGATCAATCTATTTAATTTAACAAAGAGAAGGTTAAGGTGTGACTTGATTATAGACTGAAAGTGCCTATAGGAAGAACGAATATTTATAATGCGCTCTTCAATCTGAAAGAGAAAGGAATAACACAATCCAATGGCTGGAAGAAGCAAGACAAATTCAGATGGAAATAAGGCATACATTTTTAATGGTGAGGGTAGTTGACCATTGGAACAATTTACCTAGGGCCATGGTGGATTCTCCTTCACTGATAATTTTTAAATCAAGATTTGATTTTTTCCTATAAAAGATATGTCCTGTGAGTTATTTTGGGAAGTTCTATGTCCTGTGTTATACAGACCATCAGACTATATAGACAATGGTCCTTTCTGGCCTTGGAATCTATCAATAGTTTGAGAATGAAATATCTAGGACTACATTGTCAACAATTCCTTAAACTTGTCCACAAAAATTGTGAATGTTCATACACACACACATACGCACACACAATGTCCATCACTGTACCTGCCAATGCCTGTTTGAGCACTTAAACAGAGGGTAGAATAAAAAAGCAGATGTGCATGCAAACAATACTAAACATACATACCAATTTAGAGGATTCGAGAATATAGCCAACTATTGGCATGTTCCAATGTCACGTTTTTTAAGTCGTAAAATGTTCCTCATGTTTTGGCAATGACCCAATCAAACTTTACTGCACTTTCAATAACAGCCTATAACATTTCTGTCTGTGTGACTCAGATAAGAGTTTTTCCTCATCATAATCCAGAGAGAGGACATGTGGGGAGGGCCAAATTCTGGCCCTTCAGTTTCACCAGTGTAACACTGAAGTAAATCCACTGAAGACAAACTTCCATCAGCATAACAAGAAGCGTATGTTGGTTCTCTATGAAATTAAGACAAAAATGAAAAAAGTTTCATTGTAGAATGTTGTATATATTGATATAGAAGCTCATGGGAGGTTTAGATATGCCTTAGTCTTAATGTTCAAGGCATTTTACTTTCTGTCAATGCATGCTCGATGCACACTTGACTGATCGATTACACTGGAGCAGCAAGGGGTGATGGATCAGTCAACAGCATTCATATCAATATAAGCCTGCATCAAATTGACTAAGCTGGCAATCATATTTTATCTAAACTAATGGGAAGTATAAATATTTATATGTTTATCTGTTACCAGCCTGGTGCAACCAAACCAAACCAAATAAACAAAAAAAAAAAAAAAAAAAAAAAAAGAGGCAGCACTGGGTCCTTTAACATCTAAATCATTCTTCAGTATGCAAGGACTTTATTCTCTTCTGTGATGCCTGTGAAGGGGAAATAAAATCTGTCAGTCATTAAAATGAAAGGCGTATAGTGCTGTGGCAGTCTGGAGATGAAATTGGATTTCTGAATCTGGGTCCTCCTGATTCCTTTTTATTCCACAAAGCAAATTGCTTTGCCATAGCTTCAGCATTAAACAGGAAAGGCTTCAGCTGGCATTGGTAGTACTAAAAGCTTATTAAGAGCCAGACATTGTATTCTCTACTGTACAAGATGTTTTGAAAGACCAACTCTTGTAAAATGCAGAATTCATTTTCCAAAGTTTTTATGCAATTTTATGTGTGTTCATTTACTGTTTCTTCTTTTTTTCTCCCCTGTGTTTTCCTCTAACCCTTTTTCATTTTGTTCTTGTCCAAGGCATCATACTTTTCACATTTCTATTGATAGTGCTATGTTCTTATTTGAGACAAAGAAGACAGTATCAGCAAATGGCTGTATTTCTGATGGGAACTCAGCAAAAGGCCTTTAAGCACAAAAAATGATATAACCTTGGATTCATTTCACCTAACACTCTTAGGAGCTATTTCAAGCCCATTGAACACCTTAGCATTTGCTTAGTACAGTACATCTATCTGATAAACTAACAGATCTCCTTTATCTTGCATTATAACATAATTGCACTATGAATTTATATATTCAAGTATAGCTGTCTACATTTTAGTGATAAGAATTATATTCATATACTCCAACTCAAAACATGAAGTAATATTTTCTATAAGAAGAATCTTTAGCATGGAGCAATATTGTCAGTATTTGCGGTTCATATCTTTTAGTAAAAAAATGATTTTTTTTATTAAAATCCTTATTCTAGCTGTTATTATTTATTAATGCAGCACCTACTCTGTGCTATCTTTGAAAATACTCATTTTAACAGGAGGCAATAAAAGATTTTATTGCTTCTTAACTCAAGAGTTTAGAATGTTTGCCACAGTTCACCTACAGTACATGCTAAGAAAGGAAAAACCTTGCAGAAATTCACCACAGGCAAAGCAATTGTATGGCCCTGAATAGTTTATTCACTTTGGGTGTGAATTTATATGAAGTTGCCAGGTTTGTCAGGAAGAGAGGGGGAAAAAAAGAGGATATCAAGCAGTTGCTTAGTAGTTCTTTTTAAAGCAGTATGAGGTAATCTCTTATAGATACATTCTCTCTTCTAGTTCACCCACACCACTCGCCTTCCCAATAGTGTTTGAAAAAAATCCAACATCAGATATGAGATATTCCAAAAATACCTTTTAAGAAACTTGCTGGTATTGAATTTATGACTAGTATAAAATTAAACCCCCAAAGAGCTGCTGGCAGTTACTTTATCAATCTAAATTTAAATGTGTGTTACTTGAGTCTCCTGTACTTTGAATCACATACCCTTGTCACAGTTTACTGTGCCTTGCTAATTGAGTTCTAATACCAATGCAAGAAATATACCTGTGCTTTCCTGTCTTCATCAAACAATATCTTTTTTTAAATCTGTTTTTCAAATTGACTAATTGTCGTTTTCCCAAGTGTGGAGCTACAAAAAGGTGTTAAAGTTCTTTGCATAAAGCTGGAAGACACAGCTGGTACTGGTTCTCTGTCAGTGACTCGCATTTCCAAGCTGCATATACCAGATATTGCAAAAATTAAAGAATAACTAGGGTTGCATTAAATATTCACAACGAAATTCAAAAAATATTGACATTTGAGAGTGCCACATTTGGCTGGGATTTTATAAAAGGAATTGAATCTGGAAAAAAAAACAAAAAATTAAAATTCAAATAGCAAATTCAGATATGTGAAATTTCATTCTGGCATTTTTAATGTGAAACCACAATTTTGTATTCTGCTCTACTCAGCTTTGCTTTACATGTTCATGTTGTTATTTTTGGCCACATTTTTTAAAGGCATTGACAAACTGGAGAGAG
Source organism: Malaclemys terrapin pileata (assembly GCF_027887155.1). Classification (NCBI taxonomy): domain Eukaryota; kingdom Metazoa; phylum Chordata; order Testudines; family Emydidae; genus Malaclemys; species Malaclemys terrapin. Next base: position 75,680,503 of record NC_071505.1, read on the forward strand.
TTCAAAAGTGAACTTCAGAAATATTTAAAGATTGGGGGAAATAAGATGAATTAGGGAACCTTGAGAACTGGGCATGTTGGAGGTGTAATCCTGTGGGATGCTGGATATTTCCTGTGAAGATAAATGTCAATTGCCAAATGAACTGAAAGGCCCCAGTTGTAGGATCAAACATGAGACTTGGATGGGAGAAGCACAACAGAATGTCTGGAGGGGTAGGTTGGCACAGGTAAGAAATTGTAAACTTTTTCATAGAGTCAGTGAATCCCCTGCTTTTCCACCTGAAGAAGGAACGTATTGAAGTCTTTCTAGGTAAAGTTACCAGTCAGGTAAGACTAGGGCTAGAAAGTGGGCCAGGGTAATATATTTTTTAAACCCCAGAAACTCCGGTCACAAAATTCTATCACACTTATCCTTTATTCAAAAGCCTCACCTATCCTTGAATCATATGAACTAGGTGCTCTCGGCCAAGTAAAGCCTTCATTTTGAGAACAATAATTAGTTCAAACATACTAGCAAACAAGTAGATTTAAGTTTACCCTTCTTTTTTTGTTTGGAACATGCTTCCTCCACTTGCATATCACACAATCTCACTCTCCTTCATCAAATCCTTGCAACAAACTCATTTTCACCACTGAACTACACCTGAACTCTTTCAGATGCGCTCTCCAGATTTCTATCTGTGTGAGCATCAGCCTGTCCCGCTAGAAGACAGCTGCTGACAAATGCATCCCCTTTGCAGGAACCAAAACACTAACTGTTTGTAGTCCTTTAATCTGATAGGTTCCGGCATTGCAAAACAAGGTTTACAGCATGTTGAAGACAAGTGACAGGGACTTTGAAGCTAATAGCTGGGCCCCATGATCTTTCATACCTAGAAGTATGTATCTGAAAGCCATTGTGTTGCTTCCCTATCTGTTCTTTTTGCCATCCCTATTAAGTTAGAACAAAACACATTCACACAGGAAAGTCTTATAACATCCATATAAGTGATATAGTCTCTCTCAAAAACTAGTTTATTAACACATAGCAGCTCCTACAACATTCATAACAGTGTTACATGCCAGCTCCACATCTGTCACAGCTACTACTCCTGTGCTTCTGCATTTCTGCACCCCCTCTCTCCAACCACATATTGGCACAAACCAGAACCTTTCCTTTGCTAGTCAGAATGCTCTTTTTTCAGCCCATTATTTGAGGTAGCAATAAAGCAGGAAATTCTTGAAGGTTTATATCAAGAAAAACTCTTATAAATAAAAAATCACACCTCATATTCTGGAACAGTGGTACTGTAGGAATTCCTCTGTAACTTGCAGTAAGATTATTTTCTAGGTGAACCAGAAAGAAAGAAAACATTTGCGAGAAATACCTGGGCCTAATTGTATAGGAAAGAGAATGACATTTAGACATTGGGAAGTAGGGAGATTTAACTTTCAGTGCTAGAAAACAAAATGAACACTCTGCATCTGCTTTTCCTAAAGAGCTGACATTTCTCGTTAGAATGTGAGCACACAAACTTGTTGCAATGAAATTTAGATTAATGAGATCATTTCTACATATCTTCACTATCAGGACGATGGATTTCTGTGGCTGATCTGATAGCTCTTTTAAAGGAAGGCATGAGTTGTATTTTAGGGCACATCTTCTGTTATTGTCTTTAGTGCCATGATAATCCTTAATACATGGGGGAGTTTTCTATTTAGGGACTATTTCATATTTAAATTGTCCTCTAATTTTCTATATAATTATAGAAGGCATTCTTCTCATTATGTGTACCAGATCCTATTATAAATCGAAAATAACTCTTTAGTGTGTGTTTTTTATTTTTATGAACCTCATCAGTTTTTCTCTCCGTCTTGCCATTCAAGAGATTTCTTCTTTTTACAGGGCCTAATCTAAATCCCACTGAAGTCAACAGAAAGACTTCAACTAACTTCAAATACAACAGGCCCATATTTAATTACTCTGTTGTTTGAGATGCAGGAAGTAGAGCTGATTCTCACAAGATTTCATATTTTAAAACTTCATGTGGTCTGGAGTAGCTTTGGACAGGAATTTAAAACTATCCATACATGACCTACCCCTCTGATCCTTCTCAGATTTGTCCATCACTGGTATTTCTACGACAAAGCTACCTTTTCAGGGTTCAGCATTTCTTTGTTGTAAAAATGACTAGAACCTGACAGATATAAGGTAGTAGCCCCAGAGTATGTTTTGAAAGAAATTGAGGTAGAAGTTTGAAAAAAGTAAAGACAATAAAACCTAATGGGACTAAGAGGTTTAGTTGTGCCATGATTCAAAACTGGGTTTGGGAAACATAATTAGGTCTGTGATGCAATTCTTCCATTTAAAATAGTATATAAATATAATTTACAACATTACTTAATTAGCTAATAGCTAGTGACTACCTCTGACTGCCAGAAGCTGGGACTGGATGGCAGGGGAGGGATCACTTGATAAATTACCCTGTTCTGTTCCTTCCCTCTGAGCATCTGGCACCAGCCCCTGTCGGAAGTAGACTGGATGGGCTTGCTGGACCATTGGTCTGACTTAGTACAACCATTCTTAAATACTTACTTTAATGAGGGGCCAACTGTTTTATAATAAAATAAAAAGCTGTCCTGAAACATCACACAAAATATAAACTAACCCAAGCCTAAAAAAAAATTTGTGAAAGTTTAACTTCAGGTTTTTTAACCTCATTTAATCATTATTTACATTTTTCTCTGCACTCCCAAAGTTTAGCAGGAGTGAGATTTTCAAAGTCACATGAGAGATGTTTTGCCTTTTTCCTATTGGATCTGATCCGCTGGCAAGTGCATACAAATCCTTTTAGGTGGCTTTGAAACTTTGACTCTATGTGTCCAGTACCAGTTGGCTCCTGAAAGTGCAAGTTACAGAATGGTATGAGAGAAGCTAGACTAGATCTGAGAAAAACACATTAGGCTGATTCACAGAAACCATCTAATTACATAGCTTGCAGAAATTTGCACTACAGGAATGTGATGATTAAATTTTTTTGAAGGGACATTAGACCAGCAATAGCCAAGCAAGCATCCAGGGACATAAGACCCGTTTTAGCTTTTTTGCCTGTAACCTACTGGGATAAGACCTAGTTACAAAAAAACTTCTAATAATGTTTTATGCATTAATAAGGAGGCTGGCCTAAAATGGGTATGCATTTTTCACCTACTTTGACACAGGCAATTACTATGACTGCATGTGCAAACTGGGTGATTGTGTGTGCAAATGGCTAGCTAGGCACCTACCTAGCCTTTGTATTCAAAACACCAGAGCCGTTCCCCCATCTGAAGCCTTAAAATTATCATGTAATTTATAAAAAAATTAGTACATGAAATACTGCACATGTGATATCCTAGCTTTGAGCATAAAATTATTTTCTTACAGAAAAAACACAATTAGTTATAAGAATTAGTAGAGAAATATACTAACTTACCCTTAGAATGGACTCTTTTTTTTTAAATGGGCACCAATCAGCAAAGTACTTAAAAACATGCTTAATTTTACAGTTAAGTGTATTCACTTAAAGCATGTTAACTTAACCAGTGATTTCAATGGGACTTTAGTATGTGCTTTAGTGTGCTATTGAATAATGGAATGTCTTATATAGGACACTTCTCTGGATAGTCAATATAGTTAAACATATAGTGCTAATCTCAATTTAAATGGTGCTCTTTTTTCTCAAACAAAATTATGTGAATCTGCCATAAGTTCTGAGAAGTGGGAAATTATTCTCAAAATTCTGTTTGCGCTGAACTGTGTATAGTAGACATTGCCCATTTCCTTTAATGGAAATGTTTTAAAAGGAAGCATGTAAGATTTATGTTGCTGTTGGATTTAATGTTGAAATATACATAATCTTCAAGTGCATTACTTCTGTGATGCCAGATGAATACCAGAGACATATTTTTTCTACAAGATGTTTGGATTTTGTCAAACTAGTGTAATCTAAATATTAATGAAATGAAAATATTTAACACAGCTTGACAGTCTGTAAAAGAAAAAAATGCCATTACAGAGAAGAATTCTAGGAAAAGTGCTCAAGGCAGCTGGCTAATCTGGGTAGACTGTCAATTAGAGCTGCAGTGAAGTTGTTCGCCTTTTGACAACCTTGGAGAAGACCCTCATCATTTTTACACATTAGATTCTGCAGTAACTGCCATTTGCTCCTAGCTTCAATTTTTATCAAAAGCTGATGCTATGCTAACTTCAGACACGTTTTCTAGAACTCTTTCTTCTTCAAGTGCTATGAAGAGGTTATTATACTCTGTTTTAAAGATAGAAAAGATATTACTAGCCTTGCTTTATGGCCAAGTGTCTCATTATCCCCTGATCCACCTACAACCTTTATCTCCGTCTTTTTTCTTTGTTTCATTCTGATTTATTGAAGTCATCACTAAATTACCACATGTTGACTATAGAAGAAAAGCACCTCTGCAGTAGATCTGCTTCAGTTGTTCTTCCTGCCTCCCTTTCTATCACTGCATTTTCAGTTACTATCTCAGTGGATTTTTCCCGGTCACATGCAAAACTTTTATTTTTCAGCTATTACACGCTTCCTAAATCCTATGCTGGATGCTTTCAGCTCATATCAGACCTACTTTTCTTAGGCAAGATACTGGAGAAAATGATTTCTTATGTATTTCTTTTATTTTCTCTCTTAATAACTATTCTTCATTGTAATTTACCACTCCATCAATCTTTGTCATCTGCAAACTTTATTACAGCCATGAACTATATTTTCTTCCAGATCATTGATAAAAATATTGAAATGCACTGAACTGAGAACTGCTCCCTGTAATATGCTACTAGAAACATTCTCACTACTTGATAATTCCAGATTACTATGCTCTGAGATCTATCAGATAGCCAGGCTCTAATCCATTTAATATGTTGTTGTTTTTTAAAGTAGTAGGTCAAATGCCTTACAGAAGTCCAAGTATATTACGCCAACGGAGTTATCTTTATCAGCGAGACTTGTAATCTTGTCAAAGAACAGTATCAAATTTGGTTGATGAGATCTATTTTCCATGGTGTACAAGATTCTCTGAGATTCCCAGTTGGAGTGAGAGTGCTCACACTGTCACTGCCAAGCAACAGGCAAGCAGCAGTGCTCCACTGGACAACATGAGTGTGCTCAGTTCCTGCTTCCTATCAACATCTCACTGCTGAGGCCAACTAATGCAAACATAATTAAATGTTAATATGTGGCAGGCCCCATATGTAGGTGCTACTCAGAGACCACTTTAGGTGATAGAATGAATCTTTTAGTTATGGTATAAACGGTGATGGATCATTAAACTGCAATAGTAAAGACCTAGAGCAATATACCATGTATATTGCAACATTATTCACTCTGGCTGTTCACTCTGAACAGTTACTGAAACACACAGATGTAAAGAAATGTAAGTTTTTAATATAAGTATTTCTGAATTGAGTTAAAAAATGCAGTATTGACTGACTGAAAAATGAGACCATTTACTATTGAAAGTTGTTAGTGAATATGATGACAATAAGAATACAACATGGCACACATGGATCTAAAAATGATGCCAGTTTCTATGTGCAGTACTTGTGGGAGAGGATCTGTCCTCTTTTCAAGATCATGACTTAAATAGCTCTGTTGGTAGATAGGGTTCTCACCCTGTTCTGAAAAAAAGAGCAAACACATTCTGTATAAAGTCCAAACTTACCCCTCCCTTGGGTTGGTTTGGATTTACTAACCTGGTAAATTATAATAAAACAACACATATGCCATGCTTGGGTGTCCCTAAGCTTCCTCCCATAAGCTTAGATCCTTCTGCACAGTGAATCACTGCTAACTCCATTATGTCCAGGGTGGAAATATTGAGCAGCATGTGCTGGCAAGCGTAAGTCATCATCTTCATGCAAGGGTTCCAAAACCTGCTAGCAGAGTGTTTCAGCAGAAGGAAGAGCTCTTGCCATTTTGCTGCAGGCTCCAGCTACATTAATGGGAACTAAGGCCCAGATTCTCCTCTGTAATATGGCCACTTTGCTGTAAAAATCCACTGCTGGTGCAGTGCAAAGTTTTTAGTTCACTGGCTTTATGCCACTAGGATAAAGAGATCTGGTGGTGATACAAAAGGATAGAATGGCTGCAATGTCCATGTGAGGGACATGGCCAGGCAGGGGATATGTTGCCATGATGGCACTACTCCCTGTATCATAGTTTATCTTTGGTAAGTGTAATGTCATATTTTCAAATGTATGTCAAGGGTGCCCAGAGCTTTGGATGGATTCCCTTTGGTGACGAGTTTCTTTAGATCAAAATATAAATAAATAAATATTAGCACCTTAAGGCTGCTGGCAGGACTAAGAGCAGCCTTTAGTGTACACCAGGAAGTAGCCCAGAAACAGATCAAGATCAGGAGGCACAAAGGCCACCTTGCACATACCTCCTAATCTGCACTTTCAGGGCCTCAGCAAAAAGTAGCTTCCGGCTGGAAAAAAAACATGGATTTCTTACTGGCTCAGCCAAGTGGGGCCCACTTGTTTGGACCTAGGAGAGTATTATTTTCAGGTAAAATACAGGGCATCTACAGAGCAAGTGCAGACAAAGGACAATGATTCAACTAATTACTTGAAATCAGTCTGTCTGGTCACCATTTGCAGGCACACTGAAGTGCACTTTTCAAGTAGAAATTAGACCATTTGTGAGAGATCTGTGTGAATCTTTGCAGAAAGATTATATAGTTTGAAACAAAGTGAAATATTCAGAAAAAATGTTCAGGATTTGATTCTAATTAGTAACCAATTTTATTAATGTACTTGTATAGTGCTTGGTGGTTGTAGAACTATTTGACTGATGGTCATTTTAACAGAAACATCCAGCTATTTTTCTTATCATAGAACTTGAAGGGGCCATGAGAGGTCATCTAGTCCAGTGCCCTGCAATCCCAAACTGCTTCTACATCTTCTCTAGTGCCAAAAGACTCCACACCTTCTCCGGTGTTCCCAATTGCTTTATTCCCAGCTGCCAAAACTTCCAGCATCTCCCCAGGGAACATCTACAGAGCAGTTAGGCATTAATTATATAACAAATTACTGCACATAGAAAAATGAGCATTTGAGAAGAGGACAAAATAAAATAAATTTTATATGAGACTAAATAGCATAGTAGTTATTGACTGTACTATACAGATCCATATTTAATACACCCATCTGTAATTTAGCTGAAGCTGCTAAAATCACCGTAGTATCCAGAGGCCTGTCCACAACAGCTAGAGAGTGTCAAAGCCTTGGCTATCACTGAGCCTTGTGGAAGAGGTGTATTTAACACAGGGATGAGGAAGGGAGGCTCTTTGATGCACAAGTTAGGGGAAGTGCTCCAAACTTCAGAGGGGCATTTCAATGGGAGGTTTGTGTGGACCATAGGCAGGGCCGCCTCCAGGTTTTTTGCCGCCCCAAACAACAAAAAAAAAAGATGGAGTGCCGCCGCCAAAACAAAACAAACAAACAAAAACGGAATGCCACCCCTTGAAAAGAACCACTCCTTGAAAAGAATGCTAGTGCCTAGAGCCGGCCCTGACTATAGGCAGGGCAGTTAATATATGTAAATGCAAAGAATTATATCAGAAAAAGTACATTTTCTAATTTCAATTACACAAGTAGAATCTTTTTAAAAGTAGCTGTCAAGCAGGCCTTTCTGATATGCAAATGAATAATATGAATATGCATAGGTGTAAATAAGCACTATGTACGAACAATAAGAAAGAGGACTCTCAGCTGATTAGAAGTTGATGGAAGAACGAGCTGAATAATGTTTGTCTGAGTGATTTGAACTTCAGAGAGCTCAGAGTGAGTATCAACTCTCAGATGGACTAATTTAAGCAAGAACTGGGGTGAAGAAGTGTCATTGTTCTAGGAGAAATCACACACGACTATTTTAAATTCATTAAGACTTAAAAATAAAACTTCTCTAATGGATGGTGGATGGATTGAATCCTTTAAGAGGACATATAGTGAATTAAATTTGCCTGGTAGTGAAGCAGGTTAAATTTCACTTTTCATGAAGGGGTGGGTTAAAATTACATCTGCTTTAGGTAAGAACAACTGATCAGAAGACTGACAAAGAAAGAGAAAAAGAGGTAAGGCAAATAGGAAGAGAGTATAAATAGGATTGCGATATTTTTTTCTCTATGTCCAATGAAAGGTAGGATCTGAAGAAAGGGAGATATTAGGTAAGATGTTAGGAAAAACGTTCTAACTGTGAGGGTAGTTAAACGCTGGAGTGAGGTTGTGGAATCCCCATCATTGGAGATTTTTAAGAATAGGTTGGACAAAGACCTGTGAGGGATGGCCTAGGTTTACTTGGTCCTGCCTGAGCATGGGGGCTGGACTTGATACCTTCTCAAGGTCCCTTCCAGACTGACATTTCTATGATTTTATGTTTCTATAACAGTGTATGAAATTATTTTTATGATACTATGTTTTTTGTTAAACATAACCCAATATAACATTTTAAATGATTATTATTTATTTGTGGAACACCAAGAGTTTGCCCTGTGCTGCACAATACATACAAGCTTGGAAAGGGGAGAGAGTTTTGGTACTTAGAAGGCCTCATATGAGTGTAGAAGTTGCCTATGCAATACTTCCCTTCCCCCCTCCATCTAATTCATGCACAGGTCCAATTGTGTATGGGAAAAAAAAAGGGTTTGACTGAAGCTCATCATAGAGTGATACCCCAAAAGGGAAATCTGGCAACACAAATAATATGGGTCCCACTTCCACATCAGGTGAACTCAAGACAGAGTATCTTCAGATCTCATTGTTGCTGTTGTATCTAGTGTTCTTGGGGAATCGTATATCTTTAGAATGGTTACTGAACACCAATCTGAATATTTTATAGCCTCTCACACTTTCTGCTTTTTTTTCATTGAACTGATTAATGAAAAATCCTAGGCCTATAAAGCTAATAAGAGCTAAAAACTGTGATGTAGGTGGTAACACAGGATGCCATAAATTAGAAGTGGAAAAGATTTATTGAATCATCTTATTTATCCCTATACTATTCAGAGGGCATTTATATTCAAATTTAAGAATCCAGAAAAAAATATAATGGAAATAAATTATCTAAAAGATTTATCATCTTTGAAAATTCTTGGAGGAAGGTATGTACCAGAGGACTGGAGAAAGGCAAACATATTATATTTCTTTTAAAAGGGAACAAAAGGTTTCTGGTGAATTATAGCCCAATCATCTCACTCTGATACCTGGAAAGATACTGGAACAAATTATTAAACAATCAGTTTGTAAGCACCTGGAAGAAAATGAGGTTATAAAGAATAATCAACATGGATTTGTCAAGAACAAATTATGCTAATTTCTTCTTTGAAAGGGATACTGGCTTAGTGGATGGGTGGGGAGAAGCAGTTGACATGATATAGCTGGATTTTAGTAAGGCTTTTCACACTGTGCCATGTGACATTTTCATAAGCAAACTAGGAAAATGTGGCCTAGATTAAATTGTGGTCTATAAAATTGGCGTAAAACTGGTTGAAAGACTGTAGTCTATGAGTAGTTATTGATGGCTTGCTGTCAAAATTGGAGGACATATCAAGTTGGATCCCTGAGGGTTCTGTTTTGTGTCTTGTACTATTCAATATTTTCTTTAATGACTTAGATAATGGAGTGGAGAGTAAGCTTATAACATTTGCAGAAGACACCAAGATGGGGTTATTAGAACACTGCAAAATAGTATTAGAATTCAAAACAACCATGTCAAATTGGATAGTTGATTTCAAATCAGATGAAATTCAATACAGAAAAGTACTGCACTTAGGAACTAAAATAAATCAAATGCACAACTACAAAATGGAGAATAACTGTCTAGGCAGTAGTAGTGATGGAAAGGATATGGGCATTACACTGGATCACAAACTGAAAATATGATCCAACAATACAATACAATTGCGAAAAAGGCTAATATTCTGGGATGTATTAATGGGGTGTTGTATATAAAACATGAGAGGTAATTTGCTGTTTTACGAAGCACTGGTGAGGCAGCAGCAGGAGTTCTGTTTCCAGTCCTCAGTGACACACTTTTAAGACAGATTGGAGAGAGTCCACAAGAAATCAACAAAAATGATAAAAGCTTTACAATACCTGACCTATAAGGAAAGGTTAAAAACACTGTCCATGTTTACTTTTGAGAAAAGATTGACAGGGGACCGATAACAGTCTTCAAATATTTTAAGGGCTGCTCTAGAGAATGGCTATCAATTATTCTCTATGTCCAGTGCAACAAAAGATTTAGGTTTTACATTAGGAAAAACGTTCCAACTGTAAGGATAGTTAATTTCTAGAATAGGCTTCCAAGGGAAGTGGTGGAATCCCTGTCATTGGGACAGGGAAGATAAATGCCTATCAAGAATGATCTATGTGCTGCCTCAGTGCAGGGGACTGAACTAGATGACCTCAAGATTCCTTCCAGCTGTTCATTTCTATACTCTATAGAACATGATCTGTTTTAGGAAGGGAAGAGAGAGGGGCAACAACATCACAAAAGCAAGAAGTGAATGCATGAGAACTGAGATATTTTCTATATTTTCATGATGCTTTTCCAGTTTATTAAATCCTTTACCGGTCAAGGATTTCCAGATTTTGTGATTTTTCTGTGCAGAATAACTCATGTGCAGGGACCCATTTCCCCATTTTTTCACCTTTGATCAGGGAACCCCCCCCACCCACCCCCACACACGCACAGCTCTGCATTTCCACTATATTCTTTGGCCTCCCACTGTTTCACCACCCCCACTGTCATCTCACATGATGTTCCTTAGCTGCAGGTGAATCCACTTCATGTTGTAGATGCATCTGGAAAGCAAGAGATGAAGTCAAATTGCAAATTTTCACAATGAAAGGGTAGATTGATCATTTATGCTCTTCTGCAACTTGGAGGTGCTGGGGTCAGGTGGAAATATAATGTGGCATAGCATTGAGTCTGGTATATGCATGTTGTTACGGGTTAGATCACAGAACCCCCTTGGGAGCTGCCACCTGATGTGCCAAGATTACTTCTGCTCCTGCTTTCCTGCCCTGTCAGCTTAGGACTTCAGTGCCCTGCCTGGTTTGAGCCAGACTCACTAGCCTGCTGCAAACCCAGGTCCAGATCTGAACCACGTCCCCTAACAGCTGTAGGCTTACCTGAAAGCAGCTAACAGAAGTGTTCTTGTCTTTAACACTCAGATGCCCAACTCCCAATGGGGATTAACCCCAAACAAATCCGTTTTGCCCTGTATAAAGCTTATACAGAGTAAACTTGTAAATTGTTCGCCCTCTATAACACTGATAGAGAGATATGCACAGCTATTTGCCCCCTCCCAGGTATTAATACATACTCTGGGTGAATTAATAAGTAAAAAGTGATTTTATTAAATACAGAAAGTAGGATTTAAGTGGTTCCAAGTAGTAACAGACAGAACAAAGTAAGTCACCAAGAAAAATACAATAAAACACGCAAATCTATGTCTAATCAAACTGAATACAGATAATCTCACCCTTAGAGATGCTTCAGTAAGTTTTTTCCTCAGACTGGACACCTTCCAGGCCTGGGCACAATTCTTTTGCCTGGTACAGCTCTTGTTCCAGCTCAGGTGGTAGCTAGGGGATTCTTCATGATGGCTCTCCCCCTTTGTTCTGTTCCACCCATTTATATATCTTTTGCATAAGGCGGGAATCCTTTGTCCCTCTCTGGGTTCTCACCCCCTCCTTCTCAATAGAAAGACACCAGGTTAAAGATGGATTCCAGTTCAGGTGACATGATCACATGTCACTGTAAGACTTCAAGCCTTCATTCCTCCCAACCTGACTCACTGGAAGGCTTGCCTGCAAACAGAGCCATCCACAGTCAATTGTCCTGGTTGATGGGAGCCAGCAAGATTCCAAACCACCATTAATGGCCCACACTTTGCGTAATTACAATAGGCCCTCAGAGTTATATTTCATATTTCTGGTTTCAGATACAAGAGTGATACATTTATACAAATAGGATGACCACACTCCGTAGATTATAAGCTTTGTAACGATACCTTACAAGAGACGTTTTGCATGAAGCATATTCCAGTTACATCATATTCACTCATTAGCATATATTTATAAAATCATATAGAGTGCAACGTCACACCCTGCCAGAGACTTGGACACTGCCAGAGACTTGGACACTGACCATGGCGGAGGCAGTATACCTAAAATTCAGTTTTGGGCTCCCCTCTGGGGCAGAGACTCCTGTGTCCCCCAAAAGAGAAAGAGACCCTGATCCAGCCGTAGGCTCACAGCTACCAGCTATGACAGACCTTTCAGTGGCCAGAAACCCCCACCCCTTTCACTCAGGATGGGCTTGCTTCCAGCTAGAGTCCTTGGGGTTTGTTTCCACTGCAGGAGTCACCAGGACTCCAACTTCCAGCTCCAGGATACATGTCTCTGCGTACCTCTTCCACTCCATTACAGCCAGTTCCTGCTTCTAGGTCTTAATTGCTTTGTCTCTTAAGTCCAGGGTTTGCTGGTAGGCAGCCTTTTCTTTTTCCAGGGCAGCCTTTTCCCGGGCAAATTGCACATCAATTTCCAATTGTCTTCCCCTAAGACCATCACTCGATGAGCTGGGATACCACAGAGAATCCCCTCCTGCCAGAACAGGCATCCCTTCACTCCTGTCTTGCTAAGTTAGACACTCCAGTCAGCTTCAGCAAGACACAAAGATTGGGCCACACCCGTCTGCAGTTCACTGAAACTGAGATGCACTCAGCTCAGGGGCTTCTTAGTTAAAAGAGATTTTCCCAGTGCCCAGTGTTCAGCTTTTCTGGGCAATTTGCAACTTGTATAGTTCTAGCTTCTTCTGATCTTCAATCTTATTTATTTTGCTTCCTTTTCTGTCCCTATTTCCCTCACCTGAACAGAAAATAACAAACTAGTAACCACTTCGTCTGTTCTCCAGCCACCACTTTGTCTGTTCTCCAGCCACCACACTTAAAACTCACTTAAAATCACTACCAGTATCTCAAAGCAATCAGCTGTGCACAGATCCTGCCGACTACGCCACTGTGACGGGTTGGATCAGAGAACCCCCCTTGGGAGCTGCCACCTGATGTGCCACGACCATTGCCACTGCTTTTCTGCCCTGTCAGCTTAGGACTTCAGTGCCCTGCCTAGTTTGAGCCAGACTCACTAGCCTGCTGCAAACCCAGACCCAGGTCTAAACCACGTCCCCTAACAGCTATAGGCTTACCTGAAAGCAGCTAACAGAAGTGTGATGTGAGCCCCCTGAAAAAACAGTGCCTTACACAGACCTAATGCTACACGTAGTAGCATTAGGAATAGGGAAATACTGGTAATCGTGGTTGAGCTGAGCATAGCAGCAGTCTGTGGGATGATTAATAGACTGGCAGTGGCATCGTAAGAGCAGTCAAAGAGGAAGAAGGCTGATAACATTTTTTTTGTTTTATAATATTCAGCCAGAATAAACTGAGCATTACACACCTTCAGCTATGCAATCACTCAGGATTCAATGAAAGATTTTTGTTTGCATGTGTATGTATATTTGGCAATGGTGCATGCATGATATTTTTTCTTTTTCCCAGTGTGAGCAACAAACTGAGTCCAGACTTTTCAGCACCCTAAAGCAGGTCATATTTTTTAACCATACTTTAATACACACACAGAGAGAACAATTTTAAAATTGTACAGCTGGAAAAACATCCTTCCTGACTTAAAGGAAGTGTACCTCAATGAGAGCCCAAGCATCCAGACTAGTATTCCAAGATCATGCTAGGGAATGTCTGTCATTGCCAAGTCCATATTATTCAGGATTTGGGCCCTTCTGTGCTCCTCTTTATAATTTGGAAGGTTTTTGATGACTTGTGGAAGGTCAGTTTTCTAAAACACTTTTGACATTGGATATGAAGGATACCACACAAGTGTCAGTTATAATATTTGTAGTGGGTAATAGAAATATTCATCCAATTTAATATACAATTAGGGAGCTGCTAATTGGCTGAGAGTGTTATGGCACTAGCCAAAATTGATTCAAGGCACTTAGATGCTATGTTGATAGGTCCTTTAGATATATATAGACCACACAAACATGAGCAAGAATTACGTAGCTGTAGAGTTTTGAAAAGCATTTCCGTGTCAGGTTGATTGGAGATAAGATGTAACACTTGTTATTAATTGCACAAAACATTCTGGTCAGTCTAACTCTGCTCAGCTCTTGAAACCATTCACATGGGGCATGCTCAGAGGCATAACTCAGCTATTAGCATAGACTCTTTTATGCAAGCATTATGTCTTCTCATTTGTATAGTCACTGCTATGGTAGTAATTTGATACCTTTATTTAGACAGTGTGACAAAGTTCCTCCTCTATCTTGGTGGGTCCTGCGCTTATTGGTGGATTTTCTTGCCTCAGAGATTCACCATGTGGGTTGGGGAACAGCCCAGAGACCTTCCCCTCTGGAAGAACCCACAGTCCAGGTCAATTGGGAGGTTTGGGGGGAACCCGGACCCGCCCTCTACTCCAGGTTCCAGCCCAGGGCCCTGTGGACTGCAGCTGTCTATAGTGCCTCCTGTAACAGCTGCATGACAGCTACAACTCCCTGGGCTACTTCCCCATGGCCTCCTCCAAACACCTTCCTTATTCTCACCACAGGACCTTCCTCCTGGTGTCTGATAACACTTGTGCTCCTCAGACCTCCAGGTGCCCTGATTAGCCTGCCTTAATTGATTCTAGCAGCTTCTTCTTAATTGGCTCCAGGTGTCCTAATTAGCCTGCCTGCCTTAGCTGATTCTAGCAGGTTCCTGATTACTCTAGTGCAGCCCCTTTCTCTGGTCACTCAGGGAACAGAAAACTACTCATCCAGTGACCAGTATATTTGCCCTCTACCAGACTCCTGTACCCCACTGGTCTGGGTCTGTCACATATCCCTCCCCCCTGCTCAACGCCAAGGGGTTGGGCAGCTTGGGACGCCAGACAGTGGACACGTGACAAGCCATCGGCGTTGCCATGACGGCTCCCTGCCCTGTGTTGCACACGGAACTGGAAAGATTGGAGGGATAAGAACCATCTGGTCACTCTTGGGTTCTTCTCCTTGTTCCGCTGCATCCATTGAAGAGGGGCATGGTCGGTCACGAGGACAAATCTGCGCCCGAGCAGGTAGTAGCGCAATGTTTCCATGGCCCATTTTACAGCGAGGCATTCTCTCTCCACCACTGCATATTTTTGTTCCCTTGGAAGGAGTTTCCAACTGAGGTATAGAATTGGGTGTTCCTCCTCCCCGACCATCTGTGATAGAACGGCCCCCAACCCTACTTCCGATGCATCCATCTGTAGGATAAACTCCTTGGTGAAATCAGGGGCTATCAGTACAGGGTTACTGCAGAGGGCAGTCCGTAGGTCTGTGAATGCTTCCTCTGCTGCGTCAGACCATCTCACCAGATCAGGTCCACGGGCTTTCACTAGGTCTGTCAGGGGGCTTGCCCTTGTGGCAAAGTGGGGGATAAATCGTCGGTAATACCCCACCACACCTAGGAATGCCCGGACTTGTTTCTTGAGACTTGGTCGGGGCCAATTTTGGATGGCCTCTAACTTGTTCACTTGGGGTTTTACCAGACCTTTTCCCACAATGTAGCCAAGATATTTGGCCTCCGTAAACCTTACAGCACACTTGGCAGGTTTTGCTGTAAGGCCAGCTCGCCTGAAGGTATCAAGGACTGCCTCCACCTTCTCCAGGTGGGTTTCCCAGTCTGAAGTATGAATGACCACATCGTCTAAGTAGGCAGCAGCATAACTGTTATGTGGGCATAATAGCTTGTCCATGAGGTGCTGGAAGGTAGCTGGGGCCCCATGTAGACCAAAAGGGAGGACAGTATATTGAAAAAGACCCTCTGGTGTAGAGAACGCAGTCTTTTCCTTTGCGTCTTCTGCAAGGGGAATCTGCCAGTACCCCTTTGTCAAGTCTAGGGTAGTCAAGTACCAGGCATTACCCAGACGGTCCACTAACTCGTCTATGCGAGGTACGCGTCGAACTGGGATACTTCGTTTAGTCGCCGGAAGTCATTGCAAAATCTTGTGGTGCCATCAGGTTTGGGCACCAACATGATTGGACTGGACCACTGACTGTGGGATTCTTCAATGATCCCCAACTCCAGCATTTTTTTTTACTTCTGCTTTTACTTCCTCCCTTTTTGCCGCTGGCACCCGATAGGGCCTCATTGTTACTCTGGCCCCAGGGTTCGTGATGATGTGGTGATATGTCTCGGTTGTTCGACCCGGTTTTGTCGAGAACACATCTTGGTTCTGGAAGTTCATCTCAGACACCTCATTCTTCTGGTCTGGTGTTAAATCGGGAGACACTCTCACCTGTTTGGAAGGCTTGTTTTCCTGGGTTAGGTCTTTTTGGACCGTTGTGCATGCCTCTTGTGCATGCCAGGGTTTCAGAAGGTTAATGTGATAAATCTGTTCTTTTTTTCTGCGTCCTGGCTGCCTCACTTTGTAGGTTACTTTCCCCACGGGTTCAACCACCTCATAGGGCCCCTGCCATTGGGCCAGAAGCTTGCTTTCTGCCGTGGATACCAACACCATAACCCAATCCCCTGGTTGGAACTGTCGCACTTTTGCTTCGCGATTGTAATAGGTTCGCTGGGCCTCCTGTGCCTTCTCCAAATGTTCCCATACAATAGGGGTAACCCGGGCTATCCGGTCTCGCAGCTGCATTACATGGTCTATTATATTTCTCTCCTCATTGGGTTCCTCTTCCCAGATCTCTTTGGCGATATCTAGTATGCCACGGGGGTGACGCCCGTATAGTAACTCGAAGGGGGAAAACCCAGTTGAGGCCTGAGGTACCTCCCGGATAGCGAACATAAGGTAGGGTAATAGGGTGTCCCAATCCTTCCCGTCCTGACTTACCACCTTCCTTGTCATAGCCTTGAGGGTTCGGTTAAACCTTTCTACCAACCCATCAGTCTGCGGATGGTAGACTGAAGTTCTCAGGGTATGTATATGGAGCAGCGTACAGAGGTCCTTCATTAGCTTCAACATAAATGGGGTTCCTTGGTCAGTTAATATCTCCTTCGGTAGCCCCATTCGGGCAAAGATCCCAACCAGCTCTTTAGCTATAGTTTTAGAGGCCGTGTTCTGCAGGGGGACGGCTTCTGGGTAGCGAGTAGCATAGTCCAAAACAACAAGTATGTATTGGTGGCCCCGAGCTGTCTTCTCCAGGGGTCCCACTAGGTCCATTGCTATTCGCTCAAAGGGGAACTCTATGATGGGAAGAGGTACTAAAGGTGCCCTCAAGTGGGGACGGGGACTGTGCAGCTGACACTCCAGGCAGGAGGCACAGTACCTCCGCACTTCTTCATGTACTCCGGGCCAGAAGAACCGTCGTAGGACTCATGCCAGGGTCTTCTCTACCCCCAAATGCCCCCCAAAAAGATGACTATGAGCAAGACTTAATACAGCGTTCTGGTGTTTTTGAGGTACTAGGATCTGCTGTACCTTCTGCCCCTGTACTGGTGCAACCCGGTATAAGAGATCCTTCTTCATTATGAAGTAGGGTCCTGGTCCCTGGGTTTTCCCTTCCACGGGGACCCCATCTATTTCAGTCACCTCCTTCCTAATGTTGTCATACCTTGGGTGTTCTGCCTGGTCCCGTCCAAAATTTCCTCTCCCAGGGCTAATCTGCCCAAGATCTAGAGGCCCAGTCTCTGTTGCCTCTACTGCTTCAGAAGCATTAGGGTGGGGGTCAGACTCGGGTGCTTTTCCCTCCTGCGTGGCCTCCTTTTCAGCTGCGCGGGTCTGTCTACCTACAAGAGTGACCCTCTGGCTTTGGGTTAGTATTCGGGTTCCCAAGGCCTTAGCTGCCCTTTTTTCCTTTTTTGTCTTTCTACCCTGTCTGGGAGTGGAGAACAAATCTGGGGATATTTCAGAGAAGATTGGGGGTTGACAGTCTGCTGTGGATGCCTCACCAATTTTAGGGTCCCCATCTTTCTCCAATCCCCCTACTGAGAGTAAGTTTCCAAACCCTGGGAAGTCCCTCCCTATGAGCACCAGGTATGGGAGTTTAGGGACTACACCTGCTGCTACCTCAGTAATGTTCCCTTGGATCTTGATTTTTACTGGGATGGTGGGGTAGTAACTAACTGTCCCATGGACACATGTTATCCCCGTACGTTTAGCCTGCAGCAGCTCACTACGCTTCACGAGCTTCCCTGAGATAAGCATGATAGCAGTCCCTGAATAAACCAGTGCCGTGGTCCCTACCCCATTTAGTTTCACTGGTCTGGTATACATATGTGGGGTTAGTGAGACCCTCACAAGGTGGATTAGGGAGCATGGATCTGCCCAGTTCCCCAAGTTACACTGCATAGGCTCCTCAGCATTGGGACACTGTGCAGCTATGTGTCCCCACTCCCCGCAGGCATAACATCTGTATGGAGCCCTAGGCGTTTCCCGGTCTCTTGGTTTGGGCAGTCTAACATCACGATCCTCTTCTCCCTCAGTGCTCTGACTCTTTGTGGCCTCTGATGGGCCTTCAGCCTCTCTCTTTTTCCACCTGGGGCCTCCTGGTGGCCCAGTCACCCGAACTTTAGGGCTTGGTGCTGCTAGTTTAACCCGGGGTGCCTCTTCCTTAACTGGTCGGGTCAGCTCCCTCGCTGCCCTTCACCTCTCTATCAGGGCGACAACCTCGTCATAGGTGGAGGGTTTGTTCTGGCTTACCCAGGCACGAAGGTCTGGTGGTAGTCCCCTCATGTATCGGTCGATGACCAGAACCGCTAGTATCTCTTCCGGACTCCGGGACTCTGTTTGCAACCACTTTCGTGCGAGATGGATGAGGTCATACAATTGGGACCGTGGGGTTTTGTCTTCCTGGTACCTCCAACCGTGATACTGCTGGGCCTGCACTGCTGTTGTTACCCCAGATCTGGCCAGGATCTCTGCTTTCAGCTGGGGGTAGTCTGCCGCAGCCTTTTCAGGCAGATCATGGTAGGCCTTCTGGGTCTCCCCACACAGGAATGGGGCAAAGATGCCAGACCACTGATCTCAAGGCCAGGCCTCCCGTAGGGCTGTCCTCTCAAAGGCCAGAAGGTATGCCTCTACATCATCCTCCCATGTCATTTTCTGCAGCCAATGGCTGGCCCGTATGAGCCACGTCCCATCATGGCCACGATTCAGCTCTGTAAGGGACTTTACCTGGTTTACCAGTTCCCACAACATAGCTCGGTTTTGAGCAGCCTGGTCCATCAGCAGGCGATTAGTCTCTTGCTGCAGCTGCACTGCCTCCTGTTGGGCGGCTGCCTGGACACGGGTAGCCTCCTACTGGGCCGCCGTAGCTTGTATTAGTGCCCGCACTGCGTCATCCATTGTGGTGAAAAAAAAAATAAACCCTCTCCCTTTTTTTTGTTTTTTGTTTTTGTCTGTGGTGTGTTTTTTTTTAAATCACCCTCCTTCTTCTGCCGCTCTGTGCACCCCAAGATCCCACCTCTGACACCAGTGTGACAAAGTTCCTCCTCTATCTTGGTGGGTCCTGCGCTTATTGGTGGATTTTCTTGCCTCAGAGATTCACCATGTGGGTTGGGGAACAGCCCAGAGACCTTCCCCTCTGGAAGAACCCACAGTCCAAGTCAATTGGGAGGTTTGGGAGGAACCCGGGCCCGCCCTCTACTCCAGGTTCCAGACCAGGGCCCTGTGGACTGCAGCTGTCTATAGTGCCTCCTGTAACAGCTGCATGACAGCTACAACTCCCTGGGCTACTTTCCCTCCTCCAAACACCTTCCTTATTCTCAAGACTTTCCTCCTGGTGTCTGATAACACTTGTGCTCCTCAGTCCTCCAGCAGCACACACTCTCACTCTCAGCTCCTTGTGCCTCTTGCTCCCAGCTCCTCACACTCACACCACAAACTGAAGTGAGCTCCTTTTAAAACCCAGGTGCCCTGATTAGCCTGCCTTAATTGATTCTAGCAGCTTCTTCTTCATTGGCTCCAGGTGTCCTAATTAGCCTGCCTGCTTTAACTGGTTCCTGATTACTCTAGTGCAGCCCCTTTCTCTGGTCACTCAGGGAACAGAAAACTACTCATCCAATGACCAGTATATTTGCCCTCTACCAGACTCCTGTACCCCACTGCTCTGGGTCTGTCACAATAGACATTTTAGATAGAATTATGCTGGCTGAACATATGTACCATTACTCCATAGCAGCTGACCTACAGGAGAGAGAGAGACCTATCTTAGCTATAATAGTTGTGTGAAACTCAGTTTAGTAGACTGGATGTTCAGTGGGTTCCAATTTCTTTTTGTTCATTCTGTGCCTAACTCTTGTGCATCATTTTGAGTTTGGAGCTCAAATAAACTTAGAACACAAATAAAAAAAGTCAGCCACAATTGCCAAGATTTGCCTATTTTCAGCTGGAAGCCATCCACGCAAATAAACATTTTTTCCTCTTTCTGAATAAAATCATAAATCATTCTCCAGAACCATTCAAAGGAAGAAGGCTCACTTTCACTTGAGAGATCCACAGATATTAGTGAACGTGACCTGAGTTCTGAGTTGACAGCATTACTAGTCTCCCTGTCACATAGGCCAATAACCTTGATATCATCTTTGAGTCACTCCTACTCTTGCTCAACACATCTAGGCTGTGTTCAGATCGTGTATTATAGTATATCTAAGATCCAGAGTTTTTTTTTCCCTTTGTCTATGTTTCTAAAACTCTAGGAAAGTAATTTAATTCTATCCAAATCAAACAGCTAGTTGAAAGGATATAGAGTAGCAAGGCAGTCTACTAGTGTTACAGGTCCAGTTGAGTACACCCAGCTGGCCACCCACCAGATTCCCAGGAAGGGTCTCATTCATTGCATCCCCATGTGTTTTAAGCCTTCAGAGCCTGAATGGAGTCCAGCCACTACCCCAACGGGGTTCTAGGCACCCTTTTGGGGTGCACCTTTTCCTGAGAAGTGGACCCCACTATTCAGCTGCCTTGTTTCTCCTAGGTGCAGTACTGAGCCTTTCGACTCCCCTGTTACTTAAACACATCATCTCCCAGAACTCCAACCCAGGGTTTATAGTTTAACTCTCTCCAAAGGTTTGCGGTAATTGTAAAGCATTTAACACTGAGAGTCACTGCCAAAAGTCTAACATAGTTGCTCTTTTCCTTAAACATATAAAGCACAAGAAAGTACAGGTCAAATAGAACACAACAGACATCCTAAATGCAATATCCCTTCATCATTCACATGACAGGGGGACCATATATGTTCAAGAAAGCAGGCAGGGTGCCCTACCCTATGAGGCTACTATGTACTGGTTGTGTCTCCCTCATGAAGACTTATTACCCAGCTTCTGTGACTTTCTGCTCTCCTGTCCTGGGTTTATATACTCCCACCTTTCCTGTATCTGGTTTTCTGTTTGTCTGTTGATAACTTTTCACTCTCTAAGGCTATGTCTACACTTGCCATTTAAAGTGCAAAATGTCCCTTTTTTGCCCTAAAACTGTGGGAGCATCTACGCTTATTAATGACTTTTTGCGGTGAAACTTAGAAGTTTCACCCCCAAAAGAAAACCACCTTCATTAGAGGCATACAGTTCTTTCCACTGTTCTTTTTGTGCTGTTGTGAAAGTGAAGACATGTTCTACCTGTGTAAACACCTTTGGGCCTCCGGAGGATATCCCACCGTACCAAAAGTGACCACTCTGGCCAGCATCTCCGCTGCTCTGATGCCAGGTAAACAGATGTCCACCCTTCCACCTGTAAGCCCCTGGAAGTTTGAAACTCTCTCTCCCTTTGCTTGTAGATGTGGTGGGGAAAGCAGCCAGACAGCTGGGGGGGAGTGTTAAAAAAATGCCGCAAAAGAAACAAGGAAGCAATGGGGCTGCTGGGACATGAAGCAGTGCATCACAGGGGCACTGAGCAGGGACCCAGAATGCCTTCTACTCACCCATCCCCTTCCCACAAGACCTATCGAGAGAGCTGCACTGTGGGCTAGCTGCCCTACAGCGCTGCTCTCATCATTGATGGAAGTGCTACTAGTGCAAACACTCTCTGACGCCTGAGGAATTAAATGAGTTCACAAAACAGCACTTTCCTTTCACCAGTAACCTATCACTGGTGAAATTTACAGCACAAAAACTCTGCAAATGTAGACATACCCTACTTACTTCACCCTCCTGTCTAGAGGGAGGAGGGATCTTATTGCATCTTGAGCAAATCTGCTTAGCATTTCTATTGTCCATTCAAAGTACCATTGTTAATGTTAAGTATTCCCCCATTGTCTTCAGTCTGAGGAAGACATGCTTTCATGCTACAGAAACAAAGGTTACCCATACAAAGACATTTTAATGACACCGCAATTTTCACAGTAACACTTCATAATTTCAACCAGCATTCATAAATTCTAAAGACACATTCCTAAATCGCCACAACTAGATTGCTAGGCATTATTCAGTAGCCACCAGAAACACATGAAACACACAGAGGGCAATGGCTGAACAGTATCTGGAGCTATGAAGCCACCAAAAATGTTTAAATTGTGTTTTTGGTGCCACTGGGAAGACCAGATCACATGCAGTCCGCACTTATAAAACAAAATACTAAAGTATTCTGCACCTAGAGTCCAAAATGCTGTAGTTACAAAATTGGAACCTTTCTAGCATTTTTTTTTTTTTTAGGTAAGGAATTAAACTTTCCACCAGCCAACATGGACTAAGGGGCCTTTAGAAGAACAAGAAGATCAATAATCAGCTGCTTTGGCCCCCTTACTACCTTCTTCCCAGAGTTTTTTGTTTGTTTGTTTTTTCCCCGTTCAGGCCTGGAACTACATAAATTGTATCATAAAGGCCAGGTTCCCTTTAGCTTTCCACACCTCTCGAAAAACAGTTCTCCAGTTGAAACACCTGTTTTGTGATTCTGCTCTAAATTTCCAACAAAACCAGAGAATGTTTCACATTTATGCCACAAAAATTGAAAAATTTAGATTTTTTCCCATTGGTTCCTAGTGAGCACATCCATTGTGGAGGTCACTACATAGACTTAAATGATCTGCTCAGCACCTTATGCCTAATTCAAAGCCCACTGAAATTAGTAGCAGTCTAGAATAAATGGAATTTGTTAACGTCTCTAGCAGAGCTGTCCCCTTTCTCCATTGTTATTAATTGCCTTCTCCATAGCATCCTTTGCCATCAGGATTAGCTCTTTCTAGGAGATTACAGGATTACACTCTAAATAATTTTCATTTTATATGCAATATTCAGGCAACCCTATCATTCACTGCAGATCTAATTAATTCTTCGCCTTAATTATTTCAGGTTAAAGTGTTGTTTATGTCTCCATCTCAGGGTTCTGCATATATTTAAACCAAATTTTATTAATATAGACAAAGAAGATGTGAATATCCAAAGAAAGGTTTACCTGAAAATGTGTTAGTTCGGCTACTGAATTCTATGGTATCATTAATGCCCCTGCATAAATGCTTGATTTAAATTAAATCAGACTTCACTCATTTAACAGTGAATAACAAGGACTTTGACAACTGAAATCCCTTACACAATACATGGTTAACATGTAGTTTTCTTAGTGGTACTGGAGTTTCAAGAACTTTGGAAGCTTACTTTAGGGAACCACCTAAATAGTCAGAATCTTACATAGATTATTTGAATCCTTTGATTCAGCTACATTGTTCTGGGAATCTCATGAGGACCTCATGGTATATTTTTCTTCCGGGTGGGCTAGAAATACTTTATGAATGACCTTCTTTATGCTGTTTTGGTAGCTCAGCTAAAATCAGAAAGTGCAGAATATTACTTACGTGAAAAATAATTTATTTTTTAAATAGCTATCAGAACTTTTTCGAATCTCAGAAGAGGTTTTGGTCAGGTTTCTTTTGGGTTTGGGGCACTGAGATACTATGAAGATGAATGTCAGTGTAAGAACTAAGATACATAGACGATTGGACTGCAGGGAGAGATGAAGTTATTGGGTTAGAACTAACTTTCCCATTTCTAATCTATTAACCTGCCACTGAATGTTTCGTGTCAGCCTAATTGACTTCTCCCCATGAGTGTCAGTTCCATATACTGTAAGGTACTGAGAAATATTTATTAGGTAACAGAACAATATGTGCTAATAGGAACATTCCTTAGGTTTAGGAGTCATAATCAACCACATTCTGATGAGTATGCTAATAAGAAAATAGATGTTAGTGAGGGGGTGATGGACAGACAACTATATTTAGTGGTGGAATCTTGATGAATACATGGAATTCCTATTTATTTTCTATTCACCAGAAATGTTTACATTTTTCTGCATATTTGGACAACGGGACAGAATCAGCACAAATCATCATTTGAAGGAAGTCTCCTGCACATCAGAAATGACCTCTCAATCCATTCATAGCAGACACATAATGGTATAACTGTAATACTATTCAAATTGTGAAAACACACTCAACCTCCTTGTTATTCAGATGGGGATAGTTTAACTGCATGTGGCCTGGAGCTACTAGATGCACAGGGGGAGCAAGAACACTGCTACATCCCTTCATGACCAAGAATGTACTTTTCCATATGCAGCTAGCCATGGCGCTGCCTTTGCCTCTTATTGCTATCCACCTGCATTGAATTGGAGCAAGCAGGCCTTGTATTTCCAGGGACTGGAATTCTGCTGGGCCTTACGTGGGTTGCACAAGGGGAAAAGGAGGCTCCTTACTCTCTCCCCATGCACTGTGCACCCACTAAGCAGAATATGGACTTAAATTTTGTCTTGGCCTTAAGTAGGCATACCTAGAAAGGCCAAGTTCAGCTCTGGTGTGAGTGAGCGTAACTCCATTGATTTTCACCAGGGTTAAACTTGGCACACACTGTCTCTATTATGGTGGGGTAAAAGCTAAGGGAAACCTTGAATGGAGCAGAGCCGGTGTGGAACTTCTGTTTCATGGAGGCAAGTCATAAACAAGAGTCACAGGCATCTTTGCACCCTCTACAAGCTGCAGAACATCACTCTGCTGTGTTTGTCTTCATTACAATAGAGAAGGAGGTTTGAGGGTACCATCAGAAGGGGGACCAATGGTTCTGACAGCCCTAAATCCCATACAGAGAGATCAT
This sequence comes from Malaclemys terrapin pileata, assembly GCF_027887155.1. Classification (NCBI taxonomy): domain Eukaryota; kingdom Metazoa; phylum Chordata; order Testudines; family Emydidae; genus Malaclemys; species Malaclemys terrapin. Next base: position 75,705,630 of record NC_071505.1, read on the forward strand.
GAAGATGCCTAAGGTAATACTGTAGCCTATGGCCTGTAGTAGTGGCGTCAGAGCAGTTGGGTTGCTGCGCAGTACCTAGTAGTTAGCAAAGGAAGTGGAAGGATTCCTTCTTTCTCTTTGACCACCTGTGCAAAAAATATTTACTCAGCTCTGCAGGAGTTGCTAAGTACGAATGTTGCTTCTGCAGAAGGAATCTAAGTTGATCGGCAACAAAGCAACTGTATTAGAAGTATTTTGTGCATTGTAAATGCTGATTCTGATTTCCAGTTGCCTGCTGGAAGGCATATTATATTATCTATTTGCATATCTTATACTGTTCTTTATATGGTTATATGGTTAATTAATACCCTGCACATATCCACTGAGGAGCTGCCAGATACCATGGGTTTTCTCCATACTTGCAGAACTAGCACAAATACAATTCTCTCTCTCTCAGATCATGTCATAGCACACATTCAATCCTTTAAATAGATGTATGAATTCACCAAGGTCTTTCAATTCCCCTCTTCTCATCACTCATTAAGTTTTGCACTGGCCGGAATTTGGTCACCTATAGACTGCGTAGTCCCAGAAGCCCTTCTCTGCTTGCTTCTGAAACATTACTAAAGAGTATTAGTTGCAAATATGCCAGTCTTTTTATTTTCCTTACACACCATTCATTTGAAGGGATGACCTTGCTCCCACCCCCTATTTTCCTACCTTTGTCCCTTTCCATTTTGTTGCTCTCAGAATGACAGTCCCATGTCTATTTGTAGTTCTCCTTCTAACACAAAAGGAGAAACAGGAAACATTTGCTCATTTTCTCTTCAATTCCAATAAAAAGAGTGAGTGAGAATCCAAGTAGTGCAGGTTTGGGAGGACTTGACAAAACATTAAGGCATGAGCAAAGGTTTTCTTTCTCCACTTCCTGCTAACCTGCCAGAGGAATCACATGCTAAAGGATGTGGTAGAAGATGATCCTTTCCTTCACTCCCACTCCTTTGGTCTGAATGATCTATTAACATTTGGCATAATGGAAAATGGATGTACAAGAACAGTTCTAGGAACTCGCTGAGAGGCACAGTAATCATGTCTTTGAGATGATTAACACAGAATTTGCAGCTTGAAATGTGTCTTAGTTTACAACTAATCCAAAATGCCCTCACCAAGAATGGTCAGAATATAAATACTGTGAAATCACTTTGTAGATTAAGAACACATTGTTAGTCTATCATGTAGTTCAAGATGGATGGCAGCTAAGAGAAACTGCATGAAAATCTGCTTGAGGGTCAGGATAAGAGATTATTCCTCTTACAGTATTCATTTCCAAAGACATCAGTGTCACAGGACATGCTCTACTGCTTCTGTTTTCTTCTACAGATTACTCCGACACCTCCAGTAGGTATTGCTATACAGTTTTTATAGCACTCCACCTTTACCAATTATGACAGAGTGCCATAATGTACCAATGCTATTTTCAGTGTTATTCAGTTTCAACCACCTCTTCTCTCACAGGAGGAATGGGGTGCTGGGGGGGGGGAGGGGAGAAGGAAGGAATCAATCTCTCCACCTGGAGATTTCCCTTGCTCTGGCACTGCTAGCTAGCTAGCTAGCCAGCCAGCCACTCTCTTCCTCATCACTTCTTTCCTGTGTACATTTCTACTTTCCCAGTTAATGGACTAATTAACTCTTCAGCTCTCCTCAGCCAGGCTGATCTGGTAACTCTCCTTTCCTCAGTCAGACCCTCTCCAAGAGAACAAATTAGAGTTACAGGAACCAGAGTGGTAGTTCAGCGGCTGGTTCTCAGCACTCTGTCACACACATCCCCCCTTCCTTGATGAAAAAAAGATTTTCCTTCCCTCCTTTACCAAGGTGCTTCTTTCTGTGTGTCTTTATTTGCCTCCAGGTTGGTCCTCTAGGGTGCCCCCCCATAGGGTCTGCCAAATCTCTGCCAGCAAAAATCACACTTCGAGGGAGAGGTTCACCCCATAATCCTGTCTCAGCCCATGTCCTCACATCAGGGGCAAGCTGGGGGCTCACTCTCCCCCTTTTGTTGTGGCAGCATCTCTGGCATTGCCCCTCACACTCCTGGTTGCCCAGAGTCTCTGGTTCCCTCTCAATCTGAATATCTCCAGGGGAACTAATTGGAAATACAGGGACCAGAGTGCTGGTTCACCTGCTGATTCTCAGCACTATGTCACCATCCTCAGCATCACTCCAGTTTCATTGATAAAGAGTCCAGAAAAAAAATAGTGTCACTTTCTACTTGAGAAAATGACTGTCTGGCCATTATGATTATTTCTGCCTTCAATATAATTCAATTCTATTGTAAAGAAGATCAGTGGATTGCCCCAGTGGCATGCCTTCCAGCCAAGGATTTTAAAGCATGTTGGTAATATTACTGAATTAAGCCTCCAATACTACCACTGTGAAATAGGCAAGTATTGTTATTCTCTTTATACAGATGGGGAAATGAGGCATGAAGAGGTTAAGTGAGGTAAGCCTAAAGTCATGCAAGAAGTCTAAGGGAGAACATGGAATAGCAGATCTGCTGCCTCTTTGTACTCTCCTTTGACCACAAGACCCACACAAGCCAGGGACTGGAAATCAGTCCAAGTCCTTTCCTTCCTGTGGATCTGACTGTGGGAAGGGTTGAAAAACAAAGCTAGTGATTAATCAGTAGTTAACCTCATTTTAGGGACTAAATTTAAGCAATATTTGCTCATAGAAAGTGTCTTCTTCAAGCTGCCAGACAAAGAAAAGACTATTAACTGAGTATGTACAGAATATCACCCTAACTGTGATTAGTAAGTATATGAAGTCATGATCACATCACATGAGTCTAAAGATTCCTTATGGATTATTCTGGAGGGCATTTTGCAAAAGTGTCACATATCAGAAAGGTTAAAGATCATGTAGCTCCTATGCTGGGTCTAAGTCATGTGGGAGGGACTATAGCCTGTCATGTATATTACAAATATGCTTTTTGGTTATGCACACCACCTATGCTGAGCAATGCTACTGTTAACTTCTGCGTAGATTTTTCTACTATAAGGACTCACAAACATATATTATTAAATAGGAGCATCACTTTATGTCTAAGTCTTTTGTGATATCTCCTTTTTGATGATGGGAGAATAACTTTTGCTTTTTCATTTTAGCATATTGTATAACCCTATTCCTCCTCGCATCAGGTCTCTGAACCATTTGCATGCCTCAAACCTATGTGATCTAATGCAAGAATGTGTCAAACTTTCTTTTTAATGCTAGCAGAAAACCAGTTTGTCTATGCTTGAAAGCTACTTTATTCAGCACTCATTTTTGTAGATGTATGTTGATGAAATGTAGATGTATGTTGTATCACAGAAGGTAGAACACAACCTTAGCAATATCAGAAGTGAGAGGACCCTACTTTTATTTACCTGACCTCCCCTTATGAGAGTTACTGAAGGTGACTTCTTGAACCACTTTCATAAGTTCAGACCTAGCTTACTTAGTTTTCTAACACCAGCCATTAGTCCTCAGTAGTGAACTGCCAAAATAACCGGAGAGTCTTTCGCTGCAGCACCTGGGTCCCAGCAGCAGGGGAGAAGGAGAAAGAACATTGTCTTTCTTAATATTCTTTATCTAGATATCAGCTGTGGAAGCTGCTAGTATCCTTGGACAGGAGACAGACAAAGACATGGAAAGGATGGCAGGAAACGAAACAAGGAGGAAGGTGGTGTAAATCTTAAGATGGATGCTGTTCAAGGGGGAAAACTAAAAACAGTTAACATTTAACAAGGAGTGTCTAAAACCAGTTTGTGTCAGGGAGCACACAGACTACTGGTAAGCTTTATAACATACAAGCTCCTGACTCAGAAAATTTCAAATAAATAACACTGCCAAATATCACAGGTGTACAGCACATTAGCAGGGTGGAAAACAGACTGTGAGAAATGTAATAGCAATTCTGCCCATAATATATTCATTTCTACTGCTTAGGCATCTGGTATACATACATATTATTTTCCTAAAAGCAAAAACACTCAGCATTTATCACTTAAAATAGGAAAGATTAACAAGGCACTACTGTATGAGGTGGGACTAGAAAGGCATTGAGTTGTATCAGTATCTACCATATGTAAAAATGAGTATTGCATTGAGCATATATACAGAGTTAGAGTTTCTAATGTTTCCCCATCTCTTCCTCTATCTATTCTATACTATTTAGACGCTTGGATTGGATAGCCCTCATAACTATAGTATCTGAACACCTCACAATGATTAAAAGTTTTTTTTTTTCCTCACCCCACCCCTGTGAGATAGGGAGGTATTATCCCCTTTTTCTACATGGGGAATGAGGTACAGGGCAGATTACATATTTTTCCCAATGTCGCACAGAAAGTCTGTGACTGAGCCAGGTCTCCCACATCCCAGTCCACTGCCCTGTCCACTCTCTCTCCCTAAATTACCTACATCAGGGGTCAGCAACCTTTGGCACACAGCCCATCAGGGTAATCCGCTGGTGGGCTGCGAGACATTTTGTTTACATTGACCGTCCATAGGCATGGCCCCGCGCAGTGGCTGTGGTTCTCTGTTCCCGGCTAATGAGAGCTATGGGAAGCTGCGGGTCACAGGGACGTGCTGGCTGCTGCTTCCCACAGCTCCCATTGGCTGGGAACAGCGAATCATGGCCACTGGGAGCTCCGGGGGGGCCGTGCCTGTGGAAGGTCAATGTAAACACAATGTCTCACGGCCCGCCAGTGGATTACCCTGATGGGCCATGTGCCGAAGGTTCCCGACCCCTACATACTTATTGGCTCCTTCATCTCCATGGGCCAGATTCTGACATCCTTGAAAATAGCACTTTACTCCACAAGTAGCCCCACCTGACTCCAAGAATATGCCTCCATCAGAGCAGTAGGTGAGCACCTATTCTAAAAGATCTGCTCTAGGAATTATTTTGGGGAAGTTCCATGGCCTGTGTTATACAGGAGATCATGCTAGATTATCACAATGGTCTCTTCTGTTTTAGGAATCTATGAATTAGTAGCAGTGGATCAACTATATCAAGCCAAATTAAAAATAAAAATTCAGTGAAACATTAAGCCAGTCTGTACTAATTTTATTCACAAAGGGCCAAATTCTGCCCCTTCATTGATGTGTTTACCCACTGGAACAGATCTGGTTCTGCTACAGAAAGAAGAGCAAGGTTAGAGACCTATTGCTTTTTGGAGGGCAAGATTTTGGGTCTCTGTACAACCTGTGCAACTCTTCTTTAGGGGACTTCCTCTCCTCAATACTTGTAAAATGTTTATAGTTACACTTTGACACACTCATGAAACACACGCATGTGTATGAGTGTACATCAGGGGCTTGAGAATGCACATAGCTTATGGGTATGCATGCAATCCTCACTTATTCACACATATTATGTTTTTTTAAAATGCAATTCATTCACTTTTGCATATTGAAATTTTGGCCAAATTGCTTTGTGGGTATGGACAGTGGTGGGTTTGGCAGATGGATCCATAATTCAAATATGCAGATCTACTGCCCATGCCCCTTTTAGGAGAATTGGCTGTAAGGAGACTACTCTCCTCCTGTCACTCAACCAGTGGAAACATAGTGGTTCTACTAATACTACACAGCCTGCAGAGACAATTTTTTTCTCCTGCTATTCATCTGGTGATCCCCAGCACAGAGCTGATCACTCAGGATGCTTCCTGGGTCCCAAAATATTGTTTTACTATTTGTAAACTTGTAGAAATTGATAGAAAAATCTCAATGCGCAAAGTCTATTTTATTCCGACGTAGACCTATTTGTCATGTTTGCATAGCAAACAAAAACTATAGAATGAAAGGAAAATGGTGGTAGTACTCTACTGGCCTAGTTCTCCTTTTCTATTGCACTAATTGTATACTAGTGCAACTTCAAGGTAAATCAGGTCCTGTTCCTCAATGCAGGAGCCTGACGTCCATTTCCTACCTTTTTTTGTTTTTGTTGTTCATGTTCTTTCAGCCATGAGGATGAGTGTGGTATAAGAATCTAAAGACTATGGACTAAGTGTGTTGGCATGAGTAGATTTTTCCAGAAAGTCCATAAGCAATGGAAGTTGAGGTGACTATGACCATTCATCTGAACTGACTGAGCTGGAAATGTAGAAGAAACAGGCTGTCATGAGAAGCATGGACAACTAAAAATTGAACCAAAGTAAAGATAACTGTTTCACACCCGAAAAAATCAAGTTAAGTTTTATGTAAAGTTTTGGCACTATTCCTGTTGTATCCAAACCGGTTTTCTTATCCCTATTCCTTTTCCTACAAGGAAGTTGAATAGGATACATTGAAAAATCTCACATTTTGATTCTTCATCTATTTTTTTGATTCAGTCATGAAATGAAAAAAATGAAGTTCACCTGAAGGCCGGATCCAAAGCCCTCTGAAGTTAGTAAGAATCCCATTGACTTCAATAGTCTTGGGATCCAGTCCTAAATCCTGCAGAAACAACTGCACCTGAATGGTAACAAAACAGCATGATTTGCATTCTTCTATCATAAGAACGGCCATAATGGGTCAGACCAAAGGTCCATCTAGCCCAGTATCCTGTCTACCAACAGTGTCCAATGCCAGGTGCCCCAGAGGGAATGAACAGAACAGGTAATCATCAAGTGATCCATCCTGTCGCCCATTCCCAGCTTCTGGCAAAGAGGCCAGGGACATCATTCCTGCCCATCCTGGCTAAAAGCCATTGATGGACCTATCCTCCATGAATTTATCTAATTCTAATCTAAACTAATCTAAGTGTCTGGTCTTCTTTTGATTTTTAGAAAAATCTATTACAATTAAATAAGCAAGTAAATTAATTTCATAAAATAAAGGCTGTATGTCATAGGGCTCCATAAGAATTAATCTGACTTTGCCCTTTTTTTCTAGTTTGATCACTTAATTAAGTTAGTAACATTGCTTTTGTTCACATTAATTAACTGCATCTTCATCAGACATGTGAACATCTCATTTCTGTATGCCATTATGCTTCCTCCACCTCACAGCATAAAAAACAGGCTTCAAATATTGAATGGATAAGTACAATATATTGCATGTCAGTAAGTAATGTATATCATTGCCTTCATTGAATACAAAACCACCCTACATTAATGAATCATTATGAATTAAAATTTACATGTGCCAAAGTCAAGAAATTTAAAATTGTGATACTTAGTTCCAAAGTAGACATAAATCTTCCTCTGTAAACATGTTGCATATAATATTTTTGTTATTATATGTGGTGTTAACTTTAGTCCCATTATATACACGCCAGATCTTCAGTTTGTGTAAATCAGTGTAACTCCACTGAAGTCAGTGGAGCACCCAGGATCAATACCTGCAGATGATCTGATCCATATGATGGAATTACAGTTGCAGTGAGAACCATAACATTGAAATTCCAAACTTTTTTCCTCTGTGAAATCTCAATCATCATGTCAAAAATGGGATTTTATATTAATCATATTCTTGGCTTTGTTTTCTTTATTTGTAAATTAATAAATATTTCAAAACAATAAATCTGATGTGGTTTAATGACCTAAATCACTAAATGTAATGATCATTTACATTTTCTAAAATGCCTATGTCCCATTTTCAAAAATGGTTTTGGCACTGCAGAGGGTAAGTCTTGAAAGTCATTTAGGTGCTTTTGAATATTTTACACCTCCCTCCCCCATTATACATGTTTGGGGTGTGCAAACCAGAGTAGACCCAACCATATTGGATTTGAATTTGGAAGCATTAGGATCTAGCAAAAATTACCAGCAGATGGTCCATTCCAATCACATAATAAATATAGGGTTGATATAAGAATCTCAGATCCAGAATCCATGAAACTTGAAACATAACAAGACAGAAGCAAGCAGAGCATATCTTTAAATCCTTTGACTTTACTGAAGACAATTGCAAAGATGGCTATGTTTGATGCATATTTTACACCTCTGAGAAATGTGATATATGAAAGAGCACTAAAGGATCTTATGATAAACACCCCTGGTTTGTATAAGCAAGTTCTGTGACCAGTCCATACCAGGTACAGGACCATGACATGGTGTCAACAATAAACTCAGAACAGGAACAGAAAGAAAACAGCAGCAATGGTTACAGACAGAAAGAATAAAGCAAGAAAAGTTTCCAGTCAGAAAGAACATCAACGAAAATTGAAGGATCTAATCAACATGCCACTCTTCAATGTCCTAAAGAACTTCAGCTTGGACTAACCTTCACAATGAACAGACTGGAAGCCATATTTTGCAAGATTTCGTATTGCAAACAAACTCCACAAAGAAACTGGAGATGTACAAGTATCTTCTTTATGGTATGGGGAAGTAATCACAGCATATCTTTAAATCCTTTAACTTTATTGAAGATAGTCACAAAGATGATTATGAAAGGATTCTGGGTATGCTTGGTGCATTCTTTATACCACAGAGAAATGTGGTTTGTGAAAGAACATGAAAGAATCTTACGATGAACACATCTGGTGTGTATAAGCAAGCTCTGTGACCAGTCTATATCTCATGCAGAAGTACATGACAGTAACCACAACACAGCCCAGCAGAATGGTCACCAGACCTATTGGGCTCCTCTGATTAGGGATAAGTGAATTAATTCAGTATATTAAAAACCAAAAAACAATCCTTCCTTTCAGAACTTTCTCTTACTTCTAGAAATGAATTTGTAGGGAATCTTTTTTAGAAAAATATTAGGAAAGTGGTTCTTTGTTCATTTATTGGATTATAATTCACACAGACCTTTGTATTTTCAAATTCTACCTTAGGCTGGAACCATGAATGCTAAAATACACTAAGAAAGATTGTTCTTGTGATATCCAGGGCCAGGCCCATCCCTATATCAAAAGTGTCACAGTCCTTGCAGGATTTCTATTCCAGTTTGCTAGATTTCAGAGTTTGAAATAAGCGTCTGAATGTTAGGGTTCTCAAGTTAATCTGTACTCTGAGCTGTTTGAGGTTTGCCTATCACTGTATTGACACCATACATAAAGTAAGAGAAGAATTCAAGGGGGCTTTGTAGGACAACTAAGTTCCTGATCTTGTGGGGATATCTAGATACATTCTTAATCATACATGCATGTGTCTAGATAGCCACACTTGGTAAGCACTTAAATTGACAAGGAAATTATGTGCATGCAATTTTTAGCCAATTAATTTTAAAATTTGGCAGATTGTGAATAGAGAATTTTGGGATCCATGCTGCCAGGAGCTTAGTGCTCCTACAAGGTGCTGAGTAACCTTAACCACCATTGAAGTCAGTAGGAGTTGAGAATGATCAGAATTTTCAGGAAAGCTCAGCAATTTGCAAGATCAGGCCCTAAATACTGTCCATGCCACATTTGGGGCTAGATTGTGGCACTATGCCTCAAACTTCTGTTAGGGGCAATGGGGAATTGCACTACCACTTCAGGAGTTTTCACTGGCTAGTACTAGAGAATTCTTGCCCTTGAAGTGAATGGACTTACATTGGTGTAACAACCATAAAAACAGGATCAGAATAAGGCCCTTTATTGCTACTCTTACAGTAGGTGCCCAAAACTTCAATGTGTGATGGAAAAGTGCAATCCCACACTTCTGTCTGAAAATGTTTTACCTATTATTGATATAAGAAAAAGTTAGTATTACTAGAACTGAGAAAGAGAGAAAAAATTCCCCCTATTTTTTCTGATTGTTGCTTTTGTGCTTTTGATAGCACTTTGGGGATAGTCAGATTCACAGTTTCTCTAATATAATCAGTCAATACATTAGATTTACCTGTAATTTTGATGACTACTTTACTCAGTGAAAGGGAAGAAAAAATTACAAATAGGGAAATGTGTCTGTAAAACCACAAAAACTGGTCAAAGGCCTCAGGTATAGCATCTTGAAAGTACTTTAAACTTGAATAGTTTTCAAGTTGACAGGGTCCCTTTAAGATATTATTAAGAGAAAAGACAGCGTTAACTGATCTGTAACACCAGAAATAGTGGCATCATTAGACTGTTCATCATAGACTAATTTCCAAAGCCCAATTACTTTCATTCTCCTCTTCAGTTGCTTTGAAACCAATGGAAGCAAATCAAATTTTTCCATTTCAGTGTTCACTAATATAAAAAATTAGTTTATCCTTGAAATCCAGGAAAGCTGTTATTGCTTACAAAGTCAAACCTCTCATACTTGTGGGCTCATATCTTCTGGGAGACAGGCACAGTTTCATTTCTCAGCAGACAGCTAAAATTGCCCTGGATGATGCTAAACATTAGCTTTTATTAAACCTATCACTGCTATTATGGCCTTTGATGCTACGTATTTGTTGAACAGCTTGAAACTACCAAATGATGCAATTTACTCCCTCCATTTTTATATTGTTCTTGTATGTCGTGTAAGTAATGTTGTGTCTGAACTTCCATTAGAAACCCTTATGTTCCTGAGGAGTTATTTATAGCTTGACCATAATAACTCAGTCTGGGCTGAAGCATGGCATACAAAACCTTAGCTCGGGGTAATTTTTTTTTAAACAAAAGTATAATAATAAAAAACATGAAAACCCTCTGTCTAAAACAACAAGCTCCTAACATTTGCAGCACAACCACTGTGTAAATGAATTCACTTGTCACAATATTGAACTTCTCAATCTTTATTTGAAAGATACAGATAAAAACAGTAGAACAAACAGACCTGTTGGCACTTTTGTCTTCGCTGAGCCTACCTCTGCCCTGACCTATGGGAAAGGTTCAGCAGGACTGTGAGGGCTTCTCAGCTTAGGAATTTACTCCCCACTTTTTGTTCCCAATAACCTGAATGTACTGAAACTGCAAAGCCCATTTATTTGGTCTGCAAAGCATTTTGGTTTGTGAGGGAGGAAGCTTTGGTGAGGCTATGGAATTTTATTTAGGGGATTAGGGTTTTGATGTGTGAGCTCTTTGGGACAAGGCCTGTCTTTTTCTTTTATGTCTGTACAGTGTAGGGTGACCAGGTGTCCAGTTTTGGACCAGAACACCCAGTCGAAAAGGGATCCTGGTGGCTCTGGTCAGCACTGCTGCCTGGGCTGTTGACTGTCCGGTTGGCGGTGCCAGGCTGTGGGGCTGGAAGGCTCCCTGCTGCGTGGCTCCTGGGAAGCAGTCGGCATGTCCCCGCTCTAGCTCCTACGCGTAGGGGCAGCCAGGGGGCTCCGCACACTGCCCCCGTCCCAAGCACCACCCCTGAAGCTCCCAATGTCCAGGAACCACAGCTAATGGGAGCTGCGTGGGCAGCACTTGAAGATGTGGCAGCGAGCTGAGCTGCCTGGACACACCTCCACGTAGGAGCCGGAGGGGAGACAAGCCAACCCCCCTCACCAGCCCCAGCATTGACCACCTCCCACCCTCAAAACCCCTCGATCCCAGCCCAGAGCACCCTCCCGCACCCAAACCCCTCATCCCCAGACCCAGGCCAGAGTCCGCACCCCCAGACAGCCCTCACCACCTCTCGCATCCCAACCCACTGCCTCAACCTGGAGCCCCCTCCTGCACTCTGAACATCTCATATCTGGCCACTCCCCCAGCCAGAACCTTCACCCCATCCCGCACCCCAGCCCCCTGAGCCAGCCTGGTGAAAATGAGCAACTGAGTGAGGGTGGGGAGAGTGAGCGACAGAGGGGGATGGAGTTAGCGGGGGGCAGGGCCTCGGAAAAGGGGGCAGGGCATGGGGGAGCCTCAGAGGAGGGGCAGGGTAGGGGGCGGGGCAAGTAGAAAGTTGGCAACCCTAGTACAGTGCCTAGCACCCAGGGGCCCCAATCTCCAGCTGGAGTTTTACAGATTGATCTCAACACAAATAATTCAATTAACGGGAGCTGGGGTGAGAATATCTCTCAGCTTTGAGCACAGGTGTTTGATATGCAGAGAAAAGGTAGTTCTTTTGCTACAGATCTTCGCATTTTCATTGGGTTTTGTTTCTCAAGACTGGTCAAGAGCGCTTCCAGCCTGGGATCAGCCTCCTTCAATGTGTCATATGCTGCAAGTGAAATAAAGAAATAAACAAACTAATAACCGTGGAGACTGAGAAGAGTAAAAGTAAAGAGCTGAAAATTATGAGGGAGCAGATCTGCAAATACATTGTAAATTAGTTCCAGTGAGTTTGGAATAGAAAGACACAGTAAATGTAGGGAGAAAAACAAGTGAGAATTAATGTCATTTATAGCTAAAGCAAACTGAGGTGAGATTCGAGGAGAGAATAAGTTATTCATAGCTTGGAAGGACAGAGACCGATGAGACTGACAAATGAAAGACACCCTTACATGTAGGGTGACCAGATGTCCCGATTCTATAGGGACAGTCCTGATATTTGGGGCTTTTTCTTATATAGGCACCTATTACCCCCCACACTCTGTCCTGATTTTTCATACTTGCTATCTGGTCACCCTACCTACATGTTAACCAATGTGGGAACTGGCAATGAGGAGTCCAAGACTGAGGTGAGTGAGTGTCTTGGCGGGGAGGGGGGTAGATGAATACATATAGGATCAAGAAGGTCAGACATTTTAGGATGTGAATTTTTTATGCATGTACATAACCCACCATGACCCAATAGACTGTAGCTGCTCTGAAAAAGGAAACTTGTAATTTACTACTGAGTAAATACTATGCATTTTTAAAACATTGATGTCCTTGTTACACCGTACTCTGTAATGGGTGGGAAGGACTAAAGCACAAAGAAGATAGAGTTTTAGATTTTCTTTGTGATTGATTTTTGGTACTAAACAACTTACAGTTATATAAACTGGAGAAAGTGGAAATACAAATATAACAATAATAATTAATAAATCCCAAATCAAATAACCTACATAAATGTACAGAGACCTGGCAGTAGAAATGAGGGAATCTAACTAGGTTTTAGATTTCAGTGGGGAGGAATATGTTGGGAAGGTTTTGTGACATAAATTAGATGCTGCAGCTGCTAAGACCTTCTTGTAAGTCCATGTGCAGTGCCAGATTTTTATATTGTTTCCCTATGCTCGGGTAGAATGCCCATGGAAATCAGGATTGAGCTGCAGAATAAAGCTTTAACTGTTGACTATTGAAACCATCTCAGGACAGAACTCCCTGGCTCTGGCTATAGTTAACACTGTCACCAAGCATCTAAGTTGTGGTTAAGGTGGGGGTCTTCAAATAGACTAAAATATGCTGTGTTCATAAAAAAAGGAAAACGTAGTATTGGATCAGTATTCACACAAAACTGTCACAAGCAAGAGTCTCAAAAAGACTACATTTTTCTCTTGAGATACAGGAGCATGGGGGCGTTAATTTTAAAGACAAAAGAAAATAATACTGATGCTATGACTGGTCAATTTTTTTTCAATGAAACTATTTCTTGACAGAAAATTCAGCTTTGAATTAAATGATTTTTTTTTCACAAAAAGGGTCTGCTTTCCGGGGAAAGTTTTGATAGTCCATTAAACAAATAAAAATTGGACTATTTCAGCCCCAAACCAAATAACTTCTATTCTAAATGACACTCTGTGTGGCTCATGGGAGTTGTAATGCTGGTACCTTATGCTCCCAGTATCCTCCATGTACCACAGCCAAGGATTCCTAACATTCACCTTACTTCCTCCAATTTCAGTTGAATTAGAACCAGCCAACAAACATATATTTTTTTAATTTGAAAATTATATTTTTCAAAGAGAAAAGGGAAGGAAACGGAAGCTAGCATCTTACACTCATTTCTCATTCCCTTTGTGTTGCTGGATGTGATACACGAAGTGCAGGGAAACAGTGAATTGGGACAGAGATCCTTCTCTTCCTGTCCTTAACTGTGTGTAGTGTTGCTAAATGTAAAACAACATGCTGCATTTCACCCTTGATGTATATGCAGTTCAGCCATGGATAACATAGTTTGTAAAGCACTTTGGGCTCCTTTGGTATGAAATGTGTTCAGTATCACTTTAAGATGTTCATATTAATAACACCTAAGAAAGAAATCCTGAAGCAATACTTTGTTAATTTCTAATGTTCACATAGAGCCATTACCTCACAAATCATTAGGCAAGGAGAAAGGTGTACAATGAGATTAATGAATTAAGAGTAATCTCTGCAAGTGCCGTATTATTTTTATGGGAGCTGAATATTAACTAGTCAAATGTCTTCTGGGATTGCATAAGTTATTTTTCTGTGCTCTTCACATACATACAGACACACTGGTGTTCATTTGGCTTTTCCTCTTTGCAATATGAACCAACAGAATATAACTGCTCCAGGTTACAGCAACAACTTGAGGTAGCATAAAACTGCTTAATCACTGCAGACTTTTCGTTCCAAGTGGTCCATGACAGTAGATAGAAGGTTCAAATTTCTACAAATACCTTTACTTGTGGTGCAGTTGCTCTTGTTGTTCAGAAATTATAGAGCTAAACATTACACCCCTAACAATTTGGCTGTGATTCTGAGCCCAGAACCTAGTAATGAAAACGCTGAATATATTCTAAACTTTCTTCTCACCATGAAAAAGTTTCAATCCCTCCAGTGCCATCTGTGTCAAGTCTGTTAAGTTATAATTATCCAGGCTCTAAACAATGGAATTATTACATAGCATCCTTTTATTTCTTTTTTGTCTTGAGAGAGAATCTCCTTTCTAATGTAAGTCTTCGGCAACTGGAAGCAGAGATTCAAAAACTTTAGAGGGCAATTTGTTTTTCTTTCAGTTACTTCTCAAACTAAGGTGATTGTTAATTGCACGGTTGTGGAAACAAGGGCAGATAAACTTGTCACCGAGATACTAATGTATTTGGTTCCTTTTTTTTCCCCTGTCTTCCACCATCCTGAGATTATTTTGGCCTCCAGCCCTGCACCCTAGGCTTCTTCTATTGCCTCCTTGCATGTCCCTTCTTTTTGATCCCTCCTTTCCTCTAACTCAGGCCCTGTTTGTTGATCCTTCGTCCAGCACTGGTCTCCTTTTCCATTCATTTATCTTTACAGTTTCTAGTCTGGACCCACCATCTCTGCAGAGAGGAGACCCCCTCACCCCAATTCTTCTCCTTTCCTCCTCTCATTGATCCTCCAGTCCCCACCTCAAAATGAACTGTTGGAGCAGCTGTAGGGATGGAGGAGGCTTGTCAAGCCACTTCAAACTCCGCAGCTTTTGGCTTCACTGGAAGAGACCTGAGCAAGGGCAGAGCAAAACTCAGCAGGACTTTTTTTTCCTCCCTCTTTCACAGTCCTGCAGACTAATGATGGGATGTGAGATCTGAGACCAGGCCCCCCTTCCCCACACAACCTACAGCAAAAGGAGTACAGGATCTACGATTGTGAGATGCACTTGCACAAATGTGCAAGGAACAGCCAGTAGCTTCTGATGTGCCCCTCTGCCCTTTTCCAAGGTCTTCCCACAATCTGAAAATGCCTCAACTGCAAGGCACTCAAATACATGTGCTCTGGCAGAGAGAGACATTGAGTTAACATTGTTTTAAGCTGGGATACTGGAAAGAATGACCTTAACTCTCATCCGACTCACATAACCCCTACAATTGCTACTTATGTACATAATAACACCTCCCAGGATCTCTGCTTCTCCACATTGAGTATAAATGGTTCTTTAGATATACTTTGGCCACAAACTATCTCAAAGCGTTGAAACTGAATTCTGAAAACAGCCCAGCCATCAAATGGATCTAGAATGCCTGTCTAAAAGAAGCAAAGTTTGGGGAAATATGCCTTTATGGTGTTTGCTCATTATCAAATCTAACAGCCCTTTTCAGATATTTGCTGGCTAAAACATAACAGACATAAAATTATCACCTTTATCCAATAGCTTTTATTCCTCAGCTCTGCTGTATTCTTCTGGAGCCTGATCCTCCAAATACTCATTCCAAAGTATAAATAGCCCCATTTCTCAGCTATTGCACTGCCAATAGCTCTATTTATCTTTATTTTACAAAATGTAATTAAAGTAGGATTGACCAGTTATACCTCCACTAATATTGGAAAGTGTTCTTGAGTCTTTCAATTATTTGTAGACTGCTATCCTGTCCTCCTTTAACAGTCTATGCACATTTAGCTATTTCAATCTTTCTTTGAGAGGCACACCCTCCTGCCTTCTGGCCATTTTTGTGCCTCATATTTTTACCCTTCCTTCAATTATTCAATGTCTTTCCAGTAATCACATGTGCAGTACTGAATGCAGTATTCTAAATACAGACGCACCAGAGTCATGAGTCTCCAGTTCAACAGGTACATAAGCACATAAGTAACTTTAAGCACATGTGAAATCCTGTTGTCTCAATGGGACTATTCACAGGCTTAAAGTTATGCAGCTTGCTAAAACTGTTGATTTGGGGCTAGGAAGAGGTACTGTGATGGTTTCTGCTCAATGACATGCTTCTACATATGAAATCCAAATGGCATTTTCTTTTTTCACAGCAATATTATATTTTCAAACGCCTGTCTAATAGTAACCACTATCACCCATAATTGTCTTTCAGCATTGCTGCTTTCCAGATTATTTTCCTTCCATTGAATATATCCAGGTGGCAGATTATTTCCCCCCATATTTCTTTCTTGCATTTTTCAAGCTGAATCTCATTTTGTTGTTTTCTACTGCTTCTAATCTCTCTAGGCCCCTTTGTATTACTGATCTATTTTCACTACTATTTTCAACTATTTCCAATTTATCATCAATTGCAAATTTCATTTACTCACTCTCCTACCTCATTAATGATTTTAAATAGAACAGGAGTACTTGTGGCACCTTAGAGACTAACAAATTTATTAGAGCATAAGCTTCAAGAAGTGGGCTGTAGTCCACGAAAGCTTATGCTCTAATAAATTTGTTAGTCTCTAAGGTGCCACAAGTACTCCTGTTCTTTTTGCGGATACAGACTAACACAGCTGCTACTCTGAAACCTGATTTTAAATAGGTTCATCTTAATGCTGATTTCTGCAGCATTCTAATATAAACTCCCACCAGCTTGCTGCATTGCTGTTTAGCGTTACTCTTTGCTTACAGTTCTTCAGTGAGTTTTAAGTATGTATGACAGTACCCATATCCAAGCCAAATTGAATTTATTTTAAGTGGGAGATTTTGTGAGACACTGCATCAAGTACTCCACTGAAATCCAAATATATCTACTGCTTTCTCCTCATCATCATTTTGTCTTCCATTTCCTTTTTTAGTTCTCTTTTTGTGTTCATCTCTCATTTAATCTCTCTTGTTCTCTAAGTATTTCCCATTTACTGTTCAAAGGGTAATTTCTATAAAATGTAGTATACAAGACAACACACACATAAGCACAGGTATATACCTTCATTTGAAACTGTTTGTTTGTTTCCCTGTCTTTAAATGAATCTGAAGTAACGAACGTATTACATTTTTTCAAGTTTCATAAATGTTAAAACATTGGAAACTTCTATCTTGGAGGCTTCAGTGCCCCCTAGTGTACTACAATTAACACTTTCTCTTTTCAAAATTCACTACTTCTAAATACATACAAGCTAAACCACCGAAAATGTTTGTTCTGTGAGCTGACCAAATGTCCAGGTGGAACCAGGGCATAACAGCAATCTTATGGCACACATGCCGAAACCCACACATGCAGTGCAAACCTATTTGGCAACTTCCCAAATTTGATTTCTGGCTATCAGAGCAGCCATGACAAATTTACCCTCAATAAACAATGCGTAGAGATTGGTGGTCTGTTATTGGTATGGGTGGGAGAAGTAGATGGATATCTGACAGAGCCATGCAACTGGCTTTCTGTGTCCCTATTGGCATCCCAGTTCCTGGGAGGCAAGTTCTGTACTATCATAAGAATTGCAAGAACTTTATTTTAGAACATGTTTGGAAGGGATAAGAGGCAGGAGAAAAATCAGACTAATATGGGTGAGAAGGCAGAAGATAATACGGGAGGAAGGAAAGACAATGAATGGAAAAAGGGGGAAGGAAACTTGGAAAGGGCAGCGTGACACTAAGCAACCTTTTTTCATGCCTGACACACTATTATAACAATCTTTGTGCAAAATATGTCTTGTGAGGTATCAGTTGGAAACTAACAACTCACTGGTCATTAATAATCTTGTGTGATGTATGTACATAATGGGTATTAAGAGTTATGGGCATATGCTTTATCATAACTATAATGTGTTCAAACCGGGCATGTTAGGGGGAGTTGGTAGACAGGCCTCCTCAGTCCAAGAAATGTGTATTTGATTCTCTGACCAACCCAATTTTCAGGCAAAGACAATGAAAGTCCATTTATACATATTAGGTAAACAAAGCTATTAAGCTAACAAGTGGGGGAAGAAAGAGAGTGGAGTTTCATTTACTGTTGGACTCCATGTTGCCTTCTTTAGAACTTGAATAAACTTTACTTTAAGGGGTAATCTTAAATCCATTTCAAAGGTTGACTGGCCTATGAAGGCAGGGGGTCTGAACCTCAAATGACAAAAAATTGAATCAAATGACTGTATACAATATTACTGTGTGTAGGGTGAGGTCTCTTCTGAAAGCTAATGGCATACTGGTGATTAATATCATTGTGAATTGCATGTACTGACACTATGTAAGCAATTATGGATACTCAATGATATTAGGCTGTACAGTCTGCCAAGACAGTATGGGGGACATTTCAGAGCACATGGGTTTGTATATATCCAGGACTGGGAGTGCGTTGGAGTCACCCTGCAAGTAGCAACCAAAGCTGGTGGAAGCCAGAGTGGGGTTGTAGACAAGCTGCTGGGGTCAAAGCTGCTGAACTGTGGCTGTCTAGCACACAGAGAATCAGAGTGTGACTAAGTTGGTTGTGAGCAGCCCAAGTTAGGGACTACAACAGCAAAACACTGTAAGGCACCCAAGGTTACAGGGCAGGTGGTGACACAACATCTCACTGGTCTGGATTGCACCCCAAAACATGGCAGAAAACTACACTAAAAGGGAAGAAAGGGGAAGGACAAAGTGCTGGGACAGAAAGGAAGATACATGAGTACCTGACAACTATCATGACTAAGTTCCATTCAGATCTTGTGGGACAGGTTCCAATTTCCAGAACCAGATGCTATCCTGTCCACACACCATCTAAAACCTGTTTCCCCTCTCTAAACTCCTCTTTTCCCCCAAGTCATACTCCTTAGAAGGACTATCATCCCCAATACCATATGCACAGTGGGAGGACAGGCTGATTATCATGGAAGACCCTATAGGATAGAAGGATAGTGACCTGATCAGACAGCCATCAGGAAGGTACCATGAGGGAGAGGGGTAAACTGCTGAGACCCTTGTAGATTTCCCACAAGGGGAAGAATGCAAATAAATAGAATAGCTCTTATGGAAAAGTCATATAGGATTCAACAGAAAATTAATAGGGTTTGGTAGAAAATATTTAAAAAACCCTTTAGATATTAATAGTATTTGTAATGTATTCTACAAGAGGGTTTAATAATTGTGTGCATCTTAGGAAGAGAGAGAACAAAATTATCATGAGAATTTCCATGATATTGGCATTTAGCTGAATTTGTGAATTTTACTGAATACATTTGTAGTTTGTAAAGCCAAATTATATGTTGTAGAGTACTCTCTACATACCTGTTTGACTTAAGGTTCATACTGCTGCTCATCAATATTTTATCTGAGCCTTACTTTCAATGTAAGATTTTACCTTCAAAGTAAAATCTAATGGACTTCATGGAGTCTGTGTCACTTCTCCCTTTTTCAGATTAAAAAAGCTCTGCTTGGGGTAGAGTTTTTGGTGTTTTAGATTTTTTTTTCTTTTCTTTTTACAATTTGATTTATTTCAGGTTTGTTTTGTTGTTTTTTATTTTGAGGTTTTTGCATAGAAGGTTTTTGCCAAACCTGATATTAATTTTCTAAGTGTATTCCCAAACACTCCCTTGATCTTCTTCGTTCTTTTGTGAAGCCAAATTGTCTTTTCAGAATGAAAAAAGTTTTCATTATGACAAAAATGTGTTATGATGTTTAGAATAAGTTGAAATGGCTTTCAGCCTAGAAGTTAGATTTATGTTACAGTTACAGTAACTACCCTGTTTCCCCGAAAATAAGACAGTGTCTTATATTAATTTTTGCTCCCAAAGATGCGCTAGGTCTTATTTTCAGGGGATGTCTTATTTTTCAGAAATGAAAAATGCCTTATTATCGGTGGATGCCTTATTATCGGGGAGGTCTTATTATCGGGGGGATGCCTTATATTACAACGAGAGGCAAAACTGTAAGTAGGCCTTATTTTCGGAGGATGTCTTATTTTCGGGGAAACAGGGTAGTATACAGCTTACATATAGCATGTAAGCCTTTAAACATTGATTTTTCTAATGAATTATACAATTCAAAAGCATAAACAATTTTAATGCAGTGCCTTAGCTGGTGTAAATCTGTGTAGTCCATTGATTTTGACGGTTCTATCTCAGTTCACACCAGCAGAGGACCTGGCCTTGTCTGCAGTGTCCCCTAGTGTGCAATAATTATTTCAAGTTGAGTTTTATTGAATAGATGGATAGACTATCTATCTAATATAAGACATAATTTGTGTCCTGTATTTATCTGGGGCTCATTTTGAAATGCTGGGATGGTGCTGAAGTGGAGAATTATGACCTGGGCTCTGCTGTGTAAATGCAATCAGAAAACAGAAAACAAAATTGTTGCTATTGTTGCCTGCATAAAATACAAATCTTCAGTTGTGATAAGTTATCATAGCTTCTTTACAGTCAATGAAGGCAATTTACCCCAAGTGAGGATCTGCCCCAACATCTGTAAGAAATGAATGGAAAGTTTAGTTTCTGAATAATTGTATTAGTCCTAGATTTTCAAGTCAATGTACTGACACTCACTCAGCTTCATATCAGCAGTAAACATAGTTGTGTCAATAACTAGAGTTGTGTGTAATAATAAGTATACTATCAGCAACTTAAATATACACACGCAATCATTCTTCAACCCTATTGCCAAAATTTATGCTAAAGAGCTCTTCTGACCTTATAACATCCAGTATGTGGTAGAGAAAAAAAATGTTTCCATATTGTTTTTCTGTATTTTTTTAAAAAGTTTTATTTTCAGTTCTTCATTGTTAATGCTTATTCGTGGCATGCAACTTAACTCAATTAAGCTTCCCTGAGTACCATCTGATGGATAGAGTTGCTGTTTTTGCAAGAGTTTGTGCCAGAAAAAAACATCTGGTTTTAAATGACAGTGAATTAGGCCAACTCTCTGATCTGAATCCTTGGAAGCTAGAACATACAGCATGCTAACTCTTTTCTTTTTATGTACGTAGTGCCAGAGAAATCTCGGTTTATTATTTGCCTTAGGAAAGCTATCAACGTGTAAACAAAAAGTGTAAAATGAAAAAAACATCCAAATATCAAAAAAAGCTCTTAATAACACAGTGGTGACATGCATCATTTATGGTGTTACCATGAAATACTGCATGGTATATTGAAGAAACAACATGGTAACCATGTGGTAACTCTAGTGGAAACAATGATAACTATGCAGTAATTTAAGTAACCACTACTGCATTTACATTCTGTTAAAGTGGTAAAATGCTTGAGTCCCTCATGCATCTCTAAACAGGGAAGCTGCCTGTCACAGCAGCTACTTTGAGGGGAAAAGATTATTTTTCTATAATTTATAAGATATCCTTCAAGTCAAGTGCTTTGTAGAAAAATAAAGCATTATGTTGTATGGTGCTATAAAGGGATTACTAGGGGATGGACCAGGGGTATTCCTAACTTTTTCCCCTCTTGTGAATCCATATTCAGCTGCTCACAAATGGGCCTCAGAAGAAACTCCACAATCATTCTGCACTAGTTCCTGACACGCTTCCCTGAAGGTACTGTAGGAATCAATACAATTGGGGCATTCTTACCTTTGGAGGAAGAACACTTAAAGAAATCTCCGTCAGTGTAAAATTGCAGAGAGGGAATACAATACATTCAAAACCTCCATGCATAACTGCTGGGAAGCCAGTTTTGGGGGTCAGAATACTTAGATTGAGAACAACTGCTTTAAAATATGTATGACAAATGTGAAAAAGAAAAGGAGACCCTATTTTAGAAACTGACTTCTGAAAAATACACTGCAGTGTTAGAAAGACCCTCTTTTACTTCTACAGCTATTCAGAGCACTTGGGTCAATCAGTCTTTTCTTGCCTTGTTGAGGCTGGCTGGGAATAATGGAATTAAGGAATTTTCCTAATATTTTCACAGTTTTTGTTCCAAGCTATAAATATTAGTACAAAAACCTTTCTTTTGCTAATTTGGAATGAACAGTTCTGGTATTTTCTGCCAAATAGAAATTAAAACAAACGAAAAATCCAAATATTTCAGGACCTCAAAATCTTCATTTGAGTTTGTCTCTGAAAAAGTACAAAGATACAGACACAAGTATTATTGGTTCTGCAACTGTTATATTTATATGTTCTTGGTCATATATGTGTTAGTTTGTGTAACTTGATTAAATACATTATTTTGAAAGAGATGACGGAACATGTTAGAACAACTTTTACACAGTATTCTCTTTCAGAAAGGAAACGTTCCAGTGTTAAATCCATATTATAGGGCACTGGAGGTTTGCTCCAAAAAGCTGCCAAGTACAAAAATGGAACCTAATCTTAAGAAAAGGTAAAATGAGAATTCCCCAACTTTATAAATATTATGCAGTATTGCCAGGAAATTGCAAAAAAAGATTTCAAGACAACAATAATAGAGCCATCATTATATAATCTTCATTTTGTTAAGTAAAAATTTGCCAAGGAATAAATCAAATAACCCTGTCACGAAATGAGAGCTAACATCCCAAAATCATTCATAAATGTCTGCCAACATAGCCTTATAAAGAATCCAGTTTCTGTTTCTAACATTTCATGTATATTCTTTTTGTCCACAGCATGGTATTAAGTTTTTAAAGCAAAACATTTTAATTTGGGAGACTGTATACAGAGCTGCTAGGCTATAAAAAACAGTTCAGAATCTCATTCCAAATCTCTTTCTTCCACAGGCAGAAAGGCCAAAATATTTAGATTGTCTTCCTTAATTTTAGATTCTCTGACAAAGCTCCATGTCAGAGGACAGCTGTCTGCATGTGTTAGAAGTGGTGGCTCTAGTGCCAACCTGATTTCCTCAGGAGTAAACTGAAGTCAGTGAAATTATAAGAATGTAAAACCTATGTGAGATCAGAGCCAGGCTCCTTCTGGACTCTGGGGCTGTAAATATCAGGTCTAAACAGATTTGTTTAATTTTCTCTCTCCGAATATAGGAAAAACGAGAGCGTGGATAAAGCTATGTTTAAACCACTACCACAATATTGCCCAGTGATATAAACTGGAAGGGAAGCAGCAGTCAGGAGCTAGCATCCATTCAGGATGGCATGTTGTGCAAGGATGTAAAACCAGCCCACTATAATAGACCTGGGTAAACACTTCTAAAGTATTTTCCAGATATTTGTTCAGATTCTTTACTGAATTTGCTTTGGCCATGCCTGCCCATTACGCCCACTTTTTTGCAAACATTGGAGCAATCACCTTTCACTGGCCAGAAAGTTCTCAGAAAGCACAGGTTAGAGGTGTATGAGCATTCCCAGAAATGTTCATGTTCTAGTGCTTGAAGGGGCTGTGAGCTCATCCAATCAGGAAACAGGAACAATAATGTGGCTCTCATCTGATTCATCACAGAATCTGAATATCAAATATTCCCTGCAGGCTGTTCAAGACCAGGGATGGAGGCATATGGCACCCCATGTTAGCAAGCAGGACCAGAGCTGACTGGCTGTGCAGGGGAGAATACAGCACACCCTAATGAGGGGTGCAGTGTGAGTAGAAATGGTCCCAGCACAGACTTTGGGTGTAGCAGCTCTGTACTGCTGCTTACCATGGGCTCTGTCTAAATGGCACAGTAATCCTCTGAGTCTGAAAAGATCAAAGTTACACTTTTTTTTATACAATTCTATTCTACAGTAGTCCAAGATTATGGTCCTGGTGCTAAAACTACTTATAATGTAATTTGAATGTAATGCATATCCATAATCTCTCAGCTCTGTAATTTTGTGGTAGGTCTGTATCATACTTATGTGTCATAAATACACTTGGAAAGAAGGTTGTATTTTCTAAAATGAATGCGGGAACAGAAACTGCCAAACCAAACACATTTTTCTCTCTTATTGTGTTCGGATTTATCTGTCATCCTACGGAATTAAACTTCCACATGTGTGATTTTTACTCTGTTTTCTGTACTTATCAGAGCAATGTAACTATGGGATTTTGATATGCAGTTTGTTTACATTATAACACAGCTATTTTTTCAGTATACAGTATGGTTCAGTAGATGCTTGTGTATTGACCCCAAAGTCAATGGCAGAATCCTCAGGAGACATGTCAGCTTTGTTGCTGGTATGCTACCTACTCCCTTCACCTTGGCAGAGAGATGAAATCAAGAAAAGGAAAAGGAAGGTTGAATAGTTGCCAAGCTTATTAAAAGTTCATCCACCCTTTCTGGAGGGACCTTTTATTAACTCTTTCCTTCAGTGGTTCTTTTTCTTCTCTATGTAACATATTAGACACAAGAGGCCAGATACTGATCTCAGTTGAATTGGCCTAAGATTGCAGTGGGAGTGATAAATTCAGTGGAGTGACTCCAGATATATAAAAGTGTTAATGAGATCAGAATCTGGCCCAGAGGACAGGCATTTGGTTTCTCTCTTTGTAGGTACTATGACTCAAACTGCTGACACGGATTGCTGCAGTATCTGCACTGGGATGTGGAGAGAGAGACACACACATTTCTGATAATAAGTACCTGATAGTGAGATCCTTAAATCACAGTAACTTGGCCTCCCCACTTTAACTGCATTTTAAGAAGTGCTGATGTTGAAATTTTACAAACTAGAGCATAAGCTAGACTTGAAAGGTCAAATATATCCCTTACTTATACCCATGAAGTCCACTGAAGTAAGAAGGGTATAAATGAGGACAGAATTTTGGCTAAGAGGTGCTAGAAATCAGAGTGAGTGGGAGTGAAGAAAACTTCATATTGCTTTATAAATCGGTTGAAAAGATCCATTTTCTCCCTATTATTCTTGCATAGAAAAATCTTGAAGCTTCTAGTTAGCTGCAAATTCAGTCAATGAGAACATATGTAACCAGTAATGAAATGTCAGCAGTGGGAATTTTAAAAAGAATGTATTTTTAATAAAATATTCATTTATGACTTTAGTAAATTACATACAGACAAATGTCTGAAAAGAAGATCAAAAAGTGAAACCAAAAACAAAAGAACAAATAATATCATTAACACAGCCTAGCATTAACCATGAATTCTCTTGTCCACAGATTCTTTGACATGTGTTTTCTCTTAAATAGAGCTGGGTAAAATTCCGTGGCCCCAGTTTCTCCAGATTCCAATCACTCTTGAGTTCCCCACTTACCTCCTGACAACCAAAGAATTCTTTACTGAGGAAAGCCCTGGGGAACAAGTCTTCCAAAGCAACAGCAGGATATTCCACCTAGGGGAGGCCATCTCATCCAAAACTTCCCCAGCAGCCAAAGTGGATGAAGTTCCACTAGAAGTAAGACTTCAAAGGGCAGCCTTTCCCTCCAGGTGGTTGCTCATTTACTCTAGAGACAAAGTCCTTCACCTCATGTTATATTTTAATGTCTTTCCCTGAAGGGTAAGGGAATGTGCTGGGACCTATGCAATAATGTGTAGGATGCAGCTGGTCAGCACAGGGCTTCTTACTGAGACTTTAGACTTTAAAGGGGTCCCCACAGACCACAAATCTAATAAACTGACAAGCCTCTCTAACTTGTTTTGCAGAGACTCAAAGGCTTATTTGATGATTTGACGAATCTCCGGATCAATGGCCTAGATAAGACTATGTATTTCTTCCATGTTTCATTTTGTAAGATTCACCAAGCCTTTAAATGATTACAAGTAACAAAGTCACAAACAGTGATCCCATTCCCTATTGCCACAAAATCAGGATCAACTCCATTTTCCATATACATGATAAGGATATAACACCATAAAAAAGGTAAGATTTTATTGATGTACAATATTCAGACTCCCTTTATAGTTATTACAAAATATGGAGTATCTTCAACTTTTAACATTATCTATGGTATTATAATAAAGTGAAAATAGCAAAAACTAACGGGGAAAAAATAGAGACGAAAGAGATTAAGGTGTATATGAAAACAAGGGAAAGAAAATCAAGACAATATGCAATTCAGAGTGCCTTTGTAGTCACAATATTTTTTAATAGATTTAGCTGCTGAGTGTCTCCAATTTACATTCAAGTCAATGGGAATAGATACCCCTTTCATTTGGAATATTTTCCACAAATTAAGCCCCCACTTTGTAAAACCCCAATGCAGCAAAGTGTTTAAGCTCACACTTAAATTCATCCCTGTTCAGCAATACTCATAAGTACATACTAAACTTTAAGGATATGCATATGTCCCATTGAAGTCAATGATACTTAAGCATGTGTCTAAAGTAAAGCATGTTCTTAGTATTTTGTTGACTATGGTTAGACAGGTGAATCAGGGCCTAAAACCACTACCTTATTTGAATCCCTACAAGATGTCAGCCAAACAGTGAAGACTAACTGGTTCAGAAGTTGGAAATATTTATATTATTTTGGAACCATCGAGGTATGCAGATAGCTGACCACATAACTGCAAGGTTACCTTGTCATTGCCATCCTCCTTGTTCTTAACTCCTTCCCCTTTTGTTTGTCACACTCAAATGTTGGGTCTTATTACAAATTAGATAGTAAGATGTAGAAAACATGTCTATTTTTGTTTAAAAACATCTAGCACAATGGTGTCCTAAGCCTTTAAGTGCTATGATAGTACAAATAATTATGAGATATTGTACCATTGAAGAGGTGCTAAGCAACTGACTGGTTTGGTCCCTCTGGTTCCATAAGATCAAAAAAAGCTTTCTATCTTCTGTTCTATCTGTCAATATTAGGCTTGTATGCTAAAGCCATCCTCTTGTACAGGTAGTCATATCTGACAAGCAGGGCTGGCTCTACCATTTTTGCCGCCCCAAGCAAAAACAAAACAAAAAAAAACCCAAAAAAACCCCACAATGCTCAGACTGCTGCCTGAACTGCCGAAGCGCAAAAAAAGAAAAGCCGCCCGGACTCTGCTGCCCCAAGAATGGACAGAATGCTGCCCCTTAGCATGTGCTGCCCCAGGCACGTGCTTGCTCCACTGGTGTCTGGAGCCGGCCTTGCTGACAAGACAGATTCTCCTTCCATTCTTTCAGTAGAGGGGGACATCAATCTTTC
Organism: Malaclemys terrapin pileata; assembly: GCF_027887155.1. Classification (NCBI taxonomy): domain Eukaryota; kingdom Metazoa; phylum Chordata; order Testudines; family Emydidae; genus Malaclemys; species Malaclemys terrapin. The sequence goes on from NC_071505.1 coordinate 75,732,893, forward strand.
TGGTGCCCGAGGATAATTCTTTGGATAAAAGAGATAAATTGGTTTAAAACCTGGTTAATGCGTTATCAAAGTATAGACATGAAATGAGATGTGACAAGGGGACACAATATATATTCAACATTTCAAGGTGAAGCTCAATATAAAAAGAGATATGAGTGTAGCTGAAAGATTAGTAAAAGAAAATTCTCCTTCTGTGTCCACTGGCAGGCCATTCACCTGTGGATTATAATTTTGTTTGCAATATTCCCATCTCTCTGAGCATAAGAGTTTGTCCTGTCTGAGAATTCTGGAAAAAGCTTTTGAACTTTCTAGTTCAGCTTTACATTCTTGAATTTTCTCAGTAGAAGTTCTAATTTGTTTGCCAATCATTAAAATTTAAGGTAATGTTTTCAAAAATATCTAAGTGATTTTGGAGCCTAAGGACCAAGTTTTCAAAGGTATTTATGTGCCCAACTATGCAGATAAATGGGAAGTAAGTCCTACTAAGATGCTTTTGAAAGCCCCATTGGGCAATCTTTAGGTGCCTAAATACCTTTGAAAATCTGGCTCTACATCTCACTGAAAGTCAATAGGACTTAGGCCCTTAGGCCCAGATCCTCAGATTCCTAGCTGTGATTGATTTCAATGGGAATTAGGCACTTAAATAACTTTGCAGATCTAGGCCATGAGCATTTTTGAACATTTGAGCCTTAGTCTCAAGTTTTGCAATAGTAGGGCCATAAGAGTCATATATTGCTTCGGAATGTAGTCAGCTTTATTTTTTTTAATGCAGGAAAATATTTGATTTAGTGTATTACCCATTCCTCAGATATAAGGGAAATCCTTGCCTGTTCTTGGCAGCTCATGTGCTACAAGAAGTCTATGGTCGCTTAGAGTGTCTATTTTCCATCCAACAGGGGAATCAGCAATGCCCTACATTAGGCATCTCATCTACCAGGAAAACAATAAACTCACTCAATTTCAGCAGTGGCTTATTAAAATAGAGACACTTATTGAGAATACAATTAACAAAAAGTCAAATAAAGAGATGCCAGCAGGGGCCTATTGTCAGAATTGCTGCTGTGGGTAATACTAAGGCAATAGTGAATCTGCATCCAGTTACAAGACCCCTTCAGCTCCACAATTCCAATAAAAAAAAAGGTTTCAGAGTAGCAGCCATGTTAGTCTGTATCCGCAAAAAGAAGAACAGGAGTACTTGTGGCACCTTAGAGACTAACAAATTTATTAGAGCATAAGCTTTCGTGGACTACAGCCCATATATGCATCCGAAGAAGTGGGCTTTAGTCCACGAAAGCTTATGCTCTGATAAATTTGTTAGTCTCTAAGGTGCCACAAGTACTCCTGTTCTTCATTTTAATAAAAAAAAAAGTTATGTAAAATCCCATCCCCTCAAAATCTGTGTCTGTTAATGGGAGAAGAAACTACTATGGAGTGGTCATTCACTGATTAATTTTTCCTCACATAATCACCACTGAGAGCATAAAAACAATCCACATAAAAGTACCCATGTGCAGTATATCATTACAAGTAAGTTATCACTCTTCATTCTGCCTCATTAAACATTTTGGTAATTAATATTTGCAAGTGAAAAATTCAAGGAATCAAATTCTACCCTCAGCTAATCCATTGAAACACTAGAGGAGCAACTCCAGTGAGTGACATGGAGTTATTGGTTTTACTCTTGAAAAACTGATTACTGAAATTGACCAAGGATCTTTAAAAAAAATGTATTTCATTTAGACTCTTCTGTAAAAATGAAATGTTATCTGATATGCTAGTGATTCAACCCAATGAAGATTCTCAAAGCTATTCATATTGTCACACATTTATAACTTCAATGCTGGCAGAACCCAGTTCCTCTGATTTGTCACAAACATTTATCCTGAATTAAACCAGGATAAGCAAATGTTTATTAAAATTTTGAATATGAAAAAAATGAATGACTAAAAGATGCAATGTTTAAGAGAAAACAATGTCACAGACTTCAAGAAGTCCTACAGTAAGACTGAATATTGTAACAGCTGCACATGTTTTAATATATCTTTTGAAACCCTATTCTTTTTGTACTGAAATGAAATTACTGGTATGAAAATTGTCATACATACACTGGAAACTGAAGTCCAAAGAACAAGTCCGGCATAAGCAGCAACAAAGCAAACTTTTCCATGCTGCGCCTCACAATTATAGCTAAATCTTGATTTTAAGCATATATGTTTCCATTTTCTGGTTTTGGTCATAAAAGGAAATTAAAGTACAATGTATCTTCAAGGAAAGAATCTTAAGCACATTCTGACTAGGACCAAAATACTGTAGGACCTTGCAAATTCTCATCTTGCAAGTCTGATTACCACAAACCTTGGTTCTCTATTCTCCTTATCACCACTGATTTAACAGTGGAGGACTAAACCATTCACTTAAGAACTGCACACAGAAGGAAGGAAAACTATGTCATTACCAGCCAAAAGAAGCAACCATGTATGGAACGGGGAAGATGTGTAAAAATGGCATCATCCCCTTTTTGCTCCAGCAAAGCTCCTGCAGGAATTTGGAGGTCCTCGGTTTTTGTGGTGTGGAAGGAACCTGGGCCAGAGGGGTAGCTATTCTCTGCAGCTATATCCCTCTCAAAACCCAAGAAGATTGATTATACAGGTTCTTATACAGAAACCTGCTTTGTAACCTTTTAACTGAGGGAAAGTGGTTGGAATCAGCTGTATGGAAACCATGCTCTCATGGGACTGACGAAGGGACAGGAGACCACTCCAGGTTTACAACCTTCCTTGCTGTACTCCTAGTGGATTTTGAGGCACTGCCCCTGCACGTTCCATAAGAGAGGGTGGGGAGGAATACTCCACTGCCTTTCCCTAAAGAACACTGGTGTTCAAATTTGTGGAGTTTCCTGTTGTTTCCATAGATTGTTTCTGAAGAAGGGATGACACTCATGAGTTCTTTAGTGAGGCTTCATAATAATACAGCTTAATTTCTTGAACAAGATATATATATAATATATATATATACACACACACACACATACGCACTATGTTTATTGGTATACTAATGAAACAATAGTTCAACATACAATTAAACTGCCCTTCTCAAAATAAAAAAGTATCTTTTGTGATGTGATTGATATCACCAACCCTAAGCATTCAAAAATCATGAATCAAGCCACAAAATCACGAGAATTTAAAATATAATAAATGTTCCTTTTATTTGCTTTTCAGTTTTTGAATTTTTAGTTTCTGGTTTTCTTTTGTTTTGAGATCCCCCCCCCCCCCCCCCGACACACACACAATCGCGAGAGCTAGAAACATAATCATGTGTTGCCTGGTGCCAAGAGTTTTAAAAAAACACCAAATATCACAAGACTCGCAATAAAATTATGAGACTTGGCAACAAGTATATGGTATCTAGGATGTTGCTCTTGCTGATTGGAAAATGTTAGTAATCTGTAATGGTCTATGTGAATTATCAATGACCTGTTGTATCACAAGAAGAGTTAAATATGTCCCTGAAGACATTTCCAGTCCAGCTGGAAGACATAATTACTGGCAAACTGATGAGAATGGAGATTTCTGTCCCAATTTCTGTACTAAGCTGTTCAGATAAGTTTTGAAATAGGAATATCTGGTTTCAGAGTAACAGCCATGTTAGTCTGTATCCGCAAAAAGAAGAACAGGAGTACTTGTGGCACCTTAGAGACTAACAAATTTATTAGAGCATAAGCTTTCGTGGACTACAGCCCACTTCTTCGGATGCATATAGAATGGAACATATAATGAGGAGATATATATACACACATACAGAGAGCATAAACAGGTGGGAGTTGTCTTACCAACTCTGAGAGGCCAATTAATTAAGAGAAAAAAAGCTTTTGAAGTGATAATCAAGCTAGCCGAGTACAGACAGTGTGATAAGAAGTGTGAGAGTACTTACAAGGGGAGATAGAGTCAACGTTTGTAATGGCTCAGCCATTCCCAGTCCTTATTCAAACCGGAGTTGATTGTGTCTAGTTTGCATATCAATTCTAGCTCTGCAGTCTCTCTTTGGAGTCTGTTTTTGAAGTTTTTCTGTTGTAATATAGCCACCCGCAGGTCTGTCACTGAATGACCAGACAGGTTAAAGTGTTCTCCCACTGGTTTTTGAGTATTTTGATTCCTGATGTCAGATTTGTGTCCATTAATTCTTTTGCGTAGAGACTGTCCGGTTTGGCCAATGTACATGGCAGAGGGGCATTGCTGGCACATGATGGCATATATCACATTGCTAGATGTGCAGGTGAACGAGCCCCTGATGGTATGGCTGATGTGATTAGGTCCTATGATGATGTCACTTGAATAGATATGTGGACAGAGTTGGCATCGGGGTTTGTTACAAGGATAGGTTCCTGGGTTAGTGGTTTTGTCAAACAAATCCGAAGAAGTGGGCTGTAGTCCACGAAAGCTTATGCTCTAATAAATTTGTTAGTCTCTAAGATGCCACAAGTACTCCTGTTCTTCTTTTTGAGGAATATCTGGATTCTTCCCTGTAATGAATCTTCTGAGGTCCATCCCTCACTATTGTCAATTCATGTCAGATGTGATGGCGGTTTTTGCAGTGTGGTATCTGCATGCTAAGACCACCAGCTCATTCCTCAGAGGACTAAGAACAGCTTTCAAAGAGTAACTTTCTGTCACTAATGACTTTGACCAGATTTGAACCACTGACCTAAAGAAAAACGTTTCAATATACCATCTGCGCCATCATGTTCCCCTGTGTCTTATGCAAGCTTAAGAAATAGGAAAGGAAAGTTCCTAAAGCAATCAACCAAAAGAAGTTTGTTTTTCCCCAATGCTGTATGGTCATTACTGTGGAATTTGACTTTTTCCGGTTGCATTATAAATATAACATTCCCTGACAGGTAAAAATGTAATTTTGATGTGAGATCAAGGAGTGTGCCTAAAATAAAGGTTTGGTAACAATCTATGCTATTTCTTGTGCTTTCAAAATAACAAAACTCTTTTGCCTCTGACATTCAGGGAACTATTTGTGCTTGCCCTGAATGACAATTACATCTTGAAGTGTTCTGGTACTTTACAAAAGCTCCTGCTGCAACACAGCAAATGGAAATCTGAGGAGGAAAAACCAAGTTATTTCACAAGAGATTACCCCCCCCCCAAAAAAAAAGTCTCAGAAGTGTATGTGTTGCATGTTTTCAATTATCTGAGAGTCTGGGTATCAACTCATTGTTCCTGGCTTTGCTCAAGAACATTTTATGATGCTTCTTTGTTTTCAGTTGATAAGATAGCGGCTTGTTCATTCTTGTGGCTTTGGGAACAATTCCACTGACTACCTCATCTGTATTAATGCATTTGTCATGGAGAGAAATTGTAAAAATTAGTTCACTTATTAACCAGTCTTCCATTCTTTTTCATGAATGTAATACAGATCATAGCATTCAAGAGGCATATTACAATCAGGAGAAATATTAACACAAAATAAAATCAGGACAGTTTTAAGCAATAATGATATGGCAGGAAATATAAAGTTAGCCGTGTTGGGGAGATACCAACAAGGTCCAGAGATACAATAGGAATATTTCCATCTTTGAATTTTTATTACTTTGTTCCCTTTTGGAAAATATTTTTATTTGTACACCTCTACCCCGATATAACTCTGTCCTTGGGAGCCAAAAAATCTTACCGCGTTATAAGTGAAACCGCGTTATATCGAACTTGCTTTGATCCGCCGGAGTGTGCAGCTCCATCCCCCAGGAGTGCTGCTTTACCATGTTATATCTGAATTCGCGTTATATTGGGGTAGAGGTGTATACCTATTTCTTCACTTTTATTAGACATAGGATTCCAGAACTATTTACACTTGATATCAATCTTGCCAAAAATCATTAATACCTATAAAAATATATACAAAATTTTGATTCTCAAAATGCTGCAGAGTTAAACTAAGTTTGGCAAATAAATGTTTCACAGATGAGTTTAGGTGAAATCATGGCAATGTGGTTTGGGTCCATGGTGCCCAACCTTATTATACAGGATGTCCACATAAACCTAAGCACAACATTGTGAGGGCCAAACAGATTCTACATATTTTAATAAGATTGAAAATCAGCTTACACTTGTGTAAACTAAAATGATATAAACATGATGATAAAATGCTAATGAATCGGCCATTAGCATATTCTGTGGAAGCAGACCACGAACGTTATGAAAGGCTCTCGTGGGCTGTAGGTTGGGCACCCTTTGTTAGAATTAATCACAGGGAGTAGCTTCCCAGATGTTATACCAAGGCAATATTATAACCTGAGGCTTGAGTCCAGTGAACCCAAAAGATCTTCACAGCCATTTATCAATATTGTAATATAACTATTTGAATAACAATAAAATTGGCAAGCCTTTAGTCTAACAGTCTTTAGATGCATCATAAAATCAGAGTTTTTAAACAACCTAAGAAGTTGAAGTTATGGTCCATATTTATTTCGCTTATTTGAGTAAGAAAATAAAGTTATCATTTAATTTATGAAAACAGAAAGCAGAACCAAAATGGAATCTAATTAAGACTGCAGTTAAATATTTAATTGATTAAAAGCCTTGAAACAAAACAAAGAATATGACTGCTGCAGAGAGCTGATTAAGTAACAAAGAACTTCACTGACAATCAAGCTAAGCTAGTGTTGGAGAACATTTGAGTAACACACACCCACACCCTTCAGCCTCCCTTGAGCCAGGTAAGGAACATCCATAATAAAACCAGTGAATCTTTTATTGAATATTTGTTTTATGTGCAGATTTCAAGTACCCATTCTTTGCTCTTGGTGCTTTACCTTAATTAAAGTATGCAATATAAGAATACAATCAACAGAATACTTTTAAGCAAAATATACAAATTTTAATTTGAATACAAAATATATGGTGTTCTTTCAAAAAAAGCATCCTGTCCCAGGGCTCTATGCACCTGGGGGTTGAGAGGGCATCCCTGCTTGCCCAGTGTGGGGTTGATACACCTCATCACACAGTTGTTGAGACTTCCAGCTAAGTCAAACAAACACAATCAGGGACTCCAGTGTTCTGGGTGGGGCAGAGCCAAGGAACAGTCTGTAGTCCCTCACCTCCCAGCTGGGGTAAAGAATAACAGAGGCTTCAGCCCCCTGGGCAGAGCAGTCTATAGCTAGAGTCTTTGGCAGTACTGCCTACCTGCCAGCGCTAGATAGAAGATAGGGGAACTTGGGCCAACCCTACTCCATCAGGTTCTCACCCAGGGCCCTGTGGAGCCAGCAACCTCCCTGTTCAGGATTCAAGTATCTACATTCCCTGGGTCACTTCCTAACCTTAAGTCCACTTTGGGCTTGTGCCCTCTCTGGGCTGTGGCTTGGCGTCTTTGTCGGTCTCCACAGCTGGTGGATTCTCTGTAGTGTAGTCAGGGCTCCCCACCTTAGCTGTTTGGAGGGCTGACCATTCTTCAGCAGGAGCCAGCACAGATCTGTCCTCCTCCTCAGTCAGCTCAGACTGAGCTGTCCATGAGCAGTAGAGGAAGAAGACATGGCTTCTTGAGCCCAAAGTGACTGGTTAACCTCTGCTTGCCCAGTGCGGGGTTGATACACACCATCACACACGCACTCTTACTGTCTGCACAAACTAGTTAACTAAACCTTACAATGCTTTGGGTGAGGCAATTGAGTATTACCGGCTCATGAGACAGCTCATGGTGTCCGACACCATCAGGTGGTCCAGAGACATTTATACGGAACACATCATAGGACACCGTCAATACCACATTGAGTAATTGAGACTGCCGACCAGGGAAATAGCCCACTTCCTTCCCACCCATGTACTCATTCGCTGCACCGATACTGACTTGGACTCCTTATACATTCCATGGGGGGCATACCCGAGCCCACTTATCCACTGACACTCTAAAAAAAACTCTTGCACCCCAATCTGGGACTATGCTGGTTATGTGATATGTATGTATCTCTTCATCTTTGCAACCAATACCTGTAATCCCTCATAACATGAGCCTGACCCCAGATGCACAGTACCTTCCCTCTTAACTTGTGTATATTTAATTTTATACGTTAACTTTAATAAAATGTTAACTGCACTGTTCTGATGAGGAACTATGGCAGAAAGGTTAAATTACTTGCTTAAGGCTGCAGAGTGGCCATCTCAGAGGTCAGAAGTTCCTGACACTAAAACCTATTCACTCAGTTAAGCAGACATTAATTGTGGGTGCACACTGTTTAATTTGATAAAATTAGAAATGGACCCTAAAATTAGAAATGGACCCTATATATTCCCAAGTGTCTGCCCTGGGATATCCTACCCTGCATCACCCGATGGCTCTTACAACATAAACCACATAGTTGGCACTGCTCTGGCCCTTAGCACTTGTGTAGCTCTGATGTAAAAAGGCCAGATCTAATAACATTCAACTACATACAATAGAATCAAAGTGAGTGTATTTTGCCAAGAATATCAGATTTCTCTTTTTTGTTAAGCCACAATTGTGAAATATCTCTTTAAATATTAGTTTTCCTCTGTGGGGCTTGGATATAACAGAACGTGAACAAATGTGTCACTTCTTTACCTATTTGTACGATGAGCTATTAGACTGCACTACTGGTCATTACAAAAGCCTTGTCCAAACAGGTGGCTGAACTCTGAACATTGTACACAACCTTTAAGCTTTGCTTAGAACAATGTCAATCATTTTCAGGAAGCTTTGAGCAATAACAAAAAGCTGATATAGAAAATGTGACACTAAATTACAATATTAGACTGAAATTCTATAATACTCTGTAAACAGCAGCAAAAACAGTTGCCATGTACCACCATTTGCACTCAAATGAAAGAATTTGTGCAGTGGAACCCCTGTTGGGGCAACTCCATTAAAGCATCCATTTATGAACATAAACAGCTTATTTGAAACATTTGTTTATGCAGAATGGCTGCATTAACAAGCTAATATAGCATAATATTGAAATGTAATAAACAGCTTGACCCCTTTCAAGATCAATTATTTTCACAAAATAGGTTTCCAGCTTCAGCATGTTGGCAGAATGTCAGCATCTAAACAAAACAATTGGCACATCATGCAGATATCTGTTTCATATTTTGAAGCATTTCATCACAGCAGCATTGAACTGAATTGAATTCATATTTGTATTTCAGAAAGCTGGTTATACATATGGATGCATAAAACTTTCCCCTAAAACAGAACATAAAAACTCAGCCTTTGGAATCTGTAAAATCATATTTGGGAATAAAAGACTAGCTATTGAATAGTTGCGTCATTGAGCTCAGTTCTGACATTTCAGATGCATACTTTATTTTGTAGAGGAGGCAAATTAGCCAGGTGCTGTAGACCCATCAACTCTTTTTCCAAAAAAGGAACACATAACAGTTACATTGTACAGAAAAGATGGTTCCACTGATGGACCATGATCAATTAATTTTTTTCCACAGCAGGAAATGAAGAATAATATTGGTCATTATTGCTAACTGACTTCAGCCTATTTATGAGTTATACACCATCCAATCTATAGACTTGCATTCTTGGTTTTGCTGTTCTTTTACACAATTTTTTGTCAAGTCCACAGGAATATGGGCTAATATGAGACTTTGTAACAAAACAAAATTAATCATTTCACAATCTAATATAAACAGAAATGTTTCCATTATGTTTTGGGGTTTATGGGGCTCTATGGTACTTTATAGATTCTCTATCAGTATTGGAATGTCAAGTGCTTTGTGCTTGTGCATGAGAACTAGAAAGAGAAATTGACTATAAAGAGAGAAGGGAATTGACTGGTTTAATGTAACTGTCCACACTGAGTGAAGTGTAAATGTCACAGTGGAGCTGTGGGCAAATGTAGTTACATTATATATGAATAAGTTGGTGAATTAGAAACAGGGGCTGTTACACTGTGTCCATGTGCTAAGAACCATGATGCTATTGATTCCTCTGCTTCTCCTTCTGCCTTGTAGTTCTATCATTTAATTCCTGGCTCAAAAGAAATTTAATTCAGTGATATAAACTTCAGCAACAGGTCCCGCAATCTCTGATGTAAAGTGTTCATGAATAATTGCACAAATCTTTATGAATAACTAAATACAGAAGTGGTGGAGGAACATTTGGGGACAGTATGTGGCTGCACCTTTTTCCAAAGAATAAACAAAAAACCCTGGCCACAGACATTGATAGAGGTGATTTAATTATATTTACAAATACATTATCCAATGAGCTGAGAGATTTTTCTCTTTGTGAAACATTGTCAAATTGATACTGATCTATGCAAATATCTTTATTTTGGGTAAATATTCAGTGAATGACTTATGCAAACTGATTTCACTGTAACTATTCATTATTAATTATTCAGTGTTTGTGATTGGTTGTTTGAGTCATGAGGTGTTGTTGTTTCTTCACCCTCATTAGATCCCTTAAACATTTTACACAATAGAATAATAGATTATAGTAATGAATAGTGATAAATATGCTTGTCTGTGTAGAGATATCTTGCTTGCCAAGGATCTGGGTATTCATTTGAAGAGAAGCCATTCTCCAAACCTTCATAAAGGGGATGCAAACCAAACAGCTGTTTAGCCTTCATGACAATCCATAGGCTTAAATTTATGTTAATGAATAATTCACAAACAACTATGAACAGGGAACAAGCTATTCTAAAATATTCATGTCTCCATGAACAATTCACAACGGCTAAGTTTGTCAAATAAACTGCTCCTAAAAATTGTTGTCTTGTCTCTAAGAAACAGTATATGTGGCAAAAGGCAAACTGAATATTTAAAATTCACTTTATGATTCAGTATCCTAAGATATTATTAGAAATACAATTAAAGAATATATGTTTTTCTTGGAAGGTTTCCCTTAACATTTGACTAGGATTTTATTTATCTTGACCGTGGTTAGTAGGTTGGAATGGGGACATAAATATAACCAGACCAAGGTAGTTACAAACCTTAAAGTGTGGTTCTGCCCTGTAAAGTGACTTTATGAAAAAGACAAGATGGGATTCCATGTTTGTCTCCCAATGATTTACATATCACATCTGCTCCAGCTAAATATAAAATATGTTAGTTTATTTTCTAATTGCCAGCTTTTCAAACTCATTCTGGATTCTGAAAGTGAAGCTGGGTTTTCTCTGACCCATACATCTCCAACAAAGATGCTACAATTTGAATTATAGACTGATTCTTCCCTGCATATTTATACTTGCCTCTGGAAATTTCCACTACATGCATCCGATGAAGTGGATATTCACCCACGAAAGCTTATGCTCCAATACATCTGTTAGTCTATAACGACTATAGGACTCTTTGTCACTTTTTACAATTTGAATGTAGTTAGTAATACAGCTGATGATGTGCCAGCTGATAAAATTCAGCTCACTCTCTCAGAGCTGTATTGGTTCTGTGGTACAATAAAAAATACAAGTTTACTTTAGTAGACAGGCAGTGTTTCCTAATGAATAAAGTGCTAGACTGGGACTCAGAAGGCCTGGATTTCATGCTCAGATCTTCTATATAACATTGAGCTAGTCATTTCACCTCTTTTTGCCTCCGTTTCCCCATATGTAAAATAGGAAAGCTTGTCAGTTATGTGAAACATAATTGGAGCAAAGATTGCATAAAACATAGAAATATGCTAGTTATATGCATCTGTCTCACTCCAATATTAATATCTCCAGAAAAAAATAAGACTAAATTAAAGCTGAATATTTTTTTCTTCTAATTTACAATCCAAATCTGACTGAGAAGGAAGAATCACCCAAATAGCTAATCATCTAGACATGAAATCAATTAATGGAAATAACACAATTTGAGGACAGCTAATGTGTGCAGACATGAACAATTATCCCCTATTTTCAAAGGCCCTGATGTGGAAGTTGCTAGGACAGACCACAGTCATTGTAACTTCAAACTCTATAGAAAAAATTTGATGATATCATGAGAAACTCTAAAATCTTCTAATTTGAAATGATTTAAAAACAGACAGAATATTGTGCTGATGAGGAGTGAGAAGACAAAACAAAAGACAGAGTCACAGATGGCAATATTGATTATATTACAAATAGCAACAGACTGAGGTACATTCTAAGCCATTCTTTACACCCAGATTCTTTGGCACTAGGCTAAAAGACATTGCTCACATTTTAAGCAGCCCACCAAAAGAAGTAAAAAGCAGACATTACTTCACTATCATCCCTAGTTTCTTCTGTGTTTTGGGATTAATTGGATGTTCATGCTATGGCATCAGCCAGGGCCGTCCCTAGGGGTGTAGGGCCCGGGGCAGAAGTGACGAATATGTCACTTCTGGGACCGACCCGTCACTTCTGGGACCGACCGCACCAGCCAATTGCACCAGCCCAAGGGGCCCCTCAAAGAGTGGGACCCGAAGCGGTAACCCCGATTCACCATACACAAGGAATGGCTATGGTACCAGCAGATAATAAGGACAGACACATAGATGGTAAGATGAGCACAGAGGTAGTGTATGTAATCTCAGTGATACTGATAGTGTTCTTGCCAGATAAATTGTATCAACACATGGTGGATGAGGTAATATCTTTTATTGGACCGAGTTCTGCTAGTGAGAGAGAAAGCTTGTGTCTCTCACCAACAGAAGTTGGTCCAATAAAAGATATTACCTCACCCACCTGTCTCTCTAATATCCTGGGATGCTTCAACTACACTATATGGATCAACACATGACACATATTTTTCAGATGAAAGCAGTCAAGCAGATATTGACATTAAAAACTCTCATCAGCATGTGGCTATTTATTAAAAATGTTAAATTTTGATATGACAAATGCTTTATCATATTTAGTCAATATAGATTCATTACAAAGCTCCAGATTTCTAAGTGAGATGCATTGATTTTAATTGACAGTGGCTGTCCATGAATACTTACTGAAGGATAGATCAGGCATTTAAGGTACAGCCCTCCATGGCAGACAGTGTGGAGCTGCAATTCCCTTTGGGGCAGGGGTATGTCTCAGGAAAAGTTTATACCTCAGGGATGTGAATTCCTTCTCAAAATCCCTGACTCACATGGGGTTTGAACTAGCTGCCGCATCCTTAGGGTGCCTTAGAGTGCACAGAGGGTGCATTAAGAACATGAGCATAGGGATGAAGTTGTGGCTAGCCCTTATGCAAGCCGTGAAAGAAGAAGGGGTGGCTCTTTGGAAGTGTGTCTGCCTCTGTCACAATCCCGGCACACATTCTGGCTCTCAGAGAATAGGATTCTTTGAAATTTCAGTGCTGAGCCAGCTCATAAACTCAGAGCAGTCAGGCAGAGTGGAGAATCAGTATAACATGCATGAGTACACTCATCTGTGACTAAAACAAACCGAGTGGCCGGGAATTGTTTTGGGTGGATTTCCCAGCCTACCAGCTGAGATGTTATCACGGTAGCTTTTCACTGTTGGAGGGTTAAGAATTTTCCAATATATTGAGGAACTTTAACAATTAATTAATTAATTAATTAAATCAAATGTGTGTGTTTTTTTTTTTTTAAGGGGAGAGGACCTTAATTTGGAGCCTGGCAACTCTGATCAATTTCCTTTTAAACGGCCTTTCCTGACTGCCGCGGCAGCTTGCTGCTTTGCTATACCAGCTTTCTGTTTACTTTCATGTTGTTTTTACCGCTCTGCTGAATTCCTATAAATTTCAAATACTTCTTTTGGGGATTACACTTAAACTCTACATGTCAGCGTTATGTTATTAAAGGCTTTATTGCAAACAAAAAGAATCAGTGGGAAGACTTTACTGACTTACTTATAAATGAGGAGCTACAGAGAATACAACCAAATCCTCACCACAAGCATCCTCATGCTACAGTATTCCTCCCACAGTTAGGCAAAGTGCACAAGCAAGGCTGTTCTCACTTGTGTCGTAACATGACAAACCTACTGCATTTTGCAATGTAAAAATGTAACTCCTTCTTTACTAGTCTCATGTATATAGATTTTGACTTCTAATGTTCATGTCAGCTCATGGGAAGTTGTTGTACCTTCAGAGTGCCTGGTGCAATAGAATGCTAAACTATATTGTACTGTTCAGCTACATGATGGCACTGTGCGTAAAATACTTTATTTAAGCAAATCTGAGAAATACCTGGCAGAGCATTAAAGGATCTTATGATGAACACATCTGGTGTGTATGTCACGTAGAAGGAAGCTCCGTAGCCAGTCCATATCTGGTACAGGAACATGAAATAGTGTCAGAAGTAAACTAAGAACAGAAACAGAAGGAAAACAGCAACAAAGGTTTCAAATAGAAGGAACAAAGCAACAAAGGTTGCAGGATCTCATCAATATAATGTCCCAGAGAACTTCAGCTTTGACAAACCATCACAATGGACAGACTGGAAGCAGCATTTTGCAAGATTTCACATTGCAAATGAACTCCACAAAGAAACTAGAGATGTACAGGTATCTTATTTTATTTTATGCTATGGGAAAGCAGGCAGAGCATGTCTTTAAATCCTTTGACTTTACTGAAGACAGTCACAAGAATGACTGTGAAAGGTTTTTGGCTATGCATGATCATACTTTATACTCCAGACAAATATTGTTTATCAAAGAGCATGTTTTCACAAGAGAATTCAAGAACCAGGAGACATTTTGAATGTTTCTTAAGAACTCTGCATACCAAAGACAGTAATTTTGGGAATGCAAAACATGAAAATATCAGATAGGCTGGTTATTTGGTTTGCAGATAAAAACCTTTTGCAGCAGCTCCAATTAAAACAGACCTAACCCTACATACTGCTATTCAAATAGCAAAGCAGCCTGAATTGGTGATACAGCAAAACCAAGAGCAACTGGACAAACTTGAAAAAACAATAAACTAGCTTAGAATCAGTAAAGAGCTTCAACATGATTGCTGATAATCATTATGATAAAAGCCCTGAGGCAAAGAGAGAGAACTTCCAGGCTAAGAGGAACAAATTCCAGAATACATGCACAAGGTATGGAAAAAGTCATATCCCAAGAGATGATATATTTCCAGCCAGAGGTGCACGGTGTAACAAATGCATTGTACATGGATATTTTGTAGCTGTTTGCCACACCAAAGTAGTCAGGGAATTGACTCATATTATAGACAATCATAAGCCATTGTTTCTGGGATCTATCACTTGCAGGTGACACAGAGCCTCCCTGAAAAGTGAAATTGAATAGTCATGGCAAGACTATTGACTTTAAAGCTAAACCTACAATTACCTTCAACCCCTCCCAGAGCTGTCATCATCTGACACCGCTTTGACTAGCCCTGGAGGTATTCTGAACTGCATGGTTCAGTTCATCAGAGAAACAACTTAGAAAGACTAAAGTTATGCATTCAGAGTGTATGTGATCAAAGGACCCCAGACCAACAGCCTTCTCAGCTGCAGTGTGGCAGCCATGGTGGACCTTGTGAGAAAGATGGAAGAATTCAATGACATATTTGGTGATATTGGACTTTTGAAAGGAGATCCAGTACAAATATCCTTAAGAAACAATGCTGAATCATAGACTGTACATGCATCTCACAGAATTCCTACCTCATTGCTTCATAATGAGGAAACTGAGTTAAAGAGAATGAAGCAAATTTGCATAATTGAGAAAATCTGTGAGCCAACAGCAATGTGTGCCCCAGTGGTATCAGCTATAAATAAAAATGGAGAAATACATATCTGCATGAATCTTAAAACACTTAATGAAGTTGTTCTGAGAGAAAAATATATCCTCCCAACACTGGATGACTTCCTCCCCAAAGTGCAAAGAGCTAGTATTACCCACACTAGATGCCTTGAGCAGATTCTAGCAAATTCCTTTAGTCAAAGAAAGTGCTAAACTGACTTCATTTATTACATCTTTTGGAACAGTTTACTTTTGAAGTTAATCTTTTGGGATTACCAGTGCACATGAAATTTTACAAAAAAAAAAAAAAAAAAAGATGGCAGAACTGCTAATGAACACAAATGGAATTGTAGTTTTTATGGACAATATTTTGATATACAGGTCTTCACCAAAACCCTCAACAAAATTCTAAGCCCATCAGTGAGTCTGGACTGAAGCTAAAACAAGGAAAAACATGTTTTCTTTTTATCCCAAATCTAGTTTTTGGGACAGAAAATAAACAAAGATGGAATAAGTCCTAGCCCTGAGGGGAAAAAAAAAAAGCAATTTGAGAATTGAATGCACCAACTAATGTATCAAAACTGAAATGTATACTGGAGGTGGTAAAATAGCTTGGTCAATACCTACAAGACCCTTCTACTGTGACAAAACCCCTGAAAGAACTCTTGAAGTTCAACACTTCTTGTCTCTGGGGTGATATCAGTAAATTACCTTAAAAAACGTAAAAGAAATTATTTCAACAGCTCCAGTTTTCAAGTACTTTGATATGAACAAACACATAATAGTCAGTGTAGGTGCAAGCAGCTTTGCCCTAGGTCAGTGGTGGGCAACCTGCAGCCCATGGGATGCATGTGGCCCATCAAGGTAATCTGATTGCGGGCTTCAAGACATTTTGCTGATGTTGACCATCCGCAGGCACGGCCCCCCCACAGCTCCCACTGACCACGGTTCGCTGTTCCCAGCCAATGGGAGCTGCAGGAAGCAGTGGGCCACAGGGACATGCTGGCTGCCGATGGCGAACTGTGGCCAGTGGGAGCTGCGAGGGGCCGTCTCTTCAGATGGTCAATGTCAACAAAATGTCTCGTGGCCTGCAATCAGATTACCCTGATGGGCTGCAAGTTGCCTACCACTGACCTAGGTGGTGTATTGTTGCAACAACATGGCCCTGAGAGGAAGCCAGTTGCTCTTGCACACTCAGAGAAATAGAAAAGTAATATGTTCAGATTGAAAAGGAGTGCCTGGAAAACACATGGGCATGTGAGAACCTTTACAGATATCTGTCTGGATTGAATTTGTTTACACTGAAAACTGGCCATAAACCACTGGTAACCCTCATGAGCAGAAAAGACCTTCATCAAGCACTGCTCAGATGCCAATTTCTATATATAAAGTTAATACAATTTAATCCAATTGCTAAATATCTTCCTGGAAAGAATCAGGTAGTAGCAGACATTATCTTGGAGCTCAGCATAGCATTCAACTACCCGTGAGCTTGAAGATGATGTAAAGACATACATGGATGTTGTGCACACATACCGACCAGTTTCAGAAAAGAAACTACACAAGCTACAAAAAGAAACCTTACCAGACACGAAACTTCAGGAATTTCTAAGTCACATTAGGGCCAGCCAGCCCAAGTATCTAAAGGACATTAAGAAATGGCAAAAGACTACTTTATGGCACATAGATAATTAAGCAAGTAAAATGGACTCATGATTTAAGGAAATTGTATCTTAATTCCAAATGGAATGAGAGGAGAAATATTAAACCTCATCCACAAAGAATATCAAGAATTAACTAGATGCCATGAATGGGTCAACCGGTCAATGTGGTGGCCAGACATTATCAAGTACATAAAGAACAAAGTATTTGCGTGTGAACTAAGAGACCAACACAATACAAAGAACCTTTAATAATGACACCCTTACCAGAGAGACTGTGGAAGAGACTAGCTGCAGATTTATTCAGATTCAGAGGACATAATTATCTGGTCATCATGGACTATTTCTCCAGATTTATAGAAATAATATATTTGAAAGACATCACATGTTATCGAGAAACTGAAGTGCACTTTTGATTACTTCTGTGTTACAGAATAACTAGTGACAGACAATGGACCAAAATTCACTGCAAGCAGAATTTAACTCATTCCAAACAAAAAAATGTTTTTGGTCATATTACTAGCAGCCCATATTACCAGAAGTGAATAGAGAGACGAGAGAGAGATGTACAGACAGCCAAGAATATCCTACAGTGAAAAGATCCATTCTTTGCTCTTCTGAGGTACAGATCAAGACCAATAGCAGCTACTGGACATAATCCAGTACTGCTTCTGATGGGAAGACAACTCAGAACTACTGTTCCTACTTTGGAAAAGAATCTGTCTCCAAAGTGGCCAGACATGAAGAGAGTAGCCAAATCAAATAAAAAGGCTAAAAGATCTTATGAAAACTTTTACAACAGATGTCAATAAGAGTACTGCCACATCTAGAACCTCATAACCATTTGTGTCAAATTGGATGGAGGAAAAGATGGACAATTCCAGCTGTTGTAAAGAAAAAGAATTCAGAGCCCAGATCATATGTGATTGAGACCAACAGTGGACAGCTCAAAGGAAACCACTGACATCTACAGTTTGTTCCTTATAAAGAACAATCAATACAGCAAATTCTACAGATGATGGATGCATAAGAATAAGAAGACTCAAGGATTCTGGACCCACCACAGCAGTTGTTGCAACTAATGGACAGCCAGGTGACCAAGTTAAAACCAGTATGATTTAGAGACACTTAACAGGTTGATACATACGGAATTTAAAAGACAGCATGCTAGTGAAAATATTGTAAATGGTAGGAATGTAGAACTTAAAAAGGGAGATGTAATGGAATGCTAAACTGTACTATACTGTTCAGCCATTGGTGCTATGTGTAAAATACCTTATTCAGCTAACCTCTACCATATCCGGCTGTGCAGTAAGAATCTTATGATGAACACATATGGTGTGAACTTTGCTAAGATGGAGGCTCTGTAGCAAGTCCATATCTGGTACAGGAACATGACACCAGGAGAATGAAAGTGCTAGGAAGGATGCTAGTGATTCTCATTTATCCCGCACCTCAGTGCTAATGTCCAAGAAAACGGCATGAAATGCTTAGATGTTACTTCACAAAGTGGCCGCACTGCAGTTCCATGCTAATAGCCTTTACTACTACAATAGAAGTATAGATGTTGCTATGTTGCTTCCAGGGACAATCCTTGTTTCTCCTGGCCTTCCATTCCTAAATGCACACAGCCTGCTTCTCCGTTTGGAGGGGAAAGATTCTTAGGCTTTGTCTACACTGTTCTTTCATCGTGAAAACTTTTGTCACTCATAGGTTTGAAAAAACACCCGTGTTGGGAGTGGTTTTATTTTGTCGCTGGGAGAGCTCTCTCCTGACAACAAAGAGTGTTGACACCGCACAGTGTAGACATAGCCTTAGGCAGAGCTGTGGTGCGGGACCATGAGCGTATCTGCTGATGTTCATGTCCCAACAGAACACTTTTCATTTTTTAAATTTTTATATTTTAGAGCAAAATGGGTGTGTACATGTGGGGGTCAGGGGAAGAATAGTTATGGAGACTGATGCACTGGCAGAAACCATAAGATAAATTTGCAGGTGATGAAAGCATAAGGATTTTCACCAGTCTTTTAGAAAGCAAGCTGAAAATAGTCATGGAATCTATAAAGCTTTGTGAAAGAGAAGAAAGATTTATGTTCTATTATTTAAAAATATTATTGACATCCCAACTTTGTATGGCAGACTCTTGACCGACTCTGTATACTACATTGCTGGATGTGCAAAGAGGAGAGTATGTGTTTTGCTCTTTTAAAAACATCCTGTTTCCTACTTTTCTTTTTTTAAATGTTTTACAGAAGTGATAATGCAAATGTCTTCTCTGAACAACTGTGAAGGGCAAAGCAGATTTATTCATTCCATAGAGTGGAGTAGTCTGCACACTTTCTTGTATACCAGGAGCTTGAAGTAGGATTATACTTGTTCCACAATCTAGTCCAGATCTTTTCAATTCAATAACTGTTTTGATGAGGAAAAATCTACCTCCTGTCATGCAGTAGTCTAGCCAGTACTCAAGAACAGGGCCAGCTCCAGGCACCAGCTCAGCAAACAAGTGTTTGGGGCGGCCAACGGAGAGGGGTGGCATGTCCGGCTCTTTGGCGGCAATTTGGCGATGGGTCCCTCACTGCGGAAGAATGAAGCGGCGGCGGTAGAGCTGCTGCCGAAGTGCCCGGGGTCGTTTTTTTTTTTTTTGTGCTGCTTGGGATGGCAAAAACCCTGGAGCCGGCCCTGCCCAAGAAACAATCACTTGATGCAACCAGCCTTGCCAACTATCTGTACTATGTCCACTCTCCTCTTTGAGCAAGTCAGTCAAGAAACCAGTGAAGAATCTTCTCCAATTCCCTGTGTCTACCAATATCCTGGAAGACTCTCAACTAAGTGCCACAATATAGCACAGAGGTGGCACTGGTAATGCTGATTGATGATCCATATGCAGAGAGCAAACATCCGTACTCATACCACTAACTCTCTCCATGGTAATAGCTAGTGTTGCTCATGGAGAACTAATGACTCCACTATAGAAACACAGCAGGGGGCAGCAGAAACACATTGAGTGGCATTCAGACTTTCCTCTTTGCCCAACCTCAGAAAGTAGTGATCAGGAATTGCTCAAACATCTCACTTGTTTAGCTTCACAAGGCTCAGTCTTAAGCAACGTGTGTATTTTTCATGCAAATATCCCTGGTAATGAAAAATAAGGAAAGAAAAAAACCCAGAAAACATGTCACCAGATTTATCACAAAAATAGAAAGTTTTATTTCAAAACTTGTCACTACTGTGGATACCCATGGGTTGTTAAATTATACTTGTTTTTCTTTGTTTTTGGCTCACAGAGCAGAAAGTCCTATTCTTTTCTCTATTCCTATTGTCTTGAACTGACTTAGTATGAGTGGCATGGTTTACAGTAGTTTGGTATTAAGATCATAGGGTACGTATTATAAAGCTAAAAATAAGTTTGTTCCATGGAGAAAGTATTTCCATTTCAGAGTCTTTGACACATTGAAAATAATGATAAAATAACAGGAAAAATTATAAAGCATACCATTAAAAAAAAAAAAGAACAAACATACCATTTGTTCCCTAGCTAAATGCAATCTTTTTTTGGCCATGTTCTTCTTTGGATATTGTTACTTCTCAGATATAAATCCTTCTTCGGCCTCAGTCAGATGAAGTAATGTTCTAATAAATCAATCTAGTGGGATGCCTAGTCTGATTATCCTGATTCATCTTCTGTGCAAGCTGCTGCTATATGTGTGTAATAATATATCAGAGTGGGTAGCATTGTAAAAACCTGATTCTCATATAATTAGACATTTGTTATGGAGAACTATATAATTATATAACAGCTCAAATAGACAGGGCCCAAGCCTTCCATTGTATGCTACTGAAGCATGGGTAATTTATTACCCATTGTATTCATCTGCCTCATTCCATTGTTTTACTGATTATATATAAAACCATCAGTAATCAAAGCCTACGGAGTTCAAGCAACTATGGCCTTGTCTATACAAAAAAAAAAAAAAAAAAGCTTGGCCAGTATACCTATACTAGTATACCAGCAAACTCTTCTAGCATAGACACAGCTGATACTGGCAAAAAGAGTGATTTTACAACTAAAGCTTATATATCAGTTCCTCTAAGCAAAATAACCGTTGCTGGCAAAAGCACTTTTTTCACTATGTCTACACTATGGTTTTTGCCAGTATAAACATGTTGTAAAAAATTACACCCATAAGAGAATATAAGAACTGACTCTTAACTGACATTGCTATCCCAGCATTTTTTTAAATGTAGATTTGGCCTACCTCTCCCATTATGGTTCTTCAAGGCCGTTGTAGCTGGCTTAGGTATCCTTGGTCTCCATCCAGGCCCTTCTTAATTCAGGACCCTAAATATGGAACACCTGCCTTGAGGATTTCCACTGGCACGGGTACAGGAAAACTGAAATGATTAAGGAAAATAAGTGAGACACATACTCAGAGTTTAAAGAGACAGAACTGCTTGTCGGGAAGATCCTAAGAAGCTGAAACCATGGAGGAAACAAAGTATCTCATTAGCCAGTTTGAGATAGACCTGTTGAAAGTCTCTGGATAAAGAAGAAAGAGGTAAAAACAAGGTTCATGTCATGATAGGGTTAGGGGTATACTGTCTACTTTAGATTAACCAACCAGGAAAAAGAGGTGGATGAGGCTTTTTTTTTTTTTAAACAACTAACAAAATCATCCAAAGCACAGACCTTGGTAGTGATGGGGGACTTCAACTACCCAGACATCTGTTGAGTAAATAATACATCAGGGCACAGATTATCCAACAAGTTTTGAATGCACTGGAGACAACTCTCTGTTAGAGAAACTGGAGAACGTGAGTAAGGGGAGAGACTGTTCTAAAAGTGGTGGAAGACACCTGGGTGCATGAAATAGAGTTCATGATTCTAAGGAATGGAAGCAGGGAAAAGAGCAGAATAAAGACAACAGGCCTCAAGAAGGCAGAATTTAGCAAACTCAGAAAATTGGTAGGTAAGATCCCATGGGAAGCAAGTCTAGGGGAAAAAAAGAATTCAGGTGAGTTGGCAGTTATTTAAAGAGACATTATTAAGGGCACACAAGTAAACTATCCCAATTCATAGGAAATATATGAAGCACGGTAAGAGACGACTCTGGCTTAACCAGGAGATCTTCAAAAGAGTTATATAAAAGGTGAAAACAAGGTGAAATTACAAAGGTTGAATATAAAAAATAAAACAAGCATATAGGGACAAAATTAGAAAGGCAAAGGCACAAAACGAGATTAAACTAGCTAGGGAAATAAAGGATGACATGAAAACATTTTACAAATACATTAGAGGCAAGAGGAAGACCCAGGACAGGGCAGGCCCATTACTCAGTGAGGAAGGAAAGACAATAACAGAAAATGCAGCAATGCCTGAAGTGTTAAATGCTTTTTTAATTTCAGTTTTCACCAGAAAGGTTTTTAGTGATTGGATGACTAACATATTGGCCATCAGTGTAAATGGGGTAGGATCTGAGGCCAAAATAGGGAAAGAACAAGTTAAGAATTATTTAGACAAATCAGGTGTCTTCAAGTCATCAGGACCTGATGAAATACATTCTAGAATACTTAAGGAACTGGTTGAAGAGATTTCTGGCCCATTAGCAATTAACTCTGAGAACTCGTGTGGGATGGAAGAGATTCCAGAGGACTGGAAAAAGACAAATATAGTACCTATCTATAAAAAGGGGAATAACAACAACACAGGGAATTATAGACCAGACATCTTAATTTAGGTACCCGGAAAAATAATGGAGCAAATAATCAAACAATCATTTTGTAAGCATGTAGAAGATAATAAGGTAATAAGTAACTGTCAACATGGATTTGTCAAACACAAATGTCAAACCAACCTAATATCCTCCTTTAACAGGGTAACAAGCCTTGTGGATAGAAGGGAAGCAGTACATGTGATATATCTTGACTTTAGTAAGTCTTTTGATACTGTCTCACATGACTTTTTCATAAGTAAAATAGGAAAATATAGCCTCCTCCTAGAGAAACCTATTATAAGATGAGTGCACAACTGGTTGGAAAACCATACTCAGACAATAGTTATCACAGTCAAGCTGGTAGGGCATATCAAGTGGAGTCCTGCAGAAATCTCTCCTGGGTTTGGTTTTATTCAATATCTTCATAAATGATTTTTATAATGGCATAGAAAGTAAACTTATAATGTTTGCAGGGGGGGTTGCAAGTGCTTTGGGGGACAGGATTAGCATTCAAAATGATCTTGACAAAGTGGAGATATGGTCTGAAATGAATAGGATGAAATTCAATAGGGACAAATACAAAGTAGTATACTTAGGAAGCAATAATCAATTGTACAAATTTAAAATGAAAAATGTAACACTTGCAAAAAAAAGTGAACACCCTTTTGCAATGTTTTAGCAGGTGTGTTGTAAGCAAGACATAAGAAGTAATTCTTCTACTCTACTTAGCACTGATAAGGCCTCAACTGTGTCCAGTTCTGGGCACCATACTGTGGAAAAGGTGGATAAAATGGAGAAAGTCCAGAGGAGAGCAACAAAAATGATTAAAGGTCTTGAAAACATGACCTTCAAGGAAAGATTGAAAAAAATTGGATTTGTTTAGTTTGGAGAACAAATGACTAAGAAAGCGAGGGCGAGCGGGGGCATGATAAAAACCTTTAAGTACATAAAAGGTTGTTATAAAGAGGGATTGTTCTCCTCATCCACTGAGGACAGGACAAGAAATAAAGTTCTTAAATTTCAGCAAGGAAAATTTAGGTTAAACATTTGGAAAAACTTCCTAACTGTAAGGGTAATTAAGCATTGGAACAAATTGCCTAGAGAGATTGTGAAATCTCAGTCATTAGAGGTTTTTAAGAACAGGTTAGACAAACACCTGTACGGATGATCTAGATAATAACTTAGTCTGGTCTCAGTGCAGGGAACTGGACTAGATTACCTACCAAGGTCCCTTCCAGTCCTACATTTCTATTATTCTATGGCTGTTTGTTAAGCTCTTCTTTGTGGATTGTGAGGTGAAGGTGCCAAAGGCTCTTCCTGTCTTAGGTAAAATTTCTAGATAGATTTATTACAGCGGCAGTGAGAAACTTGAGCATGGCAGTCAGGTAGCTGCCAGAGCTTTAGAGCTTGTATGAAGTGGATAGATTTAACATACTATCATTGCATTCTTTGCACTTCATAGCATGAAATACACTATGTTTCCACACACACAAATATTTCCAATGTCATACACAACTGTTAAAATTACTTTGTGCAAAGCTAACCACTGCTTGCCGGTCTGCACTGGTGCAGCGCCAGTATGGATAGGATTGGGTAATAAAATAACCACATTGATACAAATAGTCCTCCCCGCTATTTTTCCATAGTATGCAGGCCACTGCTTCGAGGGCCTATCTGATTTATTTCTTCACATAACTGTACACAAGGCAAGTTTGCCAACAGCCAGTTACTAATAATCAGGGATCCTAGAAATCCATTTGCTATGGGAAAAATGTGGAAGAATGCAGAATTTGCATTTTTACAGAGAATCTTTAGTTTTTACATTTTATGAAAAAATAAAAACATATATTAACTAAACTTAACTGAAAGTATCAGTCTCACGTATTCATTGTGCACAACCTCCCCCTCTTGTGGTTGATATTTGAATGCGTTTTTCATTTACATAGGGAGACATATGCCAATAAACTGCTTACAGCATATAGAGGTAACTCAATGGTGTTAGGGGGTTGTGGTTTAATGCATCTCAAATTTCACTTTAGCCTCCAGACCTTAGTAATTAAAGTTACGAAAAGATGCCGAAAACTTAACTCACCCCTACGGACCATTTCACTGAGTTTGGCAAGGACAAATTTCACAGTAATGTGCTGTTCTGTATTGTATGCAGCAAAGCTGTAGATTATGCATGAAGGCAGACAATGCTAGAACAAACAAGAGGCTGAAACAGCAGGGCCATTGACAACAATAAAGAAACAGAGCCCTGTGAATGGATCACTCCAGTGTTTTACAACTGTAAATATAGCAATAAAACATTTTGTTCAACTTATACCTATTGTGCCTAGGGCAAATAAAGTTCAGTGTTTCATTTTAATCATAGAAAAATGTGGATTTTATGTTTTTTTTAATGAAATAATTTAGGGTATGTTTATCACGGAAAACTAGGATCCCCGCTAATAATACTGTATACGCTGAAGACATCACTTACTCATTTTTTGTTTTTGTTTTTGCCAGCATCAACTTCTTCCGCAGCAATCTACTCTGTTCTCGTCACTGCTAGCATATCTCAGGGGAGATCTTCCTACTAATGTGCCGCTGGCAGGCTAGAAGCAGCTGCGTGGTTACTGGTGACTAACTAGGGTAATGAGAAAATCCAGACCCAGCTGAATCTGGTCATAGAGGACTTTATCTATAATAACGTATCAGCTGTGAAAATAGGAGAATTATTTTGCAACTACAAATTGGTTGCTATGGCCAAAGCATTCACATTGATGTGTATCTGTTGGACTATATGCCAGCCCAGGGCACCTAACTGGCATATAGTTCTTTACTACCAGCAATCACATTTCATTCTATTTAATGCATATTTAACAATCACTTGCACATTTTGGTGATAGAAAGATGTAAAAATATCACTGGCCGTGGGAGTTGGGACAAGATGGAGAGTGAACAGAAAGGCTGGACTCATTGCTCTCCTATATTTTTGTATCATTACTCATAAAATGTCTGAAATAAATTGGAGACTTTTTGTGAAATGTCCAGGTATGGCAAATGCACATAAGGTGTAATAATAATAATGTTTATGATAATTATAATCATAATTATACACCTGGAAAAATCTGTGCAATAACCTTGTCTCAGAAATGAACAGGACCACTATCAAAACTGATAGAAAACCAGAGACGAATAGCAGCTAGTTTTAGCTGTTTACTTAAACTGTTTTCCTCTCTGTAGAAACTACTGTGGGCTCCTACTGCTACCATATCATCACACGATAGTGAATATGTTACTGTAACAAAAAATGCAAAAGACGATAGGGTAAAATGCATATTTTAACATTTCCTTTAAATTTTAAGGAAACAAAGTCATAGAGTGACCAAAAAAAAAGATTGAGCCTGGAGGCACATAGTTGTGATGCTTAGCATTTCAATGCCTATCTTGTAGAAAAATCACTGCAATTCACAAAGCCTGAGTTAGATACCTACGCTTGCTGTACAATAAAAGGAGAGAGACAAAAGTCAGCACAGTAGGCAGGGAGACGCCTAAGCTAGCTAACAGCAGATGCTGACAAGAGGGTTCTGTCCCTTCTTGGGGGCTTGGGAATCTAAATCCAATCTGGAGGAAGGTGCCTATCTCTGCTTGGGTTCTACACCCATTAAACCCTCTCCCGGAGTCAGGCACCTAAGCCAGGGTTTGCAAGAAACACCAGAGAAGCAGGTGACACCACCTACCTTATAGTTCTTAACTCAGGGGGTAGAGTACTCACACAGGATGTGAGAGGTCCAGGTTCAATGCCCTCTCCCTTAGGTAGGGAGACAGAGGTCGCATACCTCTCAGCCAATTGTCTTAATGCAGCTGTGGGATATCCTATGGAGCATTCGCAGTTGCTCCTGTTGAAGCTATTCCACTTTGGATAAGTAATTAAAAAGCCATTGGAGCAGGAGGACTGGACCTTGATTCTCCCACCTCCCAGATGAGTGCTCTAACCACTAGGCTACAGAGTCATTCTCATGCTCTCACTCAGCTCCCTCCCATCCCCAACTACTTTTAAAAAAATATTTATTCATAGTGGAACAGGAGAGATTGAGGGACATCAGAATATTGTCAGGGATCAGGGCCCGCAGCAGAGTCAGTCTTCTGGCAACCCAACAAGTACAGCTGGCCCACAGCAGGCTACCTGACTGACTACAACACCTCACTGGTCAGGAAGGGCAGCTGCTTCTTGTCTTGCTCCTGCTTCATTTCCAGTCTTGCTCCTGGTTAATTCTTTCTACCTCAGCTTGTTCTTCATTCCAATTTCTTCAGCCTGACCCTGGTTCTTGACTCTGGCTCCGACCCTTGGTGCGGCTACTGGTTTCTGATCCTAGCTCTGATCCTCATCTTGGCTTCCTGACTTTGGTTCTGACCCTTGGCATGGCTGCAGGGTCTTGGTTCCAGCCCTGACCCTTGGATTGGATTCACTTCCTGCCTTTTGCTCTGACCCCTAGGTCTGACTTCTGCTCCAACTCCTCGGCCTAACCGCCCACAGCCTAGTCTCTATGGGTATGTCTACACAGAAAAAAAAAATCTGGGGCTGGCCTGTGCCAGCTGACTCAGACTTCCGGTTCCGGACTTGGGCTGGAGCCCAAGCTATTGGCCCTCCCACGCCACAGGGTTTCAAAGCTCAGGCTCCAACCTGAGCCCAGAAGTCTACATCACAATGAAACAGCCCTGCAGACATGGGCAGCATGTGAACCACCCGTTCAGGGAGGCTAGTCCCCAGCCCTGCCCCTTCAACCTCCCTCCCCCGCTCTTCTGCCCCCCTCACCCGCCGGGCCGGAACAGCAGCCGGGGCCTGAGCAGCAGCCCAGGGCTGCCAGGTCAGCCTTTGGGACTGGAGCAGCAGCCCGGGCCACAGGAGCAGTGGCCGGGGCTGCAGCAGCGGCCAGGGGATACTGGGTGAGCCCCTGGGGCCATAGGATCAGCAGCCAGGGCCAGGTCAGCTCCTGGGGCTGGATCAGTGGCTGCCGCTGCAAGAGCAATGGCCAGGACCAGGTGAGCCTCCAGGGTCAGAGCAGCACCTGGGGATGTGTCAAAGCTGCAGGAGGAGCAATGGGACTGGAGTATCGGGGCTGGAGCAGTCAGCACCCAGCAGGGCTCTAACTGTTAGCACCCCTCAGGGTGTTTTTAGTAAAAGTCAAGGAAAAGTCACAGACTTCCATGGATTTTTATTTATTGCCCATGACCTGTCAGGGACTTTTACTAAAAATGCCTGGGACAAAATCTCAACTTTAACCATTGTATTCCAGTTAATACAGAATCTAATTTCAGTGATTCACACTAGAACCAAAGTTAATGTCTTACAACTGGCTTCATTAACACCAGGATTTTCCCCCTAATGACTAGACAACTCAGTGCAAAGTAGTCAGTTTTGTGACTGAGTAAGCGATGAATCACTTCATTAGGACAATACATCACAAAATATGCAGTTAGTTTATTCTGGTAATTGTAGTTTAGTTTTCATTATTTATAAAACATCAAGAATGAACACTATGATAGTAATAATATGGTAATATAGCTCGTAAACGGACCTTACTAATATCCTCACTGTAATGTTCTCCGCTATTTTATCTTTCATTATATGTAGGTAAATCTTTCCTTAGAAGGGAGGAAAGAACATTGTTTTGTATGCTAATTATAGTGTACGTGTATTAGTCAAGCTCTCATACGTGGTTATTTAACATAACTTTAATCTACAAAAACAAAGTAGCACTGTCAGTTGCAAAGTTTT
The DNA here is from genome assembly GCF_027887155.1 of Malaclemys terrapin pileata. Lineage (NCBI taxonomy): Eukaryota > Metazoa > Chordata > Testudines > Emydidae > Malaclemys > Malaclemys terrapin. The sequence goes on from NC_071505.1 coordinate 75,761,669, forward strand.
ATTTCCAGATGGTTGAACCCTTCATTGCTCTCTAGTGCATGTTAGCAGGAATAGATAGGAATTCATATGCAGATATCTACTGCAAATTTGACTGGATCATATAGGAGTGAAACCACCTGTGATTAACATATTTAACTATTTCCACTCTTATTGTTGATCTAGACGATCGTGAACAGTGCTCACACAGATATATTTTACTGTATTGGGAAGATAAAATCTTTCTAGACTAAGCAAAACAAGATTATGGAACTCTACATTTGCTGTTAGGAAGTCCAGTGCAACACACAGTACACAGATTATTCTCCAAATATATTGGAGTGTCCAAAGCTGTTTGAATGTGAAAAAAACAAACAAACATTAAATCCATTCCAATAGTAAACTTCCATTTCATCTTTCAAGACTTGATTAACCCCTATCTGAGCATGAACATAATTATTCTTCATGGGGAGACAATGAAGTGAATGTAATTACAATCTGCCAGGTGCACTGAATTAGAGTAAATCAAAAGGCTTGAAATGTGCTTTTCTCTGACAATTAAACAAGAAAACAATTAACAGGATTTTGGTGCATTACTCTGTATATAATATATCAAGTGCATGGCACACTATGCATGCTTTGAAGCAAGAAGTATTTTCCCCATCCAACATATATCATTGGGTATGGGTAGTATTGGAGGATGAGGGCCTGTTTGGTGCTGGCTCTGTGTGTGTATTTAGGAGAGGTGCAGAGGAAGTAGGAAGGATAAGAAATTTCACTGACATTTCACTGCAACAGTACGAACTGATGAACGTAACTCTATACCAGCATCAGACAGACAAAGAATTCCCTCATCGAGGAACTCATCCAAAGCCCATTGAAGTCAGTGGGTGACTTTCCATTCATTTCAATACACTTTGGATCAGAGCCATAGTTGGTTTGGGCAGAGAGTGTTATGTAAATAATAGAGCTGGTCAGAGTATTTTTTCATTAAAAAATAGGCTTTTTGTTGAAAAATCAAAAATTTAAAATGTTTAACTGACAACCCAAATTTCAAGTCAGATATGCCACTGTAGTGCCTCGTGGGAGTTGTAGTTTGAGTGCTTCATGCCACCATTCTCCTCCCTGGGCTAGGCTTCTTGGCATGGAATGTACCTTCCATGCTGCAACATGGTCCTTCCCTTTGCTGAGCTACTGCAGTGCAACATGGGAGTATCTGGCCATGGTGCCTCATGGGAGCTGTAGTTCAACTGGAGAAGCTAGACTGAAGAGAAGAATTAGGGCATGAGGTACGCAAACCAAAGTACAAGTCCCATAATGCTCAATGGCAGCATGTCCAAATCAAAATATTCAGTATTCAGCCAAAATGTTGTGGTTTGTGGATGAAAACTGAAAATATTTTGGGTTTTGTTTGTTCAGTTATTTAATGACAAGGCAACATTTTCCATTGAAAGATATTTTCCGTTAAAATTTTATTGTGTAAAAAAAAAACAGTTTTCCATCAAAAGACAGATTCAACAGATAATTATCAACCAACTCTCATAAATATACAAAAATAATAGTTATTACTCTGATTTATAATTATTTTAGTTAAAATAGTTACTTGTGTTTTCAGTATATAACAGTCCTTTGATACACTTGTATTCAGGACTTTGGCTTTGTAATCAGGAACTGAGTAGACACACTATTGGCTTCCCTGGATATTATCTATGAGATAAAAGAAAAAAGCAAATCAAGCCACAGAGTATAGGAGGAGGGGAAAAGGAACACTACCTAACCAATCTATTAGAATTCTCTGAGTGTGTCAACAAGCATATGGATAACGGTGATCCCTTACCATAGTAACTCTAACTCAGGAACCAATCCATGCAACAAACCTCAATGCCAACTCTGCCCACATTTTTACTCCAGCGACACCATTACAGGACCTAACCAGATCAGCCACAACATCACCGGTTCATTCACTTGCACATCCATCAATGTAATATACGCCATCATATACCAGCAATGCCCCTCTGCTATGTACATCGGCCAAACTGGACAATCCCACGTAAAAGGATAAATGGACTCAAGTCAGATATTAGGAATGGCAATATACAAAAACCTGTAGGAGAACACTTCAACCTCCCTGGACACACAATAGCAGATTTAAAGGTAGCCATCCTGCAGCAAAAAAACTTCAAAGAGAAATTGCTGAACTTCAGTTCATTTGCAACTCTGACACCATCAGTTCAGGATTAAACAAAGACTGTGAATGGCTAGCCAACTACAAAAGCAGTTTCTCCTACCTTGGTGTTCACACCTCAACTGCTAGAAGAGAGCCTCATCCTCCCTGATTGAACTAACCTTGTTATTTCTAGACTGATTCTTGTCTGCATATTTATACCTGCCTCTGTCTATTTCCACTACATGTGTCTGACGAAGTGGGTATTCACCCACAACTGCTTATGCTCCAAAACGTCTGTTAGTCTATAAGGTTCTACAGGATTCTTTGTCGCTTTTTACAGATCCAGACTAACACAGCTACACCTCTGATACTTGACACCAGTTGTTATAGTGTATTTGGACTTTCAGAAAGCCTTTGACAGGGTCTCTCACCAAAAGTTCTTAAGCAAAGTAAGCACTCATGAGACAAGAGGGAAGATCCTCTCATGGATCGGTAACTGGTTAAAAGACAGGAAACAAAGCATAGGAAGAAATGATCAATTTTTACAGGGGAGAGAGTTAAGTAGTGGGATCTCCCCAGAGGATCTGTACAGGACCAGTGGTGTTCAACATATTGAAAAAAAGATCTGGAAAAGGGGATAAACAGTGAGGTGGGAAAGATTGTAGACAATATGTAACACAAGAATTAAGAGGTCACCCAATGAAATTAATAGTCAGCAGGTTTAAAACAAATAGAGGAAGCACTTCTTCACACAATGCACAGTCAACCGTAGAACTCATTGTCATGGGATTTGAAGGCCAAAAATATAACTGGGTTCAAAAAAGAATTAGATAAGTTCATAGAGGATAGGTCCATCAATGGCTATTAACAAAGATAATCATGGACACAACTCCATGCTCCAGGAGTGCCTAAACATCCAACTGCTAGCAACTGGGACTGGACAACTTGGGATGGATCATTTGAAATTGCCCTGTTCTGTTCATTTCCTCTGGAACATCTGGCACTGGCCACTGTCAGAAGACAGGATACTGAGCTAGATGGACCATTGGTCTGATCCAGTATGGATATTCTTATATTCTTTTTTTACTGTGGATGTGTCCTGTCATTTGTATTCAGTAGGATGACACCTGGATTTATTCCACTTCATTTTTTTTTTTGTAATCAGAAAAAGTATAACATAAGATTCAAGAATGTAGCAAGGAAAGAGGGAGATAGAACCATGTGAGGCTTTAAATTAATGCTAAACTAACCCTTGGATGAGAGAAAACATGTAAAGCTAACCCTAGGTTTTCGCTGCTGTATAAAGGCAAGTGCAGTCAGTGTATGATCCTGTGAAGTGTGTGGATGAAGATGCTCATTACTTCACAGGAGTTGCTCCACCTAGGCATTGGATGGGTAGTAAACTTGGATGTTGGGATCTCCCCTACATCTTCTGCAGTGACAATCAGTACAAAGGCCACAATGACCTTGTCTTCCTTGAATGCTCTTTTAGTATATCGATTGTCCAGTGGCCCCACTGATTGTTTGGCAGGTCACTTCTGATGTACTTTTTAAAAATTGCTGTTAGGTTTTGTTTCTTTAGCCAGTTGCTCTTCAAATTCTTTCTTAATCTGCCTTATTATATTTTTACACTTGACTTGCCAGAGTGTATGCTCCTTTCTATTTTCCTCACTATAATTTGACTTCCAATTGTTAAAGGATGCCTTTTTACCTCTAACTGCTACTTGTATTCTGTTGTTTAGCCATGGTGGCATTTTTTTGGTCCTCTTACTGTTTTGTTTTGTTTTGTTTCATTTTAATTTGGAGCACACATTTAGTTTGAGCCTGTATTATGGTGTTTTTAATTACTCTCCTGGCAATTTGTAGGCATTTCACCCTTCTGGCTCTTCCTTTTAATTTCTGTTTAGCTTCCTCCTTTTTTGTGCAGTTCCCTTTTTGAAGTTAAAGTCCATGATAGTGGTTTTCTTTGGCATTTTTCTCCCTACTAGGATGTTACATTTAATTACATTATGGACATTATTACCAAACGGTTCAGCTATATTCACCTCTTAGTTCAGATTCTGTGCCTCTCTTTGGACTAAATCAAGAATTACCTCTGCCATTGTTGGCTCCAGGAGAAGCTGCTCCAAGAAGCAGTCATTTATGGTGTCTAGAATTTTTATCTCTGCATCCCTTCCTTAGGTGACATACTTGGTCAAATGAGGATAGTTGAACTCCTCCATTATTATTGTGTTTTCTGACTTTGTAACCTTTCTAATCTCTCCGAGCATTTCAAAATCACTGTTGCCATCCTGATCAGGTGGTCAGTAGCATATTCATACTTCTATCTCCTATTGTTCAATCATGGAATTTCTATCTAGAGAATCTATGGTATAGTTTGATTTATTTAGGATTTTTATTTTATTTGACTCTATGCTTTCTTTCACACATAGTGCCACTCTCCTACCAGCTCAACCCCACTCTGTCATTCCTATATATTTTATACCATGGTGCTACCATATCCCACCGATTATCCTCATTTCATCAAGTTTTATGATGCCTATTATATCAATATATTCATTTAATGCCAGGCACTCGAGTGCACCCATCTTAGTATTTAGACTTTTAGCATTTGTATATAAACATTTGTACATTTTGTCAACATTCATTTGTTTGTGTTTTCCTATTTAAGTGGGACTCTTTTATGTTTAACTGTTCTTCACTAGCTCTTACTTGTGGTTTACCAATTTCTTTCTTATTCTCTTTACTAGGCTATAGAGATCCCACTTTAATAAATTCATCCCTAAGTGATGTCTCCATCCAAACTGTGCTTTTTCAAAACAGTTGGCTTTCCCCCAGGCCTTAATTTAAAAAATCCTCATGTTGAAAATAATGAACCATACTACTGACTACCTGTATATTGATTGAATACAGCAGGCTATGTCTAATTCAATTGCTAGTTTCTTAAAGTTTATTAGGTTTTGTTAATTGGTTGGCAGCTGCCAATTGTAGGAGATAAAGTACATTAGGAAGAACACATTGCCTATGCTGTTGAACATACAATACTAGATATATTCTGACAGTGCATTGATTTCAGTTGCAAGACATCAGCACAAAGATTTGGAACAGAGAACCCACAGTGCAAGTCCTAACATAAAGTAATTAAATCTTATATGTATCAAAATTTTTCACGTTGTGATTATTGTCACCTAGAGTTAAGGTTGCCCACCACTTCTCGTTATTAGACACTTTTTTTCAGTTGCTTATAACTTTGCCAAACTTTAACCATTCAACCTTGAATTTTCCATGCTTGATGTCTGCCTCAGGCTGAAATGTTTTGGAAAGTTTCAGCTCAAACAGTTCAAATGTTTCTGAGAAAAAGATCAAAGAAAAATATGTTGTTTTGCCTTATTAAAAAAATCCTTGCAATCATTTTGTTGAGAATGTCTAGCACATCCGCGCTTTCTTTATATTTAGTATGGGAGTCACTTTACTTTCAGGGATGTGCTCTTTTCCATCCGAGGAAAATTGCCCCAAATTTGGACAAGATATAAATCTATGAAAAAACTGTAGTTCTCACATGCTCAGTAGAGACTTGTTAGAATTTGGCAGCTAAAATCTCTGAAGATTCTATTTATAGTGAGCATGAGCCATCCCTGGCCTACAGGAATTGTGAAGGACTTTCCTTGAAATGCCTTCAAGCAGCAGAAGGCCATTACCGCACCAGAAACAGGAACTGAGAGCACTGATCATATAATTAGAGATTCTATCATAATGCATATGCACAAGGGGGGAAATTAAAGTTGCATGTGCAATCTTAATTCTGGTATTTCCAATTTTTTGAGAGTTTGATTTTGCCACCTTAACATTAATTTAAGACAGCTTATGTTATTTAATAATAAACATAATGATGTTTTCACATGTAGTAGTGATACCCATGTACTAAAATGTGGAGCTATATGATAAATTTAATGTATGATGAAATTGATATAATCATTAGATCTGGTCAAGGTTTTTATTACAAATTAATTAATCTAATGTTCATCAATACATAAATGGTCCCCCTTTGAGCAACTACTCGGCATTTAAGAACAGAAATAACTAATAATCTCTCCATCTCTCTTTTTTTCTCTTCCCAGACTATAGACCAAGGACAACCTTTGGCATGCGGCCAGTCAAGGAAATCCGCTAGTGGGCCAGGATGGTTTGTTTACCTTCAGCGTCCGCAGGTTTGGCTGATCGCAGCTCCCACTGGCCGCAGTTTGCCGTTCCAGGCCAATGGGGACAGCAGGAAGTGTCACGGGCCGAGGGACGTGCTGACCACCGCTTCCCACAGCTCCCATTGGCCTGGAACGGTGAACCACGGCTAGTGGGAGCTGCGATCGGCCAAACCTGCGGACGCTGCAGGTAAACATCCTGGCTCAGTAGGGGATTTCCTTGATGGGCCACGTGCCAAAAGTTGCCGATCCCTGTTATAGACAAAATACCGTAATTAGTTTAGTTTCCCTTTTTTCCTTGTATGTGTGTGTGTGTGTGTAAAGAACGTATTGAAGGGACTCTAAGATGAATAAATAAGTTTTGCGTTCAGTTTTGAAAATAGTTCAGTGATCACTCTTGCAGGTGGGAGTTCTGTAGTCTAGATCCCAATGCTGTGAAAGTTTTATCTCTGTGCATAACTAGAACTAGACTCACCCTATTGGGCCACAGTTTCATTATTCCACTGAACATAGTTGTAAGAGGCCATGGTCATTGAGGAAATGTCTATCTCCTGGGTAGCTAGGGCAGCTCCTTCAGACATCTTTGAATATCACAACCAATGCCTTAAAGAAGCAGCAGCTACCAGTTCCTTGAATTTTCACAAAATGCCCTGAACCTTTGATGAAGTGTGAAAATGTTTGCCTTTTTGTTTGTTAGTTTTAAATTTCCATGGCCTGTACTAAGCAACAGAGGGTCCTGTGGCACCTTTGAAACTAACAGAAGTATTGGGAGCATAAGCTTTCGTGGGTAAGAACCTCACTTCTTCAGATGCAAGAAGTGAGGTTCTTACCCACGAAAGCTTATTCTCCCAATACTTCTGTTAGTCTCAAAGGTGCCACAGGACCCTCTGTTGCTTTTTACAGATTCAGACTAACACGGCTACCCCTCTGATACATGGCCTGTACTTTTATCCTACTGTATTTCCAGCATGATTTCTAGACCAGAGATAGTTTTAAATAATAATCTTTGCAGCTAAAATCTCTGAAGATTCCATCTTAGATACTTCTCTGACCTGAACTTTAAACACATTGACATTTCCCTATCATGCTAAGTTCTAAATTTCTTGCATGCTTTTTTCGTTGACTTTCCTATGATTAACCTATCTATCTGATCTTTTCACTCGCTTTCCTTTCATCATATATATTTTTTTTAAATTTTCAGCTCTCTCTCTCTCTCTCATCTCTCAAAAGGATAACAATAGAATCACAGAATGGAGGATACTTGGAATTCCTTTAGAAACAGGGATATTTAGACAGTGCATTTACAAGAAAAACTGATTAATGTTGTTTAATTTCTTTCCAATTTTCCACTCTTCTCTTTCTCCCCACCTTTTTTTTAAAAGTACAAATACAGGATTAGAACATCTGCTCAAAATGCCAAATTAATGGGACACATGATTCTTGTCAATGCAGCGCCTACACATAGGATTTTCAACACATGTCTGGCCAATGAGATATTAGTTGGAAAAGCTTACCATGTGTGATCTAATTTTCCATGTGTCCTGCCCAAAGCATTGGAGGGGTTTGACATTCAAATGTCTGGTTACTGATTAAATAGTCTTCTTTTGAACTTTCATGGGAAGGCTTTATGAGAACGAGAAGCTGAAGGGATTAATTAACTAACACTTTTCAAACTTTCCTTTATTTCCATTGTTTAGTAAATGCCCAAGAATATAGAGACTGTTTGCACTCAAATTAAGAGTCATCTCATGATTTCAAGGCAAGCGATATTAAAAACTTAATAGCATCTACTCTGTCATATTCATCTTTGAGTATGCCCCCTATGATCTAAAAGGGCCTGATCATCCATGAGAAGTTTACTTGACCTTGTTGGGAATTAAAAAATGGATAGACAGCCTGTTGTGTCACATATCATGTGATATTGGTTAAAGCTGCTCCATGTTTATCAAGTACACAAGTATTTAGCATTTGGAATAGGGAGAAAAAGCAAATGAGGGTTCAGAGTATCGAAGTTGTTGTGCTCAAAGTGAATGTTAATGACACCTATTCAGTGTTTCATTATAAACTAATTCTGAATGCCCATTTACTGGAAAAAATCCTGCACTCTGACAAATAAACTCATATTGCTGCTGAGCGCGATACTGTGTAATTTTTCCTTTTACTATTTCACAGAAATACTAATACACCCCCCAAGAAACAAACACAAAATTAAAAAAACCTACAAGAAACAAAAAGTCATCACAAAATGGTTTTAGATTTTTAAATATGGTCCCCTTATTTACTGTGCATTCAGAATACAAACATAGATCTGAAAGAAGAAAGGGAAGCTTTTCAAAATCCACGATACTAACCAGTTTACTCTGATAGAGTTGTGTGAGGGTGTTTTTGTTTTGTTTTGTTTTTGCTATTGTTTGTTTGTTTTTAATTGAAAAGTTGTTAAAATAACTTGCTTCCCAGGACAGTTGTTTCCATGAACCTGTCATGCTTCTTTAGATATTTTTGCTCATCAACAACTTGCATGCTCAAATTGTATATTTTGTGAAATTTGACCGACATACAAATCTTCTCAAGTGGAATTTTCTTGTGAAATCCAATTTCAGTTCGAAATTCTGAGTGGAAAAATACCATCTTTAGCAATTTTGGCCTGTAGAGAGAAGGCAGGGACACAGAGCAATATATAGGTACCTACATGTACACCATTCAGAATCGACATTTATCTTTATCACGCTCAAAATCTCCCACCTTGTTGTCTGGTCAAAGTGAAGGTCCTCACATCGTCATCAACAGCTGCTAGATAACTTTTTGACTAGGTACTTCCTCTACTGCATCACTATTAGCTGGGTCACACTCCTGCCACTGTGCACTTCTCTTCTTTTCCTTACCTCCAGAAACTATGGAGCTGTAGAAGACTGAAAAGTGAAGCCAAATGAGAGTGCATAGGACTTTAAAACTGAATCTTGGTCAAGAATTGAGGCTAATGGCAA